>NC_086374.1:67464487-68852498 GCF_036588685.1 Mytilus trossulus
ATATTTTGATTAATAAAGAGGTCAGTTTTTTTAAATAGTCCACGTATTCATTTTGCAGACAATGTGTAATCATCAGATGTCGATGAAACATTGTAAGATAGAAAAAAAATGACTGTGCCTGTGGGTTTGTCTCATTTAGAGCGTCTACACCTTGAGACTGAAATAAAGCCTTTTGGACAAAAAAAATGCTATTATTCACCTTTCACTCTTGCAGATTTGGTTTCAAATTTCGTCAACATAATGCCATGAGATGAATCTATTACTCTTAAATAACTATAATTTGTGTACAACCGGCAGAATTTACACTATGGCAGTTCCACGTAAAACCGGAAGTTACTGTTTTGACTGGTTCCCTGACCGAGTTAATTGACGGTAAGGGAGCAATCATTTCACCTCAGGCTCTTAAGAGGCTCTTGGTGGGGAATCTTTTATAACTTGATAAGCATATTGCATGGGTTAGCGATGAACGAACAACAGTCAGTAATTTCACCCCAAAATAATTTTATACAGCAAAAGAAGAAGTATCATAATAAATATATATAAAAAAAGTTAAATGTTCTACCATTTCACAGAATATGTGAAATTTTAATCCATATTGATGGGTTCAAGTTATTCAAAAGTTTTGTATATTTTATCAGAGACATATATACACATGTGTATATATGTCTCTGATTTTATGCAGTTTTTGTTCTTAATGAGTGTAAATATGTTCAATGTTTTAAACAACTCAATCATTCAAATCATGTTAATTAAGTATTCTGTTTGTCTTGGGACTATTATACAAGTATAATATATATATATAGTCCCAGGTTTGCCCCACTTGTCACGGTATTTGTATTTTTGAAACACGACTACTTTCTTTCATAAAAAAAACTATAAAAAAACAGGCACTGAAAACAATCAAACAGATTTAAATATAATTGTTTTTTCTAAGGTATTTGATAAAGTCCCACATTTAAGACTTCTCTATACTCATGGCATCTTTTGACAAACACTTTATTGGATAAAGGCATTTCTTTCGAACCGTACATACATGATGCCAGAGACATATAATACATTATATTACGGATTACAAAAATGTCGAGGTTTGTGATTGGATAACAACACAGAGATGTCAGAATATATTCAGGAAACTGCCGGGGTATATACGACGTTTTTATCCCCAATTGGGACCTCATAAACGTCATCAAAAACATTTTTTTAACCCTGTATGCGTACATTGCCTATGTAAATTTTAAAATTGTTTGTATGCACATTGAACGACAAATTTATGTGACGTATATAATTTTTCTGACGTCGGACACTAGTAGATCCATGTGTTCGTGGATAGGTTTTTGTGTCCTGTTAAATTGTTCCTTTTAAAAGTTTTGGATTCTCATAAATTCTATGTATAACTTTTGGACTAGTTTGATTTCTGTAATTTATTCTTACATACTTTTGATTTTTTAACCCTGTCTGCGCTCATTGCCTATGTAAAATTTAAAATTGTTTATAATCCAGGTACTTTTGATAACTATTGTATGCACATTGAACGACAAATTTATGTGACGTATATAATTTTTCTGACGTCAGACACTCAAATCAATCCATGTGTTCGTAAATAGTAGATGTTGTTGTGTCCTGTTAAATTGTTATACGATGATGACTGATGTTCCCATATTTTGACTATTTTATTGAGTGTGACTGTTTATTTAACGCATCATGTAAATGTAACGGAATTTGATGAGACTGTTATTAAAGTGAGAGGGTTAGCGCTATAGAACCAGGTTTAATCCACCATTTTCTACATTTGAAAATGCCTGTACCAAGTCAGGAATATGACAGTTCTTGTCCATTCGTTTTTGATGCGTTTTGTTTTTTGATTTTGCCATGTGATTATGGACTTTCCAAATTGATTTTCCTCTGAGTTCAGTATTTTTGTGATTTTACTTTTTACTATGTGACCAGAGACATATCAGGTTGGGTTTTTCAATATACATGTGTTGTCAACCAATACCTGCACTGGAAAATAAAATTTAGTCAGGGGTTATCCGTAATATATGTGTAATTCAGGTCTCAGACAGGGTATATACTGTGACATTCCCGGCTTAGGGCCTATATCCCCTTCGCCTTCGGCTCAGGGGATATAAACTCTAAGCCGGGAATGTCACAGTATATACCCTGTCTGAGACCTGAATAACATATAATATTATATGTCTCTGATGATGCCAAATATGGAAAGTCATAACCCACTGTCACTGTCACTTATGATGTTCCGCAAGGTATTGTATTGGGCACTCATTTGTTTCTGGTTTACATTAACGACCTTTCAGACTACTTGACCCACAGTAAGCTCAGGCGATTTGCAGAGTGATATCATCATCAAGTGACCGTGATTAACTCCAAGCAGTTCTTGACGCGACAGCTTATATACGAGACATATAAAATATTGTTGGGAGATTATTGATTGATTGGTGAATTTCCATCCAGATGAATGTACTGTGCTATGTCATAAAAGAGCAACATATACAGCACAGCTAAATTTTAAATGGTAATACACTTGAATCAGTACCTCAATGTCCCATTACAGTCAAACTTCAAATGGGACAAACATATACTAGTAAATGACATTACATTCAAATGGGTCAAAGGTAAAAGCTCATTGGGTTTTCTAAAACGAAATATAAAAGCATCAAACCCACTCATAAGATCCCAGGCATACTAAGCAATCCTCCAACCCATACATGAATATTCGTTTTCTGTTTGTGACCCCACATAACCGAATCGGTATCCAAAATTGAGATGGTCAAACGACGAGCTGCTTGGTCTAAAGTAAATCCACAAACGAGTACTGTTACAAACATGCCGCAGTCACAACATTGAATTTACCATCCCTAGAAGAACGCAGGCTACGCACAAGAGTGGTAATGATGTATAAGATATCACACCTGACTATTAGTGTCATATGCGTAGTATAATAAAATGAGATCTCCTTAAAACACAAACTTCGTTGATTAAAGTTATAAAAAAAGAGCGGTCCAAGAATAGAACCCTGTGGCATGTCTTTCCGAATGTCATCCGAACTACTGAGTGTCCGGCTTAGTATATGTTACGGCCAACTTCATATTTGATTTCTATTTGATAAATATGGATTTGAAAGGGACACTGTCAGATTCATATGAAAGACCATAAAAGAACAATTTGCCAAGTAAAATTTCGCCAGGTAAGCAACCAAAGCTTTGGAGAGAGTCCATTTAAACTAAGGATAATGTAATGAATGTTACAAAGGCCTCATTCAAATCACCCAAAAGTGTTGATTGCAGCTATTGACTCGTCTTAACGCACACAAATATGCCCTCTCAAAAAAAAAAAATTGTGTAAAAAAATGTGATCACCAGCCGTTCACGATCATTTCCTCGATAATCTGAATAACATCCGAGTTGTTTTTCACCCTCCTCTCTTCGGATTGTTCCTAGACCTCCCAGGAACATTATAGATCATTATATATTGCTAGAAATGCTGTTCCCGGTGCAAACCAATCCCTATAACTGTTTAACAAGAAATAATAGGACATCATCAGTGCACTTTTTGAAAAATGATATAGAGGATGAGTTCCATTTCATCCTCAAATCTCAATTTTAGTCAAGGTTTTAGAACATTTTATATCAAGCCATTATATTGGGGAAAAAACATCGATGGTCGATGTACAAATTTAATATACTAGCTAATGAGTACAAACAATGTAAAAGAGATGTGTAATTTAGGTAAAATATTTTGATCTTTTAAGCTTAGAACCGAAATGTTAAAAAATGTGTATATGTATTACTATAACACCTTCTGCTATTCTGTCACATAATTTGTGTTTATGTATGCACCGGTTTGTATTATTGTTGAAATTCAAATGTTTAGTTATGTTTATATTGACAAGACTCCAATAGAAAACTTGCATCTTGGGTATTGCAAGTTTACCCTTGGCACTAACAAGAGTGCCTCAAATTTTGGTACAAGGAACGAATTGGGAAGACTGCCTATTGAATGTCATATAAAAACCCAAACTATTATGTATTTAGCAAGGCTTTTCACCTCAAATTTGAATCCCTTATTACATGAATCTTTTCAATTAACTAAAACTTTGGATTCTAGTGGCACCTATTCATGGTTCACTTTTGCAAAAGATATTCTTTCTGAATCTAACATTGATATAGATAGACTAAAAACCTGTGATAATTTAAAACAATTAAAAAATATTAAAAGCTATATTAAACCCCAAATAAACTCATACTACAACAACCTGTTGATAAATAAGTTAACATCTATTGATGATAAAAGTAAATTAAATTTTTATAAAGCACTTGAGCCAAATCTATTGATCAAACCTTACCTCTCTAACCCAAACTTTGAATTTAGAAAATTAATTATAAAACTTAGAATCAGTGACCATTCATTATTAATTGAAAAAGGGAGGCATTTTAAAATTCCTCGCGAAGAGAGACTTTGCAAAAAATGTAAAGTACTAGAGGATGAGAAACATTTCCTAATAAATTGTTCTCATAATTCAAATATTAGATTAACATATTTTGATTGCATTAATAGAGAAAGTAATTTATTTGCTAATCTCACTGACAATGACAAAGTTATATATATACTTAACCCATCAACACCAACACAAGTGAATAAACTAGGATCCTTTATAAAAAAAAGTCAATGGAACTGAGGACAGGGGACCCTTTAATATTTACTTGAATTTGTGTATATATATTGAGTTACTTAGTTATTGTCTTTATTTGTTTTTGTTGTTGTTATATGTCACAAACTGTAAAGTTTATATGGCAATAAAACTTTGAATTGAAAAAAAATTGAATTGAATTTATATGATCTTATATACTTTAATTTATTATGAGAAACAGTATACTTTGAAAAAATTAGCAGGAAAAATGGAAGAGCACATTTTTTTTAAAACATCCCTTTTAGGGCCTCTATCATAGGAACCGGGTAATATCTCAAAAGTTGCTTCTTTTATGTAAAGGTACCAGTCGTGCATAAATCATAAAACATAAGACGATGGAAAAAGTATGAGATAACCGAAAGGTAAACAATTTCCTGTGACGTCACTTCTAGAAAAGCTGCCATTTTCTTAATGCAAATGCGAGTTGTTAGAAAATTATAACACAGTTTTAAAGAATTGAGTGAAGAACAGGTATGGTGAAATCAAAAAAAGAATTTGTTAATTATTTTTTCATTAATTAAAATCGAATTGCCATTGATTTAGCTTATGACTAAAGCGTTTGCAGCGAATGCGTATTAAAGGTCCGACACTCTCCACTCCTGCTTCAGTTTTCCAATTACTTATCATTCCAAATGCTGTTACTTGACTGCCTCCTGATTATTTATTTAGAGTAAAATTAAAAAAACGTAATAAAAGTATTTTGACAGGAATGATAATGGCTGGGTTGCGTTCAATATCGTAGCAGATATGTCATGTATGTAGATTTATGAGTATTGAATGTGTATTTGATCTTATTTAGCCTAGCTGCTACATAGATATTGATAGCAGCTTTGTATCCCTACATATATATTGATAGCAGCTACGTAGCCGCTACAATATTGAACATGACCCTGGTAAATTTGATATCAATATTATTCGGTAAATTAAGTCCTTTCAGTGAACGTTTCTCATAGAAAATTTTCCCTCCTCAAAGTAACTAATTATCACAGGCATTTGTTTCCAATATTCAGTACCCTTACCAAACAATGACCACACAAGTTAATTTTCCAATAATTTGACAGTCATAACCCATTTACCAAGAATTTGCAGCTTATTTTTAAGACTTCCTAAACCTACCGTAAATGCCTCAATGTAAATTATATATACAACTGAAACTGAAATTATAGACCTTATTGCTATTTGGAAATTTGTGCTGCTTAACCTGCGAATCAAATCTGCACCTCTTCAGCCACAAATTTTACTGAAAACTTTTTTGAGATGTCCAGTATTTAATGGCAGGGTGTATTTCTACCCTGTGTCATTGCATGTTATCTACAGTCCAATTGTAATGTTCAATGGCATAAATTAACATGATTACCAGCCGTCTATTGAATGTCAAAATTGTATGCAAAGAGAATGGTGTTTGCACACAAGTTTATGACATACATGCAGATACATGTTCAATTCACTAGCATATATAGGTTTCTTGAAATTCACCGTTCAGGCAGATGATTAAAAGATGGGTGATCGGACAGTTATATTTGTTGGTTTGATTATAAGATTGAATACAGCTTTTGGTGTTACTGTATTTCATGTTCATCTACATTTTTGTACATATACCACATAATAGACTGAATAATATATTTTATTATTATTAAAATGCAGCTCCCAAAACTTACTCCCATAATCATGCTAATGTCTAATGGTTTTTATACGACCGCAAATTTTGAAAAAAATTTCGTCGTATATTGCTATCACGTTGGCGTCGTCGTCGTCGTCGTCGTCGTCGTCGTCGTCGTCGTCCGAATACTTTTAGTTTTCGCACTCTAACTTTAGTAAAAGTGAATAGAAATCTATGAAATTTTAACACAAGGTTTATGACCATAAAAGGAAGGCTGGTATTGATTTTGGGAGTTTTGGTCCCAATATTTTAGGAATTAGGGGCCAAAAAGGGCCCAAATAAGCATTTTCTTGGTTTTCGCACTATAACTTTAGTTTAAGTTAATAGAAATCTATGAAATTTTGACACAAGGTTTATGACCACAAAAGAAAGGTTGGGATTGATTTTGGGAGTTTTGGTTTCAACAGTTTAGGAATTAGGGGCCAAAAAAGGGTCCAAATAAGCATTATTCTTGGTTTTCGCACAATAACTTTAGTTAAAGTAAATAGAAATCAATGAAATTTAAACACAATGTTTATGACCACAAAAGGAAGGTTGGTATTGATTTTGGGAGTTTCGGTCCCAACAGTTTAGGAATTAGGGGCCAAAAAGGGACCCAAATAAGCATTTTTCTTGGTTTTCGCACCATAGCGTTAGTATAAGTAAATAGAAATCTATGAAATTTAAACACAAGGTTTATGACTATAAAAGGAAGGTTGGTATTGATTTTGGGAGTTTTGGTCCCAACAGTTAAGGAAAAAGGGGCCCAAAAGGGTCCAAAATTAAACTTTGTTTTGATTTCATCAAAATTGAATAATTGGGGTTCTTTAATATGCCGAATCTAACTGTGTATGTAGATTCTTAATTTTTGGTCCCGTTTTCAAATTGGTCTACATTAAGGTCCAAAGGGTCCAAAATTAAACTTCGTTTGATTTGAACAAAAATTGAAACCTTGGGGTTCTTTGATATGCTGAATCTAAAAATGTACTTAGATTTTTGATTATTGGCCCAGTTTTCAAGTTGGCCCAAATCGAGGTCCAAAATTAAACATTGTTTGATTTCATCAAAAATTGAATAATTGGGGTTCTTTGATATGCCAACTCTAACTGTGTATGTAGATTCTTAATTTTTGGTCCAGTTTTAAAATTGGTCTAAATTAAAGTGCAAAGGGTCCAAAATTAAACTAAGTTTGATTTTAACAAAAATTAAATTCTTGGGCCTCTTTGATATGCTGAATCTAAACATGTACTTAGATTTTTGATTATGGGCCCAGTTTTCAAGTTGGTCCAAATCAGGATCTAAAATTATTATATTAAGTATTGTGCAATAGCAAGTCTTTTCAATTGCACAGTATTGTGCAATGGCAAGAAATATCTAATTTCACAATATTGTGAAATAGCAAATTTTTTTTTAATTAAGAGTTATCTTTCTTTGTCCAGTAAAGTAAGCAAGAAATATCTGCAAGAATTTTTTTTTAATATGAGTTATCTTTCTTTGTCCAGAATCAACTTAAATCTTTGTTATATACAATATACAATGTATATTCACTTTTTACTACCAACTGATAAATTTAAATTATCTTTACCATTCAGTGATAACAAGCAGTTTTTTTACATCTTAATATTTTATGATGTATTTAAATGAGTAGTAATTGTTGCAAACTCCATTAGAATATTTTAATTGAAATTAGTTTTGGAATAAGGGAAAGGGGGATGTGATTAAAAAATTGGGTTCAATTTTTCTCATTTGAAATTTCATAAATAAAAAGAAAATTTCTTCAAACATTTTTTTGAGAGGATTAATATTCAACAGCATAGTGAATTGCTCTAAGAGAAAACAAAAATTTTAAGTTCATTTGAATACATTCATTCTGTGTCAGAAACCTATGCTGTGTCAACTATTTAATCACAATCCAAATTTAGAGCGGAATCCAGCTTGAATGTTGTGTCCATACTTGCCCCAACTGTTCAGGGTTCAACCTCTGCGGTCGTATAAAGCTACGCCCTGCGGAGCATCTGGTTACTTTTAGAAGAAACTGATTATTATTTTTATGCTCATTATTGATGGTTAATATTGACATTTTTTTTACCGTTGTCTGTCTGTCTCTTCACATGTGATACACAATTTAAAAAACCCAAAATGCTTTTATCAATCAAACATGTGAAAATGTATACATGTACATGCCAATGTTTGAAGAGGACCAGTATAGCAAAGTGTCAGGGTTCCAATGCCATAGAAAAATGGAAAATAATTTTGTGAGATATTTGCTACTTATAGAACAAACGAAATGGTCAATTTTGGACCATGAAATATGACCAAGCATTAATTAACAATTCTGAATTAAGTTGGATACAATGTATATTGTTGGAGTCAAACAGTCCTAGTCTTATTTAGTGTCTGTAATGTGCAGTTTATATAAGATGCCATCATGGTGAATGAATAAACAGCCCTCAAAGTAGCTTCTGAAATGAAAGACATGAAAATTTAGTGGCCAACTAAAAATTTCAGTGAGCATACATTTTTTTCTATCTAAACAACCCTTTCTAAATAAATATATTAATTTTTATACGACTGCAAAAAAAATAATTTGCGGTCATATATTGGTAAGACGTTGGCTTCGTCATCGTCCGAAGACACATTGGGTTTTCCCACTATAACTTTAGTTAAAGTTAATAGAAATCTATGAAATTTAAACACAAGGTTTATGACCACAAAAGGAAGGTTATGATTGATTTTGGGAGTTTTGGTCCCAACAGTTAGGAATAAGCAACCAAAAAAAGGGCCAAAATAAGCTGGTATTTTATTGAATCAATGACGTAGACTATGAGAACAAGTTACAAAATTGTTGCCAACCTTGTTTCATCTGTTTACTGATAAAATCAAGAACTAGGCTGGACCATGTGCTTTCAATAAACACAATCTTCAAATGCTAATGGGTTTCAAAGTTGTGACTGAGAGCATAATACGAGAATAGATGGATCTGTGCTATTTTCAGTCAATGCTTACAAATAATCTACATTGCCTGATGCAATAAAGCACTGATAAGATCAAGCTTATATCTAAAAGGCACTTAAAATAGAGTATAAATTTGTGTTACTCAGACGATTTTTTAAAACCCAACTTTGATCAGGGCAAATTTTTTACGTTTCTTGCCGCCAGATCTTTATTATTATCATAGCCCAAATATTTTTAATGGCAACCAGATTAGAATTTTTGGTTGCCAATCAACTTATAAAGTGGCAACAATTTCAGTAGACTACATTTAGGGCTGATAAACAGCTATTTTTTTTACAATATTCATTGAAGTAATTAAAATACAGGGAGAGAATTCAATTTTATAAATATATAATAAAGCTTTTCTGATGCAAGACTTGCTGATTTGATTTTTCATTCATAATATATGCGAATTTTGCAAAATCTGATCTGTTAACATATTTTTATTCGACATCAACATTTTTTTAAAGGTCATGTATATATTGTATATTGCTATCACATCATTGTCTTTATCATTTGAAGACATTTCATTTCCAAGTGAATTGATCTCTATAGTCTATTATATTTTAACCAATTTGCAAGAAACTTTGGGAAATTTTCAGCATCTATTGAAGTTGGCTCCCTTTCATTTATTATAAATATTAGATTTTAAGTTTCTGAGTTATGGGGTTTTATTTATTAAAAAAGAGAGGATTTTCCATTTTTTTCGGAAAAGAATTCCAAAATGATTTCAGCAGGTCTCATGAATCTTTTTTGAATAGCTTATATCTATTGACGTAAGCTCCATTTTGATTTTTAAAAATTTTTGATTTTATGTTTCTGAGTTGTGGGGTTTTATTCTTAAATGCACATTATTTGGTTTCTGTTTAAAAATCTGTGAGCAGTTCAACCAATGTTCTTCATACATTGAATTTGTTGTTACATGTACTGCATGACTGATGACAAAATAGAAATCAATGACAAATTGATTATTTAAATTTCAGGATTTATTGCCCTTGATAATTGCAAAATATGTACAGAATATGTCAGGTTAAACAATCCTTAGTAAAATTGCCTTAATTTCATTTGTTGATACAGTTTTTTCCAGTTTTGGCTGCAGTAAGACAGAAACTATAGAAGTTAGTTCAAACATGTATAAAGTAAAATGATCTTTACCATAAGAGTAACTATATACAGTATTTGCATTTAAGGTGAGCAATACAGGCAAGGTTGTGTGTGCTCCTTGTTTTGTTGTGATGGGGCTTTTTCCTTCTATTTCTTTAGGTATAAGTACTATAACTGTTGTACTATGTCAAAATTTATACATTTTATTATAATCCCTCTTTAGAAAAGGGGGTTTGGGGGTATACTGTACATGTTTTACCTCTGTCTGTCAATCCGTCTGTCAGTCCCATGAATATTCACTTCCCATTTTTCTCAGGAACTACAAAACAAGGATTACTAAAATTGGTTTCAGTGTTTATATAAGTCAGCTATACCTTGTAATGTGTTTTTAGATTCATCTCTCAACAACTTCCTGTTTACCGAACACTTGCAGATTTTTACACTTTTAAAATTATCCACTTGCGGCGTGGCTTCACTTGTTTCTTATTGTTTCATTAAACACAATTTTGATTCCAGTGATATCTTGTTTTATACAAGTATCTGTCTACAAAATCATCACTAAGGATATGGGTAGTAGGTGTTCCTTTATGGTAGACTATGGTACATGTAGTACAAAAAATGTGTAAGCCTGTGGACAGAAAAAATAATTGCAACAAAAGCCAATGCAGGTGACATAAATATTAGAACTCTATTCTTTTATGTCAATCTTCCCTAGGCTATCTTGAGATTTTGAGTTAGAACATAATTTTATGCCCCATTGATGGGAATTTTGTTTTTCGGTCTCTGCGTCCCTTTGTTCATCCGATTGTCCTGCGACTGCCTCTGGTTAAAGTTTTTTGGTCAACAGAGTTTTTTGATGAAGTAAAGTCCAATCATCTTGAAACTTAATGATACACATATCCCCTATGATATGATCTTTTTAATTTTAATGTCAAATTAAAGTTACAACCCCAATTTCACGGTCCACTGAAAATGATAGTGCAAGTGGGGCATCCATATACTATGGACACATTCTTGTTTATATTTAGTACAAGTATGTATAAACTATCAATTAAAGATTGTCTGAATGGGGTTTACAAAATTATAGTGATTATGGGTAAAAAGTGCAGAATAAAGGGAAATACATTTAAATACAAAGAATAGAGAAAATTAGGCAAACAAAGGAGTAGATTCAGTAAGACCCCTTTTTGGCCCCAAAATATAGCAGTTTTACAAAACAGTTAAAATGTAAACTTTAAGTTATTTATTGGACAGTAGAATGCTTCTGCTACAGACGTATGGGCCGTTTTTGACAATACAATTACAATGCACATATCATATGTCTGGTACTAGCACTATTAAGTCATGCTTAATTACTGAAATCTTCATAATTCTATCATTTTATTTAAATTTAAGACGGTTTTCGTGTAAAACGAAAGTGGCCGCATTCGTGTTCATCCTTTATATTGAAATGTAAGTTGTATTTGATGATAATACATAACATATATAAAAGGTTGAAGATGAACACGGATGTGGCCATTTTCATTTTTACCAAAAACCCTTCTGAAAAGTGACATTTTTCTACATATTTGGTAGATTTGTCATATATTTTGAACTGGAATCGGATCGTTTTTAATGACTTAATCTGTTAAAATCTTTCACATAAACTAATTAATTCAAATAAAATAGACACTTAAGGAGGCTCGAGGGTATAAAAATTTCAGAAAAAAAAATAAACATTTGTTTTTCATTACAAATTTTATTTGATACCTTTTGTAGTTGTTACTTTATCATATGGTACAAAAATCATTCAAAACAATCAATTCGTGTTGGCCCCTGATGACTTTTAAAATGTATTCACCATTGAAAAAGTTCCAAATTATCTCCCTTTGATAGAAAAATGCCATTTTTTTGCTTTTAAATTGAAATATCTTTTTCAACTCATCGGTGACCTATATTTTTTAATATAATTTCCATATAAGCTGTACTTAAACTAAAGTATTGTAAAATTTGAGCGATTTCTGTAGTAAATTTCTTTTTTTATTTCGATATTAACTTTATTTCTCCTATTACTTCAACAGAAAAAACCCACTTTTACAAAAATGTATGTTTCTTTCGAAGGTAGATTGTGAGCGCAAATGAACGGTGACCCCACTTTTTTTATTTTATTTTTCTATTTACTATAAGATAAAGTTAATTTATAGATAAATATAGAGAAATCCTATATAAATGATATAGACCCGCGAAACCCCCTTAAGTGTTTAAAAAGTGGTCAAAATCTTTTGTAAGATCAACCTTACATTTTGTAAATTTGAGGCCAAAATCGGTCCTTATCGGACCTACTCCTTTATGAAAAAGTAGAGAATAATGTCTAACATGTTGAAACCTAAAGAATAGAGAAAAATTACTTTAACATTAACATGATTAAAGAATGTGCAGAACTGAAGGTCAGCTATACCATGTATACCAGACCCTCATTAAAGATTCACTGCTTGTTGACACTTTACTTTGTGAAATGAAAGTAGCAGGTGATCCTGATGTTGCAACCTGTTAGTGTAAGTTAGAAAAAAATCATATTACATTATTTATTGAACATTAAAATATGTTACATGTTGTAACAGTTATATGATTATGGTAGCATACTTTATATATGGTCGGTTTTTCAATTTGCAAAAGACTTATTTATTGCAAATTTATGCCATGCTGGCAGCTGATTTTAGTCAGGTTGTCATGGTAACATGTCAACAGCTTCCTTACTGATTTAATCTTGGAAAAGTTGTTAAGTGTTAACTATGTCTAAACATGAACTTGCAAGTTAGCTTGACTTTTTTTGTAAGAATCAATAAAAGCAAATGTTTTGCAGAAAATATTTAATGTTTATTTGTTGTGGTGATTCGATTCGATTAGGTCTCCTTTTTACAAGGTTAAATTGGTTTTCATTGTGTTAAGAATGGTTTGATAAAAGGCTTGTTAGTGACATGTAATAAGAGTATCTTTTATAAAAACTAGGTTATTAATTTAAATATAGAATAGTCCATTTGCAGCTGAAATTACAAACTGTTTGTTAAAGCTTTCAAGGTGGACTTTCATTTAAACATATATGTTACATTGTGCATATTGTAAATGATCACTTTTCCTTGAATTTGATAAATCTGAACAATTGTTGTAAAAAAAGATTGATTTTCTATTTATGTTAAAACCCAGTTTTGCATTTTGTATACTGATAGGATTCAGTGGGGGTTCCGGGGGTTGGACCTTTGTCCTTGTTTGGGACACCCCCCCCCCCCTTCAAAATAGCTGGATCCGCCCCTGGGATAAGTATACAAAATGTGCATGTATATATTGTGAAAATGCAAGTGAGTGGTAAATGCTTTGAATCTTAGTACTTAATAGTATGAGTCAAACCTACTGTTGTATGTCAGACTTCAAAATCTTACTGATTGTCCTCTCTTCATAAATTTAAAGGGCACCAAGTTTAACAGGAACAATATTTGAAAGGTGAGCATTCTGAGGCCTTCAATATGTTGCTATCTCAGTAGCATGGGTTCGAATCCCGGTGAGGGAAGAACAAAAAAAATGTGAAAGCAAATTTACAGATCTAACATTGTTGGGTTGATGTTTAGACGAGTTGATAATGGTTTTGCTGATTGTTGAAGGCTGTAGTCATTGGTAATTCATAGTTGCTAAATTATTATTTGGTTTCTGGTGGAAGGTTGTCTCATTAGAAGGTAAATCATACCACATCTTATTTTTACTAGACAAAAAACTAGTTAAGGATGTGTTAGGTAAAAAATAAGAAATTAAGAAATTAAAATTGATACATGTATAACATTTGACACAAATTCCAAAACCTCACCTAAGTACATACCTCACTTAAGTATTGTATTATGGAAAATTTTACAAAAATTTAAACTGTTCGTGAATTGAAAAAAAAATATAACAATTTTCTACATGTACCCTAATTATAATGTTACAGTATTTTCATTATTCAGTCAGTACCTTTACACTATTTAAAATATTGATTTATTTTCAACTTGTTAATTTTATTATAAGCACAAATATTATTTGACAGAATTATTAAAGACAGCATCCTACACATTTAACAGAAGAGTAATATAATTTCTCTTTCTCACTGAGTCCATCCTGTATTGATAGGATTGCCACCCTCGGCACACAGCAGAATTTTAACCTGTGAAAATAACATTTGTTACTCCTCTGACCTTTACTTAAATCTTCTTACAAAAACCCTTGGGAGAATTTAAATGGGTTATAATTCTGGGTCTTTCTCATTTTAGTCACAAGAATCGAGGATAATGAATTTGATCTCAAGAAACGGAGTCTCTTTAAATTAATGTAAGATGTATGACTGACATTATCAAGGTTCTAACGGAAATCTTACTCTTAGAAAGTTCACAACACAAGACATATTGTACTGAAAACATTTCCAAGAAAGGGATCAGTACCAATTAATTGATTTATATATTTTTTTCTTTGAAATTTTTTATCCATTGTCTGTTTGTCTTTGAGTTGAGATAGAAAACTTGTGTTACATGTATGTCCCGTTTCTGTTTATTCCTATATAACAATTCTTTCTTTATTAAACAGCTAGATTTATATATGCCTCCAGCATATGTATATGTTTGGTAACAATAAATTTGTGGTTATTTTTAAAACTTATTTTTACCTTAAAACAATGCATAAGTCAATGATTGGGAGTCCATTTACATATTTACACTTTAATTTAATCAAAATCATGACAGAGATATGATCACTATTTATTAATTCAGTATTAATGTGCAAAATTTGTATTCATTCAATGCAAAACTACTGTACTGAAATAGAAGGTACTATATTTATACATTTTGTATTAAGGGCAAACTGCTTTTGACACTGACACTTTGTCTGTAGACAGATTTTGGCATCAGGGGTATGTACCTATCTCTTGTTATTATTCATTTTTAAGCAGAATGCACCATCAAAGAAATTAAAATGAATGTTGTCATCTTTCACAAGTTTGTTGGTAAAGGGGTCTTCATACATGTAGTTTGTCTAGTGCTCTCCGACATATATAGATGGTTTTCTGACATGAATTAAATTCATGTCCACACAAAATATGTATGTATCATTTGAAAATTACCTAAATCATGACCATGGAAGCATGAAATGTAGGTCATTACACAATAGTTTGGATCAGAAATGGTTTAACATTTTTCATTTACAAGTATGTCACTTCATATTTAGGGAAATGGTTTCAGATGATAACTAAAAGATCTTATAAAATCTATTTAAGGAATTAATGACTGTAATATTTTTCCTGTCTAATAAAAGTAATTACATACAAAATGTGGTGCACACTGAATAATCCTCGTAGCCAGATAATGAAAGTGTGCACCACATTTTTATGCCCCATTTATGGGCATTATGTTTTCTGGTCTGTACGTCTGTCTTCCTGTGCTTTCGTCTGTTCGTCCGTTGGTCCCAGGTTAAATTTTTTGGTCGAGGTAGATTTTGATGAAGTTGAAATCCAATCAGCTTGAAACTTAGTACACGTGTTCCCTATGATTTGATCTTTCTAATTTTAATGCCAAAATTAATTTAGAGATTTTCCCCTATTTTCACGGTCCATTAAACAGATTCTTTTAATTTAATTCTTAATTTCATTTTAAACTGGAGAAAATCATGAAAAACGTTGATGACGTTAGGGTCACATGACAAAATTAGGTCTATGAGCTGATAAACAAAACGATATCAGCCAATCAGAAGACGTGTTACATCCTAAATTAAATTATATAGATATTAAAACAGTTTCATTATTGTTAAATCCAGATTAAGTTAGATTTTGAGAGTTACCTGTATGGCATTTGACTTTCATAAGTTGGCCCCCTAATACAATGTAAAAAATTGTATATATACTGAGTGCCAATGAAAACGCAACACTTTTGTTTTTCCAAAAATCTTATAATTTTTATTTTATTTATATTAGAACTTTGTATAGTTGGTTTTAAATGACTTTTAAGACAATTGACGACAACTTTACGGTTGAGTGATTTTTGGAACAAATGCGAAGTAAGGATTATTTTGAATGGACATAAACCGAGTTCACCGCTTTTCAACATACGCACCATTTTCACGATTTTGTCATTTAAAGCTTGGCTAATGTCATGAATTATCCAGCCCTTATTTTTAGGAAACTGCAATAAACATCTGAGTAAATGCCAGGACTTTCTGACTCTGACAACCAGCGACATGCAGTTTTGGGCATGATCCAATGAAGCCTTTCACTACATACAATTACGAGAAGACTGAAGTTGTAGCCTCTACAATTACCCAAATCATTCACAAATTCAACCAAAATGGATCATTTAATGATAAGCCACATCCCTGGGTACAAAAAGCAAGAAACGCTCAGCCAGACCGATACATTTGGTCTTAAACATATTCGATTTTGACTCTGATTGCTGTACAAAGGTCACCAGAGTTCAATGGTTGTCACAGTTGAGCATCATTTGCACAGAAATTGTTAAAGAGCACCAAAGTCTGCCCTTAGTGACATCTAAACAGCCGTCAGGTGTAAATATCGAATGTTGTAGACGAATAATCATTCATTATGTACCAAAAACCGTCAGTGGTGGTTACATATATACATTTGGCACCCATCTTGGCCAAAATTCATGTGTTCCACCCGATATTGGTCCGATCGAGCAAATTTTGCATCGGATTGGACATGGTTTAGACGATAAAAACCACCACCAACATCATAAAGTCAGCTTCAGTGATATTTTAACTACTGTACCACTTTACAGAATCAGGTGATGTTGATTCTGAAAGACATTAACTGATCAAGAGTAACTTTTTAATCCACAAGCCTGGAGTCTATTTCACAAAAAAAATAATGACTAAGATTGATCATAAGTATACTGCATTGTTCATAACTTACGAAGAATCTTAGTCGTTATTCCTTTGGTGAAACAGACTCCTGAACTGCTTAAGCTTAATTTTACCAAATTTTAGTTGGATTCTGCTGGCTAGTAGAGAAGCAATTTTACAAGCCTGATAGCAATTTTATGATCTTGGGCATGTGTGGAGACTGCAGTGTTGCCCGTATACATTCCCTTTGAAACAAATTTAGATTTGTTAACCTTTTCTTTTCTTTGATAAAAGTTAATTTTCCACTTTACAAAATCTTGTTGATTTCAACAGTATATATGGTTCATTGACCATAATATAAAGAATCAATTTAACGGAATTACATATTTTTGTTTATTAGTAATACTGATGGTGGCAGAACTAGTATTAATACTAAAGATAATGAGATTATCTAATTAGTAAATTAGTTTACATGTATGTGCAAGTGTCTTGTCACAAATGTTGTCATTCCTCTTGAATATTACCTAATTGCAAAGGGGTTTGTTGTTTGTGTTTTAAAATTTGTAACATAAACAAAACATTCATATTCATGTCGGACGTTTATTGTGTGGGTGTTGTCTTGTATATTGTTTTAATTTATGATTTTCAATTTTATATAAGTAATTATATATCATAAAACGTATTTACTTTAAAGGAGTGATTAAGTAGAGTGCATTCCTATGAAAAATCATCAGATATCATGTATTTTTGGTTACACTTAATCATTTATTTGATATTGGCTGTAGGGCAAATTTAAAACAAAAACAAATTAAGTGACGTTAAAGTAGGGAAATATCAGAGTTAAAATTCATAATTGGAATAGAGAAGAAAAAGTCTGGAATATCAAAAACAATGTTTTCTTAAAAGATGATTTATGGATTGATTCAGACCCTCATCCTTGAAAATCTGAAATTTGTTTAACCCAATATAAACCCCATCTTTAGAATTCTCTATCCTTTAAAAGATTTAATGGGAATTTAACTTAGCCCCGTCGAAATGGAAATTAAAAACAAGTACTTTTCTGGTGAGAATGTAACCATAGTGATATTTTCATTAAACCTGTAAACATGGTCTAATTGAAGTTGACTGACGTATTAGATGTAGTGACGTAAATGTAGTACTGCTAACTGATCAAGAAATATCCTATAATCAATTCTGAGAAGTCTAAACATTGTATAATACTTCCACATCTAAGATAATTGATTCCTTAAAGTCATTGATTCATGTGTCTTTTTCTGAAGGAGACTGTACTGTAAGTCTTACTCATTGTCATTTTCTTACTACCAAATCTCTCAATATTTAATATGCTTGTCTTTATTTACATGATCATCATGCAATTTTACCAAATATATATGCTTTTGTATCATATTTGTAATATTTTAAATAACAACCTGATTCTCTGGTTTATTCTCATTATGACTTTATGTTAGATGATCCTGATCATCCTCAATCTTATGACTTTATGGCACAACTGTGACCATTGCTGCCAGTTACGCCCTAAGTGGATCTTCCTCAATGTTATTTCCTCCATGTATGAAATTGAGGATTATAGTCACATTTACATGATCTTAAAAACCTTGTTTGAATTTTTTGGGCAATATTATACATGGGATGCAGGAATTTTTTTTAAAGTTTAATTTTGTTTTTGCTGTTACAAATGAGGTTTTGATATTCTGGTAAGTCAAAACGTCTTGTTTTTGCAATAAAGTCCAAAACGATATCTAATTTCAGTTGATATTCTTTTGTGCTTTCTTGTTCTAATCTTGCTAGTAGGGTACCTGTATTTATTTTATGGATTCCTATGTCTTTGTAATTTGGTGGTACATTATTTCTCTGTAATATTCATAGTTGGAGCACTCTGTGAGGTAATGTTGTGGTGTTTCCCTAGTTCCACCGCTGCAGCACAATTCGGTGCTGTTTGCCCAGTGCGTTGTTTGTAGTAATTAAAGGTGGTATATCCAGTGCTTAGTCGTATTAGATGACATTATCATTTTAAATGTTTAAGATTTAGTATTAAATAAAATAGAGGTTACTAAATAAGAACATGTGATATGATTGCCCTGAATTTGCTATTGAGACAAGTCAACTATCCACTAGACTCCAAATGACTTGGATTTCAGCAATTATAGGTCACTGAATAGCCTTTAATAATGAGCAAAACCCATACTGTAGAGTGTTAATAATAAGCTATAAACTATAAAAGCCCAAAAAATGACAAAATGAGAAATAATTAAAAGGAACAAAATAATAAGATAAAAATAAATATATGACTGACAACAAACACTTCATTACAAGCTCTGTACATGGGACAAGTACAAACATAAGCGGCAGGATTAACATGAATGATTTATAATTGGCAATCTTTTTAAAAAACATCAAGAATACTCATGATGATTCAAGGATGGAGTTACAGAGGTTGGTTTAGGCGGCAGGATCCCTGGCACTCCCTTATGGAGCTACATGAACATTTAAGAATAAGAAGATGTGGTATTATTTCAATGAGACAACACTCCACAAGATACAAAATGACATAGCATTAGATAAAGATATGTGCATGAGAGTGAGTCTGAGAGATGATGCGTTAATCAGTGACTTTCATTGGCACCATATTTGATAATTTTGTCTAGAATTTTATATCTAGTAACTATTTTCTAAATATTCCTGCATTTTTTATATGCCTGAGCATGATATTTTTGGAACACTAACCCTGAACTTATGAATAAAAGTAAATGACCAAGCATTACTTGTGGATGGTAAACAGTTTTATGCAGTGTATTAAAAATAACCCTGGGGTCAAATATGAGAGTTCTACTGATATTACCAATGACAGATTATCATAATGTTGTCTTAAACATACATCTATCATTGTACACTGCAAGTAGACAGGCTGAATGTGCATTCCTTATGAAATGACCATGTAGATCATAATGTAAGGCCTGATACATGTGTGTACTACTTGTATGTAGCTTTTCAAAGAAAATCTCTATAGTTAAATCATATTCTTAGAAGAGGACAGTCTCTTTAATGTAATTTTAAGTTGGAATGGAAACATTTTGTTTATTTTCAGTTTGTTATCAAAAACAAATAATAGATATAAACCACTTTGCTATAATGCTTATAGAGCTCTATGGTCTGTGTAGTTTTGTGTGAGACATGCACAATTTTTAATTACAGCATAACAGACTAAGTATGTGCCTTTGTTGCATGTCTTTATTGTATTATCTATAAAAGATGCATTAGAGAATTCTTTTCAAGGACACATCTCATTTTATCGGTCAAAAGTTGCATGAACATTAGTACATACATGGATAATTAATCACATCATACTATAATAGTGAAAAAATAACAAGTTTTTCTTGAAACATGAACAAATTAATGTCAAATAAAACAGTTTCATTGAAAACTCCTATGGCCTGTGACAAGCATTTGTAATTTTAGAAGATACTTCGCACCTGCTTGTCAGGTATAAAGGTCATGGCAGGTCAATTAGTTCTGAGCATGCTTATTAAGAATTATTGATCTTAGTTAGTTGAGTGTTTTTCTTGTTTTCTCATCAGCTGATCATACACACTGGTAGAAAGGAATAGGTCTGTGATGTGCAATTAACGATTACTATCTTGGCCTAGTTACTACCTTTTATTAGATCCATTTTATTCCTTTGGAAATTTTTTGTCTGCGATTGATTAATTAATTACTGCGCTTTGTAGAATGTCATGTGAGCAATAACAGTGAATATTTGTTTAAACAATGACAAGGTAAATATTTTATTTTTATTTTTATGTTTAATGTATTGATAGAAATATTTTATCAATATTTACATTTTGACAAAATGTTGTTTTCTATATTGCAAACTCATAAGTTTTCCTCATCTTGGTTTTTAGCATCTCTTTTTAACCGTTACAATAAATAACCTCACTGCTTTTAGTTATTCTGATTCTGAAATCAATGAAAAATAATATTTGCAGGTATATATTTTCTTTACTTTCTAATAACAAAAATTAAAAAGAATATATAATGTCAGTCCTTGCGTAGTTTATTGTCAAACTGTTTACCGGTACAACTGTAAGTGACATCACTGGTCTTTTGCACCATTACCCTGACTGTGTGTAAATGCAACACCAACTCTGTGTTTAGCACTTGTGCATTGATTCACAAAAAATTGTCCTTGACAGTCTCTAAAAGCATGTACACCACTTCACAGTGTGATGCAGATAACAGTTGCAAAAGACTATTAATGTCACTTTAACACATACAAAAAGATACTCTTTGACAGTAAATATCAGCAACAGATTTTGAAAATATTGGTTTTTTTGGGGTTTTTTTTCTTGTTTTTTTTTTTTTTTTTTTTTACTTTTCTTTTTTTTCTTATATGAAGATTTTGAAATTGAAAAAGTTTGTTTGAGTAATAGGAGATTGTGAGTAAATGTTGATGAGACTCAAACCCAAAGTAGAAAAATGTATGTCACAAGACATCTTGATCTCAGAAAACAGTTTTAAACGAGCCGTAAATTGCCAAGTTGTGAATTGATTTAAGTTAGACTACCAAAGATTTGTCATTAACACAAATTCCCTAAAGGACAAAAACATAAAGATAGGACTTAAGTCAATCTCTGATGAAGATTCTTACTGGACAAGGACATAAATATGTGACAAAGTTTCCCGTAAATTTTTTGAGCTGTCAACAACACTGTTCTTTTTAATCTGTCAGTAAAATAGAGAGAAGTGCATTTGAAAATGTTCAATAATAATCATGCTAGAAAAAGCACAACTTTCTTATTGTTAAACACTTGTATATGGATGTCCAAGAATATGCATTTATATAACACTGCCATCTCTGTGCTTTGAAGACCCATTCATGAATTTGGGCTGTTTCCTGATCATAGGTTTTGATTGTAACATCTTTATAGTTTCCTGTGACTTTACCTACAGATAAGTAGACATTTATTATTTAAGACAAGTGAAATCAGGATTCTTTCTATGAATTCATGTTTATGTTAACTGATTTAACGACAATGGTGGATTGGATTGCAAAATGTCAGTATATTATTATTAAAGAATATTTGTAGTAAACTGTAAATGAAGGAAATTTTAATTACACCATGAATTTACAGTTTTTTCTTGGAAACGTTGTTCATTTTGAGTTTCCAACTAATAATTTTTTATTATTTTCTTTTATCTTGTTTTATCAGAACATTTATATTGTCTTTTGAATGTCAAATGTTCATACGACTTTCCTGGTGGCTGTTTCAATATTTTCTGACATTTCAAATGATATTGAGATTGTCATAAAATACTTCTTTCCAATTCATGATTTTCTTATTTATCACTACCCACAGATGATAATTATTTTCTATACCTACTTGTAATCAGAGCTTTGCCCGCCAATCAGCTATTTTTACCTGGCTATTTCCTACTTAGTTTACCTGTTAATTAATACTTCATTGATTGATTACTTCTTTGAAGGTGTAGACACATTGTCATGATCAGAAATTATTTTGATCATCTTTTTTTCATAAGTGAAAACCACAGTGACATACTGATTTCTTATACTCGTTTGACTTTCTAGATGTATATATAAAAGTGCTGTTATTACCTATTAATACAGGAATATATAACCTTCACTGTATTTGACAGAACCATTTAGATTTGGAGTCCTCAATGCTCTTCAACTTTGTACTTTATGTGGAAAAAACGTTTGGAATTTGGGGTCCTCAAGCTTTAAGTATTAATACTTTATTTTGCTTTCTTTTTTTTTTTTTTTATTATTTTTCAAGTGTGACACAGATAAATCTTTTGTGGACAAAACTAGTAGAGTCTTTGGTATAAAATTTGAAGACTGCTATCCATGATGAAGTTATTATTCTTTCCTACATGATGTTGTATTTTGTATTTTAAGTCTGGTATATGTCAAATTTTTGAAATGAAGGACAGTCTTCACGCTGAACCACTACTCTTACAGCATTGGCTTGTAAAATTCTGTTCTATTAGCCAACAAAAATCAACTTAAATTTTCAAAACTTTGAGCTTCAGGTTTGTGGACTCAAAAAGATAATTGTGAAGACTAAAACGATGTTCTGATCCATGCAGAATCATGTTTTAAAGAAAATTTTCTGACATATATTCCTTTAGACTGTCAGTGGCGGATCCAAAAATTTTCATAAGTGGGGGCCCACTGACTGACCTAAGAAGGGGCCCCCACCAGTCACGTTTCAGTGATTCCCTTTATAAGCAACCAAATCTTTTCCCAAAAAGGGGCCCCCCTAAATCCACCTCTGACTGTATACGTACCTTGTGGAAAAACACATTAAATGAAGTGTAAACAAAACATGCACATGTTTGATAAAAGTACATGTATTTGAATATTGATATACCATCTTCAGTCATTGTTTACTTCTATCTATGAAATATAAAAAGTTCACTGATAACAACTTTGTTCTAATCCCTTGAGGCTTTGTTCATTTTAGTTTTTTCATGAGAATCCTATTATTAAAAGGTTATTGGAATTTCCTTGGAACATGACTGCTTGAAAAGTCTGCCTCATAGGCGCAATCTGAGATCTCTATGGCCATTAAATGACCTTCTTTGAACGATCTTCCACCATTGTCAAATGATCCCCACCATTGTCAAATGATCCCTGCCATTGTCAAATTTGTTTTGTTGACATTGGAATTGTTATTTTTATGATTTTACTTTTTAATGAAAAATTATTGGTTATTCTTGTATCAAATAGATATAATAAGAAATATATCAGTCTTTTCCCAATTTCTTACATAGAAATGAAGGATAGAAATACTTAAATTCTTTTGAATACGTCAGAGTTTTGTCCTGATGAAAGTTCCTCCATCGTTAATTTTTCATCCATGGAATTCCCTGTCAATATAATAAAATTTACATTAAATGTGTTCAAGATACCATAAATTCAGAAATTATTGCAATGTTTTTATTATTGTGAAAAATGGGTTATAATCGCAATAATTAAAACTCGCATTTTGGAATGTTTTATATGTCAGAATCAAACAGAAATTTTCTGAATATCGCAAAAATATAAATTGCATTTTAGTCTAAAATGACAAAATTGCGATAATAAATATACGCAATAATATTTGAATTTACAGAATTATAATTGCTATAAGTTCTACAGAAGCCAGGTGTAAAAACTAAAAGCATACTTTAACAATCACCTGATAGAGAGAGATGTTTTTACATGACATTTGAGTTTGAGATAGGGTTATCTACCTTTCTATTGCAGTAAATGTCATGGCTGCCATGAGTCAAATCATGGAATAAATATGAAATTCCAAGAAAACACTCAGAACACAAACCCACATTTTCAATGTTTTATAATGTATATTTTAAAGTTCAGATTACAGAATTCATTCCCAGAAATGATAATCCTAGTTTCCTACACATTTATCAATAAAAACTATTCCTACACGTTTACCAATTAAAACAGGCACTGTATTTTGATCCATCCTGATCTGGTGTTATGTCTGGATTGACATTACTACTCTTAATATCGGCACAAAATACTTTAATCCACAAAGTAAATTTTTGTTCTTCCCTCGCTGGAATTTGAACTCGTGCTAGTATTAGGATATTGAGATAGGGCCTGCACTCTGTCCAGCACTTTATGTATGTAGCCATTGATAGAAAGATATTTGATATTTCCACAAGGTAACAGTCCGCAGGAAGACATACATGTATAACCTTACTTTGACCAAATTTTTCAGACTCCAAAATGACTAGTATTTGTCCATACTCCTAAATACAGCATTTTTAGCTGAGAAGCAGCAATTTCCCATTTTCAAGTCTTAATTTGCTTTGACCCTGCGAGGTTTGACCCATAGCATCCTGCAGAAAAGGCGATTAATGTTTATAAGACTTTGTATATTTGTCTTCAGTATGGCTTGGAGTTTTAATTTTATTTCTATACGTTTTATTGTTCTCTGCCTCAAGAAAGGTTCGTCATGATTCCATGTTGATGAAAGTTTTGGTTTAAAGGTGAAGGATAATTTCCTCTGTATAGTTTAAGTACTGCTTGAAGTTAATTGATGTGGATACTTGTATTACTGTTCTTCAACAACACAACAAGATTATAGCAAACAATTTTGAAATCTCTATATTAATGGTCAAGTTGCTAACAATGTCAAACCTTGCAGGATTATGATTTCACATCATGTCCATTCTTTATCTTGAAAACCAATTGGAAATAGATATGTAGAATGATTGTCCACAAATGAAACAAAATTTGAACCCTTACCTTAAAGGTCAAGGTCACTTACTTTGTGTAACCATAGATATTGTAATTGATAGATGATACTTATTACTTTATATTGTTTTTTTCTAACACAACTTGGCATTATTTTGTGGTATGCGTTGTTGATCCAGGATTTGATGTGACAGGGGAAGGGGAAAACTCTTGTGAATTTGGAGTTAGACTAAGGGCAATATTTTAACTTAAAATTATCTAATTTGCATTATTTTAATTTAATTTTTTTTTGGGGGGGGGGGGGGGGGGTACCAAGTGTGCCCCCTTCATAATCCATGACAGAAAGAATATGCACTTGTTAGAAGAAAGCATTGTAAATGAAAGATAAAGAAAATATTAAAAAAAAGACGATGTGGTATGATTGCCAATGAGACAACTCTCCACAAGAGACCAAAATTACACGAAAATAAACAACTATAGGTCACCTAATGGCCTTCAACAATGAGCAAAACCCATACCTCATAGTCGGCTATAAAAGGCCCTGAAATGACAATGTAAACAATTCAAAGGAGAAAACAAATGGCCTTGTTTAGGTACAAAAAATGAATGAAAAACAAATATGTAACACTTAAACAAACAACAACCACTGAATTACAGGCTCCTGACTTGGGACAGGTAATACATGTACATACATTATGTGGCGGGGTTAAACATGATCATTACCCTCCCCTAACAGTACATCAAACTATAAAAAATCAGTTGAAAAAGGCTTTACTCATCAGATGGACATAAATACAACAGACGCAGCCGGGTACTCGTACATCCCAATAACATAAAGACACCAGGTATAGATCAGAGAGTAATTGAATAAGTAGACAGCTCTCTCACAAGCAAAAAAGCCTAATTGTAAAAATATAAGGGCATAAACTTCAGGCACAGGAACACATTCTACTGATGAGTAAAGGGTACATAAAATCAGGTCCCTCACTCAATAATCTCTTGATGGTAGTATTTATACAGTACAAGACATCTTACTGTTAAGTTATACATTATTGAGCAACTATATTTTCTCATCAAATGAATGGAATATGAGATATAATATTAATTGATATGTTGTTATTGACTAAGAATAATTGCAAAGATGGTAAAGGTTAAATCTGATTGATGATTGGCAGGACTATATTCAGACAATAAATCACACATAGGTTTAGACTAATATAACTTTATAGTCTCATTATGGCCAGTAATAAAATTAATATAGATATATATATTTATAAAAGAAATCAATAAAAACTTTTACTCTTTGGATTATCCTGATGTGATGGTAGGGTAGATAGAAAGATAGAGGGAAGGATGATGAATTTTAAATGTTAATTAATTGAAGAAAAAAAAAGGAATAAAGAATTTTTTTGTGAGATTTTTATTTTTGTGAAAAATGTGACAGGATTATTTTTACATTTATTGTTTTTGTAATCACAATAATTGGTTGCAGATTTTATGAAATTGCATAATTTATCTGGCGTTATTGTCCTGTTATCCAGAAATATATTTATGAATGCACACTGATTCTTGCACATTGCCAGAGGGCAATAAGGTTGGATTGTTTTTCTGTTTATTTACTGTTAGGTCAAGGTAAAATAAAATCAGCTGTTTACTGTCTTGACTGCTCCACCAATTTGGATTTTGGTTTATTTCAATTTCTTCTGTCGTGTCAAATTGAACAACTGGTAAGAAATTTTACCAAACTGCTCTTACAAGTGGAAAGGGATTAATATAAGTTGCAATAACTTGTTTCCCAATACACTATAAGTAAATATCTTTAAACATATAGTTGTACAAATGCCTTTTTGACTACGAATCTTATCAATAATCTCCTATAGGAATCCTCTTACAAACTGTAAACAGCAAAAAGGATCGACTAGCCAAGAAAAGTAGGTCACATGACCAAAACTGTTAATTGTCTGTTTATTGGAGTTAGTGCTATATAAGAATAACTTTTCTACACCGATTTATTTGGAAATTATCTTGAAAGCTAATGGATAGAGGGAAACTAACTGTAAGCAGCAAAATGGACAAAAAGGCTAATTGAGATCTACAAAAAAAATTTTGGTTTACAATATTGTTTTGACTCGGTGAACTCATAGTGAACTTGGAGGGACTATTTGATTTGGGGCTCTTGCACATTGTGTGCATGGAAATCAAGAAAACATAATACATGTAATGCATTTGATGTTTTAGTAATTGATTTTACATGAACCAAGTTCTAGCACAGCTGTATGTATTTGGAAAAAAAAATCTTTGGGGAATAATTGATCCCAGAAAAAGATACTGTAAATTCAGAAATTATTGCATGCATTTATTATTGCGATTTTGTCATTTAAGTCCAAAATGAGATTTGCGATATATACAGAAAAATTCTCTTTCAAATTTGGGAGTTTAATTTCATAATTAACAGAAGTGATAAATTTTGGACTGATACAAGTTTGACAGGTAAATGATTCAGAGATGATATAATAATTTGGATGTAGATCTCTGAGATTTCTCATGCATGGCAAGTTGAAATTTTATGTTTTCAATTTAATTTAAATGAAATAAAAACGACAAATGAATATTGATTTGGCAGAGCCAATAAAAAGATTTCAAACTAAGTTGTAGGTGTAGAGTTTATTGTGTTTTTTCAAATTCGTTAAATCTAAGAAAATATGTTATGTTAGATATACCATCATTAAAATATAGGATAGTGGGCTTGTTCATGTGTTTTTTTCTTCCTGACAGAGTGTGGGTGTTTGTTGATTTTGCTAAAAGGTTTTGAGTGTTTCCTTGGCATGATAAATGTCCTGTTTCTGGGACACTTCCATATTGTATACTATTCATCCTAATATGAGCCTTTGTCATTGTTGGTGGAGGCATTGTAATTTAATAAAAGAGGATTTCAAAACATCAATTTATATGAAGTGAGGTATCTGTTGAAGTTATTAGTAAAATCCAAGATTATGGTAAAAACAAATTGATAGGTTGATAGCTGGTGTATTATTTCATCAGATTATAACTCCTTTCATATTAACCACTGTCATGAGAGGGGGCGGAGATGGACAGGGTCTGATTTAGTGTCTTTTTAGCCCTCTCTAATTTTATCCAATGCCTTTTTAACCCTTCACAGATATGCTTGATGATTTGTGTGTTGTTTTTGCATAAGAAGAAAAAACAAGATTTTATTTCTTAGGATGTCAGAATATTTAGAAATTTACATACATGTAGCATTCAATTTTATTTCTCATGAATAAGTAGGACATTTTGTAAATGTCTTTATAACCATTTCAATGAAGGAGTTACAATTATATGTAGTTATGGTTGTAATTGTTAAAACATTTGTTTAAAATTGACAAGATAGTCTTATGATTGACATATCTTATGCTTGTTGAACATATATTGGGTCATAAAAATAGTTTGACATCATTAAATATTAAAGCAGTACATCTGATTCAAGTTCATTAATGGATATTAAAGGGAAACTTCGCCAAAAAATCAAAAATTCATATTATGTCCATTCTGTATAAAAATGCTCAAATTTATAAATATTAAAGTTTTATTCCGCTAGATAAGAGATCACCATCGATTTTAAATTTTGAGTATCAGTTCTTTGCGTTCCGCCATTTTGTTATCTTGTCCAAATAAAAATCACGATATGTCTATAAACCATAAAGAAACAAAACTACAGTAACCGAGTTGTCGTAATTACGTGTCGATATCTTGTCAATCGTACGGTTGTTTTATCTGACTAACTAACTTGATTCGGAAAATGTTCTTATATTTTTAATAACCATATTATAGTCTGTTATTTTTAAACTGTTAATATTGGAATTTGTTAAAAAGTCAAAGTTCAAATCATAAATAAGAGTTCCGTGAAAATTGTTTTCGAAAATCTAATTCGTTCATAATTTTTTAAAGTAATATACTTTATTCAAATAAATTAGGATCTTCGCTCCACTGATCACCCGCATGGCTTAAGGTATTACTCCCAGGTATTACTGAGGGGTGTAAGGTGACACGACCAGGTATTCAAGCGATTTCCTGTCGGGCCTGCAAGTTCATGCATCGTTTCACTTCTGTAGGTATTGATCAGTGTACACGGCCGATAACTTATAACTTTCCATTTTGAAATATCAGTTGCATGTATAATATACATCTCTGTCTTGCGTGTCCGAAAGTGATATAATATACTAGTCATTACTTAACTCATACGCTTGTTTATAAATAAAATTTCTGGTGTAAAGAATATTATTTATAAAAAAAAAAAAATGATACAAAAAAAAAAATAAAAAAAAATTGAAGATATACAAATATACGTATTTTTTCCAAGGGTTAATTTTGGGAAAATCAGAGACATATAATTGTATTATATGTCTCTGGGACAATGTAATATTTACTCGTTGTCAATAGTAAAGGACATAGTTGGATCATTCGAGAAATGTTGATTAAAAAAATGTGCGCACTTGTCGACGATTCGTTTATACGCCCGGATAGAAAGTTACGGAACTACAGCGCAATTTAAAATATATACATGTATACATTGAACATAAAAAAGAAACATACATTTTGTGCAAATTGGGATAAAAGTTTTGTAAATAGACTAGTCCACGTATACCAACAGTATGTAATCATCCAATTCGATAGACTATTGTATACCAAAAGAAGAAGAAGAAGAAGAGGACCAATTTGATTTAAATACAGGTCGATCTATAACTTGCTTTGGTTCATCGAAGTTATGAACATAGTAAAATCACAGATTTATATATCAATTAGATTGTTCTCGAATAAAGAAAGAAATTCGTCATCACCACAACTGTTCCGACATATGCAACTGGACGTACACTAATAATCCCCGAGGGATGTGAATATTTTCTAGGAAAGATATTGAGTATTAAAGTTTCAAATCATTTTCGGGATTTATTTTCTTTCTTGATATTCAATGACAGCAAATTTAAAGAATAAACTGCTTGTCAGATATTTGTCCGCTTAGGGGTATTCTTGCAAGTTGAACAGACTTATAATTACATTCAAAAATAGGGAAAGATGGCATTAAATTCGTTGTCTTTTGTTTTTAAACATCTTTGGTCAAATAGTTATTAAGTATTATACGTTGTGAGACGAAGACTACTTTAATAAGGACGTCCCCGATTATGATTAAATTTGGTTGACGTTTTTCACACTTGATAAAGAATATCTATTCGTAATTTTTCGATTCCATTCCAAGACCTTAAATTTGCTGTCAATGTTTTAAGACTTCTCAAGTACCAAAGTATTTTTTCTTTATTCGTTCATATTATATTCCGCTTCGGTAGAGTTATCTTCAGTGAGTTCCAGTTATTAATTTGTACGTGGCTTTTAAAAAGTCTAAATCTAAGTGTTCTCATTCATTTATTTGCCTAATAAAGACAAATAAAAATACTTTGGTAAAGCTATTTATAATTTCTAAGTTCTCCTTTTTATTAGACATCAATCAAGGACAAAAGGTGTAAATCATTTCAATCGGACATATGAATTAAGTTTCCCGTCTTTAACCAAAAATTGTGTATTTCTTAGTAAATTAACTTATTTGAATTCAAATAAATAATAGCACCAAACATAATTAAATAATTCCACGGCGATCAATTTTTATTTGTCACCAACTTGAATATATATTTTAAATATGTGTATTGGATGCTCCCCATGGTTTATAATTCACTAATCCGAATAGACAGTCACACCTGGCAAAGTGTGCCCGAGAGGCGTGGTTAAATACCGAAGTGCAAATAACAATTTACCTTTCAACAAGCCATCTACGAGTATTGCTACAGAACCGTGAATACACACATCGTATCAACCAAGTCATAGCAGAGATAGTAAAAGGTCAATAAGAGTACACCAACATATTGTCTTTACAGATTATTGTACTTTACTTTGTTTACCTTATCAGTCCGAAAATACATTAATTAAAAATCAATTTATAACTTTTTGTGTTGTCCACAAAAATAATCCGAATATATACGTTTAACATAGAAAATTTATCTCATGAATATGTACAATTGAACGTATGTGCGTTTTATCTTCTTATTATCGGATGGTTATTAGATAAAGCATAAGTCATCGGCGCGCTTACGATTACGTTAAAATATGATTAAAACCAAGACTTTTAATGATTGTTTTTTAAATCCCGGCATGCAAAAACCAGGAGAAAACGTCACGACCTACAGGAAGTAGTTAATATTTTTTCATTAAATATTGAATTTCTCCTTTATTACTGCACATATAGCGATAAAACTTTGTGAATATATATATTATGTCATAATGAACATATTTAAACCATAAGTAAAAAATCGTGAATTTTCCCTTTAAAAAAATGAAAGGTAATTTTTTTAGAACACTTTTTTTGTAAAGAAATGTTGGACTTTGATTGAAAAAAAATAGTTTCAGTTGTTATAATTATGTGTGTGTGTGTTTATTATACTAGACATTTTAACAACTTGAAGGTATTTTCTTTTCTACTAAAGTGCTGTGGATTTAATGTTGTTAGTTATGTACCAATTTTTCTGGATTTCGTGGATAATAGACATGATAGACGATCGTGATTTTAAAAATTCTAACTATTATTATTTTTTTTTTAATCTGTTAAAGCCTGAAAATCAAGTAAATTTACATGCAAACTACAATTTATATTGAAATCAGGAATTATTGGTACATTAAACACAAGGAAATAAATGATTCCACATTGGACCAAATATGATATTCTGAAATCTTTTTTGTTTGTTTGTTTGTTTGTTTTTTTTTGCATCAGATTGATAGGCTTCTTTTGTTGTTACCTTCAGGAGAGTCAGCTCCTAATTAAGAAAATTGGTCAGCAAATAATTTACATAGAATTTATTTTTGTACAAGATTATCTCCTGCTTAATTCCAATTGCAACAATTTTATTGCACTTCACATGCTTATATATTCTAGTGTCCTTAGTGTTATTGTATAAAACAATGACAAAGGGACCAGACTCATGTTTTTCAACTTCTCCAGACAGCTGCTTGTAAAAAGATTTAAGAAAAATATATTTTTAAAAAAACCATGAAAACAAAAAGGTATAAAATTGTAACAATATGGTGAATTATTGTTGTAGACATTTATGGATTATTATAATTCTCACCTGTATACTTCAGAACACTCCAGTAAATCACAAATCATACACAGTCTTCTGTGGCATTTCAAACAATTAACTGATTAAATCATTCTATTTGTCACAAGATGCTAAAAAAATTAAATAAACGATTCTGGAAAAGTAGATTAAAAACTAACAATAAGTCTTCTTTATTGAAATGTAGAAGTCATGTTTATCATTAAAACAAAGATGATTAAATGTACATCTAAATCAGGAAGAAGTTTGCTGCAAGAATGAAAAAGAGAAAAGCATATATTGAATTGTTGCTGTATATCATATTTGTTTATTTGGTTCATTATTATTTGGACATATAAAATCAGGCTGTTTAAGTTTTCTCTTTTTAGTTGTTTTAAATTTGTCATTTCTAGGTATTTTATAGATGACTATGTAGTATGGATTTTGCTTATTGTTGAAGGTAGTACAGTGAACTATAGTTCAATAACTTTTATGTTATTTGGTCTCTATTGGAGAGTTGTCTCATTGGCAATCATACCACATCTTCTTATTTTTATAGTGTAGTTATTTACACATGAGAAATATTAAGCTGTTTTCAACCTATGTTACATAGTTGTTACAGTTTCAAACAACTTTAAAGAATAGAATAAGGGACGGCTCAGATAGACATATAACTTTTAAAATATTTGTCACCCTGGTTTTGAATTATTGGAAAGTTTGCTGTTTAAAAATGGGTTAATTATAAAATCTATAAGGGTCTATCAGTATGTAGAAATTTGATGAGATGAAGTAAAGCTATAGTTCAACTAATTTCTGCAAACTGTTGATTGAAGTGATTAACCAGCATTATAGTATATATTGGCCTTTCATTGATATTCTTCAGTGCGTTTGATTGCCACAATTCATCATTGAATGTAATCTTGTGTATTCCAGGTATGATTAGCGATGGCCACATGACAAGGACACTGAAGATTTAATGCCTTGGACAACAACTAAGGTGACAACATCCAGGAGCCCTGAAATATTTTATTGCATATTGATGGTGAACGTCCCCGGTCAAACACGTAGAATTGCCATGAGTTGGAACAGTGAAAATTCTGTGTTTTAGAATCTTACTGATCACCCATACTATAGAGACTTACCAAGGATATTTATTTATGTGCAATATATACTTCAATATTGATCTCAACATTTTTGTTCATATTTTTCATTGCAAGGTAAGTCTAAAATTCCATAAAATAATAAGTCAAAATATAATGATAAATGAATGTAGATGTATTTAGGGCTGTTCCAGAAAATACCGTTGTCCACCCAGGGACAGCATTTTTTTAACCCCCGCCACCCACAGAAATATAAGTTTGAACAACACTCCCTTTGCATTTTGGTATTTTAAATACAACTTCCCACATAAAGTTTTAAAAAAATGCCTTCCCTGGTTGGACATGGCATTTTCTGGAACAGCCGTTACACTTTAGGTATATAGCTGAACTTTGTCTTCAAATGACCCTAGATCAGTTTTGATGTCGAGCAGCAGTCTTTGATAATGTAGTTTTGATGTTACATTTTGCCAGGAACTTGTGTGATTTTAAGTAAAGTCAGACAAATTTGCATACATGTGTGATACGTCTATTCCTTATACAAATTAAAACCAAAATTATGATATTAAACATTAAACAATGTCATCTTTGCCTACATACAGCATACTAGTATTACATGTATAGGCACTTAAATATCGAGCATTTTTGAGTGAGAACACAAGAATTTCATGTCAAGTTATGTGTTTAAATCATTAATTCATGTTGCTACTTTTAATAAAATTTTAAATTGATTCAAACATGTGAATTTTAAACAGTTGATATGACTTTTAATATTTGTATGTAATTCCTAAACAAGAACACTAGACACAAAAAGACCTGTTAAATGAAGTGAAAAAAGAACATGTTTAATATGTAAAAATTGTGAAAATACAGACAAACTGTACGTCGTTTCTCAGGTCTGACATTTGCACATGTTTGAAATATAATTTTACAGAACTGATTAGTCTAGATTTGGTATATATGATATCAGTGAAAGATTTGTGTTTGTTTATAGAAAAGTTAATTAGTAATCCATTGGCTTTTGTCTAAACATATATGTTAGAATATTGAAATTATTTTAAAACTATAATTGTCAACTTCTAGACTGCATTCTAGACCCTAGGTCATAAAACTTTCCTCAGTGATAAGAGTACAACATGTGTTCTTAAAAAACCAAATCCAGTGTTTTGATTGGTTGATTGTTGAGTTTGAGTATGACAATCGTACTCAAAAGTTTGATGAACACAAGGTGTAGTGCACTTAATTCTAGCAAATATATTACCATGAAATAGGAAGTGAAAATCAAGATTTTCTGTCGTACATCAACCAAGACTACATTTGTATCTGGTAAACATCCCCCTTACCCCCCTCCCCCTAAGAAAAACCAACTTGACATCCATTACTATAATTAGAACAGATATCATTCAGATGTGATATGAGTGCCAATGAGACAACTCTCCCTCCATCCAAGTCACAATTTGTTAAAATATATCGCCAAATAAATATATAATATATAAATGATAACTCACAAAATAAGATCTTCATACATTTTAATAGCAAATATTAGCAAACAAGGCTTGTACTTGGTATCCCACAAGTGATTATGAATCCACAGTAGCTCTTTTCTGTGAGTAAATCATCCTCATTGACCCATTTCAGATGGGCTATCTAGATGTAAACATTGAGAAAGGAAAATATCAAAATAACCATAATTATGGTCAAATGTAATATGTATATTAAAATGAAAAATTCCTTACTAGTTAAACAGTGAGCTTCTTAGAAGAAAATGTAAATATGATAAATTGATTGTTTCACGCTGTTATTGTTTACTGTGCTCACTACCAAAAGAAAACAAAATATTTGTGTTAAGGTTTAGTGCTTAAGGTGAAATGTCAGCTGACAACAAACAGTAAGAACATTTGTCTTCTATGTCTTTACTGTCATCAGTCTACTGTTAAATAGAGACAATAGAGCTAGCGGCTTTAGTTTGGCCACCCAATCCTTGCTAAGTGACGTGATGGTTATAACTACATGTTATGAAAATAAAAAGATTTGGTAATACATGTATTGCCAAGAGACAACACTCCACTGGAGATCACATGAAGTTATCAACTATTGGTCACTGTACAGCTTTCATTACTTGTTTTACAATGTAGATGAAAACATTTTTTTTTTCAGTTTTAGTTTTCTCATCACTTGCTTGGGTAATGAGGTGTCCATTGTCTATCTCTTTTAACATGTTAGAAAATCTTCTCGCAGATTTACATAAACAGAATCAGACTTGATCTCAATTACCATTTCTTCACATTTTTCACTGGGTTTTGCTCATTGTTGAAGGTACATTAGGAGAGTGACCTTTAGTTTCTAACATTATATACTTAATTTGGTCTCTGGTGAATACTTTTTTCTCCCATAGGAACCAGGTCAACTGGGGCAGTTCATTCATAAAAGTGAAATTGGAATCTCATATATTTGCAATCATACCACATATTCTTATTTTTATAATGACGGAAAATATGTCTTCTTTCAGTTTGAATTTGTGATTTATGTCCATCATATACCAATTGTCAAGGCTGCCACGACTTGGGTTTAATATTGACTTTTATTTTTGATATTGTTTCCTGATTTGATAATTCTTTTACTTTCACGTTCATCTACATTGAAATGAATGATTTGTACGGTGATCTTTAATCCAAATAACTAGCCTATATATAGCATAGTCGAAGAAATGCAACTTCTGGATTACTTTTGTCTGGCACTAATAACTATGTGGAGGAGGCATCTTGAACTATGCAGTACATGTATATATATTTGAATATTGCACTTGCCACACAGATTCTGACACAAGATTCTAGATGTTAGATAATTTTATTCATTATGACTCTGTTTACTGAATTCTGTATTAAACTCTTCTAAATCCACCCAGTTCTTTTGCAATCTCTTTGTCTCTCCCTTTTTCGATCTGTTCATCTACAAACGTTTTTGTCCCACTTTTTTCATCCCAATTACTCTTGTATTCTCTTTATCTCTCAGTCCTTCCATCTTTTCATATTACAAATATTTTTGTCCCACTTTTCTCATCCCCACAGTTCTTTTGCAATCTCTTTGTCTCTCCCTCCATCCATCCATTCATCTACAAATATTTTTGTGGCACTGCTAGTACTTTTCTCAGGTGCTACAGTACAAAATGACTTCATGACAGTGATGAGTTGTATAGTGAGCACTTTTATTATTTGTCTGACACCTCCTTCCTGTTGGCCCATAGTCTGAATTTTTCCACATGTTGAATGAACTTAACATTTCTGACCCACATTTCTATAGTAGTATTACAGGTACACATTCTGTAGCTGATGTGATGATCACCTGTACTGATCTGTCCCACACCAGGGACACTTACTTCCTATTTTGGGATATTTTGAATCGGGAGATGGGGTCACAGTCTCCACTACAGTACCAGTCTGAAAACAAATATTGTGACATTTTTTCCTATGAGTCTGAACAAAGTTTTGCTAAAATGAAATAAATTTTACTACTCTAGGGCATTGGACTAGTGGCTAAAGGTGAGATGGGTTATTTTTAGCAGAGCAATGTGTGCCACTTCTTGATCCTTTGCAGATGTACAATGCCAAGAATACATTTCAGGATCCTGTTGATATGGAATCAGAAGGTCATCCTGTCAATGATCCTGCAGGTCTAAATATATTGTCAAACACATAGAGACTTAATTTAAGTATCATCTATTAGTTCATAGGTCAAATTCTTAACATGTAAACTTGAAAAATTACATGTGCTTTAATTTTATTGTTTCGCATCAATGAAATCAAAAAAGAGAGACTTAAATGTGCTGATTCCAGCAGCGGCATTAATGGAGTCAACAATGTATTGGTTTGTTATTAAGTCAGTTTATGGGGAACCTAACTACAGTTGTTTTAGCATTGGCTTATCTCATATACCTTAAGTTAATTCATGGTTCATTGAGTTTGAATGATTTGTGTCAGTTTATAGGGAATTGGACTACAATTGGTTTAGCTTTGGCTTACTGGTATCTCATACACCTTAATTCATGGTTCATTGAGTTTGAATGATTTCAAAATCAAAACTTAAACATATCTCTGTTTCAACAGTTTATTTCATTAAGCTATTTTTTAAAAGGTTAATGATAGAAAATTATAAGGACAGTACCGGTACTTTATTTGATACTTACATATTTTATTATCTTTTTTATCCATAGTACAAATTTTGAAATGTTTGTGATTGTAAAATATCTTGTTTTCAAGTCAGTTCATGTTGTTTCAGGAAGTTACAGTCCAATAATTAGGTTGTATTCTTCAAATTAATGTCTGGAATATGTACAATTGATCTGTTATATATGGCATGTTTTCCTGTAGTTCTGAAAATTGAATTTCCTCAGAATTAGATTTTTTTCTCAAAATAATTTTAGAATAGTGCATTGAAGTCTTTTAATTTTCATTGCATGTAGACATACTATTTTGATCAAAGGACTTTTTGCTTGCCACATTTTGGGAGGTTCTTTTGACAAGAAGGTTTATAATATACATTGTATATCAAATTGAGATTTCTTCCTTGACAACAAACAGATTTCACTGAAAGTAATTCGTTTTATCCACAGTCACGGTTCTTTTACTTTTAGTTTGAAACAATTCAAAAGTTCTGAGATTAAACACCATATTTGGTATGCAGACTAGGCAGACATTTGTTGTGTTGTTTTATAAAGTCATTGGAGACGAGAAAACATAGTTGAATATTGAGGTTCTGTGTATAGTGTCAAACAGGAAGTAGGGAAACAGTCTATGTTGGGTACTGTTGGCATGACCATTGACTTGGCTTCTCCAATAAAAGAAGTTTTATTTTAACAATTTGTAAAGGTTCAAAGTTTTCCATTTGAAATCATAGGCTTAAGACACAAAGGCTGTAAGTGATATGGATGACATTCAAATATTGAAGCAGCTGAACTGTTCTTCATAAAGCAAGAACTATTGTAAATTAAGTAATTAGTGTTTGCATTTATTATTATGATTTTTGAAGAATAGACAAAAATGTGAGATTGATTATTGTGATTCAGGAAAATCTGCATTTAGAATTACAGATATATATATATATATATATTGAATTCAGAATGCAAGTTCTTATCATTGAGGTTTTCACCATGTTGCATAATTCGCATTAAAAAAAATGTGAGTGACTTTAATTGCATGCATGTGAATATGAAACAGAATCAGAAGATTTTACTGCTCTCAGTCCTAGAAATTAAGGCTTAAAGCCAGGCTTTTGTTTAAAAACCCAGGGCTGATTCTTTATTTTCTGAAGGTCAAATAATTTTTGTGTTGACCAGGTGCTATTGTAATTGCTCATTATTTAAGGTTGGTAATTCACATCATTCATAGGGACATTAACCTGGTATGTTAATGGTCATTTTCTTGATATATGGTCAATTTCTCAGGTCATTTGATATCCACACACAAAATTTGGCAATGACCACACATTTCATACGAAATATTAACAAAAATAATGATATGCAGAGCTGTCGTGAAATATTGGTTCATACGTAGGCACTTTTTTTCTGTGATGTTTATTGGAGCTACCTACAGTTATTCACATACATTTGTAATAGTGAGGGAAAACTTTTATTTGAAATGAACTTGAATGAGTGGATGATATTACCTGGTACTTCATTTGCATGGTAAAAAGGTGAAAATTGACAACAGTAATTAGCTTATTACAAATATTTAGATCAAAACTTATTAGATATATACATTTACATTAAAAAAACCTAGATTTTATTTGTCTGAAATAATTTTTGATGTAAAGTAATTTTGAAGACAAAAATATAGGTGATTTTAGAAAACATTCCAGTCTATGTGACCGCTAAAATATTTTTATTTCACCTCAGTTAAAGAGGAGACGCTTATTAATCATAATTTGTAGGATTGTTTACTAATTTGTAACAAGGTGTTTGTTTACTGTGACATAACGTGTTGTAAATTATCAAACGTGATTATATTCTGCATGAAAACTATAAACATCTTATAATGTGATATTTCCCTAGTGAAAACAGCAAAGAATAAAATTCTGAAAACTGTTCAAAAGGTACAGTTTATAGACAAGATATTGACACATGAATTTTCTGTACTGTATTGCAGATTGTGAGATGGGGAAAGGCTTATTAAATATAATTCCATAATATTTACGCAGTTAGTGTAGGGTTCTCTTAGATGCCAATACATGCATCCTGTATGCTTAATTTTCTGTCTGAATTGTTTACAAGAGGACTAAAACTGAATAACACAGGATTATTTTTAAAGATGGAAATTTTTTTTTTTCAACCTTTACAAGGATACATGTGTTAAAGAAGTGAAAATCTGTAATTTAATTTATTTTGATTGATTCTTCTAAAACAACTATATTACAAAGAATTTTCTATAGAAACATGGTAAGTTATTTGTGAAAAATTATATGAAAATGTAAGAGGTTTAAAGATCTAGGAATTTTTATTTATGCAGAACTAAGAGATAACTTGTTATGTAATTCTGTAATTGAAAAGGTGGTAAATACATAAGATTACAAAATGCAGAACAATTATAGACTTAAGTTCAATTTTAGTAGATCAGAGTATCCTTCTTAAAAAAAACCAAGGATACACTTCAGGCTAATTATGTAATAAAAATGGTGTAAGTTTTCCTTATTCTTGAGAAGGAGCAAACCAGACTTAAGTTGTGAGGTAGATTTGCAATTTCACAGAAAAGGAAGACTGAATCACTCGCTCATCTATTCTTGTATGTTCATAGGCGAAACCAGGGGGGCCCCCCTTTCATGGGAAAAATTTGGTTGATTAGATAGGGAATCATTGAAGCATGAGTGGCGCAGACCCCCCTTTAGGTCAGTCAGCGGGCCCCTCCTTAGGAAAAGTTCTGGATCTGCCACTGATGTTGGTACATGTTGTTAAGTTGAGAAGAACATAAGATATGTTCAATCAAGAGGTTAATGTTATGAATTTCGCCACATGCACTTTTCACCTCACAATTCATATAGAGTCTGATGGCAGACTGTTGTAAAGCAAGATTATGTTCACAGATAAGAATGATAAAAACCTGGTTTGCTGTAATTAAAACCACCTATTGCACATATATTGTTAAGTCTGAACTTTCTGAGGGTGAAAAATAAGTTACTTTTCCTAACTAAAAATTAAGCCATGCACCTTAAAATTGTGGTTGTCTCCTATAAATTTATTCACCACTTGTCTTACTTAAATATGAATATGTGGCCTTGTTAAACTATTTTTTTTAGGTCTTGGCCTCTCCCTCCTGTTCATCTTTATCAATGGACTGACCATAGGTGGATATATTTATCATTAAAAATTCCTCCATCTAGCAGAGCATGTGACAGCACCATTCTGCTAAGATACTCTTTGAGTAGACCTTTGATGGGTCACATGATCACTCAAGGCCTGAGTACCCATCTCTTAAGCATCTCAACAATTTTTAGAATTCTGAAATGGAATTTTTTCGACATTACATATTTATTGTTAATTGCTAATTAGTTATACATCACCTGATCAGGTAACATTGAATAGGTAATACCTGACAATGATTTGATGATTTTATTAGTTTTGATTTGACAGGTAATGGGTGTATGGTATATTCCTGACACTAGTAGCTTTGTAAGTTAAGACACAAATGTGATGACCTAAGTCTAAACTAGTCAGTTTTGATGAATGGCATATTTGAGGGGTACCACAAACAGGGAAATAATGACCAGGGTACTGCGTTTTAATGAAATATGTAGTCTTGACTATGTTATGACATAAATTCATACTGTATAATAGATACTTTCAGGAAGCTATAAATATATCTTTTGTCATCTTATGTATGTATCATCAGCTCAGTAGTCAGTGCTTCATTACTGAAATGATTTATTACATACTATTCTAAAATTCTTTATTGACAAATTAAAAAACTCAGTTTCCTTCTCCCTCAGGCTATGTTAAACTTAATCATTGATGAATTTGACTATATATTTTAGCTGTCTAAGCATTTTAGGTGTCTTTTTGGTCTTAAAACTTATGTTTAGACTACAAAGTACAAACCTGGCTTAGATTTGAGATTCTTGATGAAGGTAAAGACCAGAAAAACATGTTTTGTTCCAGCATCTTTTTTTAATGGTATTATTTTGATTTAAAAAAATGGAAAGGACCTCAAAACAGTGTCAATACCCTATACAACAATCTTTAAGGAATTCAATTCTGACTTCCTGTGATTTTTTTTATAGCTAAAAACAGGAAATAAAGTAGAATAATATGCTGTTCCTATGATTTGTTTTGAATAGTCATTTAAAGCATGTTGCTTTTTATTTAGAAATAAATCATGATGGCACTTAAAATCGCCATCCTTGACCTGATGGATGGTTGTAACTTGCCTGCTGATTAAAACAATGGGATTCTATAATTTCAATATTTTTCTGGACCAAACATAACAAATTTTACATAAAAGTCAAGGTGATATAAATTGAGATACAAAATTACTTTTTTGTGCAATATTTATGTTGAAACATCAGTTCTGGTCCAGTTTTTATGCCCCACCTACGATAGTAGAGGGGCATTATGTTTTCTGGTCTGTGGCTCTGTTCGTTCGTCTGTGCGTCCGTTCGTTCAGGTTAAAGTTTTTGGCCAAGGTAGTTTTTGATAAAGCTGAAGTCCAATCAACTTGAAACTTAGTACACTTGTTGCTTATGATATGATCTTTCTAATTTTAAAGCCAAATTAGACTTTTGACTTCAATTTCACGGTCCACTGAACATAGAAAATGAAAGTGGAAGTTTCAGGTTGAAGTTTTTGGTCAAGGTAGTTTTTGATGAAATTGAAGTCCAATCAACTTGAAACTTAGTACATATGTTCCCTATAGTATAATCTTTCTAATTTTAATGCCAAATTAGATTATTACCCAGTTTCACTGTCCATGGAACATGCAAAAGGATAGTGGGAGTGGGGCATCCGTGTACTTTGGACACATTCTTGTTTACAATTTTTTTTTTTCGCATTAATAATTTAAGCCACAACCCCTGATTTGGAAAATTGTTGTGTCCAGGATTTCAATTAAACAATTTTAAGTTAGATGACATTTTGGATTGTAGCCGTCAGTTAGGGCATTTCTGAAACTTAAAAAAAGAATGCACTCAATCTTTAACATATATCAAAAAATATACTAAATTTTGGAGCAAGAAAGTGTGAAGATTTGTTTTACTTACCATTAACTAAGGCATTTAAAATTGACCCATTTAATAACCTAAGTATAACTTTTTGGATATTTTGTGATAGAGATGGAATCCAAGGCCATATACATTTCTGCAAAAGTGAGGGAAATTCAAAGAGGTGGATTTATGGTGCACAAACACTATTTTGTGAATTCGGTTGATTATTTAGGGAATGACTGGAGTGGACTCCCTGTTATGACAGTCAGTAGGTCCCCCTTATGAAAATTTCTTTATCCGCCACTGATTCACTTTAAGTACATTTGTTCTCATTTAAAAGACAAACAAAAAATTGGACCCTCCCATATCTTGTAAAATATGCACAAAAATGAATGAAATGACAAATAGCTGGTCGAGTAATTTGTTATCCTCCAAATTAGTCTGCACATAAAATGCAATTAATTAAATACAAGAAAATAGGGAAACAAATTGAAAAGTAAAAATGATAATGTTGTCATAAGAGGAATAATTACGACAGTGATATTAATAGGTCATTTATTGTTGTAAAACACCAATTATTATGACACAATATCTGATCGTTATGACACCAGGAACTGTTTATGATATGGAGGCAAAAATATACACATGAATCTGAGACATCACTCCTCTTACAATTAACTGTTATGTGGCATGACTGGATATTAAAGGATACATGAATCTGAGACATCGCTCCTCTTACAATTAACTGTTATGTGGCATGACTGGATATTAAAGGATACATGAATCTGAGACATCCCTCCTCTTACAATTAACTGTTATGTGGCATGACTGGATATTAAAGGATACATGAATCTGAGACATCACTCCTCTTACAATTAACTGTTATGTGGCATGACTGGATATTAAAGGATACATGAATCTGAGACATCACTCCTCTTACAATTAACTGTTATGTGGCATGACTGGATATTAAAGGATACATGAATCTGAGACATCACTCCTCTTACAATTAACTGTTATGTGGCATGACTGGATATTAAAGGATACATGAATCTGAGACATCACTCCTCTTACAATTAACTGTTATGTGGCATGACTGGATATTAAAGGATACATGAATCTGAGACATCACTCCTCTTACAATTAACTGTTATGTGGCATGACTGGATATTAAAGGATACATGAATCTGAGACATCACTCCTCTTACAATTAACTGTTATGTGGCATGACTGGATATTAAAGGATACATGAATCTGAGACATCCCTCCTCTTACAATTAACTGTTATGTGGCATGACTGGATATTAAAGGATACATGAATCTGAGACATCACTCCTCTTACAATTAACTGTTATGTGGCATGACTGGATATTAAAGGATACATGAATCTGAGACATCACTCCTCTTACAATTAACTGTTATGTGGCATGACTGGATATTAAAGGATACATGAATCTGAGACATCACTCCTCTTACAATTAACTGTTATGTGGCATGACTGGATATTAAAGGATACATGAATCTGAGACATCACTCCTCTTACAATTAACTGTTATGTGGCATGACTGGATATTAAAGGATACATGAATCTGAGACATCACTCCTCTTACAATTAACTGTTATGTGGCATGACTGGATATTAAAGGATACATGAATCTGAGACATCACTCCTCTTACAATTAACTGTTATGTGGCATGACTGGATATTAAAGGATACATGAATCTGAGACATCACTCCTCTTACAATTAACTGTTATGTGGCATGACTGGATATTAAAGGATACATGAATCTGAGACATCACTCCTCTTACAATTAACTGTTATGTGGCATGACTGGATATTAAAGGATACATGAATCTGAGACATCACTCCTCTTACAATTAACTGTTATGTGGCATGACTGGATATTAAAGGATACATGAATCTGAGACATCACTCCTCTTACAATTAACTGTTATGTGGCATGACTGGATATTAAAGGATACATGAATCTGAGACATCACTCCTCTTACAATTAACTGTTATGTGGCATGACTGGATATTAAAGGATACATGAATCTGAGACATCACTCCTCTTACAATTAACTGTTATGTGGCATGACTGGATATTAAAGGATACATGAATCTGAGACATCCCTCCTCTTACAATTAACTGTTATGTGGCATGACTGGATATTAAAGGATACATGAATCTGAGACATCACTCCTCTTACAATTAACTGTTATGTGGCATGACTGGATATTAAAGGATACATGAATCTGAGACATCGCTCCTCTTACAATTAACTGTTATATGGCATGACTGGATATTAAAGGATAAAGTCTGTATGTTATTGAAAATTAGGCAAGTACATTAATGTTGCAGGATTGAAAAAGACCTTTCATAAGTTTATGGTTTTTAGGGGGGGGGGGGGGGGGGTAACTTTTATTGTTCTAGAGTTATGCCCCTTTTCAAAAGGAAAACTTGCCAATTTTTTTCTATTCCATTCTCTAACTTCTGTTTGCCTCAACCAATTGTTATGGAACTTATACACAGAAATAGTAGGGTAGTGTTACTTTTACCGTTAAAAGTTAAAACGGTAAAAATAAAGATTGGCTCTTAAAATTAAAGGTAACATTAAGTACTTTATAAAATGCACTTGTAAATGTAAGTTTGTGTATTAAAATTTCATCCAAGTGCAATATTATGAGGGTGGTAAAGGGGGGTGCTTGCACGAAAAAAACGTGAAATAAGACATAATTTCACGTTTAGCATGAAATAATTTTTGTAATGATCATTGCACCAAAAATAAATACTTTTATGTGAACTTTTTGTGACTGAGTCACTGTCTTCTTGTAAATATAAACTCTTTGTTTTACCTCATATTCCCAATTTAGTATACACATTTATGATACAATTGGTTTACGGCTTTCAAAAAAGTATTTCTTGACGATCCCTGCCAAGTGTTTGAAGTTTATTTGAAAAACATCGAGCACGCAAGATAAGACTTTGAAAATCACGATGCACATAAAATTAAATAAGCAGAACACGTTGAATGAGGCACCCGTCTTACACGATTGAACGTCAAATAAAAAAGTAAAAACACGTTGAACATGATATAAAAAACAGCGATCACGTTGCACGAAAATAACCCTTTACCACCCTCTATTATAAATTATGACAGTCCTATGATGCAACTACAGGATATAACTTATTTTTTAAAACAAATTTTACCAGGCAAGCCCAATCTCTTTATAAGAAGTGTCCTATGATAGAGGTGTCTCTTTACTTGTATTGAGGGAATTTGTCCTATGATAGAGGTGTCTTCTTACTTGTATTGAGGGAACTTGTCCTATGATAGAGGTGTCTTCTTACTTGTATTGAGGGAACTTGTCCTATGATAGAGGTGTCTCCTTACTTGTATTGAGGGAATTTGTCCTATGATAGAGGTGTCTCTTTACTTGTATTGAGGGAATTTGTGTCCTATGATAGAGGTGTCTCTTTACTTGTATTGAGGGAATTTGTCCTATGATAGAGGTGTCTTCTTACTTGTATTGGGGGGATTTGTCCAATGATAGAGGTGTCTCCTTACTTGTATTGAGGGAATTTGTCCTATGATAGAGGTGTCTCCTTACTTGTATTGAGGGAATTTGTCCTATGATAGAGGTGTCTCCTTACTTGTATTGAGGGAATTTGTCCTATGATAGAGGTGTCTCCTTACTTGTATTGAGGGAATTTGTCCTATGATAGAGGTGTCTCCTTACTTGTATTGGGGGAATTTGTCCTATGATAGAGGTGTCTCTTTACTTGTATTGAGGGAATTTGTCCTATGATAGAGGTGTCTTCTTACTTGTATTGAGGGAATTTGTCCTATGATAGAGGTGTCTCCTTACTTGTATTGAGGGAATTTGTCCTATGATAGAGGTGTCTCCTTACTTGTATTGGGGGAATTTGTCCTATGATAGAGGTGTCTCTTTACTTGTATTGAGGGAATTTGTCCTATGATAGAGCACAGGAATCGGAAGTTCTATCAATAAAATTCTGTAAATAATAAGGTTGACTATCAATAGAGCTTCTTGTAGAGAAGCGAAGCTCTATTGAATGTCGACCTTATTATTTACAGAATTTTATTGATAGAACTTCCGATTCCTGTGGATAGAGGTGTCTCCTTACTTGTATTGAGGGAATTTTCATTAGTTCTGGTAGCTATTTAAGGAGTATTCACTGACTGAAGTCTTAAGTGTAATTCATCTACAAGTATAGATATGTTGATTGAACAATTTCTCTTGTTTCCAAATTTGAAGCAGTGTAACAGTGTTGTGTACTGTAAAGAGGCTATTTTTTTTATTTGGTGGGGTTGTTGTCTCTTTGACACATTCCTCATTTCCATTCTCAATTTTAGTAACACATACTTTGAAGCAATAAAGGAAACTATAACAGCCACTTCTCTTTCTCATAATCAACATTACTTGAGGATAAATGCAGACAATTCGATTAGGAAGAGTTATAACATTAGGAAACAAATAAGTTATCTTATGTAAGTAAGTAGGTTACTATGACCAAATTATTTAAATTATAAATCGAAGGAAACGTTGCTTCTTTTATAAAACCTCTTCAATTAGTGTAAGAAATTAAATTATTTGTACTAAAATTAGATAATAAGTTAAAGTCTCAGAGTCTGCTTTAAAGAAAACGCTAATTTTTGGGATTTATTACTTTTGAAAAGAACTAATTGACCAAATTCCATGTATCTGTATAGCTAGTGCTTGATGGATCTAATAAACAGAAATACAAATGTCTTCAGTGAGGATATTAAAAGCACTTTACTAGGCTTCAGTAATTATATCAATGTCAAGAAAAACTGATGTGGTGCAAATAAACTCATCATATAGATACCAGGACTAAATTTAGTATATATGCCAGACGCGTGTTTCGTCTACAAAAAGACTCAGTGAGGCTCGAATCCAAAAAAGGTTAAAAAAGGCAAACAGTCTAACCAAGCAACCCAGCATGATAAAACAAAAGATAGCAGTATGTATAGATATCAAGATTCTCCAGCAAATAGTTTTTCAAAAACAAAGATATGAACTAAATAATAATAAGAAAAAAAAGGACCCAGTTATTGGTGTTGTAGGTTGACTGTGAAAGTTAGGACAAAGTATAGTCAGAAACAGTTATTCCATGCCTGATGTCATGCTTGTTATTTTGTGCAAGGTCATTTATATCCAAAAACCATTTATAAAGTCGTTATACAAAATCTGTGGGAAGGTTACTTTTTTTTATTCCCCACTTAGGGGCATTATGTTTTTCAGTCTGTGTGGCCTTTCATCCGTACTTCTGTCTGTCTGTCTGTCTGTGAATTTTTTTGGTCAAGGTAGTTTTTGATGAAGTCCATCTAACTTGAATCTTAGATCACATGTTTGATGTTGATAATGATGATGATTTGATCTTTCTAATTTTAATGACAAAGAGTTTTGTCACCAATTTCATGATCCAGTGAAAATAAAAGTGAGCATAGAAAATGATAGTGGAAGTGGGGCATTTGTATACTATGGAAACATTCTTGTTTATATAGTTCTTTGATATACTGCTACAACTCTGGTATAAGTCTTAGGGGGATTGAGCCTTCATAAGCATATAAGAACCTACTACATTCCTATATATATGTGTACACTATATTCTTTATGTGCCTGTCCCTTTCTAGACGCATTTTAATAGTCTGAAGCTTAAACCAGGCCATTGGTAGAATGGTCCCTTTTGAATGTTTATACATCTTACCAGAGTCTGTTTTAGCTAACTTTACTCTATAGGTTTTGTATTTGTTTTTTACATTGTCTTTTTTATGGATATTTATCTCATTGGCAAGCATGTACCACATCTCTTCATTTTCATATCTTAATTGATTTTATGCAAAACAGAAAAAAAACATGTTTGCATGCATCAAGCTGTTATAGTTACATCATTTTTGTATTGTTTCTTTTCTACCAGAACATTAAAAACAAATGTGTAATAGTTCTGTAATTTTAAAAAGATCTATGTATTCAATCAACTGAAATAGAACTACAGGTATTGTATTAGTATTGAATCAATTAATTCATTTGGAAACAAAACAAAATATTATCAAAGAAAGAAAATCATTAATTTTCTGATAAAGATGGTTTTATCAACTGAAAATGTCATAAAAATTTTGATTTGTTGTAAATTGCTGGGTCAATAGTAATTTAGTAAAAGAAAGATATTAGGTTTATTACAATTATCAGAGATCAGAAATGGCAATAGCAAGGAAAAGAAAGATACAGAAGAATTAATTAGATATTTAGAGTGTATACAGAATCCTCTATCACTTGTAATTGATATGTTGTGCACAATACAAGTGGGGCTATAATGCAATCACCTTGTCCAACTGCCTGTTTGTTCATCCAAAAAATATTTTTGATTACACTTTTCTCAGTTAAAATGAAAATAAGAGTTACCAGACCAGTCTGACATCCAGTGTCAAATGTTTTTTTGAACTTGAATAAATGTTGTGTGTCCATGCATTTTTCTGGACTTAATCTTCCTCATGAAATTGCAAATCCATATGAATTTGACAACCATGCAAGAAGATATTAGTATGTGTGAATTAGTACATTTAATCTTGTAATTCACAAAAGAGGGAATAGCTGTGTCCCATAGACACATTTAAAAAAAAACTTTTATATTATTGAATTTGATTAAGTCGAATATTTTTTTTGGGAAATGCAGAAGGGAATAAGTTGATTTGTGGTAATACCTAGTTTCAATATTCTAAAACTGCTTTTTGATTACGTTTAATTTAAATCTCCTTTTCTGCATCAATTTGTGGTACATTTTACCTGTGTTGTCATCCAGGTAAACATGTTTCTCTTTACTATTAAATAACATATTGATTTCTTATTTCTTAGACAAAATTTACTTTTATCACTTAGATTACATAAATTACTCATTACAATGAGCAATGGTCTAGAATCAATCATTGCATGCAATTTGTAACAATATTTACATAGAAAGTGTCAAGGCTTCTCATTCAGGAATACTAAGCATTGGTGATAACCAGTGACAAGGCACTTGACTAAATTGTGAGTATAGATAGTAACATCTACTGTCATGTCTCCTGACTGCTTAGTGAGTATACATTGTGACAACTACGGACAAGGCTCCTGACTGTTAACTTTAGTGTGTATACATTGTGACAACTATGTCCAATGCTCCCGACTGTTTAGTGTCAGAGTAAACATGGTGACAACTACAGACAAGGCTCCTGACTGTTTAGTGAGTACAGAGTATACATTGTGACAACTACGGACAAGGCTTCTGACTGTTTAGTGTCAAAGTAAACATGGTGACTTTACTACGGACAAGGCTCCTGACTGTTTAGTGAGTATAGATAGTAACATCTACTGTCCTGACTGTTTAGTGAGTATACATAGTGACAACTACGGACAAAGCTCCTGACTGTTTAGTGAGTACAGAGTATACATTGTGACAACTACGGACAAGGCTTCTGACTGTTTAGTGTCAAAGTAAACATGGTGACAACTACTGACAAAGCTCCTGACTGTTTAGTGAGTATAGATAGTAACATCTACTGTCCTGACTGTTTAGTGAGTATACATTGTGACAACTACGGACAAGGCTCCTGACTGTTTAGTGAGTATACATTGTGACAACTACGGACAATGATCTTGACTGTTTAGTGTCAGAGTAAACATGGTGACAACTACGGACAAAGCTCCTGACTGTTTAGTGAGTATAGATAGTAACATCTACTGTCCTGACTGTTTAGTGAGTATACATTGTGACAACTACGGACAAGGCTCCTGACTGTTTAGTGAGTATAGATAGTAACATCTACTGTCCTGACTGTTTAGTGAGTATACCATTGTGACAACTACGGACAAGGCTTCTAACTGTTTAGTGTCAAAGTAAACATGGTGACAACTACTGACAAAGCTCCTGACTGTTTAGTGAGTATACATTGTGACAACTACTGTCCTGACTGTTTAGTGAGTATACATTGTAACATCTACTGTCATGACTCCTGACTGTTTAGTGAGTATACATTGTGACAACTACTGACAAAGCTCCCGACTATTTAGTGAGTATACATTGTGAAAACTACAGACAAGGCTTCTGAATGTTTAGTGAGTATACATTGTGACAACTACGGACAAGGCTTCTGACTTTTTAGTGAGTATACATTGTGACAACTACGGACAAGGCTTCTGACTTTTTAGTGAGTATACATTGTGACAACTATTATACGGACAAGGCTCCTGACTGTTTAGTGAGTATACATTGTGACAACTACGGACAAGGCTCCTGACTGTTAAGTGAGTATACATTGTGACAACTACGGACAAGGCTCCTGACTGTTTAGTGTGTATAGATGGTGACAACTTTGTCAAGGCTCCTAACTCTTTAGTGAGTATAGATGGTGACAACTTCTGTCAAAGCTCCCGACTGTTTAGTGAGAAGTCATTGTGACAACTGTTTTTATGAGTAGAGATGATGCACAACTACTGCTATTCAGGCTCCAGACTGTTTTAAATGGTGGCAACTACTAACAAGGCTTGTGACTGTTCTGTGAGTTAGATGGTTGCAACTACTGACAATACTCCCGACTCATAAGTGGTTACAAAAAATTTTCATTTTAGTAATTCTGACAGTAAAAAAGGATAAATGATCATGACTTAAAATGAAAATGTTAAATAAGTATGGAATTGATTTTCTTATTTAAGATTAATAATGTATTATGGTTAAAGTATGGAGGTTGAATCATAAATATATACTATAACCTTAATAAAAATGATCATCAAAATGCAAGATTTGAAAAAAGATGTAGACTAATTGGAATTCTTGAAAATAATTGACAGACATTTATGTAATGTTGAAAATGTAGTGGGTGCAAAAGAATTGTAGCAAGATCTCCCACATAATCCCATAAATGTTAATGTTGTTATTTGGACTTTTGATTGATTCATGTAAAATTAAATGTTTTTGTTTTTCAAGGCAGTTTCTTCCTTCATGTTATTATGTGACATCATATTAGTTACTAACTGCTTGAATACCTGAAATCCAAGTAAACACTAGGTTTATTTTTTGAAATTTACAATCACATATATTATTTGTTTCAAGATTATAGTCAATTTATGTTATTTGTTGAATTTGATAAAGATTGAAAATAGTTTCGGTTTGATCTTAAAGATAATTGTGTTCTCTGTTGTTTAAAACCAATATACAATAATTTTTGTATATATATGATTATATAATTCTAGATAAATTCTTACTTATTATATAAGCTAATCATGAGTCTTTTTCATATAAAAAATAGTTTAATATAATCGTAGTATTATTTTTGCCTAGTTAGTCTAATTATTTGTCTTTTTCCTATAAAAAATAGTCTTAAGATAATCGTAGGACTTGTTTTGATTGTACGATATATATTGATGTGCAATGAATTCTATAAATGGAAGTACTGAAACATTCTGACATCATGTGGGTGGACTTCCTAATGAATCTAAGCTTGATCCAATACACATCATAGAAAATCTTCTCTTATTGTGACGTGTTCCGTCTGCTGACGTAGTATTGGTAATTAAAATGTTTTGATCATTTATCGCCTTTTTAGGCAGAAGTTTCCTAATCTGGAATTTTAATTTGTATTGACCATTTTTTAGTAGCATCCATATTTATCTGATATAAAAACATGAACATTTTTTAAGTGGGTTTTCTTGTCTTTTTCTATTTTAACTTCAGACATTAAATAAATTGAGAATTGTCAGTGAAGGTTTGCAAATGACTCTTATAAGAAGTAGATATACTCCTTTGAGGGGTCAACTCTGGTGTGAATTACACACAAGTGTGGTTTTTTTTCACAGTGTGCAATTTACACCAATGTTAAATGAAAGTTTTTAATAATAAAAAAAAAGCATGAAGGGGGTCTATTGAGAATTTATCCTTATTTTTCGCTATGTTTACAGAGCATAAATCTGTATGAAGGTGCTGTTGGTACTTTGTGTCTTTTGTCTTTTTGAAAGATATAGAAAAAACAAACACTTTTAAACCAGATGATTTTATATAAGGTTTTGCCCAAGTCTTTTCACATTTGTTTTTGCTTCATTGAATCATTCCCATAAGCTAGTCAGTCTTGCCATAATAATAAACTAGGAAAATAGTTTTATAATTATCCTCTTAAAATATAAAATAGATTCTCTTTTTTTGCAAATTTGTTCCAAAATATCAGGTAAAACTATTATTTGAAAATATAACTAAAAAAATGAATACTTCAAGTTATGGATATTAAAAGTGTGAATTCTAGAGAAGCATCTGGCTATTTAATTAACAAGTTTTGTTTTTCTGACGTCATCTTTTTGTACTTTCCATAATATTTACAAGGTCTACCGTCTAATAACCTCATGAGTTTTAAACAGATCTTTTTAGGTATGCCTTTAGAACCTTTAGTGACATGCAAAGTTGTGATTTTTTTTCATAGGAAAATGTTCTTTGTACAGGAAAAAAGACATTGGACCCAACCTGCCTTACTATCAAGGATTATCATAAGCACAATGGACCTGTTCAGTATAAACTAAGGGTCCAAGCCCAAAATTCAGAAGCTTGGGCTACTCAGAGACCCTGCACATCTCTATTCCTTGTAAATTTAATTGGTAGTTAAATAATATAGCAACAATTTTGAAACATGTAGTATTGTGAAATCAGACTCCAAGACAATTTTGAACCAGATCAATAAGTTTTGCAGTGTTGATGGGTTGCTACTTCAATGTGTATTAAAAGTAGAATTCTGCAAAAATTTTGAACTGTTTTTGATATAAGGATTTAATATCCTGCTATAATGACTTTCAATTCTGATGTTAGTTTTCACAGTTCTGTTTAATCCCAAGTTATAGTTTTGCGTCATATCATAACATTCAACACAGAAATCTGCTTGTACAGAAAATGTGTTAATTTTTCAACTTATATATATTAAATAGTGATTTTATAGGAAGTAGGTTAAAGTGTCATAAATGGCTAGAACAGCAGAGTCTGGACTTGTTTCTTCAGAAAACAATATTTATGGTAAAATGTACTATTTTTTATGATGATGAGACAGTTTATAAGTTATTTTTTAGGGGATGTTTATGTAGTACTGCTCAATACATGTATTTTTACACATGACACATTTATTTGAATTTTCACAAAGAATGAAAAATTATAGACGTTCTAATTATGATTGTTCTATTCTTTTTATTTTCAGACTATTTTTTCCACATGACCATGGCAACAGACCAAAAAGTGGACTGTAGAAATAACAAAGTTCCATTGCGGAAACAGTCAGAGATTGAGGAGGTTGAGGAACAGGAAACCAGTCCTGGATCGGACCTATCTGATTCCACCATCACTGCAGGTAGGCAAATAGACTATTTTTATCCTCAGTATTTTATATCATACAGTGTGGAGTACTTTTGATGAGACTCTTTGTTTGAACAATGACAACAATCTTTTGCTCAACCACATGCCCCCTAGCCCAGGCTTGTAAAAATGCAGTCTGGTCTGTAAAAATCTTCACTACCTGTCAATAGAATCTTAACGAAAATGTTGGTAAGATTCAGCTTTGAACTCGAATATTGAAAACTTTTTAGCAAAGACTGACTTAGGGCAGGACACACCTAAGAGCATGTGATGTCCATAAACAAAAATGACCTATGTATCTGATTTGACCATTTAGTTTGAAAATGATAATTGTGATTTCTTTGAAAATTGGTTTCCTGAGATAATATTCATGGTAGTTCTTAAAAGTTGTTAATAAACCAATAAACATTATCTCCCAGCAAATAATATCATGACATGTTAAAATGCTTCTAGCAAATCATTTCTGGAATTTTCTCGGTACTATGTACTCATTGCAAAAAACAATTAACATATATATTAGAAATGATGTAGATTGCATAACTTTTATCCTATCATCAGAAAGTTCTTCTGTCATTGGCTCCATTACTTATACTGTACATGTATTACATCATCTGAGAACACTAAGGTCATAGGAACAGGCATGATTTCTTTGCACTAACAAAGTTTATCCAACAATAAACATATCAAAAATAGCATTCATACAAAACAACATTTTTTTTAATACCCTGTCTACGATAGTTGATGACACTATGCTTTCTTGTTTGTGTGACGATTCATCTGTCCCATTTCAGGATTAAGCTTTTGGGTAATTTACCATAAAAAAGTAAAATAACAAAATACTGAACTCTGAGGAAAATCAATTTGGAAAGTCCATATAAATCACATGACAAAATCAAATAACAAAACACATCAAAAAACGAATAGACAAGAACTGTCATATTCCTGACTTGGTACAGGCATTTTCAAATGTAGAAAATGGTGGATTAAACCTGGTTTATAGCGCTAACCCTCTCACTGTGTTTACATCTTCTTTTAGTACAAAGTTAGTACACATGCTCTTAAAAATGTCAGTATAAAAAAATTATATGTCAAAATTCAATTTGACCCAGATTTTACAATTCATTGAAAAAAGAAATGTGTTAGTCTGAGAGGGTATGGTTTTCAAAAGACAGTATTCTTGTTAGACTTTTGCATTATAAGGTTAACAAAATTAGAACAAGATAGTCACTTGGCCACCACAAATGAAAAAACTTTATCCCCACATGCCAATTTTCATTGCAATGGTAGACTTCTGTCTGCTTGCTATATTTTTCTTCAAAATTTACTTTGTAATCATGGTATCAACAATTATATGGTGACCTACTATCAAATAGATTGGACTCTGGTGGATAGTTGTCTCAATGGCAATCTTTTCACATCTCCTGATTTTTATATTAGAAAAAAATAAGTACCTATACTAAAACCAACAGGATACAGACCAATTAGTTGCCTTTGACGCATTTGGAGTTGAAATTTTAGGGGGTTAGTGGTGTTACTTAATGACTCTGTCAGTTTGTAAGCCGCTCTTGGTGTAAAATTCATGTCAAGATTGTTATAAATCATATTAAAGAATTACATCAGCAACTTGTGTTGGATAAGTTAGTAATCAACTAATTTCTAAAGAGTTATGTCCCTTGGAAATATTAATTATATTGAAAAGTTGTATTGCAACAATCTCATTTGTACAATGTTTTCCAGACATTTATTTATATAAGTATTTTCTCGTTTGAATTGTTTTACATTGTCATATTGGGGCCTTTTATAGCTGACTTATAATGCGGTATGGGCTTTGCTCATTGTTGAAGGCTGTACAGTGACCTATAGTTGTTAATGCCTGTGTCATTTTGGTCTCTTGTGGACAGTTGTCTCATTGGTAATCATACCACATCTTTTTTATATTTATGAAATTAATGTTAACAGTTTATATCAGTTATTTGCCAATCAACTATTCAAAAAAAGAGTTATGGCCCTTGAAAATATTAATTATATGGAAAAAAATCGGTTTTATTTGGTGAAAGGTTGAGCCCCTGTTACAAAATTACAGTATTTTTATAATCAGTGTTACCATTCAATGACTTGGGCTCATGACAATGGACACTGCCATGGTCAATTAGATTATTCTTATTGGTCTAAAAAGATCCCTAGAATCACCCTGATATCTATGGAGTTGGGGTGCTAGCATAGGATTTGACAAAGATTTATTGCAATGTTTTGGCAAGTTGAATATTCTAAAAGTAAACATAAAACAAGGTGACTGTGTTCTACATACCTTACACAACATCAGAGATAATTGCTTTGATTCTTGATGTGCTATCTTGGCAATGAGGATGAAATTTGTGATATTATACCAACACCCACATAGTAATACATCAACTAGTCTCGTGCACACATACTTAACAGTCACAATGTATAAGGACTAAAATAATTTAGTATAAACATAATAATCTGACAGTACAGTTCTCATTGATGATGTTTTATCAAAGCTAACAAGATCTGTGTACATGATGACAATTGTTGGATGCTTTTATATTTTGTTTGAAAAGCCTGTAAGAATTATATTCATCCATCTTGCATATTAGTAATTTCAAAGTTTTCCATAACATATTTGAGCCTGATGAAGATTACTTAAAAAAACTTTTATCATAATATCATCTGTTTGTTTTTGACCTCTCAATACTGTGAAACTTTATTTTTATGGATTAATAAAAACTATCTATAAGGTACATATATGATTAAAATTAAAAATGTCATACACATTCTTGAATTTGTCAATGCTCTGCAAAGTTACAATGTATTCAAAAAATGCAAACAAATTTCACATGAAGCAATTTCCCATGGCAACAAACCATGAGGAAATTTGTATATTTTTTTAATTTCCTGATTTTCCTGATTTTACAATTAACTTTCAATTTTCCAAAAAAGCTCAGGGATAACAAAGTACATTGAATTAGGTTAATGACACTATTGGAATAATATGAAAGCAGCTTCTTAGGCAATTTCACTTTAATTAAATATTTCAAAACAAGTAAAGCGTCTATATAATGTTGTTAATGTCTTCCAATGGCAAAGTTATTGATGATTTTCCATTTTTTTCGATCAATCTTTTTTTCTTCTTCACATACATTGAAACTGAGCCTCTGGTTCTATCAAGGTATGGAAAATTAAGAGAAATATCTATTAATTATTTGTGTTGTTTGGTTGCTGTTTCGTTGTCATTTACCCACACATTTCCTTTTATTCACTTTCATTAATGAAAACCATTAGAAATCACATAACATTGCAACATATATCTATTAATTAAATTCTAAAAAATGAAGACAAACAAATTAAGAATAAAGATATATGTTTCTTAAGTAGATACATTTTTATTTTTTTTTGTGAATGAAAAATGAACACGACTTTTGTTATGACTATGGTTCAATGTACTTTTTCACTATTCATCACTTTGTATAATATAGTTGTACTCTAAGCCTATTTGTTCACACCCACACATTCAATGATTTTTATGTAGATAAGGAGTATAGCCTGATTGCATTCCATACAGTGTTGTGGGAAAAACTAGTCTAATTTTAGAACAGATCATATGTCAAAAATAGATATGCATCTGTCAGTGAGGATTTTGTTGATAAGTATTTGGTTTGCATGCATTCAAACATTCAACTGATCCTAACTTTTATTGTACTTCCTGAACTGAAGTCCTTCAACTTGAGACTTTAATGTAAAATGGATATTCACAAAAATTGATCTAGCTCAAATAAAAGAATCGTTGCATGACTGTAATGAAAGGATTATAGTGTTTTATACAAGTTGATATGGATGAATTATCAGGTGATGGGGATATCATTGTTGACATGAATTGTAAGTAACTGTTGCAAATTTGAACTACTTAGTAAATTATTTTTTTAAAAAGCATTCTTGAATTGTGTGACCGTAAAAAAAAGGGAGAGTTTACTTCTTTACTTCAGTTTAAGTTGGCTTGATAACAAGGGATGTGTTAAAAAAAATTAATTTACGTTTTGAAATTGATCACACCTAATTGTTAAGAAATTTAAACTGACAAATTTTAAGTAATATGTAAAAGAATATGGGATATAATTGCCAATGAGACAACTCCACCAGAGACCACATAAAACGGTACATGACGTAGAAGTAAACATTTATAGGTCACTGTACGGCCTTCAGACTGTGTAATAAAGATACTAATAATTATTTGGTATCTAGAAGCTTATATATAATTAGACATCTCTATCAGATTTATAAAGGTTGCTTCCAATTATAAGATTACATGAGATTGTATCAAACAGTAAAAGTATATTTCTTTGCATTTGTGAATAGGGATATCCCTCAAAGAGACAGCAACCCATCAACAAAATATTTGTCTGTTAGTCATGTTAGTTGATCCTTCTGTCTAAGATTTGTATTCCTACCTTCTCCTGAACAGTTCAACATAGCTTTGTGAATTTTTTTAAGTCTTATTCACTTGATGTGTGTTTGTACCTTCTATTTCATTTCTTCATCCTCATCATTTTATTAAGGGTTTACTTTTGTAGTCATATGGTCTGCACACCATAGTACTCATTTGCATCTTCTTCTTGTCTGAAAATTCTTATCATGATTTAATGAAACTTTCTCAGAATCTTTACCATATGATGTGATTTTGCACGTCCTAGTTTGTTTTTTGGTCCAAATTTTTTTTGGGTTTCTTTGACATGGACTCTGCCATTACTTTATTTTTGGGTATCGATATTATATCCAGAAGATTTCTAATACCTAAACCCTCTATTACAGTATATTAAAACTATCCATACCTGTAATTCGGTTCCCCCCTTGAAACAAAAAAAGCACTGTTATGGTCAATGTTCTGTTCCAAATTGTGACTGTTTAAGTCAAGTTCATGAGTCCAAATAACACCCCCCCCCCCCCTCCTTAGAAATTCCTGGCTACGGGCCTGCTATCTCTCACTCTTAACAGTATAATGCTATTGATTATTTTATGGAGACTTGTAAATATTTTAAGACTTTATTTAGACACAAAAGGAAAATGTAAGAATATTGGTCTTCAGACAAGTAGTTGGATAAGACTTTCAGGTGCATGACAAAAAGTTTAACCTTTAATGGCATGACCATTTTCCAATGGTGATATCATCTATCTGCACCCTGCTTAATTGGTGTTTTGGACATTATGTAAATAAGCAATAAGTCTTCACGTTGTATTTCTAATGGTTTTAGCACAGTTGTCAAGTAAACAGAAAACTAATTGTCTGCTGATGAAAAAAAGCCATTTGTTAATTACGTCCGGCTTTTGTTGTAATATGTAATCATTATTATATGTTTATTTAACTTGAAATAAATCTCACAACCATCACTTCAGCTAGCTTGAATGGCTTTATGTGCTTTTTTTTTCAGACAAAGAACTGGCGAGTACAGAACCAAGAGATTCTAGTCCTCCAGCAGAAGATGTATCACAATACAATTCATCGGAGTGTAATCATGTACAGGTATGTTGTACTGCCTCTATTACTAGTCAGAGTAATGAATGAAATAAGTTATATAACCTGTCATCAGATGATTTAAATGCATCAAGCAGTTGTATTAGAGCTCAGAAAAAATTAAGGTACAGCATGTGACTTATTCTCAATCTTGTAGATGTGTCGATCTGAAAAAAAATCGCCTTTCAGGTGATATCAAATTTACAAATTTACTTAGGACATGTTAAAAGTCAGACCTTTTGCAACTTTGCATAATTGCTTTTTGAAATTTTATTTTGTATTTGAACATGTCATAAAGTTTGTTAATTTCTGTAAGAGTTATATCATTGAATTTAAGGCCAAATAATGTGAAATGCAAATATCTCAAGAATGTCAATGTTCATATTTGTAATAAGTGGAAATTTAGATGGCAACAAATATGTTATACTGAAAATATTGAAGAAATCACAAATATCGGTGTGTTTTTTTTTATGCTGTGTAAAACTAGTAGTTTACTTAACTTTAATAATTTTTTCAGTAATTAGAATATTCTAATAGTTATTGTTTTTTGCTTTTTACAGAACAATCCTAAACAAGGGAAGCTAACTAGAAGTAAAGCATTTGAAATTACCTCGCCACCTTTAGAACAACAAAATCTTTTAGAGAGTCCATCAAATGGCATGCTTACAAAATCTCTGGTGAGTAGTATCACTTTAATACCATAAATAAGTTAATTCTGGAAATTGACTGAGTTATGTTTGACACTTTTTCTTTAAATTGCTTATAATAGATATAGGAAGATGTGGTGTGAGTGCCAATGAGACAACTCTCCATCCAAGTAACAATTTAAAAAGTAAACCATTATAGGTTAAAGTATGGCCTTCAACACGGAGCCTTGGCTCACACGGAACAACAAGCTATAAAGGGCACCAAAATTTCTAGTGTAAAACCATTCAATTGGGAAAACCAACAGTCTAATCTTTATAAACAAAACGAGAAACGAGAAACACGTATATATTACATAATCAAACGACAACTACTGTACATCAGATTCCTGACTTAGGACAGGTGCAAACATTTGCAGCGGGATTAAACGTTTTTTATAAGTATTATTGATTGATGATTTTTTGACAAACAGCTTGATGATATAGAGATAGACAATATATGTAAAAAACTTGTTGTTTATGAAATCAACTGCAACATCTTAATTTTTTTTCTCTCAAGGAAATGCAACAGTTGTAAGAAATTGAAATTATATTTAAAGTCAAGATGCGCAATATATTTTGGCTGAAACCCCAAACTCTGATAAATGTTGAAAAAAGTATTATCATTATGTTTTGAAAAGGTGTATCGTTTTTCAGAATTAAGCAGTATTCTTTCTAATTGATATTTTGGACCCTTTCCACTTTGTAAAACATAACATATGTACTATTACCTCTCTGATAAAGTATCTACCATTAAAAAGCAATTAATATCAAATTGTGTATTGCTAAATGTTTTAATGTTCTTTTGCTTTTAGTCAGCAAGCAAATTGGAAAAGCATGGTTCACAAAGTTCTGAGGCAGGCACCTCATCAAGTTTATCTAGAGGTATGATTGAATAAAATACTAAATTTAAAGACAAGGTGAAGGCCAATAGCTTGTTTATATCTGTAGTCATGTCAAAATTTGCTCTTAAAATAAAATTTTGTTTTCTGTAGCTATATATAACAAAATTCCTAGTATAGTATATTTGATATAAATTGTATGTGTATGTTTGAAACAGTTTTACTAAGATAGTTCTTTAAATAAAACAGCAAGTTATTTATAATTTGAAATTCAATTATAAGATCACTTTGTTGATTCTAATTGTAATTTGAATTTAATGAAACTTGATTTAGATTTAAGTTCTCTTTTATTTAATTTTTTAGATTCAAGTTTTGATAAAAGTCCTTACAAAGATTCTACTGGTATAGATTTAGAGGAATTTATTCGTAAAACTCTGAACAAAACACAGAAAGACAGAAGTATGCTTCTTAAGCTGGAGACTGATATCAATAACTTTATTAATGAACCAAAGTAAGTGGGACTACTTAAATGTGTAATACCACCATTGACTTTCCCCCATTAGTCTATGTTAAATTCACACTTATCGAAAAGATGTGCAAATTTATCTTTATTTCAAGTAAAGAAATACTTGGCATGAGTAAAGTTTTATCCTGTCCAGTACTAAAGACAAAATTTCATATTACATTTCATTGCATATAAGAAAATAACCAGCACTGGAAGTTAACAAAACACATTTTCACCTTTTATGTCCCCCATCTTAGAGGAGGTAGGATTAAGTTTAACCCTTGTCCGTATGTATAAAGTAAAGTTGGTTTCTGTTTTCTAACTTTAGTTTGCCTCAGCCAAATGTTACACAATACTAATTACCACAAAACACAGATCAAGTTTGAAATTAGGTGGCATCACTTTAAATATTGCAGATTTATGCCCTTTTATAAATAAAAAAATGCTTATTTTTCAGTTTCTTCTTGTAGTTATGAACCAATAATAACCATGGTTCTATTGACTACTGACTTTGGACAGGCACATGCAAAATGTATCAGAGTTAAACATATTTGTGAGCTTTCAACCCTTCCCTTACCAGGGACATTGATGTAACAGCACAGCATAAAAAAAAATTGTAAAAACTCAAAGTTAGAAAACAATGTAAATAAAAAAATAAAAAATAGACACAAATCACCAAAATAAAATTACTCCCAGATACTGAAAACTAGTTTAAAGCCAATTACAAAATAATAAATAAATCATGTTTTCCAGACTAAAGTTTCAATCAGTACACATCTAACCAATTTAGTGTAAAAACTACATAAATAGTCTGTGAAACATAAGACTTTGTATTCAAGAATTTAATGGTTTCTTGAATATCTATGTTATTTCCTTTAATAATAGCATGGAAATATATGTTGAATATTCACCATATGTTAATGCTATTCAGACTTTTAGAATGAGTTGAATCTCTGTTTTTGTCATGATTAACCTCTGTTTTAACTTTATATTTCCATATTTTACAGGCACCATTACCTCAAGTTCCCTCAGATGTCATCGTATGATCGAATGTTGGTCCACAGAATATCAGCTTTCTTTGGTTTAGACCATAATGTTGATCAGACAGGCAAATGTGTTATTGTCAACAAAACATCTAACACAAGGGTGTAAGTTCCCCCTTCTTTATAATATCTTAATATTTAAGAATTGAATGCTTCTTTTTGTAAATTTATTGTGGTGTAAAAGCGTTGACCGAAGTACATTTTGTATGAAGCACGCCCTTCGTTCTAAAAATGTATGCACGGTCAAAGCTTTTACAACCCTATAAAGTTACAAAAAGAAGCATTCAATACTTATAATTACATTTTTTAGCTAGGATCATGAAAACACGATTTTTATCAAGTTTTATTTAACTCACTTGTGCACTTTATTGTGGGACCTCGTGTCATCATGAATGATAAATTTTATTGTCTAATGCAATTGCTTACGGAATAGCATGTGATGTACAGTTAGCCAATCAGAATAAAGTATTATAAACGTACATCTAATGTAATTATGTCTTTATGAAAAATCACAACAACCTGTTTGTCAGGTTTTACACTTTTAAACTGAGATATAAATATAATTGCATAATATTATATATTATAATATTATAATATTATAATGTAAAACATATGACAAGTTAGATAAACCTAGACTTTAAAATATATTGTTAACAATATGAGAGTTATGTTAAACAAAAATGTAGAACTTAAAATGTATTACAAAAGCAAATATTTGAATTTTAAAGACATTACAAGTCTGCAATTATGTGAAAAAATTGTTTAACTAGATGTGACATTTATATATTGAATAATTTTACTTGCAGACCTGACTTTAGCTTTAGGGAACACATAGAGTCTGGGGAACCAGGTCATCTCTCTCTTAGGAAACCAAAGATGATAATGAAGAGGAGTGTAAACAGTTTAGATGATAGAGAGGTAATAAATAGGAACAAAACAATGTAGACATGTTACACAACAGTCCGTGTGGATTTTGCTTTTTCCACCTCCCCACTCGTGCTCACTCAAGCTATAGATAATCTCTGTTTTTGTAAAAATATTGATAACAAATGCTTATCTGATGTTTTCAATTGATTGTACTTGCAAGTATTTTGATTAAACATTCTGTATTCTGTATTCTGTAGGTGTCGCTGTTGACACTGGATTGTCTCCCTTGTAATTTTTGAAATCTCATGTGTATATATTTCACTCTGGTAAACAACTCACTTGTACTTTAAAATATATACTTTTAGGTGGCAACGGCGCTTAACATAATTTGACAAAAATTAAAAATATATACATTTATTTATTAAGGGGGGGGGGGGAAATTAAAAAAAAAAAATAAAAAAGATACAGCAGTCTGAAAAGGAATATAATACTGTTCTAATAAATCATCATGAACACATAAAAAATGCAGCAGCAGCAGCCATTTTTCTATTTTTAGTGTAGTGTTGAAAGGGTAAATTCGTAAAGACCACAACCCCTACCCCCCCCCGGGGGGGGGGGGGGAAATTAAAAAAAAAAAAAAAAATTAAATATTTCATTAATCAAAACGGTGCGACTCGCAAATAAAGTCACCCAACAAACGCATTAGAGACGGAGACATTGTCGTTTTTTTCTATTGACAATAAAAGTTCCAAATCAATATGCAACGATGCTGTGTTAAAGTATATCTCATGTATAAGTTTTTGTCTTGCCTCTTCATAGTTTTCACAAAATAACAAATAATGTTCCACAGTTTCTAATTGACCACAATCACACTTGGTAGATTTTAAATTAAACATAAGAAATTGCATGCCCGCTTATATGGGTGGGCAGAGTGGACACGCTACAAATTTTGCCCACCTGGTGCCCACTTACACTGTGGACAGGTGGACAAAACAAAATCCACCTGAACTGTAGTGTATATCATAGATTATTGTAATATATCAAACAAGAGAGGGTTTCTCGGCTACAATCTCATCAAATCCTACAGTTACCTTTGTTTTTCTCCAAAATGTGTCCTTCCCAGCTACAATCTCATCAAATCCTACAGTTAACTGTTTTTTCCTCCAAAATGTGTCCTTTCCAGCTACAATCTCATCAAATCCTGAAGTTACTAAGTTTTCACTCCAAAATGTGTCCTTTCCAGCTACAATCTCATCAAATCCTACAGTTACCTAGTTTTTACTCAAAAATGTGTCCTTCCCAGATACAATCTCATCGAATCCTGCAGTTACCTAGTTTTTACTAAAAAAAAGTGTCCTTCCCAGCTACAATCTCATCAAATCCTACAGTTACCTGGTTTTTACTCCAAAATGTGTCCTTCCCAGCTACAATCTCATCAAATCCTGCAGTTACCTAGTTTTTACTCCAAAATGTGTCCTTCCCAGCTACAATCTCATAGAATCCTACAGTTACCTGGTTTTTCTCCAAAATGTGTCCTTCCCAGCTACAATCTCATAGAATCCTACAGTTACCTGGTTTTTCTCCAAAATGTGTTCTTCCAATTTCACGTTTTCTTCACCAGATGTTGAATCAGAGTTTAGGAACAGCTGTTTTCAGTAGTTACACTATCCCAAAATGAGTGGGATCCAAATAAATATTTACAAATTTTCCACACAATAAGTCTTCGGGCTGCATCTCTAGCCAAGAAATATTTCTTGAGTTTGAAAGGCCATTGATAATATTATTTTGATGACTTTTTTCCTATGCAAAGTTATGTGCATAGGTCATGAGACATACACATTCTTTCTACCCGACTGAGAAAAATTCATGTCACTGGAACACTTTGACATGGAAAAAAATCAAGATTGAAAGATAAAAGTTAAATTTGAAAAATAGTTATAAGCTACAATATTGCATTGAACTTATTTTCAACTTGAATATTCTTTTAAAAATAGTTTGTTTTGCATCAATTCAGTTTTTGGATTACATATTTCATTAGCATATTCTCTTCTTTAAATTCATATTTTTTTTCACAAGTTCAAACATAACTGCCAGTGGCGGATCCAGAATAAGGGGGGGCCTCTGGTTGACCTAAGGGAGGGCTGCTCCAGTCATGCTTCAGTGATTCCCTATATAATCAACCAAATTTTTCCCACAAAAGGGGGAGCCAGGCCCTCCCCCCTGGATCCGCCTATGACTGCAGAATTCTGATATCATTTTTTTTTTTTGATTCAGGAAACAATGAAACAAAGATTTGTTTGAAAAGTATCTTGCTTATGAATTATCTCCCTTTTGAAACCATCTTTGATGGGATAGTAAAAGGACACAGATGTTTTTGTTTATACAAGAAAAAATAAAATCATATATTTTAATGTCTAACCTATATTTATATAGAGCCATTACAAGCTATCTGCTAGAAGTCTAGGGGATACAAGAGGGAAAGCCAAGTCATTTGAAGAGCGAAAAGAACAATATGAAAAAGTCAGAAGTAAAATATTCAAAAGTGTTGATGATTCTGGACTACAGGTAAGTTTATTCTTTCTACTTAGATTTTTGTCGAGCCTTCGACTTAAGTCGAAAAAGCGAGACTAAGCGATCCTACATTCCGTCGGCGGCGGCGTCCACAAATATACACTCTGTGGTTAAAGTTTTTGAAATTTTAATAACTTTCTTAAACTATACTGGATTTCTACCAAAATTTGACAGAAGCTTGTTTATGATCATAAAAAAGTATCCAGAAGTAAATTTTGTAAAAAAAAAATCCATTTTTCCGTATTTTACTTATAAATGGACTTAGTTTTTTCTGCGTGTAACATAACATTCACTCTGTGGTTAAAGTTTTTGGAATTTTAATAACTTTCTTAAACTATCCTGGGTTTGTACCAAAATTGGACAGAAGTTTGTTTATGATCATAAGATAGTATCCAGACGTAAATTTTGTAAAAAAATAAATCCATTTTTTCCGTATTTTACTTTTAAATGGACTTAGTTTTTCTGCCGGGAAACATTACATTCACTCTGTGGTTAAAGTTTTTAAAATTTTAATAACTTTCTTAAACTATCCTGGGTTTGTACCAAACATGGACAGAAGCTTGTTTATGATCATAAGATAGTATCCAGAAGTAAATTTTGTAAAAAAATAAATCCATTTTTTCCGTATTTTACTTTTAAATGGACTTAGTTTTTCTGCCGGGAAACATTACATTCACTCTGTGGTTAAAGTTTTTAAAATTTTAATAACTTTCTTAAACTATCCTGGGTTTGTACCAAACTTGGACAGAAGCTTATTTATGATCATAAGATAGTATCCAGCAGTAAATTTTGTAAAAGATAACTCCATTTTTTCTGTATTTTACTTTTAAATGGACTTAGATTTTCTTCCTGTTAACATTACATACAGTCTGCAGTTAAAGTTTTCAAAACATTTATTAGATTCATTAACTATCCTAGATTTTTACCAAACTTGGACAGAAGCTTCTTACAATCATAAGATAGTATCAAGAGAAATATTTTTATTGATTTTTTCCTCATTTTTGTTGAGCCTGCGAATTACAGCAAAAGTAGGCGAGACACTGGGTTCCGGGGAACCCTTACAAATTTTTTGTCTTCTAGTCCTCACTGCAATAATTGTTCTCTTTTGTCTGTCTGTCTGTCTGACACACACTTCATGAAGTGTTATTTTTGCCTGAAAGTTGTATTCTTGGTGGGATTGCCTCTCATATTGGTCAGTTGATACTGTTTTTTTTCGATTTGATAAACTTTTCTGGAGATATATATGACTGACAAATTGAAGCATAGTTACACCTTGTGATGTCAAACGGATACCATGAAAGATTTTAATATGGTCAAGGCTCACAGTTCTCATAGTTAATAGGGAGAAGTGACATCTCTTTTGAAACTGATAAGTGATGAGACTTAAAAGAGAAGTGATGATTTGTTTGCAGTTGGTAACAAATAGGGATAAGTGGTGAGGCTTAAAAGAGGGGATACATGAGAGTGCTACTTCATTTCCAGCGTTATAATGACAATGATATACATATATCTTGACATTTGATTCTTTGCTCAATAATTATCAACGTTACCAGGATTATAATTTAGTACGCCAGACACGCATTTTGTCCACATAAGACTCATCAGTGATGCTCATATCAAAATATTTATAAAGCCAAACAAGTACAAAATTGAAGAGCATTGAGGATCCATCAGTGTTCAAATCATTTGTGAGACATTTGTATCCTGTCAATTTAATTCATCATTTAAATCATCTCTGAGAATAACATTACAGTTGTCTCAGTTTATGTTTTAATTGTCATTCATAGTTATATAATCACAATTATATATTTCACTCATCACTGTCAGGAACTGCCAACAAAACATCTAGTACTATTGAATATTTAAAGGGGAAATCAAAAGAAAAGTAATTATCATTTATCAATTAAGAGTTCAATGAGGAAAACTATTCTGTTTGTGATATACATTGTTTCTCATTAAGAAATACATAAATAGTGACTTAAATTTATAAATTGAAATAATGAGTTTTCATTATACAAAATGTATGTACTTATTACTAGACAACCTATACGTCTAGTAATTGGTGCTGAATAATTTTGCTTTTTGGATCATGGTTCTTTGCTAACTGTGCCATTTGTGAGTCTAGTTTGTATCCTAAGATTTCAAATTTCAGTCATAGTAAAAAGTAAAAATATTATAGAAATATCTGACAATTTCCATTGCTTAGTTATTAATGATATTAAATTACTCACAATTTTTTCAAGACAAAACATTGTACAACATCTCACACTTTGATTCAGTATAAATAAGAACATATGAGCTACAAATATCAGATTGTTACATATATATTCTTTATAACTTTCATTGTAACAATGTAAATTCAATACAAATTAATGGCTTGTAATAATGTTGTGTGGTTTTTAGGTGGAAGCATTTACAGAAGAAGAGATGGCAATCACACAAATGTAAGTTACAATAATGACTTATTATATTGCAGACCTGACTTAAGCTTTATGGATCATATAGAGTCTTGGGAACCATGTTATCAGAAAACCAAAATGATAATGGCCTTTGTTAGTCTTGTATTGTTTTTAGTTTTAGTTTATTATGTTTTGGAGTTTTCATTTTTAGTATGACGTCTATTTTCATTGAACTTGGGCACATTTTTGTTAAGGGTCCAGCTGAAGTCTGCATAAAGGTCTGATAATTTCTTGCTGTGTAGAAGACCCATTGGTGACCTTAAGCTGTTGTTTTTTTTTTGCTCCTTGGTCAGTTTTTTGTCTCTTTGACACATTCACTTTGTGGACACATTCCCCATTTCTATTCTCAATTTGATATTATATTGTCATAAAAATAAGATGAAGTGGCTTAATACTGCCTTTCTTGCACTGCTTTGTATTGAAAATTGAAATGAAATTTTGAGCAATACAAATTATTTTTATGTAATAAGCATTGGAAATTACTACTAAAAGGAATTAATTACATGTTGAGCTTTATTACAATTGATTGTGAGTAATTGATATAGAAATGAAAAAAAGGCTAGACTTTTCTTTAATATCATTGTTTACAAATTATAAAATTACAATAACCATATGTGTGTTTCTGTTGAGTTGTAGATATAAGGCAAATGGAGCAAGTCTAGACTTCCTTAATAATTGTACAGTATAATAAACATGTGTTTTGGTTGTAGATATAAAGCAGATGGAGCACCTGTTCGACCTAGTAGCCTGAGTAGGAACGCAGAAGGTAATCACCTTGGAAGTAGCACTGACTCTAGTGGATACGGAACTGATGATCGGAGTTCATCTAGGGTCAGAGGTTTACCAAAAGCTAACAGTTTTGGTGGAATCACACATGTTAATCAAAAACAGGGAGGGATACATAAAGGTTACAGTATGAACAAAGCAGGTATTGCATAAAAAACATTGTTACCATTTTGATTTTATTTGAAATTCTTTTTGGGAAAATTACAATATTCTTTGAAACCTTAAAAGTTATGAGTAATTTAATTATTTCCCTCATTTCAGAGTTGGGGTTTTCTAAATAAAGGCAACAGTAGTATACTGCTTGTCAAAACTCATAAATCCATGGACAAAAAACAATATCGGGGTAACAAACTAAAACTGAGTTTCTAAATCATTGTCTGTTCATTTGTTCAACAAATATTTTCCTCCAATTTTTCTCAGGAACTGCACAACAGAATGACCTGATATTTGGTTATCAGCTTGGTGGTGATCAGTTGTAACGTATGAACACTCTATTCATCCCACCCCTATTTCCAACCACTACCTTTAACCTGGTACAGTGGTGTAATGGAACAAAATAAAAACAAACTGTAAAAATCAGTTGAAAAAGGCTAGGCTAATACAAAGCACAAAAACACAAAAGACACAAAAGTACAGACCTGAAAGTACTTGCAGTTACTGAAAACTAGTTAAAAGCTGATAACTAATAAAATCATGCATCTGAAACTTAGTATGTGCATACTAACAAATATCTGCTATCAACACCAAATTCTTCAATAAACTACATGTTAAACAAATAGTTTACAAAAATAACGAACTCTGACAAGGTCTCATATGTATGTAATTTTAGACTCCTTTAATTGTGGAATGTCCATGTCCATGGGAGGTCAAAGAGGAATTCCAACTCCACCTGGAAGTAGAACTGATAGTTCACCATTATCTAGATGTAGTTCATCAGGGCCAGTACAATCACCGATACAAGGTTTGTACTTATACATCTTTGGCAATCTCTTCATTTTATTCAGCACCTTTTTTGCGCTCATGTGGCGTAAAGCACACACCAATCAATCAATATTTTATTCAGTACTTGAAAAGCCAATATGTTATAAATAGATAGTTGCATTATATATTTCAAAATGATTTTTTTGTGTTATAGGTATATTCCCGGGGCAAGGTGGACAACAAGTATACATTGTAGCAACAGATTTAAACAATATCCCACCTGGCAGTGTTATTTTAGACCCAAGAACAGGTACATATAATTTAATTAGAATATAAGAGGAGGGAAGGGTTGAATTTAAAGGTGTCATCAAAAGCTTTTTATGTCCATAGCATAAGACATTTCAGTAAACCGTTCTGTGACAGAGAAAAAAAGGCAAATTTGAACATGACCTTTACAAAAATAAATCTTTTTGGAATATATCTTTAGAACCCCCACTACAAAGAGTCATTTCTTTCAGTCATGTATATACTGGGAGTTTTTAAGGCAAAAAAAAAATGAAACAAATAAACGTTGGTTTACTTTTCTAGTTGATTTAGTAATTCATTTACCTAATTAATTCTTCATACATAATAAAATAATAGAACAGGTAGAAAATTATTGGGTAAGAAATGATTGATTTTCATTATGCAAATAGCTTTCCTTTAAGATAATCTCTCTGTATGTCCTCAGTAGAATAGGCCACCTATTAATCTGGTCTGTTTATACTTTTGTCCACACCATATATATCAGGTTGAAGTTTTTGGTCAAGGTATCATATGTCAAATTATTTTAGAGTCAATTTTATGGTTCACAACCATTAAGTTCTGAGATAGTTAATCCAGTACAGTTCATGGTTAAAAATTTTGGTCAAGAAAGTTTTCCATGAAGTTGTGATCTCATCAACTTAAAAATAAGTACATGTGTTCATTTACATGTAATTTTTATGCAAAAAAAAGCAAAACAATTTTGACCCTGATTCCACTGGTTAAGAGGGGAGAAAGATACCAGAGGGACGTTCAGACTCATAGATCGATAATAAACTGACAACACCATGTCTAAAAAAGATAAAGACAGTCAAACAATAGTACACAACATAAAAAATAGAAGACTAAGTTACACGAACCCTACCAAAAACTGTTGGTGATCTCAGGTACTACAGAAGGGTAAGCAGATCTTGCTCAACATGTGGCACCCGTCATGTTGCTCATATTATTCCAAACCTTGGCAATTGTCTAATTCAGTAGGTCACATGTTTATGAAGCGTGGTGTCTGATGATCACATATTCTTTTATATGTATTGAATTATATTTTTTGTTTCTTGTTATTGAAGGTCATCCGTATTCTAATTCTGATGGTAGTGTATACCACCACACACCAGGTCATCCTCCACCTCAACACACTACCATGGTCCAACAACAACAACAACAGATGCCTCCAGAAATGTGGACCAATGTAAAATATATTTTATAACATGTGTGAACATTTTGTTTAATGTATTTTTGAATGATATGTGGGGTATGCTTTTATTCAGTTTGCGGCCCTAACGTCACAGTACCCAAAATGCACCTATTCAACAAAAATAGCTGTGGAAATCTTACAAGTTTTATTTGAGACTAAGACACTATATACCTCTTGCAATATAGGTCAACATGTTTCTATATACACAAAACATTCACATATGTATCAATAGATGAGCCATTCACTAAAAAGGTTAAATCCACGGAAATGTCACGAGACACTCACAAAAAGACATCTGTTAAACGAGCAAATAAAATATGATACAAGCAACCATTCTGTCAAAAAAACAATATTTAGCATGGACTGATGTCAAATTGTTCTAAATATTTGAAGAAATAGAAAAAAAACACCTGTTATTGGATTTTTAATGATGTGAATTTAAGCATGTATGCAATTTGGGTACACCTCATTACACAATCATGGGTCTTTAAATTTTATCATGGTACTCCTGTAAGCTTGAGGAGAATACAAATTCAATTGACCTTTTTGACCTTAGGTACCACAGCCTGAATGTCAAGGAGTACCAGAGGTTTGTCATCATTTGTCATCACTAAATCTGAGTCAGCAGTCATCTCTAAGTCACCAGAACTCTTTAGACAGTACAGGAGAACCACCGGGTTGTCAAACTTCTTTACAAGGTGGTCAACAGATTGTCATGGCAACACAGCCACAAATGCAAACAGTATTTTCCCAGCAAGGACCTACTGCACAGGTACATAAGTATATATTTAAGCAACATGTTGTATTTTATTCAATGGAGTTTCAGTTATTATACCCCACGCAACGAGTTGCGGAGGGTATAATGTTTTTGACCCGTCTGTCAGTCCTGTTTCTTGTCATCGCAGCACCTCTCAAACCACACAAAAGAATTTCACAAAACCTTTTCAGATAATAAGGACATACTATGTAGTTGTGCATATCGACTGGAAATTGCGATTCAATTTATTTTCTAGGAGTTACGCCCCTTTGAACTTATTTACTTTAATGTGCTACTGCAACAGTTTGTCATCTCAACTCCTCTCAAACCACACATAAGAATTTCACGAAACCTTTTCAGATAATAAGGACATACTATGTAGTTGTGCATATCGATGGGAAATTGCTATTCATTTTTTTTTTCTAGGAGTTACGCCCCTTTGAACTTATTTACTTTAATGTACTACTGCAACAGTTTGTCAGCACAACTCTCAAACCACACAACAGAATTTTACTAAACCTTTTCAGATAATCAGGACATACTATGTATTTGTGCATATCGACGGGAAATTGCGATTCAATTTTTTTAGGAGTTACGCCCCTTTGAACTTATTTGCTTCAATGTACTTCTGCAACAGTTTGTCATCTCAACTCCTCTGAAACCACACAACAGAATTTCATGAAATTTTGTAGATAATAAGGACATACTATTTAGATGTTTGGCAGGAAATTAATTTTTCTTATACAATTTTTTTTTCTTGCACTTATTTAATTTCTCCAATGACAATATGGGGACGTGGGGTATGTGAGCGTGCTCACTAAGGTTCTTTAATTTTCTCTTAAAGTATACTTGATATTATTTCATGTCTAGCCTTGTATTGTTTGCCATCTTGAATCTTTGTATTTTTAAGAAATGTCATAAAACAGATAACAAGGGGAAACATGATTCATAATCAGGGGCACAATCCAGTAGTAGTACTTGTAATTGATTATTTCCCATGTAGTTTAATGTATTGTGTAAGAGACCGTAATGACAAAATGTGTTTTAACTTGGCTTCAAAAGGGACACTAATGAAATATGTAATTTTTGTGTAAAAAAAAGATATTTATACATTTTGACTTGCACTGAGAGTTCTCTCATTCGTACTCATACCACATTTACTTATTTATATTCATAACAAATTGTGTACGATGATGAATTCACTTGCAAAAACTGAAAAACATTCTTTTTTGTGAATTTGTAGGGGCAATATTATCCTTGTCCACAGAACATGCAGACCTCTAATGTACGATATATGTACCCTGTTCAGACAAGTATGGCACAAGGACAGCCATCTGTAGCAGTAGACAACCAAACTATCATCCAGAGTGCACCATTTCAATCACAAATGACAACGGGATATCCTAATTATCAAGGAAACACTGTACAGAGTGTCGAGACAGTTAATCAAAGTTCATTTCCTATTCACGGAGCATCAGACAGTTATCAAACATATCCTGTTCAATATCCTAGCCAAAGTGCATGTAATTACGGTCAGATGCAATCAACTTTGTATTATAGTAATGTGCCCACCTCAAGCCCACAAATGGGACTAATTTATAATGGAAATCAGGGACAGTTTCAGAGTCAAATTCAGCCTAGTCAAACAAACCCGCCTTTAGCAATGCAAGGCTCTACTCCCATGTTAAACATGGGTCAGCCTGTTGCAGTGGGAAATGTACAAACACCTAACACGCATAATTACATGTATCAAACAATGGCTCAGGTAGGCCAGCCTCAACAGCAGCAAAGGACTCCTAATCCCCAGATAGTTCAGATACCAAATGTTCAAGTGCATAATCCTACACAGACAGTTCCAATCATTAGAAATATGCAAATGAATATGCAGATTCCTACACAAGTTGGTGGTATTCAACAACAGCAAGGATTGGTTGCAGGTCAACCATCACAAGTGACAGTTAGTGCAAAAAATTTGACAGTTGAAGGAACAATGCCAAAATATGAACTGGAAAATAAAGATTGTGCTATGGGAAATTTTGGAGGCCAAGTGGTGGCTGGTCCACCAGCTCGTCAGTTCGTACCAGGTTTTAGAAATGCTACACAAATAACAGGTAATAATTGCCAAATATCATGCATTACTTGGACATCACTTGCGAAAAACTAGTTCAGAAAAAAAACAATAGAACGAAAATTTTGACAAAATTTCACTAACTTTAAGATAGTTCAGGTTTGACATATTTTATATTTACCATTCATTCATTGGCAAAATACTGTTTTGACCTAATCAGAAATAGGGAAAAGGGGAATTTTCATGCCCACCTACGATAGTAGAGGGGCATTATGTTTTCTGGTCTGTGCCTCCATTCGTTCGTCCGTGCGTAAGTTTTTGGTCAAGGTAGTTTTTATTGAAGCTAAAGTCCAATCAACTTGAAACGTAGTACACTTGTTGCTTATGATATGATCTTTCTAATTTTAAAGCCAAGTTAGACTTTTAACCCCAATTTCACAGTCAACTGACCATAGCAAATGAAAGTTGAAGTTTTTGGTCAAGGTAGTTTTTGCTAAAGCTGAAGTAGATCAACTTGAAACTTAGTACACTTGTTGCTTATGATATGATCTGTCTAATTCTAATGCCAAATTAGATTTTTTACTCAATTTCACAGTCCATTCAACATGGAAAATGAAAGTGCAAGTGGGGCATCCGTGTACTTTGGACACATTCGTGTTTATCAATTGCTTTTCATATAAGTTTATGAAATGATTTTTAAAGCCATTTTGTTCATAGAACGGGTTCACATCCATTCGATTACATGTACTACAAAACAAAATTGGGCAAATTACTTAAATAAAGCTAATGCTATGAAATTGGATATGTTTAACTAAGAGTTGCTTTATAGATATATGGATTTATTGCTGCTTGCTAAGGGTCCAGTTGAAAATATTTCGTGACTGACAGAAGGCTAGTTGAAAATTTCTAAAAAGAGAAGAAGAAAAAATATTTAGGACAACAAATTATGAAAGCCAAGTATATATTGAGTATGAAACAATATTTGTTTCCTTTTTTCATGTGGTTAACTTACTATTTTGATTTTAATTTTTTATATTTTTGTTTTTCAGATTGTCGATTATTAGGTCAGCAAACCTTTCGTCCACAGCAGCAGGTTCAAATTCACCAACAGTCATATGTACAGCCGCAGAAACAAAAGTCAGTAATTAGGTATTGTTGTTGATATTATATATTTTACATGAAATGTCACAATTGTTGTGGAAAGAAGCAATTAACTTTTTGTATGTTCATATGTTCTTTTATTCAATTCCTTGTCTCAAATCCTATTAAACCATTGATTGGTTTTCAGTTTAAAACTTGAAGAAAATCTCTTGAACCAGTTAAAATTAAGCACCTTATATATTTTCGTGCCCCATTTATGGGCATTATGTTTTCTGGTCTGTGCATCCGTCTGTACGTTCTTCCCGCTTCAGAATAGAGTTTTTGGTCGAGGTCAGGTTAAAGTTTATGATCTTTCTAATGTTAATGCCAAATAAGAGTTTTTATCCCATTTTCATGGTCCAATGAATATAGAAAATGATAGTGCAGATGGGGCATCCGTGTACTTGGAACACATTCTTGTTTGTCCCTAAATTTGTGTAGTTTAACCATTGCAAAATATTGACTTAGCCATGTGAGTTTTATCTCAGTATGCATTTAACATTTCACTCTCTAATTGAATTGGTTGATGTGTACCGCAAATATGGTGTTCATCATAACTACACCTATACAGTCGTGATTAGTAAAGCTTGCAAGAAACTTCAGATCGTGTAAACTTGTTGAAGTGCATTTGTAGTGATATATCTTTATATAAAGTAAATACGAAAGGTTTCTTCACTTACATTTGTTATTGATACTTACAGAAGTACTGGTACAACATACTCTAATAAACAACAAAAGTTGAGGAAATCTCGTAGTAGAGAAAATGATTCTTCACCCCATCAGAGTATTGATAGTAACGATAGTCAGGCAGGTTAGTATACAAAACTAGGATTACCATAAAAGACAAAAATATATCAAAGGGACATTCAAACTCATAAATCAAAAATAAACTAGGTTAGTGTACAAAAATAGGATTACCGTACAAGAGGAAAATATATCAAAGGGACATTCAAACTCATAAATCAAAAATAAATTGACAATGCCATGGAAAAAACTAAATAAAGACAAACAACAGTATATGAAACCCAACATAGACAACTACAGACAAAGTAAAATAAACCTCACCAAAAACTACAGACAGAGTGATGTAAACCTCACCAAAAACTACAGACAAAGTAATATAATTATAAACCTCACCAAAAACTATAGGTGCTAAGAGAAATAGTTTTTTAGACATATTCATATTATGTAAAGGAAACTTGGACAGTCTATGGAGATAATTTAGACAGTCTTACAGACAATTTAAATGTGTATTATTATATGGATTTTAAGAAATATATTAAGGTTTAAACTGAATTAGTCAATTGAGACAGCTTTCAAACAAAATGAATCAGAATGAGTAAAAGTAAACAAGCAATTTGATTAATTAGGGTTCTGATGAGGTTTACAGAATAGGGCATTATAGACAATAAGTGCAGAATAAAAGACTAGAAAAACGAGAAAAATTGGTCAAATAAAATTATGAATTGAAAATAATGGAGTGCTAAAATATTTAGAATAAATGTTCTTAATATACAAAGAAGAGAAAAAATGATCTAGATTAAAATAATAAATAAACAGTGGACCTCTGATCTAGACAATCATTAGATTTACATGATAACATTTATAACATCACAAAACTATTTAAAACTGTCATTTATTGCAGAAGATATGTCAGCTTACATGATATGTATGTACATATTTGAACAAAAAAATTCAAAGAAGCAGTAATTTAGTGCATTGTATGTAACATTATGAAATCATCTCCTGAAGATTGCCAAAAGGCATGAAATTGCTTTTGACATTATTTTAAAAATATTTTAATTATTTGCTATGAAATTTAGTCTTTCCTAGTTTCAAATTTTGATACACATCTACTAATATATACCAGTAGATAGAAATATGATATATATCTTTATTCTTTTCTTCAGGTCATATTTTGGAAGTGTGCGACTTGCCTGATACAATGATGCGTTCAGAAGCTGATAAACTTTTGAAAGATCTGGTTACGAGTGGGGCACAAATACAGTTCATTCATCCTGAGAATATTCAGTATCAAAATGAGGCTGGAAGTTTGCCAGTGTCAGCTTTTCACAAAATTCTTGCTATTTACCCGAGTAGTTCTGGAGCCAATCAAATTTTGAAGACTCATTCAAATAGCAAATATAAATTAAGACCATCGACTTTAGATAATATAGGAGTATAGGAACTTATATTTATTGATATTTTGTGATCTGTTCTGTACTTTTTTATTTGAAAAAAAATAGATAAAAATTTTATGATATTTTACATAAAAAGTATATTCTCTGTTGATCTGTTAAGAAGATGAAAGGAAAAAAAACAAATCTATGTTTCCCTGTTTTGTTTTTGTGCCATTTATTATGAATGAGAAAATTTGTTACATTGAAATTGTTATAATGAGAAAATTGTGTAGGTTGTTCAGATATGATCTCTGTTGGCCATCTTGAAATAGATATTGGATTTTCTCATCATCAAAAACAAACTTCACTATGGATAAAAACGTTTTCTTTATCTTCAACTTGAGATATTTGAAGACTTTTCTTGATTTTCTATTTTGTAATCTTGATAAAAAGAAATCAGGAAATTTTGGTTGTCAGATATCTTTCTTAAAAGTCAATCAATAGAAATGGTTTGAAGTGGGGGGAAATGTTAGATGAGAAATTAAATATTTGTTTCAGTGGCCTCACACTGCAAACATTTAGACCTCAAATTCTTATTGATATTGAAGGAAAATAATGCCTTAAATTATGGAAATAATGAAATTTCAAAAGATATTTTTATAGATTGTTTTCCACATGAAAGTTGTTAGTATGGATAAGATATGGTTCTCAAAATTAAAACAACTTTAATAATACATATCATTTAAGAAACAAAGAGGCCTTTATATGATTTTTTTTTTTAAAGGAGAATAGAAGGTTCCATGTTTGCAGATGCTGTGCCAGTCAGAGCAAAACATTCATTTTACTTTGGCATTATTTGACCTTTATTTGATTTGTTTCACAATGAAGGTAAACAAACTTTTAAATGATTCCCTAATTAAAAGAAATTTGTTTTTTCTTCATGAAGCTTAAGAAAAAGGCATGATGAGAGAATATATTGCTCTGCTGGGCTCCCATTGTTTTTGTGTAGTTATTTAGGGGCAAGCTTGATGCAACCAGTGTACACTACTGAATACATGACCAATATAAAAAAAAATTCTCTAAGACAGAAATGATTTTGATCATATATGATAAAAGCAACTGAAACAAATCTTTGATTTCTGTTGCCTATCAACACATTTTAAAATCATTATAATTATAAGAATAGTTTTATTTTCAAATTTTATAAACCATGTTTATTGGCTTTATTAAACAGTTTTTTTTAAGATTGTAATATGTGTACACTGGTTTTGTCCTAAGTGTTCATTCCTTGAATTCAAATGTGAAGCTATCTCCCGTACTCTTACCTTTGTTTACCCATAAGACACTATGTTTACCCATAAGACACCACACCTTGTTATCTGCACATTGTATGTGATAAGATTTTTATAGAATTATTTAGATTTTGATAGCATACTTTTCATTGTAGTTTCCTCCTCTTGACATGTTTAAGAAGGAAAAAAACATATTATAAAAAGCAGTTTTAGATGAAAAATACAGAATGTGTTGCTGTGTTATAATTGACACCCTATATAGTATACTCTGTAGTAACTAACAGTACCTACCTGTTATTCTTGAGGCATTGTGACAAATCACTCAAACATACATTATTTTTTCATATATTGGAAAAAAAATCTTTTGAAATAGATACGGCTAGAGCCAGAGGCAGTTTTGCATACCAGTCACTTAAATAAATATGTTTTTGTCTTTAATTTTAGTCAATGAGATGTAATTTAGTTCTGAAATAAAAAATATCTGAAGCCATTGAAAATGTATCCTCATATTGTGTTGATCAGAATCCAAATTAACTTCTATACACAGTGAAGAGTTTGATAAACACAAATTTTGACTTGAGAACGAAGGTCTTAAAGCGATCTAGAATAAAAATGTGTGAAATATTTAAGTTGCAATTTTGTATTTGGTTACATCAATTTTCTTACATATAATTTGTCATTATATAGTAACTGCTTGATTATCCTGGAATCCTCAATCAAATTTAGGTTTTTTATATCCGGTGAAATACTATTTTTACCAACATGTGCCTTACAAATTGTATGTAACTCCTTAACATAAATACTGTGCTTAGTTTTCAAGAAATTTCTGTGTAAGTAAAGTGTGGGAAAAGTGTGGCTAAATATCTTCTACTTTTTATAACTAAATTGTCTGTGTATGGATACTGAAAGGAATAAGTTTTATTATAAATTTTCCTTGATCCTTTAGGGTTAAATCTATACAAAATCTGTTAATATGTTTAATATGATTTATAGATACCTCATTGATTCCATCATTAAAAAAAAAAAAAATACAAAATTTAAACACATCCAATTATAAATCGAAATAAACATCTACTTCCCATTTAAACAAAAGATAAGGGACCAAAGACTGTTGACATTTAGTTTTCTTTAGTTTTGATTTTGTTTGAAGGAAGGATCCCACATAAGGAATTCTTCCTGAAAGAAGTTTCGACCATTTGATTTTCTTTTATTTTTTCGTTAAGTGTTTTTTTCCTTATTTTGTTAAAAGAGAAACTATTATGGTCAGATTAAGTTTGAAGTTTATTGAAACATACCTTTCATCTCTTTATTTTCTGTTGAAGTTTTAAATCTTTATTAATTATTTTTAAGGTTGTAGACTTGTGTTAATATATAAGAATATTCTGTTATATGTAATCTTATTGGATTGTGTAAACAAATGTCTAAAACGTATTTTGTAAAAAATATGGAAGTACATCAAAAATGTTTACAACCCTATAAAATTATAAGAAAAAAGACATTTCAATTCTTATAATTACATTTTAAGCTACAACCATTAATTTTTAGTTCTATCAATATTTTCCTTTGTTTATCTTTGCATATTTGTGACATTGTTATGGAGAAAACAAAAAAGGTCTGAGATGTTCCATTTCATTATAAATGAAACATAATTATGGGCCGACACGAAATAGCCCAAAAGTGGTGCTTAAAATTGGTGTTAGAACACAATCAATCAATCAGTAGATGCCAGACTTGACATGAAGAACAATAATGGACTACACCAAAATATTTTGATATAACTGACCTTTCAGTATGCCAGCGCAGACTATTTTACATCTGAAGCTTAATTATTGATCTAAATTTGAATAGTTTGTACGGAATTGGATGGAGGACATTTTCACACCAAAAAAGTCTTCAGTTTGTCCATTCATAATTCTGCAGCCACATGAAATGATACCACTCTATATACTAGCCTTTAGATATATGTACATAAAATACCAGTATAGTTACTTCTGTAGAAACTTTCTCTTAGAGACTTCTAAGGAACTGTTACATTGTAAGGAATAAGTTTATTACGTTTTATACGATAACCAATATGCCCTCTAAAAACTATAGTATTCTTTCATACCTAGATTTTTTACAACAATGTCAGAATGTATAGTGCACTAATTATTAAATACTATTAGTATTGTATAAAAAAAAAATGTAGTCAATTCCTTTGTATTCAATGTTGCCATGGTGATAATATTCAAGTTGTGTAAAACTTTTCTATAATTCTTTCTTATATTTACACCAAAAACTGGTGTCCACTGAAAAACAAGAAATGTGTTTCCTTTTATACCTAATTAATGATTGTGTGATGAAAAGGTTACTCCTTATCATGAGGCAGTGTTTAAACTGCCTAGATGTCATTTAGGTACTTTTGCAGATACATAAATTTTCTATATTTTTATAGAATTCAAATAAATTATACAGAATAGAGTAAGCATGAAACGAACTTCAAAATTATCATACAGAATGTATTTATAGATTATCGTTGATTATCTCAACGAGATTGATTTTCACGCTTGAGCTGGTACAGCAAAAGTGAGAAAAGCAATCAAGTTGAGATGACCAATGATAATCTGTTTATCGCTATTTTACCATTTATATTTCGTTAGCAACGCCACGTGGCCACCTTAGTTTCTAGCGATAATTTTTCCATCTCAAGCGAGAAGCATGATATGAAAATTATCACAAAATAAGATCAAATAAAAAATGTACAAAATAGCGATAATTTTGATTATTGATTTAAGTAAATAAACTGTTCTTGAAAGTAGCCATTCATTGTATACCTTCCAGAGTAAACTTTCCAGTGTTTCTGTACCCAATTACCTAATCTACGGTGTTGTTTCCATGACCTTCCAAATCAGTGCTTCACATGTTGTAGATGTTCTGTATATTCTGTTAAATTTTCTCAGTGTTTTAATAAAAACATATCTATAAAGTTATTAGTTGTGTTGTTATTTAATACATTTTAAATGTGTTTACCTGTGCATGCAAAAACTTGACCATACATTTATATTATCTGTGGGTCCATCTTATCATGTTAGAGTTAGTTTATTGTGATGAAAAAGTGTTAGAATGTAATCTTGTCAATGAAACTGTGAAAATTTTAACTAACAAAAAAATATTGCTAAAAGATGGTGTGACCTCAATTTCATGAATAACAGATAAGGAGATGCTGATTATTGCATTATCTCTAGATTCCAGACAAAGAGGTTAGGGAAAGGGGTACGTTCTGTAAGGGTCATATTTGGCCCAGATTATAAAGTTCAATGGTACAAGATAATGTATCAAGTTGTCTTAAAAGACATGTGAGAAGGTCCCAAAGGACCAAGTGAGCTTTTCTCATCACTTGGCGTACGTCGTCGTCGTTAACTTTTACAAAAATGTTCTCCTCTGAAACTACGGTGCTAAATTTAACCAAATTTGGCCACAATCATCATTGGGGTATCTAGTTTTAAAAATGTGTCCAGTGACCAAGCTAACCAACCAAGATGGCCATCATGGCTAAAAATAGAACACTAAAATGTAGATTATGGCTTATAACTTATTAAGCATATAGAGTAAATCTGACAAGGGGTTAAATTGTTTATTAAGTCAATATCTATCTGCCCTGAAATTTTTAGATGAATTGGACAACTGGTTGTTGGGTTGCTGCCCCCATTGATGAATAGACCAAGGTGAGCGACACAGGCTCTTTAGAGCCCCTTTATTGTTCCCTCTCTTTAATCGTCATATCAGCGTCTTAAAATTTATGTTTATTATCAAGAAGACAATGAAAGATTGAGACACCAGATGGAGCTAAAAAAACTCATCTTCTTTCCTTTTGCACCAACAATGAAGGTTACTTATGAGTTAATATCCAGAAATGATAGTTAACCAATAGGCGGTTGACTGGAATCCCTGTAAAAAAATCTTATATCATGTTTGTCTCCCCTGTGCAGTATGCGATACATAGGGATTACTATCCGACGGCTATGGCTGAGTGATAGATTTAGTATAAAGTTTTATATTTAAGAAGGTAGACGACCCGGATCCCTCATACTTTGTATGCAGATTCCTTATTGTCTGTCATATGTCCATAGTCATTGACTTCATCATCATGCTTCAGAGACTTTTTGAAAAAATCCTTCTTTTTTTTGTCATTTGAATTTCTCACTATTATGAGTTCTAGGATAAGTATGTTTGATATAAGGGCCTTGCAACATCTACATCCTTTACCTTGGCCTCATTTCATGGATCAGTGATAGAGGTTAAAGTTACTTGATAAGTATAAAAAAGAAGATGTGGTATGATTGCCAAAGAGACAACTCTCCATAAGAGACCAAATGACACGGAAATTAACAGAATGACCTTCAACGATGAAAAAAGCGCAAACTGCATAGTCAACTAAAAAAGGCCCAAAATTACAAATGTGAAAAACAATTAAAACAGACCAATTAATGTACAAAAAATGAATGTAAAACAAATATGTAACACAGCAACAACCACTGAATTACAGGCTCTTGACTTGGGACAGGCACATACACACAGAATGTTGCAGGGTTAATCATTTTAGTGGGATCCAAACCCTCCCCATAACCTGGAACAATGGTGTAACAGTAGAACATAAGAACGAATTATAAAACTCAGTTGGAAAAGCTTCCAGTTAACTCATCAGATGTATAAATAGAACAAAAACACAAAGTGGTTGTGGATGAGTACTTGTACATATCAACAACAAAAAGACACCAATTGCAGATCTGAGAGTACTAGCAATTACTGACAGCTAGTTCAAAGCCAATAGCAATTAATAAAAATAAATATTGCATCTAAGACTAAATTATCAATTAGTTCACACCCAGCATCCAATGGATTTAGTGTAAAGACGTAATAAACAGTCCGAGAAAAACATGACCTTGTGCAATGCCAAGATACAGATCTGTGAAAGTACATATGTATTTAACAAAAATATTTAGTTTGCTTTTAATTTACTGATAACAAAATCAATATTAATACCAATAAAAACAATATTCAAAGATCTAATGACAGTGTTGAATTGGTAACCTTTAGAATAATATTATTTTAGAATCGATAAGTTTACCAGAATTGTTTCTAGATATCTGGGCACGGTAACACCGTAAGATGGTACAAAAGGAATACTAACTACGAAATCAAATCTCTGTTATTTTGGCCGTAAAAGCTTTGTGAAGGCATGAAAGTTTAACTCGGACATTTCCGCAAGACATTGCAAATCTATTGTTTTGAATTGAATATGTAGCTCAATTCATTTTTCAATTCGAATATTGGTAGCTTACACTTAGTACTAAACTATCACGCTTACAATTTAATGAATTATCAGTCAAAATTTTATTTTTGGACTGAAATGTTTCAAGTTTCCAAATTAAATTTCCGATGGGACATTTCCGTACATCATATTCTTTTGAAAATATGTATGCAAATTTTAAATAGAGACAGTCATGTTCACCAATACTGAAATATATTACGTAATAGAATGTTCATGCAAAATTTCGATGAGTTGCGTGAACATTTCGTGAATTGTTCGAGTTTTATGTTTTGAGTCTGTTACATGGGACAACGCTAAGTAAACGTTTTTTGGATAATCTGTGTCTTCCTAAGCCATGGATATTATATTTTTATTCTTTCTCTATCATAATGTGAAAATTTAAGAATCAATCTTTATTTTCATGTATAATTTGAAATATTTATTTCAGCATTTCTATATAAATTTTCCCGTCAAATGTTTACTTAACGCTATTTTTCATGGTAGTAGCAATATCTAACGTTGCGTCTACTATAAAAAAAAATAAAAAAAAGGAAAATTAACAAAAGGGAACGAAAATCCTTAGTTATAAAAAGCGTGGAGTTTTCTGTGAAAAACAGAAATATTTTAATCTAGGAAACGACAGTTATTAGCATTAACATTTGATTTATTTAAAGTAAGTTCCTCGGGGTTAATTATTAACGTTTACATTTGATTTTTTTAAAGTTAGTTCCTTGGGGTAAAAATCAGCTATACTTTGTGTATGGAATGATTGTAAGGTACATGTCATTCTGGTACGTTTTATCAGACCTTAACCTTATTTTCACGGTTCATTAGTCAAAGTTAAGTTTTTAGTTTTGGTTCTTTTTATCAAATACTACTGGCACTTTTATACTACAATGTTAGTATAATAGTCCCAGAATACTATATATAAGCAATGGGTCAACTATATGTGGTGTAAGGAATGAATGTAAAGTGTACGTGTCAGTCAGGAAGGTACTTTAGTATTGAATGTTTGAATGGTTTAACACCAGTTATTTTTGGAGCCCTTTATAGCTTAACTGTTGTTGTTCAGAGTGAGTCAAAGCTCCGTGTTAAAGACTACTTTGACCTGTAATGGTTTACTTATACAAGGCATAGACATTGATTTGGGTGGAGAGTTGTCACAATGGCACTCATACCACATCTTCTTATATCTATTAGTTTACCGATTTGACTCAAATTCTCATCTTTAATTTATAACATACATAATATACATAGGCATACATATTGACTGTATAACAGAAACGCTTTGTTTGTACAGTTAAGGGAAAGATGTAATTTTCAAGGTCCAGACATTCAGTTTGGTCTTTTTACAAGATTTGAAAAACTCTTATGGGTCTGTTTGTAATTACCTCTATGCAACGTACCATATTAATTTCAAGTTTACTGCCCTTAGTCCTGTTTGTCCTAACCTGTGTAATTTATCTTCTATATTAATTATTATTTGTTATTATTTATTTGTTCTAGTTTTGCATATGCATGAGACATATTTGCCACTGGACGTTAAAAACTAGCAATAAAAATCAATCAATGATGAATAGTGATAGATCAACTATCCAATGTTTTACTGGACATTTGCTTCTGATCGATAAAAATGGGTTGACCATTGGTTTTTCTAGGAGGTCAGGAGTATTTTGAAAATGAACAACTTGGCCTGTTTATAACTGAATATAAATAACTTTGCACATGACAGGATAAGAATGAATGTTGTGCAACAGAAAATGCAGGAAACAAATTTGGACATTAGTGAAAATAATTTTTGCTCGGCAAAGCTTTGGAAAAATAAACATGCCTAGCAACAAATGAAATTTAATAATCAAAAATGTTCCTGCCTCCCTCTCAGAATATTAAATAGTATATCTCCTATAGATAGTATAAGGTAAAATTATGTCAATCAATATTTGACTAATATTTCAATCTTTATTTTTTTTTATTTGATGTGTGTATCATCAGCAATTGTAAATAGAACCACAAGTAAGTTCATATTAACTTTGAATGTTTAACACTTCAATAGTTTTCATATACTTTAAGGCCTGTGATAACATAACTTGCAGTAAGAATGTCTCTAAAAAGAAAACATACTACTTTGTCTTATCGGGGCCTTTTATAGCTGACTATGTGGTATGGGCTTTGCTCATTGTTGAAGGCCGTACGGTGACCTATAGTTGTTAATGTCTGTGTCATTTTGGTCTTTTGTGGATAGTTGTCTCATTGACAATCATACCACATCTTCTTTTTTATACTATATATAAAAAGTAGGTCGTGTACATTATTTTCTGACAGGTTTCATCTGACGGTAACCTTATTTTATGCTTCATTGGTTAATGATAGGTTTCCAGAACTCTGGTTAAGTCTGTTTCTCATATACTATTAGCAACGGTCAACTATATATTTTGGTGTTACTTCTGTATGAATTAATTATCTTAAAATTGAAATGCATGGTTGGCAGTTATCATCTGTCCTTGTACTCACTTTAATATGGTCCAATAATGAATTAAGTTTTGGTGATAAAGTCCGTTTTTAAAAGCAGTAAGTATTAAATGATGGAAGGGTTTCGATGTCCGTCAGGCCGTCGGGCCGGGTCTATCTAATCTCGAAGTCATTTTTATTGTTGAATATTCAGTTTGTGTATCTAGATCTGCTTCTCAGATACTGTAAGCAATAACGGTAAATATATATGTTGTGTACCCGGTAAGGCATAATGGTAAAATGTAGAGTGTCTGTCAGGATTCATCTGACCGACCTTGAACTCTTTTGAACAGATCATTGACAACAATATTTTAAGAGTTAATCATTTCGTAGATATGAATTTACTCTGCAACTTTATTAAAGTTTAGAATAATCATTGTGTAAGGACAAAGTCTTCCCGCTGTATGCAAATAAATTGAGAATGGAAATGGGGAATGTGTCAAAGAGACAACAACCCGACCAAAGAAAAAAACAACAGCAGAAGGTCACCAACAGGTCTTCAATGTAGCGAGAAATTCCCGTACCCGGAGGCGTCCTTCAGCTGGCCCCTAAACAAATATATACTAGTTCAGCTAGTGATAATGAACGCCATACTTATTTCCAAATTGTACACAGGAAACCAAAATTAAAATAATACAAGACTAACAAAGGCCAGAGGCTCCTGACTAGGGACAGGCGCAAAAATGCGGCGGGGTTAAACATGTTTGTGAGATCTCAACCCTCCCCCTATACCTCTAGCCAATGTAGAAAAGTAAACGCATAACAATACTCACATTAAAATTCAGTTCAAGAGAAGTCTGAGTCTGATATCAGAAGATGTAACCCAAGAAAATAAACAAAATGACAATAATACATAAATAACAACAGACTACTAGCAGTTAGCTGACATGCCAGCTCCAGACTTCAATAAAACTGACTGAAAGATTATGATTTCATCATATGAACATCAGGCACAACCCTTCCCGTTAGGGGTTTAGTATCATACCATCATAACATATATGAGAAGAACATAACCCGTCTCATGCCAACAACTGTTTTTTGAATAAATGTGTTTAGTTCCGATGCAAAGACCAGGTATAAGTGAATCAATATTAACGCCAAAATATGCAATCTTTAATGACCTGACAACAGTATCGTAACTATACCCTTCTTAATAAGTTTTAAGTTTTAATTTTTAATAAGTTTTCATTGCTGTGTTGTTTATTCCACATTGGCTAGAGGTATAGGGAAAGGAATAATATCTTTCAAAACATGCTTAATTTCGCCGCATTTTGGGCCTGTTCCAAATCGAGAACCTCTAGTCTTTGTTAGTCTTGTGTGTGTGGTTTTTGTTTTTGTTGGTTCATTTGTATGTTTCGAAGTTTAGTGTTGTGTCATTTCGATAATGTACTAGTATACATTAATGTTATGGGCCAGCTGAAGCCTGCTTCCGAATGCATTATATTCACGGTTTGTTGAAGGCCAATTGATAGCTTTGTTTTGTTTTCTGGTCTTTGATTGGGTTGTTGTCTCTTTAACACATCCTACGTTTCCATGATCTTCCATGAACTCGTCAAAACTGGTCTTGGTGAAATTAATAAAGATATGGTTGAAATATTTTATTTCAATCTGGATGACATCACATTCAGAATAATTTTAACTTTTGCTATAAAATGATTACATGGGTTCTCAGTTGATAGATATAGGAAGATGTGGTGTGAGTGCCAATGCGACAACTCTCTATCCAAATAACAATTTAAAAAAAAAGTAAACCATTCTAAGTCAATGTACGGCCTTCAACATGGAGCCTTGGCTCACACCGAAAAACAAGCTATAAAGGGGCCAAAAATTACTAGTGTAAAACCATTCAAACGGGAAAACCAACGGTCTAATCTATATTAAAAAAAAAAGAAAAATGAGAAACACGTATAAATTACATAAACAAACGACAACTACTATACATCAGATTCCCGACTTAGGACAGATGCAAACATTTGCAGCGGTATTAAACGTTTTAATGGTACGATACAACATTTTACAATGATGAACATTTTAACTAACCAGTTTTTAAAATGATGCGTACAGACAAATTTTCACGATTTCCGGAGTCGTGGACTGGTCTATGTGACACCCTGCTGCATAATCCTTTACCATACTTTCCTCACTCAATTACGGATAACTAAGTGAGAAACTAAATTCAATGTGGAGTGCTGACAATGGCACTTTTGCATCATCTTGTCATTCAATTGACCTATACAGTATTCCATTTAAAGCAGCAGCTGAAATACCATTTTTAACACGAACGTTTAAACGCTCTACAAGAAGAAGTCATGGAAAATGTGTTACAAAGGCATATTTATTTTTAACTCCTTACATCAAGACGATATCTAAATAAAACATTATTCTTGTTCAGTGCAGCTGTATTCAGGTAAACAACGATGCTGGTTGGATTAAAATAGTCTGATTAAATATCCTTTGTCCTATGCATTCATTTTTCACATGTCCAGGGGTTGGATTTAAACGAAATTGATATTTTTAAACAATCATTCATCGTCTCGTTTGTTATGTAAAGATCGAGAAAACATCTTGAATACGATTTTACAAGTCGATAATATAAGTACCATAATCACAATCCCAAGCACTGCTAATCTTATCATTCCGAATTCCCTGAACAAAAAACTGTCTTCGTACTTGTCTCCAGAAAATGTACCATTTGTGTAGCTGCCGTTTATACGAGATAAACTATCTGTGTTACCATTCCGTAATTGGGAAATACTAAAGTTGGTGCTGTTACTGATGACGTTACTGTAGTTAATGTTGCTGTCCATTACATCTATGTTTTCGTTTGGGTTCATATTCCCTGGTGAAATGATGGTATTACTCTGGTCTGTGGTCTTCGTTGTTGGCCTGGCGTAGCAAGATGGCATTTTTAACTCGATCACGTTGTTCCTGTCAATTACAAGTCTACCATACACTAAAAAATATAGATCAGTAAAATCCGAGAGCAAAATGCTAAGCTTACATACTAGTATTTATTACACAAAACAATTATAGTTTCTTTAATTTGATATCAAAGATGGTTTTTTTTTTACAAATAATATTTGTCTCATTTGCCATCCTACCACATCTCCTCATTTCTATATAATACATATGCTATACTTATTCTTTTATTGAATTTCAGTATGTAAACTCATGACTTGAGTATAAATGACATTGACAATGACGTCAATGAATGTATCAAGTTTTTTTTAGTCTGGACCTTAATTCGACTGTTATATAAAGAGAAAACATGACCGTAAATTGGATATTTCATCAAATATGGCTAGCATCGAGAGCACACAAGACTGTAAATAATGACCGAAAAAAAGATTATTTAGTATTAGGTAAAAGTTAAAAAAAAAAAAGAGTACCTTTTGATGAAATTATTCCCTCTCCCCTTGTAATTTCTTGTATATTTAATTCTGTAGGAAACAAAGAACACTTATTTTTTGCTTTTATCTTACAAATAATTTTAGTCGATCATCTCGTATATATATATATATAATCGAAGCACGAAACTGAGACTTCTATAACATAAATGAAGTCAGGCTCACTGCGGAGACAGGATTTATATTTTGATATAATTGTGTGTCGTATCTTATAACGTAGAAAAAAAGTTTTCCATTGTGATTTAAAAAATGATCTTTATGGTCGTGCTTTCATAGAAGATCTTAACATTGCACGGACAACGACCGTGAGATATAAATGGACGATACAAAAAAAAACTATATGGAAAGAATGTATTAAAATATTTGATCGACTTAATTTTCTCTATCTTAGCGTCGAAGATGGACACTTCCTGCGTCAAGATGATTTGTTTTTGTTTCTTCAAAATGCTATTACAGTAAACATTTCAAAAGTAAAGTTATGCAAAATCGTTAAACTATAAAGGTGACCAAAAGGCTGCTAATAGTTTTGTTGTGTCGGCGTATGAAGCACAATCCAACGTTTTCGTTTTTTAAACCTAAGTAACATCATAAAAAAATGCCAAAAATTAGGATCACTCATTCGAACACGTTCATACTTACAACTTCTTATTAAGATTAAATCTTAAGTAAATATGCCCGAAAGTAGAATTGAAATCTACTACTGATAACCAACCGCAAGATTCACACTAGATATTGGCATCATTAAATGCATGCGAAACCTTCACTATATTTTGTTTTAAATCTTCACCAAGAATATAGTTTTTTTTATTCGTGTTCTTAAATCTGTAAAGGTTTACTGAAATATTTTGATATACCTTATTGTAATATTAGCGTCTCGTCGTTGCTTTTTAAAGTTTTCCATGTAACAATTTTCATGGCGTTACGTTTTGTATAAGTGAATGAGTGTGTTTCCATCTGACTTCCATATTGCTTACCATCTAATTCTACATGCCCTAGAATGTATATATATATATAATTAATCTAAGAATGTTTTTTTCATCTCTGTGTTGTAAGATGAAATTACTGGTAAAATATGCGATGTGTAATTATTTTGATTAAATTAGTAAATATTTTCGAGAAGTTGGTAATCAGTTGCGTTGATTTATATTCGTCTGGATATATCTGTAACACTTGTTTATGTAGTCTGTGAACCTCTCTTATGTAATAAACAGTCAATGGTGACAAAACCCAAATTAATCACTAATAATAGACACTATAATATGGTGGAAAGGGGGGGGGGGGGGGGTCGAATGATATTTGTCAGGGGCGGATACATTCATTTTTAAAGGGGTTCCAACCCAGGAGAAAGGAGGGTTCCAAATATATGACCCCTTATACCTATCAAATGCACTGATCGTTCCAACCCCCGGAGCCCCCTGGATCCGCAGAGCTCTGTATTTGCATTTTTCGTGTCTAGTTCCATGGTCAATAAAAGTTTATGACTCGCAATCTGCCTACAATTTGTGATGTTCTTTGTGAACACGCTAATCATAGTATACAGAGCTTAAAGATAGAGCACATTCTTCAATTTAAAACACTACATGGAGCTAATAAAAGTATTTTGGTATTTTAGGAAATATTGATGTCTCCAGTCTATTCAATTCCTTCTCAACATTCCTTATCTTTGAAACATTTTTATGGATACCTATATACTAGATACTAGTATAGATTTGTCTATACTAATTGATGATGTTCTATGAACAACTCAAGAGGTCATTTTTTTGCGTTGTTAGTTTGCTGTCTCGTTGACTTATGAATTGAAAAGAAAAGGAGAAACGAATAATTGTACCAATCTCTCTTAATTTATGAAAGTGTGATTTGTAAATCATCAAAAATCACCCGCATTACATTGATATAAAAAAAAAATGGGTCAAGTGATCGAGAAACCCTTGTAACAATTTCTGCCTCCTCTAAAAAAAATGAAAGCCTTAGTTAGGTAAATTAATTTTATCGAGACTTTAAAGGGAAATTTTCTAAACTTTATCGGTGACCGTGTTAAGTTTACCAAATGTCAGTTTATATATAGGGCAGTCAAATGTTAATGTCATCCTAGTGTGTCGATTCAGGGTAGGTAAGAAGATCATATCTGTAAAGTGTTTATCCAATATAACATCGTACTACTATAAAAGACTGTAACATCTGAACCTCGATCTGAACTTAGAACTATTCCGAGATCCTTGATGCATTATTAAAATTTTAACAGCGTTTCATTAAACATAGTTCAAAACCTGAATTTTATAACCGACCAGCAACATTTGTGGTATCTTCCTTCTTTGTTTTTACTCTTTCCTGAGATGGGAGGATAGGACAATATTCTGCCCCCTTAAGAGAATGTTAGGTGAATTATCAGCTACAACAAATGGAAGTTTTTAACGACCTTGACAGGCTATACAGCCCTTGCACGGTCGGTAAAATTATCAGCTTTTCTTTCTTCTCGCTCTCCATCGGACATTTAATAAAAAAACTTTAAAAAAAATGAATACATGTATATATATTTCTACATTAAACGAGAAAGTTTAGTTACTGTATCAAAACTAGCATGAGATGGGTGTTAGAAAGTGATAACTGATACACAATTTTAAAATTAAGCAAACAGCTATACTATTGAACTACCAATACTTATACTTACGGTCCTTACATATCATTCCTCGCTGCATGTAATATAAACTAGTATATCCTTGCACAGATCCGTACTACTTCAAATGTTTATTTACCTCCGATTTTAATCATAGCTTCATTTTGTATCACAAATTAGTGTAACACTATAAACAAGCTCTGACTTTTAGTATTAATCTTGATCATAGTACGTGATTATCGTGTATGTTTCCTAAACGATATTACTGAATCATTGGTCAGTTAGGTACAAAACTGACATACTGTACGTGATCATCATGGATGCTTCCAAAACGAGATTAATCATTGGTCAGTTAGGTACGGAAAAAAGTAAAAACACAAAAATACTAAACTCCGAGGAAAATTCAAAAAGGAAAGTCCCAAATCAAATGGCAAAATCAAAAGTTCAAACACATCAAACGAATGGATAAACTGGATTGGATTGTAATCTTTAAGGGTAAAATATCTAGGATCGTATTATACTCCATATTCAATTAAGTCGATTGCTTTCAGATTTGTAGTATTGTCTCAGGAATAACCATCATAGCAGATTGGTTTTGACAATAAGTTTTAATTTGACTTCGTACAGAATTTAAATCGATATTTCCCCATGTTAAGGGAATTGGTTTTAGGAAGAATCAGACGTTAATTCAAGAAATGACAAAAAGTAGATATGACTTCAAATTGATTAGTCTGTGTTTTCACAATTAAAATATTGCGGCCTGATAAAAAAAGTTGTTTTACAATATAATTTCAAATCACATACTAATCAGGATTGGTTTTTAATTAAGATTAAACCACACTCACCATGGTTAAAATGTCGCTTTGTATTCTATTAAAAATCTAAATGATAATTTCTTACATAATTAATATACAAGTTTTGCGTGAATACATGTATTATAGTTCTGAGCATTATAGCTTCTGTCTAAAGCATAGTTGAGCCCAATCTTCGGGAAGACACGGGAGGCTCGTATCCAAAACAAAAATCAAAAACAAAAGACAATTTCATTATAAACTGCAAAGTTGACAGATTTAAAAAAAAAAAAAAAAAAAAGTATAATGCCGATTAGTTTAACAGACAATATTATTTTGACAAAAATATTTTGACAAAAATACATGCTGGTAACCTTCCATCCATTTTGTTCAATATACATTTGGGGGGGGGGTGGCTGGATCGACTTTATCCCCACATCTTGGATTGTCAAAGAGCAGAACCATTTGGTCTAGATATTAAATGAGATATGTACATTCTGAGATTCGGAAGAACGTAATTTATTTTTAAGAACAATGTGTAATAAACTTGACATAAAGAGTTATTTTGTTTGAATCAACTTGTAAAATTTTAATACTGATGATAGTACCATACTATACTCTCATAAGAACCCAGAAGATATATCTCAGAAACTGGGTAGGGAACCTTAATCTTGCAGCAAATGGCCCGCTAACCGATAATGCATTATCACTTCATTTGGGGAAAACCGAAACTATTCTGTTTGTGTCAAAACGTAATTGTCTAAAATTCGTTACTTTTACGTTACTTGTAAGCCTTGTAATAATCACACAATTTCCGCGCAAAATTGTGTGAAATATTTAGTCCTGAATATTGATGATAATCTTTTTTTTGTGGAGACAGAATATTAAATGATTATATTATTTAAAAGATACATTAAAGATTGAAGTTCCTATACAGCATGTACAGACAGGCCAACTGTTAACCAGAACAATCTAAAAAGACTTTAGCTACAGCTTCAATGTCATTTTGACTGCCTGTTCTGCAAAGTATGCTGATGTCAGCAAAAAATATAAAGAGTAAGGTACAAGTAGTACAAAACAAATGTGTTAGTCTTGTATTATTTTAATTTTAGTTTCTTGTGTACAATTTGGAAATTAGTATGGCGTTCATTATCACTGAACTGGTATATTATATATTTGTTTAGATGCCAGCTGAAGGACGCCTCCGGGTGCGGGAATATCTCGTTACATTGAAGACCTTTTGGTGACCTTCTGCTGTTGTTTTTTTCTATGGTCGGGTTGTTGTCTCTTTGACACATTCCCCATTTCCCGATGATTCTCAATTTTAGGTTTATAAAAAAAAACCTGGATAATATAGATCCGAAAAGTTGACAATAATAGCATTGGTTATGTTATAATCAAAATCGAGTTATACTTTGAATAATTGAGATTTAGCCATTTTGCTTTAGATCCCAGCTATGTACATATAAATGTTTTATAAGTGCCTTTAATTATTCAGCATGTAATATGATCTAATATACCTATTGCAGGTCGTCGCTATCAACATTTAATCATTAGCCTCAAATCACTAAATAACTTCATTTCAAGAGTTTAATGTCATGGTCTTAATGTAACTATTGCCAAATATATATGTTAACTTACTTCACTACACACTCACACTTATTATGATTATACCTATTTCGAAAATTAGTACGTTTTGGTTTACTGCTTTCTCCTTAGTGGTATTTTTTATGGTATTTGTTTATTCCAGTTATACGCTCTCTAACACTGAGATACGTTTAGTTGCAGAAAAAATCGCGGCAACAACAGAGAAAATGTCAAGATAAATCTGTCAATCTTTATAACAAAACAGAAAAAATAAACGACACATCTATTGTAAATAACCCTTCAGATTACTTTCTTCTATAATTCAAGGAAACAGGCAATAGATAATTTTATTGGTATAAACATTAAAAGAAGAGCGTCAACAGGTTGTTTTCATCAACTTTAGGGATGTTGCATAATCACTAAACTGATGATTTTACATTTTCATTTTAGTACAGACTTGGTTTCTTTAATGATGGTTCTTTTCTGTTTTTTATCTATATTTAAATACATGAAAATAAAAATCAGCCGACATCTATCAAAAGAATGTAGTTTTGATTGTAAATGTATGCATGATCTTTTGTCACAAATTATACACCTCATCGCTATTTGGAAAAACAAATATGTATTATGTTTTTGACCTAATCGTCATTTTGGGCTATTATACTTAGTAACAATAGTGAATGATACCACCTGTATGATACCACCTGTGGTGGAGATTTTTCAAATAAAGTTATTATTTGGGGCATAGCTGCCGTTAGGCACTTAGGCACATGCCAACACATAATTTATAACAAGCCTTCGACTTTAGTCGAAAAAAGCGAGACATAGCGATCCTACATTCCGTCAGCCTGGGTGTCTTCAGGGGCGTCCACAAATATTCACTCTGTCATGTCTGTGGTTAAAGTTTTTGAAATTTTAATAACTTTCTAAAACTATACTTGATTTCTACCAAACTTGGACTGAAGCTTGTTATGATCATAACATGGTACCCAGAAGTAAATTTTGTGAGAATCAAATTCCATTTTTTCCATATTTTACTTACAAATGGACTTAGTTTTTCTGCCGGGATTACTTTCTTAAACTATCCTGGGTTTGTTCCAAACTTGAGCAGAAGCTTGTTTATGATCATAACATAGTATCCAGAAGTAAATTTTGTAAAATTAAATTCCATTTTTTTGTATATTTTACATATAAATGAGAGGGGGTTGGAGGGATCCTTATCCCAAAATCCCGGGCTTAAAAACACGAGATCCCAAAATCACGTACTTAAAAACACGAAATCCCAAAGTCCCGAAAGTCGAAAAAAAAATTCCAGATCCCGAAAGGGTCAATCCCGAAATCCCAGGCTTAAAATCACCCGATCCCGGAGACCCGATAAAGGTCCTATCCCCCCTCATAAATGGACTTAGTTTTTCTGCCAAAAAATATTACATTCACTCTGTGGTTAAAGTTTTAAAAAATTTAACAACTTTCTTAAACTATCCTGGATTTGTACCAAACTTGGACAGAAGCTTGTTTATGATGATATGATAAGGTAGTATCCAAAAATAAATTTTGTGAAAAAGAGAATCCCTTTTTTTCTGTATTTTACTTTAAATGGACTTTAAATTCACATTCACTCTGTAAGGTTAAAGTTTTTAAAATTTTAATAACTTTCTTATACCATTTTGGATTTGTACCAAACCTAGACAGATGCTTGTTTATGATCAAAAGTTTGTGTCTAAAAGGAAATTTTGTTTAATTTTGTACCTGTACGTGTATCTGTATAAAACTTATAGATGGACTTAGTTTTTCTTCCAGTTAACATTACATACAGTACAGGTAGGGACTTATTTTTATGGAAGCCTTAATCCGTCTAGATGTCAGACTGGTCGGACAGTTGTCCCAGAGTAATAAACACCTGCTGTGCAATATCCAAGTGGAAGGTCGTAAATCAATCTGTACCAGCTAGAATTATATTTTACCTGTACAGCTATATTTGTATTTATGGAGAATAGATATAAAATGTAAAATATTGTTTTGTATATAAAGAGAAAGAATTGAAATTAAAATTAAATAAAAGAATTTAAATTAAAAATTAAATAATTAGAATTAAAATTGAAATTTAATATCATGAATGTGGGATATTTTTTTTTTATAATTTGAAAATGAAATAAAGACGATTTTTAACAATATATTGTGTTGCCAATTATTATAATAGTTTTGTGCCAATAAACTATTTTTTATTTGCATTTGTATTTGTAAACCGTAAATATTTCATCTAATTCAAAATAATAAGCCTAATAACAACCAAGACTGTTTTCAATCGAAGTTTTAATCAAATTGTTGAGACATCAATCCCGTAAATGATACGAGTTTTCATTGATGGTTATATTATTTCCCCCTTTTAACGGCCTGTTCCTTTATATGTTATTGTTGGAAACACAATTTTAAGTATAAGGCCAACATATCGTATTTATAAAATATGTATAGGCATTGTGAATAAAGTTATTTTCCTTTTGATACAACTTTCCCCGTCGGAGCCTCTACATCAATTCACACCTGTCAATCATTTCTCGCAAGTAAAACATTTTGGTCAGACAGATCACTCGTGCTTTCTATTTTGACATATTTCCCGTTAATCTCTTTGAAAGTCAAACAATTGGTTTCTTTAAATACAATATTTATAACGCCGTGATCATATTTCGATTCCTATTTTTTATTTAACAAAAAAATGTTGACATTCGAGAAATTGCCTTTCTATCTTCATGTCTCGACTCTTTTATGAAAATCGCCGGTGTTTTTATGGAGCGGAGCTACCGTTTGATTTTTATGGGGGGGGCTAGGATGAAATTTGAAAAAAATAGGCAGGACAGAAGTTTTGAGTAAAAAAAAGGCAGGATGAGACACTTGCAAAAAAAAAGTCAGGACGACAATCTAGGTAAAAAAAAGGTCAGGATAATCTAAAAAAAAAAAGGCAGGACCGAAGAGTGAAAAATAAAAAGGCAGGACAGAGATTACAGCTAAAAAAAAGGCAGGACAAAATTTCTCATCCTAGCCCCCCCCCCCCCCCCTTAAAAATCAAATGGTAGCTCCCTTATTATAAATATATTTTACGAATCGATACACGAAAATCAAAATTTAACCTTGTATAGTTTATTGAATAAATGCACATTTATACCCCAATGGGGTTGAAAGCTAATCGTACTAGTCATGATCAGCTGTCTTTACTTTTTCGTCGTATTTCTAGTCATTCTATAGCTCGTGCAGTCCGTAAGAATTTTTAAATCGATGTTGTATTATTTCCGAAGTTTAAAGGAGTTCTCCAAAGTAGAATATTTAAATGGAAATCCGGGAAATGACTGATAAAAATAAAACAAAAAATAGTTAAAGAAGACTAAATCTTGTTTTGATTTTACATGTATGTAAATCGATTAAATTTCTATTCTGGTCAATCGATCAAGAGCCTCAAAACTAACGCACAATACTGTCAATCATTCCACATCAAATTTAATCATGAATGGATTTTCCCACGGTCGTTCTGTAAGGTCACCTGAGTTTACTGTTACGACATTTCCCGCCATATAAAAATCTCGTGCAGTGGACAAAATCGATCTTTAACGTCTTTAATTAGCATTCAATAATATTGTGAGTGGAGTCAAGTTAAAGTTCAACCACGTGCACACGCTGTTGATCACTAATATGTGTATCATGGAATTATCTTTTCACGGCAAATTTTTCATAACAAATTGCTGTTAAAAATATATAACATACAAGTTTCCTTTTTTAAATGGATTGTGCGTAAATTAATATTACGCAATTAATTTAAGTTCGGGATTTCGGGATTAAGACTTTCGGGATCTGGGAATTCTTTTTTTCGCGATGTCGGGATTTTGATTTATTTAAATTCGGGACCTTGGGACTTCGTGTTTTTAAGCCTGGGATTTCGAGATCCGGACCCTATTTACCCCTTACCCCCAAATGCAGATCAATCATATAAATTTAGCATAATGAACAAACACGAAAATCTTAAAATAAACTTATGTCCGGGAAGAATCAATATCTTCTTCTAGTGATATTATTTGCGTTCTATTTTATTGATACATCTCCAACTTTGAAGTTTCGGACAATAAATTGTCTACAGCAAAAAGTAAAAACTACAAAGAATCAGCAAGCTAATAATATACAAGTATTGCTCACTGTAATTATTTTTATCTCGGAACTGACCCAACACAGACTGAATATTAAATACATATTATAGAAATATTTTGCATGTGGCCGCGTCAAACTAACCCCGGAGACAGCATTCTGCTAATGGATTTACGAGTAAAATCAAAAATAACCGTAAGCTTCCAGAAATAGAATACATGTAAAAATATTTATGTTTGAAAGTTTATGCAAACAAATAAGAAACAGATACACAAAAAAACAAAAAATAAACAACAAAGAACATAGAACAAAAATAATTTTGAGGAACAAATTAGAAAATAAAAAGCAGTTGATATATAAAAACCATAATTAAAAAAATAGGCTATTTTTATTAAAACAAAGTTTTCTCCAGTACTTCACCTGTAAAAATATTTTATGTCAAAAACGATGTAATCAATAAAGTGACTGAGAGGTTAAAATTACAGGTAACCTGATTCTGAAATCAGTGAACCGTAATTCTAGCAGCACGGATTAAGATGAAAGGACAAATATATTGCCAATCACACCTGGATTTGTTGATTAATGACCATACTACCTACCATAAAAATGTCGGATTATTCATATCCGACTAGACGGATTAAGACTTCCATAAAAATAAGTCCCTACCCGTACTGTACATGTAAAGTCTGCAGTTAAAATTTAAAAAAAACATTTATTAGATTCATAAACTAACGCTGGATTTTTATCAAACTTGGACAGAACATTCATACAATCAAAAGAAAGTATTAAAAGGAATATTTTTAATGTTTTTTTCATCATTTTTGTTGAGCCTGTGATTAACAGCAAAATAGGCGAAACACTGGGTTCCGCGGAACCCTTATGATTTTTTTCACAAATATTTACATGTAAATGTTTAATATAAAATGTGTTTAAATAGTTCTCATGAATATTAATTATACCTGCTTTCAGACTATATTTTTGCTATGGAAACAGAGAGTCTACTACAGGAAAATGATACTTCAAACCATGATGTCAAGAAATTCAAAGTACAGAATGGACAAAAAAGTGAAGAGGACAATGATCATGAAAAATTAAATGGAAAAGGGGAGACCACTGGGAATAGTTTAAGTATGAACAATGGAACAGATAATTCATTAGGTCAACATAGGTCAGTACTGTCCCAGATATTGAACTCTAAGGAAGGAACTGTTATTCAGGTTGAACAAAATAACAAAACAATGCTCTCACAAAATTTGATAGCGCCAAATGTCAGTCAAATGAACCAATCTATTCAAATGTCAACGATGCCTCCTATGTTAGCCTCTCAAATGATCAATTTAAGCCAAATAACTAATGGATCTTACCAATCACCAGTTATGATGTCAAATGGATCACCAATGATTCCCGTACATCCAATATTGCAACAAATTCAAACACTAAATGGATTGTATCCAACTAATGGTTTAATTGTACAGCAGACACCAAAACCACCAACAGTTGATCTAACTGAACAGGAAGAGATTGGAAAAATGAAGGATGATGGGCTTGAAGAAAGTGTCAGGTAAGGTTAAAGGTCACTAGACAATATGGTTAGATGCATTATTATACTGTTATTTTCATACATTGTGTAACAAGGGTCCGGAAACGGTCATATTTGCCAGTCATGTCCTAAACTGAAACTATAATGTCCTAAACTTTTAATTGGGATTTAGGTCAAATTTTATTTTTCAACCGTTATAAATTCGGTCATTTCTTTGAGATCAACTTTCAAAATCGCAATTTTGAACATATTTTTGTTTAGTTATCAACTTCCTGTAATTAAACTGCCACTTCAATAAAGTGTTATACATGTAATCCTGAGGGCCCTCGTAATAACTATATTAATGCCTCAGGGAGCTATTGGCTAATGATGGCTTTACCTGTGTTTTTAATTCACACCTGGCGATAAATCACAAGCTCCAAACTATTATTATAAAGAAATAAAAATTCCATACCAACTGGCTTCATTATTTAATTACTCAACAGGTCAGACAATTGTCAATTATGATTTAAAATTAAATTAAAACTTGGTTTAATCTATGCAGAAATTTATTTTTTTTACTTCTAACACACGTGCTTTGTTTACTACGTAATACGCATGCTTGAAATTCTCTTCCACAGATTTAGACAATTAATTGTAAATTAAGAATAATTTCATCCTAAATAAAGCTAGTGCAACTATTTTAATTAATATTCTTACACTATTAAAGGTAAAATATTAAAAAGCCGATGCTTTCCTGTTATTTGGATAAACAAAACTAATCCCGGAAATGAGTCTGGAATTGTTCGTTTTAGTATTGTCGCAGTACATCCCGTTTGAATTTTGACTTCAGAATCAAAGGAAACGTAAGCGATAACTGAAAAAATTATCGTTTTGAGCCATTAAAATCATTTTATTTTTAAACTGTTGCCTTTCCTAAATTGCTCTTGATTGATTTTTGGAAAAGGGTAGGACAAATCATGAAGTAAATGCGATGCAACAGTGAAACAAGTTTGTTGATGCTACGAACATGACAATCGAGTGCATACTCATAATGAGTCTCATGCAGTAATGTGATTTTAACAATCATTTTTTGAAAAGGGGCATCAACTTTTAAGTTGTATGAAAATGACCGAAATTAGGTGAACAAATTTCCGGATCCTTGATTGTGTATGTATGTTCCGATTAGATATGACCAATGAACTAGGATTCTATTTAAGAAAGTTTATCTTTTTATGATTGAAAAGTCCATTGTTCAAATTACTATCTATGCAAAATATAGAGTGACAATATATTAGAATGTAATACAGGGAAGCCAAATGTAATTTAAAAATTGGCTTTGATTTTCATACACCATATATTTTCCTTTGATGATTAAACACACTTCTGACCTTCAACCTGTCCAGATTATTGATTATTGCAATGCATTTATTCAGAGTGCAACATAATTCAGTAAGGTGCTTATCATTTCTATTTTCAGTACTGAAGTATTTTCAAAGTATCTCCACAGAGAGATTGTACCAGGATGTATGCCCCACCCAGGGGATATTGTAGAGGCTGGACCTCTTGCAGTAAGTATTGGAATAATATGTACATGTTCTTTGAATCTAACACATTGAAATTTAATTTGAGTTTGTGATGTGTAAACTGTATAATCATAGATTACCTGTGTTATTTGTTTGTTGTTTCTTACTTATTCATCCGATGTACTAAACTGCATATCTTGTCTTTGTTAGTCTGATTAATGGTCAAAATGTATTTTCTTTTGATGGATTTTTTTCTTTCAGAAATTAAACACCTTAACATTGAGATTTTTCCTCCCAAATAAACTCATCATAGATACCAGGACTAAATTTTGTATATACTCCATACGCGTCTACAAAAGACTCATCAGTGACGCTCGATTCCAAAAAAAATGTTGAAAAGGCCAAATAAAGTATGAAGTTGAAGAGCAGTCTATTTGTCTTTAGTTTGATAGTATTAGTACCTGTATGACAATATTTTGTTGTATTTTGCAGGAATTACTACCTCCAGACCCTACCTACCCAGTTGTTGAAGGTATAACATCTGACATAGTAGCTACTGGAAAACTCAGTAGTTTACAATTAGAAGGGGTGCTATATGCAGTAAGTATGTAAAGTAATATATTGTTTATTTACAGTCCCAGAAAAAACATTGAACTTTTGTTCACTTCTTCACAGTACCTATGTACTGACTTGTATGCTGTGAATTCATTGTAATTTGTTGGATACCAATTGTTGTGGATTTAGTTGGTACAGGATTTAAATTTATTTAAATTTGGTATTTCATGTTTATAAGCCTGGGATTTTGGGATCAGGCCCCCTCTTACCCTCTTCATACAAGGCAATGTTTAATTTTAGCCAGATACAAGCAAAAAATTTTCAATGACACACTAAATAAAATACATTTTATAATTATTCCAACTGAATATATAAACTGCAGTATTAAAAGAAGAAACCTATATGTATCAATTCTCATCTTTTAATTATTGAATAACATTTTTATTTTAGTGTCAAAGACATCAGATGATTTTAACTAACGGTCAGCGAGCAGGATTCTTCATTGGTGATGCCGCTGGTGTGGGAAAAGGAAGACAGGTAATTTTCTTAAGAAATTTGGGATATGTTTATGAAATTTAAAGCAATCATATCAATAATGTATTTTCAATCCAGTTTGCTAATAAGGACAGAAAAAACAGAAATTAAAGATATTATAGCACACAAATCCAATAGGGCTCTTCACGGTTACTTTGGTCATATTGGATAGGGGCTGATTTTCATAATGGAGGTACAAATGGTGTGAAAAATACAGGAACACATCATTAAAACAGAGCTGTTGCTTGGAAACACACATAGGATTTCCCATACTTTCATACTATTTCCACCTCTTTCTAAAAAATCTACCCCTATCCAATATGGCCAAACTAACCGTGAAGAGCCATATTCTCAACAGACAGATTGCTTCTCTGCAGAAACCAAAGATGAATGTCTCAACAGAAAATTCAACGGATAAATTATCCAATGATATCAATTTTCTTAATTACACCATGTAGGATCTTTTGAGTGCTTGAACTGGCTGCTTGAACTACTGTTACAATGCCATAAATTATTCATTTTGTAGATAGCAGGTATTATTCTTGACAACTTCTCAAGAAAAAGAACAAAACACATATGGTTTACTATTTCTTCTGATCTAATTGTGGATGCACGAAGGTTTGTAGTCTTAACTCATTTTCATACTTTTGACTTTTAAGATTTAAATGTTGTGACAAGTTTTTTTGTAGACACAACAACACAACAAGTGTCTTCTGAATAACGTTATTATCTTTGATGATTTTTTTAAAACAACAAGGCCAATGCCACTTCTAATGAACATTTCCTCCCTGAGGGTATCACCAGTCCAGTAGTCAGAACTTCTATGTGGCCTTATATATCATTGATATGGTCATATTTATTAAACTTTGAATTGTTAGAGATTCTAAGGACTTTCTACTCCAGGAAAATATTACCTTAGCTATTATGGCAAAACTTGGGGAAATTTGGGTGTTCAATGCTCTCCAACTTCATATTTTATTTTGCCATAAGTTTTTTTTATAAAAGGAAACTGATGGGTCTTTTATAGACCAAACATGCACTGATAAACAAAAGTATATTATGTTTTATAAAGCCACAAATTTTGTGGATCTCATGACTATAAAGAATTTTATTGAAAAAAGATTTTACTTGAACATTTTTCAACATCATATATTGTAATTTGATTTTGCAAAGTTATTCCTTTATACAGCAGAAATTCAAATGTGACCAATTTGTGACAATCTAGATGTTAATGCATAGATGCCAACCATTACGATTTTTCCGTAGTTTTTCCGATTTTGCATTAAAAACTATGCTATTACGGTCAAAGTCGAATAGTTACGGATTCCCAATCATTGCCGTTTAATTTTGTAAAACGCGGATTATTATCATTACTTTTCCGTCTTGGTCCGGTATTTAGAAAACGTCAATGTAATGCTTCCTGTTTCTCGGGAGCTATCAACCTACTTTTGGGTAACTTACTGACTTCGGAAGAAGCAAATTTGCATTTTATGAAGTAGCTTTCCCCCTTTCTCTACTTCTCCTTTAGAAAACGAAAATGTACGAGTCAAAAACATCTGAACAATTAATGAATGGAATACATACTACAGACAACATGTTAAACGACAAATTTTAGTGCACATTATTTTCAACCACTCGTCAATAATTTTTATTGGGAAATGCACGTTTATGAATGATTACTGAAAACTTTTCAAAAATACAGAAAATTTGATAGTTTGTTACTGATTGTGTCAAAAAGGGTTGGCATCTATGTTAATGCCTTTATTATCTGAATACAGAGTTTTAACTAATTTTTTCAGAGATCTGACAGATTTAGGATGTCACATAAGAGTTATAGATGGGTGTCAAGAACTTGACAAGGAAACAAGGTAAGTCTCAGTGGTTTTCTTTTGTTGATGTGGTTTATAAGTGTTTTTCATATAACAGTTTTTCATATAAATTAGACTGTTGGTTTTCCTTTTTAAATGGTTTTACACATCATTTTTGGGACCTTTTTAGCTTGCTGGTCGGTGTGAGTCTAGTCTCCATGTTGAAGGCCATATTTTGACCTATAATTGTTAACTTTTTTATATGTTGTGACATGGATGGAGAGTTGTCCCATTGGCACTCAAAACCACATTTTCTTATTTATATTAGATATTGCTGAGGTGAAGATAGATTGAAAAGTAAAGGCAAGAAACATTGTAGTGTGTGTTTGACTCGCATATCTGCCAACTTTTCAAAATGCCCATGGGGGTTTTACGTGCAAGATGACCGTCGTAGTCCTAAAAAACCTTCAAGGGGGCCTGCAAATAAATTTGAATGTTATTTTTTTGCTTCTCCATACTTTTATAAGTCTAAGTCATTGTAAAATTAATTGTTTTGTTTAAAATTGTGGACAAAACTGCTCTTTCAAAATTTCAATTTGGGAGCCTCCATGGGGGAAATCCCCAACAAATAGTGACAGTTGGCAGGTATGGACTCACGTGATTTGACTCCTTCAATATGCAACACAAAAAATAAATCTAAGTCTATTGTTGGAAACCATTTTTCACCTGGTTTGGCAACAATTAATTTAATTAATTATTTTTAAGGGTTGGTAGGTGTTATCAATATGAAATAAGCATAGTGTAAAAAGTAAAATATTATAATGTTACAGGAATTGTTGTTAAATTATAATTTAAATTAGTTTTGTAGTGTTTGCCTTTAATTTGCTTAGTGATTAGAAATTAAGGAATACTTGTACATGTTTTTACTGTATTCCTTATTTTATTACAGGGTTCTAGGTTTACCTGCTGATTTTAAAGAGGGAGTTGTGTTTAGTACTTATGCAACTTTAGTTTCTTCAGTACAGCGTGGAGGTATACATATTTACATGGAGTACATTTGTTTTTTTCTAACATCAACAGCTTTGTTTAAATGAAGATGAATGAAGCTTCATATGCCCCTGTGACTGTGAAAGAAGTTGCAATACACATAACCAAGGTGGGGACCTTGGTGGATAAGTGGTTTAAGTAGTTACTACTAGCCAGTCAATCCTGAGGTTATGACTTTTGAACCCTGCTTGTTTGGGTGCACTTGACTAGGATTGTCAGTTTTCCTGTCTAAGGTCTCGGACTTCTTGCATTCCTACTGCCTTTAGCAATAAAATTGGTTACCATGACATAGCCCAAGTGCAGTGCTTAAAGTGGCGTTAAAAATTCATAATTTATTAGAATCATAACTCATAATCAAGGATCAAGTTATATTTTGTAGTTCTGCAATAATACATATTTTAAATTTTAACATTTATTTTTCTTATTTTAAGAGTATTCAGTACATCTAGGCATAGTAGAATACATCAGATCTTTTGACATATTTAACATTAATGTATGTTATTTTAGGAGTATTCAGTACATCTAAACACAGTAGAATACATCAGATCTTTTGACATATTTAACTTCAATGTATCTTATTTTAGGAGTATTCAGTACATCTAAGCATAGTAGAATACAACAGCTTGTAAACTGGTGTGGTGGTGATAAATTCGACGGATGTCTTATATTTGATGAATGTCATAAGGCAAAGAACTTTGTTCCTGTGAGTAAGATATTATAAGTACTAATCTTTATAAACTAACTTTTTAACTCATTTTGCCTATTAAATGTTTTTATTTTGTAACTGTATACCAACTAATTTTTGCAGGCAATTTATTTCAGTGAATTTGGCGAGTAGAAAATAATGGGAATATAAATCCTCATGAATATATAAAATTTAGATCTTTTATTATCCAACTATATCCAGTAAATTTGTAAATTGTGAAATTAAATCGCTGCACATTGGGCTTGCAAGGGCTAAGCAAAATAAAGTATTTCTGAAAAAGAATATGGTTACAATATTTAAAAGATACCAGGCTTATAATTTTGTATGTCAGGCTCACTTCTTAAGCTCATCACTGATGCTCAAATAAAAAAAAGTTAAAAAGGCCATATAAGTTTCAAATTTATGAGAATCAAGGACCTTAAATTCTGAAAGGTTTTGTCAAATTCAGCTAAGGTAATCTATTCCTGCGAAGAAAATCCTTAATTTTTCATACAAATGTCCATATTAATGATAATTCATGTCAACACAACTGCTGATTATTGGGCTGGTGATAACCTCTTTGAGAGGAAACCTCCACCAGCCTCCACCAGCCTCCACCAGCAGTAGTATTGACTAGAATAGTTTTAAATATCTGCAACAAATTCATATCTGGATATAGGAAGATGTGGTGTGAGTGCCAATGAGACAACTCTCCATCCAAATAACAATTTAAAAAGTAAACCATTATAGGTTAAAGTACGGCCTTCAACACGGAGCCTTGGCTCACACCGAACAACAAGCTATAAAGGGCCCCAAAATTACTAGTGTAAATCATTCAAACGGGAAAACCAACGGTCTAATCTATATAAACAAAACAAGAAATGAGAAACACGTATATATAACATAAACAAACGACAACTACTGTACATCAGATTTCTGACTTAGGACAGGTGCAAACATTTGCAGCGGGATTAAACGTTTTAATGGATCCAACCTTCTCCCTTTTTCTGAAACAATAGCATAACATCACAACATAGAAAAACACACGATAAAATATCAATTGGCAGACTTAACTCAATCAAAAAACGTATGATGATTATTATACTGGAATGTATTCTAGTATTTGAAAAAGATTTTCATGATGAAGTATAAATCCTCTACTAACCATATCAAGTTAGCAGACCTACCATGTATGATTGAGTTTAATCAAATTATTTTTTTATTTTTATGACAGGGTAAAGAACAGAACAGTACTAAAGTAGCTTTATCTGTAGCCACTATACAGAGGTATGTGTTTACTCTAGATTGATGTATTTTATCATATGTTTACTTCATACTATGGTTTAATTTAATAGTTATATTTATGCAATTTATGCCATGTTAGTACACACCACTAAATTCAGCCAAAATTACTATATCTTCTCGGTGATGCATTAAAGAACTGACAATAGCATGTGGTTTTGCATTTTTAACTAAAAGTATTTCAACAGTGTAAATTTAATCTTTTTGCATGAAAGTCACTTGTCAACTTTGTCTGCATTTTATAAAGATTTCCTTTCTTTTTATAGGTTACTTCCTAAAGCCAGAGTATTATACTGTAGTGCTACTGGTGTCACAGATGTTAAAAATATGGTACTGTACTTAGTATATTAATAAAAGAATTGCACTAATGTTAGCCTGATAGCTTTTGTTCCTGCCATTTTTCTGAAATAACAAAAGTGCATAGAATTTCTAGTATGCAATATCTATAGATAACTGGCTGAAGGACTTAGAGAGAACTAAAAGAAGTCCTACACTTAACACAACAACTTGAATATGGAAACGAAACAAGAATTTCTTTTTTTTTCTTGTCACAAATTGTGATCTTGATCATAGAAATTTGTGAATGTCATTAAATAATTATAAGTTGATGTCCATTATGAATAAATAGAATTTAAAAAAATGTGTGATGAAGGATACAAAAATACAACCGCTATAAAAAAAAAGATGGCTTTGTCATACTTCTCCAATGGTACCTTAAGCTATATTGAAATTGTCCAGCCTTTATTTCACGGGCTTAAAAAGATTAAGTAAAACAATATTTTTTTTTATTAAATTCAGCTGTTTAACCAACAGAAAAATCATGTATATCAGTGGAGTAGAATTTTACTGAATGTTAATTTTTCTAAAGTTCCTGTAATGCCTGTTGTTAAAAAAATGTGTTTTAGGCATTTATGGAGAGACTTGGATTGTGGGGAGAGGGAGCACCATTTAAGACATTTGAAGGGTTCCTGGACACGGTACACAAGAAAGGTCTTGGTATGGCAGAGATGCTGGCGATGGAGATGAAGATGTCGGGAATGTATATCTCCAGAGGGCTGAGTTACAAGCAGGCAGAGGTAAATTTTCAGTCCAATGAAGAAAACAAAATTAATTTGAAAACTATGTAGATGTTGTGCATGGTTCACTGAATATAATTTTATAGTGTAATTAGGGCATTGTGTCTATTCATGTTTTTGGTGAATCTACCTTAAAATGTACAATCACATTCTCCTTCATTATCACTGAACTAGTATATATTTGTTATGGGGCCAGCTGAAGGACGCCTCCGGGTGCAGGAATTTCTCACTACATTGAAGACCTGTTGGTGACCTTCTGCTGTTGTTTTTTTCTATGGTTGGGTTGTTGTCTCTTTGACACATTCCCCATTTCCATTCTCAATGTTATTCTTACTTTATTTTTATTTAAGACATATTAAAACATTGGTTCTTTAGAACAGCTTTCAGGGGCTATACACCAAAGATTGTGCCATTATATTTTTGACATATGACATGTTAAACCATTGGTTCTTTTGAACTGCTTGGTATTATTTGATATTAAGTAGAAAACTCTATAATTAAACAAATAGTTGAAATGCTCATTATTAATGCTTGAAAGCTTTTAAGTGAAGCTCTGACTGTAGAAATAATCATACTTTTAATTCTTCATTATCTGTATGCTTTTCCCAAAGGATTTTTTTTTTTTTTTTTATCATTTTGTGTAGTTTGTGACAATAGAAGCACCACTGACCACAGAACAGAAGAAGATGTTTGATGTGGCTGCCAAAGTATGGTAAGATAAACAATGAATCCATCATAAGATGTATGATGTAGTTGCCAAGGTATGGTAAGATAAACAATGAATCCATCATAAGATGTATGATGTAGCTGCCAAAGTATGGCAAGATAAACAATGAATCCATCATAAGACGTATGATGTAGCTGCCAAAGTGTTGTAAGATAAACAATGACTCCATGTCAGATGCTTACAAACACATCATTAAGGAAAAGAAATCAATTTCTTGTGACTCAGACTAGGAGAGTAGATAACAAACACTGGCAGATCTTCATAAGTGGGGGCCCACTGATTGCCTAAGAGGGGGCCCGCTCCAGTCATGCTTCAGTGATTCCCTATATAAGCAGCCAAATTTTTTCCCTAAATCCTCCTCTGACAAATGTTTTAAATGCAGGGAAAATTTCTCTCTTTGTATTGCAAAATTTACTATTAAAAATGTGCTTTCACCAGTTCACCAGACTTAAATGTTAAATTTTGCACATTCACCGTCTAAAAATCAGAGACGTAATTTTTGGTCACAGGTTCTCATTTGATATGATGATAAAACTCAATGTAAATGTTATACCTCAGGGGTTAAGAAATTTTGTTATAGCTCACTAGCCCAGGGCTAATTGGTAGCAGGATTTTACTAGCCCTGTTGGAAGAACTATTAGCCCAACAAAACTGACCTGCTAGCCCAAGTATGCCTCACAAATTCAGAGTTTGCTGCAAAATATAATGAATTCTATAAACTTAACCATTTTTATCCGTTGTACAGTAGATTTTAGCAAATTGGATACCCAAAACTTATGTCAGCAAAAAAAATATCCCATTAGCAGACACATTCAATTAGTCAATAATTGAATATTCATTGACTATTCTGTAATAATAAGTTGACCAAATCCCGATATGGTACAACTCTTGTCCACTGCTATAGTATATGGGTATTTAAAGGATTAGAGACTCCGAGTGATTTTTATCAGATACATCATCATGTTTGTGTAAAAGACCTCAAATATTTATGCAGTGGCGGATCTAGAATTTTTCATAAGTGGGGCCCACTGGCTGCCTAAGAGGGGGCCTGCTCCCGTCACTCTTCAGTGATTCCCTATATAATCAACCAAATATTTTTCTCCACCCCCCTAAATCAGCCTCTGTTATGTGAATAAATATCACCAACCATAGTTGCGTCTTTTATAATTGTTTCATAAACGAAGTACAGTAATATCCATATTTACATTTATCACAGGTAAGCTAAATTTTTTGTTACTAGTCTGTTGGGCATATTGGGTTACAAGATTTGGTTGCCTGAGGCCAAAATGCTGTCGTCCCGGGCGTTGGGCTTGTTGATTTTTTAACCCCTGTACCTCTGCACCTCCTTTCAAAAGGAAGGAAGTGATAGTGGTTTACCTGTGTTCACCTGTCCTCTACACACATCTGTCATATACCGTATAGCGGGTCATTTTCGTGGGTGTAAAATTTCACGATTAAAAATTATATCAATACCTTTGCATGTGCTGTTTTAAATTGGTGGAATTTATTTTAGCGATTTTGTTCTATCCGCAAAAAAAAGGGGAAAATTTACATCCCACATAAATAAACCGCTATACACGGTATTTGTCAGCAACCACAGTTGCTGAGTGGTCTAAGTAGATCAGCTACTGTAATCACCAGCCAGTCAACCCTGCTTGTAATGGTGCCCTTAAATTGTGAACAAGCACTTTAAAAATCTATCTAACAGTGCAATCTTGTCTCACTACCAAATGTCAGTGTCTTCCTCCACGAAAAACTTACCCTAACAAAATAGAACAATAGTGTATTGTTTGGTGTTCAACACTAATCAGTCAGTAACCACAAGTCATAGCTCCTTGATATATATATGGTAACAAACATACACAAACATCATATATTGTGAGGTTTTTCCAGTTTTACAATGTTTTTATATCACTGTTTGCTTAAATCTTATATTGTGAAAATGCCATGGACAGATATGAAATTTTGTCACTTTTTTTCTTAGCATCTACAAATAATGGAATGTTGATATATGGCACTAAGCTTTACCTGGATATGCCATATCATGTGGAACAATAACAGTTCCTTTGATGTTCTTCATTTTGTTTTTTAAAAATCTAGAGCATAAAAATTACTACATTTTTTTTTTTATAGGAATGAATTAAGGAAGGCTCTAGAGAGTCCAAGTAAAAGATGTTATAGTAGTAACAATATAGATACTACAATGTTTTATCTTTACAGGAATGAATTAAGGAAGGCTCTAGAGAGTCCAAGTAGAAGATATTATAGTAGTAACAATATAGATACTACAATGTTTTATCTTTACAGGAATGAATTAAGGAAGGCTCTAGAGAGTCCAAGTAGAAGATGTTATAGTAGTAACAATATAGATACTACAATGTTTTATCTTTACAGGAATGAATTAAGGAAGGCTCTAGAGAGTTCAAGTAGAAGATGTTATAGTTGTAACAATATAGATACTTTTATCTTTACAGGACAGAATTAAAGAAGGCTTTAGAAAGTGCCAGTAGAAGGTGCAACAGTAGCAACAATCGACTTTGGGGCCAGTATTGGTCAGCCCATCAAAGGTTTTTTAAACAACTTTGGTAAGTGTACTTTATTGTATGTAAACACAAGTTCATATATTTAGTTGAAGAACACTGTGATTTTTTTAAGTAACTTTGATTGGAACATTAAACTGCCTTCTAAAGAAGTCTTGTGGTAGCATGTTTGCCTGAAGTGCAGGAGTTCATGTGTTTTAACCGTGGCTGGATTAAATGAAAAACTTTAAAATGATATTTGCTGCTTCGCTGATAAGTAAGAGCACACATTGGTCAGCCTAGAGTAAAGCTAATGTGTCTTTGTAATGTAACTTGTCTTTCTTCAGACTGTTATCTTGTGAACTAACACGATCAATTCTGGCTCAAGAGTGTAGGTCTAGTACAAAGAAGGGTAAATATTAACCACGGGGGGGTCTCTTCCTATTTAAAGGTATATACATATATGCCGCTGGAATGGGTCCCTTTTTTGATCCATCAAATATATCAATGGGGTGCAATTTTACCGAGGAAATATATCAATAGGTAGTAATTGACCAATTGTGATATATCAATGGGTCATAAATATATGAATGGGTTATGATTTCGCTGTGAAATATATGTATAGGTAGGGATTTCACAATTATTCAATATATGAATGGGGGGTGTTTTTAAAATCCCAGCTGCACACCTGTACCCAAAATCCCATGTTGAGACCCCCCCCCCGTGATATTAACACTGCATTAATATGTTCTTGTCTTGAATATGCAAAATAATTTGTCACCAGAGGTTAAGCAGCCATTCGTCATCAGCCTCAATTGATTTCATCCTTTAGAATTTTTGAAGTTATAAATGCCACAATGCCCCATAGCTGATTTCATCCATTAGAATTTATGAAGTTATAAATGCCACAATGCCCCATAGCTGATTTCATCCATTAGAATTTATGTAGTTATGAATGCCACAATGCCCCATAGCTGATTTCATCCATTAGAATTTATGAAGTTATAAATGCCACAATGCCCCATAGCTGATTTCATCCATTAGAATTTATGTAGTTATGAATGCCACAATGCCACATAGCTGATTTCATCCATTTAAATTAAGGAAGTTATAAATGTCACAATGCCCCATAGCTGATTTCATCTATTAGAATTTATCAAGTTATAAATGCCACAATACCCCATAGCTGATTTCAAGCTCTTTTTTTTGTGACCAATGGGAAACAATCTTTTGAAAATGTTGATTTTGTTGACATCTGCGATTTTGGTATCTTTCAAGAGCTTTAATCTTTGAAACAAGGTTAAATTCTGTACCATTATTTACATTTTGTATTATAGGGTATATTAATTAGAAACCATATGATTTTCAGAGCATGAAATGTTGAGTCTTGTGTTATTACTGCATCTGTCTTGTCTGTCCTGTTTCAGGCTTGAAACTTAGTTCATTATGAAATGTTCTAAATACCTGCTAATAGGGGATTTTAACAAGATTTTGTAGTTCAATGAACATAGAAAAGTGATGGTGCAAGCTGAGCTTAGTGTTTCTTTAAATAGATATTCTCGCTTAAAAAATTAAGCATGAAATTTCAGAGTTGTAAGTCCAACAGTTTTATAATTTAATGTTTCAGCATGGGAATGAAGGTACCAACCATTGTAAAAGAGACCAAGGAATCATTAGAGGCAGGTTGCTGTGTTGTTATAGGCCTACAGACCACTGGAGAGGTATACATGCACTGACTAATACATCTTCCACTTTTTATACGCCCATCAAAATTTTAACTGGACGTATTATGGTACAATGTGGTATACAAATGTCTGGCATCCGTCTGTCTGGTGTCCACATGTCGCATCGTAAGTTGAGAACCGCTTATCCAAATTTCATGAAACTTAATATAGTTGTTTTTTATTATGGTCAAACGATCCGTAAACTTTTTGGTGAACATAGGCTTTAAACTTTTTGAGGTACAGGACTTTATAACTAAAACAGCGATGTGTATTTTTTACATGTCGCCCTGTATTTCAAAAACGATTTCTGATTATTGCTATAATTTTTACACAATTTTTTAATTATATTAATCCAAAGATCTGTATACTTTTTGTTGATTTAAAATTTTATTTTAGAGTTATTGAGTATTTTTGAGGGGGGAGGGGGGGGGGGGGGGGGGGTATGGTGTCACATGTTGCATTGTATCTTAAAAACCATTAATGACTATTGCTTAAAACTTTACACACTTCTTAGTTATATTAATCTTTAGATCTGTATGTATTTTGGTGATGATTCAAAATTTTAATTTTAGAGTTATTGTTTTTTTTTTTTGTTCACACGTCGCGCTGTATCTCAGAAACTATTTATGATTATTGCATAAAACTTCTCACACAAGACGAAGGGCGTATCATGGGCTCATGGCGCAGCTCTTTATTAGCACACTTGGTTGGGTAGGTTTACATGTTTTCCTGCAGAATTCATTGTTAGAATTGTGTACAAACACATTTAAAATCCAACTCACCATGACGGTCTTCTTCAAAGAAGGGTAAATATTCATTTTACCTGAACATGTCCTTGCGCTGAATACTGACGTTTCATTTATTTTTGTGGGTTGAGAAAAACTTGCATGTTCGTGGATATTTGATTTTGTAATTTTGTCAAAGTCTGCATACAAGTCTATCGAAAATGTGTCATTTGTTGAATATTTAGTTTCGTGGTCCACCTATACCCACCAAATCCACAAAAATTGGTGTCCATGGAATATTAATGAATCCACAGTATGCATTTAATATGCAGCGTGAGGTAAAGCGACCATCCATCATCATCCTCATCATCATGAAACAACTGATCCAAACTGATACCAAACTTTTATCTTTTTGTTGAATTAGATCTTGAAGGTAGTATGTTGTAATATTTTCATTTTCAAGACATTGAAACGAAAGCTTAAATCAATGTTAGAATTTTCATTGGTTGAAGTGTATGATTTGTATGATAGTCAAGTGCTTTGACTTTACAAATAAGTCTTGGTTATTCAGATGCTGTAAAACCCTGTTTTATATTTTAGGCTAGTTTAGACAGTGAGCTGACAAAGAAAGGCAATCTGACTGGATTTATGTCATTATGTAGAGAAATCCTCACAAGATTTATAAATCAGTACTTTCCTGTCATGATTGAAACTAAGGTAAAACACTTTTTATTTGTATTTTGAAATAATGTCTGAATAAATGAAGCTTTCTCTTAGGCTCTTAGCAAAGGTTTATGTAAGATTGATCCTTAAAAGTTGAACCTTGACTTGTAGTATCAATGGGGTGTATATGTGTTCATCTAAGCCCACTTTGTACTGAAAATAAGTTAAATCATTTCATTAGTTATACTTTAAGGTAGATCACCAGTATATATTTTTTGAGACAGATTTTTTTTATAATTTGCCAAAATGAAGATTTTACTATGCTCTTTTCAAAAATTTAATAAAAAGTATGGGTCACCGTGCTATTTTTCAAGCAATGAGTCGTTGAAAATTGCAAAAATTTGGTTAGTTTGTTCATGAAAAAAACACATTAGTGTGCATAAAAAAAATTCTATGAGATAGAATTTTGAAATAAATTGTGAGAAGAAGGGTTTCATAATATGTTTGAAGAAAATAAAAAGAAAACATGGTGTCACCGAACTTGTTTTCTTGCTACAAGTAAAAATAAAAAATTCCCCTATTAGCCCAGTATAAATTTTGTACTAAAAGAGTTATCTCCCCTTAAATGGCTTATTTGAAAAAAATAGTTTAAAACCCCCAAAAAATGATATTTGATAAAATATTTTGAATGAATCCATTAATAAACAGGTTTTCTTCAAATAGAAAAACAGTCTAACTATTGAATTACAATTCTGTCTCTAAATTGGCAGATTTAGGCAAATAACTAGACCGATTTTGTACTGTGATTGTACAATCCAAGATGGCGGTATACCATCAATCTACCTTAATATTATGTTCTGCAAAAAAATTGTCTTTGGGATCAGATGCAGTCTGGGATATTGCTTTTTACTGAGAAATAAAATATTACCTATATAAACATTAAGATAGCTGTCTGCCAGAGTTATGGAACCTCTCTCCAAACATTGATGTTATATAACTATTTATGAATAAAAAGTAGATGTGGTGGTGAATAAGACAGAAGAAAATTTAGAAAAACCAACTTAATTGTTTGACTAATTGCTGCAATAATGTTAAAGAATGAATAAAGTTGAGAATGGAAATGAGAAATGTGTCAACAGCAAAAACAGCCCATGACCACCAAAAGGTCTCAAACACTGTGAGAAAATTTTGGACCCTGACTTGGGCTTCTGCTGGTTGAAAAAGACAAATAGACACACGGGTTATGTTCTTCTCATATATGTTATGATGGTATGATACTAAAAACCTTACGGGAAGGATTGTGCTTGATGTTCATATGATGAAATCATAATCTTTCAGTCAGTTTAATTGAAGTCTGGAGCTGGCATGTCAGTTAACTGCTAGTAGTCTGTTGTTATTTATGTATTATTGTCATTTTGTTTATTTTCTTTGGTTACATCTTCTGACATCAGACTCGGACTTCTCTTGAACTGAATTTTAATGTGCGTATTGTTATGCTTTTACTTTTCTACATTGGTTAGAGGTATAGGGGGAGGGTTGAGATCTCACAAACATGTTTAACCCAAAATGTTTCAAATCAGGAGCCTCTGGTCTTTGTTAGTCTTGTATTATTTTAATTTTAGTATCTAGTGTACAATTTGGAAATTAGTATGGCGTTCATTATCACTGAACTAGTATATATTTGTTTAGGGGCCAGCTGAAGGACGCCTCTGGGTGCGGGAATTTCTCGCTTCATTGAAGACCTGTTGGTGACCTTCTGCTGTTGTTTTTTTATTTGGTCGGGTTGTTGTCTCTTTGACACATTCCCCATTTCCATTCTCAATTTTATTAATAACCTTATCACTGAACGAGTATATATTTGTTTAGGGGCCAGCTGAAGGACGCCTCTGGGTGCGGGAATTTCTCGCGACATTGAAGACCTGTTGGTGACCTTCTGCTGTTGTTTTTTCTATGGTCAGGTTGTTGTCTCTTTGATACATTCCCCATTTCCATTCTCAATTTTATTAATAATTAACAAGACACAACATAGAACACTAAAGACTAAGCAACCCAACTCCACCAAAAACTGGGGGTTATCTCAGGTGCTCTGGAAGGGTAAGCAGATCCTGCTCCACATGTGGCCCCTGTCGTTTTGCTCATGTTATTACAAACCTGATAAATAGTCTTAATTCTGTAAGAATGATAAAGTTAGTTTTCTTGTTTTGTCAGATTGGAGGTGTTGATCCTATACAGGAGGATGAATGGAGTAAAACAGCTAAAGGAATGTTACTGGGATTTGCTGAGCAAATAAGTCTTCCTGACAGGTAATGAAAGACATATATTTTTATGCCCCACCTACGATAGTGGAGGGGCATTATGTTTTCTGGTCTGTGCGTCCGTCCGTCCCGCTTCAGGTTAAAGTTTTTGGTCAAGGTAGTTTGTGATGAAGTTGAAGTTAAATCAACTTGAAACTTAGTACACATGTTCCTTATGATATGATCTCTCTAATTTTAAAGCCAAATTAAACTTTTGACCCCAATTTCACGGTCCACTGAACATAGAAAATGAAAGTGGAAGTTTGAGGTTAAAGTTTTTGGTCAAGGTAGTTTGATGAAGCTGAAGTCCAATCAAATTCAAACTTAGTACACTTGTTGCTTATGATATTTTCTTTCTAATTTTAATGCCTAGTTATATTTTTTACCCCATTTCATGGTCCATTGGACATGGAAAATGATAGCAGAGTGGGGCATCCGTGTACTTTGGACACATTCTTGTTAAATTGATCGATTGGTGCCACTTTCAGTATTATGATATTTAGTGGCAGTCAGCTTTATTGGTTGAGGAAGCCGGAGTACATGGAGAGAACCACTAACCTTATTTATGTTCATGATATGCAATATAGAACTGATTTTATTTTATTTTGTTACAGCTAAGTTAAGATGTATTATGTTTGATTATATTTGCATTCATCGTCTCTGGCTCCTGTTATACCAGTTTAACCTTAATTTATTCAACATAACATGTCAATAAAATTGTTCAAATCCAAAAAGTTTAACTATTTGCTTAATATATGGGACATATGAGCACATGACAAATATTCCATAAATCATCTTGTTACCGCAAAAAGTAAGATAAATAATAATCTTAAGACAATTTTACATTTAATAAATCTATCCCCTGTCAACAATTTAAAAATAGACACCTATTTGTGCGTTAACATACATTTAAGATATATGAGTCTTTTAGGGTGTTAGGAAGAGGGAAAAAACTATTATGGGTCTTAAACAAATTTCAATTAACACTGACGATAATGAATATTTTGTTTTTTTTTCATATTGCATAGTCCTCTGGATGAAATAATTGACAAGTTAGGAGGACCTAGCTGTGTTTCTGAGATGACTGGAAGAAAAGGAAGGATTGTTAGACATAGACCTGCAGACACGCCCAAATATGAGCAAAGATCAGCTGATATTGATGCTTATGGAGGGGTTGATAGTTTGAATGTACAGGAGGTATGGTGTTAGATTATTTTCCAACAGTGAATGTTATCTTCTTTCTATATAAGAATAAAGAAAAGTGCTTATAAGCCAACTTTCCACAAATATGAGAATGTGAAAAACCACAGGTCACCATACAGCCTACAGTGATGATATAGTTAATATAAAAAAGAAGAATATATATGTTAGCCAATGAGACCAACTATCCACAAGAGACCAAATGACACAGAAATTAACAAATATAGGTCACTGTATGGCATGCAACAATGAGCATAGCCCATACCACAAAGTCAGCTATAAAAGACCCTAAAATGACAAATGTAGATACATACAGAATGTGGCAGTGTTAAACATGTTAGCGGGATCCCATCCCTCCCCTAACCTGGGACAGTGGTGTAACAGTAAAACATAAGAATGAACTATATAAATCAGTTGAAAAAGGCTAACTCATCAGATAATACAAATAGAAATAAAATGTACATATAACAAAATCAAAGAGTGGACTTTTGTTTTTGATTCTTTAGACAACAAATTGTAATTGGCAGTTGTCAGCAAATTGTCTGTACTTGGATTTCTTGTGAAGGAGTTTCATGAATATTCTTGTCACTAGAAAAAATATGAGTTTACACTTTTCCCTCATTAAAAAATTAAACTGAAGAAACTTTGATTTATGCTAGGTAAAACTTGTGCTGGATTTCTACTTTTTAAATTGGTTTTAATAAATTACTTGCAAATAGTTATTATCAGACAGAAAAAGGTTATGAATTGACATGTTTGCAAGTTGATTTCTGACTAAATTGTTATAAATTCAAGATTTATACATTTTGATGCTACAAATTCTTTCCTAAATTTCAGAGAAACCAATTTATGGAGGGTAAAAAATTGGTTGCAATTATATCTGACGCTGCCAGTACAGGTATGAATTGTTTTAAATTCAATCATAAATTATCCATAATGATTTCTAGACTGTCATATCCATTCAGTACTCATACTGTGAGTCAATTCTTAGTATCAAACTGTAACTAACTTAACTGCTTAATGTGGACTCATTTTTGGGGAAAGACGGCTTCAAGTCGTCAATCCTCTATCTAAAGTAAAAAATTGGCATTTTAGAGTAAAAAATACATGAAATAAGTTTAAAGAACTTGATATGGAATATTTGTGCAATGGTGCTATTTTGAACAAGGATTTAGTTAAGAATATTGAAAATGTATGTTTTGAAAAATTTAAGGGAGAATGGTATGACAAGATTATGTCAGATGATAAAAATAAATTATGTACATATAGAATGTTTGAAAATGTATATGGCGTAGAAAATTATTTAATTTTTAATATACCAGGTAGATACAGGAGTGCTTTAGCAAAATTTAGATGCGGTGTAGCACCCATCAGAATTGAAACTGGTCGTTATGAGAATATTGTTATTGAAAATAGATTATGTTTTAACTGTACTGATGACGTTGAAGATGAAAAACATGTTTTGTTAAACTGTCCTGTATATTCAGAGATTCGTAATGTAATTTTTAACCATGCTAGTATTGTTGATGAGAATTTTTTACGTATGTCTGATAATGAGAAATTTATATTTCTTTTAACAAATGACAATATGGTATTTTATACTGCCAAAATCTGCTATGAAATTTTAATAAAGCGAAAATGTATTTTATATTCGTGATAGTTGACTTGAGTTGTATTTGTATTATAATTTAAAAACAAAAATTGTTTTATAGTCTCTCATAACTTTTTATAGAGTGGCTCTTGTTGTTAATTTGTGTTTTAAAAAGCTGTATATTTTATATGTAACAAGTGGTGAGACTTTAATAAAGTATTTGTCTTGTCTTGTCTATGTGGTTGACCAGAGTGACATCCCCTCACATGTCATGACAAGAATTTTGAATTCTGGAAAATTGATTAGAAATATTTGATGAAAACTGACCCAACTAAATAGGGTTAGTCATGCATGCATGGCTAAGGTTTATTTAACTTTCACTATCATTTCAGTATTTTAACTAACCCCCCTTAGCCATGTGTGCATTGCTTAGCCTGTTTAGTTGGTTTGTTTTCATCATAAAATTCCCATAAATTTTCCAGATTTCAAAATTATTCCAGATTCAAATAATTCCTTGTTTTTAAGGTTTAATATTTGAGGTATAACCCAGAGTGTGATGAAAAATAAGTAAAATATTAAACTTCTTGCAAAATATGAATTTCCAGCTGTTCAATGCTGCTATCAATACTACTTTTAAGAAAAGAAAATAAATTCCTTGGATTGTTATTTAAAGAAAGATGATTTTAAAAAACGTGTTTGTGGGATATTAACTTCTGTATTAAAAATTAAATGTGTTATCACAGGTATTTCTCTTCATGCTGACAAGAGAGTAGCAAACCAATGTCGACGTGTGCACTTAACAGTTGAGTTACCCTGGAGCGCTGACAAGGCTGTCCAGCAACTAGGTCGATCACATAGGTCAAACCAGTCAAGGTCAGTAATAAATATGTTCTACAAAAAGTTTTTGTAGAAATTTAAAAGTTCTTTAAAAATAAAATTGAGAATAACAACAACCCAACAAAAGAGTGAAAAACAGCCAAAGGCCTCCAATGGGTGTTCAATACAGCATGAAAATCCTGCACCAGACTAACAAACTTTGAAAAATCTACACTAAAACAATACTGTGGATTCATTTATTTTCATGGTTATTTACTTTCCTGGATGGATGAAAACTTGCAGTTTCATGGATATTTGATATTGTGGTTTTGCCAATCTCTAAATACAAAGCCTATATAAAATTTGTAATTCATTGAACATTTGAATTCGTGGTTCATGTGTACCCATGAAAAATTGGTATCCGACGAATAATAATGAATCCACAGTAGCTAGTGTTAATTTCTAAAATTTAAATAACCTCACAAAGAGGAACTGATTCTGAGGAAAGATTTCATTTCTTTCTCATTAATTGATGTTTTAATAAAATTGAGAATGGAAATGGGAAATGTATCAAAGAGACAACAACCCGACCATAGAAAAAACAACAGCAGAAGGTCACCAACAGGTCTTCAATGTAACGAGAAATTCCTACACACAGAGGTGTCCTTCAGCTGGCCCCTAAACAAATATATACTAGTTCAGTGATAATGAACACCATACTAATATCCAAATTGTACACTAGAAACTAAAATTAAGATAATACAAGACTAACAAAGACCAGAGGCTCCTGATTTGAGACAGGCGCAAAAATGCGGCGGGGTTATGAGATCTCAACCCTCCCCCTATACCTCTAGCCAATGTAAAAAAATAAACTTATAGCAATACGTACATTTAAAATTCAATTCAAGGGAAGTCCTAGTCTGATGTCAGAAGATGTAACCAAACACTAATGTCTTTTTAATGAATTTATGTTGTTGTTTTGCATTCTCATTGATGTTTTATTAACACATTCTATTTTGTAAAAGAGTTTTGATAATTTTACCAAAGTAATTTTTATCAAAATTGACATAAGCACAGTGTATATCTGAATATATATATATGAATGTAGGCAGTTAAAGCATTCAATTAAAGCACACTAAAGTTTAAATCTTACTTGGGGCAACACAATACAGTAGGATTTGCAGATGCATCTACTAAGTGGGTCTCATTGGGGTCTAAGCGTGACATGGGATTTTTTGTCAGCATGACGCGTGAAGTTAAATTATTGTGTGTGAAAACGGGAAATGAGGTCTAGCGGGACCCGGGAAATGACAAAAATATGAGAATTGCTTATGTACATAGTGTGAGCGGGATACGGGAATCTGACAAAACAGTAAGCGTGATCCGGGATTGGAACACCCCCAATGAGATCCCCTATAAACCTTATCTTCAATCAGATCATCAACATTTATCAAAAAGTTTTAACAACTTGGAATATTTTGTGTATATTGGTGCGTAGATAAATCTTTGTTTTATTGATAACAGATAAACATGAATTTGTGTGTTGTAGTGGGCCAATATATAAACTGTTGACTAGTAAATAAACATAATTTGTGTGTTGTAGTGGGCTAATATATAAACTGTTGACTAGTAAATAAACATAATTTGTGTGTTGTAGTGGGCTAATATATAAACTGTTGACTAGTAAATAAACATAATTTGTGTGTTGTAGTGGGCCAATATATAAACTGCTGACCACAGATTTGGGAGGAGAAAGAAGATTTGCTGCTTCTGTTGCTAGAAGACTACAGTCTATGGGTTAGTATTTATGTTTACCAGAAAGAAGTTAACATTTTGTGAATGTTTCCCTGGAGAAAAAGAATATAAACATTTGATGAATAACAGTCAAATAGTGTTAAAAATTCTTTAGAGGTTTTAGATAAAATACATGCTTTCAATGGTCCTTACAATTCTGTTGACAGTTATGATTTTTCTACTCTGTACACTACACTTCCACACAATCTTATAAAGAAAAAGTTTTTGTATTTGATAAAATGGTCTTTCGAAAAATCTCATTGTAATTTTATTTGCTGTAACTCGTTTAAGGCCTTTTTCTGTAACGAAAAAGGAAAGTATGCTAGATACACTTACTGGAAATGTGAGGATATGATTGAAGCTTTAAACTTTCTGCTTGATAACATTTATGTACGTTTCAGCGATAAAGTGTATCGTCAGGTAGTAGGTATTCCTATGGGCACCAACTGTGCCCCTTTAATAGCAGATTTATTTCTATATTGCTATGAATCTCAGTTTATGACCAAACTCAGTAAAGACCCATCATTGTTACATTTGGTTGATACATTCAAAAATACCTATGTTATCTGGATGATATTTTTTCGTTGAATAATCCAGAGTTCTCTAAATATACTTCAGAAATTTACCCAAACGAACTTACTTTAACTAAATCTAACATAAACAGCAGCAGTTGTCCTTTTCTAGATTTAGGCATTTCAATTTCAAACGGGAAACTTCACACTAAAATTTACGACAAAAGAGACGATTTTTCATTTCCTATTGTTAATTTTCCTTTTTTAGACGGCGATGTGCCTTTGGCTCCATCATACGGTGTTTATATATCGCAACTCGTTCGGTTTGCCCGTGTGTGTTCTGATGTCATAGATTTTAACGAACGTAATCAATGCATCACTGGTAAATTGTTGTGTCAGGGATTTCGATACCATAAATTACTTAAAACTTTTACTAAATTCTTTCATAGATACAAAGATTTGATTAGTAAATTTGGCTATACCTGTAGAAAGCTTATTAAAAATGGTATTTCTCATCCTAAATTTTATGGTAATATTGTACTTAAAGCGAGGAAATCACTATGTGATCCTTGTAAACTCATCGAACCTTTAAACAAACTTATAAGTAAGGGTTATCGTACCAATATTGTAATTAGATCTCTGAATATAGTTCACATTGGCACTAATATTGATTTTGTCATTAGCAAATTAAAACATAACTAAATTTCATTATCTTTTGAGGCGAGATGTATAGGGGACACAGCCACGTTAACTTTTATTTCTATAGAAGTCGCTCTTCACTATACTACTACCTGTCGATACATTTATTTTTGGCATTGCACAAGTCATGTCTTCTTTGACTATTAATGACGTTAAAATACTAAATCTCTGTGATGTGTTTTAGTCGATTTTAATCTCTGATGCATGATTTTTTACTATTAATTGGTTTTGGCTTTTAACTAGCTGTCAGTAACTGCGAGTACTCTCAAATCGTATTTTCTTGTTAATTCGACCTGTTGATACTGTTTATAATGCTTTTTTGTCATTTTTTATTTATATGGATCTTGGCTGTATACCAGCTTTGATTATTTGTAATATCTTCAATTTTTCACTTATTCTTACAACATTTGTATAAACTTCAAGATTATAAAAAACCGGGTTTTTTCTAAAGTGAACATTGATTGGTTAAATATTTCTCAGTGTGTTTGAATTTTTTTGTTAGCCTTTTGGTCATGAATGTTTGTCTCTAATATTCAATTAACTGTGCATTTGTATTCAGATATCGCAGATCAAATTTATTCGTTCATTGTGTAATCATACGTTTTTTGATTGAGTTAAGTCTGCCAATTGATATTTTATCGTATGTTTTTATATGTTGTGATGTTATGCTATTGTTTCGGAAAAAGGGAGAAGGTTTGGGCCCATTAAAACGTTTAATCCCGCTGCAAATGTTTGCACCTGTCCTAAGTCAGGAATCTGATGTACAGTAGTTGTCGTTTGTTTATGTAATATATTCGTGTTTCTCGTTTCTCGTTTTGTTTATATAGATTAGACCGTTGGTTTTCCCGTTTGAATGGTTTTACACTAGTAATTTTGGGGCCCTTTATAGCTTGTTGTTCGGTGTGAGCCAAGGCTCCGTGTTGAAGGCCGTACTTTAACCTATAATGGTTTAATTTTTAAATTGTTATTTGGATGGAGAGTTGTCTCATTGGCACTCACACCACATCTTCCTATATCTAAATGTTAACTTTTAATATGAGGCATGCTTTTCCTGTGAAAGGGGGGCGAAGTCTGCATTTATATATATTTTTTTAATTGAAACCTATTTCAACTCTAAAAATGGTTTAAAAAGACACAGAAATGCTATAACGTTTCCGATTTTGATTCTGTTGTTAGGGATTTTAGTTGTGACATTATCTATGTTATGAGGTCATATTCAATGTAAACAAAGAATTGCTATCATCAGGTATAATGTTTTTTTCTTGAAGAATTATTAAAAATGAAATTGGTATTGTGTTCCTTCTTTTATTTTACTAGACTGATAGATATATGATTTACTCAAAGTCTCATGACAATGAGACCGGAAAAAATAGATTTCTGCGCAAATGCAGGAATTTAAATAAGTCTGAAAACAAAAAAGTTAACAATTTTGAGTTCATTAGTAGAATGAAATTTTCCCCGATTTTTAAAAAAAATAATATTTTTTTTATTGATTTTTCTACCGTAATAGGGGACTTCATCCCCATATTAATATATAACATGTGACTGTATCGATACCCATTCCTGATTTATAGTGAATTTCTTTTAATAAACAACCAAAGCTTATGTTGGTGTGCAAGTATGTGGTAAGCTTTTGCCATGGATTTTTTATTTTTAAAGATACTCAAATGTTACTGATTTATTTATGAAGGTGCTTTGACGAAAGGAGACAGAAGGGCAGCAACTGGAGCAGATTTGGGAGAATTTAATTACGACACACCGTATGGAAGAAATTCACTGAGATTAATGTATCAGCATATATGTTCTGTAAGTGCAAGATTTCAGTTCTCTTACTCTTAACCCTTACCATGCGATGACCGTCGTATGACGGGCGTACCCAAATAACTTATTTGGCTCCAATGGCGTTCCATACTTTTAGAAGTCCACTTTATGATACTTATGTTAAAAGTTTTGGATGTTCCGTCAACCTGAGGTTATCCATATTCACGTTTCTCATGAATAAGTAGCATTTTGAGCACAAATATGGACTTGGAAAATTGAAATTGGCTAAAACTCGGTTTTCTGGAGGGGTGGGCTTCACATCTGTTTCTTACACAGGAAGTTCAGAGGCATAAAACTTGCAAAGATAGTGCAAACCCACGGCCATATAATTACTGATCGTTATTCTTATAAAATACGCATAGGAAACAACTACTTCCAGTTTCGGGTAAATTGAAGTAACAAATCGGCAAAAATCGTGCAATTCAGTAGTTTTGGTCCAAATGACCTTCTGTAGACTGCTGAACCAAGATCAGATTCACACCGACCTAACAACTGTTGGGGTCAATTTGTTAACTAGGGTCTACTCTACATGCAGGCTACATCTGGATACCTTTACCAGCATCCCTCCGTCTTCTAGGTCAAGAGAAGGACGAAAAATCAGCAAAATTGTCGCTTCTTGCACCTGATGACCCACTTTTGGGCCAAATTCCCGCCCACCCTCTTAGTGGTTTTTAGAGACATTTTATATCTCGATATGATGGAGTAGAAAAAAATATACCTTTTAAAAGCCTATGATTTAACTAGCCATATACTAGTCTACTAGTTTATAAGTTGTTAAGAAAGAGTTTTGAACCAAGTTAACAAAGGTTGCTGTGAATAAGACAGGGCTCACGCTTCCAGGCGACTTGGGCGAACCGTCACTTCGCTTTCCCTGACCCCTAAAAGCGAAAACAAGTCGCCCTGTTGTTTACCATACTCGCTTTCAGTTGCTTACATCATCGAACATTTTCAATTTTTAGCAAGTTGATAAAGCATCAAATTTTTATTGATAATTAAAGAAATTCACACATAAATGATTAATTTTCTTAAGAAAAGAGGTTGAAGCATTGTATTTACAGTGTGTAGCAGGTTATTTAGTAAAAAGACAACTTTTTATCACTTCATGCACTTCCAGCATGTCCGGTGCTTGTAACTTGAAAACGTACATCGACCTAACTTTCAGCAGCAAAATAAGTTTGTTACTTCATTCCAACGTGATAAAAGTTGCTTCCAGAAAATGTTTAATCCATTTATTGCATTTAAAACGTTATGTTCCTTTCCAAATAGCTTGTCAAACATTGTTTATTTTTGTAACTTTTCTTGCGTTCGTCTGCCATTGACTGGAGTGAACCAGACCAGCTATGACCAAAATCTGTATTTATACAATAATCATTACGGACGCATGAATGGAACAGCTGACAGAAGAATAATGACCCCAAAAGGAAAAAATATGCATTCCATACGCATTAACATTTTTTGGTTACATCTAATTGATTAATGTATACTTTTCAAATAATTTATATGTATTGTTCCAAATGGTGATTAAAATTGCTTAAAACTCTGAGACTATTGTACTAATATCAATATATTATGGCCTAGCTTGAATTTGTATATTTTTTTATGAGAAACCCTGAATTTCATACATAAGATAGTTTTTAATTAAATTGTAATTGATGTATTATAATTTCTTTACCTTTTTGAGATAAAAAAAAATCTTATAGTGCTAGATATAGATAAAAAAAAATTCTTATAGTGCTAGATATTTAGTTGGTAGTTCTCACAAGAACTGTTACTTTAATTGTATACTCGGATATGATTTGAACAATATAAAAAGATTATTATTTTCATATGACACTTTATACTATAGAAAATGCAAACATTGCAGCGCAGCGCAACAAGGAGCATTTCTCTTTCAAATCTCACCACTTCTCCCTATTAGTTTTAAAAAGAGCAGTCACTTCTCCCTATGATTCTGAAGTAGTGTGAGCCCTGTAAGAGATACAAAAATCTTTGATTTTTTTTTGGGGCAAATTGTAAAGTATTGTTGTTAACGTTTTTGAAAAGAAACATGAATTTACTACTCTGGTAATTAGCGATACGTATACTGTGGATTTATGATTATTCTTGCCATACCCATTTTAAAAAAAAAAAAATCAGCAGAATAATATATGAACCAAAATTCTAAACTTTCAATGAAATACAAATTTTATATAGAATAGTACACATGCAAAACCATTGAATCAAATATTCATCTATTTAAGAAAAAATGGTACCAAAACAAATTAATGATTCCTCAGTATGTAGAAATATAAAATAAAACTGCTTCTTTTAAACAGAAAAAGCTGGTTCCTGGAATTGATTTACATGAGATTACAGAAAAGTATAACTTTGAACAATTTCTACCACTAGTACAGGTGAGTACATTATTGTATAGAAATGTCTACTTTCAAATAGTTAAAATGTTATTGTATTTAAAAAGAACTTGACAGATTATGAAAAAGATATCTGATCAGAATATGGGACATTGATGGATGATTGGTCCACATCTTCTGGTAAAAGGCAAACACCTGCTTTAATCTTTTGGTAACTTATAGAAGATGGAGATGAAATTCATTTTCTAATCAAATGTAAAAAAACATTAAATTAAAAACCTTAGAAATATATATGGACCACTATATTCCACTGCAAAACCAAGGGAATACAAATTAAAACAACCGATATTGTTTTGTTAATTGTGTATTCCAAGTGTGCAACTTATATCAGGTAAACATCTTTACTTCTCATTTGAGCACACACAATTTTAAGACATGAAAAAGACCTTGTTTAATTATAAACCTCAGAGGTTTGTGTTTTTGATACTGAAAAAGTGACTTGGAATATCAGTGGTGGATCCAGAGGGAGAGTTCTGGAGGTTGGACCCCCCCTTTTTTAGGGATGATCAATGCATTGTAATGGGGACATAAGGTTGGAAACCCCCCTTATCCTGGTTTGGGAAACTCCCCTTTTGAAAATGGATTGATCTGCCCCTGAAATATATGATAGTATCAAGGTAATGATGACCATCCATGTTTGATAAAAGTTTGCAGAAAACAATGAAATGTTCTTCATTTACAGGAAAGTTTAGTACTGATGGGTTTAGCTGATATAGAGAATATAAAACTTGGTGTAGCTTTAAAAGATTCAGATGCTGGAGATGTGTCTAAATTCCTCAATAGAATTCTGGGATTATCTGTGGAAAAACAAAATCTAGTAAGCTATATATCTGATTTATTATAAAGTTTCAAATGAAGACATCAAAGCTACTTATTTTTCTCTGACAAACAATGGAGTTGTGACATAGGCAAAGTCAAACAGAAGTAGCTGACGGTTTGTGTAATGTTAACATTTTTTAAATATTCCAGATCACATGAAAATAAATCGCAACATGTTCATTATTGTTAAAATATGTTTATAAATTTACTGGCAGTGATCTCCCACCTTAGAAGTAATTAGAAATCAACTTCCTACAATTTAGTATTATTCTTCAAGTGTATCCTTTTTGGAGGCCCTGATTCAACACACAAACATGTGTATACATTATCGGTATGGTTTGGTCATACTAGTTTGATAACAAGTGTATAATATCGCCATTGTTTGAGAATCTTGGGTTGGAATAATATGCCGGTTTTTGTTATACTTTTTATTTGCATAATTTGATAAATGGCGTCAAATATGTACGTTAAATATGAAGTAATTATCAAATATGTAAGAAAACAAAAAGCACATATCTATTTATATCTTGGTTAGCTCCCTCGCTGTGTTGGCAAAGTTCTGGAATTAAACCTGATGCTTAATTAATGAGTTTAATAGGCATGCAACACAATATGAATTATCAATTATTAACACTTTTGTAGTTTATGAAAACATTCTAGCGATCTTATTGTTTATTTTTATGCCCCACCTACGATAGTAGAGGGGCATTATGTTTCTGATCTATGCCTCCATTCGTCCGTCCGTTTGTTCGTCCATCTGTTCGTTCGTCCGTCTGTCCCGCTCCAGGTTTAAGTTTTTGGTCATGGTAGTTTTTGATGAAGTTGAAGTCCAATCAACTTGAAACTTAGTACACATGATCCTTATGATATGATCTTTCTAATTTTAAAGCCAAATTAAACCTTTGACCCCAATTTCATGGTCCACTGAACATAGAAAATGAAAGTGCATGTTTCAGGTTAAAGTTTTTGGTCAAGGTAGTTTTTGATGAAGTTGAAGTCCAATCAACTTGAAACTTAGTACACATGTTCCCTATGATATTATCTTTCTAATTTTAATGCCAAATTATATTTTTTTTTCCAATTTCACAGTTCATTGAACATGGAAAATGATAGTGTGAGTGGGGCATTTGTGTACTATGGACACATTCTTGTTAGTACATATCTTTGATTTTAGCAGCTTTAAAACTTGTTCATAATTTTGAGAAAATCGTAGCTACTATCCCTTCAAGTAAAAGCTAATGAAAAACTGCATCCTTCATAGTTTTGGCTTCCTGTAGGCTCCATTTCTTGCAAGAATTGTCTTTGTAATGTTTTGATTATAAGATAAGATACAATTATGACCATTTTTAATTGTAAAGCTTGTACTATTAGATACTTATTTAGTAGCCTGTGTTTTGTATATGCTTTAATTTATTTTTCAGATGTTCAATTATTTCACTGAGGTTTTAAAACTTACAATACAGAATGCAAAAAAAGAGGGGAGGTAAGATACTGTTTACTTAAATTTTAGTAAATCATGGATTTAATTTAAGGTGGCACATTACACTTCAAAGAGATAACTGTGTAAAAAACAGCTGAATATTTTAATCACTTTCAAATGTTAAGGCACTCGCACCCGTAAAGTGGAAAGGGATTAATATAAGTTTCAAAACTTGTTTCTTAATCCACTATAAATAAATATGTTAAAACTATACATGTTAAGGAAATATTAAGCCTCTTAATGATGAAATGTATTGTTTGTCAAGCTGCTATATATCTAATGAAAATTTCCAATAAAGTGTGACGTTCAAATTTTTATAGTTTTGTCATAGAGTCAAAGTAAATATTTTGTCAAAATTTTATGAAAATTAAACAAGGCGAGTTAGTTTTAGTCAAGGTTTTGGTACCACGGAATTGGTTTTAATTTTTTTCTTCATAAAACAGTGGGTAATTTCAAGTAATACATTGTTTAGTCCAGTAAATGACTTGGTATTGCTTGACCAATTGAACAGAAAGACGTGGAAAATCTTCAGTTTGCATAGAACAATCACATTGGGGTTAAGTGTTTTAATTTCCTGTAAAATGAGTTTTAGTATGAAAAGTTTAATTGATTGATAATGTATAAAAAAAAAACTTAAGAAGACACAGTATGATTCCCAATGCAACAACATTCTATCAAAGTCTAAAGGAATAGGATATGAATAGCTCTAGGTCACCATATGTCCATTTTATGGAATAGGAATTTGATTAGACATACTTCTGCAGAAAGGTTTGTGCATCACACTTTATTCCATGTGCAAAAAATAACCTGTTGATTCATTTATTTTTGGTGGGTATCCATTTTCAGGGATTGAGGAAAACTTGAATTTTTCATGGATATTTGATTTCATTGTTTTGCTTATCTCTACATACAAAGCCCATACAAAATTTGTAATTCCTTGAACATTTGCAGTTGTGGTTCACCTGTACCAATGAAACCCACCAAAATTGGAATTCAACAAAAATTATGAATGTACGGTACAAAATGTAGGTCACAAAAACAGACATTTCCATTAAAATGCACAAATTTGCTTGAAATGATTTTTTGTACAAGTATATTTATCTGATAAACAACAGAATTGCTCATATTTTATTAAAACATTAATACATATATATCTCAGAGTCCTGGACAATTGGGTCAACATATTTTAATCGATACATTTGTGAATTTGAAGAAAAGTGTAAATTATATTTTGTGTAGGTACAATGAAGGAATGTTAGACATCACAGCTTCGTCTGTTGAGATGATTGGAGAACCAAAGGAAATATTCAGTGAACTCAACAAAAGTCATACTAAAACAAGGTCAGTGTGTATCTATGATGATGAGGTTGGTTGTAAGGACCTTGGCTAGGGTCTTGCGAGGTCAATGTAGAAGTGTTTATTTATAGAATTGTTTATAGATGCAGGTTAAAGTATTATGTTTAGTATACAAGAAAGAAGTAATGATCTTATCAAGACTTGTTATTTGGAATGAGATTTATGAAGTTAGGTTTATGAAAAATTAGTCCATTGAAAAAACCTTCTTGAAAATTTTAAATTAATTTCATAATTCTTTCTTGAAAAAAAATAGAAGAAATAGTGAAATGTAATCTTTCTAAGGTCATATAAGAACATATTTTTTATAAAAAAAAAACACACAACTAAATTGTAGCTAAATTAATTTTTGAAATTCTGAATGTATAATGTTTGTTAATATGGTTGAAGGCCGTACTTTAACCTATAATGGTTTAATTTTTAAATTGTTATTTGGATGGAGAGTTGTCTCATTGGCACTCACACCACATCTTCCTATATCTATTTGTATACATCACAATAGGTTAATTTGAAAAGCTTTTCAACATAAGCTTGTAATAAATATGTGCAAAATTTTTAATCTTTTGTTTTAAGATTGATAGAATTGAACATAGATCGTGGAATGAGTTGGGATATGGCAGTGACAAGATTAGAAAGTCACACAGGTCCACAAGATGGTTTCTATATATCCAAGAGAGACATGTGGGGAAGGAAACTTTGTATTTTAGCCACACAGAAAGAAACATCATCTCATCTATTTAGAATATCACGGTTAGTGTTGATTGCTGTTGTTATTTGTCAGGAGTTGGTCTATTGTACATGTATTGTTCTGTATGTAGATTCCTGTCCTTATGTACTATCAGTGATGCTTTTTAAAATTTAAAGAGATATTTTTCTTAGAAAAGAATAACTGATTAAAAAAATATCTGGCTGTTTGTCATCCCATATGAATTTTTGCCGTCTGTCCAGTCTTGTTAGTGCTCTCATGTGAACAATTCTTGCCAAATTATAATGGAAATCATATTACATTTCCTCTGAAGCCCTCATTTCCCTTTTGATAGAAATATATATATTCTTTGAAAGAAAAAAGTTCATTTTTTAGTTTTTGCCCTTGTACAGTAGATAGATAAAGTATTTGGTCTTTTATTTGAATTAGAAGAAAAATTTAGTAAATTGTGACTGACATACATGATTGTATTAATTGATTTTTTGGAATAACTAAAATTTCTGTGACAGTAGTTTATCCATTAGAAAAAATAAGTATGCTATTACTATATATTACTATGTAGTGTGTAAGTAATTCATTGCAAGTGTATCTCGTAAATGTTAACAAGAAAAGCTTGCATAATGACAGAATTCTATAATTTTATTTTATTTCTTAGGCCAAACACAGGACTTTCTATGTTTGAGGAAGAAAAAGCAGAATTGATGCACAAGTATGTCCCATTAGCAAAAGACAAAGCAGGTACAGTAAATATTGTTGTAATCACTTTGAAATTTATGCATTGCAGTCTATGTAGGTATTTCCATCTTTTTACCAAATCTTTTTTTATCCCCTATCTATGATGAAGGGGGCATTAATGTTTACTATTGTCCATTTAATTGAAATTGCCATTTCACACTTTTCATTTTGATTTGCCTCAACCAAATGTTATGAATCTTATACCAGACCTGCCAACCTATCCCGATTTTCGCGGTATCATCCCGATTTTTACCCCTCAACCCGAATCCCGATATCGGGATCGTAAAATTAGCCAAAACCCTGATTTTCAACAAATAAACCCGAAAAAATTGTTGTTTACCGATTTTGAAGTTTTCTGATCAATTTAAAAAAATCAATCATTTTACCTGGGGACATATTATGACAAGTTATTGACCCTACGCTAATCAACAGTCACAACAGGTGTCATAATTAGTGGTTGAATGTAATCAGATTACCTAATGGGTCGTAACAGTCCTCAAAATTAATTTGAATACACGGTCAAACAGCCTTTCAATTTTAATCAATTTATCATACAAGCACAATTTGCAACATTTGCCGTAGTTCCACAACAAAATCATAATTAATTGAAAGATGAGAACTGTAAAGTTCTCTCAAGAAAACATCGTTTATCTTGAAATTTGTTTAATTTTTGAAACCAGACATCGTGTGTCTGTTGATTTAAAATCGACGCCATTTTTGTATACACTTCTACTGTGTCACTGTAGAAGCCTCCGCCGGTAAGAGCACCTCTGAATACAAAGAAAGATAACTCAAATTTTATCCATTTTCTCATTGATACTGATAAGACCATAAGTAAGTCTTCTTACTTTTGGACATGTAGTTTTAGGTGTTTTGAGTCAAGGTTCATTGATGAGAAGGTCTTTGGAGGGGGGAAAGGGGGGTCTCTACTTTGAATCCTTTATTTTTAATGCCATTTTCTCTATTCCTCAGTTATTTTGCCAATTTTATAATTTAATAGTACAAGAATCATGCAAATAAAAGAAATCAAGGCCTACAAGCTCATTTTTAGTATACCAAAAGAAAAAAGAAGAGAACTTGGACTATTTTAGGAGTAAAAAACAATGCTCACAGAAAAGTCGCTAAAATTGTAACCCTTAAAAATCTTGTCGCGCGCTAAATCCCCTATAGAGATTTTCAAAAGTTGGCAGGTCTGTTAAACACATTGCTTGTTTCCATCAAACACGTATGAAGGTCAAATTTGGGTTGTGTCACTTACTGTTCTTGAGTAATATGTCTTAATGAATGTAAAATTTGTTGTTTTAACAATATATTTACAAACGGGGGCATAACTAGTTATTTTCTTTTAGTTTGAATATCAGTTTTTGAACATATTGCTTTTTTTACTTTATACATTCTTTTGACCTTAGAAAATAAAAGTATTTTATGCTTACCTTTTAACAAATTTTGTTATGAGTTACTTATACATAAATGGGAGACAACGTTTGTTAGATGAAGATAAATTATTGATTTGTTTACTGTAATGTTTATAAAGGGAGACAATACAGTTTCAGGGGAGTTAAATATTGGTGTAATTATAACCATTCAATGTTCTAATGTCATAAATAAAAATTTGAAGGAAAAACCATAGACATTCTTGTGTAAAGAATGCAATAAAAAGTTATCAAAACCTTATGGTACTGGCTTGATTTCTACATCTTCCAAGGTGCAGCAATCTAATATCTGTTTGAAAAATATCAATGATGTCCTTGTTAAAGTAATCTGTAAGCTTGGAGTTATCTTCCTTTTTCCATATATAATTGTAATTGCAATATTTAATTTTACTTCCCACTGAAAAGTTAAGAAAGCACTTTGATTTCTATCTTTTAATGAGAAGAAAGACAAATAGTTATATTTTCTTTAAGTTTCGTCTTTAATTCTAATAAATTAATGTTAATTAGCTTAATTCTACAAAACTGAAGATGGAATTTGGCTCTAGTTATTATTATTTTATGAGTTTCCTAAAAGGATTTTCATGCAAATCTAAGGAGGGATATTGGAGCCATATTTTTATCATTAGTCTTCTCTTTTTGACCCTTTATCTGCCCATCATTGTCATTTTGTGTCATAAACATTAATAAAGCATTCTCCTAAGAAATTACAGAAAAATTTTAGCAAACCTTGATTTAGTAACTCTTAAGATAATTCTGTTTAAAGTGTGTTTTACAAACTAATAACCAACATGGCTGTCATTGCTACCACTAATATATAATGGTAAAATGCTAGGAATAGTTAAATATTTTGAAATTCAGAATATCGATAGATAGAGAATAGAGAATGAACCAACAACCACTGAACTACAGGCTCCTGACCTAATAAAGTCAGAAAAGTAGGGAAATCTTAATGTAATGGTTCATTCAACATTGTTAATATATTGGTTAACATTAAAGTAAATAAACATCTGAATTTGATGCATTAGACAAGCATGTTTGGAATTAAAGCCAAATATTTTGATAGCCAAGGATGCATGAGGATTCATAGGTGAAGAACCCTAATGAACTTCAAAGTGAGAAAACAGTTTTGATTTTTTAATCAAACTTGCTCTGCCATGTAATTAGACATGTTGCTATGTTTAAAAATGGTAAGATATAAATCCTAAGTGCTATTTCAAGTTGGGAGTTAATTAAAGCTGTGCTGGGTAGACTTGAAACAGTCTGGTTTAATTCTGATCTATCTAATAGACTCATCAGATCCTCCAGGCTTCTATAGCTGTGCTGGGTAGACTTGCAACAGTCTGGTTTAATTCTGATCTATCTAATAGACTCATCAGATCCCTTAGGCTTCTATAGCTGTGCTGGGTAGACTTGCAACAGTCTGGTTTAATTCTGATCTATCTAATAGACTCATCAGATCCTCCAGGCTTCTATAGCTGTGCTAGGTAGACTTGCAACAGTCTGGTTTAATTCTGATCTATCTAATAGACTCATCAGATCCTCCAGGCTTCTATAGATGTGCTGGGTAGACTTGCAACAGTCTGGTTTAATTCTGATCTATCTAATTGACTCATCAGATCCTCCAGGCTTCTATAGATGTGCTGGGTAGACTTGCAACAGTCTGGTTTATTCCTGATCTATCTAATTGACTCATCAGATCCTCCAGGCTTCTATAGCTGTGCTGGGTAGACTTGCAACAGTCTGGTTTATTCCTGATCTATCTAATAGACTCATCAGATCCTCCAGGCTTCTCATTTGTGCCAGTCATCCATAGAACAAAAGTTCTTAGTCTGGGGTCAGGTTAATGGTTGACATGTCTATACACACTGGTGTTGCACACCTGAGGGTTGTCATCTGGAAGTAATGAACTATTTACCGGTCTCTGCATTTGTCACTTTCTTGACAATAGACTTTACCCTGATCTTCTACTTTTCACTTGTATCCTTTACACCATGCCTTTTTTCTTCATGAAAATCAATCTTTTTTTCACATTGGCTGGTACTTTATATGTATAGACCTCAATTCTTTCACATCTGGTATGTTTGTTTATAAACCAAAAAAAATTGGATAACCATTGCTTGCAATAGAAGTATTTCTAATTAAGTTAGATGTTGTAGGTGATTAATAACTAATACAATGCAGCATAAGGAGCTGAGGAGCAGGATCTACTTACCTTTCTGGATCACCTGAGATCACTTCCAATATTTTGTTCCCTATGTCGCCAACAACAAAAGCATGTCTAGTACCTGCTCAACTCAGTCAATTATGTCTTCTGTCCAAGGAAATTTCTGAGGAAACTTTTTTTTCTTTTGCTTAGGGTTTTTAATTTTTCAACGCTCGTCTTACCTCAATCAATTGCATGAAGCAATGCAAGTTCAGACACAGTGTTGGTCTTATTTGGTTTATAGTTGTTCAGTCTTTAGTTTCTTATGTTATTTTTATGCCCCATTTATAGGCATTATGTTTTCTGGTCTGTGCATCTGTTCGTCTGTTTGTTTGTTAGTCTGTCTTGAAGCATTAAAGTTGTCAGGTTAAAGTTTTTGTAGTTTTTGTCGAGCCTGCAAGTTTTGTCGCAGAAAGCTCGACATAGGGATAGTGAACCGGCGGCGGCGGTGTTAGCTCACTTCTTAAAAACTTTATATTTTAGAAGTTGGGAGACCTGGATGCTTCATACTTTGTATATGGATGCCTCATGTATGGAAGTTTCTGTCAGTCACATGTCCAATGTCCTTGACCTCATTTTCATGGTTCAGCGACTACTTGAAAAAAAGTTAAGATTTTTTGTAATGTTAAATTCTCTCTTATTATAAGTAATAGGATAACTATATTTGGTATGTGCGTAGCTTGCAAGGTCCTGTTGCCCGTCAGACAGTTTTCACTTGACCTCGACCTCATTTCATGGATCAGTGAACAAGGTTAAGTTTTGGTGGTCAAGTCCATATCTGAGATACTATAAGCAATAGGTCTAGTATATTCAGTGTATGGAAGCACTGTAAGGTGTACATGTCCAACTGGCAGTTGTCATCTGACCTTGACCTCATTTTCATGGTTCAGTGGTTATAGTTAAGTTTTGTGTTTTGGTCTGTTTTTCTTATACTGTATGCAGTAGGTCTTCTATATTTTGTGTATGGAATGGTTGTAAGGTGTACAGGTCTACCTGGCAGGTGTCATATGACCTTGACTTCATTTTCATGGTTCAGTGGTCAAAGTTAAGTTTTTGAGTTTTGACCTTTTTTCTAATACTAAATGCAATAGGTCAACTATATTTGGTGTGTAGAAATATTTCATTATCTGCATGTCAGTTGCGCAGGTTTTATTTGACCTTGACCTCATTTTTAGCTCACCTGGCCCAAAGGGCCAAGTGAGCTTATGCCATCACTTGGTGTCCGTCGTCTGACGTCGTCTGTCATCGTCTGACGTCGTCTGTCGTCGTCCGTTGTCGTCTGTCGTCGTAAACTATTTCAAGAATCTTCTCCTCTGAAACTACTTGGCCAAATACTTCCAAACCTTAACTGAATGTTCCTTAGGGTATCTAGTTTATAAATTGTATCCGAAGTTTTGATCTATCAACAAACATGGTCGCCATTGCTAAAAATAGAACATAAGGGTCAAATGCAGTTTTTGGCTTATAACTCAAAAACCAAAGCATTTAGAGCAAATCTGACATGGGGTAATATTGATTATCAGGTCAAGATCTATCTGCCCTGAAATTTTCAGATGAATCAGACAACCCGTTGTTGGGTTGCTGCCCCTGAATTGGTAATTTTAAGGAAATTTTGCTGTTTCTGGTTATTATCTTGAATATTATTATAGATAGAGATAAACTGTTAACAGCAATAATGTTCAGCAAAGTAAGATTTACAAATAAGTCAACATAACCGAAATGGTCAGTTGACCCCTTTAGGAGTTATTGCCCTTTATAGTCAATTTTTAACCATTTTTCGTAAATCTTAGTAATCTTTTACAAAAATCTTCTTCTCTGAAACTACTGGGCCAAATACTTCCAAACTTTAACTGAATGTTCCTTAGGGTATCTAGTTTATAAATTGTATCCGAAGTTATGATCTATCAACAAACATTGCTAAAAATAGAACATAGGGGTCAAATGCAGTTTTTGGCTTATAACTCAAAAACCAAAGCATTTAGAGCAAATCTGACATGGGTATCATTGTTAATCAGGTCAAGATCTATCTGCCCTGAAATTTTCAGATGAATCAGACAACCTGTTGTTGGGTTGCTGCCCCTGAATTGATAATTTTACGGAAATTTTGCTGTTTTTGTTTGTTATCTTGAATATTATTATAGATAGAGATAAACTGTAAACAGCAATAATGTTCAGCAAAGTAAGATCTTCAAATAAGTTAATTGACCAAAATTGTCAATTGACCCCTTAAGGAGTTATTGCCCTTTAAAGACTTTTTTTCACAATTTGTTCATCATGTTGACTTACTTTAAAAAATCTTCTCCTTTGAAACTGCTGTTTCAATTTCAGCCAAACTAAGGCTAAATGAGTTTCAGAGTATCTAGTATAAATTTTATATTTTATTTCCTTGTATGTCAAGAAACATAGCTCCTATGGCTAAAATAGAACATAGGAGAAAATGATTATTTTTTTTGGCTTTTGAAGAAAATAGGACGATCCAAAGAACATTTAAATAAATTGAAAAGCCAAAATAATCATTGATGAGAGATTTAACCAAAAGAATTAAGGTGAGCGATTTAGACTCTTGAGAGCCTCTTGTTTACTGTTCAATGCTCAGTGTTTAGCTTTTGTGTTTTGGTCTGTTTTTCTTAAACTATAAGCAATAAGTCAATTTTATTTGTTGTATTGAAGAATTGTTAGCTGTACATGCCTACCTTGCATGGCTCATCTGACCTTGACCTCATTTTCATGGTTCAAAGGTCTATGTTTAGTTTTCTTGGTTTATGTTAAGTTTATGTGACAGTTGTAATAAAGCTTTATTATTAGGACTATCAACATAATATCAATGATTAGTAAAGAAGGCGAGACATTTCAGTGTGTGCACTCTTGTTAAACAATAACTAGTGTATGAATCTCTCTGAAATTATACCGCAAGTTTCCATACCATGAAGAGATGGTTAGTATTGACTTAAGAGGGGTAAGACCCAAAATGATTTGGAATTTTAGGTAAAAAAAAAGGGGAAAAAACTAGATTTTTCCGGTCAATGGACAATTAAGACAAATTTAAAAGCAGTGTAAGGGAGGTAATTCGAAAATATTTAACATACAATGTTGGGTATGTTCAGATTTACCTCCCTAATACTACTTTTACAATTATGTATAAAGAAATGTCACTAAATGCAAAAAAAGGAAGTGGTTTTAGTTTTCCTTTTTTCCCCCCAAATTTCTCAAATTTCAATTTTTTTTAAATTTGAAGAAGAAATATTTAATTGCATCATATTGCGCAATAAATTTGTGATATCTTAACATTTGTATTGTGTCAGGAACTCATATTATGTCAAAATTTTGATCACAATCCAAATTCAGAGCTGTATGAAGCTTGAATATTGTCTCCATACTTGCCCCAACTGTTCAGGGTTTGACTTCTGCTGTCGTATAAAGTTGCGCCCTTTGGAGCACTTGATTTGACACATGAGGAGGTCCTAGCTTATATTATAGGTCTGCAATGGTTTTTAAATATGTTCACATAACATTTCTACAACTTATACATTTTGAAAACTGCAACACTTGACATCATCTTTTCAGACATTTTCTTTTGTGACATTAAAACTTTATAGTAACAGACTTATAGGGATAAAGTCTATACCTTCATAGAAAATATTATATTAAATATAATACAGATCGGATAAATGTAATAATCAATTGTCTTTTAATTGGGTAGCTACCTGAATTGACACATGTGCATGTCATATTTATGTTTATAACTTGGCTTTAATGCAAGAATTTTATGCCATTTTTGTAAAATCTGTTTTAAATAACTTATCACAGTCCTACTTCTTATATTAATTAGACAATTGATCCAGTGTTTGTGTTTGTAAGAAATTCTCCCGCCATATGTTTTTAATGTTTTTAGAAAACTTAATTGATTTGTTTATATCAGAAAAGTGGTCTCAAATTTTACCTCACATGATTTTTACAGAGGGGCTAGAAGAGCTCTTAATAAAGAATATTTATAAGGAGAATGATATTTGATAAAAAATTTAATAGGAGGACAAATTACTGATTACAATCTTGGTACAAAAAAAACAATGACAAAAGTGTAAAACATTCAGTTAAAAACAGGTAATATTTTGACACTATATGTCCCAAATAGATTTGTATACAATTGTTTAAGATATTTAAATGAGTTCACTATTTAAATTATGCTTTGATCTATAAACCATGCTTGACCGATAAAATTTATAGAAATCCTAAAACTTGTTATGTATAACACCATTCATGATAGAAGAATAAGAAGATAAATCAGTCCTATACTGTAAACAAAAATTATCAATGCTTTGATTGACTGATTAAGCCATACTTAATGTTCAGTGACAAATATTACATGCATTTTTCAGTTCCTAAATATTTTCAGTTTTTTTGGACTCTGATTTTTTGCTTCAACAAATGATATGATCCTGTCACAAGATTAATTATCTTCTTCGATTTCATAACCTTCACAATGCAAATCTTTCTTCAAAGATTAATGGATTTCAAAAGAACTTTCCAGGAAGAAATTAAAGCCTTTAAAAAATGAAAACAGCACTTATCTGGTTTGACGTTCATCAGGAATGCTGAAAGCTGAATATTTAATAATCAAGGAAATATAAGAACTGGAGGAGTTGAAAAGCTTTAGAAATAATATAATATGCTTCTTCCCTTTGGAACCTCATGTTTATCTTCCGCTGCAATCCCAAAAACCTGTATGAAATGAAAACATGTCAGTGGAGGTTATATAACAACAACAACATATGTTTTATAAGTTATTTAATGTTAACATAACTAGTCTAAACAGTTTATACAACATTCATCACTCACAAGACTACTATTTCTGTAACAATAACATAATTATATTCAGATTTAGTGCAGGTGATCAAATGCATGCCATCTCCAAATAATATGCCAAAAATTTAAGCGGATTTTAATTGAGTATGTGAAAAAGATGTGATGAATTAATCTATGCACTTAAATTACTACTACTGTGGATTCATTAATATTCCTAAGTATAGGTTAATCGTGAAATTCGATGATCAACCTAGTACATATTTATCATAGGCTTGTTTACAGATTTTAGCAACAACACGAAATTCAATATCTACGAAAAACTGGTATTTACAAAAATAAATGTATCCACAGTAATCCTTTCCAGATTTAATTTTTTTTTACATATAAGCACAAGATTCGATCAGAAGAAATGATAATTTAATAATTTCTTGGTTTATACATTAAGTTGAAAAGTTTTATTCTAGACTGCAATTTTAAGAGATATACTGTGGATTCATTTATTTTCAAGGGTACCAATTTTTTGTGGATTCAGGGAAACTTACATATTCGTGGATATTTAATTTCTTGGTTTTACTGAAGTCTGCATACAAGTCTTTGTAAAATTTGTCATTCATTGAACATCAAATTTCGTGGTTTGCCTGTACCAATGAAATCCACGAAAAATTGGTATCCCACGAATAATAATGAATCCACAGTAAACATATTGTTCATGTGTTCAGTCAGATATGTATTCTTTATATAATCCCATGCAATTTTGATATGCATCCACTTAATTTATTAAACATTTCTGTAAAAAGTTTTCTGAATACATTTATCAATTGATGAAGGGAAAAGTTCATTGACTAGGTAATATTTGAAAAAAGAATTAAGCAAAGTTTGTTAAACACTTCAGACATAATGTTTGATTGGAAAAAATATATATGCTTTTCTTAAACATTTTTATGACACCTATACTTAACAGCTCTATGAAAAATGAGCTGACTAACAGATCTTAAAACAGTTTTATTCCAAAATGAGCTGACTAACAGATCTTAAAACAGTTTTATTTCAAAATGAACTGACTAACAGATCTTAAAACAGTTTTATTCCAAAATGAACTGACTAACAGATCTTAAAACAGTTTTATTCCAAAATGAGCTGACTAACAGATCTTAAAACAGTTTTATACCTAAAGGAACTGACTAGCATATCTTAAAACATTATATGCAGTTGATTGTTTTCAAAACTTTGTTGTTGAGACTGACATTGCTTTATAGTGTCATCAAGTTGAAACCATCCATAAAAGAGGTGTTGGGTGATAAAAGAATAGAATACTATGTTTCTATGTATATCAGATAGTCATCTAAATATATGCATTGATTTCAGTATGAAACCATTCATATGCATAGCACATAAAATTGTTAAGTGTAAATTATGTATTTATCAACATGGTAAGCAAAAATGATCCCTCTACCAAGGACTTACTAAATACACACATATCATATACACAACTAAATACACACATATCATATACACAGCAAAAATATTTTACAGTATATGAACAAAAATGTAAACTATAAATATTCTTATAAAATTACAAATGTGTAAAATGTACCAAACAATATATACATATTTGTCTAAAATGTGTCTCTACACTACTTTACATACAACAAAAATCATTAGATTTAAAAAAAAAATGTCAGTATTGTACAGGTTATTTCCCCAATATTTACGGGAATGTCGAGTCACAAATGTTTTGTTACAATACAAACATACAATTGTGTATATACAAAAAAAATAACAACATCAATCTGATGTCTACTTTTAAAATACACCTGCTGTTTTCAAATTTTTATTTAAAAGGGTAAAAAGAGTTAAATTGATATTAAAGAAGTCCTGGTACACATCAATAACAATTTTTGTTTATCCTTTTTAGCTTCCCTGGCTCAAAGAACCAAGTGACCTTTTCTAATCACTTTGCCTCTTCTGCTCTTAAGGGACTAGGTCACATTTAACCAGCCTTAGCCACAACCATCAATAGTGTTTTTAGATTAAAAAATCTGAAGTGATCATGTCAGCCAACTAAAATGGCCAATATGGCTAAAAAAAGATCATTGTGGTAAAAAAAGTTTTGTCTTATATCTTTTAAACTGCTTTGATTAGAGAAAATCTGAGATGGGCTGAAAAGTCTAGAAAGTTAAGATCTACCCAAAGTCACATTACATGGAAATTGCCAATGTTCTAATTGGAGTTATTGGCCTTTAATGACATTTTTTTGTGTTTGAAACTAAAAGATAGAAAGACACGTTAAATAGAAAAAATAGAGTTATTGCCCTTATATTCTATTCTTGTCTTCAATGTTGGAGAATGTACTAAGGTGAGCAACACATGCTTCTAGCAACTTCATACTTTATTTGGCCTTTTTAACTTTTTTGGATTTGAGCGTCACTGATGAGTCTTTTGTAGACGAAATGTGCGTCTGGTGTATATAGAAAATTTAGTCCTGGTATCTATGATGAGTTTATCAAGTTTAAAGTTATTAAACTATAGGTAGAATTGATAACACACTATGTCAGTTCACTGAGTTCAGGTTAACTCTGATTTTCTTGAAGTAACAACTAGTAGTTTTTGGGACAATTCATACCTGTTTTTTTTAAGATCATTATTGATCCTCCTTTCAGAAAAATACATAGTCCGTTATGCTATGTGAAAAAGATTTATATTTTGACAAATGTTATATTTATTGGAATTAACAGGTTTCTGGAATGTTTAAAAAGAATAAATTGTTACAGTATTTCATTTCACGTAAATCAGACACAGAATATAATACAATTTTGAAATATTTAGAAAGTTCATGCAAAATTGAATTCAATGGAAAATGAATTTAAAAAGAGAAGCAAAAAAACCCAACAAAGATGATGCAACGATGTTATGTATGAATATACATATATTTTTTCAAGCATTAGATGATTAGACTGATGTGAAAATACTAACTGAAAATTGTATTTATAAAATAAAAAGTCAAAATGAATTGCACTGGCTTTTGGGGGATAGAGTGATAGTATTCATCAGTCTGTTCAACCCCTCTACCTGTCCTAAACACAACAAAACAAAGCTCTTAACATCTTTCTTCCCACTAGTGGTCCTTGAAGAAAATCTGTTGGTCCTCATAATTATTTTTATTGCAAAATATATAAATTGTGTCCTTTGCAAAATTTTTGGCTATCATAACATTTGAACCTCCACTTTTTGACATCTTTGACAAAATATTGGTCTCCAGTAGCACAATGCTATCTTGTGAATGCATTTTCTCTAAAATCTTTTTTTACTGAAACTCATCCATTGTCTTATTGATTTGAGGTATTATGAAACTGTTTCTATGTGATATTTAAAAAAATGCTCACACTATCTAAAATTTTAGAATGTTTTGCTCAGTACAAAATGGAGGACATGTAAGATATTGATAATTTTAACTTTTGCCTTCATTGTCTTTAGGACATTAACTCAGGAAATGTGCATCAAAAGCGAGATTTTGCTTTGATCTATTGCAGTAAGATGAAAGTAAGATATAACTATTACTCCTAAGAGAGAAATTAAGAATACTGCTGTGATATTGGTTCTTTCTCTGTGAGGATCAAATCAGATACAAGCATTTTCTTTACATTTTACGGAATAAAAATTTGGTATCTGTATTTCTAAAAGGATTAAAATGGTCAGTCTGTCTCAATGTTCTAATTAATTGAATAAATCAAAAGAACTGCAAGGCTCCAAAAAGGGTGATGCAAAAGCAACTACAATTACGTAACCATTTGATAAAATTTTCAGTTGATTCTTAAATATTTTTCATATTCAATTAAGCAACTGCAGACGGACAAATATTGAAAAAATGTAAATATTTACTCTTAGTCAACCATATTCCTCATTTTGCCTCCCAATTAGTGTATTAGATAACAAAAGAACTATTGATCAAAGTAAACTTTAAGCTAGGGTAAAACAAAAGCACTTTGTGATAATAGAATTTTTATGTGATCTGTCAATGATTATTTATAACAAGCAATGAAAAATGACTAGTATAATGGGGTAAGATTGTCATTTGATCACTTTGAAGGTCATTTGAAGAATCTGGTTGTTATTTAAAACCTTTGTAAAATATATACAACATACTGGTAATGTGTGCAACTTCACTAAACACTTGAATGCATTAAGTGTTAAAAGCTTGTGAGAAATGTTTTCCAGATGCAAGCTAGAAGTGTTAATTCTGAAGTCATTGCATGCATTTAATATTTCAATTGTTGTACTCAAATGGGAGTTTTAATTATTGCAATTTCAGAAAATGCTGAATTCAAATTATAAAAACTAAATTTAAAAATATGATGTTTATATTTTTGGGACACCTACAATGTATCATCTTGGCTTTCTATGTCTAGGGCTCTAGATTCTGTAATCAGGATCTTTGCCAGAATGCGACTTATGCCAAAGAAGCATTAGTTTGGAAATTGCTGTGAGAAAAACAGAAAGTAGCAAATTTGCAGATGTAACAGTGTTGGTCTAAATTTCAGACATTATGTTTATATAATTTATTGCCTTTTAAAGGTATTCAAAGCTTTATAGCCAAGTGTAATTATAAAAAGCAAAAAGAAGGTAACCAGATAGTGGGTCTCATTGGGGTCTTTAATTTAGCATGACACTGGATTGCAGATTTTTTGTAAGCATGACAAGTGAAGGTCAAATTGTTGTGCAGTGAAAACGGGAAATGAAGTCTTGCGGGACACGGGAAATTACAAAAAAATGAGATTTGCTTACGTACATTGTATAAACAGGATAGGGGAATCTCAGAAAACAGTAAGCGGAATCCAGGATCCAGGATCAGAACCCCTCCCCTAATGAGACCCCCAAGATACTACATAGATATTTACAGAGAATCAGCTGTGTACCCATATTTTATCTTTGTACAATCTACCTTACCAATGCATATGGAATGGGTGTAACTGGTATCAGAATGTGAGAGAATTGAATCTCAATGAAATACAAAATTATTATAATGATTATACAATATAATTGTAAATAAAATTTACAATAAATACTTTTTATGCACTGAAGTATTTTCAAAAAAAACCTGGTTGCCTTTTGCTATCACATAAGTATGGTACAAATGGAATAGGTACATATGTCAAACAAGGAATTATTTGAACATGGGATAATTTTGGATTTTCTGGGAAATTTATTATGAAAACTAACCCAATAAAGGAGGGTAATATCATGCATGGCTAAGGAGGGTTAGTTAGTTCAGAAGTATCTGTGAAAGTAGAACTAATCAGGATTTAGTTTAGTTAGTTTTTATCGTACTTTCATATCAATTTTTCCAGAATTCAAAATTATTCCTGATTCAAATAATTCTTTGTTGTCAGCATAATTATGAAAAAACACAGTGATAGTATGATTTAGTTTCACAACCATTGGTTGGTCTGTCTTATTACTGTCTTATTACAATGTATAATTGAAATTTAACATCTTGAAACTATAATACAAAATATGCAGGGGCTATTGCTTTGATATTGTGATTGTTTAAGGTTGTCAAAATTAAATTAAAATGATCTTGTTTCTATTCCAACATTACACACCATCACTTCTTGAACATCTACCCCTTAAATTTCAAAACAAGATGAATGTTGAATATTTGCCCATCGAGGGATTCCCCACAAATTAACATGTATGCAAGTGTTTTGTTCCGAGAATGATTAATGAAACCATTCTATAACTACATGTAAACCAATTAAAAAAAAGTATATTTTAAGTGTGTCAAAAAGAGTATATTTTAAGTGTGTAGAAAAGTGAATATTTTAAGTGTGTCAAAAACAGTATATTTGAATCATGTTTGTTGTTATTTGCAGAGAAATTATGGAAAGAATTATATAGCCAGTCAAAGGAACAGTGTATACATGGTAAAAGTTGTAAACACAGCAAAACTTGTAGAGGTGAGTTGAGTGAAGGAGAAACAAGTTTCAGACTAAAATCATATAAATAATGAGAAATATGATGTATTTCAGAGGGGGTGAGTGAAAAGAGGAGTAAATTATGCTGTTGTGGAAGAATGCCACACTCTCTCTTCACAAAAGGTAGTTGAATGGTAAACATTTTTGAAGTTATAAAAAAAAACATGATAATTTTTTAGTGATTTTGTGGAAATATTGTTTAATCCTGGACTTTTTTGTTTTTTTAAATTCTTGCTGTCATTCTGACCTTTACAAAACAATAAAGCATTAGAGAAAAAACAGAGTTTTTGTTGAATAATTATATAACAGAGAATATGATTGGGTGATGAAATCTAGATGTAAATGAAGTCAAAAGACAGAAAATGTAAAAAAAAAAATCAAAACTTGAGAAAATATGTTGACTCACAACTTCAGTCACAAGTAATGCAACAAACACAAACTTGTCAATACAAATTTGTATGTTGCATGTATTTAAAAGTTTAAACAGATTTTTTTTACCTTGTATGTATGATATGCACTTAAAACTATAAGTTGTTTCCCTAATTATTGGAAAATCGAATCATGTTCACCCTACAAAGAAAGGTTTTACAACATGTATCAATTTATTTACAGTACAATTTATTATCTCCCCTATTTTCCTTTGATAACAATACCTTTATTCTGTAATTCACATTTTTCTGCATAAATATTGTCTTCATTTTCACTAAGTTCTAATAACCTGACAGTGACATAAGAGTCCATCTTCTGAACAATCATTCTGTTGATGTTAAGCCCCTTATGTCAAGCATAAATGTAACAAGAGTGTTAGAATCATTGTCGCCATGAAGCTGTGAGTACCTGCAGATCCAGTACCGTAGGGAGATGTACTAGATGGATCACTGCATTCTTTACATTTTTCATCTGAAAAATAAAAATTTAAAAAAATGACTTTTCTAATTTAATTTTAAAAGAATATATGATAAGAGAAACAAGTAAATTTAAAAAAAATAAAAAAGTTTATGTAGAGGATAAAAGATGGTACAATGGATAAATATGATATATGAAGTATGAAGTGAATTCAAAGTACATTTTTACAGTGTTTTAGTTTCTTCTGTATGTGGTGTTTGTTTTCTTTGTTATGTCTTAATCATTGCAGAATTACTTATTTTTTAAACCATATGAAATTGAAATTTTATAGCATGTAATTAGATATAGATAGATGTGGTGTGAGTGCCAATGAGACAACTCTCCATCCAAGTAACAATTTAAAAAGTAAACCATTATAGGTTAAAATACGGCCTTCAACACGGAGCCTTGGCTCACACCTAACAACAAGCTATAATGGGCCCCAAAATTACTAGCATGTAAATACATTACTGTCTTGAAGGAATTTTCTCACCTTAACTATTCAGTATATTTGTATAGGTAGATCAGTTGTTTTGTTGGCCAATAGTGCTGAATAATAAAGGCAACAGTAGTATACCGCTGTTCAAAACTTTTAAAGTCATGGACAAAAAACAAAATCGGGGTAACAAACTTAAACTGAGGGATACCCATTAAATATAAGAGGAGAACAACGACACAGCATTAAAATGTAAAACACACAGAAACAGACTTAGCATTAGACAAAATCCGATGAGAATGACAAATATAACATCAAAACTAAATACATGAATTTGGGATAGAAAAGTACTGTGACAAGTTTTATAGTTATGTGAATAAGAGAAAACAAACGACACACTGATAGTGGCTTTAAACACCAATCAATGATGTTTTTTTTCAGTTGGAAGTAGATGTTACAGAATGCACCTTTTATGTGGAAGTATTGTGTCACACATGACCCTGTTGGAAGCCACTCTTAATAAATTTGCTGTAAAACTAAATCTCAGGTAAGTGTTTTAAATGGTAGTTGTCATAATAATTTGAAATTTTAGTGTTTGCTTTTAAAAAAAAAGCAGAAAAATTTATTGTTCACCTGAATCTGTAAAGTATTTGGGTAAGAGGTTATTTTCTATACTGAAAGTACTTTAATTGGCTATCAATTTTCGTGTTTTGAGCAACATTAACATGTTCGTGGGTTTTTAAATTCATGGTTTTTAGTTTTCTACAAAAAAAATGAAAAGATTTAAGACCTAAAAACGACGGTTACAAATTGTCTGGATTGAAGGAAATTGCAAGGTCATCATTTACCGTGTAAATCATAGTGATCACACTAATTAATCTGAGATAGAGTGATCAACAGATTAAAGACCATCAACATGATCAAAGGTGTTAATTAGGCCATAAACATGCCACCTAAAGAAAATAGTTACATAAACAAATGCTATAAACATATGGTAAAATAATTCTTATAAAAAGCAAGCCCAGCATGAAAATAAAATTTCATTATTATTTCCCATACATGAGAGATCTATGAGGTCATAAAATTAACACTTTATAATAGCATATCAATACTGCAAATCTGACTATCATCAATCACAAATATTTTTAATGATAAGATCAAAAGTTGTACAGTTAAGGTTTACAAAGATTAAGTGGATATTGTTTTAGTTCATGATGCGTTTGCCCTGTGACTACTATTATAGTATTCACAGATTTGGCGATATTCAATATTTTCTCTAGAAACGTATCAGTTATCAAACCTAAATGGGTATCTTTCCATGCCTTGATTTGGACAACGGTTGCTTTATTTCGTTGGATACTTAAATTGGTGGATAAAGTCATCCACGAAAACCGTGAAAATTGGTTGCCCACAAATAAAAGTACTTTCACAGTAATTGAAGAGAGTTCAAATACATGCCATGTTTAATCACATGCACTTTTGTCATGGTTTCATTCAAAATAGCATTGGATTTTGTAGGTAAATTTTTAATTCAAAACAGGATAAAAATCTAATTAAGAGATATATAAGATAGAGTGATCTTTTATCAGCTTGCTGTTTCAGAATTTAAGGCATCCTGGGTAATATTTTCAAAAGTGTACACCAAAATGTCCCGATTCGTTAAAAATTTCATAAACAATGGAAATTTAACAAATGATGTGACGTTATTTTTCATTTTGGGGTACAAACAATGAAATTACCCATGATGCTTTAGATTCTGAAACGGCCAATTGCTATGAAGGTACACTGTACCAATATTTACCGTAACCTAGGGTTTAGAAATTTTAAAATACTATTGAGATAGCTTTTAAAAAAAACTAATTTTAAAATATCAAAATTACTGTTATAACATGTATAAGAATATTTATTGTTATTTTGTTTTTGTTTTACAGTAAATCGGAAGCCACTATACGGGTTGTAAGAGTAAAACTGAATAATGGTGAAAGAGTAGTAGGGGTCCGCTATCCAGAAGTTTTAGTCCGACAGGTTGAGAAAGTTTTAACAGAACAAAATAGGATACAAGCTCATATGGTAATATTTTTGATATTTTTTCGGATTCATGATATTAATTAGATACAACACAAATTTCATAAAAAATAATTTATTGTGATCTTTGTAGAATTGGCAAAACTATGACATGTATGAAATTAATTATTGTGATGTCAGGAAAATCTGCATACAAATTACAGATATCATAAAGCATGTTATCTTTCCTCTTTTATTACAATACTCTGTTAGTGTTAGTCTGGCAATAGTTTCTAAATTTACAGTTTGTATGATTAGTTGGTTTTAAAAAGAAGTTTTGTCCTAAGACCAGACTGACCAAACAACCTTGCTATTGTTACTATGAATACTACATCATTATGAAAGATAAGAAAGGAAGGTTTTTATAACTTGGCCTATAAGTGATCATTTAATTTTCAATATATAATTATGCTGATAGAAGTTACAAATTACTTCCTTGTATAGGTCGATTGACATATTGACTCAATTACAGTCTTGGATGAAAATGACATTTGCTCATTCTTTGTTTACTTCGTATTTTAGATTTTGTTATGTATAGTTACTAATTCCATGTTGAGATACTATTCTGTTTTACCTAAATTTTGGGAAATGACCTTTATTTAGTGCAAAAATTGCTATTTCGGGAAAATAATGTCACTTTCAAGATAATATGCCTTTCAACCTAATGAAATCAACAGCAAATTGGACAGGTCAAAGGTCAACATTTAGAATGTCTATCTTTGACTTTATACCTCAATTTCAAGGTTATAGGTCATATGTACCAAATCAAAAGTTTAACACGTGTTCAGATGAGGAGTTAAACAGATTATTTTGCCATTTTGTAAAGATTATTATTTTGTAAAAACTATATTTAACATGTTGTAACCTTTTGAAACATATACATTTAATCTATAGCTACTGTGGATTCATTTTTATTCGTGGTATACCAATTTTCCTGGGTTTCGTGGTTCACAGTGAACCGCAAATTTAAGAATTCAACGAAGTATAATCCCGATAAATATGTATGGAGTCGGATGTTTATTTCCGGTTATGTTATGCAGTTCTAGTATAGGCAGTAAAGTGTTGAATACCGATAAACATTGTAACATAACACATGTTTTTTATTGAAAGAAGATACAAGTATTTTAATTAAATCAATAATAAACATATCGAATATCAATGATAATTTACTTTTTAAAATTGATTAAAACTGTTCATTGAAAATAATTGCAAGTTGTTAATTACCGTGTCATAGTTTGGTTTACTAGTGATTGAAAATCAATAGGATTAAGTACGGGGATATTGCCCGTAGGTAATATTGTTTATGACAGGAACATCTATTTTCACACCTTTTTACTTACAAGACTGTTTATTATATCGTGATTAGGGAAATGAGGTTTCAATCATAAAGTTTTGATTGCCCTATTGAATTTCGACAAGCATTTATAATTGTAAAACAAACAAATACATAGTTGTCTTTGTCCATTATTGCAATAAAAGTTTTCAATGAACACTTTAACCAAAAATAACCAAGCGAGGATTTTGATAATTCAAAACTTTTTCAATGAATTCCGTCATTTTGTTTGTTTTATTATTGATCAAACCAAGGATGTTACATGATCTAAATTAAAAAGAAATTCACGAATTACGTATCTGAATTTTTTAATTTTTTTTTTAAATCAGCGATCCACGAATTTACGTATACCACGAAACGTCTTTTTTTCTCTATCCATGAAAATTGATACCCACGAAAATAAATGAATCCACAGTAGTATATAGCCTATTAAAGTAAACCCTTTTTTAGATGGTATTAAACATTAATAAGAATTGCTGTTCCTCATTTTTGAGCGTTGCTGAATTTCGAAATATATGTTCATGAATTTGACCTACCAAATTAGACTATTTACCGGATTTGTAATCACATAAGCAACACGACGGGTGCCGCATGTGGAGCAGGATCTGCTTACCCTTCCGGAGCACCTGAGATCACCCCTAGTTTTTGGTGGGGTTCGTGTTGTTTATTCTTTAGTTTTCTATGTTGTGTCATGTGTCCTATTGTTTTTCTGTTTGTCTTTTTCATTTTTAGCCATGGCGTTGTCAGTTTGTTTTAGATTTACGAGTTTGACTGTCCCTTAGGTATCTTTCGTCCCTCTTTCAAGCCCTTATACATCAAATTAAAGTGATCCTTTTTAGTGTTATTATATATATATATTGATTAGTAATAATAGTCGGTAAATTCTTTACTTTTACAACTGAATGTGAAAATCGAGTACACTAAAATTTATTGTAATTACAATAAATATGAAGAACATGTACTTTATGCTTGCTTTATTGTTGTTTTATCTTCAAGCGAAACATAGCAAAATGATATATTTATTGCATAACTGACGATGATAAAGATATCTCAATAGCATGGTTAGATTAACATGTCTAAATATTTGTACGTCTCTCTCTAAGAAATACCAATTTTCTGCCTTTTATGGTGTATTATAACTGGTTAATGACTGATAAAGCCATTGATTTATCTTTGCTAGAATAAGAATACTGTCGTAATTGAGTCATTTAATGGTAAATTGAATGACGGTTGTCCTAATCGGCAACCATAGATATTCGTTTCACATGTAATTATGGCCCTTAACTGCTGTCAACTGTCAACCCTGATCTATTTGGCAGTCGTAGCTAATTGGTTTGTTGTCTTGTAGAAAGACTTTTCTTTAATGTGGAAATTGTTAGATTGTCTGCCATGGAGTAAAAAACAATTTGTTTCTGTTAAGTCTTAATTGGTTTTTATGATGTATTTCATTTTGAGAAAAATCAGAATCAGGTCAATGTTATAAAAAGGTAGGTTTCATATTACATTGTACTTCAATTACTTGCTTTTAAAAGGAATTAAAGAGCAGTAATTATATATAAGTTGTCTCACAATTCAAATAATGACATAGTCTTTCTGTCAATTCCAATGCACATGCATATATGTCATTCTGACACATAAAGTCTGAATATGAACAAATAGTACAACCGCTACCTTTTAGCTCTGTTACTTTTTGTTAATGAAATTGAATGGAAACAATTTTCAATTACCATTAAATTTCATTATAAATGTAAGTAAATTATACACATTGAAAACTTCATTGATTGTGTTTTATATTTATATAGACAGCACAGGATGACCAGTCGAAACTCAGTCACTACTTTTCAAGTCAAAGTTCTCCAGTAAGGTCAAGTTCACAGCCCTCTGGTCTGGATAGAACTCCAAGTTCACAACCAGACATATCTTCAAGTCCAAGTATAGCTGCAAACATTAGAATCAAAACTGAACCTGGATTAGATGTACCACAGTCACCATCCACAAAAGAGAAACTATCTGACAGAATTTCTCAAAGATTCTTCACAGAACCTATTACTCCTGTTTGTTTAAAATCTCAGCGTAAGGCATTCCGTCCTCCTGTGACAATAATGAGTTTTTTCAAACCATCTGCAAATACCTCTTTAAGTGGGTCTGTAAAGAAGTCTCAAAATAGTTGTTTAGAAAAAACAAAAATCTCAGAATCTCCGGGCAAATCAAATGGCATTGGCGAAAATATAAATAAACTTGATAGTAAAAAAGATAAGTCTAATGACAACTTAAACAACAAAATGCCAAAGGAAAAGTACTGTGTACTTGTTTATACTAGTATTGGAGAGGGTGAAGTAAGAAACCATCACTTGTATCAAGACTTACCAGAGATTTACCATAGACTTAAGAAATCTAAATTTGATTTAGAGGAAAGCATAGATGCTCATGGTATAAAGGAGACGGAAGAAAAACTGGCAGAACTCTGCAAAACAGAAGAAATAAGTGAGAAGAATTCCCCTACTGTAACCCAAGTCACTATATTGGTAGGTGGATGTGATAGTTGCAAAAATATGGGTTGTGAAGGAGGGGATTCTAAGAAAGAATTAAAGGGAAAGAAACGTAAATCGTCAACTCCTATTGTGCCTTCTAGTAAGCGACGTAAACAGTCGTCCATTATGAACAGTTTTGCAAAGTCTTCATGTAAAAAAGAGGAAAGTATACAGAAAGAGAAAACGTGTCCAATTTGTCAGAAAAAGTTTGATTCAGGAACTTCAAATGAGGAAATTAATGAACACATTGACAACTGTTTGATTGAATAGAATAATTATTCTTCGTAATTTTTTGTAAGGGCCAACATATTTTGGTATGATTTCGATTATTTCAGGAAGGAATTGCCTCTTACAGGGGTTTCATTACAAGACAACAATTACGATTATAATTAAGTGGTGGTTAGGAGGGAAAACTGTACTAATATATCTATTTAGCTACCTTTGGTAAAGTATCTATTTTTTAAGTAAATCATGAAGAGTTTTTTCAAGGCATGTGAAAATAATTACCAGGTCAAATGCCAATGCCACAAACTAATGAAGGAAAAAAAGAATAGTGTATCATAGAAATCCTTCTTTGTATGGTGATCAGAAACTTATTTACCATTGTTGGTTGATCAAAAAGATACATACCAAATCAAACAACAATATCTATTTTGTTTTTTAAATGAATGAGATATGTGGAAAATTATCACTTGTTTAAGATGGTACCTAACACTACAGGGAGATAACTCTATAAAATTAGCTAAACGTTTTAATTACGTTGCGTTTTTGGGGGAATATCAAGCTTTTCAATGTTCAAATTAGTGCTTGTCAAAGTGCTATATAACCAGTGTAATTTTTCTGATCAAACGGTTGGTTAAATTTTTTTGAAATTTTTATATTTTTGTCAAAGGGTCAAAGTAAATACTTTGTAAAAATTTTATGAAAATTAAACAATCCAAATTAATTTTAGTGAAGATGTTGGGTACCACCTAATGGGTTTTCATTCCATGAGTCGAAACCTGGAAATAGTCAATACAAATTTATTCTTATCTACACTACCTTCTATATGTTAAGTGCTTTAAGGAAACATGGTGCTATTTTATAAGTTTTTTAAAAGTGCTGTATATTATAATATGACATTTTTATTCTGTATAAATGTGTTTTTTTTTAAAGAATGATATTGTTTAAGCAAGAGTGTTTTGATCATCATGTATGCTTGTTATTGTTGATGATATGAAAAATATGTTTTGCAAGTTACTAGAGCTTCCTTCTGCTGTATGGCTTCATTTTCTAACAACAATATTTATACTACAAGGCCAGATGGATTTTACTATTAGACAACACTTAACCTATGTAAACTTGTATTCAAATGGATATTTAACATTCTCAGTAGCATTTAATGTGGATTCATTTATTTCGTGGGTACCAATTTTCGTGGATTGAGGAAAACTTGCATTATTGTGGATATATAAAATCGTGGTTTTGACAAAGTTTGCATAAATTCCTGTAGAAAATATGTATTTCGTTAAACATTTAAATTCCTGGTTCCCCTGTACCCCCAAAATCCATGAAAATTAGTATCCAACGAAATATTAATGAATCCACAGTAGTTCTTTAGTTATTCTTATTCTAAAAAGAAGAAAACAGCATTAGTATGAAACTTATTGTTTCAGATCATTATTAGATTATATATTATTTTAAACTCGGTAGAATGTTATATATGTATGAATTTAAAAGTATTACTTGATTTATTTCACATGACTGGGCGGAGTTAAAACGATTCGCTCATCATTGACTAGTCCATCTACTGATATAAGTTTTGGGATAAAATCATCAATGAAGTTTCCAGTTATGGTCATTGTAAATTCATTTGGTGACACTGATAAGTGATTAGAAATCAATGATGATTATAACTGGAATCAGCCATATCACACACATCTTCAATGGACTGTCCTTATGCAAATTAAAACGTAAGCTCCGCCAATCAGTTGAAATAACATCAGTAATAATCTTGAATACAATTTTTTTATTTTTTTTTATTTTGGATGCTTTTAGTGGATTGCTTACTCAAGAGCCGGTCCTGACTAAACAAAAATGATATGACATAGTTATTATATAACTGTTTAAATTTTACCGTATATTTATGTAAAAGTTTTGGAATACAGGTATATGTTTTATCTTTTTCCAGTCAAATAAGGATTATTTAAGGGCAGATGTATTGAATAAAGGTTTATGTACAAACATTTATATTAACCTTGTCTACCAGTTTGTAATCATGAAAAGAAGGATAAATCCAGATTTCCTTGTTATTGATGTTTTTATACTTCTTTTCAAATAGCTTACACACTGTTCCAATTAAATGCTCTCTGTTAAATTAATTTTTGGAATATTATTCATCTGTTCATTTTGCACAAAGAATATGTTTACAAGAGATTATGTACAATTCTATAGATTTTAAAACAAATAAATCCAGTTGGTTTTTTATTTGATATTTATTCAACACCATTGTCAGAATTCATCAATTTAAATGTTACACCTAACAGCTGACAGGAACTAACTATAGGTTTGCACTGTCAGTGTTTATTTGTTTTGCCTAACAGAAGTTTACCCACAAACTTTTATTAGCAATGCCATAATATTTGTTCCTTTGGAAAAAATATTTCAGACTATTTGAAAATATGTTCTGTTTTTTCAACCCCATCCCTAAACCAACCAACTGACAAAAACCCCAAAACAAACAAATTCAACCAGTAATGCCACTAAGTCTTAGAATTGAGTACATGGTAGAAATAAAATGATCATAAATATCGCCATAGTTACAGAAATCTGACAGGGTAAGTATTGGTCATAACAAGATGCCAAAAAAGTAAACTCACAAAATTATCGAATGCTGAGGAAAATGGAAAAAGGAAAGTCCCTCATCAAATTGCAAAATTAAAATATCAAACACATCAAACGAATGGATTAAACTCATATTCCTGACTTGGTACAGACTATTTCTTATGTAGAAAATAGTGGATTAAACCTAGACTACTGTCAATTTTGACAAAAAATATCACATGACTTCTCAGAAAGGTTTTGCCCTTACAGAAAAATGTTTACCAATATTTTTTTTTTTAGATTTGTGTTTATATCTTGCAAACTTTAAGACATATAGGGAATCTGTGAATAGAAAAAAATAATATAGGACCATGGCTGAATTCTTCGGTAGATTTCTTTTAAAACTCTTCATAGATACCAGGATTAAATTTTGATTTAAGTGCTGTTGCCCTTAAAAGACAATTTTATAAGGAAACTATATGTAAGAGAGAAACAAAATTACAAAAGTCTTATAGGTTTCATGAGTGAAATCCTATGTCAAATCCTTATAGGAGTTATTGCCCTTAAATGATTATTTTTCGGACCAACTTTTGTGGTGTTACTTAATATTTTGAAATGTATGATTGTTAGACAGAACCCTTGAATGCATAAGAATTTCTGCAACATAAGATAAGCAAAAATTGTACATTTGAATGTGATTGTCTTGAGACTTTACATGTGTGGCCGAGTCCCTATTTTGTTGTTTTAATCCATGCCTTTCTCCAATTTGTTTTATTTTGTAAAATACAATTGATAGACAGAAATTATCTTCCAAAACGATCAGAGAGAAAAAGTTTTTTTTCACAAAAAGTTTCCATTTCAAACAAAAATTCTTGTGACATTGTATCAATATTATGCCAAACTGCAAGGTGAGAAATGTACTCATGGAGTTTCTAGTTTATGTAATGCCTGAGTCAGTTGATAAGATATTTTGTTTACAATCATATCATTGGAAGTTACAAATGAAGTTTGTTCTGATTGAATGATGTTCGCCAGTTGTAGCACTTAGATTTAGAAAATTGCTCCAAAATATCAGTTTTCAATTTATATGACTCCTATGCCTAAATATTGATGATATGATACGAATAAATTGCGATTTTATAATATTCCCTTTGCAGTATATTCTGACATCTAGTGTTATCGAGTATTTAAAAAGACGAGAAAATGTAAAAAAGTAACACTAAATGAATTGGTTTGGCCTCAGAATTTAGCATATTAACATCTATGTCAATTGACCACTTAACAGTGATTTTGTGCCTAATTTTATCAGAAAACTTTAAAGCTCATGTTCGAGTTTCGTTCTGGTTGGATTTTTGAGTTTGTGTAGCACATGTTTATAGTCAAAATGAACATATTAATGATATTTAAGGTCAACAAAGTGCTTACTATTGGGCTGGTGATACACTCTATCAGTCGTGTTATCGACCCAGTGGTTAAAAAATCACCATATATAGCAGAGTAATTGTACGTCGGACACGTTTTCGACTACATCGGATATTTTAAGTTCATTTCAGCACCTTTAACCTATATCTGATCATAGAAAGGATATCACATATAATACTTTTCTTAAATTTCGAATACAATTATCACATCTCCGTAGTCCGTTCTTTATTTAGGAATCAAGATAAAAATAAACTGTCTACGTTTGTTAAAGATACGTTTTCCATGTTTTCTCTATCAAAACATTTAAAGAATTACAGAGCTCACTCAATTTTCTGATAGGGGAAGTTTAATCTAGTAATGCAATAAACAATAGTTTTACTCGCTCATGTACTCTATTTAGAGTTTAGGCATGTCTCGTTCGGACTACAACATTCTAACATGGGCTCTCGGCGGGATTCATGTCCCATTCAGCTTAAGACTACGTCTTCAGTTTGCTTTTCGTCTTCCTTGTTCTCCTGGTTTTGGCCTGCCTTTTTTCGCCACCTTCGTATATTTTACTTGTTGATTGATATCTATTTTAATATCGAAATGTTGGAATAAACATGGAATTCAATATTTCATGATCCCGCAATAAACTCTCATTTGTCTTTATAATTAGATCAAGGTACTCTTAAATGTCTGTGTATTATAGAACCACGTTAAGTGTGCATAGACATCTTTTCAATTTTTTTTTTCTTTGAACATGATATTCTAAGTATTTGCGTATGTAAAAAGTTATCAAGGGTACCAGGATTATAATTTAGTACGTCAGACGCGCGTTTCGTCTACATAAGACTCATCAAAGTTATGCCAAATACGGCTAAGGTAATCTATAAATGAAATAAGAAATCCTTAGTTTTTCGATAAATTCAAAGTTTTGTAAACAGGAAATTTATAAAAATGACCACATTATTGATATTCATGTTAACACCGAATTGTTGACTACTGGGCTGGTGATACCCTCGGGGACGAAACGTCCACCAGCAGAGGCATCGACCCAGTGGTGTAAATAGTTATCAAAGGTACCAGGATTATAATTTAGTACGCCAGACGCGCGGTTTGTGCAATTCTGGTTTGCAACTCACTTATATATGTAAAAAAAAAAAGACCTACTAAGATGAAGGGGTTACAATCAAGTTCACAAAACCGAGTTGTGAAAAATGTTGATGAGACCATCTATGGCTGGGCAGAAAAACCTTAAAAACATTTGAAAAGAATTTCTACTTTCACTTATTTTGTGGAAACTGGATGGATATTGATTCTTTCGTTCTTTTGTGTTGTTGCTTATCTTATATCCAAACAAAGAATCCTATTGCCCCACATGGAGTCTGGATTGATACTGATAATTATTTGTACTGTACGAAGATTTTCGACTGCAAGTTTTATCTTGATAGAATCTTTACACATGTCATATCATTTACGTCACGCGTGTTACTTATGAAAAAAAGTATTGAAAATGTTTCCAAAGATAAAATTTGAGATTTAATCTGTGTTCTATTTATTGGGCATAACACTTAAAATATTCCCCCTTTTATTTTGATATACTCTGATCAATTACCGGAAACAAAATTGTATAGTATATAACGTATGTCTTACAGTTTGCAATTTGTTAGTCACCAATGCCTATACATAACCTCTCAATTGAGTACAAAGTTACGGAAATCTCGTCTTTAACAATTAATTAGTTCCTTTTCAAAATCAATGGCGAGAAATCCAAATTGAATGCTTCACAACTTCGTTATTAATTTTCTTCAAAAAGTATTGAACGAGTTAATTGTTTGTGCAGATTCATAACCTTTGAAGAGAAATTTATGACGGTTTACGAATAAATTGTCTTACTTTCTTTTACTTCTCTTGCCAAACAAATCTTAAATAGAGCACGAGTACTTATCAGATTTGATAAACGTTTAACATGACTTTCCTAGAATTTTACTGAAAATATTCATTAACCTATTATTCTTTAACTGATTTCAAAGCCTCCGTTCTGTATAACAAATATTGCTAATTTTACATTTCATTTTTAAATATCACATCCAATTACAACCAAATGCCCTAGTGAAACGGCGACTCCGATTTAATTTTAATATGAGACCTTAAACACTCTACCTTCGGGTCCATTCTTTCTTCACTCAAAAGTGCCCTAAAGGACAAAAGTAACATACTACATATAATTATATGTGTAAAAATTGTTCGGTTTTTTATCTGGTAAGAAGTAAAATCACAAAAAATACTGAACTCCGAGGAAAATTGAAAACGGAAAGTCCCTAATCAAACGGCGAAATCAAATGATAAAACACATCAAACGAATGAACAAGAACTGTCATATTCCTGACTTGGTACAGGCATTTTCAAATGTAGAAAATATTTTTTTTGCGATGAAATCTCACCAGACTATCAGAACGTATATCGAAGAAGAAGGGGTTTATCAACGACATCGATGACTCATTAGGCTCTTGCATGGTCGGTAAACTTATATTATCAGCAATTAAAACTAGGCGTTAGAAATAATGTAAACCTAGTTATACATTAGATGCGGTGTGAATCAGACAAATACACTCTAAAAAATTAAAAGAGTACACACTTTATGATTCTCTCCCATTGTGCAAACGTAAAACTGTTTAAACTGATTGGAAGAATTATTCCAACTTTTCCAATAAAATAATGGAATTCGTATATACAAGTACATTAAAGGAACAGACGAAACTTAATATGCATATATAACGTCTAACTCATACAAAACCTCTACAACTGACTGCTTGTTTTATACTGACATGAAATGTTTAAAAGAGGGACGAAAGATACCAAAGGGACAGTCAAACTCATAAATCTAAAGTAAACTGACAACGCCATGGCTAAAAATAAATAAACACAAACAGACAAACAATAATGTATGATGGATGGGTTTCCTTTGAATCTCAGCTTTTTGTCTCGAGTTGCTTCTTCAGAGGAAATATAGTCTTTCCTTTACATTAATGTACTGACTAATCCGAGCCTTACTACGTTGATTGCATATAGTTATTTCACTTGAAATTAAGGATACTACACATAGTGGTCTGAATCATATATTGACTCCTATCTGGATAACCATTATGTGTAATTGTAACCGACTGTAATTTACGTATAGATTTTCCCCTAGTCATTAACATTAATCGCTACCATCAAACTTTTCGATTACATGTAATCGTAATTAAATCGATACAGCAGAAAATATGATGTATTCATCGATTACATTTGATTACGTTTCGATTACTACTAGTATATTTAATTAGTTATTTGGAAGATAACGTATTTAAAGTTAAGCAATACAAAGGAAATATCCTCTTATGTTTTGGTTGTTCGATTTTACAGATACAAGTAAAGTAGAATGTATAAATATGTCTTCTATCAAATGGCCTTATGCAGACCTGATATTGTCTCAAATCTGCCTTCTGTTCAACCTGATTTCCTTATATTTTAATTAGTGTTGTCAACGGTTAACCGGTTAACCGGTTAATCGGTCGAACGACCGAATACCGAATACCAAAATCGTTAACCGGTTAACCGGACTGTTTTCAATTTTGACAGATTTTATATAAAATTGTATTGAAATCATTAAATAGTTAGGTTTTATTTACATTTATTTTTAATGTATTTTGGCTTAAACTGTCATTCATGCTGAGTTAGGTGCACACGAAAATTTGCACATTATTTCTAAAATGTGGATATGCATATTTGGGAAAAAGTATCGGGCCATCGAGTTTAACTACATCTTGTCTTTCTAATTTGTTTTCAAGTGTCTTGATCATGAAAGATCACATATAGCTACCGGTCACTCAACTTATTAGAACACATTGTACTAAAAAGATTAACCGACCATATATATGTTGCGCTTTTTAATGGGTAATGGGTTCAATCGTTCGTTTTTTAAGATTCAGGGGTATTTTTAGTTGAAATCATCCTAGTTCTTGAAATCTCAATAATGCTCTGGGATATTGAATAATCAACAGCATACACAAACGATACAAACGCAATAGCTATAAGAAGGAGAGATAATACCACTCAAGAATGAGATGTTGACAATAGGAATTCTGAAAATAAATATATTTCATATAGGGATCCTGAAGTTAAGATATGCATTAGTGTCAATTTGAGAAAATCTTCTATCTAATTATGAAACTTGTCCAAGATGCCTTTTTTATATGCACGTTTCGGTTATAAAATGAAATAAATAAATCCTAAACAATTGGACCAAATCTTGTTTTGACTCTCTATGGCTGTTGCAGAAAAACTTAGTGTGGTGAATGATTTTAACATAGTTAGAAGGGAAAAGTTACAAAACATGACTGTATCCATGATATTGAATATTGGGTGAAAACTAACAAATTTTTTAATTACTATAGGGTAATTAGAAATGTAATTATTTAAGAACTCCAGATAAAGAATAATAAAATGAAATGACGTCATCGATTTATCTATGAAGAGTATTGTTTCTTGTTAGTGATTTCTTGAAAATATTGAATTTCTTGTCGGTTCTTTTAATTTTTTGTAGAAACTTGATATGAAATAAGAAGTTGTTGTATGATTGCCAATGCAACATCTACTAGTAACCAATAAAGTCAAACTGGACGCTGACTTGAGCAGCTTTGGATCAACTTATGGCTTTGTGTCTATTTTCGAAAAAAATGTTCTGGTTATAGAACAAGACATTTGTATCTCTGTGTATCATTGGGGTTCGCATAATTATTATAGTCGAAACATGACTGGAAAATTTGGAGGAAGTTACTTACCAATTATTGTTATTTTATTTAAATAGCATCTATTGAAGTTGAAATCATCCCTTCGTAAATTTTACGGACTCCATTACGAGTTGGTTGACCGTTATGTAATAACCGTTTCACAAATGAGATCGGATATGTTCCTTACGTCGTAACTACAATCCCCTTCCCTTTCATAATTGTGACCTACCGAATAAGACTATTTACTGGATTTGTTTTAACATGAGCAACACGACGGGTGCCACATGTGGAGTCGAATCTGCTTACCCTTCCGGAGCACCCGAGATCACCCCTAGTTTTGTTGGGGTTCGTATTGCTTATTGTTTAGTTTTCTATGTTGAGTCATGTGTACTATTGTTTGTCTGTTTGTCTATTTCATTTTTAGCCATGGCGTTGTCAGTTTATTTTCGATTTATGAGTTTGACTCTACCTCTGGTATCTTTCATGGTGTCGAATGTATAACAGGCCGTACTTTGACCTGTATTGGTTTAATTTTTAAACATTGCGACTTGGTTGGAGAGTTGTCTCATTGGAACTCATACCACATTTTATTTTTACATAAAAAAATACCGAACTCAATGGGATGTTCATAATAAAAACTGACAAAATCAAATACTGTAAAAAAAATAATGGGGGAACAGGTGACGGTAATAGTGACAATTGGTATCTTTATGGTAGTCATATGCATTTAAAAAGAAATGAAGAGAATAGTTTTGTTTAGATGGAGACATCTTTAACATACAAATTTATAAAACAATATCTACCAAATAACACTAACATATTGTACTGCAAAGTAATTAATCAGAAATAAAAGATATTTGTTTAATTTGAATATGATATTGATACATAAATATTATTTTTAAGAATAACATTACAATGATTTTTTCCTGCAGGATACAATAAATATGATATTGCCTCTGCTTTATTGTAAAAGAAATTGAGAATTAATTCATGTTTTTAATTATGAAATTGTGTTTATCATAATGTTCACGAAATTCACTTGTTAATAAAAAAAAAACATCGACAAAGAATTCCTTACCTTCACGTATTTTTACAGTCGTTATTAAAAGTTATTTCATGTTAATAGTATGATTTATATTTACTGCACTTAAAATCATATGCTAGAGAACCCGTAAAATTCAAGGGAAAAGAGAATCCTTATTAAAGAAGACAATATTTACCTACAAAGAGTACTTAATCAGTATCATTTAGTTGTTATAAAAGACATAACATAAACATTAACTTGGACTTTTAAAAGAATCAAGTATTGTAAAATTAAGGTACTAGTTAAAAGTGTAAATAAACTCATCATAGATACCAGAACTAAGTTTAGTATAAACGTCAGACGCGCGTTTCGTCTACAAAAGACTCATCAGTGACGCCCGAATCCGAAAAAGTTAAAAAGGCCAAATAAAGTACGAAGTTGAAGAGCATTGAGGACCAAAATTCCTAATAGTTTTGCCAAATACAGGTAAGGTAATATCTGCATGAGGTAGAAAAGCCTTATTTTACATAAATAAGGCCGTTAGTTTTCTCGATTGAATTGTTTTACATTCGTCTTATCGGGGCCTTTTATAGCTGACTATATGCGGAATGGGCTTTGCTCATTGTTGAAGGCCGTACGGTGACCTATAATTGTTGATATTCGTGTCATTTTGGTCTTTTGTTGATAGTTGTCTCATTGGCAATAATACCACATCTTCTTTTTTTATATTAGTATTTCAAAAAATTTAAAAATTTAAAAATAGTAAATTTATAAATATAACCTGAACTTCACAAAAAAGAAATATAACAGAATTGATGAATATTATCAGTACTTTTTATTTATTTATAGTGGATTGGGAAACAAGTTTTGCAACTTATATTAATCCCTTTCCACTTTGCGGGTGCGAGTGCTGCCTTGTAGCGGCATTAGCCTACTCTTTTTCGAAATCTACAAGGGTGTTTTTTTACGTGCAAGAGTTATGGCTCTCTCTTAACACGGGACAGCCATTCATCGTCCCCTTCCGACGGACTATCATCGTTTCCTCAAGACCATACTCGCAAATGGTGTCGAGGGAGAGCCGAAAATTGAGTTCCTGAAATTTTCATCCCAGATGGGAATCGAATCAGGAACCTTTGTGTTAGTAGTCCGATGCACTAACCACTACACCACGGCTCTATATTACTTCGTATTTAAAAGCACATATGTAAAAATCGATAAATAGATTTACGGTATGAAATGCAATTTTTTGTTTCAATGAAAAATAATAATGAATTCAATAGTTAATATATATATGCAGTCAAGAAAGTTCTGTCATAAGGGTTATATGAAAAACGTTTATGGTACATTATTACAGGACTGAAGACGATGTTCATATGCCAATAAGAAGTTATCAAAATGGTCTGACCAGTCAGCAAACTTTACTTTCCACTCTTTCTCCACCTCTGACGTATCCGCTGTAATAAAAAAAAATACAACTGTTAGAACAACATTTTATTTGATTTATCAAATAAATTTGTAAAATACAACAAAAATTAAAATCACACAAATACTCAACTCCGAGGAAAATTCTAAATGAAAAGTCCGGAATAAAATGGCAAAATCAAAAGCTCAAACACATCAAACGAATCGATAACACCTGTCATATTCCTGACTTGGTACAGATATTTTCTGACGAAGAAAATAATGGATTACAATTGTTTTTTTTAGCCAGCTAAACCTCTCACTTGTATAACAGAAAGTTGATATTTAATACTTTTCCGGGATCAATTTAAGATAATATTTTTAGTTTACAGTTGTTTACTATTTTGTGTTAGTACTGAATCTCCTTTGGAAATATGTTTGCCATTTCAATAGGGACTTTCCGTTTTGAGTTTTCCTCACAGGCACTTGTCTCCAAAAAAAAATTCCTGTATACCTTAATATAACACAAGGTACTTAACTATTTTTTTTGAAAAATGACACCCAGTCCCGAAATCCCGTGATTTTTTTTATTTCTCGGTTGTCAAACCTTCTTAAACTTAATATGCCGTAAATCTAAATTGATTTATCTACACAATGGTATATGACACGACTATCATTGTTGTCGGGATCATTAGTAGCAGGCCTCAGAAGTCGGTCAACGGGATGTATTTTTTCATTCGTCTCATTTTTTGGCAACACCTAGCCCGCATGTTAGTTTATACTGGTTTCTCATTGGTCAATCGTCTGTCTAAAAATAAATGTGGGAAATTTTGGTCAATTTATAACTCTACATTAGTGTCGTTGTGTACACGTGTGTTTCATAACAAACTTATTTGTGTTTGTTTCACATAATTTGTAAAGAATTTACAATAAAAGTAATAATTCATAGTCAGAGGGAAGCTGACAGCTTTTATTTTAATAACTTTTTATAATAATTCAATCACTGCGGGCTGGGTGTTGCCAAAAATTGAGACGAATGCAAAAAACATCCCGTTGACCGACTTCTCAGGCCTGCTAATAATGATCCCGACAACAATGACAGTCGTGTCATATACCATTGTGTAGATAAATCAATTTAGATTTACGGCATATTAAGTTTAAGTAGGTTTGACAACCGAGAAATAAAAAAAATCACGGGATTTCGGGACTGGGTGTCATTTTTCAAAAAAAATAGTTAAGTACCTTGTGTTATATTAAGGTATACAGGCATTTTTTTTTTGAGACAAGTGCCTGTGGTTTTCCTCGGTAATTTTGTTATTTTACTTTTTCATATCAATAGTGTTTCTCACACTAGATCAATACGTGATGAAGAGCGCAAATTATAATAATTTTTGTTTCGGCTAAATATAACCATGACTGAGATGTTCAAGTGATAGTGGGCACGTTTTCCTAATGGAATAGCTTGTATGATCACAATTCTAGAGCAGCGAAGCAATATTAGTATCATATATAAATATCATAATTTGTATAGGCATACTGCTGATCAGACAAAGATAACTTTTTCGATAATTTAGGTGATGGGTATATATTCGGAACCCCAAAGATTTTCTGTAGTGTATCTTTTGTTTTGTTATCTTTTTGTTATATTTATTTGATTGTTTTGCACTTTGTTAACGCTGTGATTAGCAATAACAAATTTGTTTGTTTGTAGTAATCCATGCGCGCATATCTTCCGAGTTCATCTTTACATTTGTTTTTATTATATTGAACATGATTTGTTTTGGGTAACCTTAAAACATGTTAAAATACACAAGTTGATATATCTTCTTGTGTAATTTTGAACATGTTCTCGATTAGATTTTTGTAAAACATTTCATGAACAGTAAATTTACAGGAAATGATCGGATCAGTGATAATTTCTGTCTACACGGACGTGCTGACCAATAAGCTGGTGATAAAGAAGACCATTTATTCCAGTATGATAGTTGTTAACTAGATTTATAAACGAAAATGGTTCTGTTTTGCTGAACATGTTATATTCAATCTAATATAAAATATCAGATAAATGGAAGTTATTGTTCTGAATTTTGGATAATGAGTCTTAATACGGGTCATGAATGAATTCAAATGAAGCAAACTGCAATATCATACCAAGCAAGTAAAGACATAGCATGATTTAATGCTTGATATTAGAACATTAACAAGCACTGGTCAATAATAACTACTCTATTCAAGGTTGCGTGGTGCACTTCAGAGAAAAAGAAAATATTTGCATAACAGTTCATCAAAACTTCTTATTCATTCCGATGATGGATTGAAATTATAACTAATGACCCTTAATTTTTACTCTTCTAACAATTTTGCAGCTGGTTTTGTAACTGTACCACATAACCTTCAATATGTTTGACTAATTAAGCTAAAGTTAATAACAAGATACATTCACCTACCTGGAAATGTTAGTTCAACATGCAAAGCTTTTACAAATGGTTTGCGTAATTTTGTTTCTCAGGTGACACGCATCTACGGTAGTACAAAGAAAACTGCAGTTGAGACAACGAAATATTCGATTTTGGTCGTTAAAAAACCGCAATTAGCACATTGTGAAAAAACTTCACAGCGAATGAAGTATCACAAATCAGAAAGTTACTTTCAAGACTGTGAAATAATAAGTAAACAATACTTTAATATCGGCAGTTAAACAACATAAAAAAAGGATTTGCTAAACAAAATTTCTTCCAAGCTATGTGATGCTCCGCACCAGTTTTTATTAGTATTTTACATACATTTTTAACTTTTCGCATTAGTCGCTTATTCATTATAATGTCATTACATACATTTCATTTCTATGATAGAATTACATTTTATATTCTTATTCATTCTCATTTTTTCTTATCAAACAGTAATAAGAAATTCACCGACTGATATGTTTTTTTTTTATTCCTGTCCACTATCAGATTATTGAGACAAATGATGATAGATATGATGATATTATGTTAAAACAGATATACAAAAAAGAAAGAAATTAGTACACTAGTAATGCGACATGGAGTCCAAGTTAATACATATATTTATCACAATCACTCTTCATTTACAGACTTCAGAAGAGAAGACACACAAAAAAGCATGTTCGTAGAAAAAAAACATGGCTATTGTCACTACAATATACTAATAAAGAACATAGGACATCGTAACATAATAATTGATATCGAACGATTCACCATGCTACATAGACATCTATAATGAAAAGAGCATATCACCGATCTTTATTACGCATATGATGTCAAACATACTTTAACAGTTTGAGCATTAAATAAAAAAATGAAAGTCATCCTGCATTAGAATAAAAAATTGAGAGTTTATAAATATGGAAGAACGGAACAAAGCAACATAATATTTAAAAACAAATTCCATGTTAGAGAAAACCAGAGGATACATTCCATATACAATCCAAATCTATCCAAGTTTCAATAAACAAATGTTTCTTTACTCAAATTATAAAAATATAAGACTTCTGTTAAATAGAGATGAGAACAAATGCACCGACTTGGTTGATCGTAACGGAAATTTGTGCTATATATAGGCACAAGAAAAAAGAAAAGTAAAAGAAAAGTTCAAAAGAATCTTGCATCCATATCCCAAGCATGACTTTTATTCTTATTTACACTAAAGCTAAGCAGACGATTCCAAGATTTTGTTTTATATTGAAAAAAACAAGAAGACAGTTTGTGTAAAACTTCATTATGTTTCTTTTTCAAACTTTATACCTTGCTGACATATACTCATATTCATAACTAATTTTAATATCAGTTCTTTCTGATAAATGTAGCAATTCATATAATTAATAACACTGAGAATGAAACTCATTTCAGATACCAGACTTTCAAATATATACGTCGGACATGCGTTTTGCATGAGATTCGTCAGCTAAAAACGACTTCAGACGTCTTTGTTGGGGATAACGCCTAAGTGTTTCGAATAATTCAATATTTTAAAGATTATGTTTTAGTTTTTATGTAAATCTCTCAAAACTCTCACTGCATATAATCATTACGCCAATATACAGGAATTTTAGCTTTCGAGAAGTTTCCAGTACATATGCTATTGTGTAATAAAAGTACTTAGCTTTATATAAATTGCGATAAAAATTCTAACTCAAAAACGATTTTTGACATAATCACTTGTTTGTGTTGTCAGTTGTTTAAACTGAAAATACATTTTTATTTGATTTTTATGATTTCGTTATAGTATTCAATTCGTTTTGCAATTAATAAAAATGGATCATCATTACTTTTCAAATACAGGTCCTTTATAAAAAAAAACCCACATATTTTAAATTTGCTACTAAACAAATTGTGTATGTTGATTTGTTTTATTTGTATTAGACTTACCCGTTTCCTTTACTAAATTTGGCAAGTATTCATTCCAGAACGCACAGTCTTGAATTTTAGGTCCAATTCCTATCGTATTCCTTTGTTCACGATCATGCACAATGTTCGTAGTAAGTCTGAGGTATTTACGTTCTTCTATCGTATAAACTGGCCATTCATCTAACATCACTATTTCACCGTCCACCTGCTCTTTGTTTGGATCCCTACAAGAATTCATGGACAGTAAATGATTTAGAAAACATCTAACACAATTTTGTTCAAATATTTATCAAATATCTTTCGTTTTCATAGGGTTTTTGTAGTATTTATAAGAAATTGTTGTGCTATGTTTGTGTGTATTATTTGTCAAAAAGTACGATTTAATAAAGCGAATTTGCTGAATAAAGTCCATATTTTTTGTTACTTTTGAAGCCCCAACTTTGAATCGTTGGTTAATTCGAAAACTTTATCAATACAGACATAATAGTTTTTGTTTTTCTAGCAAACAGTTTGACTGTCATTTGGTTGTGATAACAATAAATAGTCTTGGTACAATCAAAAACCTGATAATTGATTGTTCAAATAAGGCCTTCCAAAATAGTGGAATTAATTACTTTTGGAGGGTCAAAAACTCGTTGGAAGTACTTGATAAATTGCATGCTTATATTGGTGATTTTGAATCTATTTAAAATTCTGATTTTTCTACCCTATATACCAAATTGCCTCACATTCACATTAAGAAAAAATTCACAAACCTAATTAAATGGGCATTTAAAAAGTCAAAATGTGAATATATATGTTCAAAGTCTTTTAGGTCATTTTTTAGTAGCAATAAACAAAAAAACTATGTCAATTGGATATGCTTTGGTACTATATCTGCCCTTGAAATTTTACTAGATAACATTTGTGTTCGCTTTAGAGATTCCGTATATCGTCAGGTTATCGGAATCCCAATTGGAACTAACTTTGCACCACTAATTGAGGACCTGTTTTTGTATTGCTATGAGTTACAATTTATTACATGAATCAGCAAAGACCCATCGAAACAGCATCTGATACACAAATTTAATAATACTTTTAGATATTTTGATGATATTTTGTCTCTCAATAATGACGATTTTAGTATATATACAAAAGAATTTTACCCTGTTGAACTTACTCTAAATAAACCTAATACTAACAATGACCACTGCCCTTTCCTCGATCTATATCATTAACGGAAAGCTTAATACTAAAATTTATGATAAAAGAGATGATTTCTCATTTCCTATCGTTAATTATCCATTTTTAAATGGTTACGTTCCCTTGTCACCATCTTACGGTGTTTATATATCTCAACTTGTACGAATCGCTCGTGTATGTAACAATGTTTTAGAATTTAACGAGAGAAATTTATGTATTACTGAAAAAATTATTATACCAGGGTTTTCGATATCACAAACTAGTCAAAACATTTACTAAATTTTATCATCGGTATAAGGATATCATTCGTAAATATAGCTCAACATGCAGACTTTTTATACGTTCAGGTATTTCACATCCAATATATTATGGAAATATTCTTTATAAAGCACAAAAATGTCAGTATTCACATCAGAAGCTAACACAACCTTTAAATAGACTTGTCAAGAAGGGATATAGTTACGATACTGTTGTCAGGTCATTAAAGATTGCATATTTTGGCGTTAATACTGATTCACTTATAGGGTCTTTGCATCGAAACTAAACACATTTATTCAAAAACCAGTTGTTGGCATGACACGGGTTATGTTCTTCGCGTATATGTTATGATGGTATTATACTTAACCCCTCATGGGAAGGATTGTGCTTGATATTCATATGATGAAGACATAATCTTTCAATCAGTTTAATTAAAGTCTGGAGCTGGCATGTCAGTTAACTGCTAAAATTCTGATGTTATTTATGTATTATTTTCATTTTGTTTGTTTTCTTTGGTTACATCTTCTGACATCAGATTCGGACTTCTTTTGAACTGCATTTTGACGTGCGTATTGTTATGCGTTTACTTTTCTGCATTGGCTAGAGGTATAGTGGGAGGGTTGATATCTCATCAACATGTTTAACCCCGCCGCAATTTCGCGCCTGTCCCAAGTCAGAAAGCCTCTGGCGTTTGTTAGTCTTGTATTATTTTTAATTTTAGTTTCTTGTGTAAAATTTGGAGTTTAGTATGGCGTCCATTATCACTGAACTAGTATATATATTTGTTGAGGGGCCAGCTGAAAGACGCCTCAGGGTTCGGGAATTTCTCGCTGCATTGAAGACCTGTTGGTGACCCTCTGTTGTTGTCTTCTCTATGATCGGGTTGTTGTCTCTTTGACACCTATCCCATTTCCATTCTCAATTTTATTTAAATCTTTCCTTACACCTTACTCAAACCCCCCTATCACCTATGTTGATATAAACCAGCCATTCCTTTTTAATCTTACGCAATTCGATTGGACGAAATAGTATTCCTTCACCTTGACCCTCTTAACTGTTGAATGCATTTTAATATATATCAAAACACAAACAATAGTACACAACACACATCATAGAGCACATGATATCTTCTCTGTTTTCATCGGGATGGGAACTTAAACATTGAGAATCTTTGAGAAAAATTTAATCACCTTTGTCGACGTTTAACAATTATTATCATGTAGATATTGAATGATAATTGCAATATACATATGTCATGATTTAACTATATTAAAATCTGCTCATCTTGAAATTAAAGTCATAAGAAACCTCAAATAAAAAAAATTAATGCATATGTTTTTTATAACTCAATAAATAGTTTTCATTATAAAACTTATGTACATATATTTTTTTCTTAAGAAAATTCTTTAATTTATTCATATTAAGAAGAAGTTTACTTTATTTGAATTGCTTCCTTCCAGCAAGCAATTCCCCCGACATATTTTCCGTATGCAAGGTGACCTCAGTGTGACCCATCTCGTAAAAAAACGGTGACCACAATACGCATGGATGTCCTTAAAATAAACTATTATCTGAATTTACATGTTAAAAACGTGCTCAATTTCCATGCTTTTTTGTTTATTTTTCGTCAATTGTTGACAAACAGGTGACAATCGTTAAACTTCGGCTTCAAAACACGAACTTTAATTACCTGCCATATTTTCACAACTACACTGACCGATTGAAAAAAAAATTGACGATTATACGAAATTTACACACAAAAAATGATAAATTCGAGCACAGAAGACTAAGTTTATGATGTTTGTATGCATTGGTTCAAGAATTGGAAGAACATTATTTTTCACCGGTCACTCGTTTGTTATGACTTTAACCTTTGAAATATACTTATATCGTGTATCAGGTGTTAAGGTTTATGTACCCTTCTGTAGCCATTTTTGTACGAATTTTTCAAATCTCAATTGTATAAAAACTACAGATGATGAATGAATAATAGAGATAGGCCATTTAGTACATATTCCAAGGGGAAACTTGATGCAAAGCATTATATTTTACTGTTTCATTGGATTTGATAGAAAAAGAGGACTTTGTGGCAAATAAATCAAGATTTTTGTAGAAAATACACAGCCTTTAATACAGAGATTTTTGTTTTAAAATTTGAAACATAAATTACTCACTTGCTTTTCTATGATGTGCTAGTATTTATTTTTTACAAAAAGTTCTAAGCAACCTGTAAATTCCAAAACGCCTCGTGCTGAGTCACTAAAGTCGAGCGCACCCTAAAAGGTGTACTTGATTTTGACCATATTTATATTTGTTTTAACCAATAACTACATTTATAAACTTGTTTTAAGGAAATCAATGCTAGCACTGCATGCAATAATTATAGATTATCGTTGATCATCTCAACGAGATTGATTTTCTCGCTTGAGCTGGTACAGCGAAAGTGAGAAAAGCAATCGAGTTGAGATGATCAATGATAATCTGTTTATCGCTATTTTACCTATGACGACGTTGTCAATTTCATGTCAATTTCGTTAGCAACGCCACGTGGCCTCCTAAGTTTCTAGCGATAATTTTTCCATCTCCAGCGAGAAGCATGATATGAAAATTATCACAAAAAAAGATCAAAGGAAAAATGTACAAAATAGCGATTATACTATATCTATCATTTATCAAATTTCCAAATATGAGAGTAGAAGGATAAAGGCTGTGAATTTTCTATAAAAATCTTGATTTATTTGCCACAAAGTCCTCTTTTTCTATTAAATGCAATGGAACAGTAAAAAATAATGCTTTGCATCAAGTTTCCCCTTAGAATATGTACAAAATGGTCTATCTCTATTATTCATTATATCTGTAGTTTTGATACAATTGAAGTTTGAAAAATTCGTACAAAAATGGTTACAGAAGGGTACATAAACCTTAAAGCTGAACTTGTTAGACAACCAATAGAGAAATATATAAAAACACAAGCAATTCTTTATTGGGCTAGATTAAATACTGAAAACATAAACCTATTACTAAAAGAAAGTTATACATTAAGTAAACACTTTGATTCACAAGGAATTTATACTTGGTCCACTTTTATCAAAGATTCAACACAAGAAATGAATATTGATATACAAAAAGTAATGTCTTGTCAAAATATGGAACACTTTAACAAACTAAAGACTTGGATTAAGAATATTGCAAGCAAATGTTATTCAGAACTACTGGAAAATAAAATAAACAGTTTGAACGAAAATAGCAAACTTTTTCTTTACAAAAATATTAAAGTTAAACAAGACCAAGAATTTTATCTAAAATATCAAAATTTTGAAACTAGACGTTTATTTACAAAAATTAGAATTAGTGACCATAATTTGCTCATTAAAAAGGGCAGATATCTAAAAAAAAACAACCTAGAAACAATAGAACATGTCCAACTTGTAAAACCTTAGAAGATGAAAATCACTTTCTCCTCTAATGTCAAATTAATAATGTTTTACGTTTAAAAGCTGAGGACAGAGGAATCTTAGTTAGTTTTACTTGTATATATATAAATATGTGTGTGTTCCACTCAGTTATTTCATTGTTGTTACTTTTGTTTATGTCACAAGTATAATGTTACTTATATGACAAATAAAGATATTTTATTTTATATATTAAATATGTTTTATCTAAAACCATTTCGTCTTGCACATACATGTACAGGCTCTATTTGTCAGTGCTTTCTTTTTAAACAAGGAAAAATCGACATACAGAGGATTTTTACATATTGAAATAATGCATTCCTTAGATATTTTAGAAACTTTATAGGTCCTTTTTTCGATTTTTTGAAGGAACAAAATGTTCGAAGAAGTATCGAAACGAAATTAAGTAAATTGGTTCAACTTATATTTTTATATAAAAATCAATTTGATCAATTGAAGGCCAGATTCAACTAAAAAAAACCTGGATATAATAAAAACAAAAAAAGTAAATTGTATTATGGCTAAAAAATAAACGCTGGAAAAAAATACTAATTACAATTAAAAGACACACCACACAGGACAATAGTGTACACAAGAACGCCACCTAAAACCAGGTGAACCAAGATGCTCCAGAAAGGTACAAAATTTCTGGTTCACAAGTGCCACGATTCAACACATATCAAATCGTGCAATCAAGATTCGGCCAATAATTAAGTCCAAAGAAGTTAAAAAGTGCTCAAAAACATTAAACATCTTGAGATGTGAATAAAGTTAGCTGTATACAAACAATACATGGAAAAACAGGTAAATTGCAACTAAGAAAACAAAAACCCGCTGATGTTTTTATTATAAGTAAAAGCTTATCTCATCCGGACTTGGAAATGGTAGGCTTTTCGTTTCTGTGTGTCTAGTAATATCTAGACAACTTCTGGTGAGATTGAGTAGAATGCTTAATTAAGTGCGTTTCAACTAAATTATATCGTGAAATAACAGAAATGAAAGAGAAAAGAATATTATATTTGTTTTGTTCAATTTAAACTTCGAACAATATATATACATATGGATTATTGAATATTTCATAATCTGTCGGAATGTGCTTTCTATGAGTTCAATAGAGTAAAACTTGATAAATCAATACAAACTGTATAAAAATCAATCCTTTGACAAGTTTGGCTATTTCTATAGGTTTCTTTTGGTATTATAGTTCGCCAAGTAAACATCCCTGTCATTCAATTATGCCTTATAATTTGTACTAGAAAGATTATATAAATAAATTCCGATTCTTATCAATTCATTTGTTAAATGATGTTATTTGATTTCAGTTGTACCCCCCAAAAAGTAAAATTGTCAATATTGTCTTCAACAGCAATATGTAGCACGGAATAACATTTCGATTCATTTGAAATATATATACAAAAAATCGATACTGTTTTAAAGGCATTGCTATCAATTTTAGGTCAACATTGCTGCAAGTTTTGTTAATCTAAAATCGATTTTACATATATCCATATAGGTAAATCAATTTTTCCCAAATTAAGTTAAGAAGGGGGGTAGGGGGGTCAGCGAAAAAACTATGTGAATTAAGTTTTTTATCCTACATTGAACTTTTGATGTCGTCCCTAATATTGACCGGTGAGTGAAGTTATTGGCACTGTCTTTTTAATTACTGGCAACACCTACTTTTAAACTTGGAACAATGACTTGTTATTCATTTGATCCAAAACAAATTAGGATCAAGGTGAAAGGTAAAGGTCGTTTTTAAATTCGGAGTTTTTATCCATTCGTTTGATGTGTTTGATCTTTTGATTTTGCCATTTGATTGGAGACTTTCTGTTTTGAGTATTCCTCGGAGTACAGTTTTTTTTGTGTTTTACTTATTGTGATGCACGATCAAAATAATATTTACTGAATTTTTCTCATAAGCTTTCAGTTTGTGTGAATTACAACTTAGAGATACATCATTATGTAACTCTATGCTTATTATATAATATTCTATACCTACCCAGTTTTGGCAAAATTTGTCCAATATTTCATTAACTTTTTGCTAAACTTCTTCTCAATGTGACTGTAATTTTTTGATGGATTCAACGGTTCTCCAAAAACAAAGTTAATTTCATCCCCATGTAAAACTCCCATCCAGTTTGGCCAAAAATGTGCTGTTGATCTATGTTCAAAACGGTATTGATAGACTGGAACACCTGCTAACGCATATCGGTCAGCAAAATCTATAGTTGGGCACACAAAATTCATATCGCCAAATGCTTGATCTACTGATAATGCATTTAACTTTTGGTCATTAGGATTTTTCCACGGTGTATATTGAAATTTTATTGCCTCAACTCCAAAAGAATTAAGCGTTTTTGGATATTGTGGATAGTGTTGGAAAAAGTGACGAACACAGTCGAGAAACTGAGATCTGCTTAAATTTAAACTATCTGAAAAGTTAAGGGGGAAATACTCTGGTTTATCATACACAAGGAAATAATTCCCTTCATTTATGTTTGTCCCAATAAGTATTGGTGTTTTCTTGAAATGACGATTTATAAATGCCATTTTTGGTGATTCAGGAATTAAAACACCATCTATAACAGCTACGAATGGGAACTGATTAATGCCATGAGCTATTGTATGAGTAAAATCTTTTGCTGGAAACTGTGAACCATTTTTTTCTCGCAAACATTTCAGCGTCATCTTCACATCTTTTTGGGAACAATTAAAAGCTTTTGCTAGTTCTGTTGATCGGCGAAAAGCTTCCTTTTTAGTAACGGTAGCCCAAGTTGCTTGCGGTGCTCCACTTTGTAAAATTGCTCTCTGAAACTTGCCTCTGCTTAGAGGTGAAAGCATATGTATTCCTACTGACGCAGAACCGACACTTTCTCCAAATAATGTAACATTATGACTATTACCTCCAAAGTTATGTATATTTGTTTGGACCCATTCAATAGCTGCTAACTGATCAAATAATCCCGCATTCCCAGGAGCTTCTGAATCGCCAAACGATAAAAATCCCAGAGAACCTAGACGATATTGCATAGATACAACAATAATGTCGTTTTCGGCAGCTAAATATTTTGCATTATATACATCTAAGGCTGATGATCCGTAACTGAAAGAACCACCATAAATCCATATCATTACAGCTTTATTTTGAAATGGAGGATTTGACCGAGGTACCCATACATTTAGATATAAACAATCTTCGTCGACTGGAGTATTTGGATCCCACATCTGAGCTCCTTTAAAATTCTTAAACATAGAATCGTTTAAATAAATGCATGATTTAGGGAGATGAGTAGCGTCGAACACGTCAGGCCATTCGTCTGCTGGTAATGGGTGACGAAAACGAAGCTCACCAACTGGTGGTTTTGCATAGGGAATTCCATAAAAAGCATCTACGTGTTTGCCGTGGTGTACAGTGAGCCGTTTGCCTCGAACATATCCCTTGTTGGTTTGAATTATTGGACTGGTACCCAGAGTTGTTGAAACAGTTGATAGTATCGTCCATAGTATCGGTGTAACTACAGACGATATAAAATTCCCCTTCATGACATTACTCCACCAGAAGGTGTTTCTGTAAAATAAATAGAAAAAATGATAAAGAAATAAAAAAAATTACGAATAGTACACACTTTATTTACGTTTCTACCTTTTAGATATACTATGTAAGCAATTGGGTTTGATGAAAATTGACTTCTCTTTTTTGTCATCTTTCAATCCATGTGTGATAGAAAAGTATAAAAGGGTCCAGAGAAAAAAATCATTTTAAGCCGACAAATGATGAAATCAAAATTTAAATTTGCCTTTATAACAATCCATACTTAATGCAAACATTCTTTAAGTTCCTTATGCGCAACTGACATATTCAAAATGTTTGTCAAATTCTGTACAAACCTGTTTGCATTTCTATGATAACAATATTTATATTTGTAATTGCACTTCTTTGTAAAATGTTACACACAATGCACTTCTCACTATTTTCTCGCACTGTTGTTTTCTTGTCTTACTTCTATCATCAAGCTCATAATTTACCCAATTTATGATGCGAATTATTAGTGCCCACCATGAAATGTTTGTTACATTTCAGATCAAGGAAGTTATTTTTGCTATCTAATAGCTTTACCATTTCTCTTCGTAGCTATCCAAATGCTAATTTGTGAAATAGATTTCGTTTTTGACACAGTTTTCTGACAAACAGCCGATAACGAATATTTAATAAAGTAATTTGTTTATCAATTATTTTTCCACAAAAAATAATAAATGGTGATTTATTTGTCTTTCACATCAGAAACTGAAAATCGGAAGTTTACGCTAAAGACAAACAGCTCTAATTGACAAGAGATCGCGTTCTTTAGCGTTTCACTTCCAATCACAGTTGGAAAATGTCGTCTGCCTTGAGCGATAAGTTTCTACTTCAATGCATGATACAATATAACAAGGGTGATAACGGATCTATATTTACTAGCAATGGAGAAGAAATGATTGGTTTATTGACTCCGAGAGCTATAGCAATTGTATAGGTATCAACACATGTAAAACAAAAAAAATATATCAACACATTGATAATTGAAAATTAAAGATTAAACAAAGCAGATAATCAGCATAAAAAATTGATAAGTTCCTGCTTTTATTTTTTACCACATTCCGTACGAGATCGTTGTTTTGAGACATTGCAATTAACAACCAACAGGGTGACTATGATGATGCATGACTTATTCAAATCTAGTGGAAGGAATATTTAGGAAGAGAACATGTAAATATGATACGAATATGAACTCTTCTATGTACTATACCGACACAGTGAGCTGAATTTTACCGACGTCGATTTGTAGGAAGACCCGGACATATTTTTGTGACGCCGAGTCAATCGCTGTTTGATGTTAGTCCTAGATAATGTGTGGTTAGTTAGTGGATAAGCTGTAAATTCAGTTTTTTAAATTGATATCTAACCCACGACCTCAGGCTCTTGTGGTGAACATGCAATTTAGCCATTTTGATTAACGTACTAATTATAAAAATAGGTAGATGTGGTATGATTCTTAACATAAAGACAACTCTTCATCAGAGACTAATTGACATGTGGCGCGGCTTCAACACCCATGTCGTATAGCAAGTTATAAAAGACCCCCAAATGAAAATTGTTAAACAATTTAAACGGAAAAAAATAGCGACTTGATTAATGCACAAAAAAATAAACCAAAAACAAATATGATATACAACAACAAACTACAACAACTTAATTACAGTCTCATAACTAGGGACAGTCAAGTTAAGAATGTTGAGGAGTTGATATATAACTACTGTTTTACTTTATAAAGATGGCTTAACTGTATGCACATAACTCTTACGTCAAAATTGACTTACAACTTTGAATTTAAAAGAAGTTCGGTGGAGAATTACACTTTATAACAAAAGAGAACATTTTAAATGTGAACTTTCCATTTCTATGTAGCAATATATCATCCAAATGGACAATTGTAACTATACGAATCCCTGTCAAAGATTCTTATGAAGAAGAAGTTCTGTGTTTATGTTTATATTAGTTGTTTTTTTAAGCTTGGTGTCGATCGTTGAGTCAAGCCATTGTATAACTTTTGTTCATTGCTGAAGGTTATTTGATAACCTTAGTTCTGTAAAACAGGAGGATGAATACAGTTGTTGTATCAAAGCATGATCGTAGTTACCGAAAGCAAGAAGAAAGAAGTCAAAAGAAGGGCGAATATACCAGAGGGACATTCAAACTCATAATAAAAAAACAAACTGACACCGCCATAGCTAAGCATGGAAAGAGACGAAGAGAAAAACAGACGAACAATAGTACGTAAAACACAGCAAAGAACAAACATCTGCCAATACACCAACGCTGTACTTCTCAGTAGATGTCATACCACAACTTCATTTATGTTGTGGTTCATTAAAAGAGGGACGAAAGATACCAAAGGGACAGTCAAACTCATAAATCTAAAACAAACTGACAACGTCATGACTAAAAATGAAAAAGACAAACAGAAAAACAATAGTACACATGACACATCATAGAAAACTAAAGAATAAACAACACGAACCCTATTAAATTTCGCGGGTATATATATTTTTTAGATTGAGGAAAATAAACATTTTCAATGAATTTAAATTTCGTGTTTTTGCTAAAGTTTGCATAAGCCTTTAGAAAGTTTCGAATTCGTTGAATATTTTTGGGTTCACCTGTACCCATGAAATCCACGAACATTGGTATCTTACGAATACTACTGATTCCACAGTAGTACAGGAAAACAAGACATTGTGTTATTCCATGTATATTGTTATTATTTATAGATTATCGTTGATTATCTCAACGAGATTGATTTTCTCGCTTGAGCTGGTACAGCGAAAGTGAGAAAAGCAATCGAGTTGAGATGACCAATGATAATCTGTTTATCGCTATTTTACCTATGACGACGTTGTCAATTTCAATGTCAAGTTCGTTAGTAACGCCACGTGGCCTCCTTAGTTTCTAGCGATAATTTTTCCATCTCAGGCGAGAAGCATGATATGAAAATTATCACAAAAAAAGATCAAAGGAAAAATGCACAAAATAGCGATAATATTGAATAAACACTGTTTTGTTATATTCGGGATACGTCTGTTAGATATTCACAACACGACACCAATAACCAAAAAGATGTTAAGGGCTAACTCAATAGTCCTGAACATTAGAAATTGTCTGTACAATATTTCAAAATGTAAATAAAAATTTGACAAAATTTATAAAACGATGTGCCATAATTATTCAAATTATAGAAACAATGAAAAAAAATTTACTACATTACAAGGAAACAGTTTATCAGGCTCCAAACAGGACAGACACGATAACATGATCCGAGTTCACATTTTGTTTTGAGATTTCAACCATCTCCTTATCATTTTAAACAGGTGCATGAAAGTGCACGCACTAAAATTTAATACAAAAGACTATCGATGAAAAATATCTTACACAAAATTACACTAGATCTTAACACTTGATAAATTTTAAAGATCTACAATCTTTCAAAAATTCAGTTCAATATGCAGTATCAGTACTCCAAAACCAATATAACAAAATATTGTTTATATATTTTAAGTTTATTTACTCTTCATGTAATATTATAGTCCGTTTTTATCCGTTGATTACATTACAAACAAATCTATAGAGCAAACATTTGTCATCTGAATGTATAAGAAACACAGCCTTTTTTTATTTTGTAAAGTCTATTGAATTTCTTGACAACTAGACACTTTTGTTTGTTAAATGAATGGTGTTATTACAAGTTGTTAAGGAGATATGGCTTTGAAAACAAATACCAATAGCATATCAGCAGGTATCTGAAGGAAAATTCCCAATTCCAGCAGTTTCTAGACAAAGGAAGCCATAATCGCTGATGCTCATAGCGTTAATCTCTAAACTTCATAGTACGCTCGAGGAAGATGATTAATGGCGGTGTAGTAACGCGTCAATTACATCATTATTTAGATTGTCAGAACATTCAGTCAATTATCAACAATAAATATATCTCCTTCGATCTTCCAACATTTTTTTTTATCTTTAACGGTACGATACAATAAACGATTGTTAAGAACGAGTCTCATGAAACAGTTTTGTTCAAACACATATTTCGATTTTACCAAGAAAATGATAAATTTAAATTACACCATCGCTTAGTGGTAATGTTACATTACTACAGCTAAAATAAATTGAACAGAAGTCTCTTTAGTGAAATTATAATATTTGTATTTTTTTTTATGAGGGTAAAAGTAAGATCAAACAATTGTCAGATGTTAAAATATTGGAATTTGAAAATAAAGCGATAACATGCTAAAGACACTCGTCAAGATCCTTATGAAATCAATTAAATGTGGCATATTGTACAGATAATTTTACACTACTAGTATACCATTGTTACAAACTGTTAACAAAAAACGAAAATAAATGAAATGAAATGAGATAAATTACCAAAAGATTTTAATATGATTCTTATTTAAGTAAATATAGCTCCTCATACGGCCTTCAACAATGAGCAAATAAAGGCAACACTAGCATACCGCTGTTCAAAACTCATTTATCCATGGACAAAAAACAAAATCGGATTAAATATAAGAGGAGAACAACGACACAACACTAAAATGTAACTAAAATGTAACACACACAGAAACGAACCAAGCATCAGACAAAATCCAACGAGAATAACAAATATAACATCAAAACCAAAAACATGAATTTGGGATACACAAGTACCGTGACACGTCTTATCGCAATATGAATTTACACATAAAAAAAAAGAGAAAACAAACGACGCAAACGACGCAAAATGTAACACACACAGAAACGAACTATAATATAACAATGACCATATTCCTGACTTGGTACAGGACATTTTTAAAGGAAAAAATGGTGGGTTGGACCTGGTTTTGTGACATGCCAAACCTCCCTCTTTTATGGCCATGTGAAATATAACATCAAAATGACAACACAACACCATAGGACTACAATATAAATAAAGTGGAGAACACAATTGACAAAGAAACACACCAACAAAAGGCTACAAGTTCAAAAATTTAATACGCCAGAAGTGCATTTTGTCCACACAAGACATACTTTTGCCGCCCAGATACAAAAGTTTGAATGCCGAAACAAGTACAAAGTTGAACAGCATCGAGGACCAAAAGATCAAAAAAGTTGTGCCAAAAACGGGCAGGGTTTTCTGTAAGTGACAAGAACATCCCTATTATTTAGAATAATTTATATTTTTGCAAACAGTAAATTTCATAAAATGACTATACAAAAGATGTACATGATAAAACTGAAGTATTAACTAATTACAGGAAACAACTGACATAACCAGACATTTGCAATACAAAAAGTAGACACATTTGAATAAGTTTAAACTTCAACGCAAACCCATACCATATACTAGCAGTCAGTTTTATAATAGGCCCAAACATGAAAATATATGAAACCATTGAGACGGAAAAAACAATATCCAGATTCACGAGAAATCATAAGTTTAGGTATGAGATCTGCTGTGAAGTACAGCTGCTGATTATAGAGTGTAGAATTATATGTATCATATCAGAATCTTTAAAAGTTCTATAACATTGATTTCAATAATTGTAATTATGCTTAATTAAAATATATTATTTGTACTTGTGATTTTAATGATGCTTTTTTTCCTTCTATTTTTATAGTGATAAGGTCTTTTCTTGTCTTGTTTTAGTGGTCCTCTTTTAAGTGTATAGAATTAAGAAGTTGGGGTGTGCTTTCAAATGAGGCAAATGTCCACCAAAGAACAAAGGATGAAAATTTAAACTGCTATAGGTCAACAGCCTTGCACGTACGTTGGAATAATATCTATACAGCATAATCAGCTATGAAAGGTACAACCTGTAAAAATGTAACATCATTAAAAGCGAAAAATTACCAACAGCCTGATTTATGACAAAACTATAAACGAAAAGCAAATATGACATACAGCAAAAAACGACAAACACTGATTTACCGGTATATTGCTAGTTACATCCCAGCTCCTTTGTTTTAACAGGGGTGATCTGAGCCGGATCACCCCTACCAGATCACCCCAGTTAGAGTGTCTTTGCTATGCATGCTTTCCTTTGTTCTGTATCATTTTGGCGGGAATGTCAAATCCACTATAAAACTTTTAATGAATTATACGGAAAACACTATCTATCAAAATTCATGTAGAAAAAATCCAGTGAATATGCTGGGATTGGAACTCAAGACCTTTATCATATATAACCACGACTGATACCACTACACAAGGACGACTGGATACGAACTAATAGTAATTTGACATACTTAGAGGAAGCAAGCTCTTTTTATAAGTGGGGCGAGTTGTCAGACCTTTATTTAGTGGGGTTTAACCCTTTTTCGTTAATAAGTGAGTATTCAAACTGATTGCTTAATTTAATTTTACACTTTATCAAAAGTGGGGCGAGTCGAAAAACAAGATTGGGGCGTTTTTTTTTATAATAAAGTGGCGATATAGTGTGGGTCGGTTGGCAAGTGAAGCGAGTTGACATTGTTTGCTATCTACTCATCGTGTGTAGGGGGTCATAAATAGTGTAGATCATATAGTAATATCTAAAGTATATTGTAATGGTTGTGTGGCGTTCTAAACTAGAATGTATGAATTGTAAAGGTTTTTTCGTCTAATTTAAAACAGCTGGGATGTAAGAAAGTTATCCTACTCAGACTTGGTGTGTCAGTGTTAGATCACCATCTGGCCTACGGCAATCGGGGTGATCTTACATTGACACACCGCTTTCTTGTTGGATATCTATTAAGGTTCATGTGGACCCTTTGGCTAAAACGGTTGGTTTTTTTTTTTATCTCAAAATTTACTCTGAGTACAGACAAACCTATGCATCTGGAAACGTTTTAAGGCATAGCATGCCCTAGATAAATTTAATTCAAATGCATTGTATGATTTAGACAATTTATTACTTAACTGAAATTTATCGTGCACTTTTTTCGTCCCTGCAGAAGATGATGAATTTATCAAACAGTTGCATTTCCCTTGATATGGTCCACTCAGGTACACAGTTTAAATCACCAATTATTGTCAGGTATCTATTGTCCATCTATTGTTCATTTCATTTAATATCGCTCACTTCAATTATTCCCTGTGGGGAAGTTCTCAAACCTCTTTCCCAACTTAGTTTATTTTGTCACCTTCTGGAGGAATGAAAAACAAGTGCACGGCAAAATCCTGGTAAGTTTTTATTTTTCTTAAGCATAAAACATATTTGAAATTTATTTATCTAGGGCATGCTATACCTTTAAAAAAATTACAGATGCGCAGAATTGTCTGTACTCAGAGTAAATTTTGAGGTGAAAATACGGCCATTTTAGCCACAGGATCCATATGAACCTTAAGGAAAAGCACATATAAAATACGATAGGTTATAATGTGTTTGAGAACGGTCAATCCTCAGACATTGCTGTAAAAACACAACTGAAGAGAAAACTAATGAAAATGGCTTGAATCGTAAATCAGTACAACGCACACACACACAAGAAATAGAAATAAGTATTATTAAGATAAAAGACATAAAAACAATCGATTTCAGAGTACTATTAATTACGCAAATGAAGTTCAAAGTCAATTACAACTAGTACATATTTTTTTTATTCATTACTAGTGAAAATAACGCAAAACATAACAAAACACATTCCCCAAAACCGAGGTTCAAATAGGATAACGTGATACAGACATTTGACGCGATTAGGTAAATCCAGTTTTATGTGCACTAAAACCGTCTCTTTTGCTGCCTAAAAATTATGAAGTAAAAGTGTAGCACACTATGGAAACCTAGAGTCTTTAAACCAATAGGTTGGCAACTAACTAGAAAAAATCAGGTAAATTATTTTTTGAAATCTGAAACTCCCATTCTGATATAAACTTTTAGTTTAAACCTCGAATCTTTTCTGTATAATTAAACCAGTACATTTTATGTCGTATTGTAACCCTTGTACGAATTTTGTTTTAAGAATCTTATGATGTATATAATTACTTACTTGAACGGTTTGCCACAATATACTCATAAGTTGGTTACTTTTATTATCACACTTGCATCAACACAAAGTTTACTTATACATGGTTGCACATATTACTGACTTCTTAAAAACTTTCTAAACTTTACAGTCGATATCAGCAAATATAATTAATCTGGGTAAATTGAAATAAGATGGTCCTTATCATCCCACATTCTACGGGAGCTTTTAGAAGGCGGACTCTTGATAGTTCGTTAATTCAACAATTAAGACCACAGGCATGATGTATTAACTAATTCTGTGAAAAAAGATCTTGAATCAAATGGTCTGACGATTGTAGATGGCACTTGTCTCACTAATACTGACTGACTAATATTGATAATTCACTTCACAAAACTTGTTTGGTACATTGTTTTAGATTTTGTTCTGCTTTTCTTACTGGAAGACTTTCATCAACAGCTGTATGTACCTTAGTTAGCTTTCAGTTCTACCAAGCCAGTTTGACGCTGTTTAAAATTATGAGCCGTGAGATTTTCCTTGGTCAAGAATTGGGTATCCTATCGGTCGTGTGACTGAACAGGCTTTTTATTGTGTCTTTTAATTTAACGAAAAACATTAATATTAATGCCACAAAGTATAATGATGCAGTCAGATTTGTGTTTTAGCAGTAATAAATATTTTTGTTGTTTGAACAATGGAGAATCAGCAAAGGTTATGGCACAGAAATGTTGAGGGAGACTTAATGTTCTTAAAGGTATGGAATTGCCATTGAACTGATATAGATTATTCAATGAGAGAGAGTTACAAAATTATTTAGTCCACAATTGTATGAAAGAGATTCAAAAGGACATTTAAATTCATAGATCGAAGGTAAAGTGAAAATGCCATGACAAAAGACGGGAAAAAGACCAAGATACAAACAAAAGTATAAACAAGAATGTGTCCATAATACACGGATGCCCTAATCGCACTTTCATTTTCTGTGTTCAGTGGACCGTGAAATTGGGGGTCAGAACTCTAATTTGACATAAAAATTAGAAAGATCATATCATAAGGAGCCTGTAATTCAGTGGTTGTCGTTTGTTTGTGTGTTACATATTAGTTTTTCGTTCATTTTTTTATATAAATAAGGCAGTAAGTTTTCTCGTTTGAATTGTTTTACATTGTCATAACGGGGCCTTTTATAGCTGACTATGCGGTATGGGCTTTGCTCATTGTCCAAAGCTGTACGGTGACCGATAGTCGTTAATATCTGTGTCATTTTGGTCTCTTGTGTACAGTTGTCTCATTGGCAATCATACCACTTCTTCTTTTTTATATACTAAGTTTCAAGTTAATTAGACTATCACTTTATCAAAAACTACCTCGACCAAATTCTGTAACCTGAAGCGGTACAGACAAATGAACGCACAGACCTATCACCAGAAAACATAATGCCCATAAATTGTCTTTAATGTTATACTTCGTGGCTTTTTAATTGTCAGATGTTCTTACATTTTAGAAAATATAGCTTCTGTGGATTGTCATCGTTGACATTCATTGTGAAGATACGTATCGTACTCAACAATATAAATTACCTATTGTATATTCTTTTTTTTGTACTTCTTTGATATGGCGTTTATGAACAATTTGCAAACAAAACTAAAGCCACAGGCAATGATAAATCATCAAACTCTGGATATCAGGTTCTCCAGAAATGAAAGCAGATTTCACATGTACAAGCATTTTTTTTTTTATCAAAATAGTTAATATCGATCAAAATATTCAAATAACATATTTCTTTTTACTATAGATGCGGTTTTTCCGGGACTTATCAGAATTTATATTTCATACCTACAAACTACCAATGCAGCTTCATGGCAATTGTTGCAAACTATAAAAGGACACATGACCCTTACCACTGCTAAACTCTTGACAAATGTCTTTTTTTAGTGTAAGAGAAAAGGTAAACATTTACAACAATTCAATATACAATCGATTTTCGGGGTAGTAAAAAACTTAATTCAACAGGATGATCAATCTTAGGTATTTGTAAAACACCCATCAAACGTACAAGTGCCTGTTGTGTAAATTGGTTTAAAACGTACTGATATATCAATCAATACTTAATTATCAATGAGGAAGTAAATTAAATTCTTAATCCTCTGTCATTTTAGTTGCAAATACGGAATAAGTTATGTTTTTCATATGATTTTTATAACTAATATAACTAATATAAACTTATATTTAAATTGGTCACTCAGTTTAGTTTTTCAGATAATTTATCAATTGATTATTGACTTTTAACTGTCACTTATCAAACATGTCCATTAATATGAACAGGCCGAATTACCAGTTTTGTCGTGTTCCTTTTTTTTTTAAAATTTCAATTCTTACTTCATTTTACTGTGAAAGTAGTTATCAAAAGTACCAGGATTATAATTTATTACGCCAGACGCGCGTTTCGTCTACATAATACTCATCAGTGACGCTCATTACAAAATAGTTGTAAAGCCAAACAAGTACAAAGGTCAGGTGATACTCCACTTATAGGTTTAATCAACCAACTTCTAAATAGAAAATACTTGTACCAAGTAAAGAATATGACAGTGGTTATCCGTTCGTTTGGTGTGTCTGGGTTCATGCTTTAGTTACTAGTATTTGATTACGGACTTTCCGTTCTGAATTTTGCTCGGAGTTCGGAATAACTGTTATTTTACTTTTGATTAAATATTTTGAATAAATTTCCGACATACTGACTGAATATCGTTATACTACTGTTACATATATATACTCCAATGTCGAGTGTTATTTTTCGTTTCAGCATGATCGTCTTTTTTTATATCCATCAAAGCTATATATAAAAGTTATGATAAGTGGGAACAGACCCTTATACGTAAAGATATTTATATGTGTCAACCTGACATTACGTGCATGTATTCCACATGCAGAGAAGAACCAAAGAGTGTCATCCGGACATTAAACACTGCTCTGGAAGAGTGACGAGGAAAAATGATTCAAATTGACACTTCACAAGTTTTACTGTCACCATAGCGAGTTGGTTGACCGATACGATGGGTTTATAATTCACGAAATATATGTTTACAGAGACTTAGATCTTACCATAACAAAATAATCGTCCTATCTATATTCAACGATCATCCAGCTACCCATTATGACATCTTGGCTGGATTTGCCGTATAGCTGGAAATGTATGTATGAAAGGAGAACATCAACATATCAACGAATAACGTTCGGATTCATTAAAACAAATGGAAGTTTTTAATGACATTAACTGGTTTCGTTTTTTTTCGTTGTTTTATTTTTATATTTTTTTAATAAACAACGACAAACACTACGTGTCAAAGACAACCACGACATATAGACAGTATATTTACAGATAAGAAACAACCATGTAAGTACATATTTTGAATGTTAAGAATGAATAATAAGTAAGAATAAATATCCGAAATATTGCTGTATATATGCTGACAGAAAGGCCAGGAAGTATGTATCAAGACGTTTGACTACTTGACATTTTGTCAGTTACTTTCTTGTGTGTGTCAACGATTCACTCAAGAAATATTGCGTGATTGATTAGCTGTGATTATTTATCTGTTCATTACAATTTGTTAAAATTAACTGATGCTAAACACCAATTTAATTAATCTGTATATCCCTAATTTGTGGGATACATAACAGCTGAAATGTAACTTAATTCAGATACACGAGAAAATATTGTCAATAAAGTTCTGGGAATGAGAAACAGTCGACATCAAACGCATTCATTACAATTAATAACTGAATTCCCAAGAGCCAAAATCAAAAGGAACTAATTATATATCAACGGAAGGATTTATCGCTTTGTAGGATTCGGAGTAAATCAATTACTCAATTTAGCGTATTAATTTGACCTGATCCTTAAGACTTTGTTAATGAGAAAGTCTGAGATTTATCAACGCATACAACTTGATTAGAGTGATAAGAGTTTTATCTTCTAGGTTTGAGCAGTAACGACCATTATGTGATTATATTCTGATCATCAACTGTAATATGTGGTCATTTGAAGTAAATGACTAGATATTTAATTATAAAATACGAATTTTGTAAAAGGGAAAAACTAGGTTAAACGCTTTTTGTCAATGAGCTGATATATGTGAATCACAAGAAAGTGCTATAGATTTACTCTAGACGGTAGGACCATTTTTGTCCAGAATTTATTTAACAATATGCAGTGAAAGATATGTGGGATATACGTTAGTGAGACATCAATATAATTAATGTATTTTCAAACAATCTTTCAAACTTCACAAAAATTGGTAGCATCATACCATCATTTGCAACATGAATATTACTATTTTAACAAATGTAGTAAAGGAAAAGACAGACCAAAGGGATTTTAAAACTCATAAATCGAAACAAAACTGTCAATGACTTTGATAAAAAAAAAAACAAAAGAATAAAAGATAACAGTTCAAAAGACACATCATAGAAAACTAAAGACTGAGCAACGCGAACAGCAAATCATCATGCTTTGAATAAGAGATTATGTTAGTTTACTGATGTAAAAATCTAAATGGAGCGCGATAACGACTTTGTTCTTATTAAATGGATTGAGTACGTAGTGTTTTGTGTCTCAGTTTATCCAGATATAGTTTCTTATTTTTTTTCAATAGTATAAATCATCTGATATAGCTATAAGAGTGATACAAATCATTGAAAGATTGTATATTTGTTCATTTGTAATGCCAAAAAAGTATTTTGATCGGATTTCAAAACTTCTTATATAAACCAAAATATGATCTGTTCTATATATGAATTGAGGCAACAGAAATTTACTGATGTTCAAATCCCATTAAAAAAAACCCACAAAAATACTGATCTTCGAGGAAAATTCAAAAAGGAAAGTCCAAAATCAAAAGGCAAAAATCAAAAGTCCTAACACATCAAATGAATGGATAACAACTTTTATATTCCTGACTTGGTACAGAATTGACTTAGAAGATACATCAAGGTAACCAACAAAAAAAACCCAACTCATATGAACTTAAAAAAGAGCGAGACCGGGGTCGTCTACAGAGTAAGCGTCTGCATCACACGGCAATTCACACTAGATGACAATGTCGCACTCGGGAAAAGTGACAATGAGTTAAATTACGAGTAAATTGACATATTGTTTCAGTCGACCAATTTTTGATGGTGACCTTAAACCATCATGAATAATAAATACAATCCGCAAAATCACCATCTTCATTTTTGCTGATACTATATCAACCAACAAATGAGAGATATTGATATAACAAAGATTTAATACAACTTAAAAAAAAAAAAACAAGGTTTCAACTTTTGAATGGCCTTTTATTCAAAAAGACGTTTTTTTTTTGAAATTTGTAGTTTATATGATAAAGTTAAAAATTTAAATATAAAAAAGAAGATGTGGTATGATTGCCAATGAGACAACTATCTACAAAAGATCAAAATGACACAAACATTAACAAGTATGGGTCACCGTACGGCCTTGAACAATGAGCAAAGCCCATACCGCATAAAGTAAGCTATAAAATGCCCCGATAAGACAAAGCTTACATCTCAACGTAAAAATCTTTTATTCAATTTTGTATTTTTTTAACGTATATAAGTACCCGGCCACGTCAACTTGTATTTTTTGTCCATCTGATGAGTTTAGCCTTTTCAACCGATTTTTATAGTTCGTTCTTATGTTGTACTGTTATACCACTGTCCCAGGTTAGGGGGAGGGTTTGGATCCCACTAACATGTTTAACCCCGCCACATTATTTATGTATGTGCCTGTCCCAAGTCAGGAGCCTGTAATTCAGTGGTTGTCGTTGGTTTATGTGTTACATATTTGTTTTTCATTCTTTATTTTTACATAAATAAGGTTGTTAGTTTTCTCGTTTGAATTGTTTTACATTGTCTTATCGGGGCCTTTTATAGCTGACTATGCGGTATGGGCTTTGTACATTGTTGAAGGCCGATCGGTGACCTATAGTTGTTAATGTTTGTGTCATTTTGGTCTTTTGTGGATAGTTTTCTCATTGGCAATCATACCACATCTTCTTTTTTTTTTATATTATATAGAATTCATGATCTCAGCCCCATGGGCAAATTTGATTTTAGTTGGATCATAGGAAGTAAACTTCAGTGTATGAGTTCAAACTTCCAGTCAGGGGTAAATGAACATGTCAAAATTTGAATGGAAATCTTGAAGGGAACTATTCTTCTGAACAAATATCTGTTCATTCTAAGAGTATTAAAAGCAAGTTTAAATATTTGAGATTTTAAACAATATTTTCAGAATCAGAATAGAAGCGCCGATAATAGAAAAATGAATCAACGATGGTGAATATGTAAATTTCAAGACCAAATTTTTAAAAGTTGTCTACAACATCTTTTAGTTGCTGAAAAATAATACCATAAAAGTTTTATAAATTGATATGTTAGAATAACATGCGAAGTTGAGAACATAAATGAAGTTTAAAATAAGGAATTTTCCTACTTACATTTTATGTAGAATATTTTTAAGCTTGAGTATTTAATGAAAGATATAAAACAACTTATATTGAAACCGCTATGATAGCATCAATATATGTCGCAATACAATATCGCAACCATGTCAAACAAATAGAATATCAATGAAGAAAATGAAACATTTATTCGCCAATGCAAAAGAGATTTAAAAAAAAATCAACAAAGATGTCATACTTATAACTGTGTATGACATACGCTAGTCTTGTTTACGTAAAATCATCAGTGACGACCAAATGGTTAAAAAGTTAAACCCCCCCACCAAAAAAAAAACCCAACAAAAAACAAAAAACAAACCAAAGCAACAACACACAAACCCTACTTCATGTTTTATCCACAATTTCATACATAAGGGAATGCTTTATCTAGTCAGGAATATGGTTTTTCGTTCGTTTGGTGTGTTTCAGCTTTAAAACTAAGGATTTTCTTATCCCAGGCATAGATTACCTTAGCCGTATTTGGCACAACTTTTTGGAATTTTGGATCCTCAATGCTCTTCCACTTTGTACTTGTTTGGCTTTATAAATATTTTGATATGAGCGTCACTGATGAGTCTGTTGTAGATGAAACGCGCGTCTGGCGTACTAAATTATAATCCTGGTACCTTTGATAACTATTTACTTTGCCATGTGATAATGGACCTCACCATTTGACTATATTAAAGTTTAATGCAGACTTGAATATAACTTTGACTATTCATAGAATTTGGATGATGTTGTGCTATAAGATAAAAATGCTAGTTTTCTTCAAGACCATATTCTTTAATCATAATGACAATAGTAATTTACTGATAGAATGTCAAATTTGTTTTGAGTATAAAAAATTGATTATATTTTGAGAACCCTTTCTTTGTTTACTAATCAAGTTACATTAATAAAGTCCATTAATTTTTTTTTAAAGAACGTTTACAGATGGTCTCAGCAAAAGTAATGATCATTAAATCATTAACGAATGTTAAAATTTCAATCTTACAGACCGTTTCAAAGCTTAAAATTGATGCAATTAGTAAATACTTTTGATGCTTTTTTGTTTTGTGCACCTGTTTAATTGCGCAGCATACTGTGAAAATGGGTAATATTATTTCAACAAAAAACAGCTGCGTATTATAAACAAAACGTGAGCTAAAAGAACAGTCTGTATGTTACGTATGTTACTTAAAGATATCAATCATGCAATTATTTAGTCATAAAATAGGTTCAAGTAACTTCTTGTTTCACTTACTAAAATTATCTCACGTAAATTAAAATAATATAAATAAAAAACAAACTAACAAAATTCTAGTGAAAGAACTTCTGTGGGTTCAATATTATTTATTAGATACCATTTTAAGTTGATTTTGTTTTGTTGGGTGTCCGTCAATTACGAATTAAAAGGTTCAATCGAAGCAGAACTTGTCGTAAGTATTGTATGCAGACTTTAGCAAAACCACGAAATCGAACATCCACAAAAATGCATTTTGTCGTCTATCTAAAAAGTTGGTGCCCACGGGAATAAATGAATCTACAGTATATATTGTAGTGAGAAGAGCTTAGATGTTTAGCTAGCTATAAAACAAGTTTTTTTCACAATTTATATGCGAAAAATGCCTGAACGAAGTCCGTGATATGGCAGCTGGTTTTTTTTGTGTTTTTTAAAAACTTTTTCTGATAATCGATAGCGTTTAATTTTATCAGTTTTTGTGGACTCCCTTTTGGAATTTCCGGTTCTGTATTTTTGTTATACTATTTTTTACACATAACACACATTCACCTATTTTTCTTGTTAGCCCAAAACTTTTCATATTTTAAGTGATGTTGTACATTGATTCCTTCGATCCACACGCAGTGGTATCAGGACGTCCACAAATATTTATGAACTTGTGTTATTTGATTTAAGCACGTTCTAAAATAATTATGTGTAAGCTTCATTTCAATTTCGGGACTTTCTGACCAAAATGATGTATTAATAGAAAACATTGAGATGTTTAATTCAATGCATGGTGACATTTTTTTTCTTCAGTACTTATATTTCATTATATTTTGGGTTTTTTATTGGAAAAAAGGAGTGGGGTTGATTAATTTTGAATTTGGTAGCAACTTGATGTTTTCATAATCACTTGATGTTCCACTGTAATTTTTTATAAAGTTTATGCGGTAAGAAAAGTGACTCTCCCAAACCCAAAAGCCGATTAACCGTTAGGTGTCTTCATTTTTCGCGTTTTATCAAATTGAATTTGCGTAAGATACAACCACTCAATGGCAAGGGTAATATAAATTAGAAAAGTATTGTTTGAGTTGATAAAAAAAAAGGTAAAATAATCTACTAGTCATATTTGCTCTTCGGTAATTTTGTTAATTTTGAAAAATGCTGTTGTTTTTTTAATATTTTTTTATTGTTGTTAAACATTTATTTTAACCTCTGAATTTAAGGCTTACCTTATGTTATTATGGTACAGGATTTGGCCGTAAAAATATAATAATTCACAACACCGTCATAAAGAAAGCTAATTTTCACATTGGCACCAATAATACAACTACTTATTGTTATTATAAGTCTATGGTATTTTAGTGTATGGCAGTAAGTAACATTCATAAACATGACTAAGACAAGTATTGACTTATTTTTACACTTCACCTTTCGCTAACTTGACAAGGAACAATGCATAGGCTTTTCAGATATCTTGTAGTGCTCCAATATTGAGATTGATAAAATAATAACATGAATATTGTGATTAATTAATTGGAATGTTTGAACTTGAACGTGATATGTTTTGCGTCATCTCTTTACCAACCTTATCCATTTCATTAATTTGTTAATTAGAATATAAGTGTGTAAACTATACGTCAAAATGTCATTCATTTATAGCATTAAAGTTTTTGAATGTTTATAAGAATTTATGCTTTGACGGAATTTGACGTGTAAGATTCTTCATTATTAATCATCATTGTTAAAGTTATTTAGCCTTCATATCCTGCATGTAGTGACACTCAATCTATTTGTAATAATATGTTAGGAATATACTCCAGCGGAAACTTTTAGGAATTTTTGTCCTCAATGCTCTTCAACTTCGTACTTTATTTGGCCGTTTAAACCTTTTTTTGATTCGAGCTCTACTGATGAGTCTTTTGTAGACGCGTCTGGCGTATAGACAAAATTTAGCCCTGGTATCTATGATGAGTTTATCACCCCAACTATCCAATTTTTTGCAAACCTGTAAGACATAGAACTTTTAAAACATGACTTTATTTATGGATATGGGACGTAATTAAGAGTACTCTATCTAAAATTGGAGGCTTCAGGAAAGCTATAATAACATAAACGGTACCATTTTTGTTCAGAACCAGATGCATATTTCGACAATCAATGTCTCTTCAATGATGCTCGAGGACAAAATATTGGACAAACCAAAGCTTATTAAGACGATGAAGAGCTAATTACTATTAAGTTATCAGCGACTTAACATTATTTGTCAATCATTTTTTTTGCAGAACACACAATGTTAATAGAAAAAAACATAAGTTTCCTTAGAAAAAAAGTTTGAAAAAACGATTGAGTATTGTATTTAACATTAAAACATAAACTTGTACGAGACATTTTCATAAAACCAAAACAAATACTGAAATATAAAAACTACACACGAATCAAGTTTTTTAGTCGTAACGTCTGACAAAGTAGTAACAAAGATTACACCAATATGAAAGCAATTAATGAAAAAAAGCAGTACTTTTTCGCTTCGTGATTTTTATCTCTGTTCAGGAGATAATGTACACTGTGTAGTTGTTTCAGGATTTTCACCCTTTTTAGGATGAAGCATGAAAAAACTGATATTCAATTATATTTAAAGACGTCATGATGTTAGTTTATAAAAAGTAAAAAACACAAAAATACTAATCTCTGAGGAAAATTCAAAACGGAAAGTCCCTAAAAAATGGCAAAATCAAAAGCTCAAACACAGCAAACGAATTGATAACAACTGTTTTCTTATGTAAAAAAAGCGGATTAAACCTGGTTTTATAGCTAGTTAAACCTCTCACTCGTATGATAGTTTCATACAATTCCATCATATTGACATTAATGTGAAAACAAAACAAACACACATTATAATTCACAAATAGGAATACAGCGTTCAACACTGTGTGATAATCTTAATCACTACAAAAATAAACAAAAATGTAACAAAGGAGCACAAAAAGGATATAGACAAAGCACATAAGCAAAAATGAAAGACAAGAATACACACATTTGCAATTGTTTGTTGACATTTTCAACGATTCCTAAAAAAACTTTAGACGGCATTTTCTTGCTAGATAATCAAATATTGAAATTGTCTGTTTGGTGAAGGAAATTACCATAAAATGTATTGGTTTAATAGTGATTTTACGAGAACAGCCATTTAATTAGTTGAATAACAGTTAGCCGTTCAATACAATAATATGGTTTTCCGACATAAAACTAACTGTTTCCTGTTCAATAAACTGACCATTAAGTTACTATTTAATCACATATTATTAAAGATTCCAATCTCGTAAGACATTCTAAATAAATTATATATATTTCTTATTTCATTACCAATTATATGTAACATTCTCATTTATAACCAATTGCGGGCTGTTTTCTAATACAAGTATTTTAATAAGTAACAGATTCGCTATATTGAACTCAAAATATTTACTTACATATTATTAAAGTTTCAGCTGTCTACTGTTTAAGGACAAAAATCTAACCATTTAAAAATACAAAACACCAAGGTAAATTTTTTTTAAAGTGTGGAAGTACAGAAATCCTGACAAACCAAAAATCTCGTCTTTATAAACCAACGAAACGAATCGAAAACAATGATATATTTATGAAATGTGTATAATAAGTCATGTTTATATACATTATAGCATAAACAATGAATAACATAACAAATGCTATTCCAGTTTAAATATATAATGGAATAAAGTATGTACATGTTGCGGCTAGGCAATGGACAACTGCATTTAAGGGATTGTTGCGGTTACGCAATGGACAACTGCATTTAAGTAAATGTGGCGGCTTCGCAATGGACAACTGCATTTAATATTGATTCTCGATTAAGAAGATAAACCTTTGCATAGGAAATCAGAGAACTAAATTATCTTGTACAAATTCAAAATATGTGAATAGATATTTGTATGTAGTGTTCCTAAAACCTGTCAATAAGTTTCTTCACGAACTGAACGTTAATAAACATGAAAACGGATACACCTCTTTTAATATACTCATCATATATAAAAGGCTTATATTTTTACCGTCAGGCGCGCGTATCGTCTGCAAAAAACATCACTGTTCCTTGATTCGAAAATTTTTTTAAAAACCAAAAGAAGTCAAAGTTACAAAGAATTGTGGATCCAAATTCAGAAGGTTTAACTTTCTAAAGGTAATTTGTTCTTTATTAGGCATCTTTTATGTGTGTTTATATATCTAGGAAGATTTGGTATGTGTGCCAATGAGATAACTCTCCATCCAGGTAAAAATGTATAAACGTAAACCCTTAGGTCAAGGTACGACCTTCAACAGGCAGCTTTGGTTCACATATAAAAGCAAGCTATTTCTCAAATATGTTTCGCAATATAAAGGAATTCAATGCGTCTGTCATACAATTGACAGGTTAAACTAGCTATGAAACCAGGTTTTAACCAATATTTTATACATAAGTAAATGCCTATACCAATTCAAGAATATAAAAGTTGTTTACCATTCGTTTGATGTGTTTTGCAATTAATTTTTCCCATTTGAGAAAAAAAAATGCGTTTTCAATTTTTCTAAGAGTTTGTATTTTTTAAATTTCTTTTTTATCTTTTTTTTTACTCTACGACTTTATTTAAAAAAGATAGTCTTACATGCATAACGCCAGTAATGATTTCACTATCATACAACAATCCTGTAATTAAGGGTATGACGTCTTCTATCTACACTTCAACTTTAACTAGGATTTCAACTTTTAAATATCAATTCTCTAGTTAATAAGCATAAAATTGAGAATGGAAATGGGGAATGTGTCAAAGAGACAACAACCCGATCATAGAAAACACAACAGCAGAAGGTCACCAACAGGTCTTCAATGTAGCGAGAAATTCGCGCACCCGGAGACGTCCATCAGCCGGCCCCTAAACGAATATATACTAGTTCAGTGATAATGAACGCCATACAAAACTCTAAACTGTACACAAGAAAATAAAATTAAAATGATACAAGACTTACAAAGGCCAGAGTCTCCTGACTTGAGACAGGCGCAGAAATGCGGCGGGGTTAAACATGTTTATGAGATCTCAACCCTCCCCTTATACCTCTAGCCAATTTAGAAAAGTAAACTTATAACAATACGCACATTAAAATTCAGTTCAAGAGAAGTCCGAGTCTGATGTCAAAAGATATAACGAAATAAGCAACTTTTTTTTTAACCATTTCGATCATCATAATCGTAAAGCTTAAGTGTTGACATCATCCTAGCAAAAATAAACAAAAACAACAGCAACCTTTAGTATTTAACAGTAGTGTGTTGTATCTATTTTGATGCCATGTGAACAAAACGGTAAGAAATAGTAATGATGTATTTTTGATAACAAATACTAACACAAGTAGAGAACCTTGGCTCTACATACGCTACATCTAATTACGAAAATGTATTTATGTGTTAAGGTAGGAAGATTAGGAAAAATGCTTGTTTTTTTGTTTTGTTTTGACGTATTCGATTAAAAGGTTGTAGTTTGATTAACGTGCAATGGCATAAATAATGTCATGCATGTTCAGGAAGAGAACAAATTAACAATAGAAACAAAAGGTTTGTCCTGCAATAGAGCGTCGGTCGGAAAGATAGGCGAGAATTATTTTAGAATAAAAATTGAAAAATGTGGCTATATTGGTCCATGCAGAAGTAGAGCATTGAAAGTCAATTGGAATATCTGAACGAATTAAAAAAGAAGATTTTAAATATTCACTTTCACATGGAATGTCTGCTGTAATATCAATATCAAAAGGCAAACACATATAATATATGAATAATCTTTATGAATATCGATAAACAGTTAAATTTTAAGAGATATGGGTAAATATTAAAATTGTTAGTCAATTAAATGGCTGAGTTAATATGTACAATCAAACGGTAAAATAATTAAATAACGAAAATCAAATTAATATCAGAATGAATTTTATACTCTATAGAGGTACGAGTATGGAAAATTCAAATATTAAAAGTAAAATTGCATTTCTGAACGAATTTGAATCATATGTATAATACAATTGGTAATCAAACTGAACATTTAAAAGGATATATTCGGGAACTGTTATAGCTGACTATGCGGTATATGCTTTGCTCATTGGCAATCATATCACATGTTCTTTATATATATATATATCTATATCTATGTAAAAATAAAATAGTGAAAGAAACATTGCATTAATTCATTAATATTAAAAAAAGAAAGAAACGGATATAAAATAGCAAAATCGAATTAAAGATACAAATAAATACTAGCAAACTCTCTCGTATTGTAACTTTTGTCTGATGTAGATTATTTAAAAAAAAAATTGTATTCCTTGAAATCCTACTATATATCCTTAATCAATAACATTAACGGTACCAATTTTCCTGCACCAGATGCGCATTTCGACAATACATGTCTCTTCAGTGATGATCGTGATGCTCGACATTATCAAATATCAATTGCCTTTAGCTTATTAAAGTATGGGAAATTCCCAAGGTCTTTAAAACAATTATGGCAGCTAAATCTTGGTTTGTGTATTGATCTATTCATGCATCACATATGATTTAAAAATGAAGATGTGGTATGATTGCAAATAAGACAACTCTCATCAAGAGACCAAAATGACACACAAATTAACAACTTTTAAAAATTGGCCATGTAATTATTGCATATGGTTTGTTTTTCATTTCTCTGTATACTTTTGACAAACATCCCCGCAAGGTAACCTTATGATGGAAGAATTTGAATAAACTAAAAAAATAACAAATCTCGTTTCGTGTGTCGTCATTGCTTTTGGTTCAGTTAAGTTACGAGAACTTCAACTTCGAATATCTTATAATTTTGTTTTACAAGAGAATATAACATTCTCTTGTAAAACAATAAAATATTATAGGTTATAATCAAGTTTTTTGTATTATAAGTAAAAAGTGGTTTTATCATTAAATTGCTGTAGAACGTAATACGATCTCTGATGAACACAGCGTGGTATAAACTTATGACGTACGTTTACAATTCTGATTAGAAACTATATTTCGCTCATCACAATTAGCATCTTACTTATTCTTCTCGTTTAAAACAAATTCTTTACCGCGAGTATGCAGTGCTTCCTTGAAAAAAAATTGGCAAATGTTACAAACAGTAATTTTTGTTCATAGTGAAATAGTAGGCGTGTATAAACAATCACAATAAGTTTAACATTACCCTATGAGGGTCTTTGTGGGTGTCCTTTAATTTTTTTTTTAATTGTTTCAAAATAACAAACTAACTTTTGTTCATTTTTCCCAATTTATTTATATCTTAGCACCACATTAGTATCGATTCTTTTTTGGCCTATCCTTCTCTATTTTTTTATAATTTGTTTCCCATCATTTTGTCAGTTTTGTCCATTATTCTCTATTTTGTAAACCTCATTCAAACCCTCATACAGAAAAAAAAACTAATTAACAGGTTATTATTTTGCAAAATGTTGCAAGATTCAAGTACGAATGTAGATTTTGACAGCTGATTTATGTATTGGTGTTAAGGTAGTGATTTCAGTATAACGAATAATAATTTTTGGTGAACACTTGCATGCCGATGTGTAATCAAGGTTTCGAAGCGTAGTATTGTGGAATGATTATTCTCATTGTTTTATGAATCAAACTGAGGTGGTTCAATATCAAGAGGAGAACCCAAAATGAATCACCACACCATCATTGTCATGTATTGCTCAATATATAAGCTTTATATAAAACCAATATATGGCATTTAAGGAAAACATTCACCTTTGAAAGAAGGACGTTCTACATTGGATTGATATTACAGGCAACTACTATTTGAGAGTAGAGATTCTTCATAAAAAGATGTTTACTGTCATAAATATGGACAACAAAAAGAACTCAAAATTTGATATGCATTTTTACTTTATTCATATTCAACGATTGTGTTTCTGTTAACTAACTGTATCAAGAGATGTAGCATGATTGCCAATAATACAACCATCCACAAAAGTTTAAATAAAGTGGATGTAGAAAGGAAGCAATTATAGACAACTGTACGTTCTTCAACAATGATAAAAATCCGTAATGTAAAAGGGCCCAGACATCAGAAAAATATGAAAAAATTCAATTGAGAAAACTAATAGCTAATTTATAACAACAATTTATGAAAATATGTCAGAAATGAAACAGCGACAACTACGCACTGAACTACATATGCTTATTGTGCACAATGATGATGATTGCATTTAGGCTAGCATATACCTTTTGAAAGATAAATAATAAAAAAAAATCAATGCTGTCAAATGGTAATCTGATGCATTAGGATGTTTTGGTAATAAGAATAGATAGCCAAGTAGGGATATCAAGTATTAATTAAATTTTGGATGTAACGCGTCTTCTGATTCGCTGACGTTATTTTGTTATCAGCCTATAGACATAATTTGGTCATGTGACCGTGACGTCATCAACGTTTTTTCATGGTTTTCTACGGTTTTAAATGGAATTAAGAATTAAATTATAAGAAATGACTAGTATATTTTTCTGTCTATTCAAAATAACATAAAAAAAATGTGATGCACACTGTTAAATAACCCGCTACGTGCGTTATTCAGTGTGCACCACATATTTTTCTGTTATTTCTTTATAGACAGAAAAAATATAACAGTCATTCCTTAAATATTAAAGGTTCTATGCATATCCTACTCATAAATTAACAATATCTTATTTGCAGGGGTCAGGAACAGTCTTTCCTTAAATATTAAAGTTTCTATACATATCCTACTCATAAATGAACAATATGTTATTTGCATTTTTCGAAATACTAAGGCTTTTCTACCTCAGTCATAGATGACCTTAGCTGTATTTGGCAAAACGTTTAGGAATTTTGGTCCTCAATGCTCTTCAACTTCGTACTTTATTTTGCCTTTTTAACTTTTTGGATTCGAGCGTCACTGATGAGTCTTTTGTAGTCTTTTGTGTATATACTAAATTCAATCCGGGTATCTATGATGAGTTTATTTGCAGGGGTCAGGAACGTTTCGTCAAATGTAAGTATCAGCGAATCAGGAAATGTAATATTTTTTGTAAGATATGCATCTTGTTACCTGTGATCATTTTGAGAAGAGAATTTTTTATTGACACTTTGACACATGGATATGGATTTGAGTGAATAGCGTTTATAGCTAAGATTGTCTTTTTTTCTGGGAATGCATTGCAATTGATAAAACCCCTGTCATTGTAATAAAATTATACACACAATCGTCAATATATAACTGATTAAAACATTTTTGTCTTTGCAGTTGATATCGTTTCAGTGCTTTAAGTTCAACAATCCTCAATTGAATTACAAATCCTCATTATTGATTGATTGTTTGTGGTTAATACCATTTTTTTTGTCGTTACTATTAAAATGCTTTGGTTCTGGGATTAATTCTAACATTAAAATCTACAGAGTATGTTAGATCATGTTCAATTGTCTAAATTATGATCGTTTACATTTACAATTATACTTGCATTTTGAAGAACTATATTCCATAGCAAAAATTGAAAAAAAACAGACATAAGCACCAATGATTGTGATTTAATGGGATAAATTTTCCCCATTAACTAAGCCTTTTATTCCATTTCTTTTTACTGAAAGAAAATTTTAATCACGCGGTTGCTTTTTCACAAAGGTTTTTCATATAATATCATGTGTTTGCATTGTCACATTGTTAAATAAATTGCATAAAGAAAAAAAATGAACCTACGAACAATGCATTTGCTTAAGGACATTATTGATACAAATAAAATATTAAATGTAACAAAACTTATTTTTGACATTTAAAAGTATTTTCTTGAATAATCAGATATTTAAAAGAAACAGACAGTGGCAAGGTAAAAAACGGCAATTGCATGAAGATAATAAATTACATAGAAAAAAATAATTGGATGTATATAATAAAAACTGACTTACCAATGTTGAATAGTCGTCATTTTGTTAAGAATATCAATCCGTCAATAAAATCTTTCTTCAGTCTTAATCACATCATTGTTAAGGAATCTACTGTACGAATGACGATACAATGTAAGTACGCCAGCTACCATCAAATAGAACCGCAATTAATACCATCAAATAGAACCACAATTAATGCCTTCGGTTTTCTCGGTGTGTTTCTTCAATTAGGCAAGATCAATAAAGAAGTAAGAAGTGCATCAAAAGAGGGTCAACGGATTTCATAGGGTATCCAATGGGTTTTTGACAATTTAACTTTACGTCTTGAAAATATATTTTCTTTGAGGTAAATTATTAATTATCATTTACATCAATTTATAGAAATACTATTATTAGTGTTACACAATTGTTTAAAGACAAATATTCGTTATCGGAAACCACGTGGAATATTTCTGAAAAGTCAAATATAATTTATTTTTGCTATTGATTTCATAGCTTATACAGATTCTAAAGAATTGTGTTTGATTAAGTAAAAATATACTTTAGCATAGCATAAATAAGAAAATATTGACAATTTAAAACAGTGTTTGCTGTTTATATGTATGTATCCCAGTTGATATGAAATTCCAGGACTTACATTTCCTATTATGGTTTTCTTGATATGGGGTGGCTGCTTACAAGGAAGCTATTGAATTAAAAATAGAATTAATTTGGAAGAAACATAACCAAAGTTATGTGAAACATCGATTGGTGATTATTCAATTACAATAGAAATGAAATACTACTATAAAATTCAAGCACAGAAAGGACCTACCTAAACTTAAAGGTTAAAAAAATAAAAGTCCAGGAACCATTTGACTATTATCAAACTAACACGAGAAAAGGAAGAAAAAAAATTCAATCAAAAGGATAATCAAAACTTTTCAACTCCGGACGACTCCGATGCAATGGCAAAAAAAAAAGAAAAACTACGAAACAATGTGTGTTCAATGTACACAAAGCCTAATATCGAAAAATTAAGACTTATCAACATGAACCCCATTTAAAACCAGTAGTAATCTCAAGTGTTCCGGAAAGATTAGCAGATACTGCTCCATATGTGGCACCCTTCGTGAAGATAGAATTATCAAATAGGCATGCTAACTACATCAACATATTCACAGATAAAAATGTGTGTTTATTGCTTTTGAGTAATTATTGATTTATTAATTTAACACCCTCTTAAGCACTGCGGTGGTAACGTTTTTTGCGGAGAAATTCTGATTGAACGAGAGAACTACCGATCTTCAACAGGAAAACTGACAGTCCTAGTGAATTAAGAATGGTGGGTGACCAACCTGCCTCGTGCAGGGTTCGACCACACAACACCAGTGTCGACAGGCTAGTGACACAGTAGTTTGAGTAATATTTTCTTTCTACTGTTAACTACTTAGAAAGTAAAAAGTTGTAGATTGAACCTGGTTTCATTGCTTAGACCACTCGATACCTTTTTTTTGGTAAATTATCAGTTGAACTTGATACATTTCGATAATTATAAACGAATACTTGTCAGTAAATTATGGATTGTATACTAGTTAATTCCTTTGGTATATTTATGGTGTTTTTGTGTATTTGGGTTACTGTCTTAACGATGTTCGACCTGCATCTCCTGCTATTTACACCTAGTTTATTCGGATGAAAACACAGGCTCTTTATAAGCGCAAATCGCAATAAATCGTTCCAACATCAGACTTTACGTAATTTAAAAAAGTATATGAAAAGATTTTATCCTTTTATTGAAGAATAGCTTAAGTACAAATCTAAAAAGGCTGGAAACAAAGATACTTAACAGTTAATTGATAATTTCAAAAGACAAACATAGACGTCTGATCGATGCTCTTACTGTTGTTTATAGCATGCAGACACTCTTCTTAGGAAGAATTACAACTAAGCAAAGTCGATAAAGATAGAAACAAATAATAGTACTTAAAAACATAGGAAGTATTTATATTACATTTCAGCAAACGATGTTACTAAGGACACATATATTGTGTAACCACGGTGACCTTTATATCAAGTACTAGTAAACCTACTGGTATTTCAAAGAGGTTATTTTCATTTGAAACAAAGACACCTTTTATTGAAAATGTGTTATCAGATTAAAATGAAAACTGAATCAGTCTACGTGTGCCAAAGTCTTAGTCTACAAACACATCGCAAAACACTAAATATCAATTTTCAAAATTAATAAAAAGGACAATGTTCTATATATCCAATTCCCAATGCCACGTGGCTTGTATTTCGGTTTTTCCAAGACTCCGGTTCCAGTGACATTATTTTGCGTTTTGTAACAAATAAGATTGTTTCAATGACGGTACGAAATGTATGGGTAAACTGTTTTATTTATGGAAGTTATCTTACTAATAAAATGCAAGTTTTGCTAAATATTTACATTCTTCAGGAATGTAAGGTATGAAAGAAAATGACTTTTTTGTTTTACTAATAAGCTGTGTTATTGTATTCGTATATAATTACATTAGATGTAAGTTTCATTATAATACGCTATTCTGATTGGCTAACATGTTATTCCGTAAACAATTGCATCAGACAATAACATTTATCATGCATGATGACACGAGGTCCCACAAAAAAGTGCACAGGTGAATTAAATAAAAATGGATAAAAATCGTGTTTTCACGATTTTAGCTAAAAAAATGTAATTATAAGTATTGAATACTTCTTTTAGAAACTTTATAGGGTTGTAAAAGCGTTGACCGTGCGTACATTTTTAGAATGAAGCGCTTCCGCGCTTCATACAAAATGTACTTCGGTCAACGCTTTTACCACCCAATAAATTTACAAAAAGAAGCATTCAATTCTTAAATATATCTTTCTTCTCTAATGAAGAAAACATAGATCATTTTTGCACGGTTTAAATATATTGATAATAAGAATGTCTGTTTTTAGATTTTTGATTTTTTTAAAATACTAAGGCTTTTCTACCTCAGGCTTAGATAAGCTTAGCTGTGTTTGGCAAAACTTTTAGGAATTTTGGTTCTCAATACTCTTCAACTTCGTACTTTATTTGGCATTTTAAACTTTTTTGGATTCGAGCGTCACTTATGAGTCTTTAGTAGACGAAACGCGCGTCTGGCGTATATACTAAATTTAGTCCTGGTATCTATGATCAGTTTATTTGCATGATACAAACTAGATATTTCGTAGCTCTAAATGGAATTCAAACAAGTAATAGCTGACATGTATTAATAGATATATGTCTCCTATCTAAATGGAAGAAAGAAAATGGTTCCCCGTTCTAATTATTTCGTTGCCGTTTGAAATCTACTCCACTTGGTTTCCCAAAATACGGGTACCTTGTTAGATACGACCAGTAATGTTGACCATTATTAGTAATATTTTCCGCGTTTCGATCAGTATAGCGGGAAAATGTTGTATTCTCGATATGAGAATCGTCAATTTTCGGTAGAACGAAGAAAATCTATCCAATCAGAGGACAGAGTTGTGGTCATATATAAGGTGTTTTTTTTTCTGTGTGGTAGCTTCACTTCTAGCTGTCGTATTGGCCGTGTAAACTACATTTTTCTAAGTCATGATATCTATCTATTGTACATTATTACAAAAATCGTGATTTTCGAAAAATGTTTTTAAAATGACGAGGTTCGACGTCATTATCCTGAGATAGGCTCGAACATTGATTCGGGCACAGGTTTCCGTACTACGGTTTTTCCTGGTCGGCCTTGGCTATCAATGAGGGGTAATTTTATCAAACGTACAGTAAACAATATTTTGCTGTGGTTGTACATAATGAAATGATTGGTACACGAAAATGCAATTTGATTACTGATTTATATGTCACGATTATAGATGTATTATACAATTATATCTGGCGTCCATCACGTACTACGACGGGCTATCGGCAAATTTGAATTTGTATTTGAGTTTTATTTCTTTTACTGCCATGTGTACAAATAAGGTATTGTTGGTGTGCTGTCAATGGCAGAAAAGGGTGTCATTTGAGTGTCTGTCGTCTGTAGTATAGAGAATACGTTCTATTATTTCTTGTTCGTGTCCAAACCCGTAACTTTCTTAGTGACATTTAAATGCTCATTCCTTAAAATCATGGAAATAGTTGGTCATGGAATATACTTGCTAGTCTCAGGAAAATTTATTCCTATTTGTTTCTGCACACGGGCAATTTAGAATTTGATTCTCTGCTTTCATCGATGTCATTCAAATGTTTGTTTTTGTGTTTATATCTCGATCTCATTGACGTTTATTTCTCGTTTCTTCTTCTAGTATGATATGAAGGAAATATAATTTGCATATATACTTGCGAATATACAAATGCTGATACTGATTAATTATCATACATTTTTTACTCCCGTCTAAAATTGGCATTAAGTATCCAGTTATTACCTTCGCCATTTCAAAGATATTTCTTACCTTTGAGCTTTTTGACCTGTAAACATCGGACGAATGTAATAAAAGCGCAACTGATTTTTTTGGTTTTAAGTAAAAATGGAAATTATAGAACAAAACAAAATGCATTAGATTATAGAAGAAAAAACCCCAATTATGAATATTCTCAAAGAACAGGCAAGTAAGTTTTGTAACGTTTTGGAATATAATTATGTTATATGTTATCATGTTTTCATCTAAAACTGAAAAAAAATTAATAGACAGACATCATTTTAATTTTTGTTGTCCATATAACTTAGTATGACTTTTGAGTTGAATATAAAAACCACCAATTATCGTTTCAAAAACTAATAAGTACTCTTTTTTGTAATAATATGAAATGCTCTAAGGGCTAGCAAAGCAAATGTTTATCAGATTGAAAGTAAAATTAAGATAATAATCATTGTTTTGTTCCAAATATAATAACACATTTTTTCGGATGTGAAAGTTATTGATGATTAAATTCAAGTTGAAAACAATGGTAATAAAATATAACCATACGACTGGGAAATGCAATTTCTGAATCATATGACAAAGTAAATCAAAACTTGTTTTAGACAAATAGAATTTAAGGAAGATACCCCTTGCCCGATGTCTGATGATCTTATTGAGAAAAAAATCAATGAAAAAGACGAATAAACATTGACTTCCGCCGAACAGATAGAAAAAATAAACATATTATATCAGTACGAAGTTTTTTTTAAGTGCTTTGCCTACTCTTGGGGATATTTATCTGTTTATATCTGTACTCACCGGTAGTAAAACTTGTGTGCATGAGTGTGAGCAGATTATAATACTGACTGGGCGGTTAATGTAACAATAATATTTGTTATTCTCATCGGATTTTGTCTAATGCTTAGTCCGTTTCTGTGTGTGTTGCATTTAAATGTTGTGTCGTTGTTCTCCTCTTATATTTAATGCATTTCCCTCAGTTTTAGTTTGCTACCCCGAATTTTTTTTTTGGCCATGGATTTACGAGTTTTGAACAGTGGTATACTCCTGTTGCCTCTATTAATCATGCAGGACTCTGTGATAGAAACAAATTGTTTAATAAAAACACCCTATATACCCCAATGGTGTAAGTTATAAACAAAATACAGATGCTACAGATTTATAACTGTTATGAAAAGGGAAATTCACTTCATGAAAATGAATTCATATCAATCTAAACTTTAGTGAAACTATTGTGGATTTGAACACAGTAAAATGTTATGCAATTGTCATTGCTTTAGATGAAACAGTAGTAAATAAGGTGTAAGTGTTGAATTGTGAAACGTTGTGCCCTATGTGGAAACGTTTAACCGATTAAAAGGTTACCTTGTTGTTTTCTTTATGATCAACCGTTTTATCGATTTGCATACAGCTATCAATCCTCTTATCAATATGCATACAATAGTCTTATCTTAGTGTTATATAATAGTTCGTTTCTGTATGTGTTACATTTAACGGTTGTGGTTCCATTGTGTCGTTTGTTTTCTCTTAGTTTTGAGTGTGAATTCATATTTCTATAAAACGTGTCACGGTACTTATATATCCCAAATTCATGTATTTGGTTTTGATGTTATATTTGTTATTCTCATAGGATTTTGTCTAATGCTTAGTCCGTTTCTGTGTGTGTAACATTTTAATGTTGTGTCGTTGTACTCCTCTGATATTTAATGCGTTTCCCTCAGTTTTAGTTTGTTACCCCGATTTTTGTCCATGGATTTATGAGTTTTAAACAGCTGTATACTACTGTTGCCTTTATTTATCAACCATTTTTCGGGTTTGCACTTCGCGTTCATTCAGCTCATAACGTCGTGTTTGTTCTTTGTTCTTTTTTTTTTTAACTTTTCAATGTCTGTGTTGTTTATATCGTTAACAGTCTTGTATATCATGTGTCTTAAAAAAATAAAATTTTCAGTTGGTCAAGTTTCAGGGCTAGAACATTTCTCTTTCGATAGTTAATCAATTTGGTGATGTCTTATGGTTAAGATAAGAGTGAATTACCATTCCACTATTTTGTGATGCCTTATCACTTGGTAGAACCTATTTACCAATTTCATAGGAGTTACACGACATGTCTTGCATGTTAAGCAGGATCTTTTTATCCCACCAGAGCACATGAGATCACCACCAGGCTTTGGTTGGGGTCGTGATGCTCAGCCTTTAATTTTCGATGTTTTTTTACTGTTTGTCTTTTTCTTTTTGAACCATGGCGTTGCCAATTTACTTTCGACTTATACGTTGAAATGTCGCTTTGTTATCTTTCTCCTCTCTTTAACAAAACATTAGATAATTTTTAAATAATATTTGGGTGAGGAACTTCATTATGTCGCTTTAGTACCACCTAAACTCCTTTAATATCTCTTCATGGCGACATTGGAAACAGGGTCAAAATCAAACATATTAACTTTCGTACACACATTAACTCCCAAATGCGACGATGGACGCTTCCATTCTATATAATGAAAATACTCTTCTAAGAATATCAATAATAAATAGACATTAACACTCCACAAAACATCAACCAGAAAAAAATAAAAGTTTAATATATGGAAATCTCAAACGAAATATTAAAAACAATTAACAGAAGAAAACACTATACTAATGTGGCAAATTAAAATGAAGCCCCTAAAACCCCTTAGTGCCCCGAGTCACTCTACAGACGCACAACCATTGTTTTCTATCAATGTATTGCTTACTATTAGTTTCAATGATTGGTACTTTTAAGTGTATAAGTCACCCATGATTAAGTTTAATCATCATTTAAGGAAATAGGTACTTAAATAAGCGATCTTATGGATATTTATGACTGTTTGCATGCAATAAAAGAATGAGGAACTGCATATGAATATCGAAAAAAATACACTTGTAACTTTCATACCGTTTTAGGTAAACCAAGTAGAAAATCCCAAAAATAGTATACCAATATATATAGGATACATGTAAATGTCGTTAAAAAATTATAATTCACAATCCGCCTTATTAAGGCATTAAGGTTATGCGTGGAATTGTTCGTAGTTCTGATGACTAAAAGCACGAGGCGGTAGTAAGTCTATAATTCAAACTTAAATTCGTGACATACTTTATCGCCTGTCTTCTTTATTGTCAATTTTTCTTTTCCTCAATGATAACATCATTTTGTTTCCTTTATATGCAATTTACATTTCTCATTTTTGCACCATATATTATAAAAGCACCTATGGGATTGTTGTTATATCAAGAAAGTATAAAGGGGGGAAAATGTCCTTGCCCTGTTTTGATTATGCTTAGTAAAACTGCCAAAGAACTAATTGTATAATGTAAATTCCCTTTTTTTTTGTTAGTCGTTAATTCTGATTTACTGACTTTAAACCTTGCAGACAGTTTTTTCTTTTTCTTTATTTGAGTTTTGTTCAAAAAGTTATGTCTATTTCTCTCTAATGTGATTCTCTCGCTGATTTTTCCACGATTTAGTAATATGATTAAAGGATAAAATACTTTGACGATCTATGTATCTTAAAGCATTCCGGTTTCGCTATTACAAAATTTCGTTTCTATCTGTATCTTTAGTTGTAGCGTCCGTTAAGCCGATATCAATAAGTTAGATAGGGGGAATTTAAGTACCCACAATACAATTTTAACACAGCAATGTTTTGTCTTTTATGGAACTCAATTTTGTTGCCTTATCTTCAATAATCTTTTGAAGAGTGTCTAGACTAGACCCGATTAAGGATCAACTTTCCAATTTTTAAAAGTGGTATGGCGATTTATAACCTTTTTGTATTCGTGTTGTTGGATTGCTGCTTCTTGACTCCATCCGAATATCTAGTTCAAGTATGATTTTTAAATAAATGCTGGTCAGAGATAACATCGTCTGACAACTGACAGATGATTTAAGTGCATGTTGAAGAATCATTTATTGAACCTCTGCTAACAATACCTAATTAACGTTGAAATTCATTTCATTATTTTCCAACGAGTAGAAGTCTCCCCGGAAAAATCTTTAATTTTTTTTGTATTAATAAGTTTTCTCCTATGAAGTTTGATTTGGCTATCGACGTTGGCATATAGTAACTATAAAACTAGTTTTCTAAAATCGATGCGTCTCTTTATAAAATAGTTTTGCTTTTTAATGAAATGAATCTATCGATAAAATTTTTGCTCGTTATTTCCGAATGATTTCACTACCAGTCGGTAATCGATTAGAACATGAAGATTCCTTTGCTTAACCGTTACGTTTTCTTTTTAACGATTCATTAAACACAAATTTCTAGCCTTGTCCAGAAAAATCTATGCGACAATTTTACTTATTATTGGTTAGTAAACTATTTGTTGACAGTTGATTGTAAAATCGTATATTACATTACAATGTGAAGATCTGAAGAAGTTTTACAAAATATAAAAGATCACAACGAACTCGCACTCAGTTGACAGTAGAAAAATGAAAATAACACGTATTTTATCATGTGTCCGAAGCTCTTTTCTATATTTACCTTTATCTGGAAACTTTGAGAGGTAATGAAGTATGAAACCCGAAACAGTTAAAGAGCTATGATAAAAAAGGAAAAAAAAAATAACCAAATCTATATAAGGCCAACCTTGCCGTAGGGAACTGAAACCTCAGTCAATTTATAATTTCAAAGTTCAACGGACAGTTTTAAAAATGTTTATTATAAATCATTAAGTACTGGCTACTGAGCTGATGATACCTTCTTAGACTGATAGTCTACAAGCAGAGGTATTGACCAATTGAAGTACATATTGAAAAAAAAACATATAAGTTTCATGCGTCCGAAGCAAATGTACAGTTTAATTTCATTATCATCAAATAAAAAAAAAAAAAAAAAAAAAAAAAAAAAAAACCTAACTAACAACGCTTGTTTAAAATTTTAAGTTGGGGAAATTACACTTGAAATATAAAAGTACATTGTATATTGATTTGGAAGACAATAACCATTGCAGGATATTACCGCAGTTCTACATACACTTATTCTCTTCTAATTTCCTTATTGTTCACTTATATGGCATTCTTTCTTTGAACTCTGTTGTAGCGTTCACTTTTATAGTATATAGACTTTCTTCAATTTAAGCAATTATTCCTGCTCAATTTTTCAGTTTTTGTCTACTGATCTGTTTAAAATTTATAGTGTTTTTAACTCATTACCTTTAATTTACAATTGACTATTGTCTATTTACATATTAAATGTTAACAGTTATTTATTGTTTTTATGTCAAATATTGAATAGCATCATGCCGAATGCAAGTAGGTATGTTTAATGTTAGGCAGTACTGAAGGAATATGATGGAAATTACTACTGTTATTTGACCTATTTAACATTTACAATGTCGACACCATATCATGGACACAAATCATTCTTCTGTCCAATATAGAAATGTCAAACGCAAGTTGTAATGTGTAAAAATTAGAAATAAGAAAAATATCATGTTTTGAACAGAATATCAGTAAAATGTTATAAACTTGAACGATTGTTGCCACTGTCGTTATTTTTTACCCACTACCCCACCCCTCTCCTAAGGTAAAAACACAACTGTATGCATACATGATGATATTGGGCGTTCGACTTGAAGAGAGGTTGAGAGACAAAAGAATGCCATGAACAATTCTTGTGAATCAACAGACATTTCTCAATAATATTTTGGGGCCTCGGTGGCCGAATGGTCTAAATTGTCCATCTACTGTATCTCTAGTCGGTCAAAACTAAAGGTGAGTTGAAATCACACACGTGACAGTTGAGTTCGACAATCTTAATAGACTGGAATAATCTTTCTCAATTTTATGAGATAGTTAGTTTTCATACTGTAGGTTTTGTTCGTTCCGGGCACTTCAACTTCCTCCTCTAAAGAAAACTTACCGCCACGACATTGGCTGTAGTGCTGAAATAGCCAAAATATTAAGTAACGACAATTGATTAATTTTTAATTGGCTTTGTATTACAAATTATTTCTAATTAACTGTCATGTTTACAAAATTCAAAAACACAAAATGAAAGCAATGAAATTCATAAACTTTTACCAGTCATAGTAGACATATGGAATACAATGATATCCGGAAGATCTACGTGGTACACATAATTCATCCATCGAACAGGCATGCTCCTTACAATTTCCTGCAAAGTCCTGAAAATACAAAACATCTAACTGTTAATGGTTATGCCAAAATTGCTTCTCACTTAATCGTTAAAAAAACCCATTTAGATTTGCATAGGATGGATCGAAGATGCAGTTGTTGTATATGATCTCATAGGCTTTGAGGAAAAATAAAAAATAAATGTAATTTTATATATTGTTGAAAGCCTATAAAAATTACATTTTGTATTTTACAAAGTGTACTGAGTCAATCTAAACTACAAATATACGTACCCCTGGTATCGTACTAGCATCTACGTAATCTGTGCCAGGTAAAGTCGATAAAGGATTTATGTCCATGTTAGCCATGTTGGAGTAAAAATAACATTCGTTTATGTTTCCCAGAAAATTGACTGACTGACATTTTGTTAATTGTAAGCATGTAGCAGCACATGGGAAAATGTTATAAGCATGGGTTGTCCACATGACGTGACCTCCGCTGAACCATGCATTTCTAGATATCTTCATTGATGAAACAGAGGCAGAATTTTTAACAAGCCAACAGCAAACGAATCCAACTAATGCGAAAAAGGTTGAAGCTGTTGCCATGATGTGTATCTGTTGAGCCAAAGAATACATATTTAAATTCTGATATTTTCTAGATAGTTTAACATGTAAAAATGATTATATATCAAACTCTTTGCTTCGCTTATAGAAATAATACTATAATTGAAACGCTTATTGTCGGGGTATTTTTTTATTTAATGTTTGGATTGTTTTATTTTGCATATTTCACTATAAAACATAAAACTTGGAGTTTTGGATCTTTTCGTCCGTTGTCATAGCAAAAACGTTTCCAACAATATCTAAAAGGATGGTTGCATGATATACTAGTAATGCGCATTCACTTTTTCGGATTCGAGCGTCACTGATGAGTCTATTGTAGACGAAACGCGCGTATGGCGTATATACTAAATTTAGTCATGGTATCTATGATGAGTTTATTCATAATACTCGTTGCAATGACGCCAGACGCGCGTTTCGTCTACATAATAAAATTGAGAATGGAAATGGGGATGTGCCAAAGAGACAACAATCCGACCAAAGAAAACAACAACAACAGAAGGTCACCAACAGGTCTTCAATGTAGCGAAAAATTCCCGCACCCGGATGCGTCCTTCAGATGGCCCCTAAACAAATATATATACTATTTCAGTGATAATGAACGCCATACCAATTTACAAATTATACACAAGAAGCAAAAATTAAAATAATACATGTAATACAAGACTAACAAAAGCCAGAGGATCCTGACTTCGGATAAGACTCATTAGAGACGCTCATATCAGAATGGTTAGAAAGCCAAACAAGTACAAAGTTGAAGAGCGTTGAGGATCCAAAATTCCAAAATTTGTGCCAAATACGGCTAAAATAATCTATTCCTGGGGACAAGAACATCCTCAGTTTTCCGAAAAAATCAAAGTTTTGTAAACAGGAAATTTATAAAATAGTTATCAAAAGTACCAGGATTATAATTTAATACGCCAGACGCGCGTTTCGTCTACAATGAGGATGTGCTATCTCGTTTGAAATAAGTTTTTTACAGGTACAACCAAACTTCAAAACCAAATATTTATATCTATGGAAAAAATTAGTAAAGGTAAAAATGACCACAAAATTGATATTCATGTCAACACCGAAGTGCTGACTACTGGGCTTGTGATACCCTCGGGGACGAGACGTCCACCAGCAGTGGCATCGACTCAGTGGTGTAAATAGTTATCAAAAGTACCAGGATAAAATTCCTTCATCAAATGGCAAAGCCAAAAGCAGAAACAAACAAAACGAATGAAAAACAACGCTTGAAACAACCGTTATATTCCCGACTTTTTGATATTTTTTCGTTAAATAATCAAGAATGTTCTCAATATACTGCTGAAATTTACCCCAAGGAACTTAGTTTAAATAAATTAAATTTATTCGGTAATAACAGTCCTTTCTTTGATTTAGATATTTCGGTTTTAAACGGGAAACTGCACACTAAAATTTACTACGAAAGAGACGATTTTTCGTTCCCTATTGTTAATTTTCCATGTTTAGATGGCGATGTTCCTTTGGCACCATCTTACGGTGTTTATATTTCACAGCTCATTCGCTATGCCCGTGTCTGTTGTGACGTTTATGATTTTAACGAACGCAATCTATGTAGTACTGGTAAATCATTAAACCAGGGATATCGTTACCATAAAGTACTTAAAACCTTTACTAATTTTTTCCATAGATATAAATATTTGGTTTTGAAGTTTGGTTGTACCTGTAAAAAATTTATTTCAAACGAGATAGCACATCCTCATTTTTATGGAATTGCTTTTAACCGTGCCCGGAAATTTAGAAATGATCCATGTAAACTTGTCACTCCTTTAAAAAAACCTTTTCTAAAAGGTTACCTATTCAACACTTATTAATCATAAGATGGTTGAATATTGCTTTTATTGGTATAAATATTGATTTTGTAATTAGTATATTAAAAGCTAATTGAATATTACTAGTATGTTATATACATACACATATGCATGGATTTACAATCTGTCGATACCAGTAACTTGGCATTACACAAGGTCATGTTCTTCTCTGGCTGTTTATGACGTCTTTACACTAAATCCATTTGATGGTGGATGTATACGGATTGATAGTTTAGATGCATGTTTTTTTTAATAGTTGTAAGTGGCTTTGAACAAGCTGTTATATAGCTGCCAGTACTCTCAGATCTGTCCATTGTTTTTTGTGTCGGGATGTATAAGTACCAGGCCACGTTCACTTGTATTTTTGTCCATCTGATGTGTTAAGCCTATTTCAACTGATTTTTATAGTTCGTTCTTATGTTGTACTGTTATAACACTGTCACAGGTTAAGGGGATGATTGGAATCCCACTAACATGTTTAACCCCGCCACATTATTTATGTATGTGCCTGTCCCAAGTCAGAAGCCTGAAATTCAGTGGTTGTCGTTTTTTTATGTGTTACATATTTATTTTTCGATCGTTCATTTTTCTAATACAAATAAGGCCGTTAGTTTTCTCATTGGCAATCATACCACATCTTCTTTTTTTCATATTGATACCTGTATTCCCTCATGTAGAAAATGGGGATTTTATAGCTAGCTATACCTCTCACATGTATGACAATCGCATAGAATTCCATTTTATTGTGTGAGCAAAACAAATATGCATCAAAGTTTAAGACATCACAGCAAACAAACTGCTACCACCAATCAAAATGGCAAAGGTTAAAACATACAAGCCATATAGCATACAACGCAATGATTGGTACGTGTAGATTAAAATGAAATTAGATAAAAATCAAACAGCTTAAAGTGCAATGATAGCATGCGATCAATGACTTCATGATTAATACAGCACATGATTTTCAAAACTTTACTACAATACGCCTGCTACATTTACTGCAAGACATCTAATATTGGTACTGTAATGTAGGTCTGTTGACACCGGTAAAAAAATGAAAAAAAACACGTTTAAAAAAAGTATTGCGTCCGAAGCGCTTTTCTGGATTTACCTTCATCAGGATCAAAGCCAAACATTTGAAATCCGAAGATGTATAATTACCTAAACCGTTAAAGAGCTATATGTCAAAAATTCAAAAATAATAGCCAAATTCATCTAAAGCCAACTTTACCTGTGGGAGTTGATAACTTAGTTTTTTAATAACTTCAATTTTAGTAGAGTTTGTAAAATCATGTGAGTACATGTACCGAAGTACTGACTACTGAGCTGATGATACCCTCGGGAACTGACAGTCCACTAGCAGAGGTATCATCCAGTGATGTACAAAATTGAAAACAAAACGTTTAATAATTTCTTGCGTCCGAAGCGCTTTTCTAGATTTACCTTCATCAGGAACGCTCAAAGCCAAACATTTAAAATTCGAAGCTACAAAAGTACCGAAACCGTTAAAGAGCTATATGTCAAAAATACCTAAAATGAGCTATTAATTGAATGTTTAAATGGCTGAAAATAACATTCACATTCTTTTCCTCCAAAAATAGCTCTATTTATAAATGTATAGATTTAACAGCATAGTGCTGATATTTAAAGTACATTGTAATTGTGAATATAAAATGTGTTTTTCATTGTCACCCTTCACTGGTGATTCAATAGATTGATCTGTCGTAGAGTTGTCACTTATTTAGACCGTACTTAAATGGTTTAACTTTTACAAATTGTGTCTTGGAGAGTTGTCTTGTTGGCACTAATAGTACATCTTCTTATATCTAATTATCAAAACAATTATTTCAGTGGCTTTACCTTACTATCCTTTACGAAAGCTTTTTAGCTAATCTGCAATCAATTTCATCATGAGACTTAATATATCATTTAATGTGTTACAACACTTGATTCTACTGAGGAGGAAAGGTAACACCAAAACCACCGAAAGCTGAATTATTAGTTCAGTCCGTGTGTCCGAGTGGTCTGGAACGACTGAAATAGTGCAGGCGGTTTTGTCTGATATCTCAATAGCATGAATTTGAATCTCATAGGGAGAAAGAAACTAAATGTTTCAGATTTAACATTGTTGACAAATATACATATTCCTTTCTCAATTTTATATCTAACATTGTGTGGATGTTATTTAGACGAATAATATATACAGAATGTGTTTTCAGCCTTGAATCACCTTCAATGGTGATCCGATGGATTAAATATGTCGAAGAGCTGTCACTGGTTCCGCGGCGTGAAAAAGCTCCGACTGAGAGAGACAGAAAGAAAAACGAAAAAAAACCTCATCGCTATCGATTTAGATACATATATATATATTACATTTTTTAATTCGAACGATGATTCTTTTGTAGACGAAACGCGCGTCTGACGTTAATAAAAAAATTCAAAATCTGGTATCTATAATGAGTTTGTTTGTAAATCAAAATCTGTGCTGTTATTGAGTAATGTGTTGACATTAGTGCAAAAATCACGTGTCATTCTTCATACATGTTGTCCCGAATAATTTTACAAAGTTTTGATGCAATTATCGTTGTTTAGTAAAGACACTTACCTAGTTTATAGCTTGGTCAAAAGAACGTTGTACGAACTACAGTTGATGTTTTAACCATTAGATAAAAAAACGTCTTGAATTTAATTTGTTTCTCGGAAATTTATTATTTATTATGTTTGCTTCTTCTTTTGGTGCTTTTAAATGAATTTTATTTTCAAACAATGAAAAAATAAAATCTATTTTCAAAAGATCCTCATATAAAAGTAATTTCAGAATCTTCGATAATTCGTTTATAAGTAAACGCAAAACAATTAAATAAGTGGGAACTCAAGATTTCCATTTCAATGGAACTGTTTAGTGTAAACAGTACTAGATAGTATACAATTTGTTTAAGAAATGTCAATCAATTTATTTTATAGGTGGCTACAATATTACAAAATATATTTATAAGTGGAAAATGTCCTTGATGTTTTGCAGAAGTACCATATTGATTTTGAGAATTTCACTTTCTGTTTCTAACAAATGTCAGGTTTAAATGTAGCATGTTCGTAACGCCCTATACTTTTGCATACAATAAATTTATTTTGATTATATCAATTTACGTCTGATACATGGATATGATACACACCAGGAGAGAGATCACAAAAAAAACATGATGCCATCCTCCAGGTTAATATTATACAAATATAGCCTTTGTATGAGGTCGATACAAGGATATATTGACCTGAAAGAAGTATATTGACTGAGGACGAAGTCCGAGGTCGATATACTTCTTTGGGTCGATATATCCTGTATTGACCTCATACGAAGGCTATATTTGTTATATTATTAATTTCAGAGCATTATGCATATTTGTATCAAAATCGTCATTTGATTTTGTATGAATTTTATAGATATCATATTGCCTCCTTGACAATAACAACATATTAGTTGTTATCTAATATACTTATTTTGTTTGTTTGACATCTTATGTAATGGAAGATTTTTTTCGTCAAATAATCGATCACAGATATCATTTGTTTCAAAACGTTTAACGATATCCTGAAATTCATTGCATGACGTCACAAAGTAAATCGGGTTTTATATGTTAGATATTCTAAAAATAACCGTGCAATATGCTCTGTGCAATATTCTTTTTGCTATCCGCCGTTTTTCTCTACCTTCGAAACTACAGTTTAACATCTGACTATCCCTAAACGAATCAAATTTGTTAAAATAAACGAATTAATAATATTATTTGATATTGATTCTGATATTCAATAATACATAATCTCCATTACGTATTAGTTTTTATATCTGACATTCCATTTTTGATGGAACTTCGTGGTCGAAAAAGTGTCAGTTTCATATTAATTTTGATATTATTTTGATATTAGACACTCAATGTTTTGATTCTCGACAAAACTTGACTTTGTCTTTCATACTTTTCCTTCTTTACGTGAGAACCTACATTTTCCCCCTATTTTGTATATTCGACGGTATTTATGTTATCGCAATTATTCCGATTTTGGAATGTTTAAATTTGATAAAAAGTAAAATCCCAAAAGTACCGAACTCCGCGGCAAATTCAAAAAGGAATGTCCTTATTGAAATAGCAAAATCTAAAGCTCAAACACCTAAAACGAATTAATAACAACTGTCATATTCCTGACTTAATATAGGCATCATCATATGTAGAAACTAGTAGATTATAACTGATTTAACAATTACAGGATGATAGATATATGAAGATGAGGTGTGAGTGCCAATGAGACATCTCTCCATCCAAGTAATAATTTATTTCCTGTATACATTCTTTTCCAATCTTTTACTTTTATTTTTTAACTTTTATGTTGATCTCATATAGAACTAAGGGGCATCGGGTTGGCCGAGTGACATGTGTGCTCGTCTCCAATCTTGGGTAGGATTATCAGTTTTCCTGCTGCAGAGTGGTGGTTCTCTCCTGGCATTCCAGCTTCCTCTATAAAATTAAACTGACCTCCACGAATTAGCACAATAGTGAAAAAAAAGTGTGGTTAACAACAACAAATATTACTGCAATCCTCTAAGACGTATTACCCTAGCCTCAGAGTCTCCAGCAAAATAACGAGGAAGACCGACTGAAATAATTGTAGTCACGTTATAAGTTTTATGGTCAGTTTATTGAAGCAGTTGATCGTTATCGTGTAACAATTTCTTACCGTTCACATCATACATATTTCATACACTCTCTTGTGTCTCGCATCAAACGTTTTGTACATTTATAATCAACTGGAGGTATACAAGGTATAATACAGTCGTACTGTCAATTCTTCAAAAGCATGTTTGTTTTTTAAAAAAGAGGGGCGAAAGATATCAGAGGGATATTCAATCTCACGAATCGAAAATAAACTGACAAAATGAAAACACAATTTAATGGTAAAAAATCGGTAAGTTTCAGACTCTCTGTTTATTAAAAACCCCGAGCACCAATTCTCTACCATAGTCCACATGTTACCTATTGGACAACCGGACAATTACCTCTGTTTACCCTTTCGTTTATTTGTCAGTGTTCATAAAGAAATAGGAGATGTGTTATAGTTGCCAATGGGGAAAATATCCATCATTGTTAAAATGACAAGTTTGTCGAATTTTCAGATTGAACTATTTAAAAGATTGTTAAGTTACATTTGTTATAAAAAAAAGTGCTAAATATTACAATTTTGGAAATAAAAGTTTTGCAGACTTTATTACCATTTTTGATTTTATCTGAATACATGTTGCTCTAGTCTTTAAATTTTGAGCAGGGTTTTAGTAGGCTGCTTTATTTATTTTTTTGGTCGTCTGCGATTTCTGTTATGTGTTTGTCTGTTTTCTCTTCTGATATGTGTTTTAATTCTTCCCTTGGTATCTTCCGCCTCTATTTTTAATTGTTTAATTAATATAAACACTGAGAATGTGCTACCACTGTCAGATTATTTTAGTTTTTTTGGCATTTGGGCCTCAAAATATAACTAATAATGTCAATGATAAGTTTTCTGTGAACAAAAAGTAAAATCACAAAAGTACTGAACTCTGAGGCAAATTCAAAAAGGAAAGTCCATAGTCAAATGACAAAATCATAACCTCAAACACATCAAACGAACTACCAATAACTGTCATATAACTTAGTACATGCATTTCCTAATGGAGTACTTATGTAGAAAATGATATATTGAACCTGGTTTATAGCTACCTAAACTTCTGACTTCTATAAAAGTCACATAAATTTCCATTATATTGACAACGATGTGAAAACAAAACAAACAGACACAATAGGTTAAAATGTCAATAAAAGGGATACTGTAGTACTTATTGTTTATTTAGATCGAAAACCAAACTTTTCTTCCTGTAATCGGGCGTCTTCCATTTTGCGATTATGGTACTATAAGGAAATAACACGCATCAGCTCTCCCATCGTCCCTTTGTTTGGTTTGTACTAAGTTGTATGAACACGTATTATATTGGTAGATTGTTAATGGGTTATTGGATATATATTAGTGTTACAAGTATCACCGGTTATGTAATGTTCTGTTTCTGTGTGGTCCAATAAGTATCAAGCTCCAGTTTCGATATCGCTCTCTGTATCTCTTGTATTTTTGTAAAAGTGAATTCCCCATTCGTCAGACGCAAATACACTGAATTCTGTGTTGTTCTTCTTACACAAATGTTAAGTGGTTTGTGCATCCTTGAAACTTACTATGTCTATACTAGTAATTCTTAAACACCGATTAGCGGAAGAAGTTCCTGGAAAGTAATGAGTGTTGAGTATAACATACAATCCATCTTTGTTTATAGTCGATTTCGAAATTTTAGTTACTTCCTCAACCTTTCAAATTTAAAGCAGGTAAAAAGAAAACTTTACCTGATTCAAATATTATTCAGATAAACATATATATGCTAAAATGAATAAAATTCTTCGAAACAAGGTAAGAAACACTACGTCAAAAAAAAAAATTCCACGACAATGTAAAGAATACTCTAGTCGCGATCTTAATTATCAAAATACACATAAGGAAAACATCGATACCCTGAAGTTCTGTACGGTACACAGATGTCGTCTTTCAAACAAGTATGATTTTTACAGTTTCCTGCAAATTCCTGAAATATAATTAAAGTTAAACATGAAGCGAAGTTTTTTTATATATTAAATTGTGCACATTCATATTAATGAAATATATATTGGTGTATGTATAAGGACACAATACCAATTTACAGATATTTCAAACCGGTCGATTGGTAATAACAACTATATTAACACTGTTATTCGCATGTTGTTCTCGTCCAAAGAATAAAAATGTGATATTTTTCGAACATGGTAAGCAAAGGATTTAATGCACGACTGTGGCTGCAAATATAAAACGATGATTCAATAAAATTGACAGTAGTATACCGTTGTTCAAAACTCATAAATCCATGGACAAAAAACAAAATCGGGATAACAAACTAAAACCGAGGGAAACACATTAAATATAAAAGAAGAACAACGACACAACACTGAAATGTGACACACACAGAAACGGACCAAGCATCAGACAAAATCGCACGATAATAACAAATATAACATCAAAACCAAATACATGAATTTGGAATAGACAAGTACCGTGACACGTCTTATCGCTATGTGAGTTTACACTAAAAAATAAGAGAAAACAAACGACGCAACGTTAAAATGTAACACACACAGAAACGAACAATAATATAACAATGGCCATCTTCCTGCCTTAGTACAGGACATTTTTAACTGGAAAAAATGGTGGGTTGAACCTGGTTTGTGGCAAAGTCTCGATGAAAATACTTATCAGTTGTGAACGAAGATGAAATTAAATAACTAACAAATGCATTCAAAACCTCGATCAAAATGTTTTGCTAAGTGTTGACTGTGAAGCACTCCGTACCTTTTTAGAAAGTAAATCTTTGTTATAACTACATTTATGTGAGATGCGGTTAATTGGTTACAACAAACATGTTTAAATTAGAGATTCGGCGCCATAAATTCGTTTTGTTTTGTGTGTTTAATTAAAAATAATCATTATAGTTCGCTTAAGAGTTGTTTGTGTATTAATACGATATTTTGCTCCCTATTTTATTAGCTTTACATCAAATAGATTTGTTGAGTTTAAATCATTTGTATGAAAATGTCTGCAAATGTTATAAGATACAGTATATTTAATCAACTCTGGGGCTGACTCAAGTTTAACCGATAACATTTAAACAAAAAAGACAATTCACGGAACTAGACATTTAATGTTACTTGATACAGGCAGTCTTACGTACTAAAATATGTTGGAGCATTTAATTTTTTGTACCTTAATTAGGCCGTTAGTTTTTTCGTTTGAATTGTGTTTCATAGTTGTTTTGGAGCCTTTTATATGTCAGTACACATTCCTTATTGAGGTCATAAAAATCATACTTTGTGAAGAACATCACCATTTCCTTTAACAAATACGCTAAAAGGAAAAGTCAGCAAAACGGTATAATTTATGTTTGACAACAAACGGTCAGACTGCATTGCAATGGGAAATCAATGTGCACCTAGTACCTGCCTACTTCATTTTATACTCATATGAAGCGCAATTCATATTGAACGAAGATGTTAGCAAAATTAAACATTGACGAGAACAAGGATATAACATAAGGTACATCACAGAATATGAGAAAATCAGTACAGAACAAAACTAGTTAGCCCTTGCAAAAGTGAAACAATACTTGATAAATTAAGACCACAGTAGTTTACCGATGGCCAAATAACCTTAATCGATATAAAATGATGATAATGCTGTAAGACTTTAACGACCTTGACTGGCTATGCAGCCCTTGCACGGTCGATATAGAAGACGAATTACGGTGAAACAAACAAAAACTTAGGGGTCGCATGTTCTCATACAAGCCAATGTAAGGGCGTGGACAGGAAAAGCTTCTCTTGCTGTGCATATATATCGCCCGCCATGCGAATCCTAATTTAGTCCAGATATTACAATCGGGCGTAAATACAAAATTCAATCCTGGTATCTATGATAAGTGTATTGATTATTTTAGATCTATTGAGTTGAAAACAGACCAATCGTTTCATGACCTAACTAGTATGGTGACCGTTACACGTATGTTGTATTGATTTCAGTCGTTCTCGTTCCTCATAATTCTTTTTGAACATATTTTGTATCAGAAGCGGTTTACATTTAAAGAAGTGCGTGTAGTGTGAACATACACAGTCGTATGACCGTAGCACTAAGATATGTAATTGTTATACGATGTAGCAGATGGTGTCGTCTTGATGGGAATTTTGAATTTGATACTAATAAATGGAAAGTTCGAAAAAAATATGGAAAATTGTTTTTCTGGCTCAATAAATCCTGCTTCATATGAGTACAAAAACAAGTCGATCAGAAGAATTACACAATTAGTACTCATGAGAACACCGACTGTCTAGTAAAATAGGAATCAACCGACTTGAAAAAGTTCTCGATACATTTGTTATGCAAATCTTCGCCGTTTCCACAAAATATTATGACCTGAAACAAGCAATTCCATTGTTTTACTTTTGCCGTTTACCCAACACAACTTTCATGGAAGAATCGACAGATTAAGAAGAAAAGCGAACTTTGTTTACTTTTATTATTTTCATATTGAAATTGACTTTGAACGTGCGTTCGGCATGCATTAGTATCTTGCAACACGTACTAAATTATAATCCTGGTACCTTTGATAACTATTTACACCACTGGGTCGATGCCACTGCTGGTGGACGTTTCGTCCCCGAGGGTATCACCAGCCCAGTAGTAAAAATTCGGTGTTGACATGAATATCAATAATGTGGTCGTTTTAATAAATTTCCTGTTTACCAAACCTTTGTGTTTTACTACTTTTGGATAAATTAAATAGATTAGATGTCTTCAGAAACCCCACTTCCGGTTAAAATCCAATATGGCGGACTTTGTATTTAAATAAGCTTATTTTTTAAGGTGGGTAATTGAAATGTGTTTTAACGTATTGCTACTATAATTACATTGTGAATGAACCTTTCTTTGGTGCTTCTGATGGAGACAATGTATAAGACATATGTCTTAAAAACCCTTACTTCCGGAAGTATCCAAAATGGCGGACAGAGAAATATCAATTTTTTATTCAAATTTTCAACTTTTTTCAAAATGTAAAGAAAATGATTTTATTTTGTGCTGGTCATTAAACTTTTGGCTTTAAGTTATCCCCAAAACCACTTATTCTAGCATGTTGTTAATGCTAAGATATAAAGTTGACACTTCCGGTTAAAAATATGAGTCCTCAATCTATTTCTTCGATGTAGAGTTTTGGAAAGATTGATTTAAACAAAATAAAATCACTATAGTACTAAAAACTATTTAAAACTACTTCTATTTGGCCAAGAATAGATGCTTATTCACAGTCACCACCACATGCACACAAGGCAGTGCACGGGAGATCTGATTTTACATCCTTTCTTACATCCATAATGTACAAACTTCTGAAAAATGATGAGGTCTCAGAAAGAGTTTTTAATAAAAGGGACCCTCTTTGTCCCTTCACAATCCATTAGTGACAAGACTAGGTAACATAAGAGTCAATCCAAAGCTCGTCTCACTAAACACCTGCATTAGTATATTACACGTTTTACATGCTTGAAAAGACTAGAACAAGTCGTGGGAATAGCCTCACTTAAAATGAGATTTCCCTTTTGTGCAAAAATTGACTTTCTTGCTTCGTTAATCATGTTAGATCTGATAAGTTTGTGCGATCTTACAGTAAAACCCCGATGATTTAGGCTTATCAATCATCACTCTTTATGTTAAAGTCACATCTTCAAATACCATCAATGTCTCCAACACAGTCTTTTTTTCCTTTTCAAGCAAAGAGAGAACCATATCACAACCCGTCATAAGGTATTGATCAGAAATAAAAGTGTGTGATCACTCATTGCCTAGTGCATTTGAAAGGCCATTGATAGATATTCATCCAAAGATTTTTGCCTCCCCAAATACAATCAATAGTTCGTCTGCCCCTTTGTCCCGGAATAGCGAAATACTGGTAGTTTTAAAGCTGCTAAAAGAAGCAAGGGCAACATTTAGGGGAAAGGGAATACACAGACGAACCCAGGATTAAAAACATCCTCAAAGATGGGAAAGTTTTCTGAGCGATGACGACAGTAAGAAAGAACTTTTAAGTTTTCATTCACAGGAGCTTGCTCAATACAATTTTGAGTACAAGGTAGTTGAAGCAACAAATGCTCAGGATGTTTAGTGTTATCCACCACTTGATGATGTTTCAAGTTTATCACCATGTTTACACGAAGAGACTGACACTAGAATCAAGATAGATGTGTCTGATGCAGTGAAACATAGACTTAACTGAGTCATGACTCAAACAGTCGATACTGATGTCATTGCTTCGCTATTCCGTGACATAGGGCAGACAAACTTTGGTTTGCATTTAGAAGGGGAAAAGTATAAGATACTCAATCAATGACCTTTCAAATGCACTAGGCATTAAAAGATAACACGTTCGCTGGCAAAGGAACTGCGTTGGTGACATTGATGGAGTTTGGAGATGTGACTATAGCATTTAGAATGATGATTGACCAGCCAACATCACCATATGGATTTGACGTTTAATGTCATTGAAAACGATACGTGGTTTTGTTGGAAGATAAAAAAGAGAAAAGAAACAGATTAGGTTAACAAGGCAAGAAAATATGTGTTTTTGCAGAATTTTTTAAGATGTGAGAAACAATACCACAGTCTTTGTAAATGTTGGAAATCAGCTCTCCGATTGAGAATTGCGGCCTACTGAGTATGCTGATTGGGTATTATGTCCTTACCTAAATAAAATACCTTGAAACTGAAATATGAGTGGATGAAGTCTTGGATGCGTATGGTAGTTATAGCAACAAATGGTCAGGATATTCTATCTTATCCACCACGTAATGTATTTCAAGTTAAGCACCAAGGTCACATTTAGAGGCAGACACTAAAATCATGGTGCATGTGTCTGATGCAGTGAAACACGCACTTAAACGAGTCATGATTCGAACAGTCGTTAATGATGATGTTTTCACTAATGTTGCGCTATTCCGTGACATAGGGGTAGACGTTGTGTTTGGGAGGGCAAAAGACTTTGGATTAATATCTATCAATGGCCTTTCAAATGCACTAGGTAATGAGTGATCTGATTGATCTGAAACACTTATTGTTATCCATGTCTTTACCTGTTGTGATATGGTTCTCTCTTTGCTTGAAAGGGGGTAAAAGACTATGTGGGAGACATTGATTGCATTTGAAGATGTGACTTTAACAAAAAGAATGATGATTAATCAGACTAAATCACCGGGGTTTTACTGTAAGATAGCACAAACTTAGCAGAGGGGTATAACATGGTTAACGAAGCAAGAAAATAACTATTTGCGCAACAGGGACGGCTTTTCGATGCTATTCCCTCAACTTGGTCTAGTCTTTTCCAGCATGTAAATAATGCAATATACTTAGGCAGGTGTTTAGGGAGACGAGCTTGGGATTGGCTCTTATGCTACCCACTCCAGGCGGGGACAAAGAGGATAACTTTTGAAAAACTCTTTTTGAGGCCTCATCATTTTGTCAAAGCTTATACATTGTGGATGTAAGAAAGGATTCCGCGGTCATTTTTAATGTGGAAAATCGGGTATCCCGTGCACTGCGATGTGTACATGTCATGGTGACTGTGAATAAACATGTATTCTTGGCCAAATAGTAATAATTTTAAATAATTTTAGTACTATAGTGATTTTATTTTGTTTTAATCAATCTATCCAAAACTCTAAATCGAAGAAATAGATTGGGGACTCATCTTTGAAATTTACGTCATATTTTTAACCGGAAATTTCAACTTTATATCTAAATATTTACAACATGCTAGAATAAGTGGTTTTTAGGATAACTTTAAGCCAAAAGTTTAATGACCAGCACAAAATAAAATCATTTCTTTACATATTGAAAAAAAATGAAAATTTGAATAAAAAATTGATATTTCTCTGTCCGCCATTTTGGATATAACCGGAAGAAAGGGTTTTAAAGACATATGTCTTATGCATTGTATCCATCAGAAACACCAAAGAAAGGTTCATACACAATGTAATGATAGTAGCAATACGTTAAAACACATTTCAATTACCCTCCCTAAAAAATAAGCTTATTTAAGTACAATGTCAGCCATATTGGATTTTAACCGGAAGTGGGGTTTCTGAAGACATATAATCTATTTAATTTATCCAAAAGTAGTAAAAAACAAAGGTCTGCACCAAATATTATGATAGTAGCATGATAATAACACATTTTTACACGCTAGCCTTCGATATTGGGCTGATTTAAGTATGACGTCCGCCATTTTGGATTTTACCGGAAGTGAGACATTTTTTTCAAATGCCTCCCTATCTGAAATAAAAGAGTAATAGTTGAGGAAGGTCTATGCCAAATTTCATGCTTGTAACAGGATGTGCACAATTCGTCTGAAATATGCTTGTAGCCGCCGGACTATATTGGTCACAACTTTTTGGAATTTTGGATCCTCAGTGCTCTTCAACTTTGTAATTGTTTGGCCTTATAAATATTTTGATATGAGCGTCACTGATGAGTCTTATGTAGACGAAACGCGCGTCTGACGTACTAAATTATAATCCTGGTAACTATTATTTAATTGTTTAGAGTGAGTTCATTCATGTGAGACTCTCAAGAATTCAAGGTCTTCTTCCATTTCGGATTCGGAGACGGTGCTTCTAGAAAGATTTCAAATAGCGCCGCTAACGTGTACGAAAACTATGATCACGTGATAAACAAATGAAATGAAGTTTAATAGTTTTTTAATTAAAGATGTGTATTTTTTTTAATTATGCATTTTGTTTTTAAAGAAGTAGGTCCGGTAAGACCCCTTTTTGGCCCCAACATATAGCAGTTTTACAAAATTGTTAAAATGTAAAGTTTAAGTTATTTATTGGACAGTAGAATGCTTCTGCTACATAAATATGGGTTGTTTTTGGCAATACAATACATACATATCAAGCACTAGCACCATTAAGTCACGCTTAATTACTGAAATCTTCACAATTCTATCATTTTAGTTAAATTTTAGACGGTTTTCGTGTAAAACGAAAGTGGCAACATTCGTCTTCATCCTTCATATTGAAATATGAGTTGTATGTTATGATAATACATAACATATATAAAAGTTTTGGATGAACACGGATGCGGCCACTTTCATTTATGACAAAAACAATCTGAAAAGTGACATGTTTCGACATATTTGGTAGATTTTTCATATTTGAGCTTTAATCGGATCGTTTTTTATGACTTAATCGTTACAATCTGTCCCATAAACTTATTGATTCAAATGAAATAGACACTTAAATGTTTAAAAAGAGGTGAAAATCTTTCGTCAGATGAACCTGATATTTGAGGCCAAAATCGGTCCTTACCGGACCTATTCCTTTAGGTATTTACCAGTTACAATTACAAACTTACATCAGACAATGCATTGGGTCCCACAAAATAATCGATCGCTGTTTCACTTTGATAACTTCTTGCAACATTGGAGTGGAAATAGCATTGGTTTTCGTCTGTATTGAAAACAACAGATTGGCATTTGGTAATCTGTGAGCATATACTAGCACATGAAAAAATGTAGTTTTGACTAGTTGTCCAAATGGTGGTCCCGGTATTGTTTCTAGTTATATTAGAAATCTTCAGAGACGAAATTGAAGTACATTGCTTGATATTGCCACCACAAATGAAGATAGTTAATAGAAATACTTTCAACGCTTTTGTCATGGTGTATCTGTAAGAAAAAATTAAATTATAATTATTTCAGTTTTTAATACTATATTCAAGATAATAAAAAATGCTTTACATCAATCTTTAATTAACTGATAAAAAAAACATCCAAAAAATTCAGGATTGAAACTATGTATGCGTGCGTTTTGTCTTAAAAGACTTATCAGTGACGCTGGAATAATAAAAAAAAAACAAGTACGAAGTAAAGAGAATGATGATCCAAACTTCACCAAAGTTTTGCCAATTAGCGCTGAAATAATCTATTGTTGATGTATAACAGCTAGCCCTAGTAATTCAAAATTTCAAAGTTTTGTAAAAAAAAAAAAAAACAACCTTTTAATTACGACCATATCACTTCTATTTTGACATGCATAATCATTGATATGGTCATAATTATAAGTTTTTTTTACAAAAAATTCGAGTTACAAGGGGTTTTATATTTCTCGCTTGAATTGTTTTACATTGTCTTATCGGGGCCTTTTATAGCTGACTAAATGCGGTATGGGCTTTGCTCATTGCTGAAGGCCGTACAGTGAGCCATAATTTTTAATATTTGTGTCATTTTGGTCTTTTGTGGATAGTTGTCTCATTGGCAATCAAACCACATCTTCTTTTTTATATTATCCATTTATCAAGAACTTTGAAATAAACTAACGGTACCAAATTTATTCCACAAATATATATATATCTGTTGAAAGCTTTTTTTTATCTTCGTCTATTAAAAATTCTGTATGAATTCTGCTTTAATTAAGTATCACTATCTTTCCATTTTAGTGGCTTACCCTTTTTCTAGCTTTGTTGGATGAAATTCGAACTGTGCTAGATACTCTCTTGGACTGTCTGATGCTTTTAGGCAAAATGCTCATCATCAATTAGTAAATATTTGGTTGGGATAGGACTACTTACATTTATTATATTTTTGTATCTTTTTAAAGGTACATGACCAACCAATTGTTTTATTTTGTTATGACGTCAATTAAAACTGAAATACGCTTGAAATTAAAAAAGGAACCAATTGATCAGCAATTTCAAGGGGATGTGTAACTATAGATAAAATAATAAAATCATCGATATTAGACCGACAAATGGATGCGAACAAAGATTTTATTTTAAAATGTTTGAAGCTGCAAACAAACACGTTATTCATCATTTTATTTTTTATTCACTACATTTACTTAGTAATTTAAAAATGTGATTTCTTTTATGTTTAACATAAGCACAGTCCAGTCAATCAATTCAAACTGAGACCCCGTTAACACTGACAAAAAGATCGATCTTTACTCACGATCTTTGGTCCAGTGTAAACGGATAAGATCGATCTTCAATCGGACTTAAAAAGTCTACCTCTAGAGGCGGTTTTAAAAAGATCGATATTATTAGAATCTTTTTTTGTTGTTGGTGTAAACGCTTAGATCGATCGCGATCGATTTATTTTCAGGTTAGTGTTATATTTAGATAGGAAAATAAAGGTCAGACCGGTTCTTTTTATGTTGTAGTGTAAACGCACTGGATTAAATAAGATCGATCTCGATCGCTCTCGCTTGTGCGATGTAAACGCGAACTGGTCTTTTTATGATCGATTCAAATAAAGATCGATTCAATTTCGTTGCCAGTGTAAACGGGGTCTGATCACTTGTTTTTTAAGGTCGATTGAGTATACAATAAAAACATACAATATGATGATAGCAGTTAACGTCACTCTGTTTCAACTTCTTTATGGGTATTTCCTTTCGAAAGAATCGAAAATGTTTGGTTTTTTTGTACTTGAAAAAAAGCTGCGTTCCCATCGGTGGATATTTTTTCTTACAGGCATTCAAATTTGGTTTTGATATTCGGGTTCTGAGTTAACGTTTATGCAAAGCTCTGATTCCTTTCACGAATTTCTCTATACTTTTTGGACCTTTTGATTTATAGCTCTTATTCTTTTATATAAGCTTTGGACTTCAAATATTTTGGCCACGAGCATCTCGTTTTCTATGTGCTCCATATGGCGATCTCGATAATAGAAGTTATAACTAAAATCTTTGTGATTTTCTTTTTTTTCGGAAGCACAATTCATTTTGCTGATGTAAAAAAAAATACCATCAAAGGTATCAGGCTAAGAATTTTTGTTAACGCCAGACTGGCATTTCTATTTAACATTACTGTTTAAATATCAACAGCTTATTGATACTGCTTCCAAGGAACTATATGTCATATTAAACACAGAGCTCAGCTTTAATCGTTGTTAAAATAGGTAATCATAATTTTGAAAGCGGCTTCTTCGAGTATTTAGCCATCCCAGTGTATGTAAAAACAATATGTAATGTTGGTACCCAGTAAAGTGAAGGAATATCAGGGTTTTCATCTTTTGTCGAAATTCCTTTGGACCATCAAACTGACTTATGATTGTACATAATTTCGACTAAATTATTTGTATTGTTCAGGGAGTAAATCTTCCTAGTGAATTGCCAACATCAAATTTTTTTTTCAATCAGTTAACTTTATGCTATTTACAAAAACAAGAATGTGTCCATAGTACATGGATGCCCCAATCGCAATAACATTCTGTATGTTCAGTGGATGGTGAAATTGTGGTTAAAACTCTAATTTGGCATTGAAAAAAGAAAGATCATATTATAGTTTCCAGTTGATTGAATTTTAACTTCATCAAAAGCTACCTTAACCAAAAAAGTTTAACCTGAAGCGGGACAGATGGACGGAGACACAGATCAGAAAACATAATGCCCATAAATGGGGCATAAAAAAAAACTTTTTTAGATAACACTACATGTCATAAAGATGAGACAATTGTTTAGTATTTTAGCGGCATTCCCACACAAATTCATGTTATGTAAACAATTGTTTTAACTTATACCTAACCCAGCTTATAATTCAGTAGATAGTTTGCACCCTAACTGCAAGGTCCAAAGTCATATTCTTCTCATCAAAAGAAAACTAGAAGAACCAAAATGACCTAACTGGCAATATTATCCTTCAATGCTGAAGAGAAGACAAATAATTCTAAAAACAAAGCTTAGATCGTCTAGTTATTGTCATATTATCAATCTATTAGAATTTCAGACTGTTTTACCTTTTAGTTTCAGAGAAGATCTGAAAAAAATGCACAAAATTGATACATAGATATAGGAAGATGTGGTGTGAGTGCCAATGAGACAACTCTCCATCCAAATAACAATTTAAAAATTAAACCATTATAGGTTAAAGTACGACCTTCAACATGGAGCCTTGGCTCACACCGAACAACAAGCTATAAAGGGCCCCAAAATTACTAGTGTAAAACCATTCAAACGGGAAACCCAACGGTCTAATCTATATAAAAAAAACGAGAAACGAGAAACACGTATATATAACATAAACAAACGACAACTACTGTACATCAGATTCCTGACTTAGGACAGGTGCAAACATTTGCAGCGGGATTAAACGTTTTAATGGATCCAAACCTTCTCCATTTTTCTGAAACAATAGCATAATATCACAACATAGAAAAACATACGATAAAATATCAATTGGCAGACTTAACTCAATCAAAAAACGTATGATTACAATGTATTTATAATAGCCGCACATCAGAACAAAATGAGAAGACATTCAAGAAATGTTTATATTGTCTGTGATGGTTTCAGAAGAAACTACAATAATGTAAATTGTATGACAAAAATTAACAGAGTGACGTATGGCCATCTCAAAGGGAACACAAATATATCATAGCCCCAATGGGTATGACCATATTGGCTTGGAGAACAAAACTTAATTTGTCAATTTTTTTGTGACCATGCCTTATGTTGAAATATGATATATATGAATATTCAAGTCTTTTTGCAATGATAACTGATTTGATTCAGGTGAAAAATTACATCTATTAAAATGCAAAATGTCTGCAAACTTTTAGGTCAGCAATTGAACTGCCTTACCTTTCCTTTTTTGCTGATTGATATCTAAAAAATGTTAACCTTTTAAACAAACCACACGTATGACAGATTGGATTCAGTCCAAAGGAATAGAAGGATCACATGACTCTCAGTAGACACGCTGAAATGTTTTGCCTTCTTTACTAATCATTGATATTATGTTGATAGTCCTAAATATAAAGCTTTATTACAACTGTCCCATATATAATGAGTGCCAATGAAAACGCAACACTTGGTTTTTCAAAAATAAAATTTATATTAGAAATGATAATCTCTCAAAATAAATTGTTCTTGAAAATTAACAATTCTAACAATAGATCGATATCAAACAAAAATGTTCCATTGTCATCTTTCAGACGCTATAGGTAAACGAAACATCTAATGTCGAATCATCAACTCACAGTCCTAACAAAACATGTTGCAACCCAGTTGTGTAGCGTAATCTCGACAGCGCCGTGGAATTAATCATCCCGGACGTTTAATGTGATCTCGAGGAATGTTGTTCCACTTGTCCCGCATATCAAACGCAAGCTGACTTTATGATATTGGTGGTGGTTTTCGTCGTCTAAATCATGTCCAATCTGATGCAAAGTTTGCACGATCGGACCAAAATCGGGCGAAACACGTGTCATTTGGCCAAGATGGGTGCCAAATGTCTATGTAACATCCACTGACGGTTTTGGTACACAATGAATGATTCATGGTCTACAGAATTCGATTTTTACGCCTTACGGCCGTTTAGATGTCACTAAGGAAAGACTTTGGTGCTTTTTAACGATTTTTGCGCAAATGATGCTTTACTGAAATTGCTCCAAAGGAACTACCGTGACCACCATTTAACTCTCGTGACCTTTGTACAACCATCAGAGTAAATATCGAATATGTTTAAGACCAAATGTATCGGTCCGTCTGAGCGTTTCTTGCTTTTTGTACCCCGGGATGTCGCTTATCATTAAATGATCCATTTTGGTTGAATGTGATGATGATTTGGGTTATTGTAGAGGCTACAACTTCAGTATTCTCGTAATTGTATGTACTGAATGGCTTCATTGGATCATGCCCAAAACTGCATGTCGCTGGATGTCAGAAAGTCCTGGTATTTACTCAAATGTTTATTGCAGTTTCCTTACAATAAGGGCGGGAAAATTCATGACATTAGCCAAGCTTTAAATGACAAAATCGTGAAAACGGTGCGTATGTTAAAAAGCGGTGAACTCGGTTTATGTCTGTTCAAAATAACCCTTACTTCGCATTTGTTCCAAAAATCACTCAACCGTAAAGTTGTCGTCAATTGTCTTGAAAGTCATTTTAAAGCAACTATATAAAGTTCTAATATAAATAAAATAAAAATTATAAGATTTTTTTGAAAAATAAAAGTGTTGCGTTTTCATTGGCACTCAGTATACTTAAAATTAGTCAATGAACCATGAAAATGAGGTCCAGTTCCGATGACACCTGCCACCTGGACATGTACACCTTACAATCATTCCATACACCAAATATAGTAGACCTATTGCATACAGTATAAGAACCAGATGCTCCGCAGGGCTCAGCTTTATACGACCGCAGAGGTCGAACCCTGAACGGTTGGGGCTAGTATGGACACAACATTCAAATTGGATACAGTTCTGAATATGGATTGTGATTAAATAGTTGACACAGCATAGGTTTGTGACACAGAATGAATGTGGTCTAATGAACTTAAAATGTTTTTTGTTTGCTTTTGAGCAATTCAGTATGCTGTTGAATATTAATCCTTTGATATTTGAAGAAATTTTCGTTTTCATTTCTGAAATCTGAAATAAGAAAAATTGAAACCTAACAATTTTGCTCACCTCCCAATTTCCCTTATTTCAAAAATCATCTCAATTCAAGCCTTATGTAGACGGAACGCGCGTCTGGCTTACTAAATTATAATCCTGATACCTTTGATAACTTTTTACACCACTGGGTCGATGCCACTGCTGGTGGTCAACTTCGGTGTTGACATGAATATCAATAATTTGGTCATTTTTTATAAATTTCCTGTTTACAAAAACTAAGGATTGTCTAATCCCAGGCAAAGACTACCTTATCCGTATTTGGCACAACTTTTGGGAATTTTGGATCCACAATGCTCTTCAACTTTGTACTTGTTTGGCTTTATAAATATTTTGATATGAGCGTCACTGATGAGTCTTTTGTAGACGAAACGCGCGTCTGGCGTACTAAATTATAATCCTGGTACCTTTGATAACTTTTAACATTGACAGGATGATGTTTTCTGTATAAGTTTATACATTCTTTTTCAACATTTCACTTTTGTGTTTTTTTACTTTTATATTGATATCATGTAGAACTAAGTGGCCACGTGGTGTCCGATTGGTATAATTTGTCGAACTACTGTATCATTAACCTGCTAAAACTGAGGTTATGAGTTTGAATATAGCACGTGACAGATGCGCTCATCTCCATCCTAAGGAAAGGTTGTTTAATGGTGAAGGTTCTTTCCAGGCACTTCAGTGTACTCTACCAATAAAACTTACCGCAACGAAATAGCACAATAGTACAGAAAGTGTTGTTTAACAAAAATTATTACTGCAATCATCTAACAAGTAGCCCAGAGTCTCCAGCAAAATAACGAGGAAGACCGACTGAAATACTAGTAATCACTTTACAAGTTTTATGGCTACTTTATTGAAGCAGTTGATCGTTATTGTGTAACAATTTATCACCGTAAACATTTTACATATTTCATACACTCTTTTGTGTCCCGCGTCAGACGTTTTGTACAGTTATATACAAGTGAGGGTATATGAAATAATTCCAGTCGAACTGTCAATTCTTAAACTTTTATTTTACTAAAAACATACAAAATATCAAAACGAAAAACTTCAGAAGGATGTGTTTTTTAAAAAGAGGGGCGAAAGATATCAGAGGGATATTAAAACTCATAAATGGAAAATACTAGTAAGCTGACCACGCCATGGCTCAAAAAGAAAAAGACAAACAGACAAATAATTGAATACAATATAGAAAACTAAAGACTAAGCAACACGAACCCCACAAAAAGCGGGCTGTGTTTTTAAAGTCTGGTATAATGATCAAATTAAGAAGAAAATTTAATGGTATAAAATTAGTAAATTCATGTCTAATGATCAAAATGATAACACAATTTAATGATAAAAATTTGGTAAATATCTGACTCTCAGCTTATTAAAGAACCCGAGCACCAACTATCTACAATAGTCCACATGTTACCTAGTGGATAACCGTTCATTTACCTCTTTTAACTCTTTTTTTTATTTGTCAGTGGTCATACACACTTTTCAATATAGAAATAGGAAATGTGTTTTGATTGCCATTGGGATAAAATATCTATAATAGTTCAAAGTACAAGTTTGTCGAATTTTAGTATTGAACTATTTAAGATTGTTAAAAAAGTTACATTTGTTTAAAAAAAAAAGTGCTAAATACTACAATTTTGGAAATAAATTTTTGCAGACTTTATCACCATTTTTGCTTTTATCTGAATTCATGTTGCTCTAGTCTTTAAATTTTGATCAGGGTTTTTGTAGGCTGCTTTATTTTTCTTGTGGTCGTTTTCGATATATGTTATTTTTTTGTCTGTTTCTCTTCTACTTATGCATTTTAATTCTTCCCTTGGTATCTTCCGCCTCTATATTTTTAAGGTGTATAACTAATTGAAACACCAAGGATTTTCTACCACTGTCTTAGATGATTTTAGTACTAGTTGTATTCGGCATTTGGGCCTCCAAATATAATTAATGATTTCAATGATAAGTTTTCTGTGAACAAAAAGTGAAATCACAAAGATACCTAACTCTGAGGCAAATTCAAAAAGGAAAGTCCATAGTCAATTGACAAAATCAAAAGCTCAAACACATCAAACGAACAGCCAGACAAGAACTGTCATATTCCTAAATAAGTACATATAAAAAAGAAGACGTGGTATGATTGCCAATGAGACAACTATCCACTATCCACAAAAGACCAAAATGACACAAACATTAACAATTATAGGTCACCGTATACATGTTCTAATAGAGTTCTTATATAGAAAATCATAGATCAAACCTGGTTTATAGCTAGCCAAACTTCTGCATTCTATGAAAGTCACATAAAACTCCATTATATTGACAACGATTTGTAAACAAAACAAACAGACACAATAGGTAAAAATGTCAATAAAAGGGATACAGTAGTCAAAATTATTTTATCATCATAATCACTCACGACTGGGGTTTAAAATTTAACGCGATGGACGAAGACTTTTCATGCAACTCGGCTGATTTGTCATTAGGAACCAAAGGTAGCATCAGTCATCACTGTTGAGTCGATAGGACATGTCATTGATTCGGTATTTTGTCTATATTACAATTTTTCAATTTTGAATTACTAAAAACACAAAGGATTTTACACATCCCGGAATTTATCACTTTTAAACCCAAACTTGGTACAACTCTTTTGTCATTTTGATTTATAATGCACTCTAACTTCGTAAGCTTTTTGACCGTGCAATCGTTTTGATTTGAGCAACAATGATGAGTCGTATGTAAACGAAAAGAGGATCAAAGCGTTCCGAAATTTAATCTTGCATCTTCTTTGATTTTTATTATCATCTTTATCTATTTCTTTAAGGATTCCATTAGACATCATATACACCACTGTTTTCTTATTTTTTATTTGGATCGGAAGGGTAACAATTATTCTTGTAATCTAGCGTCTTCCATTTTGCGATTCTGGTACTATAAGGAAATAACACGCATCAGCTCTCTCATGGACCTTTTGATGGGTTAGTACTAAGCTATATGAACAAGTATTATATTGCTAGATTGTTAATATTAATTGGATATATGTTAGTTTTATAAGTATGAACAGTTATGTAATGTTCTGTTTCTGTGTGGTCCAATTAGTATCAAGCTTCTTTTTGATATCGATATGTGTATCTCTTGTATTTTTGTAAAAGTGATATTTACATTCGTCGGACGCAAATACACTAAATTTCGTGCTGTTCTTCTCACACAAATGTTAAGTGGTGTGTGCATCCTTGAAACTTATTATGTTTATAATAGTAATTCTTATACACCGTTAGTGGAACAAGTTCCTGGAAAGGCCTGGGTATTGAGTATAACATACAATCCATCTTATCGTCGATTTCGAAATTTTAGTTACTTTATTAACCTTTTTAAATAAAATCTTAACCTTTACTCGATCTAAATATTGTTGAGATAATCATATACATGCAAGTGCTAAAATTACTAAAATTCTTCGAAGCAAGGTGGGAAACACAACGTCAAATAAATAAATTCCACGACAATAAAAAAGCATACTCTAATCCCGAGCTTAATTATCATAATACACATAAGGAAAGCATCGATACCCTGAAGTTCTGTATGGTACACAAATGTCGTCTTGTAAACAAGTATGATTTTTACAGTTTCCTGCAAATCCCTGAAATACAAATAAAGTGAAAAATGAAGCGAAATTTTCTATATAAGAATTTGTGTACATTCATGTTAATGAAATATGCATTGGTGTATGTATAAAGACAAAATTACAATATACATATATTTCAAAACCGACCAATTGATAATAAACGTTGAGGATAACAACTATATTAACACTGTGTTATTCGCATTTTGTTCTCGTCCAAATAATGAGAATGTGCTGATATTTTCCGAACGTGATGAGCAAAGAATTTAATGCACGACTGTGGCTACAAATATAAAACGATGATTAAAAAGTCTCAATAAAAAACTAATCAGTTGTGGACAAACATGAAATTAAATAAAAGTGTAAATGCATTCAAAACCCGGTCAAAATGTTTTGCTCAGTGCTCACTGTGAAGCACTCCATACCTTTCATCTGAGATTCGATTACTTAGATACTACAAAAATGTATAAATGCGAGTTTCGGTGCCATAAATTCGTTTTGTTTTATTTGTTTAAATAAAAATACTCATTATTGCTCGCTTTAGAATTGTTTGTGTATAGATACGATATTTTGCTGGTTCATATTTCATAGCTTTACATCAATTAAATTTGTTGAGGTTAAATCATTTTTATGAAAATGTCTGCAAATGTTAAAAGATACAGTATATCTGATCAAAGATATACAACTCTGGGGCTAACACAAGTTTTAACGATAATATTTAAAAAAAAGACAATTCACGGAAATAGACATTTAATGTTACTTGATACAGACAGTCTTACGTACTAAAATATGTTTGAGCATTTAATTTTTTGTACCTTAATTTTTTCGTTTGAATTGTTTTACATTGTTGTTTCGGGACCTTTTATAGCTTTTTCTGAAAAAAATTGGAGAAGACAGTACAAATTCCTTATTGAGGTCATAAAAATATTACTTTGTGAGGAAAACACCGTTTCCTTTAACAAATACGCCAAAAGGAAAAGTCGGCTAAACCGTCAAACAGCATTGCAATGGGAAATCAATGTGCACCTATTACCTGCCTACGTCATTGTATACTCATATGAAGCGCAATTCATATTGAACGAAGATGTCAGCAAAATTAAACATTGACGAGAACAAGGATATAACATATGGTACATCACAGAGTATGAGAAAATAAGTACAGAACAAAACTAGTTAGCCCTTGCAAAAGTGAAATAATACTTGATAAATTAAGACCACAGTAGTTTACCAATGTTCAAATAGCCTAAATCGATATAAAATGATGATTATGCTGTAAGACTTTAACGACCTTGACTGGCTATGCAGCCCTTGCACGGTCGATATAGAAGACGACAAAAAGTAGAACAAACAAAAAACAAAAACAATAGAATAGTTATGAAAAGTACCAGGATTATAATTGTATACGACAGAAGAAGCCATAGTAAGGGCGTCGACAAGAAAGGTTTCTCTTTCTGTGCATATATATATCGCCCGCCATGCGAATCCTAATTTAGTCTAGATATTACAATCTTGAGTAAATACAAAATTCAATCATGGTATCTATGATATGTTTATTGATTACTTTAGATCTATGGGGTTGAAAACAGATGGATTTTTTCATGACCTAACTAGTATGGTGATTGTTACACATATGTTGTGTCAATTTCAGTTATTCTCGTTCCTCATAATTCCTTTTGAACATAGTTTGTATCAGAAGAGCTTTACATTTAAAGAAGTCCGTGTAGTGGGAACATGCAAAGGCGTACCGAAGCACTAAGATATATAATTGTTATACATGTACGATGTAGCAGAAGGTGTCGTCTTGATGCTAATGTTGAATTTGACAGTCGGAAAGTTCGAAAATATAGAAAAGTGTTGTTTTGCCTAAATAAATCCTGCTTCATATGAGTACAAAAACCGACTGTCTATCAAAATAGTAATCAACTAACTTCAACAAATATGTTGTCGATCAAAAAGTCCTCAATACTTTTTTTTATGCAAGTCTTCACCCTTTCCCGAAAGTGTGATGACCCGAAAGAAGCAATTCCATTGGGCTGACAACTTTCACCGGAGAATCGACAGATTAAGAAGAAAAAGTTAACATGGTTTACTTTCATTATTATTATATAGAAATTGACTTTGAACGTGCGTTCGGCTTGCATTTTTTTTAATTCAATTGTTTAGAGTGTGTTCATTCATGTGAGACTATCTTCGTCACTGACATAAATGTATTCAAAAGCATAATATATAAATATACTCAAATATTATAAGTTTGTCTTCAGGTCGGTAGCAACGATTTATTGTTTTAAGGATTATGTACCCTTCTGTTGATTCAATGCTAAACATATGGAAATTTTATAGAAAATCCACAGCCTTTATCCTTGTACTATCATATTTGGCAATTTAATGACTGATAGATATAGGATAATTGCATGCAGTGCTAGCATTGATTCCTAAAAACAAGTTTATAAATGAAGTTATTGGTTAAAACAAATAAAAATTTGAACCAAATCAAGTACACCTTTTCGAGTGCGCTCGACTTTAGTGACTCAGCACGAGGTATTTGGGAATTTACAGGTTGGTTTGAACTTTTTGTAAAAAATAAACACTAGCACATCATAGAAAAACAAGTGAGTAATCTATGTTTCAAATTTTATAACAAAAATTTCTATTTTCTATAAAGATATTGGTTTATTTGCCACAAAGTACTCTTTTTCTTTTAAATGCAATGAAACAGTAAATTATAATGCTTTCCATCAAGTTTCCCCCTAGTATATGTACAAAATGGCCTGTCTCTATTATTCATTATATCTGTAGTTTTTGGTACAATTGATGTTTGAAAAATTCGTATAAAAATGGCTACAGAAGGGCTCATAAACCTTTAAAAACCCACAAAATACGCGGAATAGTAGATATAAGCGACATAACAGAATTTACAGATATTGCAAAGTTATATATATCAAGGGAATTAAATGAACCAGATTAGTTAATTATAATATATAGAAATCAAGGTCTTCTTACATTTTAAATTCGATGACGGTGCTGCTAGATAGATTTCAAATAGCGACGCTAACTGGTGCGAAAACTAAGATCACGTGATAAACAAATGAAAGTTTGAAGAAGGTTAATCGTTTTTTAATTTAAGATGTTTATCTTTTTTTATCATGTATATTTATTTTAAATTTTTGTATAAATTTTACTAGTTATAATTACAAACTTACATCAGACAATGCATTGGCTTCCACAAAATAATCGATCGCATCTAAATTTGAATCATTTTTTGCAATATTGGAGTAGAAATAGCATTGGTTTTCGTCTGTATTGAGAACAACAGATTGGCATTTGGTAATCTGTGAGCATATACTAGCACATGTAAAAATGTTATTTTGACTGGTTGTCCAAATGGTGGTCCCGGTATTGATTCTAGTTATATAAGAAATTTTCAGAGACGAAATTGAAGTACATTGCTTGATATTGACACCACAAATGAAGATAGTTAATAGAAATACCCTCAACGCTTTTGTCATGGTGTATCTGTAAGAGAAATCTAAATTATAATTATTTCAGTTTTTAATACTATATTCAAGATAATAGTAAATGCTATACATCAATCTTTTATTCACTGATAAAAAAACATAAAAAAAAGGATTGAAACTATGTACGCGTGCGTTTTGTCTAAAAAGACTTATCAGTGACGCTCGAATAAAAAAATAGGCAAAAACAAGTACGAAGCAAAGAGCATTGATGATCTAAACTTCACCATAGTTTTGCCAATTAGGCTAGCGCTGAAAATCTATTGTTGATGTGTAACAGCTAGCCCTAGTAATTCGAAATTTCAAAATGACCATAATACTTCTATCTTGACATGCATAATCATTGATATGGTCATATTTATAAGGTTTTTTCTACAAAACTTTGCGAACTCGAGTTACAAGGGGCTTTATCCATTTATCAAGAACTTTAAAATAAACTAACGAAACCAATTTTATTCCACAAATACATATATATATCTGTAGAAAGCTTCTTTTTTTTAATCTTTTTTTATTAAAAATTCTGTATGAATTCTGCTTTAATTAAGTTTCACTATCTTTCCATTTTAGTGACTTACCCCTTTTCTAGCTTGGATGGATGAAATTCTAACTTTTCTATGTACTCACTCCACACTGTCTGGTGCTTTTAGACAAAATTCAAAAATAATAAGCAAACCTATTTGGTGGGGATAGGACAACTTACATTTATCATATTTTTGTATCTTTGTAATGGTACAAAACCAACCAATTGTTTTATTTTGTTATGACGTCAATGTACGTAATTGAAATACGATGAAATACGCTTGAAATTCAAAAAGGAACCAATTGATCAACAATTTCAAGGGAACGTGTACCTATAGATAAGATTCTAAATTTAAAATCATCGATATTAGACCGACAATTGAACGCGAACAAAGATTTTATTTTAAAAGGTTTGAAGCTGTAAACACACACAGTATTCATCATTTTGTTTTTTTATTATCTACGTTTACTTAGTAATTTAAAAATGTGATTTCTTTTATGTTTGACATCAGTACATTCCAGTCAATCAATCCGAACTTAATAACTTGTTGTTTAAGGTCGATTGAGAACACAATAAAAAATAACGTATTTGCTCACGTCCCTGATCTTTTTGCACCAACTTGTTTTATGATAATAGTAGTTAACGTCTGTTTCATCTTCTTGATGATTATTTTCCTTTCGAAAGGATCGAGAATGTTTGGTTTTCCTCAGGACAAAAAAGCTGTGTTCTCAGTGTTGGATATAACTTTACAGGCGTTTAAACTGGTTTTGGTTTTGAGTTAACGTAAAAAAAAATATAGTTAAAAAAAGAGGGACGAAAGATACCAAAGGGACAGTCAAACTCATAAATCTAAAACAAACTGACAAAGTCATGGCTAAAAATGAAAAAGACAAACAGAAAAAACAATAGTACACATGACACAAAATAGAAAACTAAAGAATAAGCAACACGAACCCCACCAAAAACTAGGGGTGATCGCAGGTGCTCCGGAAGGGTAAGCAGATTCTGCTCCACATGTGGCACCCGTCGTGTTGCTTATGTGATTCCAAATCCGGTAAATAGTCTAATTCGGTAGGTCACATTCTTTCTCGTTTTCAAAGTCCTGCATAACGATCAATCAACTCGCTAACAGACGTTATAACAAAAATCTTTATGCTTTCTTTTTTCGGAAGCATTATTCATTCTGCTAACCAAAAAAAACCCCAAAAAACTCAAAGATACCAGGCTAAGGATTTTTGTTTGCGCCGACTTGCATTTTTTTTAAAGACTCATCTATGACGCTCAATAAAAAAACCCATTTGAATTCTCAAATATATATACATGTATAATAGTATAAGAACGAAATTGAATATTAATGGAAAAAGCTAAGGTAATATATTCCTTGGGAAGAAAAATCTTAGTATTTCAAACAGTTCAAAGATTTGTAAACAAGTAAATTAATAAACGTATCAAAATATCAATGATAGTTCATGTCAACACATAATTGTGGGCTTTTTGAAAGGTGAAGTACCCGGGAATGAGACTTCAACCAACAGTGACAACGACCCAGTGGTTGTAATTACACTCATCAAAGAGGGACGAGAGATACCAGAGGGACAGTCAAACTCATAAATCGAAAATAAACTAACAACGCCATGTCCAAAACTGAAAAAGACAAACAGACAAACAGTGGAACACAGGCACAACATAGAAAACTAAAGAATAAGCAAAAGGAACCCGACCAAAAACTAGGGGTTATCTCAGGTGATCTGGAAGGGTGAGCAAAAAATAATTGAGAAGGACAAACGCGCGTTTCTACGAATCAGTGACGCGCGAATTAACAGCCAAGAAGACAAATGTGGTATGAAGTTGAAATCTGGCTTAGATAATTCTTTATTCTGTCTTTAACAATATTTCGTTTTAATTCTTACCAGAACGCATATGTTTTTAAAAAAAATCTGCCTTTTGGATGTCGCTCATACAGGAAGGTTTTCTGAGGTAGACAGTCTGAAACTATGTTATGCTGAACTTATACTAAATGGTTTAACATAGACGATTTAAGGTTGCAGATGGTGGCTCGAAAGCTTGTTTCTAAAGGCTGAAACTGTCAACACAGCTACAGAGAACACTAAAATACTGGTAGTTTATATTTATAACAATTGCTTATACTTTGAACCAATTGAACTCATGTTAACAATATGTGTTTATCATACATTGACAATGTCATTTATTGATTTTAGTTAAATATGTAAAGCCTTATTGTGACTTTGTAATTCAAAAGAGCAGTAATGTTTTTCTTTGTTTTGGGTCTTGCAAAGTGCTTACATTTTGTGGGATGAATTTATAAATGAAATTCTATTTTCAATTTATAGCACAATATTTTCCTTTTGCTAAAATGAAATTTGTATATATGTTTAAAGTCGTTTATATCGGCATATTAATAGTTTATTAACCAACACAAACAGTTCCATAATTATCACAAACTTATGAGCACTTGATTCTCGTAGTGCTCTTCTTACAAAGTTTTAAAAATGTTCTATGTATTATATGGTCTTAAAGTCCTTTCAGTATTTGAAACCTTCAAATGTAATTCAGAATTATTCAATTTTATTTATTGATAGCAGATTTCAAAAACTGCCAAACGATTTTTCTTCTTTATCTATTATACGCCAGTCAAAATTTTGACGGGACGTATTATGGTATACAAATGTTCATTGTTCGTTCGTCTGTCCAGCGTAAACATGTCGAACCGTAACTTGAGAATGACTTATTCAAATTTCATGAAACTTAATATAGTTGTTTCTTATGATGGTCAAATGATCTGTATACTTTTTGGTGAAAATAAAGTAATAAAATTGAGAAAGGAAATGGTGAATATGTCAAAGCGACAACCACCCGACCATAGAGCAGACAACAGCCGAAGACAACCAATGGGTCTTCAATGTAGCGAGAATTCCCGCACCCGTAGGTGTCCTTCAGCTGGCCCCTAAAAATAACTTTTTGAGTTACGGCACTTTGTAACTTAAACAGGGGGTGATTTTTCACATGTCACACTGTATCTAAAAAACGATTTTTCATTATTGCTTAAAACTATACACACTTCTCAGTTACATTAATCTTAAGATCAGTATACTTTTTGGTGATGATTCAAAATTTCATATATTTGAGTTATTGAGTATTTTGTAAAAAAGGGGGAGTTTTTTTTTACATGTCACGCCGTATCTCAAAAATGACTTATGGTTATTGCTTTAATCTTTACACACTTCTTTGTTATATCAATCTCATGATCTGTATACTTTTTGGTGATGATTCAAAATTTGATTTTTTAACTATTGAGTATTTTGTAAAAAAGGGGGAGGGTTTTTTACATTTCGTGCCATATCTCAAAAACAATTTATGATTATTGCTTTAAACTTTACACACTTTTTTGTTATATTAATCTTAAGATCTGTATACTTTTTGGTTTTGATTCAAAATTTTATTTTAGTGATATTTAGTAATAAAAAAAAGAGGGGGTGGGGGAGGGTTTCACATGTCCCGCCGTATCTCTTAAACAATATATGGTTATTGCTTAAAACTTTCTAAGAAACTATTTATGATTGTTGCATTAAACTTCTACGACAGACATCAGTCATATCATGCGCTCATGTGCTCTTCTGATCCAGATTTATGGTAATATGTAAACAATTGATTCAATCATATCGAACTCAGATTTGAATTAAGCAGATAGTGTGTACCATCAGTCGTATTCCTCTTATCACAAATACTGGTAAGATTATCCTTGAATGCTCAGGAACCCAGTGTCTCGCCAACTTTTGCTGTTAATCGCAGTTTCAACCAAAAAAGCGCCCAAAAATAATAAAAATATTCCTGTCAATAATATTTTTTGATTGTAAAAGTTTCTGTCCAAGGTTGGTAAAACTACATAAAAGTTTATGAATCAAAATTTAAAAAAAACTTTATCTGTATGTAATGTTAACTGAAAGAAAATGTCCATTTATAAGTAATATACGGATAAACAGGTACAACATTTCCTTCTAGATACTAGCTTTCGATCATAACTAAGCTTCTGTCAAAGTTTGTTAGAAATCTAGGACAGTTTAAGAAAGATATTAAAATTTGAAATTTGTTAACCACAGAGTGAATGTAATGCTTCCCGCCAGAAAAAAACTAAGTCCTTTTTTAAGTAAAAAAAACCCAGGAATTTCATTTTTACAAAAAAATATTTCTGGATAGTATCTTGTGATTATAAACAAGCTTCTGTCCAAAGTTTGGTAGAAATCCAGAAAGTTTAAGAAAGTTATTAAAATTTCAAAAACATTTACTACAGAGTGAATATTTGTGGGACTACACTGACGACGCAATGAAGGATCGCTGTCTCTCTTTTTCGACCAAAGTTGGAGGCTTGACAAAAATGTATCCCCAAATAAAGCTTAGATCGTTTTATTATTGTCAAATTGTTAATCTAATGGAATTTCAGAGTGTCTTGACTTTTAGTTTCAGAGAAGATCTGGAAAATTAGCTTATAGATTGCCTCTTATGGACATGTAACTTTTAAAAGTCTTAAATGTTCACTCTGCGACGTCAATATTCCAATACTTGTCCTTAATCAACATTTAATTAGATTTATTTGCAAGTTGGTCTTCAAATCAAATTGATTCAAAACATTTAGCCTTGAAGTTTGAGATATTTTTTAATTGTCCAATCAAAATTAATGTGAGCAGTTCAGCTAGCTATAAAACCAGGCTAAATCCCCAATTTTCAAAACATGAAATTGCCTGTACCAAGTCGGGGAAAATAATAGCTGTTATCCATTTGTTTGATCTTTAGATATTGCCATTTGATAAAGGATTTTCCATTTTTCAGTATTTTGGTGAATTTACTTTATTCGAATATACTAATAGCCATGGTTATATATTAATAGCAGATTTCCAAATCTGAAAAAAAAAAAAAATCTTTTCTGTTTGTCTCTGTCATCTGACACAGATTTGTTATTATGTAAACAATTGTTTTCACTGATATTTGAAATGAAATAGTGTGCACCCTATGTCACATTCCTTTCATCAACAGAAAACTAGAAGAACCGAAATCACCAAACTGGCAAGAATATCCTCGAATGATCAAGATGAGAAAAATGTTGCTCAATATCAAGCTTAGATCCTTTTGTAATTGCCATATTGTCAATCTACTAGAATTAGAAAAGGTCTTACTGTTTAGTTTCATAGAAAAGTATTTGCTACTGGTAGCCTTAGTTTTTGTTGGATCAAAAAGTAAGGATTATCATTTGTAGAAGACATCCCATTAATGCATGAACGGTCTATAACACGGAGCCTTGGCTCACACTGAACAGCAACTATAGAACTCAAATAATGTTTTGCCTAAAGTGTTAAGGAAGCTGGCTTGTCATGTTTTGGATTTTTTGTCAGATTTTCAGAATCCTCTGGTTTTATCCATTTAAATGCCTTGAAAAAATTTGCCCGGTGACCCCATTTTTGTTGTTGAAAGTCTTTAATATGCATATAGATGATTATAAGCCATCTGTAAAAGTCTTATAAAATTTTAATTACTTTTTAACTGTTTTTGAGAACTTAAAGTCATAAGAAACCTCAAATAAAAAAAAAATAATGCATGTTTTTTATAACTCAATGGATAGTTTTCATTGTAAAACTTATGTACATATACTTTTTTCTGAAGAAAATTCTTTAATTTATTCATATTTAGAAGAAGTTTACTTTATTTGAATTGCTTCCTTCCAGCAAGCAATTCCCCCGATATATTTTCCGTATGCAAGGTGACCTCAGTGTGACCCATCTCGTAAAAATCCGGTGACCACAATACGCATGGATGTCCTTAAAATAAACTATTATCTGAATTTACATGTTAAACACATGCTCAATTTCCATACTTTTTTGTTTATTTTTCGTCAATTGTTGACAAACAGGTGACAATCTTTAAACTTCGGCTTCAAAACATGAACTTTACTTACCTGCCATATTTTCACAACAACACTGACCCATTGAAAAAAAAATTGACGATTATACGAAATTTACACGAAAAAAATTATAAATTTGAGCACAGAAGACTTAGTTTATGATGTTTGTATGCATTGGTTTAAGAATTGGAAGAACATTATTTTTCACCGGTCACTCGTTTCTTATGACTTTAAACTTGTCAATAATAAAACTATGAAAAGTCAAGAGAGACTATTTTCCCGCCAAAATTTCAATGGCCCATATCTCGAAAACAAGGACGGTGACCTATTTTTTTTTTTTGCTTTTTGGATTCCTTTATTTATTCCTTATCAATATAAACTAGTGTTTTGAAAAGTTAATTACTTTGAACCTGAGAAGCAAGCTCCCTTAAATAAAGCTTGGCATTAAAAAGTAGTTGCAAGAGTTGAAAAAGAGATTTTTAAAAGCTGTTGTATGCCAAATATGCGAGATCAATATGTGAATGCTTGATCTTAATCAACATCAAATGAGATTTATTTTCAAAATAGTCTTTAATCTATCAATCCCTTTTGTTTCAAAACATTGATCTCTCATGTCAAATAATAATAGATTGTGTTATCATTTCAGCTGTGAGAAACTAATGAGGAATATCAGTAAATTTAAGAAGAAATGTTCATACTGTTCATGATGATTGCTGATATGAAGAAAATATAAATTGTCTGACATGACATATACGGACAGACTGATGTATGACCAACAAAAAGGGAACACAAATATATCATAGCCCTAATTGGAATGACCATATTGGGGCCATGGATAAAACTTGATTTCTCTTTTGTTTTGGGACAATGGGTCTTATGTTGAAATGTGCAATATTTGAATTGGCATACAAATATTCAAGTCATTTAGCAATGATAACTAATTTGATTTAGGTGAAAAGTTAAATTTATTAAAATGCAATATGTCTTCAAATTTTAGATCTGCCATTGAAATGCCTTACCTTCCTTTTTTTGCTGATTGATATCTAATAATGTTAACCTATTAAACGAATCCTGCAAATGACAGATTGGTCCAAAGGGGTAGAACAATCACAGGAATCTTTAAAGAATAGTAAACATTGACTATGATGCATGATGGTTTAAAAGAAATTATCCAACATGGTAATTTTTCAATAAAAGGTAATGCCATATAGAAAATACAAAGTAAATATGATTCATCACAATTTTATTTGAAAATAGAACAAAATAGAAATGATCTTTCTCAAATTCAAATCTAAACAATCCTTTTTATCTTTTTATTTGTTTTTGATGACTCTTATATATTTGCTTTCTTACATCTGCTTTCTATATTACAAATGTTTAAATGAATTGATGTTTAATATTCTCATTACAACATGCTTCGCTGAACACTTCCAATATCATTAGAACATGACTGGAATAAATATTTTTTCACCCTAGACCACAACAACAAGTCAAGGGATGCAGTTCATGAGATCATGATTTTTGACAAAACTTCCAGCAGGAACCTGTCGTGACTAAAATGAAACGTCTTTCTCTCAACAATTTCTTGCTGCCTATTGTTGATGTAGTGGCATACTTCTTGGATCAGGAACACCTGGGGCCTCTAGATTTTGTTGTAACTGCATCAACCATCGCTTTGTAGAGTTGTCATCCTTGAGACAGTTAGCAAAAGTGCTGTCCTTCAACTGGTCTGGAAGGCACTGTCTCAATGCTTCCCTAGCCCTAAAATTAAAAGAGTTACAAATTTGAAACTTATCTGAATTATCAGTTTTAGATTTAAAAAAGACCACTCTCAATGTAAAAGCAAGATGAAAATGAGATGGTGTATGGTTCTTTCCTAATTTTATGATGAAACTTCAATATAATTCAAAACTGGAAATAGAACCTTTGAACATGCACCCCTTCCCCCGGGAAAGAATATACTTCACAATTTTCAAATAAAACTACTATTCTTCAATAATTTGTATTAAACAAAAACATATTTATTTTAAACAGCAGTCAGTTGTATTTCAGCTATTGTGCCATTTAAAAAAAATAAAAAATTTCAAACCATATAGTTCTCTTTTTTTTTTTTTTAACGTATTCATCATTTTACTCTGTCTAGTCCGAGGCATACTTGATGGTCTTTATACAAAGCATTGGTCATGTGCATTTAGACTGATATAGTATATATGTGTGTAAATTTACATGCCTATTGAAAGTTTAACATGACAGCTTATCAAATTTACATTTGATATTAATTGCATTCCGATAAAACTCTGATTTTTACCTGGGATTATCTGACAATCTGAGGTAACATCTAACAACATGTTTGAGTAACCTGGCAGACGGTTCTTTAGATAAATGTAGCACCATTTTCCCCTGTATCAAAAAGAAAATAATAATAAATGCATTTTAAAAATAAATTTCTACCATACTCTTTTGTAGCATTATTATTGCATGCTGTACATGGAAATATTTTTTTTTTTTTTATGAAAATTTCTATGTTTAATTTGATTCTTAATGGCTTTGATTCCAGTATGTTACATACATATTAAAGAGAGATAGGAATATCTAAATTTGGTCAATATGGAAGGTAAGACAATCAACAAAAGAAGGTACGCTTTCAACTTCCAAAACTTGGGTATTTAAGGTGTTAAAAAAGATACATGTGAACAAGGCTTCCAAAAAGGTCATATATTCCGGACATTTGTATTACGTCCAGTGAAAGTCGGGCTGGACAAAGCATGAAACTGTCATCTACTTTTTAGTTCAAGGCTTTTTCGGTCATTTCAAAATAATTCACGATCTTTTTGACCCGACATTTTGTCTTTAACATCCAAACATTTCCGGTCATAAAAGTGACATGATGATTAAATACTATCAAAACAACCCCTACTTCAATGCTATCTAATTTTAATCAAGGCTAATTAGTTGTCGGACAGCTGAAATCTACCTGTTCAGGTGACAGGTAAACTATTATCAGTACTATACATCATATAAATTGATCAGTCTATTCACAATTATTTTGTTACAATTCAGCGGTTTGTATCTAATTGATTTAGTCCAAAAGATTATGTTATAAGAAATTAGTTTATCAACATGATTTGATGAAAAATTTAAATATCTAACCTTCATTTTAAGTATTTTGTTGAAGAAATAATATGGAAAGAGCTTTTTCAATCAAGTCATGCTTTGTAAATGTACACAGATTTTACGTATCAGTTATGGTTCATGTTTTACCATTGTTAAGTCAACATCCGGTTTTAGAAAAATGTGATTTTAAAAACGAAAGTAAAGTTTTTGGCAATGTCATTTTGCACTAATAAAGAGTCTAATGCAGATATGAGCATGCTGATGTGCACACTTTGAATGATGCACTGCCAATTTAACAGCTTACATCCAAACAATGAATTCATACCAAAGTAAAGTTTAAAATTGTTTTTTTTAATGTAATGTCAATCATTGGAATGGCCATCTGATTACCATAATTGCCTTTAGTGACTTAGTCTTAAGGGATTCAAATCAGATCAGATATAAAATGTCCGGCTGGCTCAACAGTTTTTAGAAGCCCTGCTTGTTTAAGTAAATTTGCATGTAAGATTAAGAGGAGATTATTCAAACCTTCATAATAAAATAAAAATTTAAAAAATGGACTTAAACAAGTAAATACTACATGTACTTGCATCTTCAAATAAATAAACTTGTTTTACACTATCTGACTGTGAATGAACTAATTATCTGTGGATTGTGTAAAAAATACTAAGTTTTAAGTCTGGAAATATGAGGGGAAAAAATCCAAAAATAGCAGGTGCACATCTTAAAACATATATGCAATCTTCCTTTGAAACTCAGAGATTTAAGTTAAAAACTATAGGATAAGGTTATTACACAAATATAAACCCAATATCCCCATACTATAAACCAGTTTAGGACTTTGTTCCATCAGACCATAAATTCATAAAATGCCATTAAAAAGTAAAAAAATCACAAATACCAAAAGCTAAGGGAAGTTTGGAAAGTCAAGAAAATCAATTACAATTTTACCATTCAACAAATCATTTTTTAAATAAATAAATTTACCAATATCATTGCAACGTGTGAGAATCTTTCATAGGTTTGACATATATATGATAGGCCAGTCTCATCTAATAATATCTTCTGTAAAATGAAGGTAGCCACCTAAAACAACAACAAACAAAAATATCATAGATCATACACATTACACATATACAAATTGCCAAGCATGCTTCTCTTCCTATTATATTCAATTTTTGCAGTGATTACATATACATCATATATCATACAAATCACATTAATCATATAAATTTTATAGCACCAGATATTATATCATAAGACAGGAACATACTTCATTTCTAAATAGAAATTCTAATATAGTTATATTGTCACTTGTTGTACCAAAAAGTCTGGTGCATCTCTATATTTTTTATATCATCTACATTATGTCATGATTTACTTCTTTTTTTATTTCTTTGTGTAGTTATTTAAATTAATATATTTTATTCCATTGCCCAGGGAAAATGAATTCAAATAAAAGATCTCAATGAACTAATGTGATCTGTTTTGATTTTGTAAAACAAACTTATATAGTATTCTCTGTAACTTAAGGTAACACACTACCAATCCTAAATATACCTAGTTTGTCTAACAATTAACATATTCAATACACGTTGATTGTTTTAAAATGATGAAAAAACCTTGTTTTTCGCAAGGAAAATGTTCGATAAACCTAGATTGTCTAACACTAAAGATTACCACCCAGTTTTCAACAAGGAAAATGTTTTAAATAACCTACTTTGTCTCAAAATAAAAATGTTCAATAAACCAAATTTTTTTACATTGATAATGTTACTGAATATTCTGATTTGCACTAACATAATAATTACCAAAAAACGTGTCGCTCACCTGTTACTGTATTTACTGATGTCGGTCATCTTGGTTGGTAGGTGGGGTCATTAGACACTTTTTTTTTAAAATATATACCCTAGTAATGATTGTGGCCAAGTTTGTTTAAATTTGGCCCATAGTTTCAGAAAAGAAGATTTTTGTACAAGTTACATTAATGATGAAAAATTGTTCAATACTGACTATAAAGGGCAATAACTCCTAAAGGGGTCCTCTAACAATTTTGATCATGTTGACTTGTTTGTAGATCTTACTTTGCTGAACAGTATTGCTGTTTACAGTTTATCTCTATCTATAATAGTATTCAAGATAATAACCAAAAACTGCAAAATTTCCTTAAAATTAACAATTTTAGGGCAGCAACCCAACAACGAGTTGTCGAATTCATCTGAAAATTTGTGAGGGGATGGATCTTATTCTGATTGACATTTAAATCTTGAAAGATTTGCCCTAAATGTCTTAGTTTCAAAGATATAAATCAACTAGAGGCTCTAAAGAGCCTGTGTCGCTCACCTTGGTCTATGTGAATATTAAACAAAGGAAGCAGATGGATTCATGACAAAATTGTGTTTTGGTGATGGTGATATGTTTGTACATCTTACTTTACTGAACATTCTTGCTGCTTACAATTATCACTATCTATAATGAACTTGGCCCAGTAGTTTCTGTGGAAAATGTAACCGGTAGTAAAAATTTACAAATTTTATGAAAATTGTTAAAAATTGACTATAAAGGACAATAACTCCTTAGGGGGTCAATTGACCATTTTGTTCATGTTGACTTATTTGTAAATCTTACTTTACTGAAAATTTTGGCTGTTTACAGTTTAACTCTATCTATAATAATATTCAAGATAATAACCAAAAACAGCAAAATTTTCTTAAAATTACCAATTCAAGGACAGCAACCCAACAACGGGTTCTCTGATTCATCTGAAAATTTCAGGGCAGATAGACCCAGTCATATTTGCTCTAAATGCTTTGGTTTTTGAGTTATAAGCCAAAAAACGGCATTTTACCCCTATGTTCTATTTTTAGCCATGGCGGCCATCTTGGTTGGTTTGGTGGGTCACACCACACATTTTTTGAACTAGATACCCCAAAGATGATTGTGGCCAACTTTGGATTAATCTGGCCCAGTAGTTTCAAGGGAGAAGATTTTTGTAAAAGATATATAAAATTTACGAATAATGGTTAAAAATTGACTTTAAAGAATCAATAACTTCTAAAGGGGTCAACTGACCATGTTGGTCCCGTTGACTTATTTGTAAATCTTACTTTGCTGAACATTATTGCTGTTTACAGTTTATCTCTATTTATTATAATATTCAAGATAATAACCAAACACAGCAAAATTTTCCTAAAATTACCAATTCAGGGGCAGCAACCCAACAACGGGTTGTCTGATTCATCTGAAAATTTCAGGGCAGATAGATCTTGACCTGATAAACAATTTTACCCCATGTCAGATTTGCTCTAAATGCTTTGGTTTTTGAGTTATAAGCCAAAAACTGCATTTTACTCCTATGTTCTATTTTTAGCCATGGCGGCCATCTTGTTTGATTTTGTGGAAACACGCCACACATTTTTTAAACTAGATACCCCAAAGATGATTGTGGCCAAGTTTGGTTTCATTTGGCCCAGTAGATTCAGAGGAGAAGATTTTTGTAAAAGTTAACGACGACGGACACCAAGTGATGGGAAAAGCTCACTTGGCCCTTCGGGCCAGGTGAGCTAAAAACTGCATTTTACCACTATGTTCTAATTTTAGCCATGTCGGCCATTTTGTTTGGAAGGCCGGGTCATCGGACACATTTTTTAAACTATATATCACAATGATAATTGGGCCAGACTTTTTTTATTATCTGTTTAACGAGATCCGCCGACTCCACATTGTCCGATTTCAGAATAAAAATAAAAGTAGTGCTTCCTACTTTTATTTTTATTTTTTCCGCCGACTGTAACGAAATCCTCAAAAAAAAAAAAAAAAGTACGAGTTCGGGTCTGCGATTATTAATTTATCTCTTGTCGCATGGTCAAACAAAACGGCGACTTCCGGGAAGGGACCGTTTTTTTACATTAAACTTTTAAGTCCGATCACTAGAGAGAAGTTCGTGTTCACTCAAATTTGTTAAGTGTAATAGACATGAGGCAATCGGGGTCATGTTGTCCAATGAGTTACTGTAAGATGTTGGCATCAGCCGCATTATAACCAACGAGGCAGATGTTGAACCTGACATGTCGGTCAACGTTTTGGAAGAGTTCGGGTTTATATTTTTCCTTTGAAGTAGTATCGTAGTATGCATATTAAAATATTATCAAAGATATCAATTAAAATCAATAATGCTTTTTGAATTTTGTGTATGGATGGGACCAAATCATTTGAAAAACCACTTTTTTTATTCACGTTCACCCCCTTTCACTTTCGCACCCTACAGGAGGGGGAGGACAGGGGGGTACCCTTCTCCCTTCTCCCACACCATTTCTCCTTTCTCCTACCCCGTTCTCCTTTCTCCCATTAGAATAAAACATCTCCTTTTGATATTTTTTCTTGAAATATTAGATCATTTTTTAAAAGGAGAGATATTTTATTTTTTCTCCTTTCTTCAACTTTTTCTCCTTTCTCCCAGCCTTTCTCTCCTTTCTCTCACCCTCTTTCTCCTACCCCCTTTCCCCCTGTCTCCCTTACCCCTGTCCTCCCCGTCCTACAGTACACGTTTGCACCCTACACCGGAATAAAACTTAGGAAACTCAAGCTGGTAGCCCAGACCAAATTATTCCTAAATGATGTTTGTATTTATCAAAATTTTAGTAGCCCAGCTCCCAATCTAGAGGTCTGTTTTCTTCCATTGTTCTTGTATTTTGATAAATTCTTAAAAAAAAAAAAAAAAAAAAAAGGTCACTTAGATTGCAAAAATGGATTGGTTGTATTTTTATTTTTAGTGTCGACTGGACCAATTTTGCACTTTTATTTATTTTTTTTTTCGTCCCCTCGACCCTATTTTTTTACAAATTTTCTCGTTAAACAGATAATAAAAAAGTCTGGCCTTGTGGCCAAGTTTGGTTAAATTTAGCCATGTAGTTTCAGAGAAGAAGATTTTTGTACAAGTTACAAAAAATGACGAAAAGTTGTTAAAAATTGACTATAAAGGGCAATAACTCCTTAAGGGGTTGACTGACAATTTTGGTCTTGTTGACTTATTTGTAGGTCTTACTTTGCTGAACATTATTGCTGTATACAGTTTATCTCTATCTATAATAGTATTCAAGATAATAGCCAAAAACTGCAAAATTTTCTTAAAATAACCAATTCAGGGGCAGCAACCCAACAACAGGTTGTCCGATTGGTCTGAAAATTTCAGGGCAGATAGATCTTGAACTGATCAACAATTCTACCCCTGTCAGATTTGCTCTAAATGTTTTGGTTTCAAAGATATAAGCCAAAATATACATTTTACCCCTGTGTTCTATTTTTAGCCATAGCGGCCATCTTGGTTGGATGGCCAGGTCACCGGACACATTTTTTAAACTAGATACCCCAAGGATGATTGTGGCCAAGTTTGGTTAAATTTGGCCCATAAGTTTCAGAGGAGAAGATTTTTGTAAAAGTTTACGGACGACGGACGCCGGACGCCAAGTGATGAGAAAAGCTCACTTGACCTTTCAGGTCAGGTGAGCTAAAAATACCTTAAAGACCATTAACTTACAGTTTTAGAAAGCTCACTTCCAGATTCCATTATACGTAAACCAAGAGGTATTATTTCTGTGGTCAACAGGAAATTAATTACCTCCTGTTCATCTGTCTGAAAATAAAATAATCAGATAATTATAGAAAATTAAAAAAGAAAATTTCAAAATTAGGCAGATCGAAATCTTCAGTTTCTTTCTGAATTATTTTGATCTATATCTTTTAACTGGATTTTGACTTTTTTTAATAGGACCTTATAATATTTATGTCCTACATGATCTGCTTTGTGACCTGTAACTTTGATACATTGTAGCTATATCAGGCCAAAAAAAATAATGTCTGTTTAAGGTTAAATGCTTTAAAAAAATAGGGTAGGTAGGTCGGTATTTCTATTTTATTTCATTTTTTGTGACATGATTTTGAGTGTGAAGTTTCGTCTTGTCATGTCCGAGTTGATCATGGGCCGAGTTTACCTGCAATTTTAATGATTGGATTATTTCCCTTTGTTATTGGTGGGAAAAAAATGGCGGCAAAATGTTTATTACATCACCAGAGTCGCGAGTTTCCTTAAAACAGCTATCATATTCATGATTATGAACATTGGGATGTATCAGGCAACATTCTCTTCACTTTTGACACAAGTTCAAATTATTTTTTACTTTAGGATGGAAATAAAATGGGTCGAAATAGGGTCGGTCTGGTAACTGTAAACAGACATATAGTTTTTTTGGCCTCATAGAATGTACAGAGTTTAAAATTTGAAGCAAATTATAGTTCTGAGTTTTTATGAATAAACAATATATGTATGTGCAAGTATTCAACAATGATATATTATTACTTAAAAATTTAAATAAGTCATTTGGCAACATATTGAGCTTAGAAATCGTTTAGACAGCCAGCAATAATTGTACAAAACGCAATGTAGTTGTTTTTTTACCACCAAACTGCCTATATAACTAGTCCACAAAGGTTAATGTGTTAAAGGTTATTATAACAAATTTGGCTTTTGATGACAATAAAGACAATATATCATGTATATGGATATCATAATCTTTAGCTAAACTTACTTTTACTAAAGCACCAATAACTCCAAGACTAGTAAGACGTAAATATTCAAATGGTCTTGTTTTACTGACTGTATGTAAAAATGGATACAGAAACAATGGAATGTGTGCTGAAATAGAAAAAAAAATATATGCTAATTAAATATGTTGTATAACATGTATAATGCTTGAAAATACCAAAAAATAATAAACAAATAAAAAAAAAAATGAAAAAAGACATAAAAGAAATTAGTAGATAAACTGGCCAAATCAGCTTTTGTTTTCAACAAATTGTTAACATTGTAAACCTAGTCTCCTGAAACGGAACACCTAAGTACATTGTAGATGTGATAAGAGCTAGTGATATTTAAGAAATTGTTCAACAAAATTCATGAATGATCAAAAATTTACAGGCTTTTCATATTTAGCATGTTTAGGGTTGGTGCCATTAATTTGCTCATCCAAATGCATTGATTTTTGTTTACTTCAATTTTCAAAGCATAAAATAGAATTACAAATGCTGTCAGTGACTTCTATTCTCTTATTGTGACACTGCTGATGTATATTTTACCTTGTAGGAATGCTGACCTAGTTTCTGGGTGAGAGGCTACACACTGTAGTAGTGCTAAAGCATTGCAAACTCTGTTTGACTGATGTGCCTGTAATTAAATGTAATTTAAATATGAAATAGTATGTGAATTTATCTGTTGGTGTAGCTGTTGTAGCTGCTGTAGCATATTTCATTTTTCAATCCCTCTCAAGTTGATTTAAATGCTGATCTTTACGCTTTTTTTTTATTTAACATTCCTATTCTAGAATTCTTTAAATGGTTAATTTTTATTTGTTTCGTTATAAATGCAATAATTTTTCCTGATGACTGTATTTTTTGTTGACATCCTCAAGTTTCCTTTAAGTAGCTATTTCTTATATGAAACTAGTAAGTAGTTAGTTAATGCTAGTACTCAATTACTCAAACCGTGAGCCAAATTCTGAAAAACTTGAATTGTTCAAAATATTCAAAATCATTTACTGTGGTTTCATTTATATTTGTGGATACAAATTTCCAAGGATTGATGAAAAATTGTTTTTCGATGATAATTGATTTCATGTTTTTTTCTCCTTATCAAACTATAGAAAATTTGTACCTCGTCACCTAGATACTTTTAACCTATATCAACAAAATCCATGTTAAATGTTTTTCCACAAATAATTATAACCCACTGTAAGCTACATATATTTACCGTTAAGTGTGGTGGATTTATTGTTGGATAGATGTTAACTATTTCTTGAAGTAGTGCTGCCACTGTTCCAAATGAATGCCACAACATAGGTGCCAGATCTGGTACAACTTCCCTCTTTTTACTGTAAAAATATAAAACTTCAGATTAAGGAGGTGAACACTAGTATATATTGATAGAGGACTATTAAAGGAACCAAAAGAGCAAAAAAAATATATAGGTCAATGTGGTTGTTTTCCAGATATTGATCATTGGAATTTCTACAGGAAAATGTTCTCTCTTGATTTTTCATAGCTTTATCATTGACAAGTTTAAGTGCTAAAAACTATTAAAAAATAACAAGGATTTTATAAGACTTTTACAAATGGCTTATAATTATACATGTAAGTAAAATTTTGGTCAATAGGCAAATATTTTTAAGGCATTCATATATTTAAAACCATTAAAGCCATATTAAAACCAGAGGATTCTGAAAAATCTGACAAAAATTCCAAAACATGACACGCGAATATCATTAAAGTGAAAATAACAAGCATAAATGTAATTTCAGTCTGTATTAGAGTCAATAATGTCATGATAGTGCTATACATTTCAAATTAACCTCAGTTCTTGCAGAGCATTTTCTCTGGTGTCTGGACTAGTAAGTTGTATAATCCACTGATAAATCTTGTCTCTGTCTACTGGGGGTATGGTGGTTGGTATGGTGACAGGTCCTGTTGATGTCATCATTCTGGCCTACAACAGAACAAGATATAATACAGCTTTAATTACTTTGATAAAAAAAGATGCTTAGTGGAGTTTTAGCAAAAATGCCCCTGGCATTATTATAAAGGACATAATATATTATCAATTATTTGAAGGATGCCATGAGTTTGAATGTCCTTTTGGTATCTTTCTCTTATCTTTTATCTGTCATTTGATGTACAGTACAGTTCAAGAGTACCAACTCTCCCACACCCTACACCGAGGAAAATGTCGGAGCCACTCCGACAAACTCCGATATTCCTCCCAAAATGTTGGGAGGAATTTGGGAGTAATCTCTCCCAAAATCAGGTAAATGTTTATTGTGATAACGAGCTCACTCTCTACACCGAGGAATTAATTGCCCTTATCCTACTTTGATCTATACCGGCACAAGACTGAATGGGTAATTGGATTACCTGACAGGTAAAGGTTGAAGTAATAAAGAGTTATATTTCCGGTCTACTGTACCAGTTTAAGTGTCAAACAGGTGTATAATTTTAAATGACTTTTATACTAATTAAATTTCATTTGTGGTAATAAAAACTAAAGTCAAAATATTTTCGTATTTTTTGTCAGCCCATCTAAAAATATCTTAACCTTAATGTACTTGCTTTAAAAAAAAAACGATTATAAAATATAGCGGAATATGAGAAAAACAAAATATTCTACTTCAAAGTTAAAGTCTTTATTTAAAAATTATAAGTCTAAAAGTTTTATATATGCAAGTAAAAAGGAAAATTTATTCACCATTCATTAGACAAAATGATTGCCCCGTATTAATTGTGTAAATCTACGGCATTTTCTTTTTACGATTATCTAATTGCTGGAATGAATAAAATATTTAAAAGCAAAATGTTGTTGTTAATTCTTTCAATTGTATTTAAGTTTTATAAAAAATGAAAACTACTTAATTTTGACCTCGATGTCTTCACCAGTAAATTAATATTTTATTTACGAAATGAGCATACTTGTGTAAAAATAACCTGTAACTTTCGCTAAATTAATCTGAGCAGTTAAATAAAATTACGTGTTTGAAAGTTTTGTATATTCAAGTTAAAAGGAAAATATTATTCACCATTCGTTATGCTTAACAATTACGGCATTTTCGTTTTACGATTTGTTGGCAGTACAGCAGAATAATAATACATTTCCGTTACAACAGGAATACTTCCAGCTGCATTAATTCGTCTTTGTTTAATATTAACTTTCGCACAATGAATGTAAATTTGTGTATTTTCAACAAAAGATTTTAAAAACAATTATTTGCCGTGCGAAGACAATTCCACGATACACATCTCAGTTATCAACAGTTTGGGTTGAACTTGAACTTGACTTATTTAACAATGTTAAATGCTAAAAATAGTTAACATCAATGTTATCCACAGCACGAGTTTTTTAAAGGGCGGGAAAAAATATCGCGTACTAGTAAACTCAGGTGACCTTTCTGGCCGACCGTGGGAAAGTCCATTCAAGGTTTCTAAAGTTGCAGAACGACATTTTTGTGCAATCGTATTGAGGCTCCAGAAGGTCCTTTTACAATTGATTTATCGGGAAAATATAATTCTAATCCGAATAAACGTGAACACATTTTTAACTATTTGAATTTTAATGTTTTATCTTTCAAAAAAGAAAGTACATTAGTTATATGTCCATGGTCAATAATATAGATTTACAGTTGGTGATGTATTAATTGAAATTATGATGGAAATTGTCCGGGGTGACTGATTGTATTCAAATGACAATAATCATGATAATACGATAAAGAAATGCCAATTGTAGGCGGTTGGGAAATTTTGAAAATAAAATGATGACTGATTTAACTGGAATAGAATATTATGATGGGCAATTATGAGGTTTGATAAATTTTATTAATAATTAAAGGATTAGTGACCTATCGGATAGCGATAAGCGGATTACTTATCATCACAACTTTTAACATCTTTTGTAAACGTAAAATGATTGAGCGTCATAAACTTGTCAAACACCGGTAGAATTATAGTACATTTATAATATAATTAATGTGAAAATATTTTTCACTTTCCAAATTCAAATGACGAAATTGATATAAATACTTTCGTCAATTTGAAAACCGTTCCGTAAAATGCGAAAATGACGAGCACTATCAATATCACTTGAAATTATTTCCTTTGTCAACAGAGTTGTCATTTAACAGTTTCTGTTCGTAATTTGAATTATTCAAGTCTGTATAAATGTACCGAGGTGGTGAAACATCATATTTTACATTGCACAATAAATTAAGTTTACTTGATAATCCGATGAATCGGGTTACCGAAAAAAAACATGATTTTATTAGCCAGTTGATTTTTTAATAATGAACAATTAATGCGCTGATATTGCTTATTGAATAAGTTATAAAAGAAACTAATTGTGGCAAAATCGTCCTTGCTGAAAGAACACAATGTATGACCTGACCGGACTGTAATAGAAACACAAAATAACAATTTTCTTCATACTTTTTCGTATGTACGTTCTATTTTAAAGATAACGGCATAAGACACAAATATAAAAGATAATAATTATCTTATTCTAAATGATATTGTCACATCTTTATCTGTCAAAGAAAGGAAAACATTTGTTCAATTTATAATACCGTGATTTTAAAGCACACCTGTGCAACCAAGATCGATTAAATGTTCAAAGGTAAATTATCTGGGTAATCCAATTATGTTGTCACGCGTCGTTAATTTGAAGTACATCCGATGGGCAATAAACCAATTAACAGCCACGCGGTGTTGGGAGAGAATCTTTGGAGGATTTTAGGAGTGAAATCCGCGGTACTCGGTGTGATTCCGAGAAAATCGGAAATCGGAGAAAAAAGTTATCGAATCGATATTTTTGAACAGTACTGTAGATTGTGATCAATTGTAATGTTAGTAATTGTTGATGTATTTTGGTACAGGTTTGCTTTTGCATACAACAATATATATACATGTAGCCAAGTTAAAATGGACTGAAACCAAAATATTAAATGTCAAAGTATTTTAGTTCTATTTCATTTGAATTTGGTGATGATATGTTTACATATATATTTTAATTTTCTAAAGATGTTCCTTCATCAGAGGGAGGCTAATAACAGGTACAAACAATGATCTTTTTGGACCTGTCATATTTTTTTTGGACCATACAGTGTACAACAAGAGGTAGGAAATTGGGTACCCCCCATGATGAATGACTGTAAATTATTTCTGTTCTGTCCAGTGGAAAATTTTGAGAGAGTTCTTTGAACAGACGTCCAGCGGATAAAAATGTCTGTAGAACGTCAGTCAGGCATCCCTTTTGTACGGTACTCGTCCATTTCGTTTCCGTTTTGTATCGTTAACATGTCCGTTATACATCAGTTGGAGGTCTGGTAAATAAATTCACCAACGGACTTCTACCGGACCTTTAACGGATAAAACTGATGTTAAACGAATGAGAAACAGACTTCTACCGGACGTATAACGGATATAATGGATGATGAATGGATCTGAAACAGATAAATGCCAATTTAAAATTTCGTGTCAGAAATGCCAATTATTGGTATGTCAGATTTCTTAAGATTCATGAATTTTTATAATTCATATTTGACCTAGAGTAAGGGCGATTCTTCACAATCAAGCAGCTCTTATTCAGGTCAGACACTTGACCTTTTGTGGTATTTTGAAGAATAAACCAAAACCAGTAACAACTTAACATTTTAAATATTTATACGATGTACATGTATTATTATTGTCGCCTTGAATTTTTCCGTATATATTGTTCATCTGTTTTTATCTGGTACGCTTCCGTTAGGTGTCCGTTTTAAGCGGTACTCATCCATTTGGGTGTATGTTCAACATCCGTTCTGTCCGGTACGTTTCCGTTTCTCGTACGCTGAATATCCAGTGTGTTCCGGTTAGGCATCTGTTACACGTCCATTTTATTCAGTCAGTACATCAACAGACTCCCAAGGGATAACAATTTTGTCAACGGACAACTTTTATTTTCATGCGTAAGGCATCTGCTTGTGCTATCCGGTAAGGTGTGACTGAGGCTTTATATAGTTAGGTGTCCTGTCTTTTCTGTAAACTTTATATTAAAAGGTTTGATTGAATCATTTTTGTATATTGAAAGTGTAAACTCAAACTGTAAAGGTCTAATTATTTCATTTTAATGGCGTCAATACTTGTCGAAGAAAAGGCAATCACGGTTTTATTATATTTCTCCGTGTTCAAAGCAAATAATTACCTGCTGTTGTGCCATATTCATTGCAAATATTTAGCTAGGAATCAGTTTTTGTTTTGGCACCGACCCCCTTAAACCGGAAGTGATATTTTCAGCCTGAAGTGAATTTTTTAATTAAAATATTTGATCAGAATCATATAAGACTGTACAAACAAATTAATCCCTTTCAGAAAAAAATATCCTGGTCAAAATACAAGAAAAAACGTGAAGAAATAGACGAAACGTCCAAAAAGTCTTTGTCCGAAAAGTGCTTGATAATATTTTTTCTTTTCAATCAAACACGCAAATGACGTAGACGTTTGTTTTGATCAGACGAAATGATTTGAGATGTTGACATAATATCTACATATATATTTCTTTTTTCTGCAAGAATGAGAGTATGAATAATCTTTGAAAAGAAACAACATCTAATTAGATCACATATTTATATTCGAGTCTGAATGAATTTTATAGGTTAACTTGGACATCCTTTTTAAACAGGTTGTTGAAGATCCTTAAAATAATATCCCCATAAATTTTATGAATTACAATAGCTGCTCTTATCAATTTACCATAGAATCGTTTTTGTGTCAAATAGATATGAAAATTGACTACTAAGTGCTCTATATTCAGGAATCTCCATGGCCTGTTTTACGATGGCGCCCCGCCATCGTTCAAATGTTTTGCGCCATCGTCAAATGACTCGCGCCATCGTTCAATTGTCTTCTGCCATCATTCAAAACTGTGATCATTTTTATGGCCTGACACCATTTTATTAGCAATTTTAATCAAATGCATGTAATTGCATAACCCTCAGGCTTTTTTTTATAGTATAATCCAATACAGTTCTAATGCCTTAGGGATAACCGGATTAAGATCGCTAATCACTTGTACCTGAGCTTGTACAGGTAGATCAACAAACCAGACAGGAGAATATTATCTGAAGATAAACAATATATTTGTCGAATTATTCAACCAAGTTTCCGCAAATGCTTGTGATAATTCAGATTAAATAAATAAATTAATAATCCAGTTACAAAGTTTTAACTTGACAAGTCGAAAACATGCTTTTATTTTGACTACGCAATCAGCATCCCCCTTTTTAAGAAGTACAAAATAAGACATAGAACAGTAATTATTATTTCATCGCAAATAAATCGAGTAGTGCTGTATTGTAACGATAATATAGAATTACAATTGTACTTTAAAAGTTAAAAAGTAAAAACTTTTAATATTTCTGTGAAGAAATATCGTATCGTAATTCCGAATTCATTTCGTATTTTACAATCAAATTGATACATCCGCGCTTCCAGTTTCTATTCAGACTTGAAAGATGCATGTTGCATAGCATCAATTTGCTAGATTAAGTCATTTAAACTTTTTCATTTGACAACGTTCGCTTTACAAATCTATTTAACCTTTCAAATAACCCGTACGATTTGTTTTGTTGTTACTGGCTACTGCAAATCAGCCATACCAGTAATGAATTCATGACTTCTGAATTTGACAGTGTCCGTGAAAAAAAAGCTTCACATGATTTTTAACCCCATAACAATTACCAAAAAACAGCAAGAAAACTACATTGGGACCTTCGTGATAGCTATTGGTTATTCTCGACTACGGGAAAAGAAGGGGGCATGAGGGCTTGGCCTTTGAAGGTTACAAACGGCAATTATTGAAAATATATATACTTCTATATAGTATTTATAATGAAAATTCAAATAAATATAATTCAAATAAGCAATGAACTAGCATGTTCACCTATCCTTATGTGGAGGGATGATACGCATTACATCGCGCTACACTGAACGACGTAGATACGGTTAATGAATCAGGGTTGGCAAAGTATTACCCACCCGGGTTTTCCCGGGCTGGGCAATACTCCCAGAATTAGGTAATAGTGGGCAATACTGGGCAATATGATTTTCTATGCTTATTTTAACACTAAATAGTAAAGACTTGGTACAGTTTCATAGTATAACAGCTAAATATATACTTTTTATACAGATAACCATTGACAGTCATTTCTAGAAAGATTGAAATATCAATTTCATTCTCTTCTCTATTAATTCTATATGTAGGCAGAACAGAAGATTTGTACATTTAAAAATACCTTTTTAATTACCAAACATTATTTTAAAACTTTGAAACATGCATTTTATTGCAGTGTTTAAGTGACTTGTTAATTTTATTTGTTATACATTCATATTGCTAAATAAACACCCTAAGGGGTCATGCGGCTGTTAATTACTGATGTATTGAGAATCTATTTAATGACTATATTGAGATTGATAGTAAACTTGAGTAAACTTGCAATTGATAGTGAATAGCAAAGTCACTTTATTTTTAGTTTACATACAGATGTTTATAGTTTACCGAAAAAAAACAACAAACAAACAATAAAGCCTTTAAGGAGTTATGAAAAAAGGGGGAGGATTATCATAATTGTCCTGTCAACAATAACCAATTACTTTTGATCACTTTCCTGAAATATACAAGTCATAAGATATTTCCCAAATTTCATCCTACAACAGTTTACATACTTTCAACCACGCTCTAGGTGCTGAAGATTTCACAAGTGTTATACATGTAGATATATAAACATTGACCTGAAACTGTTTTTGTAAGCAAATTGCAGAAAAAGTTGTCATGTACATGTAGTGTCAAATTTATGAAATTTGTATAATTGAATATCAAAGAAAATATCAAAATTACTTGAGTAGGTCATTACCAGAAATTTTCAAATCACTAAAAAAAGAATGACTTGTTTAAGCCATGCACCTTACTGATAAAATTAGATGTAACACAACAGTAGCTAAAGATCTGATTAATAAATTGATCATGTTTGTTTTAATAGGCATGAGTGATACGAGTGACCATGGCTGAATATGAGACACCGTACCAGGCTTTAGCGACATTTGAAGACGATGAGACAGATGAAGCTCCATCACATGATAGGGATTTTATGATTCATGTTGTTCCAGAAAGTAGTATGTAATTTTTTTTAACTACTGTTTATATAAAATGTGAATTCATATATTTTCTTGGATAGAGAAAAAATTGAATTGGTGGTTTTTCCAAATTCTACATTCTATGCATGTTTATAAGCCTTTAGAAAATTTGTACTTTGTTAGACTGTAAAATTTGTGGTTCACCTTTATTTGTAACTTTTTTTTTGTTTTCACAGAAGGTAGCTTGTCAAAATATTAACTTCTGTGTCTATGAAATACTGTGAATTCATTTCTTTACTTGAGTACCAATTTTAAAATGAGAATGGAGTATGACATGGAACAATTAACAGTGTCGAAACAGTTAAATATATATATGTTTACATTTGATATTACTTGACCAATTTTTTCCAGCTCGATGGAACCACATAGAAAATTTGGATGATTTTTTTGCCAGAGTTTACAATTATCATCAAAGAGGAGGTTTTGGTTGTATGGTCATAGAAGATATACTACAACTAATGTAAGTTCAAGGAAAAAAGTTACACACCCTTTAGTTTTGAGCCTTTAAAATTTCTGCAGAGAACACTGTGAAGTGAAACAGTTAAAGTTTTTGTGATTATGTTAATTGTAATTTCTTATATTTGCTTGGATCCTCACTTGCCAAAATACTTTTTAATGGGTTCACAAAACAGCGGTTGGCATCTACATATGTATATTAGAAGACAATTGTCACATGCATTTCAAACCAAAAATTGTTTCTTAATTAAAAGTAAAGTTATAGAGTGAACACAATGGGCATACAAATTAAGTTACAATAACTAAAACGGTTAAGTTTTCAGGACTCAATTCTTTGTTGATACTTATTATTGACTATAATACATTTGATAAAACCAAAAATTGCATTTGAAATGTAAATTAAAAACAGTTTTCTCTTTCTTTTTCAGACAGTTCCTGTTTGTTGTTTTATTTTCTATATTTCTGATTGACTGTGTGGATTATGATGTCCTGTTTGCCAATATAAAATACAATGGTACACACAAGGTCACAATTCCTGAAGCAGTTATCCCCCTTGATCAATGTGTTCAGAGGTAGGTTTATTTAGTAGTAGTCCGTTAATATTTTATTTCAATTTTTCACATATTTTCACCATGAATGAAGTTTCATGTCTAACCTCAAACATGTTATAATTTTAGATTTGTATGCCCCACCTACGATAGTAAAGGGGTATTATGTTTTCTGGTCTGTACGTCATTCCGTCTGTTTGTCTGTCCGTTCGTCCGTCTGTTTGTCTGTCCGTTAGTCCCGCTTCAGGTTAAAGTTATTGGTCAAGGTAGTTTTTGAAGAAGCTGAAGTCCAATCCACTTAAAACTTAGTAGATATGTCCCTAATGATATAATCTTTTAATTTTACAGCCAAATAAGATTTTTTACCCAATTTCAGGGTCCATTGAACATGGAAAATTATTATGCGAGTGGGGCATACTTTGAACACATTCTTGTTTTTATTCTAAATGGCATATTTCTGTCAGTTGTGCTCAACATTGGTATAAAAGAATAGAAGAAATTTCACCTGCACAATTAATACCTATTCAAAATATATTTGTTTTTTTATCTATAATTTATGCTATGTGATAAAGATAAATCTGATATTTTAGTGGTGGCCTCTGTGTAAGTAATTCAACTACTTTGTCACTAGCCTGTTGACACTGAGTTCAAACTTTGTGCATGGCAGGGTGTGTGACTTCAATCTTAAATAACTAGAATGGTCAGTTGCCTCACTCCTGCTTCCTTCACCAATAACATCTGTCTGTCACAATAAAGAACATAGTGCTGAAAGTGATGTTAAATTTTAACAATCAACTTATCAATCTGTGATTCTAATATAAAAAAGAAGATGTGGTATGATTGCCAATGAGACAACTATCCACAAAAGACCTAAAATAACACAAACATTAACAACTATAGGTCACCGTACAGCCTCCAACAATGAGCAAAGCCTATACCGCATAGTCAGCTTTAAAGGCCCTGATAAGACAATGTAAAACAATTCAAACAAGAAAACTAACAGCCTGATGAACGAAGGAAAAATGAAATAATGAACGAAAAACAATGAATGACAACCACCGAATTACAGGCTCCTGACTTGGGACAGGCACATACATAAATAATTTTGTTCTTTGATTTTTTTTTTTACATATCTTAATTTATATCATACTTTTATTGCAAAAGAATAATCATCATAACTTTAAGCTTATTTGTGTGTTTCTTCAACAGGTTTAGCTTTGGTATTATAGTGTGTATACTTGTTGCTTTTGCATTCTGGGTGTTCCGAACATTGAAGGTTATCTACAATGTCTTCAAATACACAGAAATAAGATCATTCTACAACAATGCTCTGAAGATAACTGCAGTAAGTATTAATATATATGATAATTGATATAATTTATGAATATGAAATGTTTTTAACCTTTCAAATTCTTCATAGAAATATATTATTGCATGGATTATTGCGTAAAATATTTTCTCTTATTCTTACTCGATTTATCCTTTTCCTGACTTGTTGATTATTTTTAGTTAATCAACGTGCAATTTGTTTGATCTCAGTTCTTCATTGGTCAAAATTCAATTGTGACGTAAAATTTTATTGCTTTCCTCTGAAATTTTCTTGCTTTTCTCAGGTCAGTTAAATTTTAAAATTTTAAAACGCTTAACAAGCTTTAAATTTAACTGTCTTTAGTGGATACATATCATATCAAACTCAATACAGTGGTAGAATCTATATCTAGATTTCAATGTAAAATGATATTTCTGGAATTGGTTCTGTTGATTAAATTCTGCAGTTTGCAAGTAAAATTCTAGTTGAAAGGGTTGGATGTACATTTTAATCCAAAACCATCTTATAGTTGGGTGATCTTGGGTGATTTTATGGGGATTCTATATTATATAAATCTTGTATTTTTAGGTGGAATTAGCCAACTTAACCTGGCATGAAATACAAAGAAGATTATTAGAAGTACAGAAGGAACAACAAATGTGTATACACAAACAAGAACTGTCTGAGCTGGGTAAGTTTGATTGTCTATAAATTTAGACCAAAAATAAAATATTGTTTGTTTCTCCAATTCCAACCGACCCTGCAAAAAAGGTCCGACTCACAAAATTTAATTATCAAAACTAAGTCAAATATAATTTTATTCATTTCTGTTTTTCAGGCTTGCCGGATCCACCGATATTGTTCCAACTTTTTGGGAAAAATAAATTATTTCCCTACCTACCTACCCACACCTGGCTTGGCAGGGTCAGGATTGGGGAAACAAACAATATTAATTTAGGCCTTAAAGAATAGCAAATCAGTTGATCTTATCTGAGCTGCTTCGTTTGACAGCAAATGGATTAAAGTCATATATTTTACAAGGCTCTTAAACTTACTCATGTTACCAATTGTTATGGATGTTTGAATGCATGGTTTGTCAGAGTCTGCATATATTCATATAACAAATTTGTAATTTATTGAACAATGAAATTCCTGTTTTCCATGTACCTAAAAAATCCATGAAATTTGGTTTCAAGGAATAAATAAAGTATTATGCTTTATGTTAAAATTATACAACTTGATTTTTATATGCAAGAAAAATCAGAAAAAAAATCTTATCGCATCTGATTATGAACGCTGTGGACAGTTATTTACAGTGCTGTTCTCAATAGTGGGTCTCATTGGGGTCTAATCGTGAGGCAGGATTGCCGATTTATTGTAAGCGTGACACATGAGAGTCAAATTATTGTGTCATGAAAACGGGAAATGATGTCTAACGGGACCCGGGAAATTACAAAAAAATGAGAAATGCTTACCTACATAGACTAGTGTAAGCGGGATACAGGAATCTGACAAAACAGTAAGCGGGATCCGGGATCAGAACCCCCCCCCCCCCCCCCCCCCCCAATGAGACCCCCTCAATAGCGGATACTTGCAGGTTTGCAGCATTAACATTGTACACCTAATTATATGGAAGAGCTAGGTCTGTCATTACATCATTTTCCAGAAAAGGTTCTAATTTAACCTTGTTTCAACTTTGGTTCACTCTTTTTATGCTTCACCAAACTAAATACTGTAATAGCATTATCATTGTATAAACATTTAGTAAAATGCTCCTTTTTTCTATGTATGTGTATAATATGTTATAGCAATTTAAATCCTTTACTCAAATGCCTATAGAATTTATGTGGATCAATTTGGTATATTATGTATTTTTTATACTTATAGATATTTACCACAGAATATTGAGATTTAAGAACTACATGATAGCTATGGTTAACAAATCAGTGATTCCTGTCAAATTTAAGATGCCATTTGTTGGCCAATAGTAAGTACATACAGATAGGATGATAGACTTATGTAAATCTGTTTTTTATGAAAAATTGTTATAAATTTTGACAAAGGTTTGTCAGAAAAATTATCTAAATAAAAAAGAAAATGAAACAGATATTCTTCATTAAATTAAAAAAAACCTAGAGATAAAAATTATTATGCCCCGCTCAAGGGGAAGGGGGCATTAAGTATTACCCTTGACCATCCTTCCTACGAATTCCCAATTTTGTTTGAAATGCAAGCTTGAGCAGAAGCATTCATGTCCTTAAACACAGTCTTTTTTAATTATATTTTTTTTAGCTAAAAACTGTTGTATAAATATTTTGATATGAGCTTCACTGATGAGTCTTATGTAGACAAAACGTGTGTCTGGTGTTCTATATTATAATCCTGGTACCTTTGATAACTATTGTAATCAATATTGTTTTTCTTAATTTGAAATTTAGTAAAACACCTATAGGTGCATGAGCTATATCACTTTCAACAGAAATAATAAAGATATCAAAGGGATATATAAACTCGTAATATGTAACAAATTAATAATGCCATTGCAAAAAGATGATAAAAAGAACTGTATACAAAACACAACATAGAAGACTAAAGACAGAGCGACATATTATCAACTTATTTTGCTTATAGAACTAACTGCAATTGTCAAAAAATAAGAAGCAACTTGTGTTATGAAAAGTAAAATAACAAAAATATTGAACTGCAAGGAAAATTCAAAATGGAAGTCCCTAATCAAATGGCAAAATCAAATGCTCAAACACATCAAACGAACGGTAACAACTTTTACATTCCTGACTTCATACAGCAATTTTCTCATGTTAAAAATGGTGGATAAAACCTGGTTTTAAAGCTAGCCAAACCTCTCACTTGTTTGACAATAGCCATAAGTGTGTAAAAACAGAAGGAAATTAGTAATCGAAAAATAGATTTTTAGTATTTGTAACTTGGTATGATTATGCTTTAGCAATTTTATCTGAAAAGTGACCATTAGACCACATGTTAAGAGGTTAACTTTTCTGATTGATGTTCCACAACTTACAAAATGTCTCATTTACCATGACCAGAAGAACATTATTTCAGAATTTCATAGGTTGAAGTCTGAGAAAATAAATTTCTCATTCACAAGACACTTTTACCAAAAAAAAATATGCTCCAAAAATTTGAAGGGAAGTTAAACATTTCAGATAAAATATCTCATATATGGTCATGTCAAGATAAAACCTATTATCGCTATTTTGTGCATTTTTCTTTTGATCTTTTTTTGTGATAATTTTCATATCATGCTTCTCGATTGAGATGGGAAAATTATCGCTAGAAACTATGGAGGCCACGCAGCGTTGCTAACGAAATTGACATGAAATTGACAACGTCGTCATATGTAAAATAGCGATAAATAGATTATCATTGGTCATCTCAACTCGATTGCTTTTCTCACTTTCACTGTACCAGCTCAAGCAAGAAAATCAATCTCGTTGAGATGATCAACGATAATCTATAATTATCTTTGTCTAATTTTGTATATCAGAGTTATAATTTGAAATTCTTTTTTTTCAGTGCCTTTTTAAGTACAGGATTAAAGTATAATTTAGATATAATTTTATTTTGTAAGTATGATTGACAAGTGGGTATATTTTGAATTAATTGATTTTATTACCAATGTGCAACCAAATGTTTATGTCCTGTCATATCAATATCAAGAGTTCATTATGAATTTAGCAGAACTGAAAAAAACTATGTGTAGATTATTCAATGATGTAATTTTTCATACTTTAATATTTTTCCTGTAATGCTTTTCGAAGAATATACTGTTTTACACATGCAATTAATATATTTTGATCAACTATTAATCTTTTTAGGAACTTTTACCGAATCATCCTTTAAGAAAGAATTGTTGACTTTCATTAGTACTGTATAACAAAGTAACCTGTAACATAATTCATGTAATTATCTGTGGCAGATTTTGTTTTGCTTGAATCTTTGTGGATTGGAGGTGAACAGTTATTTTGATTTTTTTAACTGCTCTGTTAAAGTTGTTTTTGCTGTTTCTACATCACCTATACTGAAGTATATATTGTATTACTATTGATCATGTCTTTCAGGGGGACCATGGTCTCCATTTGAAAACAATTGGAAACTGAAAGAAGAATACAAACATAAACACAGAAGAGAATATCTATCTCAGTTGTAAGTAAACAATGTTACTGTTTCCGTCTTTTAAAGAAACCAGTCATTGCTGAGGCCCCTGATAGGGGTGTTCAAGTTATCACATGATCACAAATGTTTTGCCAATATAATCACATAATCGTTAACTTTTTTTATACAGTCGTTACTGGACGTTATGCATTGTTTAATTAAGATAATCAAAAATACAGTCACAGATTTTCAAATATTTAAATAATCATAAAATATTTGGTCTGGTAATCACATTATCTAAGAACTCATGATCATGAAGAGCATCATTTTTTTTTTATATGAAAATGGAAATGTAGGACTTTGGGTAAAAGTCTTTCATAATTCTATACATTAATATTTGAATTACATAGAGTAATTTAGACAAACATATTCTGTATTTCTTGGATAATGAATAAAGTTTTTTTCAGTTCATTACATTAATTTTTTATTTTTGAACATTTTAAGTCAGATTATAAAGTTTACCATTATAAATACTTTAAGTATTGGTGAACTAAGGCCTCCTATATTTTGTGCTGACAGAGTTCCTTTAAGCATGTTAAGTGGATACCAGATTGTATGCAGGGTTGTCCAATAAAAATAAAATACAGCTTAATTGACAAGAACACAAAAATAAACAGTTTGATAAAAAAAAAAATGCAGTTTACTTATTTACAATGTTGCAAGAGTGTGAATTCACATTACTATAAGACGTGTCACGGTACTTTTCTATCCCAAATTAGTGTATTTGGATTTGATGTTATATTTTTTTATTCTCATCGGATTTTGTCTAATGCTTAGTCCGTTTCTGAGTGTGTTACATTTTTATGTTGTGTCGTTGTTCTCCTCTTATATTTGATGCGTTTCCCTCAGTTTTAGTTTGTTACCCCCATTTTGTTTTTTGTACATGGATTTACGAGTTTTGAACAGCCGTATACTACTGTTGCCTTTATTTGCGGCATTATGAATACTTTTCACACATTCTATTTATAAAAAAAATTTAAGACAAATTTTGTTCATAGATATAGGAAGATGTGGTGTGAGTGCAAATGAGAAGACTCTCCATCCAAATAACCATTTATAAAAGTAAACCATTATAGGTCATGTACATTTTTCTAATGTTTCTAGATATTTGTATTAAAGTTTTCTTTTTCAGTCTATCACAAAGAATATTATGGATAGGAATAGCCAACTTTATACTTTCACCTGTAATTTTTCTGTGGCAGATTTTATACTCTTTCTTCAGATATGCAGAAGTAAGAACATTTTTAAAACTAATATTTTAAATACAAATAAGAAGATGTGGTTTCAGTGACAATGAGACAACTCTCCATTCAGGTTACAATGTATAAAATGTTAACAATTATAGATCAAAGTACGCCTACAGCCTCTAACATGGAGGCTTGACTCACACAAAACAGATTGCTATAAAGGGCCTTAAAACAATTCAAACAGAAAAAGTAACAGTCTAATCTCTAAAAAAAAGAAAAGAAACGAGAAACACTTATAAACCATACCAACAAAAGACAGCCACTACACAACAGGCTCCTGACTTAAGACAGGTGATAAAAATGAAGCATATTTAAACATTTTTACAGGCCTAACCTGAGACAGAAGTGTAACATTGCAACATCAAAAAATGTAAAACTATCCTATTATTTACATTATTTTATTTTACATTGATTGCTGTAAAGTATTTGGATATTCTTTTGATTTTTGAAGTTTAATTCAGGGAAAAAGAAATAGAATAGGATTTGTTATGCCCAAAGATTGACTAATTGATGTATATGTTTTCTTTCATTTCTTTATAGGAGAAAATATATTGAAACTAGCTCTTTAATAATTTCATTTATTATCACAGGCTTTCAAATTTTGCATACAACAGTACATAAATATTTTCATACACATTCATCAAAATGTTACTATTGAAAATGACATTTTCTAAATGATATTTTTCATAATTTTTCTTTCCAATAGTTAATCAAAAGACAACCTAATGTTCTTGGGACTAGAAGATGGTAAGCTTGTATTGAATCCATGGACTTTTTGTATTGTTGATATTTTTACACTCTTGATATCAATGAAAATTGAATAAAAGACATAGTAACATGTTCAAAATGGCTGAATACATTTCCTTATTTTGATTAACTACTACCATGTTGCTACTGTCTAGAGAAAAAGCTCAAATGAAAACTATTGTCATATGTTTTTTTTTAAAATCTAGCGTTGTCAAATGCACTGTATGCACATTTAAGGAATGACTGTAATATTTTTTCTGTCTATGAAGAAATAACATTAAAAATGTGGTGCACACTGAATAACACGTTTATCGGGTTATTTAACAGTGTTCACCACAATTTTTATGTTATTTAGACTATAGACTGACAAAATATTACAGTTATTTCTTATAATTTAATTCTAAATTCCATTTTAAACCGACGTAAATCATGAAAAAACATTGATGACAAAATTGTGTCTATGATATGATAAAATATATATAAAATTGATAAAATTAATGAAATTTTGTCTGTCTTTCTATCTAAAACTTTAATCCATATTTGAGCTATTTTCATTTTTGCCATTTTTTCATCAGTTAGTTACTGGAATATATAGAAGAATATAATATTGTTTTTCATTGTAGGTCAAATTATGCTAGAATATATGTTAGACATTTGAATGAACTAGACCATGAGTTTACTGCCAGGTAATTTTATTAACACATTGTGTGATCAGATGTTCTATATTAAGGTGGTACCTAACACTACAGGGAGATAACTCTGTAAAATTAGCTAAACATTGTAATGAGGTTGTGTTGTTAAGGGCATACGATACAGTTACAGGGGAGGTAATGACGTTGCTAACGTAAAATGTTATTTTCGCGACGTCAAACGGTGACTTATCGGGAAAAGATGCATTTTTCGACTGATTTTTATCATTCAAACTGATTTAATTTGAAAACGAGTTCATGGACCCCTATTTTTCAAAACAGCAATTTGTTTCATTTTGCAGGGAGATTATGTGACCCAAATTTTATAAAACTGTAAATAGAGGATTTTTTTTATTTTGATAAACATGCAGCAAAAAATGACATATTTTCCTCAATTCATGAACATTTGATAAATATGAGTTATTTCTGAATGAAAAATGCATAATTTTTTCAGAATACTTATAAAATACAGAAATTACCGATTATTTAACAAAAAACAATTTGTGTTTATCTTTTATAACAAAAAAGTTATGTCTTTCTTTCGAAAAAGAAATTACGTCCACAAATCTGAATTTTGAGCAAATATACAAAATTTCGACCTCATTTTACTCAAAAAGTAGCACATGAAGGTATATTTTTTATTACATATTTGATTTAAACAGGTAAAAAATAGCCTATATGCAAATTCTCACGAACTTGTAAATACAGGATCAAAACTGTATCGTATGCCCTTAAGGGAATAAAAAGCTTCTCAATGATCAAAATTAGTGTTTGTCAAACTGCTATACATGTATAATCAGTGTAATTTTTCTGATAAAATGCTTGGTTCAAATTTTTTGAAATTTTTATATTTTTGTCAGATCATGAGATGGTCAAAGCAGAGATGGGTTCGATTACTTTCAATGTAATTGATTAAATTACAATTACTTTGTCATTTGTACGATTAAATTAAATTAATCATTTCTGAAAGTGTCTGATTAAATTAATGATTACATTGGCAAAGTAATCATGATTACATCTGATTACAGTGAATTAAAAAAAAAACATTTTTCATGATGTGAATGAATTAACGTTTAATATATAACTATAGCATTTTTTAGAAAGTATTCATTGTGTTTGCTATAGGCCTATTATAAAATGATAAGTTCAAACTTCATCTATTTAATAAACCTCAAAATTTCACTTCATACATACATGCACATTGTATGACTGGTTAAGACCCACCCATTGCACTTTATCATCATTAACCTCTGAATTATTTTGACTTCAATTGAATATAGCTTTATAAAAAGCATTTGCTGTTTGTCTTCTGACATATTCTAGACTTTAATTTATATTTGTTTCAAGGTGCAGTTTGTGGGAGTTTAAATATGGATGAAATTGTACCAGTTTAATCAAATTGTAAACAAAATACAAGTGCGAAAAATCATTGCATTTTACATGTCCAGTCCAAATACATACAAAAATTTGCTTGTTTTAAACAAGATATTTGTCCAACTTTTCATTAATTTTGTGCTAATTGGATAAATGATCACATGTCTGATTTATCTTTTACCATATATTGTCCTACAGCTATACTCAGTTGGTAATATTGCAATAAAAACAAACCTTAATTGGTTCCCTACCTGTCATTTCAAAGTTGACAAAAATCACAACATTAACAAAAGATTATAATTAAGTGTTAAAGAAAAGTATTACTTGAATATAAAACTTATTATCAAATATATATATATATGTACATCTTTAAATTGTGAATATATGTACAATATCTTTTACTAAGGCCAGAAACATATAATTGTATTATTTGTCTCTTCTTAGGCTATTGACGACTTTTCAATTATAACTGTAGAAGTTTATTTTTTACTGAAGTATACAAACCAATTGGCATGCCTTATAAAAAAAAGTAAACCAAACTATCTTAACATGTTCAATATAAATTGAATATGAATAACAAAAAGACAGTCCCTTATTAAAAGAAAAAAATCCAAATCTCAACAGAATGGATAACAATTGCCATTTTCCTGACTTGGTACAGGCATTTTCTTATGTAGAAAATTGTACGGCAAAATTAATTTATCTTACATTCTACTGTCTTTATAAATTGTTAATTGCTTAAGTTTTAGATGATAAATCTTGACATGCAGGTTATAAATCTCCCCATTTCACACTGTACAAATTACATAAATAGTGAACATGTGAAAATCACCTGAGGAGAACAAGTTCGGAGGTCAATCCTTAGCAGAAATACATAGATGAATCAGCCCAAACCTCTAAAGAAGACATGTATGATTTGATACCCGATCTTATTGAATCCCTGAGGTCAATGAAACTTTTAGATTTTAAATCTACTTTTATTGCTATAATAAAGTGACACCTGTTTAACAATATAGCCTTCCATCTATTCCTGTATATTGGCATTTTTTTTCTCTCACAATCAACAACACATCACACTAGATATAGTGAAGAGACCATACTTTTTTGGCTAACAATTCAGAAATTATTTAAGGGAAAGGATATCATTTTTTTCCGCAGCTACACCGTCCAAGGACTCATCAGTGAACAATCTATAAAGCTAGAAGAATGTTAGATAAATTTCGCCGGTATTTTGACCCCGGGTTCAATTTTTAGGGGGTTCAAAATACCATATGACACCGGGAATAATTTTTAAAAATTTATCGGAAAATCCGTGACACTCTGGTTTGCTTTTTTCTCTTGTTTAGTTTGAAGCATATCGTTATTGTATAAATCTATGTAATAATCAAGGGATTTGATAGTGTTTACTGTCCTTTAAGTGTTGAAATTGTTAATCTTACAATTTTGAAAAAAAAGTTACCCACATCCGAAAATAAAGTTACGGACAGTCTGAATATTTTTGACTTATAAGTTACGGACATCTTATGCATTTTTTAAATGTTTGCCTTGCGCTAAAGTGAAGTCAAAATTAACAAATTTGTAGTGATGGTAAGTAATTTATTTATTCAAAAGTCTTATCAATATTGAAATAGATCATGTAAAACGTTGCAAAAAGTAGATTTCGTATCAACTATCATCTCAACAAGTTTAGAGTCCGCCATCTTGGGATGTGGGTAACTTAAGTTACCCACGGCCGTTTAGGCACAGTGATTGTGTAAGCTAAGAAATAGCAAAACATTTTACACTGTTTAAGTCTTTTTAAGTTTTCTACAAATATGACTTTCATAATGCTTAAAAAAGCCATGCAGTACTAGTGTTATTGTATGTTATTTTTTTAATTAATTTATGATGTTGCAAATATACATGTAGAGCTTATTTCTTTCTTATTTGTCTATAGAGTTACCAATGATAAGGAGATAGAGACATGAATACAAATCTATACAGATAAGATAAATAAATATAATGATTTATTTGCAAGCAGCGAAAAATTATTTATCAAAAACAAAACAAAACAAGAAACCTTCTCAATATTTTATTTTATTCAAAAAGATTTTAAAGGCAATAAGGGTACTATAAACATATTACAATTTGATGGAAATTTGAAGAAAAAACACAATTTCTACATCATATGGTTACATTTACGACAAAATTTATGTCGATAAAAAACCTCCTGATCTGAGTCCTAATCTCCTGACCAAAATTTCCAAATCTCCTGATCTGAGTCTCACAGTCCATCACATGTATGAAAAGTTTTCCTTTATTGACCATAAACACAGTTTAAGATTTTTTTCATTGTAATCAGAATGTAATCATAAAGTAATCATAAAGTAATCAGGATTACAAGGTATTTTGAAAAGTAATTGATTAAATTAAATTACATGTAATCAGATTTTTGGCTGATTAATGATTACAATGATTACTTGAAAAAATGTAATCAATTACAGCTGATTAACGATTACAATTACAATTACCCCAACTCTGGGTCAAAGTAAATATATATTCAAAATTTTATGAAAATCAAACGAGCCAAATTAATTTGGGTACCAGCTTATACCACCTTGTGGTCTTGTTGTAGCTGGCTCAACACAAGGTTTAGGTTTCTAACACTGGCAGGGTAAAACAAAAGACTTAAAAAAATGGTATTGGTATCATTGTTTACAAATACTTTTTCTTACTTGGAGCATTGTGTCAAATGCAATAAACTAGTGGCTGTCTAAATGACAACATACCAAGCTTTCCTAAAATTTATTAACTAGTGTCATTGATAAAGCAATCAAGAGCAATATCTGCATAGGTGGAAATTGTTAAACTTGACCTCAATTTAATTACCAGAAACAACATTTATATAAGGACAAGTTACCGGTAAAAGGTTGGGAAGTCGTTGTACATAAACTATATTAAACATTAAGCACCCTATTTAAACCAATCAAGTATCATTACTCTTAAGCAGCAAATGTGCAAAGCATACACAACCAATTACCTCAATTTTGTTTTGGAAACAATATTAAGAAATTTGATGTAACAGTTTTCAAGCTCTTGATTTCCCCAAAACTACATTAACTGCCATAAGTAAATAAGGGGCCATTACTCTTCAACACCAACTGTGAAAATCATTGAAATCTTATCTTGACCTTCAGCTTGTTTTGATACATTATATTTGATTTTTTTTTTTTAAGTTTTGGGATCAGAATTACTATCCATTAGGAATTGCTACTCTTGATTTCATTAAATTGTATGAGTGCCATAATTGACTTTTTATTTTTCAGACTGAACCGAGGTTATGAAGCTGCCAATATGTACTTAGACACATTTACATCCCCTCTACTGATCATTCTTGCTAAGTAAGTGCTGTATTTGTCTTCATTGATGATTTGTAAAACAAAAATCATTCATAATACTACTTCAGATTCAATATTATTATTGTGAGGTGCCTTTTGATGGGAATAATGTTACTGTGGGAGAATACAAATACTTAAAGCGCACATTATCAGCCATGTATAGCTGAATGTAGCTTTTCCTGATATGGCAATAATAATTTTTTTTTTTTTACCATTCTTTATAAATTCTTTTAATAAAATACTGGCAATAATGTCTGAATTAACAATATATTGATTAGAATATTTATCCTTTTGATACAGGTAAATATTAAATTTAGAATAAAAAACTATTATTTTTTCTGTGGAAACTACACAAGTGGAAATGAAATAGAAGATTCAAAGGGGATAGTTAAAAAAACATGTCACAATAAGAAGAACAGACAACACTAAGTATAAAAGATGAAAAAAACCCTAGGTTTACAAAACTATTCACAGAAAAAATAATATTGAGTATTAGGCCCTCAAAGAATATGTATGTTGCTTTAGACCTGACAAATATATGTTTGATCAGCAAGTATTAATAATTCCAAGTAAGAACCCTGTATATGGCATTCCTTCACCCATCAACATACAGCAAACAGCGCTTAAAGATGCTTCAAACACCAACAACCAATCTATCATTGCTTTCAAGTATTATTATTTAAAACATGTTTTTTTTGTGCATATTATAGTTAATTAAGAATTGTCTTTACAGATATGTAGCCTTTTTTGCTGGTAGTATAGGAGCAGTGTTGGTTGTGTTAACTGTGATTGATGAAGATGTACTGGCTGTAGAACATATTTTTACTGTATTGACAATATCAGGTAATAAGGACAAATTTTAAAGAATCTGTTGCAAAATAGAGGGTCTTGAATAAAGGATTTCAGTTTCATAAATTCATTTTCTATAAGATATTGGTTCAGCATATCAGTTAAGACATTCAACATAGACAACATGATTTAAAAAAAAATGAGGATTTAAAAAAGTTACACATTTACTTAACTTGAGCTCAATTTTTCACACTTTGGAAACAATGTCTTATACAGTGATTGCAAATTTAAATCAATGAATGAAAAATTCACAACTCACTCAGTCAAAACTGGAATTGAGGATTAACAGAATTTGCTTGCGTTATTAAACAACATTTCACAGAAGCATGAGCTAAAGTTTTTACCAAATAAGCAGTTTGTAAACATAAATTCAAGCTATAATTTGAATAAATATTGTATGTGAAAAGACAAAGCCTTTTGAATATGCACAATAACAGTGGATACCTGGATATTTTGTATTATGAATTTGAAAACTTTCTTTCAGGTTTAATTGTGACTGGTTGTAGAGTGCTGATACCTGATGAGGTATGTTGTTTTATTCTATGGAATCATTAATATTTGTTGGATACCAATTTTCATGGATTTCTTTGGTACATGGGTAACCATGAATTGAAATATTTCATAGGAATTGTAAATTGTCTAAAAGAATGTATGCAGACTTTGACAAAACCACAAAAATCAAATATCCACAATATGCAAATTTCCATCAAACCACAAAATCAAATATCCACATTATGCAAGTTTCCCTCAAACCGCAGAAACTAGTACCCACAAAAATAAATGAATCCACAGTAACTGCATCTTAATATATTGATTGCAATAGAGTGTTATGTTAAGGAAAACAAACATGGGTAAAAAATATATATTGAATATTTTACATTTTAATGTCATCTTTTGAAGAAGAAAAAATGAGTGCCACCAGTAAAACATTTACTCTTAGTTGATTTACTCAAAAAGATTTTAAATTGTATTTGTTAGCATATAGATCACAAAGCTTGTATGTGTGCATTTTAAAACAATGCTGGAAATAAATACATTATCAGCAAAACATCTGCAAAGCAAAACAAAATATGAGATAATCATATCAACTGAGGTACAAATTATCTCTCATAGCTTTTTTCTTGACATTTATGTTTAATAATATGATTTCTTTTTCTTTTTCTTGACATTCATATCTTTTAGTATCAAGCATGTTGTCCCTTCTTTCTTTAATCTCTCATGATTTCAGTAGTTATTTATATATATACTTAAAAACTAAATACTGTAAATTCAGAAAATATTGCTATGTTTTTATTATTGCTAAAAATGCAACTGGGTTATAATCGCAATAATTTAAAAAAAAAAAAATGAAATAAACAGGATTTTTCTCAATATTGCAAAATTCAAAATCACATTTTAATCTAAAGTGACAAAGTTGCAATAATAAATGCACGCAATAAATTTACAGTACTGTAAAAATAAGTCATTTCAGTTATTTTCCAAAAGTCATATTTTTTGTTATAATAGTTATATTTTATAACTGATGTATATTTTCAGCATTTGATATACTGTCCAGAGATTCTAATGAGGACTATATTGGCACATATACATTACATGCCGGATAGTTGGAAGGGAAACGCCCATAGACAGAACGTCCGAGATGAATTCTCACTACTGTTTCAATACAAAGTGGTGAGAGATGAAAGGAGTCACAATTAATTTATCTTTTTTCCAGTTGAATATTAAAAGGAGTTAAAGAGGATGGATTGGTTTATCTTTTAACAGATCTATATTAAAAAGGGGTGGTAGCTCAATACAAAGATTTTTCATCCCCAATCAGACATCTTTAAACTGATGTAATTCCACTCATTTTTCTTTAAGTTTTATAAAAGAAGGATTAATCTTTCATATTGTGAATATTTCATTATGACATAATTATTACATAATTATTTGTTATGTAATTAGTTGTCATATTGTGATGTCCACACCTAAATGAATTTAGCTTCTTTTTTATTCATAGCATCCCAAAATATTTCATAGATTCTTGCACAACACTGTTTAACCTCCAAAACTTGTGTCTCAGATTTTTCCTATTGTATTTCATTCTCTCATAAATCTTCAACGAAGTTTGCAACATCAATTCATAAGAGACCACTAAATTCAATTGGGTATTAAACTTGTTCTATTGATGTTTTTGGAGGTCAAGCTGTGCTGTACAAGAATCTATAAAATATTTTGGGATGCTATGAATAACCTACCTATCCTCTTCGCTCCTGGTGGAGCATAAGGGTGAATAACAAAGAAGCTAAATTTTATAAAATATAAAGAAGGATGAAATGAATTACATCAGTTTAAAGATGTCTGATTGGGAGTGAAAAAAATCTTTGTATTGTGCTACCTTAAGAATTGGGTTATCTCTTACTAGTTCAATATTAAAAGGGGTTAAAGAGAATTGGTTTTTCTTTTACTAGATAAAAATGAAATAGGGTTTTAAAGATAGATGCGAACAAAGTTGAAATAAACACTGATGTATTTTTAAAATAAAATATGGAATCATTCTATATATAGATATTGGAAGATGTGGTGTGAGTGCCAATGAGACAACTCTCCATCCAAATAACAATTTAAAAATTAAACCATTATAGGTTAAAGTACGGCCTTCAACATGGAGCCTTGGCTCACACCGAACAACAAGCTATAAAGGGCCCCAAAATTACTAGTGTAAAACCATTCAAACGGGAAAACCAACGGTCTTATCTATATAAACAAAACGAGAAACGAGAAACACGTATATATTACATAAACAAACGACAACTACTGTACATCAGATTCCTTACAAAAAATGTTGAGGTTGTATCATACTTCATCCATATATAGCCTTTAATTCTGTATAAAAGTAAAGAATAATTGAAACTTTGAAAATTGTTTAATTTTATAAAGTATCAATTTAACAACAGACAGGTGCATCAGGACAATTTTCAAACAGCAATTAAGCACTGAGGTACAAAGCTTGGTGCATTATGTGTGGCACTAGGCGAGAGAAATTGTGAAAAGTTAAAATTTGTGAGTTATAAATAGAGCAGCTAAATATTTAGAAAAATAAATTTTCAATTTCATTTTATGTATATATTTTTTCACAGGCATATCTATTAGAAGAGTTATTCAGTCCCTTGATAACACCATTTATCTTGTGTTTCTCACTGCGACACCAATCTCTACAGATCGTAGACTTCTTCCGTAACTTCACAGTGGATGTAGCTGGTGTTGGTGATGTTTGTTCTTTTGCTCAAATGGATATTAAAAAACACGGAAATCCACAAGTAAGATTGAAATCTAATATATTAGTAATAGTTGAGAATGGAAATGGGGAATGTGTCAAAGAGACAACAACCCAACCATAGAAAAAACAACAGGAGAAGGTCACCAACAGGTCTTCAATGTAGCGAGAAATTCCCACACCCCGGAGGCGTCCTTCAGCTGGCCCCTAAACTATGAATTCATTTATTGTATGGGTACCAGTTTTCATGGATTCCGGAAACTGTACTTTTTTATGAATATGTGATTTCTTGGTTTTTGCTCAAGTCTGCATACAACCTAATAAAAAGTGTTTGTTGAACATTTTGAAGATTTGTAGTCATCTGTTTCCATGAAAACAATTAAAATTGGTACCATAAAAAAATAATGTATCCATGGTATAACATTCAATGAATTGTCAGTCGTCTCTGTTAGATAAAGAAAAATATTTTAATTAAGTAGGTTTGTTTAACTTATCTTTAAATATCTGGATAACAGGCACAACTTGGCAATCAGCAATGAGACATGAACTGGTAACTTATAATGCAAATTTTATCAATTAAACAAACAACTTGGAAAAATTGTATTTTTTAAATATTTTGTATATGATTGCAAAAAAAGATTTTTTTGGTGGTATATTGGTATGACATCTACGTCATAGTTGTCACTGTTGTCCAAAGACATTTGGTTTTTGCACTCTAACTTTAGTATAAGTAAATAGAAATCTATGAAATTTAAACACAAGGTTTATAACCATAAAAGAAAGGTTGGACTTGATTTTGGGAGTTTTGGTCTCAATAGTTTAGGAATTAGGGGCTAAAAAGGGCCCAAATAAGCATTTTTCTTGGGTTTCGCAAAATAACTTTAGCATACATAAACAGAAATCTATGAAATTTTAATTTAAGGTTTATGCACACAAAAGGAAGGTTGGGATTGATTTTGGGAGTTTTGGTCCCAACAGTTTAGGAATTAGGGGCCAAAAAAGGTCCCAAATAGAATTTTTCTTGGTTTTTGCACAATAACTTTAGTCTAAGTAAATAGAAATCTATGAAATTTTAACACAAGGTTTATGACCACAAAAGAAAGGTTGGGATTAATTTTGGGAAATTTGGTCCCAGCAGTTTAGGAATTAGGGGCCAAAAGGGTCCCAATTAAACTTTGTTTGATTTCATCCAAAAATGAATCCGTTGGGTTCTTTGATATGCTGAAGCTAAACATATACTTAGATTTTTAATACTTGGGCCCGGTTATCAAATTGGTCCACATTGAACCATTAATAGGTAAATGTCCAATTTTAATTTTTTATACGACCGCAAATTTTGAAAAAATTTTCGTCGTATATTGCTATCACGTTGGCGTCGTCGTCTGCGTCGTCGTCGTCGTCGTCCGAATACTTTTAGTTTTCGCACTCTAACTTTAGTAAAAGTGAATATAAATCTATAAAATTTTATCACAAGGTTTATGACCACAAAAGGAAGGTTGGTATTGATTTTGGGAGTTTTGGTCCCAACATTTTAGGAATTAGGGGCCAAAAAGGGCCCAAATAAGCATTTTCTTGGTTTTCACACTATAACTTTAGTTTAAGTGAATAGAAATCTATGAAATTTTATCACAAGGTTTATGACCACAAAAGAAAGGTTGGGATTGATTTTGGGAGTTTTGGTCCCAACAGTTTAGGAATAAGGGGCCCAAAGGGTCCAAAATTAAACTTTGTTTGATTTCATCAAAATTGAATAATTGGGGTTCTTTGATATGCCGAATCTAACTGTGTATGTAGATTTTTAACTTTTGGTCCCATTTTCAAATTGGTCTACATTAAGGTCCAAAGGGTCCAAAATTAAACTTCGTTTGATTTTGACAAAAAATTAATCGGTTGGGTTCTTTGATATGCTGAATCTAAAAATGTACTTAGATTCTTGATTATAGGCCCAGTTTTCAAGTTGGTCCAAATCGGGGTCCAAAATTAAACTTTGTTTGATTTCATCAAAAATTGAATAAATGGGGTTCTTTGATATGCCAAATCTAACTGTGTATGTAGATTCCTCATTTTTGGTCTTGTTTTCAAATTGGTCTACATTAAAGTCCAAAGGGTCCAAAATTAAACTTAGTTTGATTTTAACAAAAATTGAAATCTTGGGGTTCTTTGATATGCTGAATCCAAACACGTACTTAGATTTTTGATTATGGGCCCAGTTTTCAAGTTGGTCCAAATCAGGATCTAAAATTATTATATTAAGTATTGTGCAATAGCAAGAAATTTTCAATTGCACAGTATTGCACAATGGCAAGAAATATCTTATTGCAAAATATTGTGAAATAGCAATTTTGTTTTTAATTAGAGTTATCTTTCTTTGTCCAGAATAGTAAGCAAGAAATATCTAATTGTAAGAATTTTTTTTATTTGGAGTTATCTTTCTTTGTCCAGAATCAGCTTAAATCTTTGTTATATATACAATATACAATGTATATTCACTTTTTACTACCAACTGATAAATTAAAATAATCTTTACCATTCAGTGATAACAAGCAGTTTTTTTACATCTTAATATTTTATGATGTATTTCAATGAGTAGTAATTGTTGCAAACTCCATTAGAAATTTTAATTGAGATTAGTTTTGGAATAAGGGAAAGGGGGAAGTGATTAAAAAAATTGGGTTCAATTTTCTCATTTGAAATTTCATAAATAAAAAGAAAATTTCTTCAAACATTTTTTTGAGAGGAATAATATTCAACAGCATAGTGAATTGCTCTAAGAGAAAACAAAAATTTTAATTTCATTAGAACACATTCATTCTGTGTAAGAAACCTATGCTGTGTCAACTATTTAATCACAATCCAAATTTAGAGTTGAATCCAGCTTGAATGTTGTGTCCATACTTGCCCCAACCGTTCAGGGGTCAACCTCTGCGGTCGTATAAAGCTACGCCCTGCGGAGCATCTGGTTAAGTATTTAATTTTAAGTTCTTAGACCACATTCATTATGTGTCAGAAACCTATGTTGTGTCAACTATTTAATCACAATCCAAATTTTGAGCTGTATCAAGCTTAAATGTTGTGTCCATACTTGCCCCAACTGTTCAGGGTTCGATCTGTGCGTTTGTATAAAGCTGCGCCCTGCTGGGCATCTGGTTTAAGATTTCTTATATAAAAACAATTATAAACAAACATGAATGATAAAGTTTATAGATTTAGAGTGATCTGTTTTGAAATTGTTAAATGAAATAACCATTTTGAATTTCATTGGAATTATGCTATTTAAACTATTACTGCTGATTGTGTTTATATTATATATTTACAACATATATTATTGGAAGTTTTACTGCAAATGAAATTTTCAGGAAAGTGTCATTTTATTACATATTATTTTTTGTGGGAAATCATTTCACTTGAATTTTCACTCTAGAAAATCTTATTAATGTGATAAATTTATACTTATTTTTTTGTAATTAAAAAAGATTGTAAGTTACAGTATTGACAGCAGAGAATGGTAGTTGATGAATATATTTTGTAATTTCTTTTATGATATATTATAAATAAAATTTATTATTTTTTGTACATTTTTTCAAGTGGATACCAAATACTGAAGATGAACCAAGTAAAGAAAACCAGTCAGAAGGTGGCAAAACTGAATTATCTCTAATGCACTTTCATGTAAGTAATATGTTTATATAAAAAAAGAAGATGGGGTTTGATTGCTAATGAGACAACTGTCCACAAAAGACCAAATAAAACAGAAATTTACAGCTATAAGTCACCATATAGCCTTCAACAATGAATAAAGCCCATACTGCATTGTCAGTTATAAAAGGACCCAAAATCCTTAATTGTGATACAGCGGACCGTGCAAGGGCTGTATAGCCAGTCAAGGTCATTAAAAACTTCCATTTGTTGATTGTGATACAATTCAAACCACAAAAACTAACTAAAATAGTAAAAGAAAAACAAATATATAACACAGCAACAAACAACAACCCCAGAATTACAGGCTCCTTTTTTTTGGACAATTTGTAGATCATTGAATTAGAAAGAATAAATTTTGACTACAAATCAATTGAAAAACAAGATTTTAACACCTATATACAATATTTTTCCACCTTTAAGGATGTTCGCTGCTCAGTTTCAAAATAAATAACTTTTCATAAAACTAGTGTGTATTGATAGGTAATAAATTGAAGGATAAAAAAAGTAAAAAAAATATAGGGGTCAATGCAGAACTTCCAAAAAACATTTAGCCAGCCGGACATTTCATATTTGATTCCGATTTTAATCCCTCACAAAAGGCAATTATGGTAATCAGATGGCCATTCCAATGATTGACATTACATTAAAAAAAAAACGATTTTAAACTTTACTTTGATATGATATGAATTTGATGTTCAGATGTTACTGTTAAATTGGCAGTCATCATTCAAAGTGTGCACATCAGTGTGCTCCTATCTGCCTTAGACTTTTTACTTGTGCAAAATGACATTGTCAAAAACTTTACTTTCGTTTTCAACTGGATGTTGACTTGACAATGGTAAACGTGGACCATAAACGGATACGTAAAATCCATGTACGTTTACAAAGCATGACTGAGAGAAGAACTTCTTTCCACGTTATTTCTTCGACAAAATACTTGAATTGAACGTTAGATACAGGTATCAATGATAATTTTAGCATTTTTAAAGAAATGTAGGATGCATTATTAAATTTTCCACCTGCGCACATGCGCACACGTGTTTTAGTTCATACGATGTAGTTCTGACGATTTTATTATTTAAAACCTTTTTAAATTTTTCATCAAATCATGTTAATAAACTAATTTCTTATAATTTTAATCTTTTGGACTAAATCAATAAGAAACAAACTGCTGAAATGTAAGAAAATAATACAGATCAATTTATACAATGTCCGGTACTGAACATAGTTCACCTGTCACCTGAACAGGTAGATTTCAGCTGTCCAACTACTAATTAGCCTTGATTAAAATTAGAAAGTATTGAAGAAGGTGTTGTTTTGATAGTAATTAATCATCATGTCACATTTATGACCGGAAATGTGTTGATGTTAAAGGCAAAAGGTGAATGTCAAAAAGATAGTGAATTATGTAAAAATGACCGAAAAAGCCTTGAAAACTAAAAAGTATATGACCGTTTCATGCTTTGCCCAGCCGGTCTTTTACCGGACATTATATAAATGACCGGAATATATGACCGTTTTGGAAGCCCTGGACCGTCAATGTGCTTGTTTTCGAGATATAAGCCCTTGGAATTTTGGCGGGAACATGTTCTCTCTTGATTTTGCTTAGCTTTATCATTGACAAGTTAAAATTCCCAAATACTATTAAAAAATAAATAAAATTTTATAAGACTTTTACAAATGACTTATAATTATACATGTTAAAGATTTATAAAAAGAAAAATGGGAGTTCATTGGGATTTTTTTTTAAGGCATTCACATGGATAAAATCAGAGGATTCCGAAAATCTGACTAAAATCCCAAAACATGACAAGCAGACATCCTTAATTTAACAAATTCCACTATCTGATGAGTAAACATATACCATTACAGGAAGAAGTGTTAAATAAACTTTTTGGTGTTTTTAGAATTATCTTCGAAAGGTTTTTAGAGATACATGACAGCATAATATTACGAGAAATTGTGATATTTGTTTGCATTTGTTTTAGATGACAAATCCAGAATGGAAGCTGACAGGAAACCGTAGTATGTTTGTACAGAATGTTAAAACCCAAGGTAATATTGACAATACACATTATCGCTATTTTTCCGCCATTACTGCATATCACACAGGTTTCCGTAAATTTTTTACGTCATAAAACGAAATATCTGACACCACAATGGAAAAGTCATAGTTGTATGTGTCAAAAGGTCAAGCAGCCGGGTCAGCCGGTATTAGGGATAAGGGGTATGAAAATATGTCTCATATAAAGGAAACCAGTTTTATAAAAAAGAAGATGTGGTATGATTGCCAATGAGACAACTATCCACAAAAGACCAAAATGACACAAACATTAACAAATATAGGTCCTTGACGGCCTTCAACAATGAGCAAAGCCCATACTGCATATAGTCAGCTATAAAAGGCCCCAATAAGACAATGTAAAACAATTCAAGCGAGAAAACTAACAGCCTTATTTATGTAAAAAAATGAACGAAAATTATTGATATCAATAACCATACATATGCATTTACAAAATTACTGCATAGTTGATGATTGGTCTTTGTCCTATAGTAGTCACACTGTCTACTGTATTTATGCACGTCTATGTCCTATGATAAGTAAAGATCAATAATCTAAATAGAGGCTCCTCAAATTGATTTCGATTTATTAAATTTGCAGTAGAAGCTGGGTTTTTGTTATAAAAGTTTAATAATTTGTACTAGGATTTCAACCTAATTTTATGTATTTATCAATAGTTAACTGAATAGATTCCTGATTTTAAAATTATCTGTTAGCTGCCATCTTCAAATTTTATCTTTTGAAATTCATAGCACTTTGATTTGAATGAAACACGATATCTAAGTAAAACATCTGCTGAACTAAAACCTGGATTCATTTTTTTTGGAAATTGATACCCCAATTTACATGAATTGCTTTATTATCATCCTAGATAATATAAATTTCGATGCCAAATTTACAAGGGTTGCTAGCATTTTGAGTATATATGCAGTTGTTGTTATACAAACATTGGTTGAATATAAGTTTCAAACAGTATTTTGGACTATATCCCATATCAATGACTAATTTTTTTTCGTTTATTTATAAGTTATCCTGTTACAGAAGCAGAAAATGTGTTTCACTAGATTAATCATCAAATTTAATTAAAAACAAATATTTTATTAAAGAGTTTACATTATGTTACAGTTCAAAAGGAATTAGTTTCACCCAGTATTATGCAAGGTGATGGAGGTTTAATGACATCAAGACTCCCAGGAATGTCTTTAGGAATGTTACCTTCTGTTAATACTACAGGACTAGGATTAGGGGTGAGTAACCATTATTTAATATTACAGCTGTTGAATAGAAGTTCAAGTAATCAGTTAATAGTATAGGCTTTGGTAAAAAAAATTAATATGGAATTATTTAAGTTGGCCTTTGATCTAAATTTAGGTATAAGGTGAAGTTTCGATTGGTATGTATTTTCTTGGACAGCTTGGTAAAGTTATATAATAATGGATTTAGTTATTGATTTCTGAAAAACTTAAATAAGTACATCTGTTGTCTTATGATGTACACATGTACCAACAAAAGGAATATATTGAAGATGATGTAGAAAAATATTTAGTTTTTATGCGAAACTCAGTTTTCTAAGCAAGTTTTTCTAATACATGATGGAAATGACTGTCTTGAATGTTTCCATTTCCTTTATACAAATCAGTATAACCATACATTATTCAGTTTCTTCAATTTAGTAAAGTAGTGAAATTATCTGGAAAGCACAAGTTAAAAGAACTTCTAAAAAGCATGGGTTGCTGAGTGTCTAAAAAGTAAAATCACCAAAATACTGAACTTAGAGGAAAATCAATTCGGAAAGTCCATAATCACATGGCAAAATCAAATAACAAAACGCATAAAAAACGAATGGACAAGAACTGTCATATTCCTGACTTGGTACAGGCATTTTCAAATGTAGAAAATGGTGGATTGAACCTGGTTTTATAGTGCTAAGTTGTTTCTCTACTGTATCACTAACCTGTCAACACTGAGGTTGTTAGTTCTACTGCACTCGTCAGGTGCATTCGACTATAATCTTAATTGACTGGGTTGGTCAGTTTATCTTCTAAATGTCAGTAGTTTTCACAAGACACTCATGTTTCATCTACCAATAGAAAATGGCTACCAGGATAAAACCAGTAGTACTGATAGTAGCTTTAAACACTATAAACACTAAAATCCAATCAGTCTATAAGTTTATAACCTGGAATATAAATGATTAAATCATTCACTGCCACATTTCATGGTCTCTCCTGAGTTGACCAAAATACAAGTGAAAATACAAACAAATTTAATATGTATTTTTCCTTGCAGTACAACAGTTTAGCTTCCAGTATTACTATGCAGAGTGCCATGTTTCCTGGTCCGATCTCAACCCTAGCATCAGGAGTTCAACCTCGTCTTAGAGGTGGACTGTCACATATTGAGGGTCCCCTTGGGGGATCAGGATCTGGAATATTTAGCAGTATGCAGAGTTCAAGTGGTAGTATTAGCAATACAGCACCAAGCTCATTTAGTTTAAGGGGAAATTATGATGAAGGGACGATTGAAATGTTATCACATGACATGAGTTACAGTGCCATCTATCTACATGACATGCAATTTAGGAAAGCCAAGGGAAATAATCAGTATGAGACTTTAGAAGACGCCCGTGCACGTTCAATGTGGCAGAGACAAGACAGCAACCAGCCAACAGTAAGTACAATGCCCAACATACAGGAAAAATCAAGTGAAGAGGAAAGTACAGACGAAGTCAATACTGACAAACTATTCACTTCTACTCAGGAGTAGGGCAGAAATAGAACCATGAATAATTCTTAGTTGTTCAGACTCCATCAATCAGTCAGATTGTGTGGAGGTGCTAAAAGGCTATACTGTGAATTCTTTATTTTCATGGGTGTCAAATTAGTTGATTTAGGAAAACTGACATGTTCGTGGATATTTGATTTGTGGTTTTGCCGTAGTCTTGTACAAACCTATAGAAAAATTGCTTTTTGTTAAACATTTTATTTTGTGGTTCATCTGTACCCAGGAAATCCACAATTATTGATATCCATTGATTGATAATCAATTCACAGTAGGTTTCTAGATTACTGTGGATTCATTATTATGCTTTCATTACTAAGTTTTGTAAATTTTGTGGGTATGTATGATCTACAAATTTAAGTTTATAAAAGTATAAACTTCTGGTAGGATTGTATCTAAACTTGAACAAAACCATGATATAAATATCAATGAAAATATACTTCTAAATTGGAACCCACAAAAAATAAAGAATCTATAGTATTATGAATGGGGAACCTTATATTTGGCTGATGGCAATTCTAAGCAGAGCTGTCATTCATAACCACTGACTTAGATTTTGAGTTAACCTGTTTGTTTTACATTTATTTTAGCTGACAGAGTTGTGATTTTACCATTATGTATGTGACTTACCTCATTTTATTTTATTGTAGTAAGATAAGTGATATGTTATGTAATAAAGATTTTTTTCAACACAAAGCTATATTGTTAAGAAAAATTGTACATGTCTTTGGGTATAACAGTAATTGTAAATGTAGATTAACCACATATGAATACAACTTTATTGTTCAGTAGTTTGTATCTCATAGGAAGCTACTTTTACATAGGTACTATTTCTGTACTTAAAATCTGTAGTACTGGAAATTTACTTGTAATATTTAGTACTATTTCTTTACTTTAAAATTATTGTAATATTTAGGTACTTGTATTTTGCAGCACTTGATTTGTACTCAAAATATTGGTACAAAAATGGTACCAACAATGATCACAGAATTCCATGTTTGAACATCATAATTTCATGAGATTTGAAAAAGACAAATGTTCAAAATGCTGAAAATGTAACTGTGCAACCAAAAATCTGTAGTACTTAATTTTCAAGTACAAATCAAATACTGTAAAATACAGGTACTTAAATATTACAATTATTCGTAAGTAACACAATAGTACTGAATATTAAAAGCAGGTTTCCAGTACTACAGATTTGTGGTACATAAATAGTACATGAGTAGTACCTATGCAAAAGTAGCTGTGTAGGAAGCCAGTATGCATAACATAAATAATTTTGAGCTAATGATCATAGAATAATAGTTAAGCATGAAAAAAACAGCTTTGTCTTGGAATATGTAAAACAAAAGCATATTTCCAACATGTTAGTTTGTTTCTAAAAGATCCTGGGCCATGTATGACATTAGCTACTTACAAAAATATTTTCTAAAATAGATATGACCAAAATATAGTGCTATAAAATTCAAAAATTTTCAGCAGTGCATGGTTTCTATTGTATACAACTTGAATTATTTGAATTTTGAGTTTTTAAAATCCATGACTTTTTGAATGTAATCTAGAAATTTTACAAAAGAATTTTATCATGATTCTATATAGATAGTTACTTTTGTAGACATGAGAAACTTGATTAGTGCTTTCTATCATGGCAGTTCTCTGTTTATATGTAAAGAACAGTAACTTACATGTATGTAATGAAAGGACAAGACAGGACAAGACTGGATCCAGGTGATTGAGCTTGATAGCATCTTGGGGATTATAAATATAGTAAAAAATGATTCCAGTCTGAATTTATGGTGTATTGGAACATCTTACATCATTTTTGAATAATAAATCTTACTGTTATCAATATAAGAGTAAGTAAATGTAGGGTGATTTATAATGTAGCAACTATATATAGAGGTCAAAGGATGATAATGTAAACAACTTAGTATAGGTCACAATATTGTCTTTAAACAATAAACAAAACCAATAGCCAATATAGTAAAGTAAACTTTAAAAGGCCCAGCTTAAAAAAAAAAAAGTTACACAATTGAGTAAAAAACCCAAAATTGCCAGATTAGTTCTAAACAAATATTTGACAAACAACAAAAAACAATAATCACTGGTTGCAATTTTCTCAAGCTCATTTAAATTAACTTAGTTATTCAATGTCTTGTTTAGTGTCTTGTATTAGATTTATTGGCCAGTTAACAGACTCATACTCATTTATCTATGTTTTATTAATTATAAATTTAGACGTTTATGCATGTTTTTATAGAGGTGAATCTCTAACAAAAAACATCAAATCTTGGAATAGGGCAACTTCAGTGCCAAAAAAAAGAAACAATTGAAAAACTGGTTTTTATTAATAATTCTATTGTCAATTTTTCTCTATAAAATCATTGTGATATTTGTCTATTCATAATAAATCATATATTATCTTTATTCTTAGCCAGTTTTTTTGCTGAAGGTTAGAAGTTCTCCCTCTGTACACTGCTTCCTCCATCAACTAATAAAAAAAACCACATGCTGCCATATATGTATGATAAAGCAAAGGTTGTTTAAACTGGCATTAAATACCAACAAGAAACAAATGAACATCATATGTGATCACTTGTTCCTATAAATGTATATATATTATATTATATATTTGGAGGGAAAACAAGATAAAAATACTAACTAAATAAGAAGCATTTATTAATGATTTTTCATATCGTAACTTAATAAATTATTGAAATGTTAGCTAAAATTGAAATGTTGAGCATGTTACATCAACTGTATTAAGGCATCTGAATATACAAACATTTTAATGAAGACTTGAAAATAACTTGGAATCAAATATTATATAGCATTCAATTTGTTTGCATTACACCATCATAGTTCAATTTAAATGTATATTAAACAAGAAAGCAACAAAGAGCCACACAACAGTGACAAGACTGTGTGCTTTTGTCTGTTTGTGGGAACCAGTTACACACAAAACTTAACAAATCTGTAAGTTTGTTGATATTGAATGTAAATGTTGAATTGTTATGGAACAAAACTTGTGCATAGTTTTATTGATTTTTTTTTAATGTTATGCTGATTTGTAAAATAAGACTGCTTTTGTTGTTTATAGTGATATATGACATATATATTTGGTGTTTTATCAGAGTGTTTATGTGTTTATCCATTAATCCACATATTCTTTGTAAATATATTCATGTTATGCCTTATATGTGATATGCAGTGAAATGGTGCAATACTGTATTTTAGTAGGTAACCATTTGTATGAAATGGTATTACTTCAAGATATCCAAGAAATCAAAGGGCGTTTATACGATTCAATATTATTTGGTAACCTGAGGCATTGTCAGTGATCTGGTAAATTGCTTATTATGGCTATTTTCAAGTATAAAAACCATGTGAATGAAGGATGTGATATTAAGGCCAAAAGATTTATTAAAATATTCAGATATCTCTTATTATGGCTATTTTCAAGTATAAAAACCATGTGAATGAAGGATGTGGTATTAAGGCCAAAAGATTAGATATCTCACTTATTGCAGTTATGGTGAAAAATGAATGACCTTTCAATTGATACAAATTAAACTACTTTAAAAAAAACATAACACTTGACTTCTACTTTAGAATACATACTATTTAACATGAGATACATGTATGATTTTGAAGTTTTTATACATGTTAATTTTAATCATAATACAATTTTAATCATTGTAAAAATGATTTTAAAAGGTTGAGTATAACACTCTATTGGTATTGCTAGAATTCATTTTTTTATGTTACGAAATAGCAACAAAACAAATGATTGTTAAAAAAAACTATGCTGTAAAAACTAAGTTAAGCATTTGATTGTGGTAAAACTGAATATGAAATCCTCATTTTATGGACTTTTTATGTCATTCATTTTTTGGTGATTACCAAGTAATAAAAAGAATTAAGCAAAGAAACAACACAAGAAGAATTAAGTCCTTCATAATACAAAGGATGATTGCTGTGAAATTGTCTTATAAAAATTCACCAAATATAGGTTTAACAGTCATATCTGTCAATTTACTAATATCACTGCCCTTTAAGATAGATGTAAATGTTTTTGTAATATAAATTTAGAAACACAGACTGTAGTATTTAATTATCATCTACCTTCCTTAAGTTTACAGAAAAGATACAAAAATTTCATGTGCACAATTCCCTTGTTTTGAAATTTTGTGTTTATAAACTTCTTTGTTATCAGGACTGAAGATCTATGTGTGTTGGTTTTTGATTTAATAATTTGTCTGTATCAATCTATTATAACTGCATATTTGTTTACATTAAAAAAATGATTAAAATTTCCATGGTGGATCCTTATATTCTAATCATATTGTGCAAGCATATAAATTATTATCATTGTTATTTGCTGTAGTCATTTAAATAAAAAAATGTTATGAAACAGAAGTTTTCTTATATGAGTCAGACACCAGTTGTTGAGCGATATGTTCATAAAGCCTCTTTTATTTGTGTTTTTTACATAACCTGTTTTCTTGGATTCGACATTCTGTCCCAGTAGTCAACACTTTTGTGTTGACATGAATTATCATTGATATGGTTATATTTATGAATTAACTGTTTACAAAATTTAGAATTAAAAAAAAAATAAGGCTTTTCTACTCAGGCATAGATTACCTTAGCTGTATTTGGCAAAAATATTACAAATTTTGGTCTTCAATGCTTCTCAACTTCGTACTTTATTTGGCCTTTTTAACTTTTTTGGATTCGAGCGTCACTGATGAGTCTTTCGTAGTCAAAACGCGCGTCTGGCATATATACAAAATTTAGTCCTGGTATCTTTGATTGAGTTTATTTAAATCTCTAGTCTCACTTTGTGTTCTGAACTTCTCCTGGACAGCTGTTATTCTGCAATGCAACTTTCTTACATGATGGTACATTTTCACTTCCTATTTCATTTCTTCATCTGAATTTAATTTGGTATACATTTGGCAAATCAATGAAATGAAACTGTGTTTTTGAAATTCAAATTTCAATATAGATATTTGAAGATGAGAGAATAGCAATATATATTTTCATAAAAATCATGTAAAGAAAAACCGCAGAACAAGTAGAAAAATTGGTAAATGCACCAGATGGTCAAGTTTTCCAGTCCAATAAAACAACCATCTGATTTGTTAATAACTTGGAATTTACTTTAGATCTAGGTAAATTGACAAACTAGGAGGCCTGAATGCAGTCCCAGAATAGAGGATTATTTATGAAACAAAATTATGTGTCCTTTTGAGATGTCCAGCTTACATTATTGCATTTCCATGTTCAGTTATGAACTCTGGGTAATTGCCCCAACTTGGAATGCATTCTAAAAGGTTCTCACCATACTGAACGATAATGTAATGAATTCATATTGTTGTGACCACAACGTCATTTTCAATTTTCATTCAACAATGGACTTTCCGTTTTAAATTTTCTTTGGAGTTCGGTATCTTGTTATTTTACTTTTGACTACCTTTATTCCAACCTGATACACTTTACCTTATACGAGACAGACAAATGCTCTGTTCTGAAATATAATACCCATCCCAATCTATATAGTGTAGGCTTGTCATACAAAAACAATTGCTTTTAATATTATTTGTAATTGGGTATGCCACGTTAGATTTTCCTCATCTGTATCAAGAGTAATATGTAAACGTCTATCAAGAATATCCTATCTGCGTCCAAACTTTCTTGAATGAACTTTACAATGCGAATCCATTTCCACAGTTTGATAAGCCATATACAATGTACATAAAACGTTCCGTTCAGGTTCTTCAAATTCAAAGTTACCTTAAAATGAACAGCCCAAATTTTGTAAAAGAACTTTCCACAGAACGTATGCATCGTTCATATCGAGCAAAAATATCATAGCAACGCCGATTTTTAAGGCACTTATACACATTGAGCTAGTAATACTTTTAACTTATATGAAATACAAGTTTTGATAATGGTTGAATTACAGGAAAACCTTTACCATCTTTTTCCCTCTTAAACACTGAAGACACATTTTCAAATGCAGAATTTTTTTATTTACACACTTTATATATATATTAACTAAAAAAAATTAGATAGGATTCATTAACTATTATACAAAATTTTAATAGTTTTGAAACAAAAAAGCTTAGAGCCAGGAACTTCATCAAATGGCATTGAAAAGATGTTTATTTTAAAACTTATTAAAGTATATCTAATTGGTATGCATTGCCAAATATATGTTATTTATAAAGTTTAAAACGAACATTGTATATTTGATTCATATATTTTATAAATTCATATTTATAAATATCTTAGCTTTGGCCATCAAAATTTTATTTGAAAAGTAAAGAATATGTTATCTAATGAATAATTCAGCAAACTCATTTGTGGGCAAAGCGTGGTGCCATTGTTAGTTCTTCAGAAAACTGATATACATTTTGCCGAGTTCTAACGAAAAATAAGAAGATGTTTTTACGATAATCGCCTTCATTATACATCACTTGTGGCGTAAGTGGTGATTTTTTTTTTAAAACTAAAACAATTGGACATTAATCAAATTTTCACTGCATTATCACAGTGCCAAATTTTCAGATTTTTAGGGCCAACAATATGAGTTAGTGAACCAACAACTAACTTATAAAATATCTTCTGCCCACAATGTTCATTTTAGTGAATAATCAATACCAATCCATATACAATTTGAGCTATTACAAAAGTTAAAAGCAAAAACCACAAACACATTTTGTCAAAAAACATTGCAACATTTTTCCAGCATGGCTTCTTATCATTTTTCATTGTATCTTGTTCATCCGAGGTGTCATCTTCAATTTTTCTCCTCTTGAAACATGATTTCAAAGAACACAGATAAATGAATAAAATCAAACGATATACAGTTTTGTCCTGCCGAGAATTTTCATCTTTGTAATATAATCTGATGCTGAATACAACAAGTGCAGTAGTTAGTATGCTTGAAAATAGTTGATGAAGCAAATACATGTTAAAAATAGAAATGTTATTACTAGGTGGAAGTCGTTCCGATGTCATCGTCATGAACACCACCAATGTCAAAAGAAGTGTAAACGAAAACGAGGTCCTCTCACCAGACTCTGCAGGTAACAAGAACACCAATGTTTGAACAATACTAAGACTCGTTACTGGCAGAACGATATTCAAAATCGGAAAACGATGCTCTCTTTTAATGATAATAGTGAAATCAATCTGGTCTTGAGTTGTTGTAAAAGCTGCAACCTGAATCGTAATGCTTCTTTTTATTGCTTTAGTTGAATTATTTTTGATTGCCCATTCAGCATGCGGCGATGACACCCCGAAATCTATTCCAAAAATTGACGTAAGTGTGATTTCAGAAAGAAAGTCTAAAGTTAGAAGAGAAATAACACATTTATGTTCATCAAACGGATAATATGTTACGTCTGTTTCACACGAGACTTGGTACATACCCATAATCACAAAGCTTGCGTTTCCATCTGTGGCATATGTGACAGTCGATGTTTCAATTTCCATATTATTTCTGTAAGTAAATATCGAATTACTGTCGACTCCATTCCTGAGATGTAAAACTGGCATCCACGTTTTCAGTACGGGTAGTTTAGTAGCTATTATTCCATCATACTTGTTATTATCCCATGTTTTAAATTCGTCATTCCACTGGAAAAGGAACGACGCAGTGAATGTCAGAGTTCCAGATATTTCATCATAATCTTGAATAGCATTAACACTGAGAAGTACGTCAATATTTACCCGATCAGTTTGGTCTACCCTCGGCTTGATATCTTTAGATATATTAGTAAGAGCTTTGTGAAGATTTTCTACCGCAGTATATATTAAGGTTCCATGTACAGACAGATTTGTATACAGAATCAAACTGATTGTCAATCTGTAAACTCCCATCATTCAGATGATACATGTGGTTGATTCACTAATAACACCGAAGTCGACTTAGAATTATTTTAATCATAACCGACACATTGCATCGTCAAAGGAATTTAAAACAAATACTCATCAACTATTACAAAAAACAAAAATAAAACTATTAATGATGTTAGCTTATAAAATATGAGTTGTTAAGTGAACAGTGTATGTAAAATGCGGATCCTAAAATATCATTTTTACTGTATATGCCATAAATGTCTAATGTAGAATGATAAATAAACAGACGAACTTTTTTTAATTTTTGAAGAAAATGAAGAAAATTAGTTAAAATATATATGTTCAGAAATACATAATACTAATAAAACAAACTAAGAGATGCGAGCGGGGTTTTATCGCGCCTAAAGCCATCCAGCTGTGAAATAGATACCAAAATAGGTGAATATTCACGAACAGTTCGTGCAGGTGCTTTATAACTAACAGGTAAGATGTTGTTGCAGTAAAGCATATTCATTTTAATACAATTATTAAAGTTGTATAACGTAAAGTAAACAATTATACAAACAAAGCAAGCAAGCCAACCAAAGTTTTGCTTTACATGCATTAGGAAATTAGCTGTAAAGCCTTAATTTAGCCGACTTGCTCAAACAATAGATAAAGTAAGAGAAAGATTTGATAAAATTTAACTTACGGAGGAAAGTTTGGTTTTAAAACACTTTAACAAATTCAATAGAAATAACATTTATTTCAAATGTATTCCATTTAGTTTCTTATAAAGCGTATAGGGATCTTTATCCTTATTTTTTTATTCATTTCCATGACACTTCGCCACTAATTACGTACATCTTGATATAGATTGAACCTTTGTTTTCCCGTTTAAAAGGTTTTACACTGGAGCCCTTTATAACTGGCTGTTCGGTGTGAGCCAAGCTAACTCCATGTTGAAGACCGTATTTTGACGTATAATGATCTACTTTTATAAATTGTGACTCGGATGGAGAGTTGTCTCATTGTCACAAACGACATGTACATATGGCTCAAAAACGAAACGAGACGGGATAAAAAGGGATAAAAAAATCCACGCTACTTTTTTTTTTAAATATATTTATAATGGGCTTAATATGAGTCAGAATAGAGTAAAATAGTGGGTCGCATTTGGGTATAAGCGTGACGCCGGATTGCCGATTTTTTGCATTGCGTGGAAGATTACGTCCTCAAATGTACTCGTCTCAATTTTACACAGACTGCACTTAAACTCCGCCATAACTGCAAAAATATAAAAATATCTTCTAAATTTTGGTTAAAATCAAGGAGAAACGCAATCTGAAGAATACAATATGACATTTTGAGAATAGCTCTTGTTACAAGATTGAAAAGCTATATATTTGATGAAGAATGAATGAGGAGTTTGTATTTCAATTTGAAAATACATGTATCATAAATCCTAAAGTCATCAACCAAGTTTTTTTCATTTGTTGCAAGTGCATTTATCACATAATTCTACAATAAAAATTCCTCGCATCTTTGGAAATTTTACATTAATAATGACTGCACTAACAGTGATAATTCATCGCATCTATAGTTAAAATGTATCGCTTTCAATAATCGATATGCTATATTATGATGCTTTTATAACACTTATTTGAACTTTAATGCTATGTTTGTATATTAAAAAGACATATCACAATGAAAATATGATAAAATTTACCTTCAAATCACTTAACTTGATATTTTCAAAACGTAAACAAATACAGTTTTCCCATGATCCTTTATTCTACAATAGACATACCCGCATATAACAGTAAAAATGAACTAGCTGGATTCGCACTTTATATACACTGAGTGAATGTATTTCATAAACTGATCGAACTTGTACATAAATTTAATGAAAATGACTTTATTTAAACACCGGTTTAATCACTGCAAATTAACAAATAAGGTTTTTACTTCGAATGGCAGTGTGATATATTTACATATAGAACAGTCATCAGTTTTATTATTATCGGAAATGGGAATAGGGAATAAAAATTGCCACGAGTTTCATTAAAAATCATATCAACCCACGACGAAATTTCCATGATGCAAGACTAAGGGGTGCTAAAAAAGCAGTTTACTGCTAAAGCCCGAAGGACTAAACACGCCGTTACTTATGCCTTTTGGCCTAAAATTTCCGGCTTCTTTTACTCTTACACTTAAAAACTCCAAAAAAACTGCATATTTGTCCACCTGATTTGTTTAGATAGTATCATATATATATTTGGTGTATATAATAATTTTTAAACATGGCAAGAGAAAAGAGAAATATATCGCATGTATTTAACAGGTTGTTGGAATTTTTAGTTTTCGCATCTGGTTCAAATCGTTACTAGTGTATGTAACTCCAATTCAGCTCAACACTATATGTTTTCATGGAGGCAGTAAAGGATATTGAACAATATTTGGTTATGAAAGACAATCAATTTCGTTTATTAATATGAAATAAGACGACGTAGTATAATTGACAATGAAGCAATCATTTAAAAGGCAAAATGACATGCATGTAATAATCAGTCAAAAACTAGTTTAAACTAGGAGCTAAACTGGTACCGTGTATTCGGAAACATTAGGCTACAGGCCACGACATAACAAATTGATGTTAAAAAAACATCCAATTGCTGTTTCCGGTTTGACACATTACCCGTATTTTTATACAGATATTTAGCTTTGTTGTCCTTCATTATGCCGATACTCACATGTCGGCAATGCACAAGTCCATGTTTTTCTCTGACTGCTTATAAAGTCATAACACTTAATCAGTCAGACGCTTACTTTTTTTTTCAGGGCTCGTGTTGCACAGTCTTTAATTTTTGTCGAGCCTGCAACTTTTGTTGCAGAAAGCTCGACATAGGGATAGTGATCCGGCGGCGGCGGCGTTAGCTAACTTCTTAAAAACTATATATTTTAGAAGGTAGAAGACCTGGATGCTTCATACTTTGTATATAGATGCCTCATGTTACGAAGTTTCTGTCAGTCACATGTTCAATGTCATTGACCTCATTTTCATGGTTCAGTGACCACTTGAAAAAAAAAATCATATTTTTTGTTATGTTGAATTCTCTCTTATTACAAGTAATAGTGTAATTATATTTGGTATGTGCGTACCTTGCAAAGTCCTCATGCCCGTCAGACAGTTTTCACTTGACCTCGACCTCATTTCGTGGATCAGTGAACAAGGTTAAGTTTTGGTGGTCAAGTCCATATCTCAGATACTATAAGCAATAGGGCTAGTATATTCGGTGTATGGAAGGACTGTAAGGTGTACATGTCCAACTGGCAGGTGTCATCTGACATTGACCTCATTTTCATGGTTCAGTGGTTATAGTTAAGTTTTTATGTTTTGGTCTGTTTTTCTCATACTTTATGCAATATATCTACTATATTTGTTGTATGGAATGATTTTAAGGTGTACATGTCTAGCGGGCAGATGTCATCTGACCTTGACCTCATTTTCATGGTTGAGTGGTCGAAGTTAAATCTCGAGTTTTGGTCTTTGTATCTAATACTTTATGCCATTGGTCAACTATATTTGGTGTATGGAAATATTTTATGACCTTGACCTCATTTTCACGGTTCATTTCTCAGTGTTAAGTTTTTTGGTCTATTTTTTCAAACTATAAGTAATAGGTCAACTTTATTTGTTGTATGGGAGAATTCTTAGCTGTACATTTGAACATGCCTGTCTGGCATGGTTCATCTGACCTTGACCTCATTTTCATTCTTCATTGGTTAATGTTTGGTTTTCTTAGTTAATGTTAAGTTTATGTGACAGTTGTAATAAAGCTTTAGGTTTAGGACTATCAACATATCAATGATTATTGTAAAGAAGGCGAGACCTTTCAGCGTGAGCACTCTTGTTTAATTTTACGGATTATGTATCCTTTTGTTGTTTGTATGCTAAACATTTGGAAATTGCTCAAATTGCCCCTGTTAATCACATATTTGTCAAGTCTGTGAATGACAGATAAAAGCTTATTACATGCAGTTATTTCTAAAATAAAGTTTATAAATTAAGATATTGATTAAACAAATATACATATACAGCATATTCAAGTAAAATGTTCAGAGAGCGTTCGACTCAATTATCTTGGCACGATTTATTTAATGTAAAGATTGTTTAAGACTTTTCATAAGTATTAAACGGTAGGACATCATAGAAAAACAAATGAGTAATCTATGTTTAAAAGTTATCACGAAACTCTATGTATTCAAGTCTGTGGATTTTCCAAACAAATCTTGGTTTATGCGCCACATAATTCCAATTTCACCAGCCCAGTAGTCAGCACTTGTGATGACAAAAATTATCATTGATATGGTTATATTTATAAATTACCTGTTTGAATATTTGAAATACTAAGGCTTTTCTACCTCAGGCATACATTACCTTAGCTGTATTTGGCAAAACTTCGTACTTTATTCGGCCTTTTTAACCTGTTGGATTCGAGCGTCACTGATGAGTCTTTTGTAGACGAAACGCGCGTCTGTCGTATATAAAATTTAGTCCTTGTATCTATGATGAGTTTACTAATCAATACATAATCTTTCTTTAAAGAGGTTTCCCTACTGGTATATGTCCAAATGGCACATTTCTTTTATTCTTTATCTTTGTTGTTTTGATATAATTGCACTTTGATTCAATTAAAGCTCTTATAGAATGAAAATTTCGTAATACACATGGCTACAGGAGCGGTCACGCCCCAGCTATGGGTTAAATAGCATCACTGCCTTGTGATTGGATTTTTGAATCAAAGGCTATGGAAGTAAATCCAGACAGAAAATCCGGGTAGATGGAACTCGTTAGCAACAGCAATCGTCTAAGGGATGGAATCCCCTACAGAAAAGCCACAGGTCCTCCGCCATTGCCGGTCTCAAGCACGGATGAGAAAGGGAGGAGAGTTATGCATAGGGCCAGCACCCCTATCATGTAAAAAAAACTACGCTACGGAAACCACACTAGTAAATCAAAATAACTTCACCGTTACTCAAGGAGACATTCATCAAACTGTTGATGGAATGACTGTTATTAGTGAAAGCAGGGATGAAGCTAATGACACGAGACATGGACTTTTGAGGCCAAAATCCCTACTTAGAGTGGGTGGATGGAATGTCCGCACCATGTACGAAGTAGGAAAAATTGCGAAAATGAAAAAGAAATGTTGAACTATAACATCGATATACTGGGCATAAGTGAATGCAGGTGGACAGGTTATGGGTCAGTTATAACAACAAATGGACAGAAGATAGTTTACTCTGGGAGAAAAGATAATATCCATAGAGAAAGTGTAGCCATCATAATGAATAAGCAAGCAAGTAAAGCTCTTATAGAATGGAAACCTATAGATGAGAGAATAATAACAGCTAGATTCCATTCAAAATATGTTAAACTTACTATGATTCAATGCTATGCACCAACTAATGAAGCAGACATAGAAACTAAAACCAACTTCTATGAAAAGCTCAGAAGTGTAATGGAAGAAGTACATGCCCATGATGTTGTACTGATAAATGGAGACTTGAATGCAAAAGTAGGTAATGACAACATCGGAGTGGATAGAATAATGGGTAACAACGGATGTGGAACTTGTAATGAAAACGGAAACCTGCTGATTGGATTTTGTGGACTAAATGATCTGGTTATTGGTGGTACACTGTTCCAGCACAAAGAGATACATAAACTTACATGGACATCGCCAAACAGGAGAGACAAAAATCAAATTGACCTTCTAATGATAAATGGCAGATGGCGGCATTCACTGAATGATGTATCTGTAAAAAGAGGAGCAGACTGTGATTTGATCTGCAGAGACTGAAGGACAACAAAATAAGACAAAAATTTAATACTGAAGTAAAAAACAGATACCAAGTGCTCCGTGAAATTGATGACAATAATGAAAACATGGGTGAAAACATAACTGAAATTTGGCATAACATCAAGGACATTTATACTAAATCAGCTGAGAAAGTTTTGGGTTTAAAGAACAGAAAAAGAAAACAGTGGCTGTCAGACAAGACTTGGGAAAACATCAAGGAAAGGAAAGTCATAAAAATAAAACTTAATGCATCTAAATCTAACAGATTGAAAACCAAATTGCAATCAGACTATAGAGATAAAGACAAAGAAGTTAAAAAAGGGGCAAAGAATGATAGAAGAAACTATGTAGAAGAACTTGCAAATGAAGCTGAAGAAGCGTCAAAGCGTGGAGAGCTTAGTGAAGTATATAAAATCACTAGGCAGCTCTGTGGAAAGTCCAGGAATAATGATGCACCAGTACTACCCAAAGAGGGGAAGCTACTGACTACAGACAAGGAAAAGTTAGAGCGTTGGGCAGAACACTTTAAAACTATCCTGAATAGGGCGGAAACCAACAATAATATACCAGACATTCAACCATTTGGAGATGCACTTGAAATAGACACAGAAGCTGTATGCAAAGATGAGATCCAAAAGGCAATAAGACAACTGAAAAATGGTAAAGCACCAGGCATAGATAACATCAGTGCAAAATTACTAAAATCAGACATACAATCAACAAGTGAGATACTACATTATCTATTTACGAACATATGGATAGATGAGAAATACAAACTGAATGGGACAAAGGAATTATTATAAAACTGCAAAAGAAGGGAGATCTGAAATTTTGCAACAACTGTCGAGGAATATCACTACTTTCAATCCCTAGTAAATTATTCCTTAGAGTCATCAAGAACAGAATAACTGATTCCATTAACAGTAAGCTGCGTGAAGAACAGGCAGGTTTTAGAAATAATAAAGGCTGCATTGACCATCTATTTACCCTCCGAAACATCATAGAACAATCCATAGAGTGGCAGAACAAAATAGTACTAAACTTCATTGACTTCCAAAGAGCATTAATTTTGACAGTGTTATAAGAGAATATATTTGGGACATACTAAGAGCATATGGAATACCACCGAAAATAATCAAGCTGATAAAAATATTCTTTGACAAGTATGAATGCAGTGTATTACACAATGGACAGCTTTCTGATTGGTTCTCAGTGGATACAGGCGTCAGACAAGGATGCGTAATCTCTCCTCTTCTCTTCTTAATAGTTGTTGATTGGTGTATGAGATCAACCTTAGGAAATGAAAACACTGGGATAAGATGGACACTCAACTCCTTTCTTGAAGATTTAGACTTTGCAGATGACATTTGCTTACTATCCAGCAACAGAGTACAAATGCAAAAGAAAACATCAAGACTGAACACTATGTCAAACAAATTTGGGCTCAAAATAAACATCGAGAAAACTAAAGTCATGTCAATCAACGACCAATCAAATAAAGTTCCAATAAAGATTGGAGCCGTAAACATCGAGGAAATAGAAGACTTTACATACATAGGCAGCGTAATAAGCAGTGATAATGGGACCACCAAAGACATCAAAGCAAGACTGAGTAAGGCAAACTGGCCGCATTCCACAATACCTGCTTGAGAAGAATATGCAAAATCTATTGGCCAAACAAAATATCCAACCAGGAACTATTCAAACTGACAGCACAAAGAGACATAAGAGACGAAATAAAAACAAGAAGATGGAAATGGATAGGCCATGTCTTAAGGAAGGAACCAGCAAACATCGCTTAAGTGTCACTGAGGTGGAATCCAACTGGTAAGAGGAAAAGGGGGAGACCTAAAGAAACATGGAGAAGAGCAGTGGAAAGCGAGATGAAGGAGGTTGGGATGTCTTGGCGAGAAATGGAGAAGAAAGCACAAGACAGAGTGCTATGGAGAGAGCTAGTGTCGGCCTTATGTGCACCAAAGCACGAAGAGGATTAAGTAAGTAAGTACAGGAGCGGTCATTTACCTATGAGCTGTGATTATCACCTTGATATCTTCCGCCTAGTTTGTTTACTTCGAAAATTCTTACATCGTTACTTAGCGTCTTTTGTCTGTTTGTTATTATTTCGGTGCTGTGTACTGGGCTGAGTCAATTCTTTTCAACTGATTTTTACATTTTTTTATGATGTTTTGTTTTACTATATGTTATCAAAGGTATCAGTATTATAATTTAGAACACCAGACGTCTACATAAGACTCATCAGTGACGCTCATATCAAAATATTTATAAAGCCAAAAAGTACAAAATTGAAGAGCATTGAGGATCCAAAATTCCAAAAAAAAATGTGCCAAATACGGCTAAGGTAATCTATGCCTGGGACAAAAAAATCCTTAGTTTTTCAAAAAATTCAAAGTTTTGTAAACCGGAAATTTATAACAATGACAACATTATTGATATTTATGTCGAAATGTTGACTACTGGACAGTCCAAGGTTAATGAGAGGTTTGAGCACATTCAAATATAGAAAAAACAGTTTCATTCTTAATGGGCTAGTCCAAGACCAGACACCTGTAAATCAGTGACTGATGAATGTTGTCTGTCATCGTTTCTTTGTTTTAATCAAACTTCGCATTTTTAGTGGACATATTTTTTATCCTACTATTATTGATATTTGTTGACGATCTGATAACTAAGTGTATTGAGTTTCTCATTTACAAAATAATATAAAGTACATCAATATCAAATGCAAATATAATTTTGTAGTGCAGTTTCTTTCTAAAGGTGATATATTAGTTTCACCTATTCAACCATGCCACCATGATTTTTTTCACTATGTCATTTGTATTACTATTAACAATCGTATTTGAATTTATTTTGACTGTAAATCCATTAAAAATATCAATTGCCATAGTGTCAAAAGGCATGATTTTAAAACTTACAACAAGAGCAATTATTTCAAATAACAAAATACAATTGCACGCTAATGGAAACTCTTCACAAGTTTATATTCCAATACATTTGCCTTTACTTAACCGTCCATTAGTAATTAACAAAAAAACTCTCAATGTTTACATTAAAGTAATAGCAAGTACTCAAAATTATCAGATGATTTATCAAATAAAACATCGAACACAATCATTTCTAAAGTATCTGAATTTCGAATTTCAAACTGTTGTTTTAAGTTATTTTGAAGTATAGTATTACAAACGTAGTCATTTATTAAGTTTTTACAGGTACCAGGATTATAGTTTAATACGCCAGACGCGCGCTTTGTTTACACAAGACTCATCAGTGACGCTCAGATCAAAATAGTTATAAAGCTAAACAATTAAGAATAAAGTTGAAGAGCAACTTCAAAAGAGCAATATAAAATTCAATAGTCGATTTTCGTAGTTTTAAAATATGAAACATTTTGAAATCTTTATTTTTGATAGAACATAAATAAATTGCTTCCAGCCGTAGAAACACCAAATTTACAAAGTTACAAAATCAAGGTTATCCAAAAGGTACGAACATCAATGAGACAGTTTTTACAAAAAACTCGAACATATAAGTTTTCCTTGAGGTACGAAATCGCTTACATATAAATCTCTCACGAGGTACAAAATGGTATACATGTTTTAATATTTCATAATGGACGAAATGGTCAAGGTATCAAATGGTCGGGGTACGAAATGGTTCTTGCTAGGGTACGAAATGGAGAGTAAGAAATGGTTAGGGTACAAAATGACTATAATTCATTGTCTGTACTCATTTTATAAATGTATGGGTATTGTTGAAACCGCTTTTTTAAATGAAACATCTACATAATTCTAATACCAACGAACGCTGTTTTAGGTCAACGTATTGTTACGGCCAGAAATCGCCTTTAAATTATAGCCAACAAAAGACACAAATCAATAGTAAAATTTAACAATATTTATTATACAAAAGTTAACAAGAAGTATTTCACAAATATTACTGTCAACTTAACTGTCAAATATGAGTCCAATCTTTTATCTTTATCTGTATCCGGAAATCTTTCGGAATCCAATCTGAATATTATGTTCACTATTAAGGTCGCAATCCAGTATGATGTTGTTTGTAGAATAAAGTGTCGATCCAAATGCTGTGAATACTAATGTCTATCAATGTCTATGTCCAAGTTTAATTATGAGAGTTTAACTTTAGTGTCTGTATATATAGTGTTGTCATGGAAAATTCTAGAACACTCTATAATGGAACATTGTGGAAAATCCTGGAAAGTTACAACGGAAGTTTTGGAATAACGTAGAAGTTTAAATTACGCATCTTTTATAAGGATCATTCTAGAAAGTTCCAATCATTCTGTGATTGTTCCAGTGATTCCTAACTGCACAGTTATAAGATTATTTGGTAAACAACTATCAGGCCATACAACACAAATTAGGCCAACATAAATAAACATAATAATTACAATATCATAACACCTCCCCCCTTAAAAGAAGTTTTAGTGTAACAAAAACTTATCATGAATAATATGAACAAAAATACATAATATATACAAAGTGATTTAATAAGCTCTAGATAAAGCATCAGCTATTACATTATCTTTACCCTTAATATGTTTTACAATTACCTCATATTCCTGTAACAATAAACTCCACCTAGTCAACCTCTGATTCTTGTTTCTCATTTTATGCATGAAGGTGAGAGGATTATGATCAGTTTAAACAAGAATAGGATATACAGTGGGATTCAAATATACATCAAAATGTTGAAGTGCTGACAACATTGCAAAACACTCTTTTTCAATAGTTGAATAATTTTTCTGATGTTTATCTAATTTCTTAGAAAAATATGATATAAGTTTTTCAACATTATCATCTGTCTCTTGATATAAAACAGCTCCTATTCCTACATCGCTTGCATCAACGGCAAGTTTAAATTGTTTTTCAAAGTCTGGAGTAATCAGAACTGGACTATTAATTAAAAGTGATTTGCTATTTTCAAAAGCTTTTTGACAATTTTCGCTCCAGATAAATTTAGAATCTTTCCGTAAAAGATGAGTCAATGGTTGAACAACAGTAGCAAAATTTGAACAAAATTTTCTGTAAAATCCAATCATGCCTAAATATCTCATAAGTTGTTTTCTATTTGTAGGAGGTGGAAATTTGGAAATAGCTTCCACTTTAGCCATAATAGGTTTTACTTGACCTTGGCCAACTGTATGCCCTAAATAATCAACAGTGGCCTGACAAAATTCACTTTTACCAAGATTAACAGTCAAATTTGATTTTGACAATCTATCAAAAGTATCATACAAATGTTTTAAATGCTGTTCCCAGCTATCACTACATACAATAAGATCATCAATATAAGCATAACAACAGTCTAAATCTTTTATAACATTATTGATCATTCTTTGAAATGTAGCTGGAGCACTTTTCATGCCAAACGGCATTACAGTATATTGAAATAAGCCATCTGGTGTAACAAAAGCTGATATTTCACGAGCTCTCTGTGTCAATGGAACTTGCCAATAACCTTTCAATAAATCAAATTTGCTCACAAATTTTGCTTGACCAATATTGTCAATACAATCGTCTATCCTTGGAATCGGATAGGAATCAGATTTTGAGACTGAATTTACTTTTCTAAAATCAGTCACGAAACGAAAAGTTTTATCTGGTTTTGGCACAAGGAGACAAGGAGAGCTCCATTCACTGTTACTCGGCTCAATAATATCATTGTCAAGCATATATTTAATTTCTTTTCTCATAACTTCAAGTTTGAGTGGATTGAGCCTGTAAGGATGTTGCTTAATTGGAGAAGCATCTCCGACATCAACATCATGACAAACAGCAGTGGTTTTGTTTGGCACATCTGGAAAAAGATTTTTAAAAGAAAATACCAAAGTTTTTATTTCTTCTCCACGATCAAAAGACAGATGTGCAAGTTTTGAATCTAAATTTGACAAAATTTCTGAATTTTTCAATCTAATTGTCTCTTCCATAGTTTTACAACTAAAAGTTGGTTCAATTACATCTGGTTTGTCATGATTGTTCTCAAATTTAACCATGCCTAAAGTGGCAACTGGTTTACTATCACATAGTACATTAGTACGCTCAAAATATGGTTTTAACATATTAATATGACACACTCTATTTTGTTTGCGCCGACCTGGAGTTTTTACAATATAATTCAAATCATTAATTTTACTCTCTATTGTATAAGGACCACAATATTTAGCCTGTAAAGGATGTCCAGGGACTGGCAAAAACACAAGTACCTTATCACCAGGCTCAAAAACTCTGTCCCTGGCATCTTTATCATACCATATTTTCATCTTGTTCTGTACATTTTTCAAGTTTTTCTGAGCAATTTGACAAGCAGTATACAATTTTTCTTTAAATCTAGATACATAGTCTAAAAGATTCAAGTCATTATGTTCAGTAAGCCACTTTTCCTTAATCAATTTTAACGGTCCCCTTACAGTATGACCAAATACCAACTCAAAGGGACTAAATCCAAGGGATTCTTGAACAGCCTCTCGAACCGCAAAAAGTAGAAAGTGAACTCCATCATCCCAGTCTCTGTCAAATTGAAGACAAAAAGTTCTAATCATGTTCTTCAATGTTTGATGAAAACGTTCTAAGGCACCTTGAGATTCTGGATGATAAGCACTTGATCTGTACTGAGCAATCCCTAACTGGTATACGACTTGCTGAAATAAACCTGACATGAAATTTGATCCCTGGTCGGACTGTATAGACTTAGGAAGTCCTACTAATGTGAAAAATTTGATCAAAGCTTTGACGATAGTAGGTGTCTTGATATTTCTGAGCGGAATAGCTTCAGGAAAGCGAGTAGATGTACACATGATCGTCAATAAATACGCATTTCCAGTCTTGGTCTTTGGTAAAGGTCCAACGCAGTCAATTAGAACTCTGCTAAAAGGTTCGTCAAAGGCTGGAATAGGCAGAAGAGGTGCTGGTGGTATTTTCTGGTTAGGTTTACCAACAACCTGGCATATATGACATGATTTGCAGTATTCTGCAACATCATTTCTAAGTTTAGGCCAGTAGAAATGCTGCAAGAACTTAAGGCAAGTCTTCCTGATACCTAAGTGTCCAGCCAAGGGGGTGTCATGGGCAAGACCAATAATTTCTTGCCTATAAACTTTAGGCACCACCACTTGGTACACCACTCTCCATTCCTCCTCTGGGGTAGCATCAGGAGGCCTCCACTTTCTCATTAAAATGCCGTCCTGATGGTAATAGCATTCGGCCACTTTGTCTGCTTCCTCCTGTGGTTGAGCTCTCTGGCTGAGCTGAAGAACCTCAGGGTCTTTATGTTGTTCTTCAGATAAATTCTTTCGGTCTAATGAATGGCTGTTAACGTCTGGCCATGGCATAATAACATTCTTGTTAACACTTGGTGGTTTTGTAATGGCCTTTTCTGAGCTACCAGGACCTTCAATGTCAGCTATAAAAGTGTCAGAAAGGTCCATGTAATCAAACTTGTCTTTTTGCAAATTCTCATTTTGTTGTTTTCTAGCCATTTGCCCTAGTAACAACACAAGCTGGATACAATTCAGCATCATCTTCAGGTGATTTAACATCCACCACCGGTTCACTGGTAACAATTGGTTCAGCAACCACTTTGTTCCTAGCTAGATCATTTCCTAGCAATAATGTAACACCCTCGACAGGGAGATTAGGACGAACACCTACAACAACTGGTCCAGTTATTAAATCTGACTTCAGATAAATACGATGGAGAGGAACATCTATACAACCTAACTCTACACCTTGTAACAAAACGGAGGCACCAACAGAAGTATTCTCGGACAAAGGCAACACACCTTCTAACAATAAAGTCTGAGAAGCTCCAGTGTCCCGTAAAATCTTAATAGGATGAAGAGTGGTATCATCAACAATAGAAACAAACCCATCAGACATAAAGGGTTTGTATTCCTCCATGTAATCACAAAAACTGGACTTAAAAGCCTGACGCGCAGGGCATTCCAATGTACTGGTAATATAAGGTGTCGTACAAGCACTGGTCTTCGGCTTATTATCTCGTTCATTCTTCTTCTGGAGTCTAAAACAATCAGCCATCAGGTGACCAATCTTCTTACAATAAGCACAAGTCAGTGACTTCTTCTCAAAAGTATCAAATTTTGGACTAGACATATTATAACTGGACTGACTCTTATTCTGTGCAACAGGCTTACTATCAGTACGCTCAGTGCTTTGATTTTTGTAATTTCCACTGGAAGTATAAACATTTTGACCCTTGAAACTTCTTTTATGTGAAATAGTATAATTATCTGAGATGACAGCTGCATCATGTATTGACTCGACAGTTTTGTCGTCTAAATGTGTTTTTAAGTCTAAATGAACACATAGTTTGAACTCTTCTAATAACATCAATTGTCTTAGGTTATCAAAATTGTTATCTGTTTTCTTTGACGTAAGCCATTTATCAAAAAGATCTTCTTTTTCCCGAGCAAATTCCACATATGTTTGTGAATCAAACTTTTTATAAGATCTAAATTTCTGTCTATATGCTTCTGGTACTAGTTCATAAGCTTTCAAAACTTCCTGTTTTACAATATCATAATCAGAACTTTTTTCTGATGGAAGTGCGGAATATATTTCAGCGGCCTTACCCTCAAAAACACTTTGCAGCATCGTAGTCCAATACGGCATTGGCCATTTTAAATTATTAGCAATTTTCTCAAACTGTGGAAAATATTTATCGACTGTTTTTTCACTAAATTTTGGAACCAAACGTATATTTTTTGCTGCATCAAAATAATCTGATTTGGTCTGGACTTTAGTGTTGCTTTCTTCTTTGACCATTTCAATTTTCAGTTTTTCCATCTCAAGCCTTTCTCTCATTTCAAGTTCTTTTAATTTAAATTCATCTTCTTTTTCTTTTTTATCCATTTCCAACCTTTCCTTCATTTCCAGCTCTGCCTGTTTAATTTTAAGTTCATCTTGTTTTTCCCTGGTTTTCTCCATCTCTAACCTTTCCTTCATTTCCAGTTCTTTTAATTTAAGTTCATGTTCTAATGCAAGCTGTTTTAATTTAATAGCGTCAACAGTTTCGACCTTAAGATCAAGAGCCTCTTCACCTAAAATTTCTGCGTCAACTAATTTGTCTATAACCAAATTTTTTATAATTTGTTTTCTCATAGATACTTTAAAAACTAATTTCAGTTGTTTAGCAAGCAACACTAATTCCTCTTTCTTTAAATTATCAAAACTCTCCAGGTCTGGCGTTTTCAAAAATTTACCAGCATCAAATGCCATTTTGTAGAATTTTGTTGGCTAGTTATAATAAAAATACTAAACAAATTTTGAATAAAATATTTTTAAGATCCCGGACGAGCCCCCAATTTCTGTTACGGCCAGAAATCGCCTTTAAATTATAGCCAACAAAAGACACAAATCAATAGTAAAATTTAACAATATTTATTATACAAAAGTTAACAAGAAGTATTTCACAAATATTACTGTCAACTTAACTGTCAAATATGAGTCCAATCTTTTATCTTTATCTGTATCCGGAAATCTTTCGGAATCCAATCTGAATATTATGTTCACTATTAAGGTCGCAATCCAGTATGATGTTGTTTGTAGAATAAAGTGTCGATCCAAATGCTGTGAATACTAATGTCTATCAATGTCTATGTCCAAGTTTAATTATGAGAGTTTAACTTTAGTGTCTGTATATATAGTGTTGTCATGGAAAATTCTAGAACACTCTATAATGGAACATTGTGGAAAATCCTGGAAAGTTACAACGGAAGTTTTGGAATAACGTAGAAGTTTAAATTACGCATCTTTTATAAGGATCATTCTAGAAAGTTCCAATCATTCTGTGATTGTTCCAGTGATTCCTAACTGCACAGTTATAAGATTATTTGGTAAACAACTATCAGGCCATACAACACAAATTAGGCCAACATAAATAAACATAATAATTACAATATCATAACAGTATGTCCTTAAACAATGATAAAAGACCATACCGCCTTGTCAGTTATAAAAGGCCCCGGAGCAACTTCAAAAGAGCAATATAAAATTCAATAGTCGATTTTCGTATTTTTAAGATATGAAACATTTTGAAATCTTTAATTTTGATAGAACATAAATAAATTGCTTCCAGCCGTAGAAACACCAAATTTACAAAGTGACAAAATCAAGGTTATCCAAAAGGTACGAACATCAATGAGACAGTTTTTACAAAAAAACTCGAACATATAAGTTTTCCTTGAAGTACGAAATCGCTTACATATAAATCTCTCACGAGGTACAAAATGGTATACATGTTTTAATATTTCATAATGAACGAAATGGTCAAGGTATCAAATGGTCGGGGTACGAAATGGTTCTTGCTAGGGTACGAAATGGAGAGTAAGAAATGATTAGGGTACAAAATGACTATAATTCATTGTCTGTACTCATTTTATAAATGTATGGGTATTGTTGAAACCGCTTTTTTAAATGAAACATCTACATAATTCTAATACCAACGAACGCTGTTTTAGGTCAACGTATGTCCTTAAACAATGATAAAAGACCATACCGCCTTGTCAGTTATAAAAGGCCCACGAAGCAACTTCAAAGGAGCAATATAAAATTCAATAGTCGATTTTCGTATTTTTAAGATATGAAACATTTTGAAATCTTTAATTTTGATAGAACATAAATAAATTGCTTCCAGCCGTAGAAACACCAAATTTACAAAGTGACAAAATCAAGGTTATCCAAAAGGTACGAACATCAATGAGACAGTTTTTACAAAAAAACTCGAACATATAAGTTTTCCTTGAGGTACGAAATCGCTTACATATAAATCTCTCACGAGGTACAAAATGGTATACATGTTTTAATATTTCATAATGAACGAAATGGTCAAGGTATCAAATGGTCGGGGTACGAAATGGTTCTTGCTAGGGTACGAAATGGAGAGTAAGAAATGGTTAGGGTACAAAATGACTGATAATTCATTGTCTGTACTCATTTTATAAATGTATGGGTATTGTTGAAACCGCTTTTTTAAATGAAACATGTTTCATATCCTGAGATCTTACACGATGTGTTTAGACTTTCCGATGTTGAATTATAAAAATGTGTTCCATTAATATGCATATAATTACAGTCGGAAGGTACCAATACATTGTGGATACATATTCGATCTCAGCCTCAAAAATAATACACAATGGTCTTGAAGTATAGATTATGGATACTGACATTTATCGTCGAAATAACGTGTTATTGTATTCTTTCACTTGTCTTTATGAATATAACTTTTACTGTTCAGTCTGCTTTTGATGGTATCCATTTAAAGTGGCTTTGTACTTATTCATCTCGTTATTGTGTTATTGTTCTATGATAGTTTTTGTATTCTTGACTTTCATTTTTGCTAATACTAGTATGCTTAGTCTAAATGCCTTTTTGTGATTCTTTGTTACATATGACGTGGCTCTGTACTTATATACATCCTGTCATTGTGTTATTGTTCTACTAGTATAATAAATTTTGTATTCCTGTCTTTCATTTTTGCTAATATGCTTTGTCTGTATGCCTTTTTGTGCTTCTTTCGTACATATAACGTGGCTCAGTACTTATACACATACACCCCGTCAGTGTGTTATTTTTCTATGGTTAATGTTTGTTAATATATCTATTTGTTTCTAGAGTGATTAAGATGTTAAAACAATAATGTACCCTTGTTACTGACATTTTACTTAGTATGTATGTTTGCTTTGTTCACACATCGTTGACATTATAATAAACTTTTATGCAACTGTTCTAGAAGTGAGATGTGTAGCTAGTACAAAACCAGATTAAGTTCACAATTTTCTATATAAGAGAATATCTGTACCAAGTCAGGAATATTACAGCTGTTATCCGTTCGTTTGATGTGTTTGTATTGAGGTTTTGATTAATTTTACCATTTGATTATGGACTTTCCTTTTTGAATTTTCCTCGGAGTTCAGTACTTGTTCAGTAAAGCGTAAACACACATCAGTTTTGTCTTCTCATGTGTATACATGTAGTTTTAGAAATTGTATTGCAATAAAATACGCCTCGTGGACATTGTTTAGATAGTTGCATCTCTAACGGAATGAAAGAAATGAACATTCATGATACCATCGATAACAATTAAGGCACTAGTACACAAAATACAGTGAAAGTTCTCAAAAACAATGTCGAAAACAAGTTTTAGATAATTTATAAATATATTTTGGATATACTCATCATAAATACCATCACCGTCCGAGCTACCTTCATGATTTGATTGATATAAAAATTAACAAGTATGATTTAAGATCACAGGAAACAGCAGTACTCCCAATAGTCCGAACTACTAAATATGGCTTAAGATCGTTTCGCTATAATGTTGCACAAATCTGGAATGAGCTACCGAACCATTGTCGAGTGGAAACATCTTTCGACCAATTCAAAAAGATGGTACAGACATGGGATCCAAGTAACCGCTCATGTCAGTGCAGTGCATGCATAAAGTGTTTATGTCTATTTTGTTTTACTTTTATTTTCTGTGTGATTATTTGATTTGTGCAATCTTATTATTAACTTGTGCTATATTTTAAGTGTACTATATGTTTTTAACTTACATATGTCATTATGGTATCTTACTATGCATTATATGTTCAAAAATTGTGTTGTTTTCATGATTTTTGTATGTGTGTATTGTATTGTGTGTGTGTGTGTGTATTGTATTTTGTTATTAAGTCGATTTGAAAAGCTCACTAGAGCTTGTGTTATGTAGTTTATTGAATATTGACTCTAAATAAAACTTTGAATCTTGAATCTTGAATCACTCATATCATACAAGGTTTTATTCTGAACATACATGTATGTTTAAGAAGAATCCGTTATTTGGATTGGATAACAACGTTTGTTAAGGCGTTGTGTAGTGGTTAGTGCATCGCACTACTAACACAAAGGTTTCTGGTTCGATTCCTGCTCCAGGATGAAAATTTCAGGGATTGAAATTTCGGCTCCCCCTTTACACCATTAGCGAGTATGGTCTTGAGGAAACGTTGAAAGACCGTCGAAAGGGAACGATAAATGGCTAACCCGTGTTAAGAGAGAGATAGCGTCATATCTCTTGCACGCTAAGGACACCTTTGTAGATTTTGAAAAAGAGCAGGATATATAATGATGCTACAAGGCAGATATCACACCGCAAAGTGAAAAGGGATTAATAAAAAAATCGGGGTATCAATCCAAAACCGAGGGAAGCGCATTAAATATAAGAGGAGAACAACGACACAACATTAAAATGTAACACACACAGAAACGGACTTGGCATTAAACAAAATCCTATGAGAATAACAAATATAACATCAAAACCAAATACATGAATTTGGGATAGATAAGTACCGTGACACGTCTTATAGTATTGTGAATTCAAACTCAAAAATTAGAGAAAACAAACGACACAACTTTAAAATGTATACACATATACGAACTATAATATAACAATGGTCATATTCCTGACTTGGTACAGGAAATATTTAAAGGAAAAAATGGTGGGTTAAACCTGGTTTTGTGGCATGCAAAACCTCCCTCTTTTATGACAATTAGAAATATAACATTAAAATGGCAACAAAACATTACAGGACTACAATATAAATAAATAGGATAACACAATTGAAGAAGAAACGCACGAATAATAGCTTACAAAAAGCAACAAGTTTGAAATTTTAATACGCCAGAAGTGCATCTTGTCCACACAAGACCTACTAGTGACGCCCAGATACAAATGTTTGAAAACCGAAACAAGTACAAAGTTGAACAGCATCGAGGACCAACAGTTAAAAAAAGTTGTGCCAAAAACGGCCAGGGTTTTCTGTTAGGTACCAGAACATCCCTATCATTTAGAATAAATATTCGTGATGACACGTGCCATCATTAAAAGTGCACAAGTTATATGAAGAAATAAATGAAGAAAAAAAAAATATATTAGCGAAAAAACTGTAATAATAAGTATTGAATGCTTCTTTCAGTAATTTCATAGGTCTGTAAAAGCTTTGACCATGGGCACATTTTTAGAACTAAGCGCTTCTTCACTTCATACAAAATGTACTGCGGTCAAAGCTTTTACACCCTAATGAATTTACAAAAGAAGTATTCAATTGTTAAATAAAGGTGAGATAAATGGTAGTGGATATACATGAATTAATTTATGTGTAAAAAGACTCAAATAAATTTCCCAAATGTGAACCTTTCTTCATTACTTTTTTTAAACACCCTTTTTTTTTTTAAATTCAAACTAATAAATACATAGAACTAAACATTATGCATGAAGTGTCAAATGCAATTTATACAAAAGAATGACATAATTTTAGATCGTTTTTTACAAAGTGCAATAGTACAGATACAACAAAAATTTCCGGTACATAGCTCACATCCGGTCCGCACTTACTTCATATTCCTGCACTAAATATGTCATTGTGGCGTAGTGTACTGAGTATAGTAAATGGAAACGGACGCAGTACAGAGATTGAGAACAAGCTTCATGTAGGGATGACTTACTATGAACTCTTCTTACAATGATTAATAAGATCTCTGTCTAGTTGTAACATAAACGGTACCGATAATGTTTTGAAAAGACATTTTCAGTCCTCGAAACAAGATTCAGACCAGTATAACTACTAATTTTTGAACCAATTGTTAAACGTTTGCTAGAACCGTTCCATATACAATTAGCTGCAACAAAAAGCATACAAAAAAGAAAATTAAGCAAAATCTATCAAAAAAGATAGCCACATTTTTCCACATATGTGGTTCATTTGTTTCCTTTTCATTCTGGTTGTTGGTACTTCCATCATCAACTCTTGTCTTATGGTAACATACGTAGACATGCAAAACGACTTTAAATAGTCCACTATTTTTGGTTTGAGGTGTGTCGTTGTAATATAACTGTATACTGAACACTACCAATGCTGTTATAAGAATACTGAAGACAAACAGATGTAACAAAAATATGTTAAAAATGGATATGTTGTTGCTAGGCGGGAGTTGTTCTGATGCTGCAGTCATAAATACAACAATTGATAAAAGTAGAGTGAACGAAAACGAGGTTCTTTCGCCGGACACAACAGGCAACAAGAAGACTAAGAAATGGCTAAAACTCAGTATGACAACTGGGAATATGATATTCAAAAATGGAAAAAGAGATTCACGCTTTAGCGTAAACGAAAATTCTATTTTATCTTGCGTTGTACTATTTGCTGTGGTATTTGATGCAGCTGATGGTACATTGTAGTTCTGAACCAATGTATTTTCCGAATTTGATTTTATAGTCCATTCAGCATTTGCTATTGATGAATCAAGAAAAATCCTCCCATTGGAAGATAGCGACATGCCATTCAACATATCAACTGTAAACAAACTGATTGTACACATATGCTCGTCAAATGGAAAGTGGGTAACATCAGATTCGCACGTGATTTGATACTGTCCAAATATAATTAAAGCGGCATTACCGCTTGCATCGTATGTAACTACAGTCGTTTCGATATCCATCATATTACTAAAAGTGTATAAAGAATTCTGTTTAACGCCATTCTTCAAAAATAGTGCTGGTACCCAAGTCTGCAATATAGACAATTGCGTTCGCATAATTCCGTTGTGATTTAAGGGATTCCACATTTTAAGTTCGTCCTTCCAAAAGAAAGCAAAAGACGCAGTAAAAATCAAGTTTCCAGAAATTTCATCGTAATCTTGGATTGTATTCATTGTAAACATAACATCTAAATTAACACGATGTAGTTGGTTTATTCTCGGTTTGACGTGCTTTGAAACATTAGTTAAATACTCATGAAGTCTTTCCACGTCTGTATTCAAAACTATGCTTTGTACATCGAATATCCAAAACGCAATCAGACCTATATAAAATAGTACCACATTCATATTGAGATGTAGAACAATACCAAAAGACCTCCTCTCAGTGCTTTATAATTTTTATTTACCTGATGCCGTGGTTGAAAAATCTTGATAGACGATTTAACCAGTTCTATCCATATAGTATAATAATTGATGACAAATCTGTACAAGTTCTATTATTTCTATAAGTTGTACGTTTGACGAAGTTAGAACTACAAATCAATCCTAAATGGGTCATCTATATTATCATATCATAAGTCTTTTAAATAGTTAAGGTAGCAAAAAATATTATTCAATAAACTCAAGCATTGCGTTAGATGAGATCAATACTATAGCCATAACTGTAAATTAATGAAAATGGTTATGTTTAAACATTACATGTAGGGCATACGATACAGTTACAGGGGAGATAATGACGTTACTAACGTAAAATATTATTTTCACGACGTCAAACTGAGACATATCGAGAAAAGATGCATTTTTCGACTGTTTTTTATGATTTAAACTGAAAACGAGTTGAGGAAAATCGCATCAGATTTTATTACATATAAAGATTATACCATTAAAAATGCCGTTCTTCTCATAAAATCCTGAAACTTAAAAATTATTTTTTTCTAAAGAACTGTTGTAAATAATAACAGCTTATTTATGTACAAAAGATTTTCATTGTGTTTCTACAAATTTCCGCTTTTTTTGTTTTTCTGTACATGGCCGGGTACTCGTACATTCCATAAACAAAAAACCCCAACTTAATGGAGATCTGAGAGTACTCACAGTAACTGACAGCTAGTTCAACGCCAATAACAACCAAATTATCGTGCATCTTATTTAATACAATTAAATACAATTTACGAAACTGGTCATACTAGTCCTATAATTAACAAATATTTCTATACATCAGACACGGCTTCCTCCGCATCATTTTAGACTTATAAATAAGATTTGACATACACGACCATCTCAGTACCAGAGTCTATAACAAACAAGCCTTTTTTTATTTTGAAATTATCATTTTCCCCATCATTAGTAGCAACATACCAACTTCACCTGAATATTCGATATTCATTTCCCATTTTTTTCGGAATTATAGAGTGAAGTTCCTGCTCAGCAAATGTTTGTTATTTGAACGCCTTTTTATGCACCTCTTTTTGGGATATTTCGTGGCGACCAGTTTTTATTGGTAGAAGAAGCCGTAGTGCCCGGAGAAAACCACCGGCCTTAAATAGAAAAACTGACAACCCTAGTCGCTTAAGATTGGTGTCGAGTGCACCTACACCAAACGGGCTCTAACTCATAACCTAAGTGATGACTGGCTACTGATTACAGTAGTAACGACTTACACCATTCGGCCTACGACGCCCCACAGAAGAAAGAAAAATCACAAAAATACCGAACTCAAAGGAAAATTCAAAACTGAAAGTTCCTAATTAAATGGCAGAATCAAAAGCTCAAACACATCAAACGAATGCATAACAACTGTCACATTCCTGACCTAGTACAGGTATTTTCGTGTGTACAAAATTGTGGTTTGAACCTATTTTGTCTGTTTGCTTTGTTCACGCACAGTTGTCAATATAATGGAATTAGATGCGACTGTCAAAGAAGTGAAAGGTTTAGCTAGCTATAAAACCAGATTCAATCCACCATGCTTATTAAAAATGGAAATTAAAAAAAAAAAAATCTACTGCCGCGTTTCTATAGCCGTTCAGTATATAATCCTGGTACCTTTGATAACTATTCTCGGTTAATTGTAGACACGTAGGAGTCCATTATGCAATGCAACTCAATCCTTCATTTACTGATTACCCCTGGCCAGTAGGCTCTTTGGCGTGTTATTTAAACAATTATGTAAATTTGAGTATGCAAATTCATGCATGCCAATATAAGGTATAGTACCCAACCCTGCTTAATAGGCAAATCATTGTATCATATAGTGTAACGACAATTAACATAGAATTAGAAGTAATGTAACTTGACGAATCATTTGACAAAAAAGTTATTGCTGGATACATTAAATCTTCTACACTGTCAACGTCGTTATACGTATAGTTATCAATCTATTTTTTTTAACCACTCCCATCGACCACTCATTTTTTTTCTTACACTAAAGGACGACACCAAAAGATCGATGTAGGATAAGAAAAAAGCTATATAAAAATTTTTTTTTGGGGAGGGAGGGGTTGTTAAATTGATAATTTTGTTTATACAAAACCGATTTACATATATCCATATTGGTCAATAACCTTTTTCAAACTAAGTAAAGAAGGGGAGGATTTAGTTAAAAAACTATGTGAATTAAGTTGTATATCCTACATTAAACTTGTGATGTCGTCCCTAAGTCCCAGAATATAGACTCTTCTGTAGCACTGTGTTTTCGGAAATTTTAAATATGTTGTAAAAAAGCAAAATTAAAGAAACATACTATTTTGTACATCAACGAAAGGAAGAATCCTTCTCAGAAATTTATATATATAAATATATATATTGTGTAATTGCATTAAGTAAAAAAGGTGGGTTGTGTGTCACAGAAAATCCGCACTTTATTAACAGAGACTTTCGTCAAAACATTTGAAACCCGGATTACTCACTAGTTTGAATATGGTTTGATAGCGTTCACTGGTCACAACAAGTCCTAAACAACCTTAGAAAAAACGGATGTTCAGTCACTATTCAAAAATCGAGCGAATTCTTGAATGTGCATTGAATTAATCCATATTTGTTTTTGTTTTAACTACTGTCTTAAATTTAAAAAATATCTTTTAAGGAAATAATTGCTTAATCTGCATGCAGTAATCCTCCTTTTTTGTACATAATTGTAAAATATTAAAGAACATAAAAATGTAATGAGTCTCTTAATTACTTTTGTGAAACGTCAAATAAACGTGCTTCCCAAAATATTTGAATGGTTTGTGCAATATTATATTAATGCAGTTGACACGAAACGATAAGTGGATAATAACAAAATAGTCTTATTTAACCCAGGCAAAACAGTTGTAAATGTTTATTACCTCTTTTTAACTTATTGTATGATGTACACAAAACATTTAGTTGCTATGAGGTGTGTTTTTTTTCAAAGTTGAAGGCCTTGCATTTTTGCATATCAAATTATCATAATGTACTAAAAATGTAAAAATCGATTTATTTTAATAAGAAATGACAGTCATTTCATGACAAAACTAAACCTTATCCTGACTTGTGCTGAAAATTAAACATACCTTTAAATGCATATCAGCGATTACAGGTTCCTGAAAATGTGGAAGCACAAAACTATATACTTCTGATCTGAATAATAGGGCAACTGTGCCCTCATATAGTATTTCATATAAATTTTCTTTATTTTTCAAAGCAACTTTTCAAAAAGGGTTAAATGGTGATATCAAGTCCTTTAAGCTTTCGTATGATACTAAATTCACTCAATATTTTCCTAGGGCCTCAATAATTGGTTCTATATCTTTAGCAAATGGTAAATTTTGTATAGAACATCATCCCAACTTCTATGCAAGGACCGAAGCTCATAAACTCGGCTATAAACGCAGGACTCCGGGAATATCCGGAGAGCCGACAACATTCCTTCGGAAGTTGAGCATCATCTTTGTCGTTACCATCTTTAATCAACAGAAGTTACCCTACCTTAGCTGTATCTGGCAAATCCATCGGAATTGTGGGGACCTTTCAATTTCTTACTTTATTTGACATTTTTTTAATTTTTCGACTTCAGAGTCACTGATGAGTCTTTATAGTTTGGCGTTCATAATTTTTGTTTATCGTGGTATTTGTGATGAGCTTATTCAAACCTCATTCTACTGAGGTTACACTCCATCCATTTGTGTGGTTTCTCGTTTAACAAATGTTGGTCCAGAACATTTTGCGGTTTGACATGAAAATAAACAATAAATAACATGTTTTAAACAATTTTTATTTTTTTTGTTACTGAAAAAGTTGTACTTTATTATTTTTTATTTTACATTTAGTGAAGTACTAAATCATTTTTTAGAACAACATTTATAAGTGTAATAACTGGTAGGCCATGTTCAATTAGATATTGAAAAATTAAAATATGAAACATATACAATGGATGTATAAACAATATCATGTTTAACACCTGATGTATATGAAATATAAAAAAAAGAAGATGTGGTATAATCGCCAATGAGACAACTCTCCACAAAAGACCAAACGACACAGGAATTGACAGATATAAGTCATCGTAAGGCCTTCAACAATGAGCATAGTCGGTTAAAAAAGGCCCCAAAATATAAAATGTAGAACAATTCAAACGAGAAAACTAACGGCCTAGTTATTGTCCTTTTTTAAAGTTTGAAACATTTACTTTTCCGTTTTCTATCATATTTGTATCTTATAGTTAGGTCTGCCCATTTGCATCCGGCAGATATACTGTCTTATATGGTTTCAACAGTTTGACAGTCAATATATTGGGTATCTTCGTCGATATATTTATCAAAACATTTAGGATATAACTCTCTTATGTAAACTTGATCTAAGAATGTTTTGTCTTTTATACATGTCACTTTTGGTAATATAATAACCCAATCCTTTGAGGAAAATTCAAAACGGAAAGTCCATAATCAAATTGAAAAAACCGAAAGCTCAAACACATCATACTATTTTAGTGAGTTAATGTCAAAGGAACTAAAGGTCATCGAAATGACGTTGCCTTATACATGTTATATCAACATTAATTTGCTTGAAAATAAAATGTGTAATGAATAATCAAAATTGTATCGGAAATGTCCAATAATTTTCATTTTTTCATTTTTTCTATTTGTTTACAAAAAGGAACCCCAATAAACAAACAATTGATTCCTAGAGGCAGTATAATTTTTGATTATGAAGACTAATTTGTCTATCCATTTATCAACGACCTTTGATAGTTCTCGTAAGGCAAAAATACAAAGATTTAACTCCTTATTCTTGAATGCAAATACAGAAACTGTTGACTGTTTTACTCATAATTGATCTGGTGTAAACAATTGGTTTGTACCGCCTATTTACTAAGAGTTTCGAGCTACTGTGGATTCATTATTATTCGTCGGATACCAGTTTTCGTGGTTTTCGCGAGTACAGTCAATCAACGAAATCAAATGTTCAACGTATTTTCAGTAGAATTGTATGCAGACATCGGAAAAACCACGAAAATTATTATTCGGGAACATGTTAGTTTTCCTAAATCCACGAAAATTGGTACCCACGAAATTAAATGTATCCACAGTATAAAACATTACATTATTTCTAAAGCTAAAGGTACTTTAGTTGTACCATAATGTATATATGCGAACTTTGTCCATTCCACAAAAAACAAATGAATTACAGAGATTACACATCGTATGTTACTGAATTTAAAAATACTAGCGATATTTTTGTCAGTGTTTCAAATAAAAGAATTTTGGTGTTGAGCCTTTTAATTGTCCCAGAAATGGCAGTGAAATAAGATGCGACAAGGATAAAAAGGCCCAAGTGCACGAATGCATATTTTATCTGGCGAGGTAAAAGTAACGAGGCCCTAGTACACGTAAGTGTAATGTAGCAGGCATGGTTGTTGTTGTAAGGCCAAAGTGTATATATTCATGATTGAAAGCATGGTTGCAGTTAACATTGCCCTAATGTATAATAATACAATTGTAGCTGGCACCCTCAAAAGAATATTGAACACGGTCCTGTTATTTTTACAGTGACATATAGTTCATGTATAAATTTTCTTTTTTTTGTCATATTATAATATTTTTCTTTTCACGATTGCACATTTCAAAGACATTTTTCGAGTTGGTAAATATATACAGAGTTATGATTTTATGGAATAATTTCGACATTGAACGCTAGACTACCAGAGTATAAATTTCTGAACACTTATAAAAAGTACCAGTATGCCTTTATTGCTTTCTCTTATTGGACTACCTTACACAATATTACTTTATTACCATCATCTCATTACACAGTTTCGTTTAATTTGATTCACTTTCCATAGAATAAAAATTCGGCTAGCGAGATGAATGAAGTTATATACGCCATTCGCTGGACACACAAACTGGCTGGATTTATTAATCTGATTTAGTAACGTTTGTAAATGAGGGAGTACAGAATAAATAAAACTAAATTTTATGGTCAAACAAAATCCAATTTTACCAGAAATTTTGCGAAAAATTGTTCATACTTACGGTGACCTAATAGTAATCTTTAGATATAAGATTTAAGAACTGTTTGTATGTGTTTATTAAGCTATTCAGTTTTTAAAAACTTTTTTTCAAAGGTACCAGGCTTATTAGTTACCAGGATTATAATTTAGTACACCACGCGACGTTCGTCTACATAAGACTCATCAGTGACGCTCATATCAGAATAGTTATAAAAGCCTAACAAGTACAAAGTTGAAGAGTATTGGGGATTCAAAATTCCAAATATGGCTAAGATAATCTACCTGGGATGAGAAAATCCTTAGTTTTGTTAACAGGAAATTTATTAAATTGACCACATTATTGATATTCATGTCAACACCGAAGTGCTAAATACTCGGCTGGTGATACCCTCTGGGACGAACTCCACCAGCAGTGCATCGACCAAGTTATAACTTAATACGCTAGACGCGTGCTTCGGCTACACATTAAGACTCACCAGTGACGCTTAGATTTAGATAGTTAGAAAGCCAAACAAGGACAAAGTTGAAAAGGACCAAAAATTCAAAACTGTTGTGCCAAATACGGCTAAGATAATCTTTGCCTGGGATAAGGAATTCTAATAGTGTTAATACTGATTCACACTTTTGCAAACAGTAAATTTATATAAAAAAATAACCAGAACTAGCTTATTTTAGAGGACTCGCTATACAGATATATTCTACACACGCAAATTAATATTAAGCGAGGATTAAAACTGATATTTATAGAGGGAGAGATATAGGTTTTTCTAAAACTAATCTTGGAACTAATCCTGTTTCTTATTAAGAATAGTTTCTCACTGTTGTTAGTTTTACATCAAAATCGGATGAATTTATATATAAATCTGAGATGTTTTGTAAATCTAATAATCATTATAAAGTGAGACGTACTGGTCCATTGTCCCAGAGCTTGGGAATACTACTTTCAGGCTTGCAGAATAGAGGCTTAGATAAAATGTGGACTGCATGGTCTCTGTTCAAAAGGGACATTGGCTGGTGTATAGGACAAATAGTTATAAAAACATGGTCTATGGAAAAATGTCACAGCGAAAGACGCTTATGTCAAAGAGTCTATGACTTTTTATTCCTTAGAATATTGGAATTAAATTATGTACATTTTACCCTTTCATTTTATGGCGAAGCTTTGCCGCACAATTTCAGCCGAGCAGATCCCATACAAATGTGTTTAGTTTATTTTTGTAAATAATTATTGCCGCTTGAAGTTATGAATTAGAAATTCATTTTTTTTATTTGGTGTTCCTTAGAAATTTAAAATTGACCGTTTTGCCAAAGAAAACAAACTATTGTCAAGGTGGCCACACATAGGTGCTGTTTGAACGAAATACTTATACATTTAAAAGGTTAATTGTATGAAAAAATTTTCAGACAATATATCTTAAAAATCCAAGGCATCTAGCGTTTTGTTTTTTCTCTTTAAAACATACATACTCTTTGAAGTGTCATTTGTTTTAAAACATTTCGAAAACGGACGTTTAAAACCCACATACATAACACAGGGGTTCACACAGGACACATAATTGAATTCAGAATCAAAAGACAAGTAACTTGTTGTATGATTTATGAATATTTTTGTATTATTCAATTATGTCTTCTTGCCGTAATATCATTTCTTATATATATAAATAAGGTGATTTGTATGTAATTGGACACTTATAAATAGATATAAATACATATAAGAAGATTTGGTATGAGTGCCAATGAGACAACTCTCCATCATAGTCACAATTAATAAAAGTAAACCAAAATATGTCAAAGTATATTCTTCAACATGAAGCATTGGCTCACATCGAACAGCAAACTATAAGGGACCCCAAAAATTACTAATTTGAACCATTCAAACGGGAAAACAAACAGTCTAATATATATAAAAAACGAGAATCGAGAAACACGAAAAACATCAACCAACGATAATTACTGAACATTAGATTCCTGACTTAGTTTGTATTTTCTTTCACAAATATTCTTAAAAACCTCAACTAGGATTTGATTAAACAAACAAATTACAAACAGATAACAGATATAGAAGTAAACATAACGCTTGGTGTGTCAAATACAAATTTTGTAAAAGAATGGCATAGTTCTGAATGGTTTTATCAAAGTGCAATAGTACAGATACAAGCAATCGTCGGCGCAGAGCTCATATCCAGTTCATACTATGTTATTGTAGTGTAGTGTACTGTGAATACGCAGCGATACCATGCACTGAACGGAGATTATGACACAAGCTATTCCTCTTGAATTGGTGACCAGCTATGTACTCTTCTGACAATGATTTCCTTGATTACATAGTTTTAACATATATGGTATTAATGATAATTTGGAAAGATATTTTCAGTATAAGCACAAAGAAGAATCAGAGCAGTGTTATTCTCGCACCCTCGATATTTTTTAAATGTTTGCTAAAACCGATCCGTACACAATTAGCTGCAACAAAAAGCATACAAAAAAGAAAAATAAGCAAAATCTGTCAAAAAAGCTAGCCACATTCTTCCACAACTGTGCTTCCTTATTGTCATTTTCACTCTGGTTGTTGATACTTTCATCAGTAACCCTTGTCTTATGGAAACATACATAGACAAGCAAAGTAACTTTGAAAAAGACACCTTTCTCGGTTTGATAGGTGTCTTTGTAGAATAACTGTATACTGAACACTACCAATGTTGTTATAAGAATACTGAAAACAAACAGATGCAGCAAAAATATGTTGAAGATGGATATGTTGTTGCTTGGCGGAAGTTGTTCTGAGGCTGCAGTCATGAATACAACAACGGATAAAAGTAGAGTAAACGAAAACGAGGTTCTTTCGCCAGACACAACAGGTAACAAGAAGACTAAGAAATGGCTAAAACTTAGTATAATAACTGGGAATATGATATTCAAAAATGGAAAAAGATATTCACGTTTGATCGTAAACGAAAATTGTATTTTATCTTGCGTTGTACTCGTTGATGTTAGAAGAAATGTGTGGTTCGTAACTAATGTATTTTCTGAATTTGGTTTAATAGTCCATTCAGCATTTGCAATTGATGCATCAAGAAAAATCCCCCTTTCGGAAGACAGCGATATTCCATTCAATATATCAATTGTATACAAACTTATTGTACACACATGTTCGTCAAAAGGAAAGTGTGTAACATCAGATTCGCAGGTAATTTGATACTGTCCAAAAATAATAAAACCTGCATCACCATTATAATTATACGTAACTACAGTCGTTTCAATATCCATAATATTACTGAAAGTGTATAAAGAGTTCTGGTTGACGCCATTTTGTAGAAAAAGGGCTGGTACCCAAGTCTGCATAATTGGCAATTGTGTGCTTACAATTCCGTTATAAAGATAGGGATTCCACATCTTTAATTCGTCATTCCAAAAGAAAGCAAACGATGCAGTAAAAATTAAATTTCCAGAAATTTCATCATAATCTTGAATTGTATTCATCGACAGCATTACATCTACATTAACAGGCTGCAGTTGGTTTATTCTCGGTTTTACATACTTTGATACATTAGTTAGGTACTCATTAAGTTTTTGCACGTCTGTATGTAAAATGAAGCCTTGTACAACGACCATCCAAACCGAAGTCAGACATATACAAACAATTAACAGATTCATATTGAGATCTAGAGTGTGTTTTAACTCAGTTTTTTCTAATTTCCATACACCATGTCAGAAGGTTCTTTTTGTTGAATGATTTAAACAGTTCAGTCGTTCCCTACAATAATTTAATAAAATCTGTACAGGTTCTGTTATTCTAATAATATATTTTACATGTGACGCAGTTAAAACTTTGCAAATCAATTCCGAAATTATATCAAATATCATCTAAATTTTTGAGTAGAAAAAATATTCAATAAATAGACCAATCGAGTTCTATAACATCACAAATATAGATGATGATGTTAATTGAAGGGGGACAGTAAAATTCAAACATATTTTTAAATCAGTATAATTACGTATACACACACTGAATTTTTAAATTGCCAAACACAATTGGCAATATTGCAAGCGACAACCGGGGTTCCTTGGCTATACATACATACAGTTGAAGGCCGTACGGTGACCTATATTTGTTAATGTCTGTGTCATGTTGGTCTCTTGTGGACAGTTGTCTCATTGGCATTCATACCACATCTTCTTTTTTATATTTGTAAACTTTGGATTGTAAAAAATGCTTTAATCAGATCCCAAACCGTTATGTATTCTTTTTCTAGTACTGTTGCATTATCATTTTTATTTGGTTGATGGAAAATTTTGGAATGACTTTGATGATTTTCTGAGTTTAAGTTCAACGCATATTATCAACCTTAGTCATTTCATGATTTAAGGTACAAAATAATTAATGGGGCATTAGGTACGAGATGAAAAAAAGGATTTAATTTGTTCAATTATTGATAAAAGTTAAGCAGTGAAATAATAATTCGCTATAAGCATCAAGTTTGGTTCAATTTGGTCAAAATAAGCGAAAAAACTACGCTGACTGAATAATTCACTTGCAAGTCAATAATTTTGGCATCTTTGAATCCATATTACGCATGTGTTCAGCAAAAAAGGGAGACAATGTCAACATTCTCAATTTTATTGATCCACAATAATTCATTCTAAAACAGGCAGAAACAATAATTTTAATCTAGAATATGAAATGAAACAGACCTAGAAAATGCAACTGTCCATTGTCACTATCAATTCATTTTTATTTGTATATCGGGTTAATTGTATTTGACCGTCGGCAGTTTTCAGAGATAATCTAAATTGTTAATCCTATGACTTTTAGACAAAACTACACACGAAATATTGATACATATCATCGAGTCCATGAATTGTTTAATATGTGAAACATTTTGGACATACGTTTTAGTTAGTAATAAATTAAATATGAGATTTTGATTGAAATCGATGAAAATAATTTGACATTTAATGGTTTTCAATTAAATATTCATTAGTCTCTGAATCATGTACTCTATTTATGAACCAACGTGACAAGAGAATAAAAATACAAAAGAGGTGTAGGAGCTATCAACCCGTTGTAAATTAGAAATCAATTTATTTAAAATCTATTTATAATGAAATTTTAATGCAGTTTGCTAATTAAAAAGTTTTCATTGAAAAGACATTTGAATCCAAAATATGTTTTCAACTTGCCAGCTGTCAATGCCAAATAAAAATGAAATATGTCGAAAAACGATTGTTAACATACTTGATAATTAATTTTTTAGAAACTCATTAAGGATATCAGAATGTTTTGAACAACAATTTCCATAATCATTGCATATTGTGACAGCACTTTCAATTTTGTATTATTTTCACAATAGAACGTTGTCTGTTTCGATTTATTTGTTTTCAAAAATGCATGTGTTATATTCCTGTATACAAAACTTTGAATTTATCGAAAAACTAAAGATTTTGTTATCCAAGAATAGATTACCTTAGCTGTATTTGGCACAACTTTTTTGAATTTTGGATCCTCAATGATCTTCAAATTTGTACTTGTTTGGCTTTAAAACTATTATGATATGAGCGTCACTGATGAGTCTTATGTAGACGAAACGCGCGTCTGGAGTACTAAATTATAATTCTAGTACCTTTGATAACTATTTACACCACTGTGTCGATGCCACTGCTGGTGAACGTTTTGTCCCCGAGGGTATCACCAGCCTAATATCAATTATGTGCTCATTTCTATAAATTTTCTGTATACAAAACTTTGAATTTATCGAAAAACTAAGGAATTTCATATCCCAGGAATAGATTACCTTAGCCGTATTTGGCAGAACTTTATGAAGTTTTGGATCCTCAATGCTTTTCAACTTTGTACTTGTTTGGCTTTATAACTATTTTGATATGAGCGTCACTGATGAGTCTTATGTTGACGACACGCGCGTCAGGAGTACTAAATTATAACTCTGGTACCTTTGATAACTATTTACACCACTGTGTCGATGCTACTGCTGGTGAACGTTTCGTCCCCGAGGGTATCTCCAGCCCAGAAGTCAGCACGTCGGTGTTGACATGAATATCAATTATGTGCTCATTTCTATAAATTTTCTGTATACAATACTTTGAATTTATCGAAAAACTAAGGAATTTCATATCCCAGGAATAGATTACCTTAGCCGTATTTGGCAGACCTTTATGAAGTTTTGGATCCTCAATGCTTTTCAACTTTGTACTTGTTTGGCTTTATAACTATTTTGATATGAGCATCACTGATGAGTCTTATGAGACGAAACGCGCGTCTGGCGTACTAAATTATAATCCTGGTTCCTTTAATAACTATTATATAAAGGCAACAGTTGAAGTATATAATTTTTCTGACGTCGGACACTCAAGTAGATCCATGTGTTCGTGGATAGGTTTTTGTGTCCTGTTAAATTGTTCCTTTTAAAAGTTTTGGATTCTCATAAATTCTATGTATAACTTTTGGACTAGTTCGATTTCTGTAATTTATTCTTACATACTTTTGATTTTTTAACCCTGTCTGCGCTCATTGCCTATGTAAAATTTAAAATTGTTTATAATCCAGGTACTTTTGATAACTATTGTATGCACATTGAACGACAAATTTATGTGACGTATATAATTTTTCCTCTGAGTTCAGTATTTTTGTGGTTTTACTTTTTTTGTATACCGCTGTTCAAATATAAATATATAAAAATATATAAATATTCAAGTCAGTGTTTTATTCACGATTGATCTTCTGTCCACCAATTTAAAGTTGGATGGATGTTTTTTTTTCTCCGAGGGAAGTTTGTCCTCAATGGTTTTGTGTATTGATTTACTCTTTTTGAAAATGTATATCAGGTGATTGGCTGACTTCATTGAATTCAACATTTTGCTTCAAACTATGGTGTTATTAGTCAAAGAAACAAATCGCATTTTCTTTTTCATTGTTTTAAATAGCCCAACTTAAATTGTTATCATCTTGGTATGATGATTTGTCAAATAATCATAATGAAACTCATTTAATGAAATTTCTGTATTTGAAAAGTGTTAAGCCGAGGGGAATGTTAAAACAGAAGGCTGTATTTTAGATAGAATGATTTTTTATCTACTTAACTTCTAGAAGGAATTATTTCAAGCGTGTTCTGGATTTTTTTTCATAAATAAAAAGTAAAATAACAATTTAATACTGGGCTCCGGAAAAATTTCAAACCGGAAGGCCTTAAAATCAAAAGCACAAATACATCAAACTTCATATTCCCGACTTGGTACACACATTTGTGGATTAAACCTGGTTTTGATGTTAGGTGAACCACTCACTATAATAATCGTTTATTAATCATACAAGAGAAAATATTGACACTGTAGAAGATTTAACCTACTTTGAAATAACTGTATGTTAAATGGTGTTTTATATTTAACTGTTTAAAAGAATGGTTTAAACTATTTATCAAAATGCATGATAAATTTAGGTTTTGAGTAAACAATCTATTTCAAAACGTCTGTTTGCAGATATACAGACGTCAAATAAATCAATATTTGATTCGAGAAACTGAGCTAAAACAAGTTATTTTGTGTGTGACGAAATTCTTTGACTTCCGGTCGGTTAATTGATAAAACAGATAGGTTCTTGTGTAAAAGAAAATAGTTATTAATAATAATGATGTAATTTACAAGATATTGTAAAAACAAAACAAAATAGATTGTTTGTAAACAAATGTACGTAGTTGATCACGATAGCTGATTTTTCTTCAAGGTTTAAAATAGTAAAACAATGTTTATGTAATCGGTTTGTTATACATATCCACAACAGTGGAACTCAGAGGAAAATTCAAAACTATAGCTTAAACCAATTTATAAACTCTAGATAAACTGATCTAAATGAGAGACTCATTATTAATAATGGTTATGAAATAAGTCCAATCCAAACTACGGTAGGCATCTCTTGCTTTTCATTGCATTATAAACATAGGATTTCCAATATTAAAACATGTACAAGGAACGATCAAAAGAATATTTCCATTATTTGTCGACACAATTTAAAAACATTTAAGCTTTGTTTGAGCAAATTTAAATTTTGGGTAAAAATACGAAGGCAAGTTTTTCTAATGCCTCCTAAACTTGAACGTGAAATTCTAGAGGCAGAGCGAGACTTGTTTAATCTTTTTCATTGACTTTATTTTACCATTTTGAAGCTAACCATTGTAACAATTTGTTATCAATATTAAAACAAAGTGATGACATAAAAAGGGATGAAACAAGAATGTGTTCAAAGTACACGGATGCCTAATCCCCACTATCATTTTCTATGTTTAGTGGACCGTGAAAATTGGGTAAAATCTCTAATTTGGCATTTGAATTAGAGAAATAATAGCATAGGCAACATATATACTAAGTTTCAAATTGATTGGAATTCATCTTCATCAAAAACAACCCCGACCAAAACCTTTAACCTTAAGCGGGACAGACGGACGAACGAACGCACAGACCAGAAAACATAATCCCAATAAATGGGGCATAAAAAACATAGTAATCCAGAATTTATTGCTTACTGATAACATTCATTATATTTATTGCCCTTTTGCCGCTATGGATACAAGACAAAACCGTTTTGCGTAACATAATAATATCAAATTCTGTTTAAGACAATTTTAACATGACGATAGTGAATCGACTTGTAGTTTCTTTAAATTTAAAGCATTTTTGAATAATTCAAAATGGTTGTTTCCATAATAAAAAAAAGTACTTTCCGTTAAGGATTTTCCTAGAAGTTCGTTATTTTTGTTATTTAACTTTTTTCATATGTTATAAAATCTATATGGTAAATAAACACTCTACAGTTGTTCATAAAAAAAAAAAAATTATACCCACAGATCCAATCACAGTGCTCCAAAGATGAAATCCTTCAATGTCTTTGGTACATAAAAGGTCAAACTACTACTAGGAAAAAGAAACTATTTTTTCCTTAAGGCTCAATTATCTCTACGGATCGTTAGCAATCCCACCAAATCTGTTGCAACACAAATATATAATGAACTGGATACAAGCTTGTAGTAGGAGGTCTTTTTTAAATTATCGGAAAAAATTATAGAAATCTATATTATAATTACCAAATGATATTAATGATCATACATATTAAAACTAATTACAACAGAGAAGCCTTGAAATCTTGTACGAATGATCTCCACTTCAAATGAAAGTCTCTTTTTTCAGTATATATTAGTCATTTAAAAAATTAAGCTTAATGATTACTCTCGGTAAATATCTACCGTGTATAAAGTAAATACGTTTTTCGTTATGTAATATTTATTATAATTCAACTTTTACATTTCAACAACCTAATGAATATTTTTCAATGATGATATCCAATTACCCAATTTACAATTTAATGTCTATTGTATGTTATATTTTCCTTCAAGGATTTGTATATAAGTATCATCGAGAAAATCATTAAACCGTTATATTGACGATATTATTCATTTGGGTCATACAACATTTATACTATCCTGAACATTTCCCTTTACATCAAGTACCTCTGGGGTATTTTAAATGTGAATTATATTATCAACATCTCTTTACAAGGATCAAAATTATAACGAACTGACGATTTATTCTGTCGACAAAAATATACATGCCGCCAACTTATTCTCTTTGTCCCTTTATTGTTTTTGCGCACCTGCTAACCGTTTATTAATGTTGACACAAACTTTTTTTTCTGAAATGTCATGGCAAAATTTACCAAAGCTTCATTACATGCGTCATTTGGGTGTCAGGTTGAAAAAAAACTGTCCGAAGTTCCAGCCAACAAACATGACTGACATGGCTGAAATTGAAGTTTGACAAGTTAAGGTGCCTGAAAGTTTAACCTCAGAAAAAAAATCATGCACAGTTCAATTATGCAAAGTGAAAACAGGATCAAGAAGAAAACATACCATGTTAATTCATGCTAATAGTTCTCTACACTCCCTTAACCTTTGAAAAAAACAAAGACATGATGTCAATTCTCCATATAGAGCTCACAAATAAACAGGTATAGTCGTATTTATTTCATGTTTTATGGCGCTACCCTCTTCATTAACGCCTTCATTGGTGACACAAACAGGCTGCACTAACATTGCTGGTAGTGCTAATTTCCGCAACTTCACATCGTGTTATAATATTTGCCAAATTCTTGTTAATTTAACTGTGTATGTCCTCAAATTGTTTATTTGCATATGCTAAATAAATGTCACTCTGTTATTAATGATTCGTTTACTCTATTACTTTTTTTTTTTTTTTATAAAAATGTAAATTTCTTATCACTGTTCTTTAGCTTACCAAAAAATATCCTATTTCTCGACAATTCACGTACATTGTCTAAACACGGTACTATATTAACTTCAAATGTAAAATATTTTTGTATATGGTACCCCCGGATGGTGCTTTTGTCTAATAACATAGTATTGTGGATTAGTTTTGATCGCAAGTTATGAAAAAAATTATATGCTATATGCGGACCGGGACGTTTTCGCTTTTTTCATTGGACATTTGCGATTTGTTTTTGGACACTTGCGCTTCAAATCATAGGACATTTGAGCTTTTGCAATATTTTGTTTATATGGTTAAAGTCTTCCTTCCTCTTTTGTCCGGGCTTGGGAATATAGTTACCAATTTTGAATCCATGAATGGCATAAAGCAGTTCAAAAATTTTGGGCAAAATTTAAATGTTCCGTCCTTAAAAATTTCTTCAGCATAACACAAGCATTCTTAATTTTTTGTACATGTACAAATGATTATTCCGTTTTCTCCATCTTTGACTTTTTTTGGACTTTGAGGTCAACGTTATAGCCTTTAAAAAAAAGGGGAACATTGTTCTCTTGACTTAAGAGAATTCAGTTGAGATTTTCTTCTAACTCTGTACACAGTCTTTGATACAGTCTGTAAATCCTTAGGTTCACCAAGATTTTTCAATCCAGTACGAATTATTTTTGGTTGTTTCTGTGTGAGGTCGTCAGCAGCCTTTCGTTTATAAAATAAAGGGTTGATTTATTTTAAAATTGGTTTACATCAATAAACGAAAATCATCTACTAACGAAAGCGCAGCAGTAGATATCGGAACAAAAAATGAATAGGACAAAGGCTAAATCGTCATATAAAAGACAGTAACAGTTTTTTAAAGTACAGTTTGTAGTACATAACAGCTTAAACCAGTATTTAAAAATGCGACATTTTCTGGTGTGCAATAATAGCAATCTACCAAGCTCATAAGACACCATGACATTACTTATTAGCTTTTTACTTTCATAATATTTTTACAATAGCTCAGATGTATCCTTTCTATAGCTGTTGCCTTGTGAGCACCCCAAATTTCACAACCATAACAAAGTACACTGTTTATATAAGTATCAAAAAGTGGAAGTAAAGTTACAAAATTCAAATATGTATCTTTCACATTTCTCCTTAAGGCAAACACAGCTTTTCTACCCTGTTCTGAGATTTTCTGCTGTAACACATTATATTTACCATTAAAATTTAACAAAATACCAATATAACTAAATTTATCTTTAACTTCTAATTCCTGGTTATTATAATACCATTTTTCATTGTCATGTATCTTGCCACCCTTTCTAAAACAACAATTTTCGTTTTTGCTATATTCACAATAAGTGACCATTTGAAGGTATAATTATGCAAAATATCAAGTAAGGTTTGTAATCCAGATACAGTTTCTGAAAAAATAACCATATCGTCAGCGTACATTAGTACAAATAAATTTAGTTCCTCCATCTCATTGAAATTAGCTGTCGTCCAGTACAGCCTCTGTGTCTGATGAGCACAATGACTTAAAATGTTCATGGAACAACTTTAATGGTACGGTATGTTTAGGAGAAGCGTTCCTTTTAAATTTCTTATAGAATAATTTAGGGTTTGTAAGTCTCATTATGTCTAGCATGTTTCCTCGATTGTGCATATACTCTCGTTTCGAGCGACGTTTAAGTGTTTTAAAGTCCTTTTTCGTTCGGATTAAATTACTATGGTTCAGTTGCGATTTTAGTCTACTAAATATAATCAAACAGTTTATATAGCGGCGATGAAGGTCTTTACACTGGGCGTTGAACCAAGATTAATCATCACGAATGTTAGATCTGCAAGATTTATAATTGTTTGTCCTCTTTTTAAAAAATGGTGCCATAATGTCATTTAACGTACTAGTGAATTCGGCCAACGAATTGTCGAGTAATTGCTGCCTATCAAAGTCAATCCGTTCACGACACAAATTTATCTTTTCCATATTATTCAGTAAACAATCTCTACATTGATCTTTTATATCATCATTTCATTTAAATTTGTCATGCGACAGTTTCTCTTCGTTTTCACCGTCCGGAAACCGTGTTGAATTTTGTTTGTTACACAGTAATGAAAGTTGTATATTAGAAATGCGTGATCGGAAAAAGTTGTAAAATTAGACACAATAAGTTGACGCACTATCGGGAAAAGTGACACTGGGACTAATAGGTAGTCGTTAACGCTCAATCCATTCGCACCACAAAATAAAAATCATTCACAAATTTGTAAAATAATAGCATAACTTGTATTTTCCCCTATATTCTATTTTAGAAAAAAACTCACTTGGGCCATTTGGGCAAAGTGGGTTAATAATATAAACGCAAACATAAATGATTTGAAATGATATAGTCAGTCCAATATAAAACATTAAAGTAGAAGCAAGCACAACATAAAATCAGAGCATTTTGTTAATAGATGGTTGGATAATACACAATGAGCTGCATAACACAGCTAACAAAAAAGTAAAACAAACATAATTTATCAAAAAAGATAGACACTTTCTTCCACGAATGATTTTCATTGGTTTCGTACACGCCCTGATGGCTCGTACATCCATCAACAATCCTTTTCTTCCGGAAGCAAATTTTACAAGAACAATGATACAGAAACAAAATGACTTTGAACGGGGCACCACAGTTAATTGAGTCCTTGTCTTTATAAAATATCTGAATACTGAAGACTACTAATATTGTTATATGAATGCTGAATACAAACTGATGAAACAAAAATATGTTGAAAATAGAGATATTGTTGCTTGGTGGAAGTTGTTCTAAAGCTGCAGTCATGTACACTACAAATGTTAAAAGTAGTGTAAATGAAAACGAGGTTCTTTCGCCGGATACAACAGGCAGAAAGAAAACCAAACAATGGCTAAACATCAAAATAATAATGGGTAAAATAATGTTTAAAAAAGGAAATAAATATTCTCGTTTGATCGAAAATGAAAATTCTAATTCATCTGCTGTTAAATTATATCCCATCAAGTTAAGTGTGTGATTCCTATGATATACATTTACAGAAGTTAAAGTTATAGACCATTCGGCATTTCCAATTGATGCACCGAAAACCATTCCTCTTTCTGAAGACAACGTCATTCCACTCAATACATCAGAAGTCCACACACTTATTATACACCTATGTTCATCGTAGGGATAACGTGTAATATCAGAGTCACATGTGATTTGATACTGTCCGAAAATGATTAAAACGGCATCCCCATCGGCAGTATATGTAACCATAGTAGTTTCGATATCCATCATGTTACTGAACGTGAATAAAGAGTTTTGGTTCACACCATTCCGAAGAACAAGAGCAGGTACCCACGTTTTCATAATAGGCAATTGTGTGTTTATAATTCCATTATAATGGTTGGGATTCCACATCTTTAATTCGTCATTCCAGAAGAAAGCAAACGATGCAGTAAAAATTAAGTTTCCAGAAATTTCATCGTAATCTTGAATTGTATTCATAGTAAACATAACATCCACATTAACAGATTGTGATTGGTTTATCCTAGGTTTAATATACTTTGAAACGTTTGTGAGAGAGTCGTGGAGTGTTTGCATTTCATTATGCATAACTATGCCATGTACAACAATCAGCTGCAACACAATCAGATCAATAATATAAAATATGGTATTCATTTTTCGAAATTAAAAAAAAACAAACCCAAAAACAGCAATATGTTTCCTTGCTCTTTTTTTTACAAAGTACAATGATATTAGGAATCTTGCGGATGCACGACTTGACTGATTCAATTCTGTACATAAGCTTATTTACATAATAATGAACTTCCAGGTCAGTGAATTGTACTATTTACAAAATATTTACAATATATGACGATCTAAGATACTAGGAAATCAATGAAAATGTGCCATCTTGAATACTTTATCATATATTAAAATTAATAATTCACAAATGTCCACAAAGTGACTACAATTAATCCTTCCAAAGGGACACTATTAATACATTAATATTAATAGTAGTACTTCAACCAATACCAATCAAGTTATGTGCTAAATCTAAAGGTACCATTTAAGTGCTTATTTGAAGTACCGTTGCTATTTGTCTCATTTAATATTATAAATTAAGAATTTTCTTATAAAAAAAGGAGAATTTACTTCTTATTGAAGAAATATGTATCGTTAAAGGGTATTATTCAAAGTATTTTTTATATTTTATATTCAATAACTATCGGTGTCTTAAAGTTTTTGTTTTTTTATCTATTTGATGTTGAAATTAGGCGATCACATGGTACAATTGTACAGAGAAGATAATTAAGAGAAAAGAAAAAAAAACCGAAAAGAAACAACAGAGTACCAAACTTAACACACTCGGTAGCTTTAGAATTAACAATTTAACTTCAAACGAACCTGTACCACCTACATACAACATATTTTAGAGTTATCTCTCTTTTAACAGTTAGAATAGCCATGTTTATAATATTCTAGTCATGAATCTGTTTTATGGCAGAACTGTCTGATTTAGTTCAAGTGTAGGATAATAGCAATCAGTTCGCAAGGATTACATGATAGGGAGACTCGAGGGAGAAAATAAACGCCTTATTTCATCTTTGAGATTATCGGAATTTAACACCATTGAAGATTCACATAAATCAACATCAACAATACAATAATACTTAATGATTAATAAATAGAAATGTACAACGATATCAAAGAATTTAATTTATAATTATTAAGATAACTTAAAATTAGGTAAAATAGATTAAGACATTATAAAAAGGGAAAGAAAGTAAATAAATAACTAAACAAATAATAAATAAAGAAAAAAAAGAAGAAAATAATACATTAAATTAAGAGGTTGATAAATAAATAATTATAATTAATAATTAATAACAATACATTTTTATATGGAAATCATGGATTAATCGATATTGATGTTAATTGTTATTTTGTGATCCGTGATTAAATTAATGAGTAAACAATTTCTAACGAATTTCACAGTTTTTGTTGTGCTGTTATACTTCACTACGACAGGCAAGGGAACGGTTTAGCTCACATAAACATGTTTTACCACGAAATATTATATGTGTGCCCTTTGATATTTCAGGAGGCTGTTATTAAGAAGTTGTTATTGATTGCTGTCTTTCCCGTTTGCTTTAAAAATAAATCAGTCATGGTCTCCAGAATTCGTACGATTCATTTCGCATTTTATTGTTTACGTCTATGTCAGTCCAAGAGCTTGATAAAGCTTGACACAGCATTCAGGGTACTTCAAATGATTTCTCCTCTAAAGGAAACATACAATTCTTATCTCATAAACAATGAAGGAAATTAAAGCCTTGATTTTGAATGGCCTAATAGACTGATACTATTGTCACATATTCTGAAAACGAGAAAACATTCGTGACATTCATTGTATTTTATAACATTGTAAGTTATCATTCATGATTTCATTCCTTGCTGTGTCAAACTTAATTCACGATATTGTGGCGACGATTTTCATATAATTTTGCAATGAAACAGTGATAAAACTCCTTGTTTTAGGAAATTTAGTATTGCATGTTTTAATTTGGATTTTATTAGTCTAATAACAGCAGTGAACCAAGATAAAAGTGCTTTAATTAACTTGTTTAAGATTTATGTATGACTGATATCGGTTGTACACTCTGTTATACGGAAATTTATGGTATTTGGATTCAATTAAGGTATTGAATGTTTCTTTACGTGGAACAATTTTTGATATTTATACGCGAGTGCAACCAAACTAAGGAATAAAACATTACGTAATTGATTTTAATTGAAGGGATAATAGGGTTCCGTAACCATAAATGGTTGTCGCAAAAGAAATATTATATAACAATAATAAACTTACAAGCTCTCGTGAAGGACATTTTCATTGCAATAAATATAGACAAATATACAACAGCAGATCGTAAGGATTATTCCTCTTTCCTCTTAAATGTATTCTTTAAGTATATTGTGGCCGGGATGCGTTTGTAAAAGGAGGTTCTGATTTGGAAATTTTCCCATTCCAAATCCACTTTTATCATTGGCCTTTTTAAGGTATTTGGATTCGAGCGTCACTGATGAGCTTTTGTAGACGAAACGTGCGTCTGGCGTACAAACAAAATTAAATCCTTTTATCGGTGGATGATGAGGTTTTCATATACAAAAAAAAAATGAATTATATAGAGTATAATTTTCATTGAACAATTTAATGTGCTATTAACAATAGGTACTACAGAATATAAAACATTTTCCATTTTTTATTTATTTCAAGGATCAAGGTGTGGAATTATTTTTGTTTGCTTGACATGCACACTATTACTATTTTAAGGACAACATAACTTTGCAATAAATCACAAATAAGGTTCTTAACGTGCAAAGAGCTTGACACTCTCTGTACACAAGGCATCGGATTTAACGTCCCCATTCTGACCGGACGTGACTGCGAACTTGATCCATCCCGCACAGCCAAACGGACGCCCCACTTCGGCAAGCGTTCAACTGCCGGTCGGGAGAAGACCAAGTGACCATATTTCTATTCCCCAGTCAGCTTTGGGGGTCAACGATATCGTAAAAACTAGTTTACACAACATGTGCAACGATACTGATAAAACATAATTATAAACGAAGATGAAATGATATTTTGTTAAAGCAAACATTTCCGTACAACAAATTACATTTGTCATTGTCATCTTTTTTCAAGTACAATAAAACAATCTAATGAAAATTGTTATTAATGTAGGAGGATAAATTCTCTTTAATAGCTTTTTTTTTTTTTAGAGAATTCATTATGGCGAAAGAAGATATTTTTACAAAATAGAAGAACGGAAACAAAACAGAAAAACTTCCTGGTTTAAACAATGTATGCCAAACATAGCATTCGTTGAAACAAAGCGGATAAAAATAAATTCAGAAAAAGGTTGTAACAATTTCAATATAAAAGATCAACTTTAACAAAATTATAATACTAGTACTTGGTCATGGAATCCACCGAAAACACCAAAGAGGAAATATATTCAATGGCATTATCTGTATTGGAAGATTCTGAGAACTGCTATATTTTAAGTTTATCGGTGTAGGAGAACGTGGTAGCGGAGGAATACGACAGTCCATATCATCCAACAGTAAATACAAAACATGAATCAAATGAAGGAATGAAGTACATGGTATAAAAATAAAATTGAGAATGGAAATGGGGAATGTGTCAAAGAGACAACAACCCGACCATAGAGCAGACACCAGCAGAAGGTCACCAACAGGTCTTCAATGTATCGAGAAATTCCCGCACCCGGAGGCGTCCTTCAGGTGGCCTCTAAACAAATATATATACCATGTAAGTAAGGGAACGAGAAAGGTTAAAAAGTTTTAGGTGCATTTTCAAGCGAAACTTTTTTTTTCTGGATTTACCTTCACCAGGAACGATAACACATAGTTTTTGAAAGCCAAGGATGTGTTAACACTAAAAATCTTGCAGCGCTAATAGAGGGAAAACGGTCATTATAAGAAAAGTCCTTTTTCTGAAAATATCATTGGCAGGTACCAAAACACGATAGTCTTCAGGTACTGGGGTTGTTAATCATTTTAAAAATGTGTTACAGTGTTTCATTTGCCTTTATTGATATTTTCTCTTGGCTTAGTCTGATTTTTGTTATATTCTTTTGTCTTGACTTCATATAAACATCCCGATATTGTGTCATTGTTTAGTGATAGGTTTTGGTTATCTTATATATGCTTTATAGTGTTTCGTTTTTGCTACAAACGACGTGGTTCAGTACTTATACACTCCGTTATTGTTCTGTGATATTTTAGATTCTTGTCTTTTATTTTTGTTAATGTGCTTTGTATATATGCCTATTTGTGCTTCTTTGATACACAAACAAATAGAAGTTATTAACAACCTTGACTGGCTATACAGCACTCACACGGTCGGTCTTTCATACAGATGACGTAGTTCTGTACTTATACATCCCGTCATTGTGTTATCATAAAATGTCTGTATTTTTGTCTTTCATGTTTGCTAGTGTTCTTTATCTACATACCTTTCTGTGCTACTTTGAGACATATTTTTTTTGTTACAGTGATTACGATTATACCACACCCCATATTTAAAAATTGGGCTTGTTTTGTTCACACATAGTTGGCAATATAATGGAATGTGATGCGACTGTCATTCCTAATTTCATAACTACAATCACGTTCCCTTTTCACGAATTATACTATTTACCGGGTTTGTAATACGATCTGCTTACCCTTCAGAAGCACACGAGATCACTCAAAGTTTTTGGTGGGGTTCGTGTTGTTAGGCTTTAGTTTTCTGTGTTGTGTCTTGTGCACTATTATTGTCTGTTTGACCTTTTCTTTTTTTAGCACATATTTTCATTTAAAATTGGTTGTATTTTATCAAATTATTTTACTAAAGTAAACGATGATTACATCATAATTTTTGCTGTAATCGATTTAATTACGATTACATGTAATCGAAAATGTCTTCGATTACAGATTGCTGGAAAAAATGTAATTCATTAAATGGATTACGATTACCCCTATCCCTGGTTAACACACTCACGTCCGAGTATCAACTTTCCCTCCCCGGACCCGAGATGTAAAGAACGGTACAATAGTAGTACTTAGTTAAAGACTTGGTTACCTGCACAACATTTGAGGTTTCCTTTATTTTCAAATATACATCGAAAATGTTGGCGTTGTCTGATGAGGCAACTCCGGACAAATGGCACGTAAATGACTTTAAAAACCCCGATAAGGTGCCTTTGGTCCTGGGATTATAAACATTTGTGCTACAGTCACTTTGTTTTTACTACAAAAAATTGGCAAAACAATTGCGGTTATGTTTGACTGATGGGAAAATAATCCGTACTCCTACCCGGATACGTAATCCCGACTAGTGTTTGCTCTCTCTCTTTCATGTCGTATGCTTGCGTAGAATCAGCAATATCTTCATTGTTTTTGTTTTATTATCATTCTGTTGAAATCTTCATCGCCTTTTCAATCTCAAGAATAAATTTACTAGGTTTGGATTGTCCTAACCAATCAACAAATTTTGATTATTCACATCACGCCCTAAGTGTCCATCGTTCAATTCTTTATATCGACTCCTAGGAGTCGATAATGAGATACGCCAATTACATGACACATTAGGAGGTGAGGGTCGTTATCAGGAGAACAGTCAGTAGATGAATGATGTCTTATTCAAATGATATTGCCTATCACTAGCCCAGTAGTAAAGACGTCTGTATTGACCTATTGATATTGTCATTATAATAAATTAACTAAATAAACTTAAGATATTTTCGAAACATTTATGTTTTTCTTACTCAGGAATTGAATACCCTAGCTGTATTTACAAAACCTTTAAGAATGTTTGGGCATTACTGCTCTTCAATTTCGTACTTATTGTTGCTTTAAAAAAATCAAAAAAAATCTGTTCTAATTTCTAGCGTCACTGATGAAGAACTAAACGTGCTGACTGACTGATAAATTTATTTCTCAGCACTTCAAAGTGAAATGAAAAATTCGAAATATCGCTAGAAACTAAGGGTGAACGTTGCTGTAGACAACAAAATTAACACTGTCGTCATGGGGAAAACAGATTATCATTTGTCATCTAACCTCAAATTGCTTTTCCTACTTTCGCCGTACCGTCTCAAGCGAGAAAATCAATCTCGATGAGATAACGAACGATAATCTATAAATATCATTCCCGGTGTCCAACTTCATAGGCGAATTTAGGGCCCCGAACCCCCCCCCCCCCCCCCCTTTTAGGGAAAAAAATTGGTTGTTTATATAGGGAATCACTAAAGCGGATCCGCCACTGGACTTTGTTACAATTTACCGGGTTCACTATCCATACGAACCCCGAAAAAAGTCACTGGGTTCGTATGGATATGAAACCCCGTTTAATTATTACAACCCCCTGTGCTTAATATTCCAACGATTGATCACTAGCCTATCAACACTGCGATCGTGATTTGTAATCCTGCAAGTTGCAGTCGAGCGCGACATTAAAATAATAGGTTGTTTTCAGGGGCTCCTTCCTTCCAATAAAAAATACTGCGCTACGAAATAGCACACTATAGTGCTGAAAACGGCGTTAAGCAATCAATCATTAGGTGTCGAATGGTTCTTATAAAATGTTGTTAAAATTGAAAATGGAAATGGGGAATGCGTCAAAGAGACAACAACCCGACCATAGAAAAAACAACAACAGAAGGTCACGAACAGGTCGTCAATGTAACGAGAAATTCCCGCACCCAGAGGCGTCCTTCAGCTGACCCCTAAACAAATATATACTAGTTCAGAGATAATGAACGCCATACTAGTTTCCAAATTGTACACAAGAAACTAGAATTAAAATAATACAAAACTAACAAAGGCCAGAGGCGTGTTAATCTATACGGTTAATTATTCCTCATCGTGGTCGTCTGCACAGCAATGTCGATTTCTTTAACATACCAGCCAACGGTAAGAAATAAAACCGGAAAGTTTAGAAGGAACGTTTTAAACATTAAAAATAAATTTTAAGTAAAACAAATCATCTTTAGCAAAGTAATCTATTAAAATTACAAGATTTGAATATCTGAACAATAATAGAGGCCGTTAGGCATGAATTTTAGGTTTGGAAAATGAGGGAACAGTGAATGTACCCATGTGTCATTCCAATATTGTGGAAAGTTTTTAACATGCGGGGAGTGTTTCGCAATCTTAACACGAAGGATCGGATTTAACGTTCCCATTTTGGCCTGGTGTGGCTGCGTACTTGTAAATCTAGCACAGCAAACGGACACCGCAGTTGGGCAAATATTTTCCTGCCGTTCGGAGTGAATATACTTCTATTTCCAAGTCCCTTATTAAATCTGAAAAAATATATAGAATAAAGCTAACACTATCGGTAACATATTCAAGTCTTTTTAAAGTAGAACATAGAGAAACGTCATTTCATAACAAGCTTTCATGCACTGGGAGTACTTAGTGTCTTATTTGTTGTCCCAGGTAAGGGGATAGTTCACGCCTACAATCATGTTTAAAAGGTATATGAACAAAAATACTGAACGAGGGATATTCAATACGAAAAGTTTAAATTTAAACATTAATGGGAATCAATTAAACTCCTCTTTTAGTCGATTTGTTTCTTTATTCGTGGTATGAGAAAAGTACAATTAGCCATGAACTATCCACGTTAAATGTTATAATTTCACTTTAAACGTATGTTCTGCTAAATAAAACTATCTTAAAATTGAACAGAAATGTTTGATTTCAGCAAAAACTTCATCCATGAACCAGACTACAATGTCAAAATTATGAAGGTCAACTGTTTCCGTAGATGAAAAGTAAAATTACAAAAATACTGAATTACGAGGAAAATTCAAAACTGAAAACCCCTTATTAAATCGCAAAATCAAATGACAAAAGACATCAAACGAATGAACAATTGTCATATTCCTAATTTGGCACATGCATTTTCATATGTAGAAAATGGATGATTGAACCTGGTTTGATAGCGCTAAACCTCTCACTTGTATGACAGTAGCATCAAATTCCATCATACCTACAACTATGCGTGAACAAAACAGACATAATAGGTAAAATCGTCAAAATATGAGGACAGCAGTCATCACTAATCACCATTTCAAAACAAACAAATATTTAACAAAGAAGCACAACAAACATCTATCAACCATATGTATTGCATCGCGTGTTGGACGTCAGGAAATATAAACGTTACAAGTGGGGAATGGTGGTATACAGGGTTAAAAAATCAAAAGTTTTGTGAAAAATAATTTCAAAATATTTTTTTAAGAATCCACATATGGTTAACTTTACTAGAGTGAAATAATTTTGTTCAAAGTATTTTTAAAATTATGATAGGACAATAAAATAATGCCATTATGACGGGACCTTTAAAAGTTCATAGCTATGTCAAATGTACTAAAGAAACACAACAGCAAAAATGTAAGATTATACAAACACATTGACGGGAAGTATGAGTACCGAGCCACGTACAATCGATATAGCAGAAAACAGATAACAAAGTAAAAGTAATATTACTAATAGAACAAAGATAAATAAAAGCACTATATAATATATGTTATTAAGAATATAAACAACGTATGTACGCAGAATCTATACATCAAGACCATTATGTATTATTTGTGAAGCTGATACGGAATATTCATCAGCAAAGTATTGGTACACAACGGAATATTCATCAGCAAAGTATTGGTACACAATTTACCTACCGGTGTACATTTTATTTCAAAAAAAATTGTTTAAAAAAAGGACGAGAAGTTCTCAATCATATTACCCCTGGTTTATCTTATTTATTCAAAATCTCATCCATATAGAAAAATCTACTAAAGATTTTTCAATAAGGAATAACAACTTTTATTTGTTCATAGTTCTAAAATCAAACTTCCAGGTGTCTACTTTTCGTCAAATAAAATCCCGTTTCAACGAGTGTTGATGGTGATTCGATGGAGAATTAAATAACATAACATTAATTCGTTAATTTGTACGCGCGACTGGCGTATACTAAATTTAGTCCTGGTATCTATGATGAGTTTATTTTTGTACAAGGTTTTCTGTCTCCTTCAACAAAGTAAACGAAAGTAAAAAGCTTAGCAACTGCGCAGCACAGCATATTTTGCTTAGCAGCCATACTGTTGCAGGTATGTAATGTATGTAACGTAACGGTACCCAATGTGGACCTATTCAGCAAAAAATAGCAGCGGATTTATAACAAGATTTGCTAGAGACTATACAATTTTTTTTATGATTTGATACTATGCACGTCTTTCGACATAGGTAAACGTATTTAGATTTACACTAAAAGTTCACATTATTTATCAACATATGTTTACTGAAAAAGCAAACGTCGCTATGCGATGTCATCTTTTTAAAATAAGAAAATACAACATGTTACAAGTATCCATTTCTTAAATAATGAAGAATAAGCATGAAATAATATCCAATTGTTCAAAATATTCCAACCACTGGTTCCATAAGTTGGTCAATTTGTTCTTGGGAGAGATTTATATCTCCTGTTCCTGTGAGAGGATAACAACTTTAGTAATTTCTTCGGCATGTCTTACAGATGCTCATAGCGCACGGCTCATTTCAAATTTCCTTTTAGTTAAATTTGTCAAGTTTCTCATGTTAATAAAATAGTTACATTCAGTTATAAACTTGGGCATGCTCTTACGAATCAAGTGATAATTTAAGCGTTTCAGTTTGGTTTTTTATTTGGCATTTATCATTTTTATTATGATCAATGTCTTTTCATGCAAATTAAACGAACCTTGCCTCTGATTTTACATCAACTTAAAAACGATACAGGAAACGAATTCAATTCATGTAAGACACAAAAGCCTATTTGACAATGACGTTGTCTGTATGAAGTTCATACCCTCACAATAATTGCCTTTTTGAGTCATTTTGAAGATGCAACTTTTCTTTCTTGTTTTTTTACAAATATATATATGTTTTTTTTGTTCTTGTAGTTTAGATTAATTGGAAATTCGAGGGGAGATTAAAGAACTGGCAGAATGTTTTTTGTTTTGTTCTTGTAGTTTAGATTAATTGGAAATTCGAATGGAGATTAATGAACTGGCAGAAATAAAGATCTTTGTACATTTTGATCATTTGAAGTAGATTTAGTTTTTTTGTGTTTTTAAGATATCAAGAATTAGGACAATTCTGAGTTGAAGGTCCGAGTAACGGAAATTGAGAAAAATTTTTTTAGTTGTCCAAGACAAATAGTTTAGTGATTTATTTTTTATATGCCATGTTTTTAGGGAAAGGATAAAATTTAATAAGAGACCCAATAGCCAGGGAACAGGGCGGTGGACTTTAGAAATAACCCATTCGTTGGTTAGGTCAATTAACTAGTTGTTTGAATTTGATAGATAAGGGGCGTCTTCAGTTGCCAGGCCTTTTTCGGAACTTAAAGTTCCTCCTTTTTAGGAAGGAGGGGTGTGTTGTATCTTTACCCTTAGCCCCGGATTCACCCTGTTAGGAGTAGACAACTGACACCATTCTCCCTGCCAGGAGTAGACGATGGACACCAATGGGCCTCTGGATGGATACAGCAGATGTCGGAGCCTGCACACGCCCTCTTCAGCTAATGGTCAACGACTCTAGACGTTACCTAAGAAGACACAGTATTACAACGCCCGAGTAATAGTTCAATACTCAGATGATGACTTCCAAGATACAATACCACAAATAGTAATTCAAGACAGACTGAAGGCAGCTCTTGCTAGTGTGCACACGCTTATAGATTACACAAGACCACACAAAAGACAAAACAGAAACCAGGACATAAAGCCAAGATTGTAAGGATGAAGTTCTACATGCCACCATATGGTTGTGACCTACCCAAACTCTCAAGAAAAGACCCAGTGATCGAAAGACACCAGTGTATTGGTAATGGGTACCCCTGAACCCATTATGAAGACTTCAAAGGAAAGAGCATGTCAATTGAATTAGATTTAAGCCAAGGGGACTTCAAAGAGAAGATCCGCAGCCTGTACACAAGACTAGCCAACAAAGACTTTGAAATCTTCACAGTTAGTCAGCAAAGAGAGTTAGCAGCAGCTCCCTTCAATCCATCATTTTATAAAGAACAGAAGTACCAAGAAACCGTCATTATTAAGATTCTGGATATTGTTGTTCAACCTCAATTCACTATTGATACAGAAACAGACATGACAGCAGACAGCATGAATTCTCTACCAGACTTACCTCCTATTCAAAGAAACAACTCAAACCCAAGTACGCCATGTGCCTCCTCACAAACATCTGCAACAACACCAGCAGCCACAGTAACAACTGCTAACCAGATAAAATCTGGAATTAATTTGACCACAGTACAGAATAGATTAAGAGCTCCACAAAGTTTGACTTCTACTCCCTCAAATTCAGCTTCATCAGTGTTACCAGATGAATGGATTTCATCAGGCACACCATTGATCTCAGCAAATCCCCGGAAAAGACTTATCATGGATCAGGATATAGATTTTGCCGCTTCCCTTGCTATAAACAGAGAAAAGAAAGACTCCAGACAACAAGCAAGAGTACGCAAAATTTTACAAAGCGCAGAAAGACAGCGTCTGAGGGATACAAGAAAGGAAGAAATGATTCATCTTGAGATAATAGAGGAAATTTCACAGTTGAGACAAGTCAACAGTTGATGACCTTGTAACTATTGTGTTAGTTCTCCCAGATCAGAAAGAAATCAGAAAAACAGTTTCAAAGCAGACAAAATCTGAGATTACATCTTTATGTTGAAGCAACAACAGAGATAGTGTCAGCAAAATTGATTTATTGTGGTCAGGTGCTAGAAAGACAACAACAACCCTTTGCTAGTTTTAGCATCACTGGTCGTATGCATGTAGAAGATGCAGTTTTAGAGGAATCGGATGAAAGTGACTTTGATGAGGTACTAGAAGCTGAGCCAGTGAAAACTTTGCACATTTCTGATATTGCTGACGTAGAGGAGAGAAGAAAAAGAGTGCAGTCCGCTCTACTTCCTTCAAAGAAAATTACCGTAAAGAGAGAAAACATAATTGAAGATCTAATGGACCAATATAGATTACATCCAGACACAGTCCACCACCGCCTGGAGGTTGTTTTTGAAGGAGAGGAGGCTGCCTTAGATGTGCAAGGTGTTACAAGGGAGATCTTCTTTGGCTCAATTAATTAGAGCGCTGCCTTTAGATCCCGAGATTGAGGGTTCGAATCCCGCTGGTACCATCCATGGATTTTTACATCATTTCTAAGCAACCTGTAAATTCCAAAATACCTCGTGCTGAGTCACTCAAGTCGAGCACCCTAAAAGGTGTACTTGATTTGGGCCGTACTTTAATTTGTTTTAACCAATAGCTTCATTTATAAACTCGTTTTAAGGTTTATGTACCCTTCTGTAGCCATTTTTATACGAACTTTTCCAACTTCAATTGTATCAAAACTACAGATATAATAAATACTAGAGATATGCCATTTTGTACATATTCCAAGGGGAAACTTGATTCAAAGCATTATTTTTTAGTGTTCCATTGCATTTAATAGAAAAAGAGGACTTTGTGGCAAATAAATCCAGATGTTTATAGAAAATCCACAGCCTTTATCCTTGTACTCTCATATTTGGCAATTTGATGACTGATAGATATATGTTTATTGCATGCAGTGCTAGCATTGATTTCCTAAAAACAAGTTTATAAATGTAGTTATTGGTTAAAACAAATATACATATGGCCAAAATCAAATACACCTTTTAGGGTGCGCTCGACTTTAGTGACTCAGCACGAGGTGTTTTGGAATTTACAGTTGCTTAGAACTTTTTGTAAAAAATAAACACTAGCACATCATAGAAAATTAAGTGAGAAATTTATGTTTCAAATGTTATAACAAAAACCTCTGTATTAAAGGCTGTGGATTTTCTATAAAAATCTTGATTTATTTGCCACAAAGTCCTCGTTTTCTATCAAATGCAATGAAACAGTAAAAAATAATGCTTTGCATCAAGTTTTCTCTTTGGAATATGTACTAAATGGCCTATCTCTATTATTAATTATATCTGTAGTTTTGATACAATTGAGGTTTGAAAAATTCGTACAAAAATGGCTACAGAAGGGTACATAAATCTTAAGGAAATTAATGCTAGCGCTGCATGCAATAATCTTATATCTATCATACATGAAATTGCCAAATATGCGAGGACAAGGACAAATGCTTTGGATTTTCTATAACATTTCTATATGTTTAGCATTGAATCAACACAAGGGTACATAATCCTTAAAAGCAAATATACTTTTTTTGTTTCTAGGTTACATATGACATGGCCGTGCAGTTATTGTTCTTTCATCATTTCTGTATTCTTGTCTTTTAGCTTTTGCTAGTATACTATGTCTGGGACGTGGTTCTGTAGTTCAACATCGCGTCATTGTGTAATTATGTCATGATAAATGTTTATTTACATATCTGCTTGTTATTATTGTGATTAAGATCATACTACAACGTTGACCGCTGTACCCCTATTTCTCGACGTATTTACCTATTAATTATTTATAACTGTTAATAAATAAATTTTGTGTATTTACTGTCTTCTGATTGGTTGAAATTATTAGTTTTGTTTTCAATGTTATCAATTTTGATGGCGACACGCCCACTCTGACGTTGTGTATTCATACGCCAACATGTGTGTACGTTGTTATTGTCAAGATAAATAATATAAAACATTCTTTGAGCCTTAGTTTTGATAGAAATTTATTTATAATGAATGGCAATAATTTATTTTGATTTTATTGAACCATAAAACTAATTTTTGACTCTTCACATTTTACATAATCCGCTTAGCGGATTATTCAATGTGAAGAGTCAAAAATTAGTTTTATGGTTCAATAAATTCAAAATAAATAATAGCCATTCATTAAATGTAAATGTCCTTTGGTTTTGTGAGTCTTTGTTTACTCCTTGGTTTTGATTATTATTGTCTTGTTGACTTTAACCACATGAAAATTCTAGTGATTGAGCAGAACATTCACTGGAGTGATACCCAGCGACAGGTTCGGGAAAGCTTTTCGATAACGGAACTAAATGTACATCATCCAAACGGCATCAGTAAGAAATACTAACAGTTTTGTTTTTCATTCATTTTTTAATGTTAATATACAGACACGTATATTGTAGTAGTAGTGTTTTGTTTATAATATGAGATTCAGGATTTTGGATTAAAACCAATAGACCAAATCTTACCTGTATTTATATAATAGTGATCTATGTCTTCACATAATTACAGTACTCTTCAAACTTTTGATACTTACGAAAGCCATTTGGTGAGCAGAAATATTTGTTTGCACGATTAAATAACAATATTTTCGTATAATAATAATCTGTATTTGTCATATAAGTAACATTATACTTGTGACATAAACAAAAATAATAACAACAATAAAATAACTGAGTTGAAAACACACATATCTATATATATACAAGTAAAACTAACTAAGAGTCCCCTGTCCTCAGCTCTAAAGACTGTTTTATAAAGGAACCTGTTTTTTTTCACTTGGTTTATATTAGAGGGATTTAGTAGAATTACTAGTTTTTGTGTATCAGATAGATTTGGAAACATAGGATTATCTATTGTCATGTCATTAAAAAGTTTTATACGTGAAACGTTATTAATTTGACAGTGGAGGAGAAAGTGATTTTCATCTTCTAAGGTTTTACAAGTTGGACATGTTCTATTGTCTCGAGGTATTTTTAGATCTCTGCCCTTTTCAATGAGCAAATTATGGTCACTAATTCTGATTTTTGTAAATAAACGTCTAGTTTCGAAATTTTGATATTTAAGGTAACATCTTATATCAGTACCGTTGATCAAATTTTTAGACTCGTATAATTTTTCTTTATCCGACTTGTATCGTCTATCCTAGACGATTCGGTACATAGTAAATTTACTGGTTGGTCCTTTTTATAGACTTCCATATATATAACAGTCAAAATATTTTGTAATGTTAGTTTCTCTCTTAATACATATTTGCAAACTTTGCAAGGTCTTCATGCTGTCTGACAGTTTTCACTCAACCTCATTACATGGATCAGTGAACAAGGTTAAGTTTTGGTGGTGAAATCCATATCTCAAATACTACAATACATTTAAAGGCAATGTGTCTAGTATATTTGATGTATGGAAGGATTGTTAGGTGTAAACGTCAAACTGGCAGGGGTCATTTGATCTTAACTTCATTTTCGTGGGTCAGTGGTTAAAGTTGGTATTTTTGTGTTTTGGATGATTTTTCTAGAACTAAATGCAATAGGTGAAATATATTTGGTGTATGGAAATATTTCATGATGTACATGTCGAATCTCCCAGGTTATATTTGACCTTGACCTAATTTTATGATTCAGTGGAAATAGTCAAGTTTTTTGTGTTTTAATCTGTTACACTATAAGCAATAGGTCAAATATATTAGTTGAATGTAAGGATTGTAAGATGAGCATGTCTGCCTGGCATGGTTAATTTGATCCTGAACTCATTTGTAGGGACCATTGGTCAATGTTTCGTTTACTTGGTTAAGTATGTTTCTTTCAAGCTAAGCATTAAATCATATATATATTTACTGTATTGATTGATTGTAAGGTGTAAATGTATTTCGAGTTTGATTTCTATTCCCTTCGCCTCATTTTCTTGGATCATGTAAAGTTCATGTGCTAATTGTAGTAACGCTTTATATTAAGGACTTTTTCAGGCGAGTTGGAAGCGAGAGCTTTCAGTATATGCTCTCTTATTCATGTTGAGTCCTTTCACAGATGACTTACTTTACAGCATGGGGACTATACAATCTTGCATCCACTTATTTGAGCTCTAATGGATAGGTGCCTAGTTGTTGTTAATCATACCAGATCTCCTATTTGTATTTGTATAAATCAAACAAAGAGACTGGGAGAAACAGGTTTTATATCTTATACAAAACACTGCATAATTCAACATAAATAGTTATCAATGGTACCAGGATTATAATTTTGCACGCCAAACGCGCGTTTTGTCTACATAAGACTCATCAGTGACGCTCATATCAGAATATTAAAGACATGCTTACTTTCCTGGTAAAGAAAACATACAATTTAAGACAACTATAAATATACGAGCTTGCTGTGCGGTGTGAGCAAAGTTTATGGTTATTTCAGAGTAATTTTGGCCTTTTTGTGTGCTTTGAGGTTAAATCGTATGGACCAGTGTTTACGAATTTTGTGTAATTGAATTTTGGAAATCTAAGACAATACAGGTATAGGAAAATGACCACCATTCACAGTAATATTACCACTAACAGATTCCTAGAATATCATTTGATTATGGTCTCAATCCACATTACATTGTCTAATTTCTGCTCCAACACTACCTTGTACACATACTCTGCCTTCCATAAATAGTTGCAATACATAGCATGTTTCTGTTAACAACTATAGCGGAGCTCTAAACATTAAAACAACATTGATCTGACACACAATTCGACGATCTACAGTAATTTACCAATTATTTCATTCGAAGTGGTTGTAAAGAGTTTAAGTTTGGCAGAAAAGGATATATGTGCCTTGCCGTATACAACTACAGATCGCAAAGTACATGTTGTGTCTACTGTTAAGGATAGTAGTTCTCAATCTCTAATATTGCACGGCAATGGTGTATTGGTATTACATATCATAAAACTGTTCACCACGATATCATTGTTGGCTTTGTGCAATCTAGGTAAACAAATATTTTTGTATTTATCATCTTAATGGATAGTCGTTCTCCATCTCTTTTGTTGCACGGCAATAGTGTATTAATACATACCATAAAACTGTTCACCACGATATCATTGTTGGCTTTGTACAATCTAGGTAAACAAATCTTTTTGTATTTATCATCTTAATGGATAGTAGTTCTCAATCTCTAATATTGCACGGCAATGGTGTATTGGTATTACATATCATAAAACTGTTCACCACGATATCATTGTTGGCTTTGTACAATCTAGGTAAACAAATCTTTTTGTATTTATCATCCTTAAGGATAGTCGTTCTCCATCTCTTTTGCTGCACGGCAATAGTGTATTGGTATTACATACCATAAAACTGTTCACCACGATATCATTGTTGGCTTTGTACAATCTAGGTAAACAAATCTTTTTGTATTTATCATCTTAAAGGATAGTCGTTCTCCATCTCTTTTGTTGCACGGCAATAGTGTATTGGTATTACGTACCATAAAACTGTTCACCACGATATCATTGTTGGCTTTGTACAATCTAGGTAAACAAATCTTTTTGTATTTATCATCTTAAAGGATAGTCGTTCTCCATCTCTTCTATTGCACGGCAATAGTGTATTGGTATTACATACCATAAATCTATTGACCACGATATCGTTTTTGGCTTTGTACAATCTAGGTAAAAACAAATTTTTGTATTTATCATCCTTACGGATAGTCTTTCTCTATCTCTTTTGTTGCACGACAATAGTGTATTGGTATTACATACCATAAATCTGTTGACCAAGATATCATTGTTGGCTTTGTACAATCTAGGTAAACAAATCTTTTTGTATTTATCATCTTAAAGGATAGTTGTTCTCCATCTCTTATATTGCACGGCAATAGTGTATTGGTATTATATACCATAAATCTGTTGACCACGATATCGTTTTTGGCTTTGTACAATCTAGGTAAAAACAAATTTTTGTATTTATCATCCTTAAGGATAGTCTTTCTCTATCTCTTTTGTTGCACGACAATAGTGTATTGGTATTACATACCATAAATCTGTTGACCACGATATCATTGTTGGCTTTGTACAATCTAGGTAAACAAATCTTTTTGTATTTATCATCTTAAAGGATAGTTGTTCTCCATCTCTTTTGTTGCACGGCAATAGTGTATTGGTATTATATACCATAAATCTGTTGACCACGATATCATTGTTGGCTTTGTACAATCTAGGTAAACAAATCTTTTTGTATTTATCATCTTAAAGGATAGTTGTTCTCCATCTCTTTTGTTGCACGGCAATAGTGTATTGGTATTACATGCCATAAATCTATTGACCACGATATCGTTGTTGGCTTTGTACAATCTAGGTAAACAAATTTTTTTGTATTTATCATCCTTAAGGATAGTCGTTCTCCATCTCTTTTGTTGCACGGCAATAGTGTATTGGTATTACATACCATAAATCTATTGACCACGATATCGTTGTTGGCTTTGTACAATCTAGGTAAACAAATCTTTTTGTATTTATCATCCTTAAGGATAGTCGTTCTCCATCTCTTTTGTTGCACGGCAATATTGTATTGGTATTACATTCCATAATTCAGTTGACCACGATATCATTGTTGGCTTTGTACAATCTAGGTTAACAAATCTTTTTTGTATTTATCATCTTCAGTGAAAGAAATGTCTTCAGTGCTACTAATGTACTGCAATATTTTGTTACAAAAATATATACATAAAAGCCGAAGTTTTGATTATTGAATATGACCGGCGGCCATTTGATAAAAAAATCTAAGATTTTATAACTTTAAAAAAAATCGGCGGTTAACTTTTTAAAAAGCCGAAGATTTTGACATTGAAAATTATCGGCGGAGTCTTTATTTTCAAAAGCCGAAGATTTTACAAATGATAATAATAATAATAATTTTATTTGCAAAAATACACCCATATGGGTCAAGCAAACACAAATACAACATTTAATCGTTGAGTGAAGAATTAAAAATATAAACATAAAAAAAACCATAGTTATAAATGGTAATCAATGTAACCTTTGATGGACATGGACCTCATTTTCGCAATTCTAAGATTGCTTTATAAAGTCACCAATTTCTGTCGAAAGCCCAGATTTAGGATTTAAAAGTGGTTTTAGCTTTGAAAGTGGTTGATAATTTGTAAAATGAGGATTTAAACTATTAATCTTTAAAAATAAGCAATCTCTTAAAGTTGAGTTTAGTTTGCAGTATAGTAAAAACTGGTATTCATCATCAATTTTATTACAAAGTTTACATAACCTTTGATCTCTGGGTACATTTTTATATCTTCCCATTTTAACTTCTAGGTTATGGTCACTTACCCTTAATTTAGAAATTAATTGTCTGGTTTTAAAATTTGATTCTTTTAATAAATAATTTTCAATTTTTATCTCAGTTTTTATTTGACCATATAGAAATAATTTCGATCTGTCTGTTATAGAAGAAAGTTTATTCAAGACTTTTTTTGTATAAAATTCATTTGATACCTGTTTAAACTTCATCTTTAATGACTATTTAATTTTATTGTATGGTTTATCACAAGTTTCAAAATCTTAAGCATTTAATCCAGTCTCTTTAAAAATATTTAGAGCAAATGTATACCAATTATGAAAACCATCATTATGCAGGGACTTATTTAATTCATAGGCTTCTTTTAACAGAGGATTAATATCATGGGTATGAAATCTACAGAAATATAGCATAACTTGTGGTTTAATAAATGAAGCCATAGAAAATCTGCCCAGTTCTGTTTTGGCTGAAATATTACATGCAGTTTTCCTAAGTCCTAGGACAGATTTACAGTATTTATTATGAATCATTTCATAGCAAAATGTATCTTCTAACTACAAAGTATCACAAACAGAACCATGTTGTTCTAAACGTTTCAAAGATTTAAACATGGATAAATAATCTTCCATAAACCATATCTCACTATTATATAATAAAACAGGTCTTATTAAGACAACAAAAAGTTTGCATGATAAATTAACAGGGGTGGATTGAAAGTTAGAAAATCTACTTTTTAAAGCAAATAGGACCTTCAATCCCTTTTTTGATAAGTCTTGGATAGCATTTTTAAAATTACCTTTATAGTTAATAATGTTTCCTTAAAAATTATATTCTTTAGTCTCATTTAATTGGATGTTTTTATAGCATACCACAGGGGTTGGAAAAATTTATTCTGAAACGTCACAAATTTTTTTTTTTTAGTATTAACTGTTAATTGCCAGTCATAGCAGTACTTCTTTAGTTTATTTATTGCATTCTGCAGTTCTATATGTGAACTTGACATTATTACCAAATCGTCTGCAAAACTTAAGCTAGACAATTCAGATTTTTGAAGGACTAAAGGTTTACAAGTATTGTCTAAAATCTGATGTATATCATTAATAAAAGAATTAAAAATAGTAGGGCTTAAACTATCCCCTTGCTTGACACCTCTTTCCAATATGAAGGATTTAGAAATTTTATTATCAATTTTAATGGAAGATTCTGTTAAGTTATACATATCACTAATTACCTCATAATTTTTTTTCTCTAGCCCATTTTTATAAGTTTTTATCGTAACCCATTATGCCACAAAGTGTTAAATGCTCTGCGTAAATCAACAAAGCAAGCATATATCTTTTCTTTCTTACTATTTACATATTTTGAAATTAAAGATTTTAATATAAACAAACTATCTGTGGTAATCGGCAGGTTACTCGACAGATCCATACAGTAAAATTCAATTAGTCCGAGGATGATCAAACTTGCCCTTTATGCAGATCAGATGATTAGACTCTTCTACATGTACTAGATGTTTGGCATATAAATGTATTTATCAATGTTATAAAGAACACGTGTATTTGTTGTGACATTTGTCACATGACTAGATATACCGGTTTGAAGGTATTTTCTATAGAGTAATGAGTATTTCACGGACTAATATAAGCGGGAAGAATTGTAACGGTAAATCTATGTGTAGTTAATTTGTCATTCGACGCTTGCAATTCGGACAGTTAAGTCTGGTCATTTCTTCAATATGGCCGAACATACAGAAGAAAGTTTACTTCTACAAGACGACTCGTTACCGGATAAAAGCAGTGATGGTGCTAACAGATCATCTTCTGATAGGGACTTACATGACACGTTCTCTCTATTCAAGTTATACATGGACGGGAAAATGGATAGCCTTGAATCCAAGTTGGTACGTGAACAAGACGCAATGTCCAAGAAGATAAAAGAGGAAGTCTCTATCAAGTTCAAGCACGAAGGAAACCGAATTCAATTTAAGTTTAACGAAGAAATCGTGAACGATCTCAAAAAGCTTTACAAGTCAATACTGTCAACAGAGTCACATAGTATTCGTGTTGTTTTGGATTTGCTGGATAAAGTTAAAGGCCGCAATAAGCTTATAAGGATTGCTGATTCTTCCCCGACAGGATGGTCAACCGTCCGTGAGTATGAGTCCAATTATATTGCTTCTGACAGTGAAGATGAGAAGAAAATTCGCCAGGCGGAGAGTGGAGCTATGCGCACGATGAAAGACAAGACAAAAGGACGTCCCGCTCCGTATTCCAACAAACCCAGATTGCCACCAGCCGAAACCTATGCTAATCCTATTGTAAGCAGTTCGGGCATTGGAAAAAAAATTGCCCCCTCAAATCTGGATCTGTTGGTGCCGGATCGTCTGGACTTGCCAATCAAAAGTAAATCTGCAGATGCACCCAGAAATTTAAATGAAAATATAAATTTACTGATATAGATTGTTTTGAACGTGAATATGAGTCACAGTATGAATTAGATAATTTCTTAACTGAAATTCATTATTTGAAGAAATAAGTCATAATTTCATGTCATTTACGGGTGTTAAAGTAAGGTTAGCCAAGCATGTAACATTTTAGGAAAGTATTGAGGCAAATTACTTTGTTATTGACACAATACGTAACGGTTATGTCATTCCATTTATTGACCCGCCGGTAAAAATGTTTCTTAAGAATAATAAATCGGCACTAATGAACGAATCTTTTGTCAATCAGACTGTCTGAGTTAGTTTCTACAGGTTGTGTTGTTGAAGTACCATTTCAACCTCATGTTGTCAATCCATTAAGCGTAGCGATTCAAAAATCTGACAAAAAACGGCTTATTCTTGACTTATCTTCTTTAAATAGATCAATCAAAAAAGATAAAATAAAATTTTAAGATTGGAAGATAGCAGTTCAGTATTTTCAGAGAGATTCGTACATGTATAAATTTGATTTAAGTTCTGGATATTTTCATTTGGACATTTATCCGCAGCAACAAATCTTTTTAGGTTTCAGATGGAATAATAGATTTTATTGTTTTACAGTTTTAGTATTTGGAATATGTACGGGCCCATATATATTTACAAAATGTCTGAGACCTATGGTCAAATATTGGCGTGAAAACGGTATAGATGTTGTTTTGTACCTTGATGATGGTTTTGGTATGTGTACAGATAAATCTAAGTGTATAGAAGATTCAGATTTTGTTAAGAAATCTTTAGAAGACGCCGGTTTTCTCATTAATGAAGGAAAGTCAATTGTGTCCCCTGTACAGTCATTAGAATGACTTGGTATTGTTTGGAATGCTAGCGAATTTAGTCTTGTTATCCCAGACAGACGTGTAAATGATTTGCGTGTATCGCTTGTGTCAGTTATTGGAAGATTTCCTTATATAACTGCTAGGACCTTAGCTCAGGTTGTAGGTAAAATTATTTCCATGGCTCCAGTCATTGGCAATGTAGCTAGAATTATGACAAAATTTTGTTATATGGCAATAGAGTGTAGAACAGAATGGGTCAAATGGCTGTTATTTCCATGTCCATACAAAGTCTTATCAGAACTGCATTTTTGGTTAAAAACATACATAGTTTAAACATTAAGTTGTTGGGTCATTACTCAAAGTCACATGTTGTAATTTACTCTGACGCCAGTGGTAAAGGGGCACAAGAAAATTTTTCATGAAACGTGGGATTTTTCTGAAGCTCAAGAAAGTTCGACATGGAGGGAGTTGAAGGCTATAAAGCTAGCCTTGATATCTTTCAAAAATGTTTTTGAAGGCAAAACGCTTAAATGGTACACAGATAATCAGAACTGTGTTAATATTGTAAAAGCTGGTAGTTACAATTTTTAGCTTTGTCGATTTTTTCGGTCTGTATTCAAAAATGTATTTCCATTGACATTCAATGGATTCCTAGATCGCAAAACTCTCAAGCTGATTATATCAGTAGAATGGTTGATTACGAGGACTGGGGCGTATCAAATGAGTTTTTTCAATTTATGAATGATTTATGGGGTCCTTACACAATAGACCGGTTTGCAAATTCTCAGAATGCAAAAGTGTGTAGATACAATTCTATGTTTTGGAACCCGTGTGCAATAGCTGTAGATGCTTTTACACAAGATTGGTCAAATGAGAATAATTGGTACCACCTGTTTATTCGGTTATTCGGTGTATTAAGCACTTGATTTACTGTAAGGCCAAAGGGACCTTGATTGTTCCTAAATGGAAATCGGCAGCCTATTGGACTAAGATTTTTGATAAAAACCTAGAATACCAGGTACATGTTACAGATGTAATTGAATTTATAGATACAGAAGGTATCTTTGTAAGAGGGTCGAACCCAAGTTCTATATTTGCTCAAGAACAATTCATAACACCAGTTTTGGCGGTTATGTTAGATGCTACTGGGTAGCGGTGACACGGTCATATACATAATATTTGGCATGATTACGTTTATTAATGATTTACCAATAATGTATTGGTGGTGACAAGGTCAAGAATTATAGTTGACAAGGTCAAATGTATGTGATAAGACTTCTGGTTTAATGTTAGGTATGGTCATGCTAATTTTAAAATATATATTATGTTTTGAGCTTATTAATTTTTATAACGTTAACACATTTTACAGACATTTTCAATGTTGGGATATGGCAATCATTGTCCAGCTAAATTCATCCTTGTATGCCTGATCATCTTGTACAGAAGCTTCCAGATTATGTTCTATCGTCGAGGGCGGACAGCCCTAGAAAGAAGTACACATATGGATTCAACTATTGGTGTAAGTGGTCAAAATTACATTGCATTTCTTCATTACCAGCTTCTACTGCTCATATTGCATTATACTTAGTCCATATATCAGAAACATTCAACTCTACAAGTAAAATAGATGAGGCTGTATATGCGATTTCTTGGGCACACAAGCTGGCCGGTTTTCCGAACCCTTGCAATTCCGACTTGGTTATTTCTGTTCGTGAAGGGTCATACAGAAAAATTGGACACAAAATTAACAAAAAAGGAACCTATTACAGCTAACATTTTATCAAAAGTTGTTCATTTATATGGTCAAGATTGTAACAATCTTAAAGATGTACGCATTGCATGCATGTGCTTATTAAGTTATGCAGGATTTTTAAGATTTTCTGAATTAGCTAATTTGAAAAGATCTAATGTAACCTTTTTACCTACTCATGTTAAGCTATTTTTAGAACAGAGCAAAACTGATGTTTACAGGGAAGGTCGTGATGTAGTTATTTCTAAAACTGGAAATAATACTTGTCCAGTGGCTATGTTAAAACATTATATGAAGTTAGCTCAAATGGCAGAAAATTCTGACGAATTTGTATTCAGGTCTTTAAGTTATTGTAGTAAAAGTGGAACTTATAAATTAAGGAAAAATTCACCACTTTCATACACTAGAGCTAGAGAAGTATTGTTGAATGCATTAGAACCCATCGGTTTAGATAAAAAAACAGTTCGGTCTTCACAGTTTACGTTCAGGTGGAGCAACCGCTGCATCAGCAGCAGGGGAGGAAGATCGTCTATTTAAAAAACATGGGCGATGGAAAAGCGAAAATGCTAAAGATGGTTATATAAAAGAAAGTATAGATAATAGATTGTCAGTATCTAAACAATTGGGTATATAAGATATAATTATTGCTGTAAAATAATTATTATCTGTTCCCTTTCTTTGTTTTCATTCGATGCTTAACTGTACTGTCCAGGCGAGCTGATATCCCAAATAGTGTTTGGTTTTTTATTTATAAATATTTTATGTTCGTTTGAGTTGACGAACAAGAACATAAATGTATTTATCAATGTTATAAAGAACACGTGTATTTGTTGTGACATTTGTCACATGACTAGATATACCGGTTTGAAGGTATTTTCTATAGAGTAATGAGTATTTCACGAGCTAATATAAGCGGGAAGAATTGTAACGGTAAATCTATATGTAGTTATTTGTCATTGGACGCTTGCAATTCGGACAGTTAAGTCTGGTCATTTGACACACTTTTATTTGTCAATATTGTAAATTGATTTATTCATGCTTATGATTGATGTGGATGTTTTTTTTAAGATTATACGTGCTTGAAAAGATTGTTAACAAAGATATTTCTTTTGTAGATTGTGTATAATTGGAAAATGATATGTTGAACATGTTGAAGCAGCGGCTACGGGCGTGCAGACAAATATTGTAAATAAATGAATAAACATGCTTAACTGTACTGTCCAGGTGAGCTGATATCCCAAATAGTGTTTGGTTTTTTATTTATAAATATTCTATGTTCGTTTGAGTTGACGAACAAGAACATAATCATATAAGAAAATTACAATTTCAAATACTGGAAGATGGAGGATTATTCGATTATATTTTACTGATTTTAACAATGAATTGGATTTATTTCCAAGTGGTTCAGTATTGGATGGATTTACGAAAGAATAAGTTGCCATATGAGTCTGAGTCCCTTCAGATAACATTTGTCAAAAACAAGAACCTCAAAGGAATCCAGATCATGTACTTTCACATTTAGATATATTGATGCTGTTTTTTTCCATTTGAACTGACTCTCTGTTGTTATTCCGAGTATTTCTTATTACTAATAGATACCTTGGATGGTCTTCCGGAACGACCGGATTGCTCTTCAAGTGTAAACAGTCGTCTGTATAGCCATTAGTTTCAACCAGAAGAGGATGATTTCTGGGTATTTCTTCTGACATCTCTAGATGATCTATCTGATGTCCTAAAACTAATTTTTTCAGATAGGATTCCGTTAAAACATCCTCCAGAACTAGGAATTAATGACACATCAGTCACGGCTTTTTCTGCCTAAATTTTTTACTTTATTATCTCCGTACATGAATCTATGGCAAAATAGATTTTTTTTTTTAAATTATCTATTTCATCCTCCTTAGAACTAATATAACAACTTCACCTGCACGGTACGAATTATTTTTCCACCAAAAATAATAAATCACAATCTTTGATGATGTTCTACCATGTTTAAATACAAGTAAAAATTTGAATGGAAAACATTTGTAACAATAGAAAGATTTTAAAAATATACATGTCCCTTTTGTAATCTGGATTTCACAAATGTTGTATTGACCCAAATGAAGTAACTTTTTGATGAGTTTACCGTACAGTTGCTGCCTGAACTAGTGTACATTTTAAAACATAAAAAAACACTTGGCTTGCAAAAGTATCAATTTTCAGATACATTAAAATCTATATATCTCAGCCATCAAACTGCATCAACTTTTGTTTTCGCTATGTCACATTTTAAAAAGATAATGAAGTGGCGGTTTGTGGGAAACTTCAACCAGACTGCATCTCTTTATAACAATTATGAGAGTGTCAACAATGAGCATTTCCAATTTTTACTGGTCATCTCATTTACCTACCTTTACTCACTCAACACGGAAGTGCTTGTGCTGGGGGTAGGAATCTTTTGCTCCTTAATCAATTCTTAACTCAAGTGTAAAGTCTGTTCTTTTGCATCTTCTTCTTCCTACAGTTTCCCTCTGTCCAAACAAGTCTGTCATATTCCTCCCCAACAACCCTAAAATACATGACAAAGGGACATGCATAAGTATAGTTTATAAAGGTAGTATGATAAAAGACTAGTGTCTCACTTTCACCTAATTTTACGTGTTTAAATTTTGCTTCACAATTTTATTCAATTACCCTTCAACCTATATAGCCTAGTCAATCTAGCTCTAAAATCACTCAACCTCCAACTAATTGCAACACAAGCTTTTTTTTTAGTGAAAAATATAATATAGACTTGTACTAACAACATACTACAACTATACATTGATATGATTTGCGGAAAAGGTTATTTTGGGTGAAATATGTGGTTTTTAGAGAAAAAATGCTGAAAACTGGAAAAGTAGAAAAATTATTATTTATTGTTGCATTTTTAGACCTTAAGCTTGTGGAAGACAGGAAACCTTATCTTATTAGACTATAAAGTAGTCCATTAGCTATTATTACTCATATTGAAGTAGTTTTGAGGTGAAAAGAGTGATTTTTAGTGAAAAAACGTCGAAAACTGGAAACACAGAAAATCTCCCTTGTTAATGGTTAATAATTTTGAATTTGATCTATAAAGAAAAAAGAACATACTATTTTATGCTTATTTTGTGAAGTCCTTTAGTTATCAGTATTAATATTTGGGTAATTTAGTCGAATATATGTTTTGAGACAGAAAACACAATAACTGGAATTGAAAAAAAATCTTGGTTATTGGTGGTTAAAACTTTCGAATTGAGATATAAATAGTAAATACTTTCTGATGTTCATCATAAGAAGTCCTGTAGAAATTAGGATTGAAATTTTTTTTTGTGTAAAATATGATGTGTACAGTAAAATTGTGAAAATCAAAAAATCAAAAGCTCGGTTATTCATGGTTATTCATGGTCAAAACTTTTAACATAGGATCTTAAAGACAAACTTTATTATCTTATGATTATTTGCATATGTATTCCTCTTGTTATCGATATCAATAATGACCAATTTGTTGTGTGAAATATTTTGTTTACAAACTAATTACAAAATAAGAATGTGTCCATAGTACATAGATGCCCCACCGCACTATCATTTTCTATGTCCAGTGGACTGTGAAATTGGGGTCAAAACTGTAATTTGGCAAAATTAGAAGGATCATATCACAGGGAGTATGTGCACTAAGTTTCAAGTTGATTGGACTTCAACTTCATCAAAAACTACCTACCTTGACAAAAACCTTTAATAGAATCGGTGAAGACGGACGAACGAATGAACGGATGCTCAGACTGAAAAACATAGTACCCCTCAGTGAGAGGCATAACAAATGAAAATTTTAAAATCTTGGTTACTACCAGCTTGATTTAAAAAAAAACGTAAAGTTGAGAATGGAAACAGGAAATGTGTCAAAGAGAAAACAAGTCCCCTGTTATCGGTCAATGTGACCCCTAAATTATTGTGTACATTATTTCAGCGAAATTGAAACCACTCTTGAAACTCCAATACATACACATGAATCAAAATTATCAACAACAAAAACCACAAATGCAAGACAAACTAAGGCTAGGGTTCCTGACTTGGGATACGTGTAATAAAGTGGCTGGGAGAAAACATGTTGTTTGAGAACTCAACCCTTCCATTGTTTCTCTAGACAATGTAGAATAAATATACACACAGTAAAACTCAGTTTTAAAGAAGTGCATTTTGTGGAAGTTTGAAATTGTTATCTAATGTAACTGTTAAGTATTTATAGAAATTAAATATGTAGCTATACTAAACCAAAAATTAGATTGTGTTAAATTATAACTGTGAATAAGTTTGGTTACTGCCTTTGATTTTGTCATGTTAATTGCTGGAAGAGATATTTTTCTAGTGTCATTGCATTATCATTGATTGTAGTCCTTTTTTGTGTATTTTTTCTTTAGCTACTTTTTCAACATTTGAATTGCATAAAATCACAGTTAGGCACAGACCAATTTTACTTAGCAAGCTCTATCAATATCAAGGTTTAATTTCAGATATGTAAGCTTTTTAATTTTTTGGAACCTACACTAGTTCACTGAATTAACATGAAATGTAGAAATTGTTTAAGGCAATTTCAAGAGATGCTTTGTCAAATTATGATTATAATTTTACATGAAGAGCTTAAATTTAAATAGCAATTGTACAAAAGTTGTCAAATTTTAGATGTTGAAAATGAGATAAGCCGAATGAATTGATGGGATAACTTCCTGGAGTGTAAATAGAAACAGCGCATTGGCGGATTCCTACCTTGGAACCCCTCTTTATTTTGCACGATCATTGCATTTGAGTGGGGACATATAGTTGGACCCCCCCTTTTGTCCTGGGTTGGAAACCCCCTCTTTTTTAAATGGCCCAGGTCCACTTTGTCAGTGATCTCTTGGTAGTATGTATTTAACCATGATTTATTGTTAAATCTCCCAATTCTAAAAACATAAGATGTTGTATGATTGGCAATGACAAAATGTCCACCTGAGATAAAAATGATGAGGGTGTGGATGTTAACAACTAAAATAGTTCATCGTTAAAATATAAAACTGTTAAGACAATGAATGGAAAAATAAATATGACAGACAGCAAACAATAAACACCATGTACTCAAGCGCCACTAACTTGTGATTATCATAGTGTGCAGGGTTAACCATGTTTGCAAGCATGCAATCAGCCTTCCATAATAAGGAACAGTTTTGAAATAGCAAACAACATATTAAAGTGCAAATGGTAAACTCAGTTTGAAAGGGCTCAACTCAAAAAGGTCAGCACAGAGTACATACTAAACCAATTAACAAAATGACACTGAGTTCCAATAGCTAGTTCAAAGCTAATAACAGTTGTTGAACACATATTCTTAGCACCGACTAAAATAAAAATATGTATACATTCGATTGGAAACCAGTGAAAAGTGGGTTTAGTGTTATTATTATATATTATATTGGTGTTTTGGGAGTCGACTTTCCTGGTATGGAACTTGCGCCCTTCTGGGTTTAGAGTTTAGAGTTTCAACCAAAGCTCTCTGTATATGGTGTGTAAGTAATAAGATCGTCGCTCATTACATGAGTAGTTTATATCATTTGCTTCAGGAGCCTGGAATTTCCATTCCGAGTAACATACAACCATTTAACACTCATCATTCTTTTTTTTTCGATTTTAAATCTTAACATGTTTGTTCAAGCAGAAAAAAGAAAAAAATATTTCCTTTTAAAACATATAAAAGTTGTGTTAAAAATATAAATTAAAAACTTTGAATTTCGAAAAATTAGTCTGGCTAAAAAAATCATTTTTTAATGGCCAAACACATATGTTTCAACAACACCTCTCCCAACTAAAATTAACTTAAACACAGGGGTAGATTTCTTTCAGAACCCTAGTAAGATTGTGACTATGCTGGTAAATCTAATTCATAATAGTCTTCTATAACAGGTTACCTACCATCACTATTGTGGAGAATTAGATCTTTGAATTGTAAAATAGCAGAACACAGTCTCGGTCTATATGTTTATTTAAATATACAAATTTTGATACAGGACAGTGATTCACTTGTAATATTATTCTTTTGAATTGAGATAATTTTGCATTGTATTTTATTACTAGAACAGTTTTAAAAAATAAAAATCATTTTTTGGATAAATTATTTTTTTTCAATTTTGGCAAATAAGGGGAAGTAACTGGAATAACCGTTTCACAAATGATATCGGATATGTTCCTTACGTCGTAACTACAATCCCCTTCCCTTTCATGAATTTGACCTACCGAATTAGACTATTTACCGGATTTGTAATCACATAAGCAACACGACGGGTGCCGCATGTGGAGCAGGATCTGCTTACCCTTCCGGAGCACCTGAGATCACCCCTAGTTTTTGGTGGGGTTCGTGTTGTTTATTCTTTGGTTTTTTACGTTGTGTCATGTGTACTATTGTTTTTCTGTTTGTCTTTTTCATTTTTGGCCATGGCGTTGTCAGTTTGTTTTGGATTTACGAGTTTGACTGTCCCTTTGGTGTCTTTCGTCCCTCTTCTTTTACTTATAATATATTTTCGTGAATTAAACCACTTTCCGCAAAATATATTTTTGAATAGTTTTAGTATGTTGTTAATAGATAGTAACAGACTTGTTTTTCAGAGAAAAACCTTGTGTTGCAATTAGTTGCAGGTTGTTCTCTAAATTGACTAGACTAATACTGTTATAGTATGGTAAGGACAGGTTTGTAGTTGTTTTACAAGTAATGTATGTGGTCATGCCGCTGCCACAAATGCCCCCTTGTCTGTTACTTTGTTCATCCAGATATTTATAGATACAACATTTGATTGGCTATCTCCTCTTACAGTTTTTGAGCTTCAGCTTTAATGTTTTGCAGGATGTTTATAAAATTAAATAAGGTGTGAATGGCAGAGGATTATGATTTTCATCAATTATTTACAATATGACAGGTAGAGGTAATTGGACTTCGTCATTTATTTAGTCACCCAAAGACTTTTATCAGTCAGGCAAAGACATCACTTCATTTACAAAACCCACAACAATCTAAAGCACAGGCATTTCCTCATAATTAACATATATTCTTTTATTATAAATTCAATGACTGATTAGAGCATCATTTGTTTTTAAAGATCTTTAACAAACACATTGCATTAAAACCAACCAATAATTTAAATCAAAAGAAAAGCCCTACAGGTAAGTTAGTGAGTAGTTTTTAAGGTTTTGTGACTTTCTTTTTATTTCAAATTTACTTTGGGGAAATGTCCAGTAGAAAGAGGTCTTTTTCTGGTCCTGTAACATCGTCCAAGGAACCGATTGCTAAGAGAAAACGATACTTTTGTACTTGGGAGTCCGAGTTCAAATGGGTAAAGGAAAGCGATCGAGGACCGAATAATGCGTTGTGCACTTTACGTAATTCCCATATTTACATTGGATCATCTGCAAAAGTGACCTAGTCCGACATTCAAAAACTGCTGCACACTTGAAAGTTGTATCATGTCAAAATCAGTCCAAAGTCGATTTCTTTCTTCCTGCCAGGTTCTAAAAATCCTTTAAATGAGAAAATCACCAAGGCGGAAACACTTTTTGCATACTTTGTTGCTGAACACAATCTTCCATTTGCAATTGCAGATCACTTCACAAAACTTTGTAAATTATTGTTTACCGACAGTGAAAATGCCAAAGGTTTTTAATGTGGAAGAACAAAGACTACACAAAATGTAAAGAGGGCGGTCAACCCAAGTCTTTTGAATAGCGTTGTTCAAAAATGTAGGTCACAGCCCTTCACTATTATGTGTGACGAAAGCACAGATTATGGTCAGGACAAATGCTTGGTAATATTAGTAGGATTATTTGATAATGAATTACAAATGCCTCTAACTAGATTTTTGGACATGTCTTTTGTCAATATTGGAACTGCTGTGAACCTGTTTCATGCTATGGACCAGACACTCACAAAACATGAAATTCCGTGGTATAATGTCTTTGGTCATTTTTGTCAGACAATTGTAGTGTTATGAGAAGCAAACACAACTCTGTAATATCACGTATTAGAGAAAGACAGCCACTAGTAATGGACATGGGCTGTATTTGTCACCTAGCAAGTTTGTGTGTTGTGGCAGCTGTGAAGCTGATTTCACTGTCTGTTGAGGACTTGATCTTTGATATCTATTGCCATTTCAATCAAAGTTCTAAAAGAAAGGAAGAGTATAAGGTATTTTCAGAATTCCTAGACATAGATCCATTAAAGATTATCAAACATGTGCGTACACGATGGCTGTCTCTTAAGAAATGTGTAGACCGTACTCTACACCACTAGCCAGCACTATTATCTTACTTCAAAAGTCACAAGGATTTTGAAAAGGAAGGCCGAATCAAACGAATTGCAAAACTGCTGGACACCCCTGAAATGAAAATGTATTTTCTTTTTTTAAATGATGAAATGGAACCATTGAATGATATCAATACAGCATTTCAGGTAACAAATAAAATTCTGGACATTTTTAATAGCAATTATGTCAATTCTGTTTATCAACTAGCAACTATGTTATTTCTATCAGCTTTGTGATATATTTATTAATGTATCCATATTTATTTCAGGCTGATGCATCTTAGATTGGGTAACTCCATGATCAGGTCAAAAGATTGCTGAGAATCTTTTTGAAAAGATTTGTTAAGACATCAGTCATTGTCACTCACACATTTGTAACACAAGTTCCATTTGATGATGTTGACCATTTCCTGCCTGATGATAAACTTGTTGTGGGACTGCCATGCAGAGGTTATATTGCAGACCAACAAGATGAAATTGGTGTTGGAACAGAAAAGAAATGTACAGGTTGGTATTACTTCTTGTTGTCAGTTGTTGTTGAAGTTGGTAATACTTGTACTTTATAAAGGTATATTAAAATATGTCATATGTAAAGTGTACATGATCAAAAACACAATTTTTTCTTTATATTATTCAGAACAGCCAGAAACTTATATATAAAGATAGTATCCAAGATGATTGATAAGTTTCCCTTCTCCGACACCACCTTGCAGAAATTGCTTTTATAAACCCTAGGATGAAAACCAAGACTTTTTCTGTAAATTATTAACAAATGATTATCCATCTTAAACATTATCATTTGCAATCAAAACTACATGTGTGAGAGGACAACTATCTATTTGATAGAGTATTCAAATTTTACTTTTTTCCTTCTTTTTCAGTTACAAAGCTGGCTACCAGGTTTCCACAGGCCATAGGGTGTGAAAATACATCAGAACTTCTAGACCAGTTTACAGAGTACCAGCTGTTATCTCCTGATGATCTTTCCACCTTTGACCAGGACAGCATCATTCTGGGGAGAAATGGCAGAAGTTGATGACATCTTCAATGATAAAAAAGGTTTTAACATATTTTGAAAGCTTGCTAAGCAATTTTTAGTTTTACCAAATACCAATGCTGATTGTGAAAGAGCCTTTTCTATCATAAAAAAGATATACCCAGAGTTTAGATCTGAGCTGAACACTTTTGTCATGCAAATTTAATCAAACTGGCAGTTGCTATGAGTATCAGCTTAGTTGTGATGTGCTGAAAGCAGTAAAACAGGCCACCATTGAATATAATAAAAGTTTACAGTAGAATGTTTAAAAAAAATAAAAAATAATTGTATTAAAGATATTAGATATTATAGATAAATGAGAGTGTGGTATGAGTACCAATGGGACACCTCTCCATCCAAGTCACAATTTGGTCATTTTAACTATCCGCGTCGATGTCACGCGTTTTCACATGTCATGTCATGTCATGATTTCCCATTGTCAAAGGTTGGCAAGTATGAAAATTATATTGACAGGAAATTACGATTCAATTTTTTTTCTAGGAGTTACGCCCCTTTGAACTTATTTGCCTCAATTTACTACTGCAAGAGTCTGTCAGCGCAACTCCTCTGAAACCACAAAACAGAATTTCCTAATATTTGGTAAATAATAAGGACATACTATATATGTGCATATTGACAGGAAATTATTATTCAATATTTTTTATTATACAATTTTTATTTCTTACAGTTATTGACTTTCTCCAATATCAATATTGGGTATATAAACTCATCATAGATACCAGGACATAATTTTGTATATACGCCAGACGCGCGTTTCGTCTACAAAAGACTCATCAGTGACGCTCGAATCCAGAAAAGTTAAAAAGGCCAAATAAAGTACGAAGTTTAAGAGCATTGAGGACCGAAATTCCTAAAAGTTTTGCCAAATACATCTAAGGTAATCAATCTATGCCTGTGGCAGAACAGCCTTAGTAATTCAAAAAATTCAAAATGTTGTGAACAGTAAATTTATAAATATAACCATATCAATGATAATTCATATCAGCACAAAATGTGAGCGTGCTCACTAAGGTTCTTTAATTTTAACTTTTTTTTTTACCACTTCCCCTCTCTTTGCTAGCTCTCTATTAACCGATACCACTTTTGCTCCAACCTCAATATCATACAATATCATAAGTTGCATTATAGGTCTGTGATACATTATGGGTCTATTCTAAAAAGTTTCTACATGTACAGAATACATATTCTTTCAAAAAACGTTATGAATATACTAGTAGTTAACTTTCCTCTAAGTTCAGTATTTTTGTGATTTTACTTTTTTTCATAAATTATTTTGCACAGATTCCGACGGATACATTTAAAAATAACAGTTTCCACACCCACGTCCGAGAACGGTAACGAACGGTAGTTAAGTGGTAGGTACATGGTTACCTTCACAACATTTGTGGTTTCGTTCATTTTCAAATATACATCGAAAATGTCTGTCGATGTCTGATAACGCAACTCCGAACAAATGGCACTAATATTGCTTAAAAAACCCTTAAACGGCGACTTTGGTTCCGGCATTTAAATTTTTTGTACTATAGCAACTTTATTTAACGGGATGCGGAATTATCCAAAACAATTCAGGGCAAATTCCGTTTGTTTGTTGAAAAAAAATGTGTTCTCCGCAAGATTTCTATTATCTTTTGCTAATATCATAGTTCAAGAATTTCTCTCAGCGAATCGCAGACCTTAAAAAAGGATACTTCAAGCGGCTGTTATTTTTTTTTATTACCATAACTATGTACGTTTGAATTCTCTTTGCACTTTTAGTGATTTGACAAGTTACCTGCTAGAAATTCATCTAGAAACAAATATAAGTAGATTTGTTATTAGAGAAGACGTCATACTTAAGCTAATATGAATTGATAGTTCAATTATGGATCTTTGATAAACATCAAAGTAGTTATGATCAGATTTTATTTGCAAATGCAAAATAAGAAAAGCATTGTATATATGTAAAGTAATTTTCCTCCACTGAGAATTGCACATACCCGAGAATCATCTGGCAAAACAATGCTGTAAAAAACAGGTTTTCCATCTTTCTACGTTATTTCTACTGATGGAAGTAAATGGAATCTGATGCAAAGGAAAACAACTTTCTGCACTTTCAACTGCCTATCAGCTCGTTTCATCAGACTGATAAACGGATCAACAGCAATTTTCTTATTGAACGTCGTATGCAGTTTACATGTTTTGAAAAAAGAATTCTTTATAGACATAACAGAAGCATATCAAAAATTCTAATTGCCTTGTTTAGAGGAAAACATTTCTTCGATACTGATTCAGTTAGATGGGATACATTTGTGTGAAAACAATTGGACAAGTTCGTCTGAAATTAATAAGTTTTCTTCGTGGAAAATGAAAATATCACGCTCTCTGTAAGAAGAACCAAATTAGCAAATCTTTGAAAAAGTTTTGTATGTGAATCGTTGAAGGCTAAATTTCGCGCTTATTTCTGTAGGATTTTACATCTTTTCAGATCGGAACAAACTTATCAAAATACATTGTTTATTTGTTTTATGTTTGAATAAGAATACAATGTTTCCCCCTTAGCATTAAGTGACTGACAATCAATTTATAACAGCCCTAAACCCTACTTGTAATGAATTTCGCCAATTAGTGCTGTTGCCCTCATATGTCAATAATATCTGTTCTACAAGTGTCATCGAATCATGTTTTCTGCTAAATAAAAATAAGATGAGAAAGGAGTGCGAAAGAGACTTTCCACAAGAGACAAATTGGTTTATCCGATGTAACTTGAAGACATTACCAGATAGATATATATTCACTACATGCTAGTAATCTAGCTATAAGATACGAATGAAAGCGATAGTTTATTTTTGTTAAGTAAATTCGTTTAACATTTTTAAAGAAATGTATATCTATATTTATATATTTATTTGCTATTGTACATACTTTATATCTGTACTTCAGAATGTTTCATAATTGATTCATAACAATAATACGAGATGCAACTTGCTCAAATCGATTTGAATATTGTCCAGTGATATTCTTCTATAATGCGTCTTCTCTTTGATATATACTATAATATTTATTCTGTTATAAACACGGTAATTTTTTTAGTTTTACCGTTTTATAGATGGTACATCATGTCATAAATAAAGTCTTAGAATCCATCGCAACAGTATAATCATGTGCATTAATAAATTACACAATTAATACACCAGTACATGATACATCTCAGGATTAAAACTACCATTTGTGTTTATGACTTATTGAAATGTTCATTGATATTAAATTTCTGTTGTTCTGGTTCTGTCTTGGTTTGAACTACATCAGTATTAAGACATCAAAGTAATTAAATCTATTAACCTTCGACTCAAGTGGTTTTCTGAAGCTGGAATCTGTCGGGCTCCTTTGTCTTTGATTTTGGTTGCAAATCCTGTCATTCATGCTTAACTTCTTGTGTTCTTATAACGGAATGCATTTGCTTTTGTAATATAAAATATTGTCCGCCATGAAATATTGTCTGTTGGACAAAATTTCATATGAAATATTGTCTTAAGACACCATTTCATAATGAAATATTGTCAAGGATACCATTTCATTATGAAATATTGTGCTTGTCCAATGTTTTGGCACTGCCTTAAAGACAATATTTCACTATGAAATTTTGTCAATGACAATATTTCACTATGAAATTTTGTCCATGACAATATATCATTATGAAACGTGTCTGCAAACAATATTTTATATCAAATTTTGTCATCAGCATAATATTAATTTTCCCGATAGGATACTGTCCATAATAAAAATTCTTGTTCAAAGTTATACAAGTTATTTTACACAAACATGCAGCATCAAGATTTTTGAATAATAATAAACAAATATTTTGTAATTTGGTTATTAATTTATATATTTATATAGATACATTACTCTTTCTTATTTGTCTTCACGAATTACAAGTCTTTTCATAACTTCATTTGATTGTTCATTAAATTTCATTGTTCTGTATACAAAAGAAATTAGACTTCCTTCTAATTACTCTCTTCTGATTTTCTGAAATTCCTTCCAGTAAAACTTTTAGACGGAGAAACTCAAAAAGTATTTTATACTCCTTGCCATCCATAATGACAAAACTAGTTTTCTATTTATACCTGTATCTATATATTAATATTTTTGTTATTGTCAATTGAAGAAAACACTTTTAATGATATTTTTAAATATCATGATATATGATGATAACCTCCCCTTCATAAGACAAAATTTCATAACAATCAGTCTATGAAATATATATTGTTTTAATATAAACATGATTACTTCCCTTTAGCTGGACAAAATTTCATACTATTCATCTGTGAATTATTGTAATCAAACAGACCAAATTCCACTATGAAAATTTTTCCATCTCAAGACATAATTTTATAGATGAGGACAGAATTTTATAGTACATAGTCATGATATATTGTCTTGTTGGACAATATTTCATAGGACATTATTTTGCTTTACACTTTCACCACCTTACAGTTAGTAAACAATTTGGACAAACAAACATTTACTGATAAAACGCGGACGAGAAAGGAGACACCTTAATGTAGCGCCAATAGTAAATACTAGACCTAAAATTAATTTTGCTACGTGTTTTTGATCATAACATGACAAGAAATTAATAATTTGAGTTTAGATATATCTCTTTCGCACTAGATTATAAATAAGGATTCAAGTACACATCACATTCTGTGTTTTTATACCGAAAAATATCGAGGAAGTACTTTTATTACAGAAAAAACTTAATCTTTCGTCTTATGTTTCAGCTTATCTTGTTATAGACGGAAGATACAAATTAATTTATAGAACTTATTAAATGGCCTCACTCTACAAAAAAGTTACTGAAAGTTCCCTTATACATGAATACAGGACTTGTGTACTTCATATTAGCGTCACAAATGCCTTGAACATTTAAGCTGTGGAAATAATTTCTACAAACAAATGTTTGCCCCTCTTCACATGGCCTGATTATAAAAATCAATGTACCACCAAAAGCACTTGCAACATTTGGCATTTGTCTCATTAGTGCTTGGTCTATTGGGAACACATCTTACATAGAAGAGCCGTGACTATTAATTCTGTAACAGCCGAAGAAATTCGACTGTGTATACCTTATATCACCGATAGGATCTTTAAGATGCAAATTAGGTAGGGGAGCAAGTTTGTCATTGTTGGTCTTTCCAGGTGAGGGACAAGAACATCAACAATCGGTCTACGATATTATTTCTATATCTTTGAGATTTTCCATGCTATTTGTTCGGTCTCAGAAAACTCTTAATTCAATTTGCCCTATGTCCACTGTGTCTAAGGTCAGTTAGGCGATAGCAATCTGTGTTGCTGTGGTTGCTTTGCCACATATTCAACTACACACAAGTCCAAACAGCTAAATTAATATAACTATTAACCGTCTAGGTGGTCTGTTCATTGATGATTTCAAGTGTCTGTCTAAAAAAAGTGTTTTAGAAAAACTATTCACCGAAATACAAATAATTTTTCCAACAAACGTTTAAGAAAAGTAATTGTGCATTTGCTTGAAAATGTACAGATAATATGTTCATTGTCATTGTTCATATATTTTTTAACCGGATTTCCGAATGAAAAATCGGTTATTAATTTGTGGATGAACGGTGTACGGGCGGGTGGCTGCCTAACAGTGTCCGTGCAGTTACCCATGCATTTCCTCATAAACTGTTCGACCAAAGCTTTTCAAATTGTTGTTACTGATGACAAAATGTAGGTCAAAATCGTTCAGAAAGAGGGATGAAAGATACCAGAGGGACAGTAAAACTCATAAATCGAAAATAAACTGACAATGCCTGGCAAAAAATGAAAAAGACAATCAGACCAACAATAGAACACATAAAACATAGAAAAATAAAGAATAAGCAACACGAACCCAACCTTAAACTATGGGTGATCTCAGGTGCTCAGAAGTTATTGTTCTTGAAAGATTGGAAATGGTATTTACAGTCTTGTCTATGCTTTTACTCATCCACATTTCACATTTTATTATGTTGTCAAAATGGAGATCAAGAGTAACATAAACGATCTTCACTTTTACATTTCGGAAGTTAGGGTTTTTGTGATATTAAAAATTGCAAAGACATAAATAAATGTTGAAAAAGTGGTTTGCTGTCGCTCTGGCAGTTTCTTATTTGAAATCAGCCGTAATAAGTAAATTCTATGTTAAACTTTAAAAAAAACCGGTTAAAAATTATTATATCAAAATGGTAAAGTGAAATCAGTTTTAAAATTGTTTTAAGATTTCAAATGACATAATATTGATATAAGGATTCCGCACTATTCGGTGGAAACGCTTCTTTATGTATCCTTATATCGTTGTTATGTCAATAAAATACACTTTTATTGTATAGGATATGTGTCCTCCCTAAACATGCATTTTTTTATTAGCCATTAAGTTATCAATACCTCAATAATGTTAAAATATATAGCAGTTTATTTTATTCCAAATAAATCACAAAATTCTGATTAAATCTGAATTTGCTTCGTGCAGCACTAGATAATATGTTTGCAAAACATCAGTTACAACAAATCATAAATCCATCTCATGAACATCCTGTTGTGTTTGAAGAAACTAATTCTAGATTAAAAAAATAACGTTTTTACAACAGTTGATTCTGTTTTCTTCAACCTCATACTATTAAATTATAAGTTAAAATTCAAAAGTATGATAACATTACAGAGATAACATATTTACGTCAATCCAAAAAATCACTGTTATTATGAAATAGAAATAAACATGGGATAGCGCAATCTCTGTAAAGCTGTCAGGTTTGACTTTATCACTAGGTTTTGATGTTATGTATGATAGTTAAACATGCATCAGTGGCAGATGATTATAATCCTATATGCTATAATTTTTTAGGCGAAGGCGCCATTGTTAACGACAAAATATTTATTACTGACAATTAGAAAGCTCTTTCATTTTAATCTAAAAAGATCACTTAGATAGCTGTGAGCTGTATATATATATAGAAATATAAAAAGGAACTTAATAGAGATTCAAGATATACAAATCTATTTAAATAATGTCGATACCAGCAAAATACATGAAAAGATTTTTTACATTATGATCTTTTACATGATTGAGCTGTAGTAAACACATGTCTTTACATTTAATAATGTAATATTTTTCATTAAATATTACTTCTTAAATTCCCGCGGCTACTTTTGTATATAATGAAGGCACAGGATAAAGAGAGAAGGGGACATATACCATTTTAAATAAAAATTCACAGTCCAATTTATCAGGCAAATAATGCCTTTCAAGGACTCTTAATTGCTGGGAACCGACCATATAAGTGCTACAAATCGTATTAACACAGTAACAATTTCAATCATTTCAATGTCCTATGTTAATCGTTTTGTAAACACCTTTTCAATTAAAAAATATTATTTTTAAGGACCTAAAAAAATATATAAATTAAAACATTGTACTAAACTATTCGTAAAGTTAATAAAAAAATTAATTTACAATATTTCAACAGACTTTTTTCTCTTTCAAAATATAACATGGATACAAGTAAAAATTGAATATCTTCCCACCATTACACTTTTATTGATTGATAATAAAATATTCGTGAAAATAAAAAAAAATACTAAATTGAAGTAACTTCCGGGGTTATTAGATGAGTTTTCTTCCACACAATTTTTTTAAGTTTTCATTTAAATGAAATATTAAAGTAAGAAAAATGAAATTTTCTGGTGGCTTGTAGTCATTTTCTGTGCAAATAGTTTGTCATTCGAGGCTTCGTACCAAATGTTTCATAGTTATGTTCATCCGAGTAACTCAAACATTTTGGGCCAACTTTGAACGTTTTGATTCGAGGGTAACTGATCATGCATCTTTTCGAAACAAAACGCGTGTATAGCGTACAGCATATATTCTATTTCCAACAGCTTGATACATAACTAAATATGTATAAATAATTGCCATTCAAGCAAAATCTCTAATGATTCTATATTTTCGATGCTAATTATTTTGGCATTGCACAAGTTCAGTTTTTCTAAGTTTGCTTATGACGTCTGAAAGCTAAATGTGCTGGAGTTGTACTGATTGATGCTGAGTTCACACGTTATTCGAATTTGATTCGCATGAACAAATTCGATATAGTTTAATTTGCATTCGAAACGTTTTTCGTCCTAACGTCAATTCTAACTCGAATTGCAATTAGCGTCAAATTCGCTTTACTGTCCAAACGACATTAGCTTTTAATTCGGATTAACAAAAACGTATAATGCGAATTGACTTATTCGAACCAATTTGAATTAAAAAAGAAGAGTGTGTGAACGCGATAAGCGAATTCAATTTGAATTCAATTCGGATTCAATTCGAATTAAATGTCCGTGTGAGCGAGGCATGATATTAAAGTGTGTAGCAGACTGATAGAACTATAAGATTTGTAGTAGTGTCCTTTTTTGTATTTATTTTAATCGATATTGTGCTTATTATTGCTTTCTAATGATATTTTCCTTTTGAATAGTTGATATTTTGTCATACTTGTATTCTCCATATTGTTCATTTAAGTCTTTCCTTGACCTGATATTGTTCACATCTATGTCCTATATATAAACGAGTTGTTTTCTAATTATGAATGTAAAAATAACATTGCAAAGGGAAGTGTAACTTTATACGCTTAACTGCATGCATGCATTGCATATGTTTTTGTCTGATCTTAAAATCTTTGATAGCAACACAAAAAATTAATAGAAACAACAAACCTTTTGCACTTTACCTATACAACTATGTCATATGATTTAACCGGATTATCAATAAAAGTACTTATACATTTTTTTTTATCTCAGAAAAATATAAAAATCGTCTCAACTAGCGGAAATAAATATCTAATAATAATACCTAAACCTGTCTTATCATAGTTTTGCAAAAACAGGAAAAACATTATTTCTCTTTACAGTCTGTTGCTGTAGATTAAATGAAATATAAACTTCGATAAATTTTTGATTTTTTGTGTGTGTGTTAGAATGAACAAAAATCAAGGATGAAGGAAAATTAATAACAAAAACCATAAATTACATGTTTTATTTTATTCGCCAGTAGTCGGAAAAGTAATAATCCACAAGCAAAATATTCCGACTTTCTTTAGCATCAAGGAATGTATTCAAGTAACAACAGTCTCTTTTAATAATAGTTATTAAACTTACAATAAAATCACAAAAAAATTGAACTCTGAGGAAAATTCAAAACTAAAGGTTCATAATCAAATGTCAAAATCAAATGATTGAACACTTCAAACGAATGGACAACAACTGTCATATTCCTGACTTGGTACAGGCATTTTCAAATGTAGAATTTATGGGTTAAGTTTTAAAAATAAACGCAACGAAAGAACAGCAATACGTTGACAATGCAATGGATAAAAAAGATTAACAGACAAACGAATATACGCAAAACACAACATAGAAAAATGAAGACTGAGCAACACAACCAAAACTGGGGGTATTCACAGGTGTACTAAAAGGGTTAGAAGATCATACTCAACATGTGGCTCATGTTAGTACAAACCCGGTAACAAGTCTTATTCGGTAGGTCACATTGATGAACAGAGAACGGGATTGCAGTTACGACACATGGAACATCCGCTATCGTATGTGAAACGGTCAACCAACTCGGGATGGCGTCGGTGATATTTACGAAGGGATGTTTTCAACTTCAACATTTGGAACTTCCTTGTTAGCATATCTATCTCAATTAAATCATGATACAAAATACACACTGGCTTGTCTCCTTTCCCCCGATCGTGATCTTTCTAAGTACACCTATTTCCGTGTTTGTACTAACACGAGAAACGCCAGGTGCCACATTTACATTTCCGTGTTTGTACTAACACGAGAAACGCCAGGTGCCACATTTACATTTCCGTGTTTGTACTAACACATTACTGTGTTTGTTCTTACACGAAAAACGCCAGATGCCACATGTACAGCTGCATCTGCTTACCCTTTTGGGGGCACAAGGCTCACTTCTAGTTTTAGTTGAGGTTCGTGTTGCTCAGTCTTTAGTTTAATATGATGTAATTTGTGTACTGTGTGTCTTTTTTTCTCGTTTTTTTTAGCCCTGGCGTTGTTGGAAAATAGGTGACTTATATTATTATGAGTTTGAACTTCCCGTTTAAAAAAATGATTTGAAGCAAGACTAAATGGTTCCGTATGTTTTTTTTGCGTTTCAATTTTGTACAGATGTGTAGGCATTGCATAAGATTGTAATAAATATAAGATCATGTCTTGTTGTACTGCGTATGGCGATGATGTATGTTATCTACCGTGACATTTATTCTCATACATAATAGTGTTGAACAGGATTATATCATTACAGCAATTAAGCACTGTTGAGCTTAAAGAAAAAGGAAAGAACATAAAGCAAAACAAAAATGTTCCTTTGCACAAGATGGGCTTTTTCTATATTGCGTTATAAGTAAGTTGTTAGTTTGGGGTCAACTTTCAGCTATATCGGCTAAATCATTGTGACTGAATTTCATTTGTGGAAGTAGCCAAAGAGAACAGCAAATACTTATAAACGTTTTTATTTCAATAGATATGAAATTGGTTATCTTAATTTAAAGGGAAAAAGCTTAATTTAATCTATTCCACTTAATTGACATAAAAGTAAACCAAAAAATACATACATGAAATAATAATGAAAAAATAATCTATAATTATACATGACACTTCGGTGCCCTTTAATGGCAACTGAATTAAGTCAATTTCTAGCATTAAAGTGTATATAGGTATAGGAAGATTTGGCATGAGTACCAATGGGACAACTCCCCGTCCAAGTCACAATTTATAATGGTAAACTATTGCAGGTCAAGGAACGGTCTTCAACACGGTGACTAGACTCACCCCGAACAGACCGTTTGTGGAAAACGAAAATCTATCCAAGGAAAACGTTATAAAAAATTAAGATACGGTGTATTTTGCATTTTTTAAGGATATGTGATTCTTCAAAAGTCTGGTTTTTGATTGTTTAAAAAGATAAATCGGATTAAGTTTTTTTATTCAAAACTTTTTAAAATCTATACATATGCTAAGCTTTCTATAATGTGATTTATAATGAGTAGTTATTATCAACCCGACATCTCATTTGCTACTTAAAACTGAAAATCGTAAATAAGAAATGAGATATAATATGAAAGTACAAAAAAAAATCTAACAAAGAAAAACTTACTTGTAAAGTAATACTAAAAGATCCATCGTGTGCAAATGTGACAATAAAGAGAATAAAAATGAAGCCATAGTCCACAAACATTACTAACATTAAAGGTAACATAATCTTTATAAAAACACATTAATTTTTAAAAGCAGAAGTATGTGAAAAAAAACTTTTTAATTGTTTTTTTTTTAAATTCCATTAACAACTGTGATGATCAAACAAAATGGTTGTGCGTATTTCCAAAGTTTTTTTTGTTTCTATTTCTTTACATACCTTTATTTCAAAAAGACAATAAAGGTGTCATTATGAAAAGATCCATCATTTATTTATAACGAATATCTTAATGCTTTCCGTAACGGATACAAATTAGATTAGTCTGAATATTATATTCAGTAAAACATTTTTCATTAATCTTCGTCTGTATCTGTACTCGATACCTCTTAACTTCGTCGTTGAAATGGGACAATACACTTTATATTAAAGACTGTGTTTGTGTTGGGAAATTGAACAATGACTAAGTTTGCAATATATTTCTGACATTTTATTTTTTAACACAAACACCAAGAGTTTAAATTTAGTAGTTCATCCATGAGCAAAGTAATTGGGTTTTTATATATATGAAGAAGTTTTTCAATAAAGACAATTGAACATAGTTTAGATAGCAATACATTTTTGACATTTCAATTCTCAACACTCAACAAGAGTTAACATGTAGTAGTTCACCCATAGGTAAAGGAAATGGGTCAATTATTTATGAAGTAGTTTTTTTCCAAGGACAATGTTTTGTCAATTTTATAGATTTTTTTCGTAGAGCAGTGTACAACAATTATTTGACTGAACGTTCCTGATGAAAACAAATTCAGAAAAGCGCGTCGGTCATACCGAAGGATTAGGGACAGGAAACCCAAATATACGGGCGTATAAAGTGTTTTTTTTTACATGGTTGTGTATGTGACATGAAATTATGCTCCTTCTTGGCCATTTGAATTTTATTAAAGAATATGGTATGCAAGACATGTTTTAGCCAAAAGATGTGTGGGCTAAGGGTGGCGCCACTACTAACTATTATTGAATCCCCCTTTATTTTTTTGTCAGAATTACATCATTTAAGTTAGCAATTGGATTGTTTACTAAAACAAATTAATAAAATTTACATACATTATCATAGTTAGATTTTTAGGGTCATAATTGTACGTTAGTGACCCAATTTTTTTTATTTGTATATGCAGTATACAATGGTGCACGACTATTTAAATGTAAAACATACATTTAATAGTAAGCCTATCAGTTAAGCACATCTTTTTGGAATTTTGGATCCTCAATGCTCATCAACTTTGTACTTGTTTGGCTTTATAAATATTTTGATATGAGCGTCACTGATGAGTATTATGTAGACGAAACGCGCGTCTGGCGTTATAAGTTATAATCCTGGTACCTTTGATAACTATTTAGCATATTCCTAACTGTTTGCTTTTCTGTTGTTTTTTCTTGTTATGTGCACGAACCCGTGCACATGAAACTACTTAAATCTAAAAGTATACTCTAAAAAGGGAAAGTCTATTAAACTTGACACCGTCAAACGTTAGACTATCAACAAACGGAACGAATGAAACGTTGAATGTTTACGTATAGAATGATTTATACTTTCATCCTTTACCAAGGTGTGACCAGGCAAAATGACCCATGGGTTTATTGATATATATTTTGAAACTACACGTTAAGCTTTTAGACTATGTACAGGCCTACTTAAGGTTCCACTAAAGTCAAAAACACTTCATGAACATAATTTTGCTTGTATTTTTCAAGCTGTAATGAATAAAGTAAAAAAAATATGGGATCATATGTTCATTTAAACATACTTAACATATAGACACTGTGAAAAGTGCAAAAAAGACATTTTTATGTTGTGGCCAAACCGGTTTTGGGGGTGAACAATAAATTTGCCAAAACAATCTGGAGGCTTGCGAGATGACTTAATTTGTTTAAAATTGGTATGAATGAATACTGTAACATATAATGCAGTACAAGCTAGTGTCGATTTTAAAGAAAATGTATTGATTTACTAGTTTCAGTTTATTACGTGTATCTAAATAAACTCATCATCTACAAAAATAAAAACAATTTTCATTATGTACGAAAATACATTTTATGAATCAAATAAAGATTCTGTTCTTACACACATTATTATTCACATTAATAAAACAAAACACAAATAAAAAACATTAAGTCGGGTAGGAGACAAAAGCGAACCTCGAAGGACAATATCTTTAATATACAAAACCGTCAAAGGTATAGCACAAAATATTTGAAATGACCTTATTCAAATATTATGGTGAGTTCTAACTCGACTTTGTAAATAAGTAAGGACCCGTTGAAAGACCAAATGCTAAAACAGTGAAGCAATAAAATTTATCTTCCCACGAAAAACCTAGATTCGTGTGCTGCTGTGGACATATATCCAAATGAAAATAACCAGACTTTAAATCAAATTTATACAGATAATCATTTTTCTGAAAGTATTGCACAGCTATTTTCCTATCTTCAAATTTAATCTTTTCCTTTTTCACCGATAAATTCAAAGTGCTCAAATCTAAAATTAGAGCCTTTTCCCAGACTTTTGAGTAGCTACATTGAGCGGATTGACAATGTAAGGTTGAAAAGGGACCTCAATGACGCAATCTGAAAGAACCAGTTCATTTACAGATTTGCTAACAAAATCATCATTCTTAAGAGCAGATTTGTTATTTTTCATGTACATGCTCGAAGGAGTATCAATAAATGGAATAAGATAACCATTTTTCAGTGTGTCTAAAATAAATGAATAAGCACCGATATGCTCCCAGTACTGAATACTTTTAGCTAACCTTCCCTTTACACCAGAGAAAATACCCGTGTTAGATTTGAAATTTTCAAAAAATCTTACTTGTCTAAGCAAAATCTCAATATCATGATTTAAACAATAATCACTATCAAATTCAGAAAATAAATATAAAAACTTATCATTAACTAATTGTTCATAGTTAATTGTTCTGTTGTTTATTGTTGAAGTTGAACTGGTTGCGTTTGACAAGTGGACAGTTCTTCCTCCAGTGGCCAAATTGTTTACAGGCATGGCACATATCGTGCTGGGACGGCTCACGCCGCCCGCTGCCAGCTCGAAAGGGCGGCGGGTTCTGACGCTGATACTGATTGGAATAATAAGGATTAGGAGCAGTTTCAACGGGAGCCGGTCTAGAAGTTGTCTTGTAGGGATTTGGGCGTCGGGATTTGTCTTTAGTCGAACGCATGGCTCTGGCCTGGCGGATTTTCTTCTCATCTTCAGAGTCTGAAGCAATAACATTTGCTTTATACTCTCTGACAGAACCCCAACCACCGGCTGAAGTATCTGCTAACCTTTGAAAATTACGTCCTGTTCACGGACCAAATCTGATTTAAGATCTACAAGCTTATTATCAAAATATACTTTAAAAAGTATCAGCTAAATCACGGCGCTCTTCTACTATGTGGTTGCAACTTTGTGATTTACCGGTTGAAATGTGTGAATGCTCAGTCTCACCTTCGGACATTGGACTTCCTTCTCTATTCTCAGACATACTCAGGTTAAGCACAAGCTTACAACTTTACTGCACTAAAAGCGAACCTCGAATGACAATATCTTTAATATACAAAACCGCCAAAAGTATAGCACGAAATATTTGAAATGACCTTATTCAAATATTATGGTCAGTTCTAACTCGACCAATGAAAATCATTTTACCTATTATATACTATCAAACACGTGTAATTTTATAAACAAATACACGTGGTAATGTTAACATACCGGTGTACATAACTTTAATAAATATATTTATAGTCATTATAGGTTAAAAAATACAGGCAACGTTTATAAATTTATGTAGTGTCCTATATTTTCAGCATAAACCTATCTTTTGTGGCAATCGCGTAAAATACCATTATTTTAAACATTATGATTGAGCAATACAAGAATGATAGGTAGATAGGTGAACAAAATTGGGATACAGCAGTTAACATTATTATTAGCTTAATCACTATAAAACAAAAAACTATGTCAACAAAGAAAACAAAATGGAATGTAGACGACATGCATTCAATAGACAAAGCACATTAGGAAAAGTTAAGGACAAGAATATAAAAAAAGTGAAAACAGCATAAGGCATCTCCGAGTCTCGCATTAAAAGATATGACAACAGTTGGTCTAAACGGTATATGTAAAAAATATACTAAGTCAAATGAAAATAACATTATATATACGTATTTTAAATACCATTATGTATGATATGCAAAGATGATATTGAATATGTATCAACACGGTCTATGTATCTTCTGATGAACTTTATTTTAGGCAAAGGACGAAACGTTCTTTGACATAACCCAAGTTCATAAAAGTGGCAACGTAAAGTTATTGTCTTAAAAACCCTTAAAAAGCGTTGCATTATTGTGTTACGAGGACTTCTTATAAGGTAGTAACATGAAAAGTTAATTCCACGACTGTATAGAAATACAGATAGAGAAAAAATGACTTTTCAACTCATATTTTTAGTATCTTTCGTTGCTGCATTTTTCTCGTTATTTAAAGAATTTTGAGACATATTTAAGATCCAAGCACTGGGGAGTGGTTTTTCAATAAAATTCTAGTACACGAAGTTTATGTCATCGAAACTGTCCTATTTACCAAATTAGACACCTTAATGTGATCAAAACTTTAAAAACCGCTACTGAAATTATAAGATAAGACACAAATACAATTATTTACTGAAACTTTTACTGTAGGTTTGTGTTTAATATTGTTTATTAATTATTTTATTTTTGTTTAAATTTCTAATCGTTCAGTACTTTTTAATCTTTATTATTTCATTGACACTTTCCAACAGTGTTGCGGGAATAATACGATTAATTACAAATTGCTTCGGTTTTGACAAAGATAGCTTTATAATCCCGGTACCTTTGATAACAATTATCTCTATTTTGATTCAAAAATAAATGTTAACCAATCTGGACATATAGGTTAAAAATTGATATATCCATTTAACGTAAAAATCGATATACTTTCTGTGACGTCATCTACTGTATTTCATTAAATTGATAAAAGTTTTATAAAAGTGTATATTTGTGATCGATTATTAGAAGACAAACAACTTCAAATACATAAGACGTACAAAGAAAACCATAAAAAAGGTATGAAATAACAAATAATATGTACTATAAAATTCCAACAAAATCAAATGCTCAAATATGTTAAACTACGATTCTGATACAAATATGGTCAGAAAGTAATAATATAACAATGTAAGCCTAAAAAAAAAGACGATGTTGGGCTTCGATGGGCCATAGCGAAATTGATGCGCCCTGTGCATCTCCTTGTTGAAATTTGCTCTGTTTGTAAGGGTTTGAAAAGTAAGGTTGCTGACCATTTAGAAGATAGACAATTTTCTTGTAACCACAAAACTCACCGAGAGCAAATATCATCAGTTTTGCCCAACAATAAATTGCCACAGAGGGTATTTGGGCAATTAGACACCTATCTAACTCAAGTCAAATAGCAGACGAGGCATATATCATGTACAGCATGAATAGGACAGCCAATTGGTTGCAACTAAAAGACAGAAGAAAAGTCGAGGAACTCATGTCATGGTAAAAAAGAAATGTAAGAAACTGAAAAACAAAGAACACAAAAACTCGATTCACAATTAAGACAAATCAGCATCGATTAAGAAAACAAAACAAAAGCTTTGGCAGCAAAAGCAATGGAAAGAAAAGAGTCGTTGACACAGGAAGTTGTGAAACTTGGATTTTGGGATGAAAAAAAGGGTGTTATAAATGCGAAGTTCAAGAAATTAAAGACACAAACAGCAAAACGTAATGCGTTGAAAAAGTTCAGATCAATTTAGGGACTATGACTTGGAACAAACAGCAGACATAAAATATTGCCGAGTCACCACATACCATACACAAACTGTCACTAAAATCAGTTGAAAACAAACTTATCAACTCTGATTTCAATGTCGACGAACAACTGTGAAAGTAAAGGTAATTATATTTGTTTTTATTCGTTGAAGCATTTGTTTCAATATTTAAATTTTGAAATATAAAAAAAATTTAAACAAATGTTTCTAAAAAATATTAAATAAGACTTGAACATTGTTTTTTGCTTCGCTGCTCAGTTTGCGGATATTAAGATTAAAAGCAATGGCATGACCAAGTGTAATCTATCTAGCACTTTATTAATCATACTCAGTGTGTCGTTTTGATCGAGTACTACGCATGCAAGTGGCATATCCGTGTTTATGTCCTAATATGTTAGTTATACTTGGCACTGTTCGCTGAACATCGCGTCACGTTTCAGACCTGCATATATTTTGGTTATCACACTTTGAACTCGAGTATACCTGATGAATTTATTTCAGATTCACATGTCATGGGCGACACCAAAAACAGCAATTAAAAAAGTTATATATAGATAGATGCATCTGAAACAAATAATAAAGAATGACGACATAAAATTTTTATTCAAATATTTTCATTTTATTCGTAGAAAACAAAAGTGAGAACTAACAGTTAACGAACAAGAAGATGTATCAGCTTGTAATATGGAACTACGTGTAAACTCAAACAATAGTTAAAGGTAAAATCACATAAATAATGAACTCGCGAGGAAAATTCAAAACGGAAAGTCCCTAATCAAATGACAAAACACATCGAACGAATGGACAAGTGTCATATTCTTGATTTGGTACAGACATTTTTAAATTATTGATTGAAAAAATCTCTTCTTTCTTCATCCAGAATGCAATAAATGTTTTCATTCAAATCACCTGATATTAGTTGTAGGGATCGCTAAGTTGACCTTGGTTGTTTGTCTTTAACCATGGCCCTCTCTTGATCATCTTGAGAACTGTTCTCTAAAACCACTTCTCAGTCGTCCTTAGTCAATACTTATTTCATGTCAATATATCATTGTATCGACCCCATACAAAGGTTATTATTGTATAGTATCTATAAAATTCCAACAAAATTAACTAATCGAATATATTACAATGACGAAATTGAAACAAATATTGTCGTAAATTAATGATATAATAATTATAGCCTTTGTATGAGGTTAATACAAGATATATCAATATACTTCTTTTATGTCAAATTATCCTTGTATCGATTTCATAATAGGCGATAATTGTATAGTATTTCTCTGTGGGATCAACAGGAGTTTTTTTTTTTTGACACAACTTGTGCTTATCATGTAGAGCTTGTCAGTTTCATCGTGAAGGTCGCAATTTTTCTGGGAGTAACAAGTAAGAACTCTTTTATATTCGCAACGAGCACACAGATTATTTTAAATATTCTACATTGGCTAGAGGTATAGGGGGAGGGTCGAGATCTCATAAACATGTTTAACCCCGCCTCTGCCCTTTGTTAGTCTTGCATTATTTTTAATTTTAGTTTCGTGTGTACAATTTGGAGTTTAGTATGGCATTCATTATCACTGAACTAATATATGTATTTGTTTAGGAGCCAGCTGAAGGACGCCTCCAGGTGCGGGAATTTCTCGCTGCATTGAATACCTGTTGGTAACCGTCTGCTGTTGTCTGTTCTATGGTTGGGTTGTTGTCTCTTTGACACATCCCACATTTCCATTCTCAATTTTGTTAAGTTTAAATCATATTGAAATTCACTAACCAGTCCGTCTGCTTAGGTGACTAGTAGTCAGCACTTCTGTGTTGACCTCAGTTATCATTGATGTTCATAATTATAAATTAACTGTTAACAAACTTTGAATTTTTGAAATACTAAGGCTTTGCTTCCTAAGGAATATATTACCTTAACTGTATTTGGCAAACTTTTAGGCAGCTTTGGTCCTCAATGCTCTTTAATTTCGTAATTTATTTGGCCATTTCAACATTTCTGATTCGCGCGTCTAGCGTACATAAAAAATATCAATCCTAGTATCTATGATGAGTTTATTAAGCATACATAGGAGATGGTTCAAAGACAGACTAACCTTTTGTTGTGTTAGAGAATGCAATGATTGAATTTAGAATTTAAATGAAAATTTGTCTGCAATACTTAAATGTATCACGTTAATAGCGCTTTCAAAATGTATGTTAACAGGTAATGTCTCATAGACATCTTTAAAATAAATAGCATTGTTATATATTGTATTTGTTCCCAGTATCGTTTTTATTATTTTTATTCTAGGTATTGAATTCAGTCAATACATACAGTACAAGGTCAAAAATTGAAACAAAGTTAACTCTCAGATTGATTATATATCTGTATCACAAAATGCAATTTATTTTTCAGTTTTATGAATAAAAACTAAATCTTGATAAATTAGACTATCCTTGTTCTTTGTGCCAAATCAAATTGAAAAGGAAACAAGATAATCGTCTGGCTGGTTAATTTCATTAGGTTATTCATTGACTGGGACTTGTGCTCTGCAATTCAATAATATACGCATATATTGTGGATAATATAAATGTAGTTTTAAGTCATTTAATTTTAACTTAAAATTGTTAAGGACGGTTACATCAGAATTTTTCTTAATGGTCAATAAAAAAGTTCCTTTCTACCAATGGATCAATACAAAAAATAAGGTTTGTCACTTGCCAGTTAAAGTGAATGCGCGTCTTCATTCACCATACACGGTGTATCATTCTCAGTTGCTAAAGTAGGCAATTTGACCAACCCCGTTGCTAAAATATTACCGTAGATCATTTCTCTCATTTTGATTTATAAGGAAGGCCTTTGTTAGTCTTGTAATTTTTTAATTTTAGTTTCTTGTGTACAATTTGGAAATAAGTATGGCGTTCATTATCACTGAACTAGTATATATTTGTTAAGGGGCCAGCTGAGGGACGCCTCGGGGTGCGGGAATATCTCTCTAAGACCTGTTGGTGACCTTCTGCTTTTGTTTTGTATATGGTCGGGTTGTTGTACCACATTCCCTATTTCCATTCTCATTTTTATGTAAGTATTTTGAAGATCCATATTCAGCCTCTTAACTACTAAAATAATTAATGTTTCTGTTTCTGTAAATCATAGAATATTTGACAGACAATATGATCTGGACACGTAAATTAAGAAAAAACGTGCATTGTGCCATCACTAACACGATTTTGAAATTCAAATTTAGACAGTTTATGACCAAACACAGTAAAGTCCTGTCTTGATAGCCTTCAATTGATAAATTAAACAACACTTGCCGTTATCTCGATGATATTTTTTCGTTAAATAATTTTTAAAGTATTATGTGAAAATACTACAAAAACAAAAATTTACCCAAAAACAATACAATCAATCAACTATAAACGGTAATTAATAGGATAGTTCTGAAAGTAAAATGTATTTTTGGGTTTAGGTCTGAAGCTTTTTTCAAAAAAATAAAAGAAAGATGTCAATCTGAGGCTTTTTTGCAGCTTTTGCAGTTTTGAGTTGTACGAGAGAAAACTGATCCACATAGCAAACATATTAGCAAAATAAAGGTCCAAATATCCCCAGAGTTGCACTTATTTAATATTTACAAAAGGCATATATCATTCAAAACGCGATCGTTCACCATTATATAATTTGTCCGAGATATTACTGGTAGTGACTTAAAGTATGAGTTTTTATTAAAAGCTGACAAGTATTGTACCAGTGAGAGTACTTACGAGGCCACTTTCCACATGCATACATTTAATATTTCCAAGGGAAACATCTCTAAAAAAAAAAGTCGATCGTCCACCATTTTAGAACTTGTCCGAGATATTGCAACCTATAGTATAAGTTTTATAAAAATCTGACAAGAATTGTACCAGTGAGAGCGCTAAAGGGACCATTTTCCATCAATTTAATATTTCTAAAGGGAATAAGCTCTTTACAAAAATCGATCTTCCACCATTTTAGAATTTTCACGATATATTGCTATATTAACCTATAGTTTAAGTTGGATGAAAACAAAAATAGGCAAGAATGGTACACGTAAGGGCGCTAATAATGTCATTCTCCATATATTTAATATTTTAAAGGGCAAAACATTTTTTTAAAAAGTCGATCGGCTACCATTATAGAGCCGTGAGAGCGCTTACAAGACTGGAAGGACAGTGGGTTACATCGACGGACGCCAAGTATGTCCATGTCCACAACAACGCGGGGATAATTAAAAGCATACATACAGAAACCTGTTTACCTTACAGAAACAAGCTTGTGAACATTAAAAGGATAGTATTTTATAACCGCGATTGTGTTCGTGGTATTGATTTTTTTTCTTAATCGATCTATTTGACTTAGCTTGATAATCGGTAAAGTACTATTATCAATAAAAGTGTGTATCACTGACAAAAAAGGGAAACAAATGTTATTGGTATAGTCAAACAATAAATATTGTCACATCTTCCAGTCTGTATCGGCGGCGGATTTGTGTTCCTATGCCCTTACAAAAACACAATGACAACGAAACCTCAGATATACAGAGGAAGTCACTGTTACTTAAGTTTTTAATTTGCCGGTATACCTTTAAATCGATAGATTTGCGAACATAAAAAGCTATAGACTAAACCATTGCTTTTTTAAGATTGATAGGTTCTAGCACAATGTGGTCCGTCTAAAGCGCTTAACTTCGTGGATCGGAATTTGTCACTTTCTTTTTACCATGACTTTTATCTTCATAATGAATCTATAAGATTTAAACTGCAGTTTAAACCCTGATGCTTTTAATTTGCCTTCATCTGGAACGCTAAATGCCAAGAATTTATTAGAACTTACAAACGAGGAAATCGGTATGGCACAAGGGACCTGATAGAAAAACTAAATCAAACTAAGGTCAACAACGGTATATTTTAAAATGCGTCAGTAACAAATGACGGACTACTGAGGTGGTGATAACATCGAGGACAAGACTATAGCAAACGTCTTGACAAACATCTAAGCATTGATGAGGGTCCTTTGAGAACAACACTTTACTACGACATTATGAACTTTTCATTTCAAAGTGGGAACATTCAAGTATCGAGTGCATATAATGTATAAATCTCCCAGTGACCTTGATATTCCTATTTTTATTTCCATAAAAAAGGAAGCTGTTGTACCAAGGGTTCCAAGTGTGATCGTTGAAGTAGTCCTTACCACAAGCTTGACCTTGATCATGACATTACCGGGACCATATTTGAACTAATCATGAGCAACACGAAAGATGACATAAGTGGTGGAAGATCCATGAGGCGGGCTGGTTTACGATAACAACGATTGAAATATATCAGTCGTCTGTGAAACAAATATTCCGTAATGGTCAAACAACTCGTGAGTGGCGACCGTAATGTAAAATTACCGGTTCATGTATTACAATACAATGATAACCGCTCAATTCTCACAGTTGCCATTGTTTGTAAATAATTAGGTTCTTGTAAATTATGCTTAGAAACTGGTAAAATACTATCAATTTCAAACTGAAAATAATCAGTTTAAAAGGGATTAATTATTTTCTTCAGATCGGTACCAAGAACAAGGTAAAGGCCAATGCGTTAGAGGTACATCATTGAGGGTTTTTCCACTATATACTGTCTTATCTGTAAAATGGAAAAATTGAAGATAACAACATTTTTTATTACAATGTAATAGATTTACCTCAAAACGAGAAATATTAGAACTTTCTGTTTGTCTTTTTCATTTTTAGCCATGGCGTTGTCAGTTTGTTTTAGATTTATGAGTTTGACTGTCCCTTCGGTATCTTTCGTCCCTCTTTTACATACTATTTAGTTTCAAACTGATGTATAGTTTAGATTTACTTAAATGGATTTGTAAATACCTCAGAAAAAAATAAACGACAATTGGAAATTCGGTTTAAATTTTTTTTGATTTCGAGATGCTCTGCTGGCGGTTATTACAGAAACAAGAGTCATGTACTGTAATCGGTATCGTTATACGTCATATTGTAGTTATCAAGCAAACAGTAGACGCTAATAACAGAAAATATCCATCACTAATTTCAAGCTTCCAATTTTATTCTTTATTAACTACGAAATAATTCCTCTGTAATTTGTGACCTATGTTACATGGTGTTTATATCTACAATTAAGGATATAAAATGTAATTGATTCACCGACCTTGCTTCAGTAATATCCCCTAAGCCAATAAAACAGCGAGAAATTTCTGATTTGTATTTGTAGTAGCTGACGATTGGAATTGGTATGTGATTAAGTTGGATTGCACGGGATTGTTTATTTTTTAGCATCCCTTGATTTAAATAACAAGCACTTGATTCACTTTATTAACTGAAATATTTTGTTTATTTCCCATTGATAAAATTCATAGTGTACTTACATTTTCTTGGGGTAAAGAATAATTTAAATAGATAAGAAACAAACGTTAGATGAAAGTTGTCAACAAATTAAAAATATCTCAATACAAAATAATTAAAGATGTTCTTGGTCTGTCGATCCGACTTAAGTTTTTATGGTTCAAAGATGTTTACTTCGTTGGGAAATTGGTAAGAAAGAAACAATTGAATCAAATACCATAAAACCATGAGATAATAAGATTGCTGATGTCACGTTCTCATTTGTTTTAGGAAAAAACATATTTCCCATATGATCTTTGTTTCAAACTTTTATAATTTCTAGTCTGTCCAGCACTTCATTGTGTAAAAGATTTCGAACTTGGACTTGGAAATAAGAAGAAATATAGTTTGAATGTCAATGAGACAACCGTCCACTCAAAACCAAAGAAAAAATGTAAATAATTATACAAGTCACCGTACGGTATTCGAGTTTCAAGTAAGTTTGAGGTAACCACAACTTCATGATACACTGCCCTACTCCATAACTTCAACCAAATAAAAAAGGACGGACCAACGGACCCAAAGATCAGAATAGAATACTAGTCCCCTGAAGGCAATGCAAAACAAATATACAGCTCTGATAGATATGAACTATTAATTTAAGCTTCCATAACCTTCGCCTCCTTTTAATCATGGTCATAGTAAGCTAGTTATCATGCTATACAAGTCATTTAGTAAATTTCGAAATTTTAAATATAATCTGGAATCAGACATATTAAACATCCCTTTATAAGTGGTGCTTCTACAGATTACTTTGGTAAAGTAGTTCCTGTTTAATAGGTTTCATGTAAACAAAAATCCATTTAAATCTCATCAGTAAAATGACAGCATGTAACTTTTCTGCAAATAGTATAACCCTTAGAGTGTTTCTTCATAGTTGTACTTCTAGTTCATGCAGACGCATACCGGTAATTTGTTTTTGTTTGCTTGCTAAAAATATTCTTTACTGAGAAATACCTTGAGTACAAAATCGGCTAAACCTGACAACACCACTTATCTCCAAGCACTGATCAATGTTCTATGTTATATCTATAAACAAGTAGATGTAAGTACATGTGTATCAAACCTGTTGACAATACAATTTCTTTGTTTACATTTATTTATGAATTATTCAAGGCCTAATACTTAAAATAAAAAATGACTGAAAAGGTGATTTCAACTTTAAATTTGTTCGTTGTCATCTTTGACAAATGCATACTGTAATGAAAAAAAATGTGGTGTAAAAGTAAAATATTTGAGATGAGTTGAATTTTGAATGCCGGTTTGATAAGTCTGTAAAATCGTAAAATGTATTTTTTCTTATCCAATACTAGTATGATCCTATTTCAAGCATACATGTTGGAAAGGTCGACTCGATTCATTCCACTAACGTACAAATTCTCGTTGCTCATACTAATTAGTATTACTAGTATGTGAAATTCATAGAAACGAACTATGATTAACTAACAACTGCCATATTCCTGATATCGTACAGGACATTTAAAAAAATGTGAGTTCAACCTGGTTTTTGTGCCCAGCCAAACCTGGTGCTTTATGGTAAAGTCAAATATACCGCTATAACGACAACATTTATTTACATCACGGGAATTTATTAAAAACTGGAAGTACACGCAAAACAGAGTAATACACATTAAATGAGTAATATAATACTGCATTTGACATGTTAAGCACAGAATAACAATGACTAACTAAAATTAATTTAGACCAGTACACAAAAACAGCTGAATAAAATTACGAATAGTGTATGTCACACGAATGTTTCAACGCAACAAAAATTAACGTCACAGGTAAATTTCTAAAACATGGCTATAATTTAAGATTAGGCTTCTGATTATGTTATTTCTTTGATGTATTTTATAACAATAACAAGAATATTAACATAGAATTGTGTTAGTAAATGTGCAACTAACCATGTCGGTCTTTTTTCCATATCATTTCAAACTGTACAGTACTAATATTTTCCTGAGCATAGTTGCTTTAAAATAAAATTATGCAAATAAACTAGGTGATACATTTTTCCTAACTTATATTACCAATGTTATTTCAACTGATCGGGCGGAGCTAGGTTTTAATTTGCATACGGACAGTCTATTTGAAGATGTGTGTGATAAGGTTGATTGCCGTTACAATTATCACTAATTTCTAATCACCTATCAGTATCATCAATGGTATTTACAAACAAATTACTGGACACTTCATAGATGAGTTTATCCTAATACACCTATCTATAGATGGACTGGTTTATTATGAGCGAACCGGTTAAACTCCGCCCAGTCAAGTGAAATAAATCGAGTAATTATACATACCTGTAAAAACATAAATAGAATCACAACTTCAAACGATAAGATACTAAACAATATCCGATCATAATTACAAAAAAAACTTCATAACAAAATACATGAACGCTGGATAAACAAATACCGAGACACGTCTTATAGCAATGCGTAAGATTTTGTGTGTTTTAAAAATAGCAATTAAAGAAATGTTACTGTGGCAAACACAAGTGATTGTTTTAAATGAAAATCTATGATATAGCTGACATTGAGTACTAAACAGAAAAAAACTTTTAATCAAATTTATTTTGGTGTATTGATTTTGAAGAACCAGTTAGCTTTAATATATATGTATACACGAGTCTAAATTGAAAACTACGTTCAAACCTATGATTGCGTTGGATAAAAACCGCAATTTTTATACGTGTGCATGTAAAACAAATTTATATAAATATGCCAATTTATGAACATCTTCCAAAAGCATACATTTATAAGTTATATGCATAATGATTTGCGGTTATTTTTTCAGAAGTAGAAGAAACAATCATTGGTTATAATGGTTCACTGGCCATTACACCTGATATTTAACCCGATATTGAATCAGTCGAAGTTTCTAATATTTACATCTATTGAAATATTATGCTGTCTTGGCAGTTTACTTTTCAAGTTTTCGACATTTATTATCAATAATTCTGAAAATTAAAAGATCTCTATTTTCCGGGAAATTAATCGAATACCCGTTAAAAAGAGAAACAATGTATACGTAAATAAGGTGCACTTAAAGACCCGAAGAACGCAAACACAAACGAGATACATTCAAGTTGTATATTTTTATCTTGATTCCGATACTGATAATGTATAGATATAGAATTAAAATCCACTATTAAGGCATGACTTCCATGAGACGCATTTAAAAACAAAACAACAATATAAAATATTTAAATGTGGATGATAATCAGCAAACTGGTTAATACGGAAGCAAATTTGAATAACGTTAACTATTTTTGCTCTGCTGGAATATTATTATGTGGATTGGTCAGTCATATTTGAGATTATTAGACAATATATACATAAAAGTGTTATGATTTATCAGTAACAGTTCTGGTTTTGACATTTTGTTCAGAAAAAGACAAGAAAGCACAGCGATTAATACTGTCATTACAACTTATTTAAGATTTCTTTCCAAATTTATAAATTTCATATCTGGAAAACTTTGGATAATGACACTATTAATGTTTTATCAAAACATATTGCTCTTTAAAGAACAAGGGAACAATGTATAATTAATTTACTTCTATGTATCTCTGATGTAGTCAACTCATATTTTCGGGATTAACGCCCCTCAGATATCAGAAGACTACATGTACATCAAATATAGTGCAGACTATAATTAATCGACCTTAACTCCCTTTATTTCGCTCTGTATTGAAGGAGATGTAAGGTAGTAATGATTAAAATGTCAAAAACAACATTAACGTTTTCTGTTATCAGCAAGAATAGAGAGAAACTCTGAATGACGCTTCGATTCTTAAATACATCAAATGACAAATAATCTGATAAAAACCCAATTAACTATATTACTTGATGAATAAACTAGATGCCGAACCTACATACCATTTTCGCTTGTCTGATTTTCTTGAAGGAATTGATTACCTTATCAGATATACTCGTACATCTATATTAAACTGTTATAAAGTTAACAACCGGAATTTCTAACTGATTGTTGTTGCTCTTATACATTGCTAAAGTGTCAATGTTCTTGCGGGGAACCTGACAGGTTCTTCTTTTGCATATATTACTCGGGGGGAAGGAATTCAAATTTTATTATAAGATCTTTGATAAGCTGTATGTTAATTTAATTTTAAAATACATGTATGTGTTAACTTATTTATGAATGACTGCGGTTTACATTTTGAAACAGGTGAACATATGTTTTTGAGAATCCTTCCAAAAGACTTCTGTTTTATCATTAATTAGATGTAAAATTATCACATTTTTGTGCCACTGCTAAAATTTGGGTATTCATTACTTATCTATTGTTATGATTAGTAATTTAAGATACATGATATTATGTTGGACAGTATATATAACCCATATTTCGCTTGCAATCGGTAATTTTTTGATATCTCAATGGCGTATCTGTATAGTTATTTCCATTATATTCTTATCGCAAACACAAAGCTCACGGTAAATAACTGAGAATCGATATCTCCCCTCGGAGGGTTTATTCTGTGGACGTTATCATTATGTGCTTAATGCAGTTGTTTCCAGTAAGAATTTGATTATATAATTAAATGTGCAAGTTCAATTAATGTTATATAACAATTAACTGATACATCAAGCTACTTCAAAAATACAGAGAGCAACACTTCTTTTTGGTACTTACATTTACATGCATTTTTTTCTTTTGCAGTGTGCTGTTGTAATAATTATTAAAGATACCAGGATTATAACTTAGTACGCCAGACGCGCGTTTCGTCTACATAAGGCTCATCAGTGACGGTAAGGTAAAATATGCCTGAGTAAGAAAATCCTTATTTTTTTTTAATATTCAAAGTTTTTATAAACAGGTAATTTATAGAAATTACCACAATTATTGATATTCATGTCAACACCGAAACGTTAACTACTGGGCTGATTTTAACGAGAGAAATTTATGTATTACTGAAAAATTATTACACCAAACTAGTCAAAACATTTACTAATTTTTATCATCGGTATGAGGACATCATTCGTAAATAGTGCTCATTATGCAGACTTCTTATAGGTTCAGGTATTTCACATCCATTTTTTATGGAAATATTCTTTATAAAACACAAAGGTGTCAATATTCACCTCAGAAACTAACAAAACCTTTGAATAGAATCATTAAGAAGGGATATAGTTACGATACTGTTGTCAGGTCATTAAAGATTGCATATTTTGGCGTTAATATTGATTCACTTATAGGGTCTTTGCATCGGAACTAAACACATTTATTCAAAAACCAGTTTTTGACATGACACGGGTTTTTCTCTTCTCATTCTTCTCATATATGTTATGATGGTATGATACGAAACCCCTAACGGGAAGGATTGTTCCTGATGTTCGTATGATGAAATCATAATATTTCAGTCAGTTTAATTGAAGTCTGGAGTTGGCATGTCAGTTAACTGCTAGTAGTCTGTTGTTATTTATGTATTATTGTCATTTTGTTTATTTTCTTTGGTTACATCTTCTGACACCAGCCTAGTAGTCAACACTTCGGTGTTGACATGAATATCAATAATGTGGTCATTTTTATAAATTTCCTGTTTACAAAACTTTGAATTTTTCGAAAAACTAAGGATTTTCTTATCCCAGGCATAGATTACCTTAGCCGTATTTGGCACAACTTTTTAGAATTTTGGATCCTCAATGCTCTTCAACTTTGTACTTGTTTGGTTTTATAAATATTTTGATTTGAGCGTCACTGATGAGTCTTAGGTAGACGAAACGCACGTCTGACGTACTAAATTATAATCCTGGTACCTTTGATAACTGACATCAGACTCGGACTTCCCTTGAACTGAATTTTGATGTGCGTATTGTAATGCATTTACTTATCTACATTGGCTAGAGGTATAGGGGAGATCTCACAAACATGTTTAACCCCGCCGCATTTTTGCGCCTGTCCCAAGTCAGGAGCCTCTGGACTTTGTTAGTCTTGTATTATTTTAATTTTAGTTTCTTGTGTACAATTTGGAAATTAGTATGGCGTTCATTATCACTGAACTAGTATATATTTGTTAAGGGGCCAGCTGAAGGACGACTCCGGGTGCGGAAATTTCTCGCTACATTGAAGACCTGTTGGTGACCTTCTGCTGTTGTTTTTTCTATGGTCGGGTTGTCTCTTTGACACATTCCCAATTTCCATTCTCAAGTTTATTTGGAATTACTATAAATGGTCACTTCTTCGTACTATGAACATCAACAATATTTCCTTTCTCTCCTTATATTGTATACACATCACATTTCCGGCACCTGTACACGAAAAACACGAAGTTTTATTGAGCACACATAGTTTTAGTGTTGATCGATATTCACCCCATATTTTCCAAGTTTTAGAATAGTTTTAATGATATACAGAAAACAATTTCCTTGGTGTTCCTAAACGGAAGGTTTATGGTCGGGTTGTTGTCTCTTTGACAAATTCCCATTCCCAATTGTATACAGACAGAAGAGGTGTATCTGACAACAACATTATTTTCATTGATCTGTTTATAATATAATGGCAAACGGCGGAATTTGTTTTCAACCTTACTGTTTTTCTGAAATTGTTTAACATTTCACATCGGTATATCTTTTTCACTTTAATAATTCGTCTCTTATTTTTATTAATTTTGTATTTACATTGTATCATAGATCAAATGTATTCGTTCAGTGTATGTTCAGATGTGTTATTGCGTCTTTTGATCAAGTTAAGCCTCTTCAGTTGATGTTTTATAGTGCGTCTTTCTATGTTGTGATGTTACACTATTGTTTCAGATAAGGGTGAATCTGATGTTCAGTTGTGTCGTTTGTTGATGTGGTTCATAAATGTCTCGTTTTTAATATAGATAAGACCGTTGGTTTTTCTAATTGAATGGTTTTACACTAGTAATTTTGGGGCCCGTTATAGCTTGCTGTTCGGTGTGAACCCAGACTCCGTGTTGCAGACTGTACTTTGACCTATAATGGTTTACTTTTATAAATTGTGACTTGGATGGAGATTTGTCTAATTGGCACACATACCAAATCTTCTTATATCTATTGACAATGAAATGACACAAAACTAAAAAACACGAAAATTATACAAAGCAACAAAACACTGAGGAATGAGCAACACGAACACAATTGAAAAGCGGCGTTACTCTCAGGTTCTCCGAAAAGGTATGCAGATCTCGACGCACGCGTGGCACAATGTGATGTAAATGATATACCAAATTTCATGATATTTGGATTCGAACGTTTCTCCCTTATCCTGTGAAATATAGTTTAACATTGAACTATGTAATTCTTAATGTGTCTCTTTTTTTGTTATGCCGACCTTTCCAATCAAATACCCAATTGATCTTGGAAATAAGTTACTATGTTAGCAATATCGTTACTAGGGTCATTTAACACGGGTCATAAAAAATGAATATTAAAAGTGGAGTTGACTGCTTTAATTTAAAGAGTTTCATTGAATCTGCATGATTTTGCAGCAAGAGTATTTCATCAAAGTATGCATCTATCTATTTAAACTTTGTATCCATTGGTTTCGTTATCGGTAGAATTAGATCTATATTATACTTAATAGGTCTTAAATGAACGTTTTCTAGATTGAACAGATTGCTTAGATGTAAAATATACAAGTAAATGACGTCAATGGCGTAAATTAGACATTTAATTTATTAATTACACCGGTGGGAATAGGAAAAATTACATTTTATGATACTTCACATTACAAAAGCACGAAGTACATCCCCATTTAGCAATTGAATTCCAAGACGATTTCCGGAAATAAGAATGTTACATAATTCAAACTATGAGTTAAATCAGTACTAAAATATAAATTACTGTACGTAAAAGTAAAAAAGTAAAACTATATATGCAGGCGCTTCTTCATTTTATATAAACAGCAGTCTGAATAAATACATATAAAATATCTTTAATATTTGAAAAGCTCTTAAGGTTGCATTTCTGTAAATATTGACAATGCAATTTCCTTTTACGGCTAAAACTGTATCACTTTTACTATGAAGTTTTAAAAAAATCTTTAATGTCATAGAATTGAAAGTTCATATGCACCACAATTTTTTGCAAAGGTCAAAATAAAGGGCTGTGCGGCATATTTTTTATTTTAATATGCTCCGAACTTCTCAGAGTTTAAATTAACATTAAGAAAACTACCCCTACCTCGAATGAAAGGTTACCACATATTTCAATGTAAAAAAGTGAACATGTATATCTACTGGTAACATTTCTAAGATATGTCTCTGTGAGATGGAACACAGAGAGCATAACTGGGAACGAGTATGTAAACAAAATTAATTTTCTTTGAATATTCAAGATCTCCCCAAAAGAGGCGTGTTTTGAGAAACAGCTGTACTAACAAAGTGCAACCTTAACACAAGACCATACGTTCTATGTAGAACTCAAGACGACTGATAAACAATAGCGATGTTTTTATAAAATCAAAATAAATGATTTACCAGAAGTTGAAATAGATAACCAGAAAACTTTACAAACATTTTGAGTTTTAAATTGTGAATAGAAAATAGTTTTTGAAAACTGCTTCATTTTCCCAACTCTGACTTGTGCTTTCCCAAGTGATCCATAATCTTGAAATCTAAAAATATTTCAGCTTTTCAACACAAAATTTTAATTTTAATGTTTACTCCTCAAATTATATAAATATAAGGAGATGTTGTATGATTGCCAATGAGACAACTTTCTTCCCACTAAAGTTCAAATGATGTGGATGTAAGCAATTATAGGCAATCGTAAGATTTTTCTTTTTACAGCTTTCCAACTTTTATATGAGACATGATGTGTTTACAATGTGCAGCAGAACTGTTTCACCCTTACGTAGTGCCCGAGTTCAAAGACATCCCTATTTTATTGTAGGTTTCGTTTTGCCATAGTGTTTTGTTTTATAGGCTGCAATGTGTCTTTTTTTCTGGTGGCGTTGTCCGCTTATTTTTGACTTATGAGTTTCAATGTCACTTTGGTATCTTTTTTTCATCTCTGTCCTTAAAATCTTGATGATATATAACCTATTATTATAAGCAAATACATATATCAGATTTACCAAGCCTAGTAGGTCTGGATTATATGTACTCGCTCGTAAGTTAGTTGTTTATAATCTTCCGTTTCAATCAACATATGAAGATCAAATTTTTCACTTATAGCATAACAGAAAGTCTGTTACGTGACATTTCGAAATATTCTCTGTATAATTAAAACATTTAGAGGCACGAAATGTCAATTTCTAATGAAACCAGTCATGTGGATGACCACTAAAGACAATATAAAGTGACATTATTACGCCAAAATAAGCCATCATTTTTAACCTTCTGACAAGACTCCTTAATACTTGATGTATATTTAAAACAATGTTTTCTCATACATAAACTATTAACATAAAGCGTAAATACTTGTCTAACGAAAGAATTTATATATTTCCCTCCTCGAGTTTCATTTTAGAAAAAATTTACAATATTACACATAGTATAATAAATGTATTACTAACTTATAATCCATTCACTTTTGTGTGACTATATATAATTATAAAGTTATTACAGTCTTTAAAAAGAAGGAATTGTACACTGTTTTGCCAAATAACCACTTTTACCATTGACCAATATACAATTTCGTGATTTGATTGTTTGGATTTTGAACTAAGTCGTTTAGACGTCCCCAAAATCTTGCCTCGTCTAAACCAATGCCTAAGTTATTTAAATCAAAAATAAGGCCTGTGTTTTATATCTTTGACATCTTGCATTGTCACATGCCCTGTTCAGAAAATCCCTTTGTCTGGGGCCCAGAATAAACGGGTACTACTCAAAATACCTTTCACAAGATTGAGTATAAGCGCATTGTTGATACACGGATTATTCGTGATAGTTAAATGTACATTTAATTGAATACAGATAGAGAATGTATACTAAACAACTATGGTTCACGGTCAACAATAGCCCAAGTACCTGCTGGGTCCTGTCATATGCCGAGGCCAAAAAGCTGACCATACAATTTCAATCTTAGAACACACTCAATATGCTTGACTGTACTTAGTGTATGAGTATTCAAGTAATTCTTGAAAAGAAAAACACAAGGGTGTGTAGTGCAATATATCATACCTGGATATAAAAATGAATCAATATCCATAGACAAATCCTCTCAACGCTCTGCAGATCTACTCGAATTTTCGAAATCAAATCAGTTTTCTTAACCTCTATGGCATACATGATCTCCTCTTTCATTTGGCGCCAACCACTGTATCAATTCTAATTTGAACGAAATAATTTTATCAATGGTTTATTTGGTCTCAACCTGAAAAGTCTTGAGAATACGTGATGGAAAATTTGACATTGAACTTTTAGGAAGCAAAACATCAATCATATCGTTGTCCAAATGGGGAACATTATCGCAAAGGTAGACGTGTTCCAAAGCTCTTTTTTGTCTAAGATGTATTTGATAAAGCGTTGCTGATATATGAAAGAACGTTCTGAGACAAGATCTGTTCATGGTAAGATAAAGGCAGTTATATCACTTTGCAAGGTTTTTTTTCTGTAAGCGTATAATCATGACTTTGTTGATCGTTGTTGTATAAATATAGACCACTGATATCTTTCCGTTTGTCGACGCAACATCCTGTTTAAATTCTTTGTTTTCAAATTTCAGAGCACACCATGACATCCTTGTATGTCACGATTCTCGTCAATAATTGATGGTCAACGTAAAAGTGCATCTCCGGTTTGTGTTCGGATTTGTTTTGTTCAAAGTTTGAAAACAAATTTGCACACATTTCTTCTCTTTAGAAAAATGTAAAAAAGTATTGTGTCTATTATTATTATTTATTAAATAATTCTAATCTATATATCGGCCGTTTACACTACAGTTTACACTACAGTTTACACTACAGTTTACACACGGAATTGTAATTTTCTTTTGATTAATTGCAAATAAATAGGTTAAGATTTGATATCATTAATCGAGAACCAATTAAGAAAAAAGAAATGATTAGTTCTCGACAAGATCAAGTCATTCGTGTCTATCAAAGATTCAAATAGTAGTTTATTCGTTCACAAAGCTTAATGTGTATTTGTAAATCTAATTTTCCGCTTCTGATACTCATAGCATTGTTTGATAAGGGTACTATGAAGCTTGGCTATCTAGTCTCATTTCTGCTTTTATGAATCGACATTTTGATGTCTTTTAAATAAAAATATTTCAAAAGGAACACTTATTTTTTAGTTTGTGACGCAACACATAGATTAAGCAAGACATATCCATCAACTTACAACAAAGTAATATCACACAAAATACTGAATTCCGTGGAGAATTAAAAAAGGAAAGTCCCTTATCAAATGGCAATATTAAACACATCTAACGAATAGATAACAACTTGTCATATTCCTGACTTGGTACGGGTTTTTTTCTTATGTAGAAAACACTCGTATTCTTCCCATATTTCATTTTTGTATTTTCAAATTCATATTATATATAATGCACATGTTAAATTTATGACAGAATTTAAAGTGATATTCTATACATGGTATCCAAATATATTTCTAGTTTTTATTGTATAAAATATTTCCGAGTGTTGGACTTAAGAATTATTTTCGCTACTGAATACTACTCCTTATTCAAACTAAGCCGATGATGTATAATTGCAAAGGAGATAGTAGTTACTAATCTCTTCGTTTATTTATCTGATGGAGTCTTCATTATGCCTTATATTCTGAGTAAAATTAGACATTATCACGCAAGATAAAAACCATTAACCTATAGTTTACTCATAAAAAACAGTAAGATATAGTTATCAAAGGTACCAGGATTATAATTTAGTACGCCAGACGCGCGTTTCGTCTACATAAGACTCATCAGTGACGCTCATATCAAAATATTCATAAAGCCAAACAATAACAAAGTTGAAGAGCATTCATGATCCAAAATTCCAAAAAGTTGTGCCAAATACGGCTAAGGAAATCTATGCCTGGAATAAGAAAATCCTTAGTTTTTTAAAAAAACATATGACATTGTAAGTTGTTTTTATAATTCTCAACCAAAGCAGTGTTTGGAAACAAAAGTATTCATTTCGTTTGATGGTTTAATTAAAAAAAATTTAAGGATTCATTTTTCAATTGCTAAATTTAAAAAAACCACTTGTCATGTCAGCAAACTGTAAATAGTGTGTTATGTACACATCATAGAATGAGACAAAAGCTAAGAACCATACAAAGTTTGGAACACATGCACACCGATAGACTGACAAATAATGCGTCTTGATGTTCGTCGATGTTCTTGTTTGTCCGGCTTATAGATCTGTACGAACACAATATTTACCAAAGTATTATTTTTCTTGGCATAATGATCTCAAACTATTAAATATAACTACAATCTTCTGGTGAGTCTCTTACGGTCAAATTATGTAATTATTTAAAAATTGCATGGGCTAATATAGCCTCTAAACTTTATATGTGTTGTTTAACCCCGCCGCATTTTTGCGCCTGTCCCAAGTCAGGAGCCTCTGGCCTTTGTTAGTCTTGTATTATTTAAATTTTAGTTTTGGAAATTAGTATGGCGTTCATTATCACTGAACTAGTATATATTTGTTTAGGGGCCAGCTGAAGGACGCCTCCGGGTGCGGGAATTTCTCGCTACATTGAAGACCTGTTGGTGACCTTCTGCTGTTGTGTTTTTTTATTTTTTTTATTTTTTTTTTTGGTCGGGTTGTTGTCTCTTTGACACATTCCCCATTTCCATTCTCAATTTTATTGTATTGTACTATAATGTTCCCTACTGTCTATTCATGATGTATTTTATGTAATATATGTTGTTAATTTTGCCATATCATGTCTATGCTTTAGCATTTATACATTCATTCTTTCGTTCAAACGTTTAAAAAGGTGCTGACAAATTCCATCAAGACCATGTAAGTTTCCGTGAGACCAATACCCATTACGTATATTAGATTGTATTGACACGACAAAGTGGTCAAGTTTAGCGAAGCGTGATTTGTGAACTATTATTGGAGATAAGAATTATGACTTTCCCAATGTCAAAGATTGACCATTTACTATATCTATTCTTTTCAATAACAAAAACAGTCACAATTAGCCTAAGAAACAAATGCATTTGATTTATTTGGACAAAAACATTTTGTAAAATATTCCCTTTGCGTACAGGAATTTAGAGCTGATCAAATGAAATTGTATGTCGTGCATTTCTTTTTTGTCTTTTATCTTATAAGCTAATACACGTAGTTGTAAGGGGAACTATTTTTGAAATCAAGATTTTTTTTAGCTATCAGAAGTATCCATTTTAAAGAAATAAAGATTACTTTTTTTTATCTAGTCCGTGAGCATGAATTTGTATTTCAGGCTTAGAAATTCACATTTGTTAATATCGACTATACTTTGAAATTTCGGATAGTCGACGCAAAAATGTATTATGGAAGACTCAAAATCAGCGATAACCAATTAACTGCATGACATTGTTAAAAATTTCTTACAAAACATTTGTTTATTAAAATACCATAACATTCGATATCAGACTATGTAATTGTTGTCTGCTGTGGAAGCCTGTCAGATTTCAACTTTCTGTATATGCTAGTAGTCTAGCCTCTCTTTTAATTGTCAATCATACCCCCCCCCTTTCCACATAAAACTGACTCTGAAAGAAATGTGTAATAGAAATAAGACATTCAAAACATAAAATTTGACGTATTACTTACAAGTTGTTGTTTAGTTCTAAATATGATGATCATCAGGACAGGTTGAATTCGGTTAAGTACACCAAGTTATATAATTATAATGATAGTTTTGTAATCTTTAATCTTTCAGTGTATGCACATTAACACGGTTTTCTCAGAAAAAGACTAAACAGTCGAACTGACCATTAATCATGCTATTTAAAGTTGCAACCATAGGCATGAAACAGTTACTTTAAAATATATACGTCTTATGGGTGAAACGGAACCATTAGATACTAAATGGCAATTAAATTAACGCGCCATAAGGTTATTTCGTCATACAAAAGTCTAAAGGAAAATTGCCAAATTTAAAAGAATAGATTTACATGTCAATTTGTGTATGGAAGTCAACAACTTTTATATAAAAGCATTAATTATCAAGAAAATAGGTCTCTCGGATGCCATTGGAATTTCATACCGTGTCGCTGGAAGACCATCTGCCAATTTTAACATCAATACATTAAACCAAAATGTTTAACTCGAACATACATTTTGCTAGAGGAAGTATTTGGTATACAACTTAATTATTGTCAAATTAATCGTATTATACTAGTAGTTTTTTTTTCCTCTTTAAGGTTACCAACAAATGTTTATGTGTTGATAATATTGTAAGATTTTTCAACAAATTGCATATTGAACGCGAGCCTTAACTGATAATCTATTTGACTGACAATATACACTAATCTAAAACAATCCTTTTGTGTGTTTTCTGGATAGAATAAAGTATAGAATTTCAAGGTAATATCTCATTAGTCCTAAAAAAAAAACCGGATGAATTTCGATCTCGTGCAAAATTGAAGCAATGAAACGGAATATTTCAATTTAAAACTAGAGGCTCCAAAGAGCCTGTGTCGCTCACCTTGGTCTATGTGCATATTAAACAAAGGACGCATTTGATTTCATGACAAAATTGTGTTTTGGTGATGGTGATGTGTTTGTATATCTTACTTTACTGAACATTATTGCTGCTTACAATCATTCTATCTATATTGAACTTGGCCTAAGAGCTTCAGTGGAAAATGTTAGTTAAAATTTACAAATTTTATGAAAATTGTTAAAAATTGACTATAAAGGGCAATAACTCCTTATGGGGTCAATTGACCATTTAGATCATGTTGACTTATTTTTAGGTGTTACTTTGCTGTACATTGTTTCCCTTTACAGTTTATCTCTATCTATAATAATATTCAAGATAATAACAAAAAACGGCAAAATTTCCTTAAAATGACTAATTCAGGGGCAGCAACCTAACAAAAGTTTGTCAAATCCATCTGAAAATTTCATGGCAAATAGATCTTCACCTGATTAACAATTTTACTACCTGTTAGATTTGCTATAAATGCTTTGGTTTTTGAGTTATAAGCAAAAAACTGCATTTTACCCCTATGTTCTATTTTTAGCCATGGCGGCCATCTTTGTTGGTTGGCCGGGTCACGCCACACAATTTTTAAACTAGATACCCCAATGATGATTGCGGCCAAGTTTGTTTAAATTTGGCCTGGTAGTTTCAGAGGAGAAGATTTTTGTAAAAGATTACCAAGATTTACGAAAAATGGTTAAAAATTGACTATAAAGGACTATAACTCCTAAAGTGGTTAACTGACCATTTTGGTTATGTTGACTTATTTGTAGATTTTACTTTGCTGAACATTATTGCTGTTTACAGTTTATCTCTATCTATAATAATATTCAAGATAATAACAAAAAACAGCAAAATTTCCCTAAAATTACCAATTCAGGGGCAGCAACCCAACAACAGGTTGTCCGATTCATCTGAAAATTTCAGGGCAGTTAGATCTTAACCTGATAAACATTTTTACCCCACGTCAGATTTGCTCTAAATGCTTTGATTTTTGAGTTATAAGCCAAAAACTGCATTTTACCCCTATGTTCTATTTTTAGCCGTGGCGGCCATCTTGGTTGGTTGGCGGGGTCACCGGACACAATTTTCAAACTAGATACCCCAATGATGATTATGGCCAAGTTTGGATTAATTTGGCCCAGCAGTTTCAGAGGAGAAGATTTTTGTAAAAGTTAACGACGACGGACGACGGACGACGGACGACGACGGACGCCAAGTGATGAGAAAAGCTCACTTGGCCCTTCGGGCCAGGTGAGCTAAAAAAGGAATATGATTCACGTTTTTTTTATTAACATTTGGAATATCTACCATTTTTGTGTTGTCGTATATTATATAGTTTTGTCCTATAAGAATTTGAAATGTGCATAAAATTGATTTTTTTTCCGCATTATTATGATACAAAAATATATTTGATCAAACTCCACAAATCGTGTTGAACATGCATGACATTCATAGTAAGATATTAGCAACCACCAATCCATTATTAAACCAAAAATGATTTCTGACAAACAAATAAGATTGAACCTTCAAACAAATTTTGCATACAATTTTGTTTAACACAACGTAGACAGCTTAACAATATAATGCAGATTTATCGAGTAATTAAACAGTTTATTGTAATAAATGATTGATTTTTGGTTGCTTAACGTCCTTGTAATATATGTATAGGGGCCTTAGAGTCAAATTGGTCTATGTATTTAAACTACTATATCACAAGCCTATCAACACTGATGCTGTGAGTTGGAATCCCGCACGTGACAGGTGCGCTCGACTCCGGTCTTAATTGACTAGGATTGTTAGTGTTCCTACTGATGGTCGGTGGTTCTTTTTATGTACTCCAGGTTTCTCCACCAATATAAACTGATCGCCACGAAATAAAATAAAACAAGTGCTGAAAGCGGCATTAAACACCAATCAATTTATCAAATAATACTCATACTAAAAATGCTTTCCTAACGAAGACGAAATTTGACTTCCTATACATATAAGAATCAGGAAATGTGTTTGCTGACGAATGAAACAATACATCAGAGTTCTAGAGAAGAAGATAGCAGCAATAATAAGTCACCGTACGGCCTTCAATCATGAGTAGAATCCATATCGTATATTAGGTTATAAAAGGCACTGATATGAAAAATGTGAAACTTTATCAAAAGACAAAATGACAACAAACGGACTACATGATCATGGCTTTGGACAGGCACATAAAGAATGGGGTAGTAGAGATAACCGGTTTTTGTAACGCTTAATCGTCACTAATCTTAACCCTGTAATAGTACAACATATGAACACTGTAAAATATCTGTTGCAAATTACTGAAAAGATCTTCAAGAAGCAAATACAACTAGCATTAAAACAATAGACATAAAGTACCTATATAAGAGTACTGGCAGTTTCTGAAGCTAGTATTAAGCCAATTACTACAACTTATAGATATATCATTCTCTCAGACTAAACCTATTTCATTTACAGGGACTACATACTGTGAGAAGCTTTAAGCTTCCGTGAAGAAGGCGTAGTGAGTTATCGAACGGACAGTTCTTCGCGATCAAAGAGACAAAATTGCTTGTTTTCACTTAATAAAATGTACTTTTACTTAATTTTGCATTAATCTGATTTTTGCTGATCACACGAGATCAATAAACTTTTTGCTTAAAAAAACACAATTTCGATTTTTTTTTTTATAGTATTCTATTCCTAACGACGTAATGATTGTTTTACTGCCATGCGCAAACATGGTTCATATTGTGTTGAACGGCTTGTAGCAAAATAAATGTTCGAAGAAATGATAGTTTGTCGACTATATTTTAGGAATGCAATCATTCTTCTTTCTGGTAGAAGAAACGAACTGCAGTAAAAGGGAAAACTTTAAAAAAAAATATACAGAACAATTATAAAAACCAAGGCAAACCATAATTAATGACTAATGAACGCACAACAAACTTACAAAATTCCTAACATCGAGACTCTACATTAAATAAATACGGAATTGATAGTTCAATATAGTTTATATACTCGCGTGTTGACTCCCAGCTAAATGGCCAAATGTGTATTCCTGGAGTTGCTTTATCATTGACGAATATCCAACATCTCATTGTGTTTGAGTTGTTTTCTCGTTAACGTATATATATCATCTGCTTGTTGTTGAGTTTTTCTCTCGTTGACGTATGTATACCATCTTATGTCGGTAAGTTATTTTCTCATTGACTAATATATCCAAACTGTCAGGTCAACTAATTTATCCTTTACCAGAAGAAAAAAGTGATAACTTTTCAATAATGATCATAAAATATGTGGACTGAATAATCCTTCCTGTACTATTGGCAGTTATACCGATTCGTAAAACAAGGAAGTCAAGATGGACTCTTAACATATATTCAGAGGAGGTTCTACTTATATATACTGATAGAGAGAGTATAGATTATTGTCCAAACTTAAGCCAGAACACTCTGGATGCCGTTATAGGCAAATATTTCGAGTCCCTTTTTCCTTCCAAAGGCAGTTTTTCAGAAGTCCTTTAACCATCACTATGCACGAACAGAGGAGGTCGATATTTAGCAAAACATAGCTGGGAACACATAATACAGATTGAGTAAACAAGTATTACTCTTACTGCGTTTGCATGTTTAAGTATCATAAAGTGTCAATTGATACAGAAAAACCTAAAAATACTGAATTGTTTAGAGGAGAAGGAGAGCCTTAGTTTCGAGACTGCAGAAACATATGTAAATTTTCTGTGAACAGTATATGTAACAATTTCGTGAATGTAGAAGTCGGTTCTAAATGTAAACATAATTTGAAAGAAAAACATGCCCGATATCAAAAACAAAAAAAACAAACACGTATATCAAGATGGAAAAAAACATATGAAGCATTATTTACAAAGATTTAACGATACACCAAATGACGTTAAAATTGTACAAAATATTTCAAACTTTGGCACTACAATTATAACGTCTGCTCCAAAATCCAGAAATTAGAACCGAGTGAATAAGGAAAATTCAAAAGTTTGTACAAACTAAGAGAAGACTTTGAGAAATAAGTAAAAGAGGGAAAATAACAGGTTTTATACAGCACATCGCAGTTCATCTTTTATATAAGCTTTGAATTTTAAATATTTTGGCCACGAGCATCACTGAAGAGACATGTATTGTCGAAATGCGAATCTGGTGCAGGAAAATTGGTACCGTCAATTTCTACCACTGGGTCGATGCCTCTGCTGGTGGACTGCAAGTCCCCGAGGGTATCACCAGCCCAGTAGACAGTACTTCGGTACTGGCATGCAAATACGGATTTTTTAGTGTTATTAAAATTTGCTGTTACAAAATTTTAGAAATTATTAAAAATTAAGGAATGTATCTCCCTCATGCAAAGCTCTGATTCTTTTCACGGATTTTACTTTACTTTTTGGACCTTTTGGATTATTGCTCTTCATCTTTTATATAAGCTTTGAATTTTAAATATTTTGGCCACGAGCATCAATGAAGAGACATTTATTGTCGAAATGCGCAATCTGGTGCAGGAAAATTGGTACCGTTAATGTTATTGACAACCATACATAATGTACTGGTCAGAAAATGGCGTTCTTATTTGGCACGACATTGCAAAATCTGGCGTCGTTCATTAGGATGTTACCGGGAGTATTTTAATTCATAGCGATGGCCAATTGAAGTACTGCTACAATGAGTTGGCGTGCTCTAATCAAGCTCTAGGACAACCGTTGATACTAGTATAAGACATGATATACTCCCTCCATTTTACACCTCTTGTTTGCTTTTGGATCTCTGAATTTAGAAAATGTGAGAAAAAATGTATGGTTATATGCAAATATATCAATACCTCACCAAGTTACCAGTAATAGAAGTCTAGTCTTCATTCAGGCATCACTGTTGGAGTTTAACAACAAGATATTTATACTGTTAGAAGTCGGTCACTTAGAATTATTAACGGGTGTGCTAAAGATGGAGACTTAAATGACATTGTTCTCATTAATGGAATAGTTTAAACAAAGAAGTTGCTCCGGTTAACTACAAGTAAAACTTTGAATTTGGAATGTACCGTTTTAGTATATTGTTAAACTCGCCTTTACTGACAGAAGGCCTTTACTGACAGAAGTAATGGAAAAAAATCATATCATTTATTACATTCTTTTATCGAGAGTGGTAGACCAGAAAAAATATGGAATGTCTGGATAGTCTACAATAGAAAATTTCATCACTTTGATTAGAAGATATGGATTTGATGGGAATGTGCATTGACAGCGAGTATACTATAATAGACTAGGAAGCATTACAACTGTTTACAGAAAACCGGAACCCAGATATTCTCACTGAAGAAGATTTTCAAAGCAGGTCAACACAAAACGAGTTTGCGTACTTTGCAGATTCTATTTTGGTTAAAGTTAAGATCAACCAACAGTTCTTTATTGAAGTTCAAGAAAACAAGAGATATTCTCCAATCTAGCTAACAGATACACAAGTTATACATACCAACTTTTCCATTGTGGTCAAATCGTTTACTATAATTAAGGAACGGTATTTCAGGAGTTTATTGACGTAGAATAATCGAATTGACAGTTGGCCAACATTCATAGAAACACAAGTAAAAGTATTATTTTACTAAAACTAAACTAGGCAAAGTCAAACAAAAACAAAACATAATTACAACATGCAAATGAATACAAATAAACAAAAGTCACTTTAATCTATTCAAGCAAGCAATTTATACACAACTAAAGAGCCGTGGTGTAGTGGTTAGTGCATCGGACTACTAACACAAAGGTTCCTGGTTCGATTCCCGTTCGGGATGAAAATTTCAGGAACTCAATTTTCGGCTCTCCCTTGACACCATTTGCGAGTATGGTCTTAATGAAACGATGATAGTCCGTCGGAAGGGGACGATAAATGGCTGACCCGTGTTAGGAGAGAGCCATGATATCTCTTGCACGTTAAAGACACCCTTGTAGATTTCGAAAAAGAGTAGGCTAATGCCGCTACAAGGCAGCACTTGCACCCGCAAAGTGGGATTAATATAAGTTGCAAAACTTGTTTCCCAATCCACTATAAATAAATATGTTTAAACTAAACTACACAACTAAAAAGTTAGTATCAATTTCAACAAATAAGCAAGATGTCTCATTCACAGCTACTACCATACACTATGTTTGCGTTCAAGATCTAGGATCTTGCTTGGAACATCAAATACTTTCAAATTGAATAATCTTAACTTTCAATTTATTATACCTTTCACCGATTTAGTATTGACTTGTATTACACTTGTAATATCAATAAGATGTATGGCTCACTATATATTTACTTCATTAAATATTGCACAGCTTAATACTGATATGCCACTCCTGGATGAAATCATCACATTTCAAAGCATGAATATAATTCGCATCTACGCTTAATACACAATTTCTGCCACATAACATTTATACTGGCCGTTGTACGATACGTTAATCTCAACTTCTTAACTGCTTTTTTGGAAGATCTGAGTCAATAAACGTTGTCTGACCATTTAAACGCTGACCATCAAACTGCACGGAGAAACCTCTGAAACAAATAATTGAACCCCTTAAAAAAATATAATAAAATGAAAATAAGATTGCATATTAAAGGCAACAGTAGTATACCGCTGTTCAAAACTCATAAATCCATGGACAAAAAAAAAAAATCGGGGTAACAAATTTAAACTGGGGGAAACGCATTAAATATAAGAGGAGGAGCAAACCATATTAAAATCGACTGCCACGTGATGAATAGTCTCTGGGTCTGTTTGATATGCCAACATGATAAGTGAATGATAACGCCGTCTAATATATAAATAAATGTTCTTACCTGAGCAAATTCCTTATAATATTGTACTGAGAAATTCCATGTCCTGACAATTCTGAGGTATCACCAAAATATATTAATGAACTGCAGCAGACTTACCGTCTGTTCACATCACAATTTAGATGTGCTCTGCCTAACCACTTTACCAGAAAAAAAAACCCATGTGCTACCTGTCACATGATTAACCTAGCGCGTAGCTTAACGAGTGGGGTGTCAATCAGGGTGCAATTAATACATACCTTCTTTATAAGCCATGAATATAAGATAGTGTGCTGTATTACGTAAATTACAATTTAGAATCATATGCAAATAATTTATAAAAAATAAAAATCTCATAATGAAGTTCGTCACACATGATAATAGAAGTAAGCAAAGTGACACACAAGAAACACAACTTGTATAACAGTCGATCATAATTCCATTATATTGAAAACAATGTGAAAACATAACAAACAGACATCAGTCAACATGGTGTATTTATCTTAATCACTTTAAGAATAAACAAATATGATAACTAAAAAAAACCCAAAAGACATATATCATACTAGACAAAACACATTGGCAAAAACAAAAGACAAGAATATAAAATATTTACCATAGCATAATTACGGGAGTTATAAGTACTAATCCACGTCAAATGGATGTAACCATAAATAGAGACAAATAAAAGAACACGGACTATAGCAAGTATTCTAGTATGACGTTCTTCTTTTGGGTTTGGAAACAAAGCTATATAAAATACAAACAAGATGTGATATGATTGCCAATGAGACATCTCTCCATAAGGGAACAAAATGACACAAATTAACAACTATAGGTCACCGTACGACCTTCATCAATGAGTATATTCATCTATAAAACACCCCAAAATGACTAATGTGAAACAATTCAAACGAGGAAACTAACGGCTTAATTTATGTAAAAACAAGAATGTGTCCATAGTACACGGATGCCCCACTCGCACTATAATTTTCCATTTTCAGTGGACCGTGAAATTGGGGTCAAAACTTTAATTTGGAATTAAAATTAGAAAGATCATATCATAGGGATCATGTGTATAAAGTTTCAAGTAGATGTGACTTTACCTTCATCAAAAATTACCTTAACCAAAGGATTTAACTTGAATTTCGCACTTTCATTTTCTATGTTCAGTGGACCATAAAATTGGGGTCAAAACTTTAATTCGGCATAAAAATTAGAAAGATCATATCATGGGAAGTATGTGTACCAAGTCTCAAGTGGATTGGACTTACTACTATCGTAGATGGGGCATACAAATAAACGAAAAACAAATATGTAACACGACAACCACTAGATTATAGGCTCCGGACTTGGGACTGGCACATTTATACATGTGCAGAATGTGGCGGGTTAAATATGTTAGCGGGACACTAACCCTACCCATAACCTGGGACACGTTCTAATTTCAATAAAACATGGGATGCACGTGATGGACGTCACAATTGAATGTCAGTTGAATTTTGAAGAACGCCAGCGATCAAAATGGACATTTGTGTTGGTATTGCTCACCAGGAAATCAAATAAAACCATTCTAAAAGTAAGTCTACATGTATATGTTATAATTTTATGTTTTAGTGCATAAAATCAAAATGGCTGCCTTTCGAGCGTGTATTATAGGTCCGCTTCGAAGTAGACAAGTTAAAAAATTTCCTATTAGCATCGAAATAATCCTATCATGCTTTGCTCTACAATGCTCATTTTAACACGGATAATCATTATATTTGTCAACAGTTAACACCTTGATTACGCTCGGTATTAAGATTTTGACAAATATAATGTCTACCCATTTTAAAATGAGCATAGAGCACGACATGAAAGAACTATTTTTTAATTCAAGATGACAAATAATGCTGTACCTAGAATACTTACTTCAAAAACATCGTGCTTATTTGAGAAGATATAGAATATCAACTAGGTCTTGATATCTTCCGACGAACTTCTTGTTAGAAAAAGTACCAGCTATTTTTTGGTGTATCAACTTTCTGCTCAGATACTGGCGACGTTTTACAAAATCTATGTAGCAGCGGCAAGCTCTGTATACCGAATGAGTTACGATATGTAACTCTAATATGGATGCTTGTGAAGGTGGTATATTGCTACTAAGGTGTAGGAAATCATCTCGCTTGTCAAAGATTATGGTACTGAGATGACAACTTATGTTTAATTCGAGATGTATGTCTAAAAATCAGACAAAGGAAGCCGTGTATGTTGTTTCTTCAATTTCAAGTTATGAAGGACTTAGTGATGGAACCAATCAAAAACGTTTGGATTGTTTAAGAAAAAAAGGTAAAATCCCCGAAATACAACAAACAGACATTATAAGGTATCAGTGTTTAAATAGGGGTACAGCCAGGGGTCGAATTTAAGCTTTTTTGTGTACTGGGCAGCCGGACCAGTGGACTGAAAACTCTACTGGTCCGGCTCCAAATCTACTGGTCCTGCAAAAATGACATTAATTTGACAAACACAAATATGAATGACAGATGTTTAATTTTGATGCTTTCGTTTAAATAAGTTAGACAGTAACAAAGGAATAGTCTTAATTCTGATTTTGATAAAGGCTTTGGTAATCTCAATGATTTTCTTTATCAAAATCAGGATCAAGGACAGAAAAAATATCAACATTGTCTTCCACGTCATTGCAATCCTCACGACGACCATAGGGTGCCTAATTAGATCGTCTTGAGTGCTGTCCAGAAATATTTCACATTTCAATAGCCGGGACTGGATTAAATGATGCTCTATCTTCAGTGTGAAACATAATGTACCGTACAGCAGCCAACATTGTGCTATTCTCTCAATCATCATAAAACAACTAACATTTACTATGGCACAATGACGGGATGTATAAGTACAGAGATACGTCATATCATGGAAATATTATATTGACAGGTATCAATATAATACTTCCATGGTCATATGAAACAAAGAATCACAAGAAAAAAAAGGCAAATAGACAAAGCATATAAGCAAAAATTGAAAGATAACTATAATACACAAATTTTCATAGAAAAATGACAGAATGTTCATCAATAATTGTAATCTTTTTGTTCTGCATTATTGAATACAAAATAATTAATTAAAGTAATTAAAGCGCAGACACTGTTTTCTTATTTTATTTTTAAGTAAACGTTGTTTAGAGAAACGTCTAGAATGCACATAGAAATATATGTTAACCCTAGAAATGCGTTATTGCTTGATTAGTGTACTTTAAAAAGTACGTGGTAAATAAATCAATGTACTGTACTGTAGATAAATAGATTCTTCTCTGAAATCAAATGAAAACATCGACATCTTAAGTCAAAATAACGATTAAGATTTGTTTGCATGCTAGTTACACTACTAATATATACGAAGGCTTAGCAATACAAAACTCTGCTAAATTCGTCATATACTAACCAAAATATAAAAAAGAAAACAAGACATGTAAATCGAAATATAACTGCTCTGTCTTTTGCAAGTTAAAATAAAGGGGTTTTAATCTTCTTCAAATGTACACACCAAAATCACACATTTTATTCAAAAGAAAGAAGAAACTTGAACTATGAGTTTTCGTTAAATCTTTGTATACACTCGTCAAAGACCGAGCGTATTTATAAGTGTAAACAGATGTCACTTTGTTAAGCCAATATTGTAAAAAAGTTACAAGAATTTCAAATTGATTAAATGAGATGAAACTTGTATAAAATACAGTAACAGGTCTAACAGAGATTCTCTTGGTTTTTCAGGACTTTTCTGTTTGTCGTACCAGAGTGCTGGGATTCGAACAGTCAAGTTTGAGATTTTTTTCACACATGCAATAACCGGGGTTTACTCAAGCCGATTTACTTGAAACTTTAAACGATTTCTTTGATACCTACATTTAAACCTGGTGTGATCTTATGTGCTCCGGAAGGGTAAACAGAGCCCAAGAAACGGATCCCTTCATGTTGCTCATGGAAGTACAAATCTGTTCTCTACGCATTTAAATACGAATACAAATTATTTAGTATCCCCTCCAAGTGTATCTTGAGGACAATATTATTGTCCTATTAGGTTTAAATGCCTTTTCTGTGCAGTATTCAGTTTTAACCTTGCACAAGTTTTAAAATACATACAAACCGCCTTTATAACTTAGCTGTTAAGGTTGCACTTTGTAAATACAGCTGTTGCTAAAAACACGCTTTTGGGGAGTAATTGAATATTCATAGAAAATTAATTTTGTTTACATACTGGTTCCCAGTTCCATATCGCAGAGACAGAACTTGGGAATGTTACCAGTAAATAAACACGTGCATATTGTTTACATTGAAATCTGTGGTAACCTTTCATTCGAGGTAGGGGTAGTTAAGAAAATTAATGTAAGCTTAAACTCGGAGACGTTCAGGCAAATATGCCGCACAACCCTATATTTTAACCTTTGAAAAAAAATGTGGTGCATATGAACTTTCAATTCTAGGATAAGATTTTTTTCAAAACTTCATAGTAAAAGTGGTACAGTTTTAGCCGTAAAAGGAGTTCCTATGGGAAATGGAAAGTTATATCAATGTATTAAAAGATTATTTAAATTCTACTTTGCGTAAGGCACTTCTTTTAAAATACAAGCAGAGAATTATCAGAATTTATACACGAAATCGTGTACGTTGCAAAACAGTTGATGATACATCTACACTATCTGCATCATGCAAATTTACAAATATAGCGTTACCACTCGTATCAATTATGAACCTGATGGACACACGATAAAGCGAAACCAATTAATGACATTCCTATTAATTAATATACATATATCAAGTCTACCCAACCGGAAGCAGTATCTCTCAATTATATAGCATTTACGTATTTGTCTTCTCATTATCACATAAACTGATCCAACCACTTCCGATCATAATACAGATATGGTATAAATGTTTGTTTTTGGTTCTGTTCAGAAGTAGGAACTCTAAAGACATTATTTCTATACTATCAATGTTTATCATCACTGCACTTGGTTAATGTACGTCAAGGTACATAGAAAACGATAAACAATTATTTGAGAAAATATTCCCATTGTGGAGAAGATCCTTTGAAACTTGTTAGTTCGTCTAGCCTAAAATAAATATGTAACGCACCGGCATTCAGTTGGAAAAAGTACGACGCTCTCAATTGAAACCAAGGTCTTTGGCAGAGAAAGATAACCATATATTGCATCAGCGCTTCATAGTGGGGTCCAAATTACCATCCTATCCATTATAGCATTTTAACAATTGTTCTTTAGCATCAATTGGGAGACATTTATTGTCGAAATGCGCATCTGGAGCCAAACAATGCTGTTGTAACAGAGATGAATAGACCGAAGGAACTAATTAAACCTGTATTTCGTATCAGAAACATTATATCATATACAAATTTTTAACGAATAAGGAAGCAAGTCAAGACAAACTCCATAAATAATAGATGATGGTCTTGAAGTATAGATTATGGGTACCGACTTTATTTATCCTCTTTAATATATAATATTTTTCATAGTATTCTTTCATGTGTCTTTATAAATATAACGTTTACTGTTTAGTCTGTTTTAGTGATATCCATTTGACGTGGATATGTACTTATACATCCCATCATTTAGATACAATTCTATATTATAATTTTGGTATTCTTGTCTTTTATGTTTGTTACTTTGATTTGTCTATATGCCTTGCTGTGTTTCTTTGTTACATATGACGTGGCTCTGTACTTATACATTCAGTTATTGTGCTATGGTGAATGATTGTGTCCTTGTCTTTCACTTTTTTCTAATGTGCTTTGTATGTATACCTTTAAGTGTTTTTTTGTTACATATTTTTTTTTTATAGTGATTAAATTATAACACAATGATGACTGCTGTTCTCTTTTTTTACCTCACCTGGCCCATAGGTGAGCGTTTCCCATCACTTTGCGTCCGTCGTCGTTAACTTTTACAAAAATCCTCTCCTCTGAAACTACTGGGCCAAATTTAACCAAACTTGGCCACAATCATCATTGGGGTATCTAGTTTAACAAAATGTGTGAGGTGACCCGCCAAACCAACCAAGATGGCCGCCATGGCTAAACATAGGGTAAAATGCAGTTTTTAGCTTACAACTCAAAAACCAAAGCATTTAGAGAAAATCTGACAGGGGTATTATTGTTTATCAGTCAAGATTTATCAGCCCTGAAATTTTCAGATGAATAGGACAACCAGTTATTGGGTTGCTGTCCCTGAACTGGTAATTTTAGGGAAATTTTGCTGTTTTTGATTATTATCTTGAATATTATTATAGATAGATATAAAATGTAAAAAGCAATAATGTTCATCAAAGTAAGATTTACAAATAAGTCAACATGACCAAAATGGTCAGTTGACCCCTTTAGGAGTTATTGCCCTTTAAAGTCAATTTTAAACCATTTTTCGTAAATCATATATCTTTTACAAAAATCTGCTTCTCTTAAACTGCTGGGCCAAATAAATCCAAACTTGGCCACAATCATCGTTGAGGTATCTAGTTTTAAAAATGTGTGGCGTGACCCGGACAACCAACCAAGATGGCCGCCATGGCTAAAAATAGAACATAGGTGTCAAATGCAGTTTTTGGCTTATAACTCAAAAACCAAAGCATTTAGAGCAAATCTGAGATGGGGTAAAATTGTTAAGCAGGTCAAGATTTATCAGCCCTGAAATTTTCAGATGAATAGGACAACCAGTTATTGGGTTGCTGTCCCTGAATTGGTAATTTTAGGGAAATTTTGCTGTTTTTGATTATTATCTTGAATATTATTATAGATAGATATAAAATGTAAAAAGCAATAATGTTCAGCAAAGTAAGATTTACAAATAAGTCAACATGACCAAAATGGTCAGTTGACACCTTTAGGAGTTATTGCCCTTAAAAGTAAATTTTAAACCATTTTTCGTAAATCATGTATCTTTTACAAAAATCTGCTCCTCTTAAACTGCTGGGCCAAATTAATCCAAACTTGGCCGCAATCATCTTTGAGGTATCTAGTTTTAAAAATGTGTGGCGTGACCCGGACAACCAACCAAGATGGCCGCCATGGCTAAAAATAGAACATAGGTGTCAAATGCAGTTTTTGGCTTATAACTCAAAAACCAAAGCATTTAGAGCAAATCTGAGATGGGGTAAAATTGTTAAGCAGGTTAAGATTTATCAGCCCTGAAATTTTCAGATGAATAGGACAACCAGTTATTGGGTTGCTGTCCATGAATTGGTAATTTTGGCGAAAATTTGCTGTTTTTGGTTTTTATCTTGAATATTATTATAGATAGAGATAAAATGTAAACAGCAATAATGCTCAGCAAAGTAAGATTTACAAATAAGTCAGTTGATCCCTTTAGGAGTTATTGCCCTTTAAAGTCAATTTTTAACCATTTTTCGTCAATCTTAGTAATCTTTTACAAAAGTCTTCTCCTCTGAAACTACTGGACCAAATTAATCCAAACTTGGCAACAATCATCTTCTGGGTTTCTTGCTAAAAAATGTGTGGCATGACCCGGCCAACCAACCCAGATGGCTGCCACAGCTAAAAATATCGCATAGGGGTAAAATGTAGTTTTTGGCTTATAACTCAAAAAACAAAGCATTTAGAGCAAATCTGACGACTCCTAAACTGTTTATCAGGTGAAAATATATCTGCCCTCAAATTTTCAGATGGATCAGCCAACCCGTTGTTAGGCAATAATGTACAGCAAAGTAAGACCTAAAAATAAGTCAACATGACCAAAATGATCAATTTGACCCCCTAAGGAGTTATTGTTCTTATAGTCAATTTAAAACAATTTTCATAAAATTTGTAAATTTTTACCTATAATTATATTGCTGTTTATTTTGTTCACCAACCTCTGTCAATATAATATAATTGTATGCTACTATCATACAAGTGAGAGGTTTTGTTAGCTATAACCATGTTTAATTCACCATTTTCTGCATAAAAAAATACCTGAACCAAGTCACGAATATGACAGTTGTTATCCATTCGTTTGATGGGTTTTGAGCTATTGATTACTGACTTTCCGTTTTGACTTTTTCCTCAGAATTCACTTTAATCGTATTTTACTTCCAGACGCAATCTTCCACATAAGAACAATCAATGGTTCAATGTTGAACACGTCAATCAAATTTCACATAATTATACATTTGTAATACGAAAATCAAAAATCTTGATTTTGTATAAAAAGAAAATGTTTTATTATTGCCAGTGAAACAACTATCCACCAAAGTTTAAGTGAAATGGATGTAAGCATTTTAGGCATATGTACGACTTTCAACATTGAAAAATACATTGTGTTAGTGATAGAGAACAACAATTCAACTCTTTAACTGTCTTAACATAACTCTGTAGAACTCTGCTCATTTCTAAATCTCTTCATAATTATAATTATAATAACGACAAAATGTAATTATTTTCCAAATTCTATGATTTATTTATTGAGAGTGCACTATTCTATGAGACTTCTCTTTGGGTCCTCAAATATTGGCTAAAATTTAGGTCATATTAATTTTACAATGACACAAACGACGTAAAATACATTCAAGAAAATGTACCATCAGTGAATGCCTCAAATGTTTTCAGAAAATGTGTTTAGAAACAACAAACAATATAGAGAGAACAGATTCGAAAAAAATAAACATTACTATTGTAGTGAACTCCTACAGATACATATACACGTAGCTTTGATTTTGCGCATCGCTAGTACATTTAACCTATCTTTAAGTTATTTATATTATTATCACCTTAAATCAGTGTTATATATACATTTGTAATTATGAAAAGGGAATTCAAATTTGTTTAGAGTTAAAAATCAAATACAATTAAATTTTCTATATGAAAAAAAAAGAGTGAAGATTTCATCTGAATACAAGGTGGTCGTAGATGTCATAATCAGACACCTTGGATAAATACTGATTGTCTTCACTGATATTTGAAAGTTATTGCCAGTATTATCACCATTAGATAAGAAAATTGGCAATATTTCTTTAAAACCGGAATTTGTGAATGAAAAAAAGAGTTATTATTAAATAGATACATGCATCGAAAATATTTCATTGAAAAAAATACTAAAACGCTGAGTAAACATTTTGGATGTCTAGTTTTCCCAAGTTTATTGATATTGAATTCAATACATTGACTTCAATAAAATGCAAAGATGAATGAAGGAATACACGTTTAAATACAAGTAAGCACATACATATCAAAATGCATGCTTAAATAACGCATGTGCAGTGTGAGATATAATTTAAGCTGAACACGATCGGAAGAATATAATAATCGATTGTTAGTCGGTTTTGTTTTGGGTGCAGGAATTCGGTCGAGGAGAAGTGGGTACTTGAATTGTGTAATTATTTTCCCACATTGACAATGTGTTTAATCACGATTCTTGAAACATCGCGGAACGATTGCACACACATTAAAGTTGTGTACCTACTATTACAATTTAAGAGGTATGCATTGTAGCGGTTTTCTCTCTCTTTATATTTATATATTTTATATTTCCAGAAATTTCAATGATTAAGGTAGACCTTTCTACATTTTTTAAAGGGTAAACATGTAGCTACAATTAGGATTGAAAAAAAGTTAAAATGAGGCATAGCTCTAAAACAGTTAGTGAGATACTTCAAAAATTGAAACTCTGCTGAGGTTTTTATCATTGTATAAGTGTTTCATAACACATTGGATGAGGTAAACTTAAGTAAGAATGTGGAAACAAACGAAATTGCAATTTAAAGTTGTAAATGGGCATAAACTCTAGAACGATAATTGACTCACTGTCCACATTCGAATGAGGGTTCTCGGTCTCAGCATTATGACCGAGTTTCATAACTAGAGGCTCTTAAGAGCCCGTGTCGCTCACCTTGGTCTATGTGCATATTAAGGACACAGATGGATTCATGACAAAATTGTTTTGGTGATGGTGATGTGTTTGAAGTTCTCACTATACTGGACATTCTTGCTACTTACAATTATCTCTATCTATAATTAACTTATCTAATATAATTAGTAACAGAGGAAATTATTTTGTAAAAATTTACCAAATTATGGTAAAAATTGATTATAAAAGGCAATAACTCCTTAAGGGGTCAACTGACCATATTGGTCATGTTGACTTATTTGTAGATCTTACTTTGCTGAACATTATAGCTCTTAACAGTTTATCTATATCTACAATAGTATTCAAGATAATAACCAAAAACGGCAAAATGTCTTTAAAAATTACCAATTGGGGGCAGCAACCCAACAACCGGTTACCCAATTCATCTGAAAATTTCAGGGCAGATATATAATGACTTGAAAAAAACATTTAACCTCTTGTCAGATTTGCTCTAAATGCTTTGGTTTCAGAGTTATCTGCCAAAATCTACATATTACCCCTATGTTCTATGTTTAGCCATGGCGGCCAATTTGGTTGGTTGACTTGGTCACCGAACACATTTTGTAAACTAGATACCCCAATAATAATTGTGGCCAAGTTTAGTTAAATTTGACTTTGTAGTTTCAGAGGAGAAGATTTTTGTAAAAGATTACAAAAAATTATGAAAAATTGTTAAAAAGTTACTATAAAGGGCAATAACTCCATAAGGGGTCAACTGACCATTTTGGTCATGTTAACTTATTTGTAGATCTTACTTTGCTTAAAATTACTGCTGTTCACGGATTATCTCTATCTATAATAGTATTTAAGATAATAACCAAAAACAACAAAATTTCATTAAAATTACCAATGCAGGGTCAGCAACCAAACAACCGGTTGTCCGATTCATCTGAAAATTTTAGAGCAGATAGATCTTCACTTGATACACTATTTTACCCCATGGCAAATTTGCTCTTAATGCTTTGGTTTCAGAGTTATAGGCCAAAATCTACATTTTACCCTTATATATGTTCTATTTTTAGCCATGGTGGCCATCTTGTTTGGTTGGCCGGGTCACCGGTCACATTTTTTAAACTAGATACCCCAATGATGATTGTGGCCTAGTAGTTTCAGAGGAGAAGATTTTTGTAAAAGTAAACGACGACGACGGATGCCAAGTGAAGAGAAAATTTCACTTGGCCCTGTTGTTTACTGTGTGTTATTTGGATGGAGAGTTGTCTCATTGGCACTCACACCATATCTTCCTATATCTATATAGTGTATGTATAATTGTCTTAACTCTTAACAAATGTGTACTAGACTGTAGTGTTGCTGTTTGTGCATTATAGTTAATTGCTTTGCACTTGTCTAATGTATATGTTGAAATATATGGGCATTATTCTCCTTTCAATTTGGTTTTCAAATAACGATAGAAAATAACAAAATGTACAGAGATGCCGCCAACATATTTAACGTCATCAACAACAGAACTTCAAGTGTTTGCCAACAGCTTAATTTAAACATTGTTGAACCAAAAGAACGTTGTTTTTTTAACAGAAAAATAACTCCTGTATCATATCTATCGTAGGCTTCTTTTAAATTGGAAGCAAAAGAGCACAAAACACGTAATAAACTTAAATGAACTACGAAGAATTTAATAATTAACAATGATAAATCTAGATTAACAAGTACAAAATTGATAAATTGTTTCATCAATATCAGAGAAAAAACATCAAGCAATACAGTTAGTACAGATTTATCATGTTTTTTTCCCTTTAATTTGGATGTAAAAATGCAAAAAAGCATGGAATAAACTAACATGAGCTATGAAGAATTTAATAACTACCAATGATTTATGCAGATACACTAGTACAAAATTGATAAACTATAATTGTCATATCTCTTTAAGAAAGAAATCTGAAATTCCACACATATTTAATGTCAATGTTTTTGCATTTTATTTGGTTTTATTTTTATAGTGGCTATCATTTTTTAAACCATTCACACTCCCCTGTTGCATAAATTCTGCTAATGGTTTACTATTTTAATGAGTTTTTCGTCCTTATTAAGGAAAACGAGGTGTATTATAAGACATGATTTTTTTATAACTAAGGAAACAATCTGAATGTATCAACTTCTGTTGATTGACAAATTAGAGGCGTTTATCGCGTCTTCGGAAACGATTCTTAAAATTGTTCTTCTTACATCTGGAGGCGTAACTGATGTTATTACCGATAGTCGTAGATCAGAAAGGGAACGTTTGGTGTCCATATTGTTCATATTTACGTGAGGATCACATAAACAATCGAAACAGAACGAACAAAAAGACTGTTCATAATTGTGACTCCTTGCTGCTTTCTGAAAAACTGATGGTATGGTGTCATTATTGTCACGCTTTTTAAAACAGCTAATAACTTTCCATAAAAGCTCTCTTCTTAATAAAATATAAACCCATGGATCCAATATTTGGTTGACAGATGCTAGCCGGATAACCGTGAAATCTGATCCATAGTTTCGGAGATTGTTTTCATTTTGATTAATCAGAATCTTTATCTACAAAACAAATATTAATTAATTAAGACTATTGATTGTTACAAATGCAGAAAGTTACACAATAGTTCTGGTGTAGTTGGAATATTGAAATATTATAGGTAAAATAAAAGGTGATAATATAGTAGAGTTGTCAGGTCTCCCAATATATAGATATAGGAAGATGTGGTGTGAGTGCCGCATATATTAAGATAGTGAATGTACAACTAACAAAGAAGGTCTTAAGAAAGGAAATGATGATACATTAATAATAACTTCAACGGTATTACTGCACCATATGCGCATTTCGACAATACGTTTCTCTTCAGTGATGCTTGATGCCGAAATATTTGAAATCCGAAACTAATTCAAAAAGATGAAAGTGCTTACAATGTTAACTAAAGGTAGAACTCCAGATAGAGTAAAACCATTTGTATGCACGGTTTTCTAAAAAGTTTTTTTTAACTACAAGTTATGAGACAACGGAAAAAGACATGATATATATATATTACAGATCTAACATTGTTGGGTTGATGTTTAGACGAGTTGTATATATATATATATATATACAACTCGTCTAAACATCAACCCAACAATGTTAGATCTGTAAATTTGCTTTCGCAAATTTTTGGTTCTTCCCTCGCCGGGATTCGAACCCATGCTACTGTGATATCGTGACACCAAATCGCCTGCACTGCAGCCGTCCCGCTAGACCACACGACCACCTGGGCTCTCAAAAAAAGAGCTTTCGGTGGCCATATGTTACCTTTCCACGTCAGTTTTAATCTAGCGGCGTACTACAGTACATGATATATAAGGCATGAAGATGTTATTGTTACAGATCAGCTAAATTATCTATAGTAAAGGATCCTACAAATTAATGTAAGATACAGTCACAGAAAATAATTATATTCATAAGTACGTCTGAGTCAGTGACAACCCTACAACAGATGTATCCATCGGATCGCCATCAATGATGGTGATACATGGCTGTGTACATAATGTATATACAACTCGTCTAAACATCAACCCAACAATGTTAGATCTGTAAATTTGCTTTCGCAAATTTTTGGTTCTTCCCTCGCCGGGATTCGAACCCATGCTACTGTGATATCGTGACACCAAATCGCCTGCACTGCAGCCGTCCCGCTAGACCACACGACCACCTGGGCTCTCAAAAAAAGAGCTTTCGGTGGCCATATGTTACCTTTCCACGTCAGTTTTAATCTAGCGGCGTACTACAGTACATGATATATAAGGCATGAAGATGTTATTGTTACAGATCAGCTAAATTATCTATAGTAAAGGATCCTACAAATTAATGTAAGATACAGTCACAGAAAATAATTATATTCATAAGTACGTCTGAGTCAGTGACAACCCTACAACAGATGTATCCATCGGATCGCCATCAATGATGGTGATACATGGCTGTGTACATAATGTATATACAACTCGTCTAAACATCAACCCAACAATGTTAGATCTGTAAATTTGCTTTCGCAAATTTTTGGTTCTTCCCTCGCCGGGATTCGAACCCATGCTACTGTGATATCGTGACACCAAATCGCCTGCACTGCAGCCGTCCCGCTAGACCACACGACCACCTGGGCTCTCAAAAAAAGAGCTTTCGGTGGCCATATGTTACCTTTCCACGTCAGTTTTAATCTAGCGGCGTACTACAGTACATGATATATAAGGCATGAAGATGTTATTGTTACAGATCAGCTAAATTATCTATAGTAAAGGATCCTACAAATTAATGTAAGATACAGTCACAGAAAATAATTATATTCATAAGTACGTCTGAGTCAGTGACAACCCTACAACAGATGTATCCATCGGATCGCCACATATATACATAAGTACGTCTGAGTCAGTGACAACCCTACAACAGATGTATCCATCGGATCGCCATCAATGAAGGTGATACATGGCTGTGTACATAATGTAGATACAACTCGTCTAAACATCAACCCAACAATGTTAGATCTGTACATTTTTTTGGTTTTTCCCTCGCCGGGATTCGAACCCTTGCTACTGTGATATACAACTTGTCTAAACAACAACCCAACATTGTTAGATCTGTAATTTTTTTTGGTTCTTCCCTCGCCGGGATTCGAACCCATGCTACTGTGATATCGTGACACCAAATCGCCTGCACTGCAGCCGTCCCGCTAGACCACACGACCACCTGGGCTCTCTAAAAAAAAGAGCTTTCGGTGGACATATGTTACCTTTCCACGTCAGTTTTAATCTAGCGGCGTACTACAGTACATGATATATAAGGCATGAAGACGTTATTGTTACAGATCAGCTAAATTATCTATAGTAAAGGATCCTACAAATTAATGTAAGATACAGTCACAGAAAATAGCAAAAGCAAATTTACAGATCTAACATTGTTGGGTTGATGTTTAGACGAGTTGTATATATAAATCCCGGCGAGGGAAGAACCAAAAGCGTGGTTTTTCTTTCTAATATCATGGAGAATATTTGCAGTTATAATTAGTAAATCTGCACAGTCGAATTTGATATTTAAGTTAGATGTACATGCAGATGGTTTTATTGCTTTAAATGATCATGTTTGATTTTGTGGTTTCATGTTGATATGCTGATCTGGTTATATAAACTTTCAGTGCTCATTTTATGCTTTAATTTTGTTTTAGCATGCTGCTTGCTTTGCTTATCTTCTTATTGTATTAAATTGTCTTTTATTTTTCATTGATTTTTTATGTGTGTATCGTCATTTTCTGCATTGAATAGGGTTTTATCTTTTATTTGTTTTGTATGTGTTTATTGTCATTTATGTTATGTGTTGCTTTTTGTCTCAAATGTACTCGGTTACAGTACTGTTTTGTGTCGTCAATGGAAACGCTCTTAAGCCCCAGTCCCACTAGACCACGATCGCACTACGCTCACAACGATCTAAAATAAAATCAGATCGTGGTGAGGTCGCGGTATGAAAATGTACGTTGCTTTCACGATGCTACTACGTTCTCATTACGCTTCTCCAACGATCCTGATACGATTATACCGCGTTCTCACCAAGCTTATTCTGCGACCTCACTACGCTTATCAAGACCTTTCTACGCTCTTCACGTTCTTACTACGACCATACCACGATTTATGCGATTGCAACACGATCTGACCACGCTTCTACTACGATTATAGCACGCTCGTCCCACGACCTTACTACGACCATACCACGCTCATACCGTAATCTAACTATACTCTTTTAAGGAGTAACTGTTCATCGAACATCACTGGAGGCATTTTTTTAAAATTGAAGGAAGATCATCCTCAATTCTTTACTCGTTCATCAACTAATCATAATGACCAAACTGGAGTCTCCTATTCGTTGCTTACAAAGAACGAATCCAAAAGGACCTACGCCGTCTTCATGTTCTTCGAATCCCTTTTCTTCGCTCTCTCAATAACAACATCATGACTTGGTCGTTAAGATTTTGTATCTGAGTTATTGATCGAAGAAGCATTCCTACATGTCCATGGTCTTATGTTTCCATGGTTCAATTGAAATTGATGTATCAAACAAAAACTGGAGAGCTTTTATACATTTATGTGACAATGACAATGAGCATGACAAGAACTCGAAATAGTCGTAGTACGAACGTAGACAGGTCGTAAGAAGAGCGGGATATATCGATGAGGACGGCATGAGCGTGCTAGAATCGTACTATGGTCTTAAACAGCGTGGTGTAAAAGTGGTGGGAGCGTAGTTGGGTCGCGGTGAAAAAGTTATGATCGTAGAGAGGTCGTGATAACGTCACTGTGAGATCATAGCGTAGTCTTCCCGAATAGAATCACGCTCTCGTTGCGATGGTACAGCGACCTTTGCGATCTTACCATGACCTTACTGCGCTCTCACTACGCTTCTACTACGACCTGATTTCTCCACGACCACACTACGCTTGTTTTGAACATGTTCAAAGTTGGCCACGCTCATCATGATCTCCAAGACCTTACCACGACCGTATTACGACCTCACTGCGATCTACACGATCGCACTACGCTTGTCAAAATTTGCATTTTTTTCACAGATCATAGTGCGATCGTGGCCTAGTTGGACTGGGGTATTAAGAGAGTATGTTGTTAGTAAATGAAGCACCCACTTCTTCCCGTAATAAAACATTTGACATTACAAGTCTATATCAAAGTAATCATATTAATAAATTGAGAGAAAAAAGAACACCAGAAAAAAAATCTTCCGAAAATCTCAAAACAACTACAAAATATCCTCAAAATACCATTTCATGCTTTTGAATTATGTAATAAATCGCGTTTCAAGTCTATTTTGAGTTGTATATGCGACACCATACTGTGCAAACTGAATAAACATTGATTATGAATTACTGATTATAATCAATTGTTAAATGACAGGGATAATTATCAATTATTATAACTTGATGATATATGATGTTAATTGAAGTGACCCATTCCCTGTACATGTTCTCTAGATATCTAAGCTTAATAAGTAATTAACAAAGACGCTAATAAATATACTATCTGACAGTGAGCTAAACAATTGCATATTGGCCGTTGTACCTTGGTATCTACGATGGTTAGGAGTTCAAAGCCTTTGTATTTCAATTGCACATTCGTTATAATAAACAAATTAAAAACAAAAATAAATAAATAAAGAACACATAATTCTGACAAGACAGATTATCATATGTTCACTCAGTTTGAAAATGACGGTTACTCAATATGTTTCTTAGTTTATGTCTTACAGGGACTACATAGGTATTCAGATATATTTAGTACTAAAAGTATGCTATTCTCCTAATGTACTAGTACCTAAATATGATTAAGTTAAGTAATTATCGTTTGACGTCCAGTAGCAAATATTACATTCATATTCAGGAAAAGAAGGGTTCATGTAAAATCGAACTTTGACTGCTGTTTGACAGATATATTGCTCTAAGCATTTACGTGCTATGTTAGTCTTGTTAGACATGCACTCAACAAGACTGCGTCCAAACTTTACATTTTACCAATCATCTAAAACCTTTTAATAATTAATTTAAAGATTTTGTTTGAAAGTACTAAACGAACCCTTATCTTAAATCGGTAATCAAATTCGTTTAACATTGTGGCTTTATAGTGTTAGTTTTGGTACAACTCCATTAAATACTTTTTTAACAGATTTTATCTTTACATCATTCCCGCTTTTTTACGTTTGTGGTCTGTTAATTGTCGATACGTAAATTTTGATATTGCGCAATGTCTATAACTTTTCTAATTATAAAATAGTTACACTTAATAACTTTTGTTTGTACTTGTGTTGATACTAGTACATGTAGTTATTTCGGGCGCAAGACATTTCAGCGAAAAAAATAAAACTACTAGGGGACATTTGAGCGCCAATATTAGAGCCCATTTAAGCGCAGGATTAATCCGATCACCTGTATTTTTGATAGCCCACCCATTAATACGAACAACAACATATATATATAAAGATACGAAGTATAGAGGAATGTGCACCACGATCGAGAAAAGATAAAGAGAAAGAGCAGTTCCTAATGCAATTCTATGAACAGTATTGTACAGGGGGTATATCTAGACCCATTACGTATACGTTCACTAGGTTACAATTCCAGGCTAGAACAGACTTTTAACATTAGTGCTGAATTCTAATGGACATGTTTTATATTGTTTTATATTGTGCCGCTGTCTTGAGTCTATTAAACATTTTTTAAATTTAATATATATCATCTATTTACTAAAAGGGTTAACAAAATTTCGCTAAAATGAGCCTTGCCAATTTTAATTTTCGCTAAAATGGGTTAAAATTGTACTCCGCCGGTTATTTCATTGGCCATCCTTATAACAATAATTGTCTTGAATGAACCAGACATTTAATTTAATGAACCAAGCAGTCTTTGGTCGTATACATGTATATTCAGAATTTTAGCAGATAAATACAATTACAAATATTTTGACTTTTTGGTCCTAAATCGGTCAGGAACTCAACAACAGTGCCTGTCCCAAGTCAGGAGTCTGTAACTCAGTGGTTGTCGTTTGCTGATGTGTAACATATTTGTTTTTCTGTATGTACATAAAAGAGGGACAAAAGATATTAGAGGGACAGTCAAGCTCATAAATCGAAAACATTGACAACGCCTGGCTAAAAACGAAAAAGACAATCAGACAAACAATAGGACACACACCACAACATAGAAACCCAAAGAATAAACAACACAAACCCTACCAAAAACTAAATTAGCCGTTAGTTTTCTCGCATGAATTGTTTTACATTTGTCGGTTCAGGGCCTTTTGAAGATGTCTATGCGATATGGGCTTTGCTTAATATTGTTGAAGGCAGTACAGTTACCTACAGTTGTAAATGTCTGTGTCATTTTGTCTCTTGTTGAGATTATACCGAATCTTATTTGTTATATTGATGTGCACTGCAATATCACTCATATGACCTTTTATTTTCTATTCGAACCATTTGGATAGGTTTTTCACCTCTTGATGTACCGCATAGCGGGTTATTTTCGCGGGGTGCAAATTTTCGCTTATTTTCGCGGATAGAACAAAATCGCCAAAACAAATTCCGCCAAGTTAAAGGTGTACATACATGTACAAAGGTATGAACAAAAGTTTTTAATCCGCCAAAATATTTCGTATACCTTGTTCAAAGAAAATCGCGAAATTTTACACCCGCGAAAATAACCCGCTATACGGTATTACATTGGAAAATTAATGAATGGTTTCAAATGTCTATGATTGGATGATTTCTTTTTGATTTAATTATAAACATGCGATATTCGAGAAAAAAACCCACGTTACCTTTAATAATAATGATGTCCTCTGAGACTTTCAAAACTTACCATAAGAGGAATGCAACAGGAATTAATACAACAGTTATCCCGGAAAGTTCAGACAACATTTTATGTTCGAACAACCCATGTTACCCCTCCCCCTTCCCAATAATGATGATGTCCACTGAGGCTTTTAAAACTTACCATAAGAGGAACGTAACAAGTACTAAATACTACAGTTATCCCTGCAAGCTGAGACAACATTTGGCATTCAGTGTATTTGTGAGATTTGCTACATTTTCTAAAACTTTGTCTGCATCCCTTTAAAGCATCATTATTCCGACATCTATTCAATAATGTACATAATGCTGTCAAGTTAAAACAAGTCGTTATAGATATAATCAAAATTGCAAAAATCGCATAGAAATAGTTAAAAGCTTTATTCACTGGATGAGTGTTGTAATAATCAAAGAAACACCACGTGTATGGATACTGTAGCACCGTCTTTCCGAATCCTAAAAATGGAAATGATGCAATACATGACGCTAAAGCCCAACAAAACGTTAGTATCACTGTAGCGTGCTTAGGTGATGCACGTGCTCGATAAAAAACATGGATATCGTATACAAAGAACACGTTCAACGGACATACTGCAAATAATTAGCATTGTAGCATAACCGGCAAATATCATAACATAGCCAAAATAGTAACACATTGCCTTTCCGCCAATCCATTCACTTTTGTCACTTGCATACACTGCAATTACCACAGGTGACGTTAACGATGTCCCAACTAAATCCGTAACGGTTAATCCGGCTACAAGACGGTAAAATATGGTCTTTTTATGTTCCGATGAAGAATAAATCAACACTATGAGAGCTAACATATTTCCTAGCGCGCCAGATGCAAACATTAAAACAGAGACTAACCCGGTGTTTTCCTGGAAGCTAGGGTCGATGTTTGTACCATTTACACTAAACCGCTCATAGTCGGATTTAGGTGGCATACCGCTGCTATTACCCATGTTGAACTAAGCGGGGAAGATTATCAAAGATCAGTCGGAGATAATTATTTTCTGTCATACGTTATGATTAATATGCTGATACACAGACTCGGGGGATTTACAATACCATCTTCTTAGTGTTAAATACAAAATGTCAATCCCAATTAGACATACTTGCCAAATTTTAAATATGAAAGTCATTATTCATACTCGATACTTAGTAATTATGAAGACAGATTTAGTCTAAACGCTTATACAAATTTGAATTTAGTCGTTTACATAACAAATAATGCCAATTTTTAACGCTCTTGAAACACATGAAACGTTGTTTGTAAAGTAAGATCCTATTAGTCTAAGAGCATCTGTTAAACATGCAAACACAAACAATACATGTTAAACAAATTAGTTAATTGTTTACGTAAGTTAATAATCATAAGAATAAAGAAAGTCATATAGTTTTGCTGAAAATCTCACGTTTATTAGATCATATGCATATTGTAAGCTTTCGAATGTTTGCATTCTACTATTAATAATAACACTTACAATGGCATTTGAAATAAATCGTCAAGGAACAACACATGTGTGAGGCAGAACCTTTTCGGGATCGGATGTTTTTAAACTCGAGATTTCGGGATTGATCCTTTCGGGAGCCGGCAATTCTTTTTAAAATTTCGGGATGTCTGGATTTTAATTTCTTGAAATACTGGACCTCGGGATTTCGTGATCAGGGCCCCTCCTAATCCGTCTCATTTATGTTCTATAAATTTGTCGTTTTTTTTACCAACCTTGATTATTTTTGGAACCTGCAGAGCGTTGCTAATTTAATTACGAGGTCCCATGCTTAATAGAAATGGAAACAAGGTATAAATCCGAATCGGATAAACTGGAATGACATTTATTTTATTGGTATATCCATGACGTCCATTAGTAAGTATTTCATGTATGTAAAAAGTGGCTGGTGTCTTCCTCCATCTTGGATTTTGAAAAAAGCAGATAACAATCGGTCTTGATCTTTAAGGTTTATGCCCCCTTTTGTAGCCATTTTTGTACGAATTTTTCAAACTTCAATTGTATCATTATTATAGCTATCTTCTCATATTTTATCTTTAAATTCTATAGCGTAGTTTTCTTTTTATCACAGAAAATTGAGTTTTCCATGCATGCATACTCCATACAAAATCTGACAATTTTGCGAAACCCGCGCGCGTAGCATGAAAAGATCTAGAACAACAGGTGATTCATACTTCTATTATATTTTTTAAAACAGCATAATTCATTGTTCAAACTACATGTTTATAATTTTTTTTTTTTTATAGATTTTTTAAAATTTATTATAATTAGACCCCTCATCTACCTTAAGATCGAGACCTTTCTGCGTAAAATACCAATATATTATTAGGTTGACCGGGATGAAGGGCTGGGAAGTGGGACAAGCTAAATAGACGCTCTTCTATAGTAAGAGTTTACTTCCGGACAGAATAAATAAATGGATGACCTGATTTCTCCACCACAGTCATCAAGAGATATTTTGAGGAAATCATTTTCTTTCCAAACTATTCCGCAAATAATCCAAATTGAGACAGTATGCTACATTGAAGCTTTAGGACAAATTTCATTCTTTTGTCCGTGATATCTGTAGACGGATAATTTAAGAAGCGACATACAAAACATATTACTTCATTTAGTAATATAGGTCCTTTTCCTAAGGCTCTAAATATTTTTTTTTACTAAAACGGTCGCATCTATTACTCAAAAAGATATATCTCTGAAACATAACGCATTGAAGAAAAAGAAGTTCATTTGATGATGTTACTAAATTAGATGTAAACAATAGTCAAATACAATGATAGTTTGCCAGCATCACCTAACTTGATTCATTATTAATATATTTAGTCTGTTATTAAGTTATAATTAAAGACGCCTTGTACGTTATTCGAGAACACAAAGGGGTCGCTGATTTATCCACTCTGAGATGGACTTAAAGAACCCATTGGATACTGGATTTAGACCAATTAAAAGTCATATAAAAGATTACTCTAGTTTTCGTCCACTTGAGTGTAACATATGTCATAAGAAGTTCAATGACCAAGCACGGTATGCACGGATTTTTTTTTTTTAATTTTGTCTTTTTTTTCTGCGTGCTTAATTTAATCCGGGTTTAAAACTGTCTGGCATAAACATGATAGAAATCTGTATCAAAACAAAAACAACCGGATTTGTGCTACAGCAATAAACGAAATACAAATATTGCAGACAGCAACCGCTGATTTAATTAACTTTTTGGTCGGAACTGTATTGATATTTTACCAGGAATATAATCCATGCTATCAATTTCAATACTGTTGAAGATTTTCTCTTGAAACTTGCAGAAATGGTATGATTACCAATGAGACAACTCTCAACAGTACTGTAGACAAAATGACACAGAAACTAACAAATATATAGTCACCGTACGGCCTACAACAATGAGTAAACTAATACTACCTAGTCAGCTAAAAAGGCCTCGAATTTGACATATTTGAAAAAATCAAACGAGAGAACCATCGGCCAGATTATGTACAGTCATGAACGAACAACAAATAGTATATACAGCAACTAACGACAACCACTGAATTACAGGTGCCTGACTTTGGACAAGCACATACAGAATGTAGCGGGTTAAACTAGTTTGCTTGCGTCAAAACATCCCAAAAATTGGGATAGTGGTGAACTGACGACACAGCATAAAAACAAAATGTGCAAAACAATAACCAAAATCTAATATGAGAAACAGCAAAAAAAAAAAAGACAACCACTCAAATACAGACTCAGTCAAATATAAGAACAAACTCTAAAACTCTGTGGAAAAAGGGCTGAACCGTCATCAGATGTTTAGAATTTCATTCATAACGGGCTAATTGCTCGTTATGCCTGTGATTTAGCAAGAATTATGTAAATGTGTTACAGATTAGAAAGTTCAGAACTCGTACATCTATAAATGTATCTTGAATTCAAAAAATGTAAGGGTTCCGCGGAACCCAGTGTCTCGCCTACTTTTGCTGAAAATCACAGGCTCAACAAAAATAAGGAAAAAAATCAATAAAAATATTCCTCTTGATACTTTCTTTTGATTGTAAGAAGCTTCTGTCCTAGTTTGGTAAAAATCCAGGATAGTTTATGAATCTAATAAATGTTTAAAAACTTTAACTGCAGACTGTATGCCATTGTAATGTTAACTGGAAGAAAAACGAAGTCCATTTATAAGTAAAATACAGATACACAGGTATAAAATAGTAACAAAATTTCCCTCTAAATAATAGCTTTTGTTCATAAACAATCTTCTGTCTAAGTTTGGTACAAATTAAAAGTAGTATAAGAAAGTTATTTTTTTTTAAAATTTAACCACAGAGTGAATATGTTGTTTCCTGGCAGAAAATCTAAGTCCATTTAAAAGTAAAATATGGAAAAAACGGATTTATTTTTTTACAAAATTTACTTCTGCATATTATCTTTTGATCATAAACAAGCTTCTGTCCAAGTTTGGTACAAACCCAGGATAGTTTAAGGAAGTTATTAAAATTTCAAAACCTTTAACCACTGAGTGAATGTAATGTTTCCCCGCAGAAAAACTAAGTCCATTTATAAGTAAAATACGGAAAAAATGGGAATTTTATTTTTACAAAATTTACTTCTGGACACTATCTTATGATCATAAACAAGCTTCTGTCCACGTTTAGAAGTAATCCAGTATAGTTTAAGAAAGTTAGTAAAATTTCAAAAACTTTTAACCACAGAGTGAATATTTGTTGACGCCGACGACGATGACACCGACGACGACGGAATGTAGGATCGCTTTGTCTCGCTTTTTCGACAAAAGTCGAAGGCTCGACAAAAGGAGGAAATCGTTTAAGCCTAATACAGGAAGAAAGTGTGAGCGTCTTCTCTCGTATACAAATTACTTATTCACCGCGGTCTATGTATAAGGTAATAACAAAAAGTAAATATTCGGTTGTTCGTTCATATATTATACGTCCCCATTTCGATTCTCAATTTTATATGAGATAGGCCCTGTATAACAATGCACGTGTTATCCGATGAGGAATGTCTGCATAAAGTCAAATGCTTTGAACTGTTTAATAAAATTAAAGTTTTATGTCTCGGCATGTTAATTAACATTATCATCCTATAAGACAAACAAAATAGCGGATTTGAAAAGTACACCATCTGCTAATATACATCCTGTGCTTTGTTAGAATTCTAGATAAAGCCGACGAGAACATGTATAATACGAACACCGAAAGCTATAATTTTATGTAGCATTTGTAGTCGAGTGGTCTAAGACGGTACAAGTGGTGTTGCCTCGATGTCAGAGACACAAAGGTTCGAATCCCGTTGAGGGAAGAACAATAAATTGTTAAAGCAAATTTGAATCTAACATTGTTGGGTTAAATACAAATTGGTGCATGGCATTCTCCATCGGCTCTAAATAAAGGCAACAGAAATATACTGCTGTTCAAAACTCGTAAATCTATGAACAAAAACAAAATCGGGGTAACAAACTACAACTGAGGGAAACGCATTAAATATAAGAGGAAAACAACGACACAACACACACAGAAACGGACTAAGCATTAGACAAGATCCGATGAGAATAACAAATATAACATCAAAACCATATACTAGAATATGAATTTGGGATAGTAAAGTACCGTGACACGTCTAACATTAATGTGAATTCACACTCAAATAAAGGAGAAAACAAACGACACAACGGAAACACAACGTTAGAACGTAAAACACACGGAAAAGAACTATAGTAACAATGGCCATATTTCTGGTTTTGTACAGGACATTTTTCAGGGGTAAAAAAAGGTGGGTTGAATCCGGTTTTGCGGCATGCCAAACCTCGCACTTTAATGGCAATGTTAAATGTAACATTAAAATGACAACGTAATATTACAGGACTACAAGAAAAATAGATAGGAGGAACATATTAGACAAAGAAACACATGAACAATACATAACAAAAGGCATCAGGTTTAAAATTCAATACGCCAGAAACGCGCCTCGTCTATACAAGACTCACCAGTGACGCCCAGATATAAAAGTTCGAAAGTCCAAAAAAGTACAAAGTTGTACAGCACTAAGGATCAAAAGTTTAAAAAGGTTGTTCCAAATACGGATAGGGTTTTCTGCTTGTGATAAGAACATTCTTATTATTTAAAACAATTTATCTAAACATGTTTTACTAATCATCCCGATCGACCGCCTAATATATATTCTGTTCTTTTATTTAATTCCTGAACATGCCCGAAACATTTGTCACTGAACCAGTCACCTGACATAATCATATCGCCGAACTGTTTGATGACAGCAATTTACCTGCTTTGAAAACAACGTAGAAATAACAACGTTATGTCTAATATAAGACAGTGTGTATGGATTAAAAATACAAACTCTGCATTGTGTAAAAGTATAAATAACATTTAGTGACTTTTTGTGCACTTTTCTAGATTATCCTTAATCAGGACCGCTCGAACCCACACATTTAAAGCCATTGATGTATAAGAAACATGAGCAACTTTAATGTCAGAAGGACCCTTCTAATCGGTCTTATGTCAACTTTGCTTGATGGATCCTCAGTCTTAGTTTTTTCATAATTATTAATTTATCCCCGGAGAATTTAAGACATTGGTTATATAAAAAAATAATTCTTAGTCAGCTTTACTCAAGAGAATCACGAAATACATGAATGATAATATAAACATATACAAATAAGAAACTATGGCATGATTAGCAAGGGGATAACTTTATATCAGACCAAATGACGTTGAAATTGCGGGTATCAAACCCTCTGCTTGCCTAACTCTGGACAGTGATGTAACATCGTGCACAACAAACCCTTTAAAATACAGTTATATTAAGAGTTCCTTTATTAAATATACTAAACAAATAATAACAAAATTACTAAAGACACAAATTGACAACCAAATTTCAATTGCATTAAAGTCATTACATTTCCAATAAGTTTCAAAAACATGTACATGTCTATAAATATGAATTGTGAGCGTTATAATGGAATTCAATGCAATCCCCCATGATTGATTAAACAAAGCATTTCATTAATATGAGTTTTATTGCACTAATTCATCACCAGTCGAGTGGCATAACAGGGTACATTTTTGTCTAGTAAGTGTGTGATTTTTGTTCAGAAGTTACAGTCGGAAACCCGGTTGAAATCTATAATACTAAAATTACGAGGTCCAATTTGTCAGCCGTCATCACGTGAAAACGACGAATCAAAGAATTCAACTTTATATACAACTTATATAGTACAAAGGTGTAGATTAAAAAATACACCACTCCAGGCCCTTTTGTTTTCTGTAATTAATATTGCCAATAATTAAGAAGTTCCGGGTCGAGTCCGATACCGATACCAATAGTATAATCACCTGTTACTTATAACCTTATCTGTACGTTCCGCATCTAACAGGGGCACCACCAAACAGTGTATGCAGGATTAATATGCTATATACACGGGTCATAATCACAGGGTTGACACTACTAAATTGTCAAATTGTTACCTATTGTAGTATTTTAATCAGTAAGACTTTCTAAGATAAAAATACGAATACTAAAAATCTATACTAAAAATAAGGCGTATAGGTACAGTTTTCAATTAGTTAGCGGGCATGAGTGACGTAAAACAGCGAATGAAAGAATTCAACTTAATTTATAACTAATATAGGACAATGCTGTTGATTAAAAAATACTCCATTCCAGGACCTTTTGTTTTCCAAATAATTAGTATTTATCATGACCAATAATTGATAAGTTCCAGTTCGACAGGTTCAAACAGAAAGATTTGAAAGTAGAGAAAACTGTGTATCTTATAATCAGCATGATTTTATCAGATGACAATACTAATACTAAAGTAAGGCTTGCACATAGTTATATACTGTGATGATTTTGTATCTATGGTTAAATTGTTTATATTGGTTACAGTTCGGCAGAAGCCTTGTTTTATATATGTATATGATACTGCAATAAACATAGAAAAGATTAAGACGTTTCGCGGGTAAACTTTGGGTCAGGTTCAATGTAAAGGGGTGTTCCTTAGGAAACTCGGATATGAGTAACGAGGCACTTCAGTAGAACACCCCTCCTTCAATAGTGGTACGGCTACCATTGGGGTATATAAGCTGGAGAGAATCCTAGCTCAGGGTCGATTGTCATATGTTTGAAGACGAAGACCTGAAGTACGGTACGTGGATATTTGAGATCGCTGTCTCTTATATATTAAATATTGTGTTAGTATTACTAAGAGTAATAATAAAGAACAGGTCGGTGCCTGTTATAAATACGGACTTGTACATTTACAAGCGGAACCGTATTGTACCGTATAGGACAAGTGTGAGTCTGTGTGACCACCTTGTAAAGTACATAATTGTACAAGAGGAAGAAAGACAAGTGCGTAAACTTGTAGGGTACATTATTGTACCAGGAGGACAAGTTTGTTCCTGACCCAAGGACAAATTTGTAAGAGTACAAATTTGTACCAGTTGTATATATTTAAAGTAGAATTGTTTAAGATAGTTTATTGGAGATTGCAAAGAGCAGTTGTATATATTTTGGTTCATTGGCGTATATATTTGAATGTAGATTATTTGTTATACATTTTGTAAATAGAGCAATTTTGGATCCAGTATCAAACTGGTAACGGACACATTCTAAGTTAAAATAGACACGCTTACCCTGTGTACACGTTACATAATTTGGTGGCTAGCGGTGGGATCCAAATTGTTCATTTTTAAATCCATAGTGAAAGATTATATATCCAAATTTGATCATCTTATAAACTTATATCCAAACTGTCCTGTGAGAATTTACTGTTCACTTTTGCACAGATCAAAATTGTCCTGTTAATGTTTTAAATTTCCCACGGTTAAGTTACGATTATTATTTACATTGTTAGGGATTAACGATCGATAGTGGTACAGGCAAAATTTTGATTGACATTTATTACGTTGTACATTTATGACATTGTGTTGATATTATTATATTGTGAATGCATAGTTATATCGCAAATTAAAGTACAAAAATGTCTTTTGACGACGAATTGACAAAACAAATTGAAGGTATGGAAGAGGCAAGGTATAGAAACAGTTTTGTTTCGTCTACACCTAAAGATCAGGGTGTTCGTCCAAAAGATACTTTTATAAAAAGAAATGATTCGGGTCTGGGATCAAGAGGGGCCTCATTGTCAAGGAAGGGAGATAATGAAAAGGTTGATTTACCAACATTCAACAACTCGAATATGCACAAAACTGTTAAATTTTCCCAAATTGATTTAAAGGAAGGGGACACTTTGCCTTTACCTATAGATAATAGTTACATTAGGGAAAAAGACAAAACTGACAAATCAAAGTACAGACATACTGGTAACACAGATAATTCTGGTGTGAAAATTAAACCATGTCAATATAACGGTAGCACATCATGGACGGACTATTTGTCCCATTTTGAAATGTGTGCACTTGTAAATAATTGGTCGGAAAACCAAAAAGGGTTATATTTGGCGGTATCGTTAATGGGACAAGCACAGGCTGTACTTGGAGATTTACCAAGTGAGAAAAGACAAAACTTTACCGATTTAGTCAGCGCACTTGAAGAGCGATTCGCACCTTCTAGTCAAACTGAGTTATACAGAGTTCAGTTTAAAGGAAGACGTCAAAAAGCCAGCGAATCACTTCCCGAATTAGGCCAGTCAATTCGGAGATTGTCCAACTTGGCATATCCTACTGCCCCATTGGACGTACGTGAAACTCTCGGGAAAGAACAGTTTATTGACGCGCTCGTAGATTCAGAAATGCGGCTTAGAATAAAACAATCGCGACCGAAAGGTTTAAATGATGCCGTGAGACTTGCTGTTGAGCTTGAGGCGTACAATAAAGCCGAAAATAAAGTGAGAGAGGGACGAGGTTATTTACGGAAAACTAGGAACGATGACGAGTTAAGTAGGGAAGAAAAGATTACAAATAGTGACTCGCCAAACAAAGACATTGCATCATGGATGCAAACAATGGAGAAAAGTCTAAGTACACTTACGACAGAAATGGCAAAATTAAAATCTAGCGGTACAAAAGTGGGTTCTTCTTATAATAAAACGGGATATACCCAAAATAAAAGGACAAATAAGGATTGTTACAATTGTGGCAAATTTGGTCATTTAGCAAGAGACTGTCGCCTACCCCGAAGAAATCGGAACAATTATAATGGAAATAAAGGGAATGGGTCTGTAAAAACATTAATGAAAACTAGGAAACAAAATAACCGTAAGACAAATGAAGGTGCGGTTACAACAGCATCGGAAGATGCTGGTATGTATGTCAAACTAAATGTAGGAGACATTGAAGCCAAGTTTGTGGTTGATACAGGAGCAACTTTGACATTGGTATCTTCCAAGTTATATGATATGTTGACTCCATTAGATAAATCATATCTAAGTGAAGTTAAGACAAGTGTTAGGTCAGTATGTGGCACTAAGCTAGAGCTTCGTGGAAAAGGCAGGTTCAATCTGCATTTTGGTCCAAATATGTTGCAATCTGAAGCTGTTGTGACTGATCTGCAAGTTGATGGTATACTTGGTTTGGACTTCATGAAACGACATAATTGTTTAATTGATGTTAAGAATGGGCACTTTTGTATTGGTGATTTTAAGGTAGATTTGTGTTTTCAGGGATCAATAGGCTGTTACCGAGTGGTTGCTTCAGAAGCGGTTGTTATACCGCCAAGGTCAGAAATAGTCATTAATGGCACGGTTTGCTTAGCAGAAGGTCAGAAATTACCTGCTGACAATGCTTTGTTAGAGGCAAATGAGCATGCAGGGAAAGACTACATTTTGACTGCTAGAACGTTGGTAAGGTCAGGCGAAAAAGTCCCTGTTAGATTAATGAACACAGAACCAGATCCTAAGACAATCTATCCTGGTACAACTATAGCCCAAATGTCTGGTGTTGAACAAGTACTAGATGGTAATATTGGTTCAAATGAACAGACACATAACGGACTTGGACCAGATTTACAAGATTTGTTAGACAGGACATCAGATGAATTGACTTCGAAAGACAAGCAAAAAGTCAAATCTTTGTTGATAGAAAATCAGAACTTGTTTGCTTCATCTGATGTTGACTTGGGAAGGACCAATCTTGTAAAACATGAAATCAATACGGGAAACGCAAGGCCTTTTAAAGAACCGCCTCGTCGTACACCGTATCATTTGAACAAGGTGGTTAATGACAACCTTGACAAAATGTTACAAAAAGGGATTATTGAACCCTCCCATAGTCCCTGGGCGGCAGGGATAGTCTTAGTTAAGAAAAAGGACGACACTTATCGCTTTTGCGTAGATTATAGACGCTTAAACAGTGTTACTCTTAATAAAGACGCGTATCCTTTACCAAGGATTGACGATTCGTTGGATCATTTAGCAGGAAATAAATGGTACAGTACTCTGGACTGTTGTTCAGGATATTGGCAGGTGGAGCTTGCCGAAAATGACAAACACAAAACCGCTTTTGCAACGCGAAGGGGTTTATTTCAATTTAGAGTCATGCCGTTTGGGTTGTGTTGCGCTGCACAGACATTTGAGCGATTGATGGAAACCATACTAGCTGGTTTACAGTGGGAAACATGTCTGGTTTACATTGACGATATAATCGTTTTTGGAAAAACACTAGATGGTATGCTAGACAATTTAAGAGACGTTTTTGCTAGGCTCAAATCGGCTGGTTTAAAGCTGAAGGCAAAGAAGTGCACCTTGTGTACCACCAAGGTTCGTTTCTTAGGACATATTGTCTCTGAGGAAGGAATATCAACCGACCCAGACAAGATTAAGGCTGTTAAAGAGTGGCCCACACCTACACATGTAACTGAAGTTCGTTCCTTTTTAGGTCTTTGTGGGTACTATAGGAAATTTATTAAAAACTTTGCCCACATTGCTAAACCACTTCACAAAATTACAGAGAAAGAAACTAAGTTTGTTTGGACTTCAGAATGTCAAGAATCTTTTGACCAATTGAAAGGTAAATTAATAAACGCACCCGTTCTTGCATATCCCGATTTTAATAAAGAATTCATTCTGGATACTGATGCAAGCAATTTGGCAGTCGGAGCTGTCTTAACTCAAAAATCTGATGAAGGGCTAGAACATGTTGTAGCTTACGCTAGTCGTACTCTTTCAAAATCAGAACGAAGGTACTGTGTGACACGCAAGGAGTTGCTTGCTGTGGTTTGTTTTGTTAAACATTTCAAACCATACCTTTATGGAAGAAAATTCACAGAACGAACTGATCACGGATCCTTAAAGTGGTTACTTAATTTTAAGAACCCAGAAGGACAGATAGCTAGATGGATAGAGACACTAGGTTCATTTGAGATGCATATTCAGCATCGACCAGGAGTGCAACATAGGAATGCAGACGCTCTCAGTCGTATTCCTTGCAAACAATGTGGTTATCATTCTGGTTTAGAAAATGAAATTGCTTCGACTGAAACTGAAAACCAACATGACAATGTTAATGCTATCACCCGTGTTGATAGTAGTAATGACAGAGATGATGACAGTGAAGATCATGATCTGTCTTTAAAGGAAATTCAGAATAATGATCATGACTTGAAAATAGTGACAAAATGGGTAGAAACAGACGAACGTCCTGATTACAAAGATATTTCAGATAAGGGATTTTTCTTGAGATCACTTTGGAATCAATGGAACAACTTAGAGATAAGAGACGGACTTATCTACAGACGGTTCGAAGACCCTGCAAACAAAATTGTTAAAATGCAGGCTATCATTCCTTTGTCAGAACGTAAAAAGGTATTACAATTTTCTCATGATGATAAATGTTCTGCTCATTTGGGTATCCATAAAACTTTGGCAAAAATTAGACAATCTTATTATTGGCCTGGATTACAAAACGACGTCAGGACTTACGTAAACGGATGTGACAAATGTGCAAAGCGAAAAAGTCCACAAAAGTCCAAACGAGCTCCAATGGCTTTAGTTGAAGCTAATGGGCCAATGGAAAGGATAGCTACAGATATCCTTGGTGAGTTGCCAGAAACAGAGAATGGTAACAAATATATATTGGTAGTTTCTGACTACTATACAAAGTGGACGGAATCTTTTGCTATGCCAAATATGGAAGCTAAGACTGTAGCTAAGATTATTGTTGAAGAAGTCATTGTAAGATTTGGTGTTCCTCATTGGATACATTCAGATCAAGGCAGGCAATTTGAAAGCTTGTTGTTTCAAGAGATGTGTTGTATTCTCAACATAAAGAAAACACGTACCACCCCATATCATCCGAAATCTGATGGTATGGTGGAAAGATTTAATAAGACTCTTGCGACAATGTTAAGTTCATTTGTGGAACAGAACCAGAGAGACTGGGATGAATACATTCCTTTTGTCATGATGGCATATAGGGCATCAGAGCACGAGACAACTGGGCAAACGCCAAATAGTCTCATGTTAGGTAGAGAACTATCAACCCCTTTAGACATCATGTATGAAATGCCACCATCAGTTAAAGATATACCTGCACATAAGTGGGCTTGGGAGCTTAAGGAGAAATTAGAAATCTCCCACAGCTTTGTTAGAGGTAAAATAAAAGGACAAATGCGAAGACAGAAACACTATCACGACCTCAAACTGTCATATCAAGATTTCCGCAAAGATGACGAAGTGTATGTTTATTTCCCAGTAAAGAAACCTGGGATGTCTTCAAAACTGACAAGTTTCTGGAGAGGTCCTTTTAAAATTCTCGACAAATATGGTGATCTTACATATAAAGTTGACTGTGGATACAGAGGGAAACCACAAGTCATACATGTCGACAGACTTAAGAAAAAGAACAAACAGACATTGAGGACAGAATTGGAAAATAACACTTTTGTTCCATTAGACACTGAAAACAATAGTGTTGAAGATGGCCCTATGGACATGATAGATACTCCTTATTCACAAGACATAGCTGTTCATGAGTCAACATTGCCTGAGGAAGATACGCAGGAAAGTAATCCTGAAGGGCGTCGTACAAGGCGAAAACCAGCTTGGATGGCAGATTATGTTGTTAAATAGATTTTGTACATTTATTTGAAGTATGTGTATATAGTATTTCTATGTTTTATCCGCTTGAAACATGTTAAAGATAGTTTTAGACATGCGGGACGCATGTGATTTTGAGGCGTGGGTTATGTGATGATTTTGTATCTATGGTTAAATTGTTTATATTGGTTACAGTTCGGCAGAAGCCTTGTTTTATATATGTATATGATACTGCAATAAACATAGAAAAGATTAAGACGTTTCGCGGGTAAACTTTGGGTCAGGTTCAATGTAAAGGGGTGTTCCTTAGGAAACTCGGATATGAGTAACGAGGCACTTCAGTAGAACACCCCTCCTTCAATAGTGGTACGGCTACCATTGGGGTATATAAGCTGGAGAGAATCCTAGCTCAGGGTCGATTGTCATATGTTTGAAGACGAAGACCTGAAGTACGGTACGTGGATATTTGAGATCGCTGTCTCTTATATATTAAATATTGTGTTAGTATTACTAAGAGTAATAATAAAGAACAGGTCGGTGCCTGTTATAAATACGGACTTGTACATTTACAAGCGGAACCGTATTGTACCGTATAGGACAAGTGTGAGTCTGTGTGACCACCTTGTAAAGTACATAATTGTACAAGAGGAAGAAAGACAAGTGCGTAAACTTGTAGGGTACATTATTGTACCAGGAGGACAAGTTTGTTCCTGACCCAAGGACAAATTTGTAAGAGTACAAATTTGTACCAGTTGTATATATTTAAAGTAGAATTGTTTAAGATAGTTTATTGGAGATTGCAAAGAGCAGTTGTATATATTTTGGTTCATTGGCGTATATATTTGAATGTAGATTATTTGTTATACATTTTGTAAATAGAGCAATTTTGGATCCAGTATCAAACTGGTAACGGACACATTCTAAGTTAAAATAGACACGCTTACCCTGTGTACACGTTACAATACTTTAATTCAGCCACGGACCCGCGATGTCACGGGTGTGTTCTAGTAGAACAAAAGACTCGAAGCTCTTTGTTGCCTACTGTAAAGACTGTGTTTACTAAAGTAACAACATTTAAAAAGTTAGTACAAAAAATACGACAATTTTCTGCTGAAATATTTTATTTTAAAAACACCATTTGCATAAGTTTTCAATTTATATATTACAAAGATAAGGATTATGTACCCTGGTGTTGATTCAATGCTAAACCTATGGAAATTTTATAGAAAATCCACAGCCTTTATCCTTGCACTCTCAATTTGACGACTAATATACATAGGATTATTGCATGCAGTGCTAGCATTGATTTCCTTAAAACAAGTTTATTAAGGTTAATGTACCCTTCTGTAGCCATTTTTGTACAAACTTTTCAAACTTCAATTGTATCAAAACTAAAGATATAATGAGTAATAGAGATATGTCATTTTGTACATATTCCAAGGGGAAACTTGATGTAAAGCATTATATTTTACTGTGCCATTGCATAAAATAGAAAAAGGGGACTTTGTGGCAAATAAATCAAGATTTTTATAGAAAATCCACAGCCTTTATCCTTGTACTCTCATATTTGTCAATTTGATGACTGATAGATATAGGATTATTGCATGCAGTGCTAGAATTGATTCCCTTAAAATAAGTTTATAATTGTAGTTATTGGTTAAGACAAATGTAAATATGGCTAAAATCAAGTACACCTTTAAGGGTGCGCTCGACTTAAGTGACTCAGCACGAGGTGTTTTTGGAATTTACAGGTTACTAAGACAAGGGGTACAATCAAAATCACGTGATGGATATACACAGACCGGAAGTTACAGTCGAACTCGGCGCTTGAAAGGTTAGTAGTTGCATTTTCTTGTTTATATCAAATAAATTATGATTAATAAGTTGGCACACCGAATGTCGGATAGTATGGAGTTTTAAAATACACAATTGTTTTTGCTAGAAAGCGTGCAGTTATTGCAAACACTTAAGACACAGTTCCAAATTTTCGACGGATAACTGTGTCGAAGTGTTAGCATTAACTGCACGCTTTCCAGCAAGGATAATTGTGTATTTCAAAACTAGATAGTATCAGACATTCGGTGCACTACCTTATTTATTAAATTTTATTGATATAAACAAGTATATACGACTTCTTACCTTTCAAGCGATCTGCTCGACTGTGATTTCCGGTGTGTGTATATCCATCACGTGATTTTGATTGTACCCCTTGTTAGAATTTTTTGTAAAAACTAAACACTAGCACATCATAGAAAATCAAGTGAGTAATTTATTTTTCAAATTTTATAACAAAAATTTCTGTATTAAAGGCTGTAGATTTTCTATAAAAATCTTGATTTGTTAAAGTCCTCTTTTTCTATCAAATGCAATTAAAACAGTAAAAAATAAGTCTTTGCATCAAGTTTCCCCTTGGAATATGTACAAAATGGCCTGTCTATATTATATAATTCATTGTATCTGTAGTTTTGATACAATTGAAGTTTGAAAAGTTTGTACAAAAATGGCTACAGAAGGGCTCATAAACCTTAAGCAGAACAATTACATGTCAAGTCGATGACATGGGTATCTATCAAGTTAGATGTAGAAAATGTATCTATGAAGTTAGATGTAGAAAACGCATTACCTCCGATAAAAAACAACATTACCACGGACAGAGAACATATCAGTCTATTAGTTCAGTAATTTTCGTGTCTGCCCTTCAATTATTATGTGACTCCAGAAAAAATTCCCCAAAATTAGTAACAGTTGTATCGAAAAGAGAAAATCGAGTGCACATTTTGAGTTGAATATTTTGTCTTGAAAGCGTATAAAGCAAGCATCCCGCTTCAGAATCTATATCATTTTTATATATCAAGGCTACATGTTGATTTTTTTAAAATCATACACAATTCAAAGATCAAATATTTGGGTCAAGTGAAATACCTTTCTAATGAATCCCAAAAACATAGTATATGTGTTCGATTTGCACATATTTGCTAAAAGTACTTAATTTGGATCTTAACAATGCATATCTTCGAAAAAACATCATTTGTGTGTCTTCCCTTCCACGAAATATTTATTTAGAATTTTTTTAAATGTTTAAGTTTCATAATTTTAGGAATCCAAAATTCGGAAGACAAGCGTTATTCTTCTTAACGAAAAAGTAAACTTGGGTCGCTGTTCTCTGTTACTGGCCACAGTGCATGTAAATTGTAAAATGCAATTATCGGATTAAGTACAACTTATAACAGAGGGCTTTAGCTCTTAAAATGTTAGTTTAACGAAAGATTATTGATTAAAGGTCATTTCCTCAACATGCACAAAATTAGTTGTTTGATAAGGGGGTGTAGTACGGTTTCAGATGTGATAATCATTACTATCCAACGGACTACAGACTTACTATTTGACAAGGCATATAATTTTGGACCAGTACTAACGAAGTTAGCAAATTTATTGAACCGTGTTTGTTAGTCACCTCTCTTTAATCTTGGACAACGGTTCAAAAGATCACTAGAAATAAATTCAGATCAAACATATCCGTCCTTTCGATAGTTAAGATTAAAGTGTTATAACTTAAAAGGCAACACTTTAACATGTATTAAATCTAGGCTACATCTTTATAGTCGGTGGACCATCACTATGTAGTTGGTGTTATAGATGTATGAAATGTGCCATTTTAAATGCAATGTACTATTTTTCACACATCGTATACTTATAACTACTTGTATCATTGACTTAGCATTAGTGGTTCACCTTGAACTGACATAATTACAAACATGTAAGCAATGCCAAAATGTCAAGATTAATTTATTAAGACTCAGAAGCCGAAGAAAATCATTTCTGGAAATTTGATGTGACAATTTTCATACAAATGTACTAGATAACAAATTGTGGTTCACCTGAAAATGACCTTATTATATTTTTAGCGATATCATTACACCCTAGCCGATAACAGTCCGCGATAGTCTCGCTTTCGTGACTGTCATGAGCGATACAAAATATAAGTCGAAATGAAAATAAAATCTTAATTTTTTTTTTTTTTATATATAAGAAAATATATATATAAAAAGTCTTTATTAGGAATTTCGTTGAGGGAGCAACAATTTGACTTCAAAAGAGGAAGGGTGATGTTTTTTTGTCGGACTAAAATATAATGATTGTTACGGTGGTGTTGAATCCACTGACATTTATAAATCATCCACTGACACATGACATTGTCTCAGGAAAAAAATTATATATCTTTACCAGGCAAACTTTCAAGTATAGAGAAATGATTATTTTCTGAGACGTAGTGCTTGTGAACATCCTACATAACTTCCGGTCATCCGATGTCCAATACTTCAGTACTTTGATTTTCCTAAATCACTTTTGGGAGCTTCTGATAAGAACTCAATTTTTATAGTAGTAACTACTTAGATCACCCTCAATATTTATTTGCATCTGAAGCTGTGCATAGCAATGATTTGAAATATGACACTAAAGGAATCAAACTGTCGAGTTACGAGGTAAAATAATAATATGTGTAAGTGAGTTGGTTCACCTGATAAAAACTACTTGTTATATAAGTAACTTAATAACTTGTCTTGACATTTTTACGACTGATTTCCATTTTTCATTTGCTAAGATCTCGGAGAATTGTGTTGATATTTGAGTTGTTATAGCAATAAATAAATTGTTACTTGATAAAGAAATTAGGTATAATCGATCAATCATTTGGAAACAAGGCATACACTTCAATGTCATATTAACACACTATTGAACCACTCTGGTTTTACACAAATTTAGGAGGCACAAGCACAATTATCTATCGTAACACGCAATTCAATTTGAATCATTGTAGAAATCTCTCAAGACTGAATGAATAACTATTCTCTATACAAACATATACAACAAGGACACTTACTGAAGAGAAAATCTTAAACCAGTATAGCTCAGTTGTATGTTACTTTCAAATGTCAATCAAAGACGATTTATCTCTAATTGATACCCGACCACAACTGTCCTTTAACACAGTGTTTTAGTGCATGTTTGTAAAATGCTCCAATAATATTTTTGTTGGAACTAGCTTCCTTATTCAAGAATCGGTGTGAATAATATCTGGGTATAGTTTGGTGTGACGTCCATTATCTCTCAACTAGTACTCGTTTTTGTTTACAGGCCAGCTGAAGCACGCATCTGAGTGCGGGATTTACTCGCTGTGTTGAAGACCCATTGGTGGCCTTTGGCTGCTTTCACTCTTTGGTAGAGTTGTTGTTTCTTTGACACATTCCAGTGTACATAAAAAGCGAACCCAGTTAGCTCATTTCCACTTTCGTATGCGAGTATTTCTATTGTAGAATAAAGGATCATGGGAAATCTGTATTTGTGCACGATTCAAAAATACCCAAAAAAAATATTTGAAACTAAGCTTAACATATTTTCATTGTGATATGTCTTTAATGTACAATTACAGTATCAAAGTTCGAATATGTGTTATAACAGCAACATAGAATATCGATTATTAAAAGCGATCCATTTTAACTATATGCGATGAATTATCACTGTTTGTGCAGAAGATGCGACGAATTTGTTTACATATACCACACTGATACTTCTTGTTGTTTTCACTTTGGCAACTTGGTGCATGTTTTTTCAAATTATTTTTGTACAAAAATTACTTCTCGCGTTTCCCACATTTAAATGGCTTGTTGTTCATGTGCTTGTTGACATAGCAATCAAAGTGCTGTTTTTGTAGATTGTTTTTACTGCAAACGGACAGGTGGGATTAAAAGCTCCTGTTTCTTTCTTCATATGGTGAGCCATGCCACTTTTGCTTTTGAAGTGTTTGGAACAATTAGTACCGATCAGGCCCTTTACATGTTTGTAGTTTTTATGCTCATTGAGGAGCGTGTCGTCTTGGAATTTTGATCCACATTGGTCATATTTGTGTAGCTCATTAGTGTGCATATAACGTAATCGCATGACATTTCGACGTCATTCCTTTAACTTCACGTTCCTGCCTATAGATAGTATTCTTCCGATAAAGAGCTAAAGGTGTCAGACCAAATCAAAATCCCTATCTAGTCAACTTCATATAAATAAAGGCAACAGTAGTATATCGCTGTTCGAAATTCATAAATCGATAGAGAAAAAAACAAATCTGGGTTACAAACTAAAACTTAGGGAAACGCATTAAATATAAGAGAACTACGACACAACAGAAACACAACATTAAAATGTATCACACACAGAGACCAACTATAATATAACAATGGTCATTTCCCTGCCTTGGTTCAGGGCATTTGAAAAAAATGGTGGGTTGAACCTGGTTTTGTGACATGCTAAACCTCCCGCTTTAATGGTAATGTTAATTATAACATTACAATAACATATAACTCTTTCACCAAAAGTTTCATATTTGCAAATTTGTTGGTTGTTATTAAATAAAACAATTACAATGACATGAAAAGCAATAATTAGGGTCAGAGTACGATCAAGATTGGAGAGAATGAATTGGTAGTCTGACACACGAACTATCTAGTGATGGCGGTCGGTTCGGTATGTTTCACTGAAAAATATGTTTTGATGATTCTTGTTATCCTTTTCATGTGTAACCATGGAGATAATTGCTATTTTAAACTTATCATTTTCATATTGAAATTTTTATGTAGCATAGTAAGAGTAGCACTTGCTTATGGATCAAAGGTAAAACTCTATTTTTACACCCCGTTTTATGATAACCTTGATATTGAGTTTCTACTTACTAGAAACCATTACACCAAGAACTCAAATAATGCACTATTTCTAAAATAATTGTCATTATTATATTGTTGGAATATCCCGCATATATAGCCGTTGCCCAATTTTGCTCTCAACTTTTAGATGATTTTCCTATGCTATATAACGTCGTCATAGCCTTCCAACTTTTATGACTCTTGTACCCTAATGGTTCTCACACCTTTGGCCTCTGGTCTTTATGAATCGCTATCTCAATAAATTTTTAAGAACGAAACTGCACCCAAAAACTTATTAGCATGGTATTATTGATGACATTTACTGTGTTTACACATAGTCAAAGTAAATAGTTCTTCCTTTTTTTCACCTTTTATGTCATAACAATAAGACGTATTGGTGGTTTTGCTATGAACAAAAAGACGGTTGTCACTATTGGAAAAAACATCGTTGAACATTCTTCAGAATAAGCTTCAACCCAGTTTTGATTTTGGTTCCATTTGCTTTTATAAAAAAAATCTGAGTCGATTTTTGTGGCCTATCAATTGTCTATTCGTCAATTTGGTTTGGTCAAGGCAAGGTGTTGTCTTTGTTGCGATAAATGGTTTTGATTGTCTCTTTGAGCCCATTTTGATCGATTAATGCCTTTCTATCTCCGCTTATCTGCTTCATGGGTGTTTAAATTATGAAGGGTAAGGTACATGTCACCTGAAGCACACTATAATGAAGACTAAATGGCTCTTTGAAGAATTATGAACATATTTTCCTTTCTCGCATGAAGATATTGATATTAAACAGTTGGAAGGATCTTACCACAAATAGTTGATACTGCGTTCATTTGGTTGTTTTTGCTATGTTCCATCTGTTTCGTCTCTATTTTTTTCGGTCAAAAAGATGGCTTTGTCGTAAGGCTATTGTTGTTGACGTAATGTCCCTCAGGTATGATGCAGTTCACTTGCTGTAACCTTAGCATCGCTGCAAATTTTAAAACAATCATCTGATCGATGTTTGATACATTTTGTCCTACTGATTATGTCCTCCAGCATTTTTAGATTTTCTTGTTTGCTCATCGTATTCATAGAGTCACATATAACTTTTCCTTCTACATCGTTTAAAACGGAGCAAAATTGACTTTATTAAGTGTAATGTTGGTTTTCGTTGTCGTTGCTCTTATGGCAATGCGTACGTTGAATGCTTCTAGTTCGAAAACCCCTCTTTTTATGATTTGTTCTTTAATTTAGTAAGCCCTTGCTGTTTGCCAAGTAGGCACAGACGTAACAATTTAAGTCTTTTGCATAACATAAACTGCATGGTTTCCAGAAATTAAGTCTTCAGATCTTTGTGGTATTGTTTATTTTCTCCGACGAAAACAAGAGTGTCATTGCCTTATTTATACAATACTTGTGTCTTTTTTAAACAAGTTTGTAATAACTGTAATATCATGTTACACATCGGCATGTTTTTCTGACTTTGAAGGTTTGTCTATGTGTCCCAAAAAATCGTCGGAGGAAGACTCCAGGCCTCCACTACCATTGATTGTCCTTAGGTCAACACAGATTTTCCATGTCTCATCTCCGGCATGTTCGGCTTTGGATATGAACTAAATCATACTGCCGATATTATCCAATGGAAATTTTCCGGATAAAACTAGCTGGAGAAAAGACTCTAAGTTTTCTCTTTCGTTTTGGCCAAAATATCAAATTAGTTAAAAGCATGTGGTCATAATTGACACGTTTCAAAATCTTTCTTTTAGATAGCTCAGTCGATATCCATATATGTTTTCCGCTGCTTTAACTGCACTTCGTACGATAAAATAAAATCAAATGCTCAGCTACTGATCCACATTTCCCATTAGCTCCTTTGACATTTTTTCTAAATGAGAGTATCTTTATGGCATCCAATCGAATGGACAATGGCTTCAAATGCATATTGGGTCTCGGCATCACAGTAGTAGCATCCAAAGCCTTTATGTTCCATGCCTGCAAAATAATTAATCTGTCTCACGTGTTGATCAAATTTATCGATTTGAATTCAAGAAGAGCCAAAAATCAATGTCGTTCAAAGTGTTGCTTTAAATGCATTTGGATACATTTTTTTAAACAGTTTGTAGGAAGCATTCAATGCAAATTAAATAAGCATGTTAAATGTATATATGTTTTAGATAAAATACTAGAATTAAAAATGCTTTTATCTGATATCGAACTAAAGATTTTGTCCTTAAAAATAATATTTAGTTGCCATTATTTTAAACGCTTATACCACAATCAAAAGACATGTCCAAGGTTAAAATGTGTTATAAATTCAGTTTTAGCACAAGACTGTACAGCAGATAGTTAATTTAGCAATGTTTCAATAATAATAATAAAATTACATCTCGTGACAAATCACCAGCACGGTATCAGGACCCGCCAGCATAGTATCAGGACAAACATAATCTATTAAAATGTGCGCTTTTAAGAGAGCGCTACAGTTTTTTTACAAAATAATTATGCCAGCAGATATAGGTATGGTAAACAGACTTAAGAATGAATTGTGTTTGTGTTTTGTGTTCCAGATATTCTGACAATGAGCACTGTTGTGTTTATCATACTACAACAGTGCAGACGACTAACGTTTTGGTTGCTTGCTTTTGAAATAATAAGAAACAAATTTGAAAAATCTTACCTCTTCATGTTCATCTTTTCTTGGATAAATCGTCAAAAATCTTAAGTTTCTTCATTGTGTTCATTTTTTGAATGATCACCAGCACAAGTCAGGACCAAATCACCTCACATAATGTTCTCTCAAAGGACATTACCCACCGTAATGTAGCATACTCAAAGAATGGAGGCTGGGGAATACAACACATGTTTTACATATATAAATGATGGCTCTTATTCTAAACAAGGTAAGAATATCTAATTTTAATATTTTATTATTATAGCTCCACTTCAATTAATTAAATGGTCCGTTTGTCTGTTTCTGAACAAGGAGAAAGTTATCCACAAATTTACTTTATAAAGAGAAGTTTTCTTCCATACATTTGTTGATTGAAATAAGTTTTAATATTGTAGTTAATATTCTTAGAACTTGGATCATATAATAAGTAATCCTGGAACATTTATCATATAATCATTGGAACATTCATAAATATTACAAATAATTCTGCATGCATGATACTTTAATACTACAGCATAACAAGTATCTCTGGAACATTTATAATATAACAAATATTCCTGGAACTTTTATGATATAACAAATACTTCTAGAACTTTTATGATATAACAAATATTGAAGGAACTTTTATTACATCACAAACTACAAATGTACCCTTGGTTTACAATAAAAATTACAGAAACTTTTATCATAAAACAAATACTCCTGGAACTTTTATGATATAACAAATATTCTTGGAACTTGTAATACATAACAAACTATCCTTTAAGTTCGTTTACAACAAAAAGTATAGAAACTTTAACCAATCTTCAATCAGCTTCCTTCAAGGTATTTTAAACAAACTTAACAAACTGTTAGTCCTAGTCTTGTATCACTAAATATGTATACGACTCTATGAATCATATAGATTTTAACAGCTTGATAGTTTAAACAGATTTATTTATAGTGGATTGGGAAACAAGTTTTGCATCTTATATTAATCCCTTTCCACTTTGCGGTGCGAGTGCTGCCTTGTAGCGGCATTATCATACTCTTTTTCGAAATCTGCAAGGGTGTCTTTAACGTGCAAGAGATATGGCTTTCTCTTAACACGGGTCAGCCATTTATCGTCCCTTCCGAAGGACTATCATCATTTCCTCAAGACCATACTCTCAAATGGTGTCAAGGGAGAGCCGAAAATTGAGTTCCTGAAATTTTCATACCGAACGGGAACCGAACCAGGAACTTTTGTGTTAGTAGTCCGATGCACTAACCACCACTACACCACGGCTCTCAGCTTAATTTTGGTATTGTTTGATACAATGAGTTTGCGTTAAATTATGTGTTGCCACTATCTGATGTTGAATGTATTTGAATGAATGAATGAATTTTATTTGCAAAAGCATATAGAACATGCTATGGCAATACATAATATATACATAATGTGACAAAAGACTGGTAACAGAGAACAATACAATAATAACATACATAATGTTTCTTCTGGTTTAATACTGATTTATGATGATTATTTCATTTACTGTTCCAGATATGGATGATAACGAAAGAAGAAGTATTAGAAGAGAACCCAGTATTTCGAGGTCCTAGAGGGGAATATGTATTATACTGGCGGTGAAAGTAACAAAAGAGAAAGCAAATTAGTCGTAACAAGGGATTAAAAGGTTCTTTACCGAAGTTATGTCACTTTGAGAATGGAAGTCATTTAGGTATGGACAAAACTTATAATAAATTGGCTGAACAATATTACTGGATGGGGATTACTGTAGATGTAATACACTTCATCCAGGACAGCGAACATTGTCAGAGCACAAATATAAAACAAAAAAGACACCTACTGAATTACAATCTGAATGGGGATTACTGTAGATGTAAAGCACTTCATCCAGGACAGTGAACATTGTCAGAGCACAAATATAAAACAAAAAAGACACCTACTGAATTACAATCTGAATGGGGATTACTGTAGATGTAAAGCACTTCATCCAGGACTGAACATTGTCAGAGCACAAATATAAAACAAAAAGACACCTACTGAATTACAGTCTGTTAAAATTCCTAACAGCACCTTGAAAAAAATGCTAATGATCTTATAGGGCCGTACAATGACAGCAAGGGATTTTTTTTATCTGACAATGGAAACCGGTATGTCCTGCCTGTAATAGACTATTTTCAAATTATGTGGAGACATTTCCTTTAAAAAGAAAATTCGCATCAGACGTAGCTGGGAAAAGAAGCTGAAACATGGCATGCCTCTGGAATAAGAAAGCGATAATGTACAAACTAACTACACCATATTCTCCTGGTATAAACCACCCATCAATGTAGACATAAAACCAATACTTGCACCAAATAAACAAGTATAATCAATACTTGTACCAAATATTCAAGTATAATCAATACTTCAAGTTGTACCAAATATCCAAGTATAACCAATACTTGTACCAAATATCCAAGTATATATATGTATACACTCTGCATATAAACGCCATAAAAGGCTATAATAAATACCAAAGACTTTGTAAAGTGGATAGTTGCACGACAACGCCGATGCTCTATATTTAATGATAAATAATCCAATACATACATATATATCTACACATATAATATATAACTCAAACATCAGTATCGACACAAAAATACTCTCCAAATAAAAAGCTTAATAAACTTTAACCAGAATTAAAATTTACCAAGAAAAATCGACTGCTCAGATTGACGATGTCGTGCTGAATGATAACATAGGCAATAAAATACCGCGAAAATAATTTTGAAGCGGGAAAACATTACGCCCTCTATGCTACATATGATGAAACACCCAGGAGAAATTAATTTCACTCTAATGCACTGCCCGTTTAAACGAATGAAATTATAATTCTCCTGGTATAAACCACCCATCAATGTAGACATAAAACCAATACTTGCACCAAATAAACAAGTATAATCAATACTTGTACCAAATATCCAAGTATAATCAATACTTGTACCAAATATCCAAGTATAACCAATACTTGTACCAAATATCCAGGTATATATATGTACACACTCTGCATATAAACGCCATAAAAGGCTATAATAAATACCAAAGACTTTGTAAAGTGGATAGTTGCACGACAACGCCGATGCTGAACCCAAAGAACGGGAAGCTATTTAGTACTATGTATGCAAAATTATATAGTCCAAATGTAAATAAAACAAAAAAGATATTCATTTCCCAAATTCTGAGAAACAAACCTACGTTCTGATAAATCTTCTTTCACATAGCCATCCTTTGAAGTGTCCGACTTCCAACGTCCAAGACGTTTAAAAAGTCTATCTGAAAAACCAAACCTTGCAGCGGTAATAGCACCACAAGATCGTAAACTATATAATCCGTATGCTTTTATATCGGTAACAAATGGAGAAAATTGCATAAAAGTAAATTCCCTCATCCTTGTATAGTTTAAAGGCTAATTTGTTGAACGAAAAACAAAAAGTTCTTTCACTTGTGACAATTCCTGAATGAATACAAATTTTAATCAGATTAAATGCTACTCTATGCATATATAATTCCAAATTAGGACTGGACGCAAATTTGTGTGTTTTTCACAATAATAAACCAGTTTCCATCTCTGTAAATATCCGTTTATCCGATACAAATTGAAATGTGTATTGACTTGCAATTAATTGCATAATAACGCAGATTCAACAATTCTGATACACTTAAAACATAGATATCCCAATATACACGCACCAATGGTACGTTGTGTAAAACGATTATATACACAAAATAACTTATTATACGCATCCTGTAATAACTCATCGGCTCTTCCTTCCAGATTTGTGGGCCTAATTTCTTTTCAACATCCTCAAAAACATATTTCACTAATTGAGAATCTGTTGTAGAATCTACACCAGTAATCGAGTGCACCCCTCTATACTATAGTATGCAGATACATACAGGACTAGACAAAGCAATATCGTTTCTGAACACCTGGAAAAAACATATTAAATAACATAAATTTAAATTGATATGTGGTTCCTTCCAAGTTTTCAAATAGTTCATCAATACAATACATTATACACCAATAAAATGAAAAATTACAATAAAGCATATGCAATAAAAATTACCCCAATACATGAAAACTATCACCAAGTTAATACTAGTTAATTTAATGTCACCCTAAACTCCATTCTAATAGCCAACACCGTAAATGATAAATCCATATACCAAAAGCCGATTTATTCCCTCTACCAAATAAAAAATTAGCTTTGTTAGTAGGTAATGTAAACCCAACACCTGATCAATAAATATATCTCCTTTGGGACATAAAAACGGCCAGTAAAACGCCGATCTCCACAAAGGTAAAAATAAAAGTTCTATATGCCTTGTACATGTATACATAAGGACTTTCAATAATAGGCAAACTGGGGGAACATACCACCCATTTATACCTTCTGATCAATTAATCTATCTTCTTTGGGACATAAAAACGGCCAGTAAAACGCCGATCTCCACAAAGGTAAAATAATAGTTCTATATGCCTTGTTCATCTATACATAAGGACTTTCAATAATAGGCAAACTGGGGGAGCATACCACCCATTTATACCTTCTGATAAATTATTCTATCTCCTTTGATATATAAAAACGGCTAATAATACGCCGATCTCCTCAAATGGTAAAATAATAGTAAAATATGCCTTACACTGCTGCATGTATACATAAGGACTTTCAATAATAGGCAAACTGTGGGAACATACCACCCATTTAAAACCTTGCCAATAGATAGTGAACGCATCAATAAATCTGAATGTACATTCCAATACCTGGAGTAAAATACAGGTAATCGATGGTTATGATCACTAACAAACCAATTAAGTTCATGAGGACCCAAACAGGGAATCCAAATATTCAAAATTATGTACTGCAAAACGGCAGTCATCAGTATTTATGATACGACTTATATAGTCTACAATTTTATCTATGCCCTAGGTATCCATTCAACCTCTAAGAACAACTTTATTGTGCTTCTAACAAGTCACAAAAATGACATACGCAATATCTGCAAATAAGGCTTCATATTGCCCTTATATAAACAATAACAAAAAGTTTTGGTTATCCTTAAACCATCAATGCGTTTATCTCTCATAAAATCCGCCCAAGAAGCCATATATATTTAACAGCCGTAAGTTCTTCCAAATAGAACTATGGTATACATCGTATTCATGACACATACCTTGAGCAATAATCTTACTGAACTGAAAGTCCAATATTAGATTCATATAGGCTGATATAACATCAAAACTAATGATTCAATCATAGTATAGCCACATTCCTATGACATATATACGAAATGGATATAATTTCAACGGAAGCTACAGTTCTCCCATAAAATTAACCTCAATATTCTGAAGATTGTTTAACTTGTTTTATGGTATCAAACAGTTATGAGTCTCTCAACCGGTTATGCTTATGATAGCTTTGTCTGTATCAATGAAATAATCTAGTAACCAAATATGTCAATGTATAACTGGGAGACCATGTGGATACAACCACTTTGATCAATAAGGTCTTGTCTAACTCAGGTGGCAAAATCTGTACACACGTTAATATCAGAATCGGTGACAAATCGATAAATCTATATACATAAAATTTAAATTTCTTATCATTCACATCAATTTAATTAGTGGTCACGTAACTTCAGTAAATATATATTAAGCAAAACTTCATCCCAAAAAGGAGAACGAGAATAAAAATATATATGAACTTCCATCCAAGGATTAGTAGTCTTAACTATTATACCTCGTCATATGTTCAGTAAAAACCAAGATGATCAGAATGCAGATCGTATATATGCCTATCTGGCGATAAGCTGAATGTTAAGCGTAAAACAATAAAAATATGTTTAATTAGATTGCATATCTACCAAGATATCTTCACATTTCACAAAGGTGTTTTCCATAGATGTAAATGACATGACCTACAATATATATCTAAAATTAAAACTTTGATTACCATTGTTTAGAACAGAGGTAGCAAGTGGTGGCAAGTGAATAAGCAAACCAATGGTTTACGTCAGTACATTCAATAATAAGTCCTCTAAACAAAAGATCTTCAATAGCTTATAAAACAAGATCACTGTATGTAATAGCAGAATAATGTTTTGTAAACAAACGGACAGCCGTGTAGTACAATTTTTTAACAAAAGAGTATTTATAAGCGTGTAAAATGGTATCGGTATTTAAATTGTCGGTAATGAAATCATGACAACCAATGTTATACCAAAAATCAATATATCGCTATAATCTATCTCTGACGATAATTTTAGACTGACCTTGTTCATATTCAATGTAATCGTGTGTGAGAAAAGTGTGCACTCGATTGACTACTAATATAAATATTTAAATACTCATCTTATATAAATAATTCCTGATTTGGACCATAGACTGCTTTCGAGTTGAATAGGCATCTATTCCTCAAATATTGGTTATCCACAACCATAGCAGGCTCCTTCCTGAAACTTAAGACTGACTTCCGCTCATGCTGGACATGTTGCAATATAACGGGAAAACGGCATATACAACCGGGATGAGGTTCTCGAAAGGGCTGCTGTTGAAACTTTAATTGTTGTTTACTAGTGTTGAAAATGTCCTGTTGTGAAACACCATGCAGGAGATTCCTCAAGTAATGGAGAATCTGGGTTCATTGTCAAATTCAAGATAGGCAGCGTACCAAGAAAAATCGACTGCTCAGATTGGCGATGTCGTGCTGAATGATAACATAGGCAATAAAATACCGCGAAAATAATTTTGAAGCGGGAAAACATTACGCCCTCTATGCTACATATTATGATGAAACACCCAGGAGAAATTAATTTCACTCTAATGCACTGCCCGTTTAAACGAATGAAATTATAATTATCCACAGTCAATTAGACTTTGAAGTCTACGTGGAACAAATCAGTACAAGTTAACACTCAAATTTGGGGACGCTACATACCAAAATGACGCTCTACTTACATTACATCAAAGCAGAACAGCACCAAACATACGCCTTACTATTTAAAAAATGTACTGGAGAAATCCAGTCCTTCCCGATAAAAATCTTCATGGAGAAACAACCAACACATTTAAAAAATAGAAGGAAATATCAGAAAGTCAAATAGAGAAAGCTGGAAATTGCATGATACAAATAAAGACCAAGATCGCTGGTGATGTAGTAGAGAATGTTGACCATGCAAAAAACAAACACAATCTTAACTTTGATAAGAGACACAATGTTGTTCAAAACGATGTCAACAGTGGTGATTTGGTTCTTGTAAAGAATATCAAGAGAAAAAAGACAATTGGAATACAAAAATAACTAGAACCATATAAGGTTTATGACGTTCCAAGATTAGGAACACTTACTTTGATGGACAGTGGCGAAAAAATAGTCAGAAAATACAAACAAAATAATGTCAAAAGAAACTATGAGCCAAAGGAATTGATAATTTAAGAATCGTTAGATAAACACGACAGAGATGAGGGTACCAATGAAACAGCTTATGAATTTGAAGAGCATTAAAACGGCAAAAATGACGGACAAGATTGAAACTATAATGAGCTAGATGATGATAGCATCTTCTTGACTCATATTACTTTTCAGTCAGATGCTTCTTTCGATTAATTAAGTAGTAGAGAATCGATAAGAAGTAGTGGATTCTGAATTCACTACTTCTTATTAATTCTCTTACTTAAACCATTGATTTGGATTTTTTTTACTCGGAACCTAATAAAACGTATCCCTTATCAAAACCGACTGGACAAGTTTGGTTTGCTACTATGCCCATGGGTATAAATATGCTGACAGCAACGATTGCAAGGTTATGTAAAGAAGCCGGACTGAAGGGATTTAGGTCCAACATCTCGCTTCGTGCCACGGCTGCTACCAGGTTATATGAAGATGGTCAGCACGAGCAGCTAATTTCTGAGATAACAGGCCACAAAAGTAATGCAGTTCGCGAATTTAACAGAACAAATACCAAAATGAAACGAAAGGCCAACCAGACAATCAACAGTAAACCATCAGAACAAAAGAAACCCCGTTCAGAACTACAAATTAACATTGCACCGTCTACCTGTCAAGTGGATGGCAATAATATCAACATCACGCTTCAAGTTAATTTTGGGAATACAAAGTAACGTGTGCAGGATTTTTACTCGATGCTGTTTAATACACAACTCAGTCTTGGACCAACTATCATTCATCTATGAATATCTGATCATTTTCATAAAGTGTCTTATAACGAAGAATGTATGATATGACTGCTAATACTTTATTAGATGTAGCCGTTAACCGTTAAAATGTTACCAATGACCTTTTTTTACTACACGCATTAGAAATAAAAATGAATTGCGCAAAAGAGACAACAACCCGACAAATGAGCAGAAAATAAGCATTTTATTTAATTGACTTTCCTACCAAATGAATTATTGATGGTTTTGTTAACTTTTCTACGGAAGCGTGTTAACGGCACAAAGGTTTAAGTTATAAAAATCAAGTATTTTAAGAAAAACGCTTTAACTGTGGCGCTAATACGCTTGCGTATAATTCTTCTGTGTTCTGTATTGTCAACAATTTTTGTTTATTGGTAAACATCAGTCATGTCTTCACTTGTAATGTAATCTACTCACTCATCTCTCATTCAATGAACCATAGTGAGTAGGGTTATATTACAAATTAGTCAAATCTTCAGCGGTTTCGAAAAATAATCAACTGTTTCTTGAATAGATGATTTAACAACAATGGTTTAAGAGGTGGATAAACTTGTCTCGTTTCCATACGTGAATCTTCAGTTTTTGACGCTGGTGATGACACTGTATGTGGAATAGTTATCAAAGGTACCAGGATTATTATTTAGTACGGCAAACGCGTTTCATCTACATACGACTCATCAGTAACGCTCATATCAAAATATTAATATAGCCAAAGAACAAAGTTTAAGAGCATTGAGGACCATAAATTCCCCAAGTTGAGCTAAATACGGCTGGGATAAGAAAATTCTTACTTTTGCCAAAAACTCAAGTATTGTAACAGAAAATTTATAAACATGACCATATAATTGATATGCAAGTCAACACCGAAGTGCTGACTACTGGGCTGGTGATACCCCCTCGGGGACGAAACGTCCGCCAGCAGTGGCATCGACCCAGTGATGTAAATAGGTACCAGGATTTTGTGTAAACAATGTTTTATTATGGTAAATACAACTTAGTATAAATTATAAACATATTGAATACAATTCCAGAAACAAGCAACAATTGCTTATATTAATTTGTTTCCTTCTGTTGCCAGGATTTAGTACACCAGACGCGCGTGTCGTCTACACAAGACTCATCAGTGACGTCCAGATCAAAAAAGTTATAAACACAAAGAAGTACAAAGTCGAAGTTATGGCCAACCAAGACGAGAATGAGCTGGAAAAGAGCGCCTTAACAGTATTTATGGAAGAGCGCCTTAACAGTATTTATGGAAGAGCGCATTAACAGTATTTATGGAAGAGCGCATTAACAGTATTTATGGAAGAGCGCCACAACAGTATTTATGAATATTTTCCTATCATAAAAAAAAATGTAAAAGAGCAATCAATCTATTCTTGAAATGTTTTATAATCAATGTTTTGAATTTACAATGCATATGTTAAAAAATGCTTTTGCCTTATTTGTTATTTGATATCATGATGGAAACCAGTGTTTTTTGTTACAGGGAACTTTTGTTACATAGCAAAAACAAATTCAGTCTTTAGTTTCATACTGGTGTAAAATGTTAAAACATTGTCCACAACATTTATTCCGAAGAACTTTTAGCATAGAAGAAAAGTTCCTTTTGGAACTTTCATTATGCAATATTTTATCCTTTAAGAACGAAATTTTCTTGAAGAACGAATATTATATAAGGATAGTTCCAAATGGAACGTTTGTTATATGCTAAAACTTCCTTTGAACAAATGGTATTGGGGAACTTATATTCTGTTGCAGAACAACCATGATCAATGACATTTACTGAAATGCCGTAAGCTATAAACGCTATAAATATAGAGGGTAATTAAATAATCCTTAGAATGTGTTTCAAAATTACGGTATATTATAATTATTAATCAACAGTATAATAGCTAGAGCGATGCTTTCGATATGAGAATGTGTTATTTACATTTTATAAAGCACTTGGCCGATGACGCTGCTAGTAACTATTAGTCCCCGAGGTTACATGTAAACGTATAATCAGCTCAATAGTCAGTTCTGCAATATCAAAATGATTATCAACATACACATCCTATATGCAGTTTTCAAGACTGCCGAGAAATAAAAACATTATACATACATAAAAAAGGTTTAAGGTCATGCAATTTAGTTCATAGTTCGAAAGGAATATATTAATGAAGGTACTAAAAGATGAAATTAATGTGTCAGAGAAAAAAATGCTTTTATAAATGGGTTTTTGCCTGTATATGAAAAACAATGCAAAATTTAAGGTAAATAGGTATGATTTCGAATGAGACAACTATCCATATCCGTTTAACATGTATGATGCATGATGTCAACCATCTCCTAACCTTAGACTGGTGCTTAAGCACACAACACAATAGCACGGTAGATAAAGTGTCCGGCTAGTATCGTGGTTTTTCTTAAGTGCTATTAGACTTTCGCCAATGATGTTTACATGCATGTTTTCGGTAGATCCCGGTGTATGCCAAGGAGACAACCTCGCACCTACATTGTTTTACGTTATTCATAGACGATCTGGTGCCACTTATCAAAGGTCTTTCGCAAGGAGTATTGGTTGGAAACGACATGATTAGTTGTTTATTTTACGCGGATGACGTCGTTCTTATTTCGGACTCAAGTGAAGGCTTACAGTCTCAACTCAACGTTCTACATGACTGGACAAAGAAAAATCTTCTTAGTGTGAACATTGAAAAAACCAAAGCTATGCATGTTCGTAAGGCATCTTCCAGTAGATCAGATGTTTTGTTTAGACTCGGACAAAAGGAATTAGATTACGTACAAAAATAACGTTATTTAGGCCTAACACTGTCCGAAAACATCGACTATAAGGTGTCTGTCAATGAACTGTCAGCGACAACTAGCAGATCATTAGGATCGTTAACATCCAAATTCTTGCATATGGGAAATATGGACTTCGAAATATACACAAAGATATATGACAACACAGTTCTCCCGGTTATGGATTATGCGTCTGGAATTAGGGGTATAAAGCGCTATGACTCACTTGAGAGACTACAATACAGAGCTATAAGGACATTCCTTGGCATTAAAAAATGTGCTCCGATTCCTGCTGTCTTTAGGGGATATGGGTTGGCTACCTGTATATATACGCAGTGTAATGCGATACGCCTATGGTGTCGCCTCATTAAAATGCCAGACAATAGACTTTGTCGTAAGGTGTTCTGTTGGGACATTGAAACCTCTACACGCTAAATAAAATACCTGGTTTAACAATATCAAGACAGTTTTAAATACTTGTAATTTAACGCATTTGATTGACTACAGTGGCGAGAATATTTCTACAAACTACGTTTTAGAAACAGTCAAAAGTAAATGTGTAGATGACTTCAAAGATAGATGGAGTAATGAAGTGCGTACAATGCCAAAACTGAGAATGTATAAAACTTTTAAGTCCGAATTCTCAACGGAACCATAATTATGTAAAAAGACATTTATGAAGAGTTCAACATTCAGCACTTGCAAGGATTCGTTCTGGAACTACTTTTCCACAAGAAATTGAACAAGAACGTTACAGAAACATTCCACCTAATCTACGTATATGTAAATTGTGTAATTCAGGTTCGATTGAAGATGAAACACATTTCCTCATTTATTGTGACCGTTATACTGTTCCACGAAACAAGACTGTTACGGGAGTTACCTTCTATTCACATTGATGAGTTACCTCCAAACGAAGCCATTACAGTACTCTTAAATGCTAATACCAATCTTGTAGCAAGCTTTATTTTAGAATGTTCCAATATAAGACGTGAGTTTATATAACTGTTTAATCTGTCTATATATAGTAAATATCGAAGTATACGCATGTCGACATTTTAAAAATGTTATAATTTTGACCTCATTTTCTTATATCTGTAATAGTTAAAGTTAAAACATGATAGTGCATCATAAGCCTATTTGGCTGGCTGAATCATTATGTCAATACTCGATGTACATTATATTGTACATTATATATTCAGGTTGCACTCTAATAAACTATTTATTCATTCATCCGTTCATGTAACTGAGATCACTCCTAGTTTTTGGTGGGGGTCGTGTTGTTTATTCTTTAGTTTTCTATGTTGTGTCATGTGTACTATTAATTGTCTGTTTGTCATTTTCATTTTTTGCCGTGGCGTTGTCAGTTTATTTTCGGTTCATGAGTTTGAATGTCCCTCTGGTATCTTTCGTCCCTCATTGGACAGCTTTGAATTCAATGACTTGATTTCACCACGAAAAGAAACATAATTACTCAGAAATTGTGAAACTCTATCTTTCGTGGGTTTTTTTTCCATTTTCTTATATAAGGGTCTACTTCTGTCATTCCTTTTGTACACTTCATTTGTTTTGTGCGTAAAATATGCCAGAAGGTTTCGTCAAATCTCATACTGAAAGCTGTTGATGATTCCTCTGACCAAGAAACAAATGAAGATTCGTGTACATAGTAGCCTAATGATCCCTTTACGTTCTCCATTTGACAGATTTTTTGGGGAATGTAATATTCAGTTAACCTGTAATAAACAGGTGTTTTCCAGTCAGTGTTTTTGTTCGGGCTTTTTATTTCAAATTAGCCTTTTCATCCTTCGCAATCAGGACTAGCTACTAAAAAAGGTTTTGCATAGTCCCACAACACGTACGTCCAACTTCATGAAACCGTACTATCGTATATATGGCGGGTAGTATTTTCCCAACTATTGTTGCAACACCATGTTTTTCATTTTTAATTTCATGCTTCATAGCATCACTTTTATGCCTCGGTACTAATTTTCTTCAAGTATGCAGCCTCGTAGTGATCTAAATGGTGTTTCTTTTATAGGTATTCCAACATTGGTAATAACACATCTGGTTTCATTATTTTTGGTATAGCGGATCGTGTCGATAATAGCGCTGCCTTATTTGGAACGGCAAACATATTTGTGAGTTAATTTGGTCACAATTCCCCCTGTCCTCTGTTTGGTTTATAACCACGCCACGTTTCCTAGACCTCTTATGAAATTAAGAAATTTTCCAAGAATCAATCTGAATCCAACTTGCCAAACCTTTCTTGTAATTGTTGAATATATTTTATTTGGCAAGTATTTTCAACCAAAAACCACTTAACGACGCTTAGAAGCAGCAAAAAAGGAAATATTATCCGTTGGGAACTTTCTTAAGTTTCTCTACTATCATCAGAAGTCAGAACATGAGTCAGTATTGAAGAAAATTGGGTGTCACTTTACATTGAAATATTTTTATGTAGGTTGGTAATCTCTTTTTTACTATTCTCTTAAGAGTTTTTGGAGTATTTCCAATGTTTCATGTTCAGATGGTAAAATACGTACCATAGAATCTTCTGGACGTAACCTGATAGTTTGTCCAGTGCTTCGAAGGACATCAGGAACAACATGATAATGTCTTGATAGCCATACATTTTTTATGTTATTTTCTTTCATTGAAAGTTCCCATGGTGTTTTATTGCTGTAAGACCACTTATTACATATGCGTAATCAGACTCCTCCTCAACGTAGTAGCATTTAAAAAAAAACATTCTCGGTTTCCATTTCTTAAACAATAAAACAAAATATACAAAAACAAGACAAATAATTAATGAAATATTTCGGATGTATTCACTTTTAAAAACAAACACAAATCTCACCTTATACACTATATGTATGTACGTCTCAATTCAAATTGTCTATAGATATAGGAAGATGTGGTGTGAGTGCCAATAAGACAACTCTCCATCCAAATAACAATTTAAAAAGTAAACCATTATAGGTTAAAGTACGGCCTTCAACACGGAGCCTTGGCTCACACCGAACAACAAGCTATAAAGGGCCCCAAAATTACTAGTGTAAAACCATTCAAACGGGAACACCAACGGTCTAATCTGTATAAACAAAACGAGAAACACGTATATATTATATAAACAAAACGAGAAACACGTATATATTACATAAACAAACGACAACTACTGTACATCAGATTCCTGACTATGCCTACATTAGATTGAGTCCATGCAATTTATGAGATGTGAGTAACAACAATATATCCAAATAAAAGATACTCGTTTATAAAATGTAAATGTTAAAACACCATGTCCCTTGAAAGTACTTAATTTGACCCTTTTTATAGTTTGTAAACGTAAATACACCAACACATACGATTGTTTGCTACGTGTATAAGAAAAGTGTATAATCACTCGATAAAACACGGACGCACTCGGAAAAGCCCGGATTCAAATAAATGATTTTAGTCCCAAAATGTCGTTTTCAATGCTGTTACAATATTTTTTGTAAAGCGTCTGTATATCTAAGGATATATAGATTCCATGTATGCATTTTCTTCAATATTTAAATTGGTATGTGCATGAACATTTTGGAACAAAAGTATTGTAAGGCTAAATTTAACGAAAAACAATGTCAGAATGATGCTGTTTTTTTTGTTTTTTTATCTCAAATACCAACATACCTTGTATACTTAACTCAAGCGACATATACTCAAATACAGGCTCCTGACTTGGGACACATACATAAAGAATGTGGCGGGTTAACATGTTTGAAGGCGCCAATCCTCCCTCTAACATAAAACAGCACTGTAACAGTACAATATCCAGACTATCAAAATCAGTTGTAAAGAGACAAAAGCTCATTGGATCGATACAAACCAAAAAACCATATAAACATAAAGTCAGGCTGAACATGGCAGGGTATTTATACATCCCTCACAATAAAAAAAGACACAAAGTACAGATCTGAGAGTACTCGCAGTTACCAAAAGCTATTTCAAAGCCAATAACAACTAATACAAACATCATGTATTAAAGACTTTAGAATTATTTGCACGTTTGATGTCGAGTGATAGTGTTATCATAATTTTGATATTAGAAAATTAAAGATAATAATAATTGATTCTTTTGAAGTTGTTTGAAGAACAGTTGTCTCCACTGATAAACGATTTTACCCTTAACTATATTTATTTGTGTGAATTGAAATCTGCAATTTGATTGCAGTTTTATTATATTTGAAAACTTACAAATCCAAATTTAAAAATTCCTCTTGAGGTATTTTTTTTAACTGATTGAAATGACACGAGACAAAGGTCCTTTCATACGTACTTCAGTTAATGTAGTATGTCCAGTAGTCTTTGAAGAGTATGTCAAGTCATATCGATATTAACAAGTTTTCCAATGTAATTTAAGACGGAAAATGCAAGAGGAGATCAATTAAAAGTAAGATTGGTCTCCCGCAGTTTTAATATTACAACGTCTGATTGAAAGGAATATTTTTACCGACTTTCATCTACTTTGTGTGCATTTTTTTTTAAGAGATATAGAAAATATGAAAAGTGCAGCTGATCAACACTATTCTACATATACGTACGTAGTTTGCGGATGGAAATCATTTTCATGCTGTTATACAAGAGAAAAATAGAAATGAGAATTCTGTTATTATTTTAATCATATATTTTAGCCGGATGTATCTGCTATTTCTGATGATAATCCATTGTCTGATTAATAAAGTACAGTTGTAAAAAGGAGAAAGAATGTGAACTTTTTCATTTTTACTTTGAGACAATTCTTTAAACACAATATTGCATATTTTACATTTCAACTAAGAATATAAGAAATATATATTTTTTCCCCATTTTTATCGAAGTTATCTGTAGATTTATCAAGAACACATTGTCTTTTATAAGTTTTTACGACAATATCCATTCCTTTTAACGATAGAACAAAAATCAAAGGTCATTCATCATGAACACTATGTGATTTTTCAATTGACGGATCTATATGCATCACTTAATAAGTTAGCGAATTGTTGTTGATATGAGTTGCAATGAACTTCTCAGCGTCAATGTTCTTTCACTAAGACAAATAATATCTTGCTATGAAAAATAAATTTAATTTCAATCCGGATTATAACCTGGTTTACTTTCAAGGTTTAATTCTAATCTTAAAAGAATTATTATTTCTTTATTTTCCATTTTATTGTTTTCAGTTCAGGCATTGGATTTATTTTTTATTTTACGTAACTTGCTCTATTCTAGCTACGAATCATACCATCTGCTTTACACATACAATAATCTATACGATTTTAAACTACAGACTTCGAAAGCACCATTAACCAGGAAATACATGCGCTTGTGTGTTTTTGTATTACCGTTTTTCAACTATATTCGAACAAGACATCGCTGAAATGTCTCTTCGAGGGGCAAAATCAGGAGTTGGGGGTACTTTATGGTCGTTTTTTATTAATGAAGTCTAAAAAACATCTCACCAAATGTGGACAATAGCGCCCTCTTTTCACTAAATCGGGATCTGTTCTTGTGAACTTATTTAAGCAAAATAAATACTATGTTAATTAAAGGTTCCTGAAATAGTATGTCATAAATTAAACACAGGTGGAAAATAAATCGGCGTTTATTTTTGCTTAATAATTAAATTTTCACAAGTTTAATATATAAATAGTCAGTTGCATATATAAGGTGACTTCAAGAAACAGTGCAAACACATCCACATGTTTTAATGTTAATTCGCCTTCCGGGATGTTGAATAAATAATTGATTAAATGTGTTGTGACGTTCTTCTATATTTTTGCCGCAGGGGTAAAAAAAAAACTACTTCAAATGAAACAATCGGACTTTCAAATGTCTGAAGATGAAGGTAAATGATATCTGGTAAAATTTCATCTGAAGGAACAAAATAATAACACTAAGGGGTAGAAGAAGAAGACTTTACGAAGGAGGTAGAATGTATATATGCCGCAGGAACCCGAGTGTGCCCGGTTTTATCTCCAAAAACCTAACCCAAACCAAACAGCATTTTGGCAAATACCCAGATATTCTTTTGATGAGGAGAAGGATCTATGGTATTTAAAAAAAAAATTGAGAAGCACATTTATGAAGTATGATGGAAAAAAAAATTCTGAACCAACACCATCTGCAAAACTTAAACAAATCACTGTGTGAGAGCAACATTGGTATCCGTTTTACGTGTTTCAGGGTTTGAAGCCAGACATATCGTTACTATATATGTCAGGCCATAGGAATAAACAGAGTGTTTAAAACTATGTTCGTGACACATCTACCGCACATAAGCAGGTTACATGTTTGCATCCATTTCATCTTGTACAGCTGTAAATTGAACTACACATTTAGATAAATACAATAAAAATGCGAATATAAATTGTTCTATATTTGATGTAAAAACGAATAAAATTATAAACTGAAGCTCAGTATGACAATGCCTTCGGACGTATACAACAAGGAGAAGCTGAATTACTACCTCTGTCCGACATAACCAATAGAAATCCACCAGAACAGAATATACTGGAATGAATAAACACCCAATCGTGTTTATTAACTGAAATTTCGCAATTCACATGTGACAATATATATTTTTTAATTATGTCTCGAATCTTCATAGTATGGACACTTGTTATTTTAAATGTTTCTGTTTATTATATATTGCACTTGGAATATTCATATGCTGTAGTGTTGTATTTATCAAAATTAAAGTTTATCAATCTTGCACTCTTAATTGATACACGCATAACATTTTCTCCCGTTGAGATGATGCAATAATCCTCAAATACAAAATATTCATAAAAAAAATGGAAAACAAAACGTTTAAAAATTCATTTTATCCTGCAATTGGGTGTCCTACTATACAGATACAGCCCTACAGATATCGCTATGCTGTATCTGTATACTATACATATATCGCTTTAATGCTCCGCCCACTGCCGGACTGAGTATTGTTTGAACCTGTGTGACCTCAGAATGTATATTCCAGTGGCATTCCAATGACGATGACAATTGTCGATTTCAAAACTTGAATGTGTATGATTGTGTTACAAAATCAACCATGTCTATTTCAGCATGCATGTTTAGTGAATGTCAAGTCTGAAGCGTAGGACAACTCGTACACTTCTGTTTCAAATCTGACAATGTTTTGTTATTCATTTTTACTGTTGAAATTAGTTGTTATGTTAAAATAGATAATTATTCACCTTGAGCGATGTATTATTGTTGATCATTCGAGATTTTTTTTTTGCTAACCCATCTGAAGCGTAATGTGTGATTTTGATATTACTACGCGGGCCTCAAGGGATTTCAAATAGAAAACAAATGCTAAATATGTTAGTTTTTGTGTTTTTCATTATAGATTTAATTTCAGGATAAAGACAAAAACTGTTTAGTGTCTTTAAATATCAGCTGTATTTGTACTCGGCTCGAAACAGGTGTAGTAGCTCGCTAAAAGCTCGCATACACCTTGTTTCCTAGCCTCGTACAAATACAGCTGATATTTAAAGACACTAAACAGTTATTGTCTATGCGTCCGAAGCGCTTTTCTGAATTTACCTTCATCAGTAACGCTCAAAGCCAAACATTTGAACTCTGAAGAGGAATAAGTACCGAAAATCGTTGAAGAGCTTTGTGTAAAAAATACCTGAAATAAATAGCCAAATTCATCTAAAGCCAACCTTGTAGGTAAATCTTGAAGTTTATACAAATGTAGTAAGTGAAAATTAGAAGAAATTCCAAGTAACAAAAGCTGGTATATAATAGACAAGTTCCATATTAATATAAAATAACAAAAAAAGCATTATAAACAGTACCAACAGGTCAAATTGACAAGAAAATACGATTTGAGAGTACTCGCAGTTACTGACAGCTAGTAAAAAGCCAAAAACAATTAATAATAATAAAAAATCATGCATCCGAGACTAAAATCAACTGAAACACATCCCAGGGATTTAGTATTTTAACGTCATGAACAGTCAGAGAAGACATGACTTGTGCAATTCAAAAAATAAATTTATCGACAGGTAGTGGATAGTGAGGAGCGACTTCTATAGAGATAAAAATAAACGTGTCTATGTCTCTATACATCCCACCTCAAAAGGAGATACAAGTTAGTTATGTCTTTATTTGCTAATGTCAAAATCGATATTAGTGCCAATGTAAACTATATTCAGAGAACTAATTACAATATTGGTACCATAACCCTTACTTATAAGTTTGTTTTAAGGTTCAATAGGTTTACACGGATCACATAGTGATTTCCTCGCTTTAAGTACAATATTACCATAAAATTTAGGATGAAATACCATTTTTAGTAAGTTTTCTACAGGTACAGCCAAATTTACTAATCAAATCTTTGTATCTATGAAAGAATTTAGTAAAAGTTTTAAGTAATTTATGGTATCGAAATCCCTGACACAACAATTTACCAGTGATGCATTGATTACGTTCGTTAAAATCTATGACATCAAAACACACACAGGCAAACCGAATTAGTTGGGATATATAAACACCGTAAGATGGAGCCAAAGGCACATCGCCGTCTAAAAAAGGAAAAGTAAAGTTTGTCAAATCATGTCAGTACCGAAGCACCGACTACTGAGCTGATGATATCCTCGGGGACTGATAGTCCACCAGCAGAGGTATCGACCCAGTGATGTAGAAAATGGATAACAACACGTTGAATAATGTATTGCGTTCGAAGCGCTTTTAAACTTCCCGTGTATCTTCTGAAATTCAAAATTATCGAATCAATTTAGTACACAACATTATTATTTTTTTTCTCTTTTTGATCGCTAGTATTTCACATTTTTGTCATGCCGATATCTTGGGCTAAGCGTGAGAAGGAAGACGTAGACACTCTTTCCGAATGGGTTAAGGTAGTGAGGTCGTTGATACAAATCAGAATTAAGAAACTGAATGGGTCCATTAATGCCCATGCTACGTCAATCTTTAAAGACCCAAATGTTGCTAAGCACCTATCCGACCTCCATGATAAATATGTTGTTGTCCTCGCAGACAAAGCCCCAAATAACATCGTTTTTGTGTGTAAAAGTCATTACATTAACTGCTTGATAAACGAATTAGGTATTGACAATTCACTTGGAAACTCAACATATACCCTAACGACACTTACCAAAGAGGAAATCCTGGATAATCATAGGTCTGTTCTTTGTTCCTTTGGATCCAAATTGAAGAACTGGATCTTCCATCACTGTATTGGATACCTAAACTACATAAGTGTCCTTACAAACAACTGTATATTGCTGGGTCTTCCAAGTGCTCCCCGAAACCTCTTTTTTAAATTATTAACATCTATTTTATCAGCAATCAAAGACGGGCTTCAAAGTTATTGTGAAACTGCCTATTCTAGAGGTGGCGTGAATCAGATGTGGATACTTAAAAATTCCAAAGATCTTTTAGAGTACATACAATCTAACTCTCTTTCATCTTGTAACAGTATTAAAATATTTGACTTTTATACTCTTTACACAAGTATTCCACATTCCAAACTAAAAGATAAATTGAAAAAGTTAGTATTATTTTGCTTCATAAAAAAGAATGGCCAACGTAGATACAAGTATCTTGTCTTAGGGAGGGATAAATCCTACTTTGTAAAGAATCACTCTGATTCAAACAAAAAATTCTCTGAAACTGATATTATCAAGATGCTTGATTTTTTGATTGACAACATATTTGTTACTTTCGGAGGACGTGTTTTTCAACAGACTGTCGGCATTCCAATGTGCACAAACTGTGCCCCTCTACTTGCCGACTTCTTTCTTTATTATTATGAGGCTGAATTCATGCAGAAACTTCTAAGGAAGAGAGATAAGAAGTTAGCAATATCCTTTAACTCTACTTTCCGCTATATAGATGATGTTCTTTCACTAAACAATTCAAAATTTGGTGACTATGTGGAACGCATCTATCCCATCGAACTAGAGATAAAGGATACTACAGATACCGTTAAGTCGGCTTCATATCTTGACTTACATCTAGAAATTGACAATGAGGGTCGGTTTAAAACAAAAATTTACGACAAAAGAGATGATTTCAGCTTTCCAATTGTGAACTTTCCATTTCTGAGTAGCAACATTCCAGCAGCACCTTGCATACGGGGTATATATCTCCCAATTGATACGATATTCCCGTGATTGCATTTCCCATCATGATTTTCTTGATAGAGGGTTGCTGCTCACAAGGAAGCTATTAAACCAAGAGTTCCAAATGGTGAAGTTGAAATCATCCTTTCGTAAATTTTACGGACGCCATCACGAGTTGGTTGACCGTTATGGAATAACCGTTTCACAAATGATATCGGATATGTTCCTTACGTCGTAACTACAATCCCTATTCACTTTCATGAATGTGACATACAGAATTAAGACTATTTACCGGATTTGTAATCACATAGGCAACACGACGGGTGCCACATATGGAGCAGAATCTGCTTACATTTCCGGAGCACCTGAGATCACCCCTAGTTTTTGGTGGGGTCCGTGTTGTTTATTCTTTGGTTTTTTATGTTGTGTCATGTGTACTATTGTTTGTCTGTTTGTCTTTTTCATTTTTAGCCATGGGGTTGTCAGTTTGTTTTAGATTTATGAGTTTGACTGTCCCTTTGGTATCTTTCGTCCCTCTTTAATAGTTTACTATATGGTTTTGCTCATTGTTTAAGGCCGTATGATTATCAGTAGTTGTTTTGGATTTGTTGCATAATCATGCCACATCTCCTTATATTTATGTATGTATTTATATCTTACTATAAACTTGTACGTTATCGGTATGCATGCAATGTTTTCCTCTAGACATTAGCGTATTTGATAAATCGATCTAGTCGGTTAACCTGGACAGTCTTATGTCTTAAAATCATGTGTCCAACTAACTATAATTCTTAATTATTACTAAAGATAAAATAATGAATGAAGTCAGTAAGAGCTTATCAAACTGTTCTATAGCATTTATATGAAATTATCTTAATCATTATTTGGCATAGTTTGGTATCAAACATAAATACCGTCATGATTGCTTAACTACAACAAATCTACACCTGCTGACTACTCTTGGGTTCCCGTAGATTATATTCTCCACATCAAAGCGCTTTACGTCATCAAATCGGGCAATTTAAATGTATATTTGTATTCTATGACAAATTGAATAAATTTATATTTAAGTTGCTGTTGCGAAACGACTACTGCAAAGTTTTTAGAATCACGGCAGCTCACATCGAGGTTCACATGCGTTTAATTTTTAGGTTTATCTTAGTACGTTATTGTAAATGGAAAATATTTCTGTTGACTTCATCTTAAATTATCTCCAATCACAAACGTAATATCAAGAAAACACTTATCATTATCAAAAAATTAATAGATACGAATATGCTTAAATTCTTTCAGAACGTTTTTCATAAACATAAGGTTAATAGGGATCTGCAATAACTACCGTGTAAAACATAATTTATTGGCACTATTCACACGTGAATTTTAAACGAATTAAAATGATCTCGTGAACTTGAAACAGAAATAACTCTTAAAGATCAACTTTGAATACTTTATTGTTGCAATTTTTATACGTTTAAGTTGACAAATCTTTAAAAAGCAGACTTTTCCCAGCACAAATTCAAAGATTTAGGTTGGATCTGCTTTATTTGTTTGTTTCTTGGCGATGCCAAACCTAAACCATTTTGACACACACATATGTATATATATATAGTGATCATTACGCTTGGCTTTCTATTTCATTAACATCTTTGTTACATTTTAGACAGATTTTTTCAATAAATTATCAGAAAGTACTGATTCTTCAATAACACGAATCAATTATTCATCAGAGCATAATTTTGATGGAAGCTAACAAAAGCGATAAAATATTTTAGTATGACCATTATGAGTCTTACAAAAAAAAGTTGAAATTTTCTTTCTAAAAAAAATCAGGATTTTAAGATTGAATGCAAAAATCACCATATCATCCAGATTTATTGATAGAAAAATACGAAATGAAAGAAATCAGTTGTAGACTCAAATCTGATTCCTTGAATTCGTTGACAGTTGCCGGCGACACTCTTCTTTAAATTCTTTTGAGAGAAAAAAAGTCTCGATAGACATAAACATTTTTGAATTGTGTAACTCTAGTGTATTATGAAACATTTGGCCTTTTCAATTTTTTTTTATTCGACCGTCACTGATGAGTCTTTTGTAGACGAAACGCGTGTCTGGCTTAAATATAAAATTTTAATCCTGGTATCTATGATGAGTTTGTTTGCCCTTTTCCTTACCATCTATCGCACGAAAAATAATTGTCTCATTTTTAGCTAGTAAGACAAAGTTGTTTCATCTACATAATGGTTTTGTTTTGATCATTTTGAATAATAAACATTGGACAAAAATAGTATCATTTGATTATATTATCGAAGAAAGGGATTTTAAAGTATTAAGAAAGTAAATTGAAATAAATTTCCCCTGCTATATACTAAGGGCAAGATAATATTAAATTGCAAACTCATTTCACAGCTGAGCATGTATAGATTTCAATTTAAAATGGATAATTAACTTTTTGATTGATGTAATGTAAAAATATATAGAATTTTTCATGTCATTAAATTTTCTTTTAAAATAGGAAAATATTTGAATTTAGAAATTAAAGATCGACTCTGTGTTATCATCGTGGGTGGATATTTATTATATAGTGCAGCTTGATGCATCTTGTTTTTATGATTTACTGTTATTTGCTTAAACGTTCGGTGGCAAACATTTCATGTATGTTCAGATTTAGAACACAATAACAATAAATACAAAAGGTACTCTTAATTAGGTCCCGTAATAACTATCATCTGGGACATTTGGACTGCTATTGGAAAATGAAGATCATTTGAAAACTGATAGAATAAAGTTTTACCTACGGATATAGTTAGTTATACCTCAAATAGTCGGGTTCTTAACATGCAGCGAGAGTGACACTCTCGCTATTCGAACACTCTAACTGGACGTGGCTGCGTATTTAAACATACCGACAACCAAACGAACGCTACACAATGTATTTTACTGTCGGTTGAAAGAAGATTTATTTGAATCAAAACAAGAAAATGTCATTCAAGAAAATCTTCATTATATGCATTACTTGTTTTAAAAAAAGTTAATGTTTTCTTGTGCTGAGTCTCAAAATTTAAAAAAAAAATGATTTGTAGTAGTTATTGCCTTCAACCTAACTTTTAGTAGCTGCGAGTATTATATGATCGGCAGTGTTTGTCTCATGTCTTTACGTTTTGATAAGTCTAGTCATTATCCAACTGATTTAGGTGTACGGCTTACTGCTCAAAAACTTATATAACCTCGTTATCGTTATCATATATGTGCCAAGTCGGAGCCTGTCATTCAAACGATTGGTTGTGATATATGTTGTTTTCTGTGATATGTGTTTTTTTGTTTATTTTTTTTTTGGTCATTTTAGTATAATTTGTTTCACATTTTGTCATGTCAGGGCCTTTTTGAGCTGATTTTAAGGTATACAATGTAGATTTCGTTCACTGTAGAAGGCTATATACAGTAACCTATTATAGTTGCCTCAATACGCATCAAATGGACTTTATTTGATAATGATCATATCATATCTTTTTATATAATATTCATATTCTTGTCCCGATATTGGATATGCATGTAATAATTACTTCTGAACGTTAATCATCAATCTGTCTATCCACGTTTCTCCAGACATCTATACAGATATAACATGGAATTTTAACGTTATAATTTTAAAAATATTTTTTGATTTTTCTTACAAATGAACTTGACTTGTACGTTTTGTCAAAGCTTTTCACATATGCAGAAATATCCCCTGTTAAAAATGCAGAATACAATTTACTTCAATAAGATTCTCAACTGTTAAGAATTTTTGGCTTCCTCGTCTGCAAGTGCTTTTGATAAAACAACTAGACATTCACAGACATCAACAAAAAGTTTTTTTTTTAATATCTTAACTACGTACACTTACATAACATGATTAAAAATTTCAATATTAGTAGACATTCAATTTTAATATTCTCGTTAGTCTAAAGCCAAAGAGAAGGCTGTATATCCGAACAAATATGAATATACTTATTCCTATAACAGTATGACAATTGCAGAACAAGCAATATTGCTTTGACTTTGTGGGGAGAAAGAAACTGGAAACGGTATAAAAATATTTTAAAAGATAAACAATAGCATTTTGTTGAAGGTTAGCCGGTATTATGAGTTTCATATTATTTTCCACACGTTATAAAACGATCACAAACTGTATGCACTCCTTCACCGTTAAGGCTATCATCCCTATTTCTTAGTCGACCATATTTAGATATTCCATTCAGAAATGACAGACAAAGATGGTCAACAAGAAAAACAAAATAAAGCCAATTATAACAATTCCTCCAGCCGACACCACAATGCACTACAAAAACATCATTAGATGCTTCAGTTAATGCTACACTACTGAAAAAAAATGTTTGTTTGTTGTTTTCTTTTGTGTACTTCCTGCCTAATGTTGCTGTTTATCACTTGGAATGACATAAGTTTTTCAATGTTTTCGAAGATACATGTCTGAAAGGGTGACCTGTACCGAAAGTTCTCAAAGAGAACATATATATTGAACTATCAATTGGGACTTAACATTGAAAGAATTAAAATGAGGATTAATAAGAATATCAAAATACATTAAAATTGTTTTTTTAAATTTTAAATTTTTGTGTGTAAAGGGCTTATAACGCAGATGTAAGTATGATTGCTATATTTTATTTTATTTTATTTGATGGTAAACAATATGAGATGTCAATGATAATATGTCACAATTTTCTTATAAATCTTTCGCATTTTTTATTTGAAGTTGAAAAAGTAATTTTGAAGATGTTTGAAATATATAAGATTAATCCGACTGCTTTAAAACATATCATCCATCAAACTGACTGTTTTAACATATTGGTTTAACTACCTTTTTATTTACAAATTGTCTTAATTCGTATAAACTGTTCAATTGGTATTAATTGAGAAACATGGCGAAACAATAGTGCATATGTTATAAACCGGATAACGGTCACTTCAGACAAACATGCAGATTATTCTAATTGCAATAACTCTAATGGTCTGATTGTATCTCAAGAATTATAAGTATGCTAAATACGTTTGACCATTAACTTGTTATGAAACAGACGTCGGAATATTGTCTATAACCACTATCAGAATGTAAGTGATGTTCATATCTGCGATAATAATCAAGCGCTTCACTGATAATGTCGAAGTCACGTGGCATTGATTATCTAAAATTCAAAACAAGTACGGAAGTTGAAATGATAAGTTGTTGTATTTCCCGGAGATTTATGATTGATATTTGATTTTTGAAGAACTTAGAATTTTTAAATAGAGGACAAATATAGGAAATATTTAATTTAATCATATGGTAGTGCTAGCATTTTATAATTGGTGAACTCAAGTTTTTTTTTACGATCACCAAAAAAGGAAGATGATGACTGGAAACACAAACTTTACGGTAAGATTTGTATTATGCCCTTAATTTTGTAAATATTTTTAAAGAGTTTTCTTACATAACATGTCGTATTAATTCAAACAGTTGATACAAACGACAACTTTTGACATTAAAAAAAAATCGACCATCCTGTTGTTCTTTGTTGTTGGGTGTCTGCTTTCGCGGGGGAATCCAGTGTTGTTGGTTTGGATGGCCTGTTTATTAATAAGGGTTGACAGGAAAATTTTAATAAAGGAATAATTTGCTCCGATGCGTTTTACTTTTTATTTTTGTACATATTTCTACATATTCATGTTTCGAATTTAATCATTTAACAAAAGTTGATTTATACACGAAGTATATTAAAAGAATATGGGTATACAAGTTCAAGGATTATCGTAAACGATGCTAATGAGACGTTCAATTCTGGCGCTATTTATTTTTTAAAATAACTTGGATATGTCTCTATACTATATACCAACCTTAATCTTGTAGAATTCATAAATTATGGAAATTTGAAGAAAATAAAATCCAATGAAGATTTCACTTGATAAAAACAACAACGAAAAAATTATAGTAGCACCATTAAGCTTCTCTTGGTACTAAATTATAAACCTTTTTACATGATGGCCAATAGCGTAAATTTATCGTGTGTATATTTAAGATGTTAACATATTCAATATACAAGAGATACACTAGTTGTTCTTGCTTTATGATAAAATCATTGCAGCATATCAGGAATCATAATAAATAACCATCTGGTATGCAATACGAAATAAACTGTATATCAGCAATCATTGAAATCGCCCATTTTCCCAAACCCAATCGTCCAAAAACAAAACAAGGCCATTAACAAGTGACATCTAGTAAAAGAGGGACGAAAGATACCAAAGGGACAGTAAAACTCATAAATCGAAAATAAACTAACAACGCCATGGCTAAAAATGAAGAAAGACAAACAGACAAACACACATGACACAACATAGAAAACTGAAGAATAAGTAACACGAACCCCACCAAAACCTAGTGGTAATATCCAGTGCTCCGGAAGGGTAAGCAGATCCTGCTCCACATGTGGCACCCGTCGTGTTTCTTATGTGATAACAAATCCGGTAAATAGTCTAATTTGATAGATCACACTCATGAAAGGGAATATTCCATAACGGTCAACCAACTCATGTACATGTAGGCGTTTACGAAGGGATGATACCAACTTCACCATTTGGAACTCTTGGTTTAATAGCTTCCTTGTGAGCAGCAACCCTCTATCAAGAAAATTATGATAGGACATGCAAGCACGGGAATATCGTATCAATTAGGAGATATATATACCTCGTATGCAGATGCTGCTGGAATGTTGCTACTTAGAAATGGAAATTTCAAAATTGGAAAGCTGAAATCATCCTTTTTGTTGTAAAGTCTTGTTTTCAACCGACCCTCATTGTCATTTTCTAGATGTAAGTCAAGATATGAGGCCGACTTAACTGTATCTATAGTATCCTTTATCTCTAGTTCGATGGGATAGATGAGTTCCACAAAGTCAAAAATTTTTGAATTATTTAGTGAAAGAACATCATCTATATAGCGGAAAGTAGAGTTAAAGGATATTGCTAACTTTTTATCTTTCTTCCTAAGATATAAGTAATTTAGTCTTCAATAAACGGCAAGTGATCACATAATATGCTAAGGTTTACAAATGCAAAATGTATATATGATTAATAAATAGCTTTAATAGAAGTGACAAACAAAAATCTGACATCAGCCCACCCAATACAGAACGAACAAGGAGGAAAAATGGCATATCTGATTTTGTTCCTCCTCATACACTATATTTGTTAATGGGGTGTTAATTCAGGTTTTTTTTTTAGCGTTATCAACCTTCTTTTAACTCCGATCTGTGAATTAAGAAGCAATTTAAAGAAAAAATAAATAAATTTCAGTTCAGAATACCATACTACAACTTTATTAAACCCTTCTCATAACATATTGTAGCAAAATAAACAAAAATTTCGAATTACTTGAAATTAATCATAAGCGTTATTTTCTTCGGCCTTTTAATGCAAAATTTGATAATGAGTTCCTTAACGATAATGATGCTTGTTTCTGTAAAAATGCGTTCTGTCTTTAATTAAAGAAATATATGTTATAAGTAACAACAGTAACATGTACATTGTATTTACTCAAAGGAAATTGAAAAAAAGAACAACCTTTGAATGAAATTTTATGGCATATTAAACCCTTGACACGATGTCGGGTATATAATTGGGTTCCATTTTTTCCTATTATATCTTGATATTTTTTTAGAGCATTATGAACCTAAAACAACGTATTTTGCATTATTCCCAATTTTGTATCTACAGAAAATTATAAAAAAAAGAGCAATTTTTATAGTTTTTACGCTGTGCTGTTTCCCATGCATTGTCAAAGATATGGAAGAGGACTGAACGCTAAAATTAGTCCCGAAACTATTTATCTGCATGTGACTGCCCACGTCAGAAGCATATAATTCATAATTGGTTACTGTCTGTCTAATTATATATTAGTGATTAATGTATTGTTTTGTCATAAATCAGGGCCGTTTTTATTTCTTAGAATTTTCAACGTTTTGTTATATCGCGGTGTTTTCTATATATATATATATATAAATATATTGACTAATCTGTGTTAATGGGTTTTTTTTGGTTTTTTTTAATTGTTGGATGCCTTATGGTGAGCTATTATAACTGATTAAATCCACATAATCTGGACATTGCTGGATTGTAATGGGGATTTTCAATCATACCACGTCCCCTTATGTACGTTAACAATGTGTGAATCCCATTTCCCCTTGTTTTATACGAGGGAACGTTTAATTTATTTTCGTTTGACCTTCATGAGGAAAACTTGTATTTTCGTTTGACCTTAACGAGGATTCTCGTGTTTTCGTTTAACATTCTCGAGGAAACTTGTATTTCCGTGAATAGTTTCACCGGAAAAAACGATGGCTTGATAACACAAAGAGTATTTTTTCTTTTTTGTTTACATTAAGTTTTTAGCAATGGCTTCTAAAAAGTTAATGGATTGTTTATTCCACATTGATTTTTGTCGAATTCTTGTAATGTAAAAGTTAAAAGAGATCCCATAATTTAACACATATGCTTATTTCACATGCCACTTCAAGTTATAAAGATTTTGTGTATTAATCTATAACAAAAAGACTGAATATCTTAAGGGTACACTCAAAGCAGAAGTCGAGAGAAAATATCATCACCATGACAAAATGTAAGACGACAGAAAGGCAAACTAGGTCAAATAATTATACTATTTAGAAAACTAACGACGGACTACACAAGTACCACCGAAGACGTTGATTTCAGTTGGTCGGAATGGTAAGCTGATCCTACTCCATTCTTGGAGCAATCATTAAGAAAATCCTTAAATTGGACAATAAAAGAACATGTGTTTGATAGCCATTTTATTCACTATAACTATTAACTTATTAACGTTAAGAATTGAATGGGAAATAGGGATTCAAACTTATCTAAATGCTTGAAAGTTTGGCTGAATCAGTAGAAATTTAATTGCTATTTTTACGGTGCTAGCTGTTGTTGCTGGAGCTAGTAATACAGTTATATATAGAATTCTTGTTTACTTATTAGTCCTCTGAATAAAAGAGTTCCGAAATGTTACCAAATTGAATTTAACTCTGTAGTAAACACTTTGAATATTATCTTACATAAATGTTGATAATGCGCAAGGTCGCACTTTTTCAGAATTTGTCTGACGTTTTAAATTAAATCTTTAATTTAGATGTGTATTTGTTGAAATCGTTATCTTGAGGAACATGGCATATTTATTTATTAATTTGAATTTGTTTTGAAATACATGTACTCTCAAATCGAGACAGAGTATATAGATAAAAATATGTTATTATAGTGCCAATGAGACAAATCTCAATCCAAGTCACAATTTGTTAAAGTAAACCAGTATAGGTCAAGGTATACGGTCTTCAACATGGAGCCTTGGCTCACACCGAACAACAAGCTTTATCAAGAGCCTCAAAAATGACAAAACCATTCAAAAGTTTAGGTGTCTGTTTATAAAGGCTTTTGATATCCTTAATGCCGATCTGATGTATGAAGCATTTCCAATTGATTTTTATTGTATGTTCTTATTTTGTGCTGTTACACGACTGTCCCAGGTTTGGGAATGATAGAGCGCTTTAAAAGAAGTTACTTGCAAAACCCGATACATTCGGATATTTATCTTGTGAGAAAAGTAAGCGCTCATACACATGTTTTTGCTTTATTCTTTTTGAATTGTCTCAAGTCAGGAGCGTGCAATGCCATGGTATTCGTCTTATTTGTTTTTGATTGATAAGTATTAATTAGTTTTGAATAATAAAATGTGTCACATTTTGTCTTGTCGGGCATTTTAAAACTACCTTGACCAATGATGATCGTTCGTGATTGAAAAATGTAGTATCCGATAATTCTTTTTAGCCTAGTCTTGTGGTATTTAATAGGTTGTAGTATCATTGGCCATCATACCACTTCCCGTGTTTTTATGTTAGTATAATTATAATGTCTGTTAAACTGCCATAAAATAAAACATTAATATAGACTATTCTCTCTATAAAAAATAAATAACACGGATGTTCGAGATTTTTTTGTTATCGCTTTAGAAAACCAAAGAGTTGACTTTCGGAAATATTAAGAAACCTTTAGTCGGACATGCTGTAGCATTTGTTTGTTATATCAAGATCCATTTTAACTTTTTGCATTGACGGGTAGTCTAGACAATCTTATAAAGAGCTTTTGGTTTAATATTATCATACTTGACATAAAACTGAGGAGATCTTGTACGGTTTCTCAAGAGACACCTATACATTAAAGATGAAATGACAAAGCCTTCAAAATATGTAAATGAAATTATGAAGAAAATACCTAACAAAAAATATATAACGGGGTATAAAAGGTACCGATAGGACAACATGTGAAATAAATTAAACGAGAAAAATTGAAGGCCTGATTTCTTAGTTTCAACAATCACGATTACCAGTTATGGCAGCCAATTCAAATTTATCAAAACTGATTCAGGATCAGCTATTTGCTCTAGCCATATATTATATTAGGTGCGTGGTAAGTCAAGTTGATATTACGACATACAATGGATGGTTTTTTCTTTCACTTTGACTAATGTCTCAGAAAGTACATAAATAAAATACAGAATATTTCATACACGAATCAAATTGAATGTATTACATTTTCAGTGTTACATTAAAGTTCGTTCGTCTATTGTCAAAAATAATTCGATCTGCAAACATTGAAAAAAGACAATTACAAAAATAGTTAAAACCATTTCAAACAAATCAAAAAAACAATTCTTATAGAACAAGTAATTACAAAAAGTCATTTTCAACAAGTAAACCATTAAAAAGATGAAACTCGAGTGTTAAATAAACTGTCTCCTTTTAAAAGAACAGAAGTGATCAAACGACAAATAACTGAGTTGCCATAAATCGGATTCTTAAATATAGCGTAATGTCGTAATTTTACATAAAACTAATTCAGCTTTGAATGTAGATCGCAATTACGTATCAAAGATGCCTACCAACGCTAAAGTTAGAAAGGCATATATTTAGACAAATAGCTGTTCATTGATAGAATAAAAACTATAATGGCTACGTATGGAATGGTCATACTGAATAATTTTTAAACTTGAATCAAAAAGAAAGTCAGCGGAAAATGAAATTAATAACTGGGCTAAGGCGAATCTCCTCTGCATTTGCACAATCGAACGCTGTTTTGTTTGTCTCGGTGTCAGAAAGCTTGATAAAGACTATTCGTAATGAAGCTTGGAGTTATAAAATATGCCTTTTAATAGATCGATTTTGAGAGATTCGAAACAATACAAAAAGTCATGCATTGTTATGCTATTTTCGATACTTTAGATATTGCAGTTAAATTTTTTCTTCAATGTTGCAGAGAAAAAACTTTCAAAATTGTTTTTGATTTGAAACAAAACCGGAATGTGTGTGTGCATGATATGTTTTTCGAGCCCTATTTCAAAAACGTTAATGATTAAAAATTAACCCAAAATCTAAGAAAATTGATAATTTAAGGATGGCCGGCTGACTGGATGACTCTTCGACGACCAGTGGTAAATTGAATGCATATTCAGGACGAAACATGACAATATGATATGAACATTACCACTTAGACCGATACGACGAGGCATTTGTTTTTTTACCATGTAAATTTGCAAGGTTTGCATGAAAACATGTCACCTTATCCGCACATACAATTTTAACACAGAGCGGACCGGTATTACTTCATACTCGCGTGCTTAGCGATTAAGTAGCAAATGCCAATTTCAAAGTCTTTTTGGTTTGACTTGGGTGAGGTTCGAGCACAAAACATCTGCAGTTGATCACTAGACCACCGAGGCGGTTCAGTTGCAGTAGGTATAGTCTGTTTACCTATTTCATTACAGAAAAAGGCTTTATATAAAATGTAGCAAATGCATTTGCAATCAGGTGTTTCAAAACATATTCGATTAAATAGGAAAACTTCTGTGAGATAAGCGTGTGATGAAGTTTTGCGTAGAAACTGAACTGAAAGGACCATTAACTGCACGTTATCTATCTCAAACTTCTAAAGATTTTTTAAACTTCATTTCCATCATTTTTATAGATCTTTTAAAATTATATAAATTACAAAATTTAGAAAATAGTATTTTAATTGTAGTCGGGGAATTAGTGTAAAGGACAATACAGTTTATTCTAGAAAAAAATAACTAAAAGGCAACTGAACTAGTATATATTTGTTTAGGGGCCAGCTGAAGGACGCCTCCGGGTGCGGTAATTTCTCGCTACATTGAAGACCTGAATTTTGGTGACCTTCTGCTGTTGTTTTTTTCTATGGTCGAGTTGTTGTCTCTTTGACACATTCCCCATTTCCGTTCTCAATTTTATTAAGATGAAACGATATTTGACCAGGTTTTTGGGGATTCTTCAAAGCATATGTTTTAACTGGTTAAAAACGTTTTTTTTTATGATTTTGACTAACAAGTCCAGTGTCTACGCATTTGAAGAGAAAGTTCTGGTGCAGTTGATGTTTGATTTTCATTTTGTTACCAAATTTTAATTGAATTAGAATGAAAAACAATGACTGCTCTTCTCTATATGATTTATGTATTATCAGTCAAATACTTTTCCAGTGGTGAGCATGTTTTTATACTGCAATAATTCAAAATAACACAATCGTTCATCTTTAATTGTTTTAGCTCCTAAATAATGCAGGTATCAGGTGCCATGTCTGAAAGATAAAACATTTTTTTGGTTAAGAGATTTGAAATCTTTTCCCGAAAATAAAATATTATCAAGTTTTAACGGTTAAAAAAGTTTAATGTACTATTAAGTATATTTATATCACTGAAACGGCCAGAAGATGCCAAAATAAAATTATTATATCATTAAAATCTTGATTTTGTGAAGCAATATTTAAGTAAAAGAAGAAGATTAAGGTAGTTTTTGTTTTTGTATACTAACTGCTGTGATTAGAATTCGTGATAAATATTCCAGTTTGTTGTAATGGCTTCGTGCTGCTTTGAGCATACAAACAAACCTAATAGAATTGGAATCTTTTATGTTTTAATATACTTAGGGAAAATCACTGTCTAAATGAGTAATGAATCAACTGCGAAGTTATTATCCATAACATAATATTATAGAGATATAGGAGAGACTGCTGAGATAAAACAAAGAAATGCATCAATAGTTAAAGCTTTACTTATCTCTTTATTTGCATAGGAAACAAATGGAAAGATTTGGAAATAAGATTATAAACTAAGCTGGCCTGAAGGTAGTCTTTTAAAATAGTTTGCATTAACTAATCTTAATTCGGATTATCTGAAATAAATACGAGTAAAAGCTTATAGCTTACCCAGAGTATCAGATGTTGGCAATATAACACAAGCATTAAAAGATACTTGATACATTCATTAAAAGCCAGGACGTCGTCCTTATTGACTGTTTTGTATAGTTGCATTTTAATGAAACACTCTTGGTGTCTTATTTGCATTGTTCGTTTGCTGTATCAAAAAAAAAAAACTTCACATCTCCATTTATTAAAATCGATTGTTTGCATAGATTTTTTTCTGGTAGAATGTTTTTCATAAACATTGGTTTGAAAATAATGCGTTTTGCTTGATCGTGAGAACAGGCTTTCCTATTTGTTTTACATTATCTAGCTATATATAGTCTGGGAACAGTTGTAGTCTAAAATTCCCTAATGATGATCGTAGTAATATTTTTGTTTTAAAATAAAACTCGAGTGTATCAGCTTTTTTCAACATCGAACTCAAGATTACCATACAAAAGTACACATAGAATCAATTACACGATGTATGTGCTATACTTGTTACATTTTCTTTTTCAATTTGACCGGTCTGTGAAAGTATATTAAATTTCTTTCATATTGCATTCATAGTCGATCTACAAAACAAAATTATAACAGAACAGAGCAGCCAAATCGTTAAATGTTTTATGTATTAAAATAAAAGCTCGACAGAACATACAAATCAAACTTTTACGAGCTTTTAAAAATATTTAAAATCATGAAATCTCATTTCAACTGTTCGTTTTCTTATACTTAATAACTAATGTTGTGTTCTCTTCTCATATTTTGAAGTGTTGGTGTCTTGACAATTAATTAAGTTGTGTTATGTAATAGGAAGATAAATTTGTATTGATTTCTTGTGCCTTGAAGTTTGACCTTAGTACAGTTGTTATTTTTTTTAGCCTTTGAAGTGTTTTATTCTTTAGTTTTTAGGAGATACTAATTTTATTCCACATCGAGATGGAATCGAATTAATTCCGAAAATATTATGTATTCTTTTTACATTTGCTCACTTAGTACCAACAGCAAGCAAAATCAAAGGTAATTGGCAATAATGAATAACCTTTCTGAATTTTGAATTTTTATCACTAAAATAATGTCAAAGGCAACAGAAAAAGGAAAAATACTCATTTTAGGCAATACATGTGCGATAAGAGTTTTCAACCTGCAAAGTTATTTTCAAGTAAAATGCACCGTATTATTCAACATGCTTTGTTTATAACCTGCTGAAACGGCAAATATAAGAAATAGTTCTGGTGCTTCATTTAAGAATTAAATGCTTATTTTTATGATTTTATTACAGTGTAAATGCATTTACATTTTGTATGTATTGCGGAAGCGGTTCACATTTAAACTATGCGCACAATCAACGCTTTTACAGGACCATAACATTATAATGAGAAGCATCCAATTCTTTCAATTACATTTTTTTTGCTACAACTTTGAAATTAAGCGCAATAAATTCCTACCTCTTAGATTATTGTTTTGCTTGGTAAGTAGATGACAATTGTTTGCATGTGGAAAAGGATTACAAGGAACTCTCAGTTTAAAAACAAGTATCGTGGGCGTGTTTGATAGGTGAAGTAGTAGATTCTACAAAGTCAGCAGAGAGAATTAGGATATATAATTGAAAGGATTTAAATATTTTCCAATTTATTAAGATAGATCATTACCAGAACGATAGAAATACTACTGTTTACAGGATAATTAACTAGGATTAATAAGATTACGCCCTCGATTTTTACAATGGGTCCGCGTTGCAAAACTCAGACGAAATATAAAGTTAATTCGGAAACTGAGCCGTCTTTGTTCCGGTACTGTCCGCGTGCACGTAGTTGTTTAGTTCACAGCAAGTGGCAGACATAAGACTTATTCAGCTATGATTGTCAATTTTCCTATCGAAGTTCGGTGGTTTTCTCCGAGCAGAACGGCTTCCTTCACCCATAAAATCTGACTGCCACGAAATAGCCCGAATGTGTGGCTTAAAAGTTTGTTTGCAAAAAAATAGATGTTTTTGTAGTTATTATTATAACAACGGTCAGCTAGTAATTTAGTCACCAGACACTACTGTTTTATTATTCTGTGCTCAGTATTTTAAACATATATCAAATATATTGGTTCAAATTGGGTTCATATCTAAAAGAAACCAGATACCAAAGGGAATATTCAAACTCATAATTCAAAAATAAATGACAACACCATGACAAAGAAGGAGAAAGACCAATGATAAGCAACAGTACACAATATATAAAACTAAAGACTGAACATCAAGAACAGGGGGGGGGGGGGGGGGGGTGATCTCAGGTACTCTTGAAAAGTGAGCAGATCCGGTTTTGCATGGCACCCGTCGTGTTGCTCATGCATTTGCAAACCTGTTGACAAGTGTAACTCGGTAGGTCGAATTCGGGATAATTGGACAGTATCGTGGTTCCGACAATTACAACATACCCCTTATAATCCGTGATGGTGTCTGTAAAAATTACGAAGGGATGATTTCAACTTCAACACGTGGACCTTCTTGGTTAATAGCCTCCTTATTCTATCAAGGAAATCATATTAAGAAGTTCATGCCCTGAAATGTCGTATTAAATGGGAGATATATAATATTTATGCAGGCGCTGCTGGAATGTTGCTGTTAATAAATAAATAAAAAGTTCACAATTTGGAAGCTGAACTATTATATTTTGTTCTGCATGCTTTAGCTTGTCTAGATTGAATTTTATTAGAATGTATTTTTTCATACTATTTTTTTATATTCTATTGCTTTGTTTAATCATAAATTATAGTCAAACTTTTTTTTTTTTTTTAAATCAAGCAATCTCTTGACAAGTACGTCCGTTAAATTTACACAGTAACTTGGTCATGTAAGTGCAAACCCTGTGATAAGTATTCTTTCTTATCATGATTTCCTTGATATAGAGTTGCTGTTTACAATGAGGCGATTTACCATGGAGTAGTGTTGAAGTTGAAATCGTCCCTCCGTAATTTTTACAGACACCATCGCCGTTACGGAATATTAGTTTCACAGAAAACGATGAGTAAGGCAGAAAACAGCGTATAAGAAGTTTTAAATATCTTGATGATTTAAGTACTCTGAGTGTTTTTTTGTTCTCCATTTAATGCATTCTTCGAATCGGTTTCATTTTACTTGTGTCTATGTTTTGGGTGCTAAATATCGATTTTTTTTTAATTTAAGTTAACTTCTTAACTGATTGTAGCGGTAGGATTTCCTATCATGATGATTTGTTATTTCACCGATTGAGAGAGAGGGAGGTAAGGTCCTACAAAATCAGAATATGGTTTTATTGACTCTGTTTTAAAAACAAATTACAAATTATTCAGATTAACAGCTGAGTAATAAAGAATACAGTATAAAAACAAAAATACTGATATCCAAGGAAAACTGCAAACAGAAAATCCCTTATAATATGGCAACACCAGTAGCTTAAACACATCGAACGAATATAAAACAACTTTCCTATTCCTATAATGGTCTATTAAACCTGGTTTTAAAGCAAACAAAACCTCTCACTTGTATGACAGTCACGTATAATTCCATTATAATGATAACTATGTGAGAGCAAAACCAAGAGACACTTATAAATGTAAAACAATTACAAAAAGATACATCAGTCAACATTGTGTTATAAACTGTGTGTAGTTTTGTGGCATATATTTTTAAATTTCATTTTGCTGACTCGATGACCCTATATATATCAAGTTTACTTTTATTAAAATTAATCTATTTGTTTGAAAAAAATCCGTGTTACTCTCAAGAATGTTTGCATCGCTTTGTAACGTAATCTATCCTCTTAATAAATTGCCTCCAGAATTATTTATCTGTCAGTATTAATTCATAATATGTGTAACTATAATTGCAGTATCATAACATTGTGGTACAATAAAACGTTATTAAGTGCAATATCTTTTTAAATTATTTTTCATTTTTACAACATGTTGCAAATAATAATTATTGATAAACCCTGCTTTTATCATGAATTCAAAGCCATGCTGGGACAGAGGAAAGTACTTTGATTGTTTCTGCACAGAAACCTTTTCATTTTTATGTAATTTTTCATTAACTACCTTTATGTCAAGCTTCGGTTATTATGATTGTTGAGTTCGTTTTCATGCAGAGCTTATGAATAATATCTCAAATTTAAATTTAGTCTGTTTAATTTATCTCTCCAAATAGAAAGTATAAGAAAATCAGATTTGACCAAAGATATAAAACTTCACAAACAGAGGTAAGACATATTTTTCTTCTTAGTATTTTATTTGCACTGTTCTTGATTTTTAAGAGTTAAGAAGAAAACTCCATAACGTCAAGAGGGTATTAATGTTCATCGTTATACACTGTGACAATAGACTGATTTTCGGCTCCAGTACAACTGTTGCTTTTTTTTTTATAGATTTTATATCGCAAGACTATAATCAAGTTTCTTTTATTTGTAAATGCTGCGTTAAAACACATTGCATCATACATTTGTATATGGTATTCATTTAAATATTTAAAATTTTGGTAATGAAGGTACGACAACAGGTAATTTCAAGTATCAAGTTTTTTCAACATGAATGCATCTTAAAATCAACATGTACTTGCAACATGTTTTTAAATCTGCCAATCTCTTTTAAAATAATGATTTATAAAAAAAAAGTGAATGTCTACATAGTAAACTAATCCTTTTCATTAGTTTAAACACAGGCCCTTGTTCGAAAGGTAAGCGTGATATTCAAATGTTCTAAGCTAATTGGATGATGCGTAACAGGCGTTGGTTCTTTTATAAACAATACAAATGTTTCAATCAGTCAATGCCAAATTGAAACCCATTCAACTATATCATGACAAGATAGAGTTATAATAATGTATTATCTTAAATTTGAAAGCACCAAGAGCCGTCTATCTGTTTAATAAAACTCACGTTCAGTCCATCAGAATTATACAGCTTTTTGTTATCACCGTTAAATATATTTACGTTCTGTTTTACTTTATATGTTACATGATTTGCAAAGTATATGATCATTGTTCCAATACACTAAAATAAAATTGAATGAAGCACTAAAAAAAGGAAGTTCCAAAGTTATAAAAATAGTATAATATATATAATTTATTTTCATTTTTCTTATAAGACGTAACAGTGAGTTCATGAAGTTCACATATGTCTGAATCGGTCAAAGCCAAATTGAAACATGACAAGATAGCGTTATAGTGTATTATCTTAACTTTAAATGATTAATTCTCTTATAAAAACTTATGTTTAGACCATAAAAAAGCATGAACAAGATATCGAACTCCAATTAGATATATTAAAAAAAGGGGGGTTCATAAAAACAAACGTTATACTATAAACTAACGGAACGAAAGTAATACATCTGTTTTCTTCATGTATTACCAGACATTTTAATAGAAAATTGTAGGTTAATCCTGATTTTATTGCTAGCTTAACCGCCCACTTGTATAACAATTGCTTATTCTTCCGTTATATTGAGAGTTATACAACTATTTTGTTACCACCGTTCAACTCCTATATAAGTTTTATGTTAATTCAAAGGTCACATGATTTGAAGAGTTTATGAGCATCATAAAGATTTAAAAAATACATTTAATGTCAATTTGAATAATACTAAAAAATCTAAGTTCGTTGATATTAAAAAAAATCTAACTAAAGTAATATTATAACATTTGAATAAATAAAAACGAATATGACAATTAACTTCATATACAATAACGAACCTTTGTCTAATAAAGGGAACAGTAATATACCGCTGTTCAAAAGTCATAAATCGTATGAGAGAAAACAAATTCGGGTTACAACCTAAAACCGTGGTAAACACAACAACTATAAGAGGAAAAAAAACGAAACAGCAGAACCACTTAAGTGCAACAAAAAAACCAAAACGACAATACAACACACACAGAACGGACTATAAGATAAAACTACCATTTTCCTGACTTGGTACAGGACATTTTAAGAAAAAATGGTGGGTAAAAGACTATAAACAGTTTTGAAATTAATATAAAAAATAGTATAACTATTATATTTCCTGTCTTTGATTAAATTCCTAGGCTATGATGTTTGATGTTTTATAGACTTTGCCATTGTTTTATATCGATACTGATCTTTTTAGTGTTCAAAGATATAAAAGAGAAAGTAAAAATCATTCTATTAGATCACACCCTTCTACATTTCTAACGATGCTAACTATATAATTATACCTAACACTTGATATCTAATAAATTCTTCTCATTCATCTTTTTATACAACAGGTGCCAAAACCCACTTCAAGTTTTATTTCAATTTGATATTGTATTGAAGTATTTACAAATTATACTAATTTACAGACTTCTTACGAATATATATCTGCCATTAGGTGCTAATCTTTCTGCGTAGATTTTTTTAAAATGAGAATGGGGTCGTAATTGAAATAATTTTACATGAAAGTAAAATAGTACTGTAACAGTAAATGACGCTTTAAAAAAAAGGCTAGACAACTATACGCAGCTGCAGATACACATTAGAATTTAAAACAAACGGGTTGATCAGATTTTTGTGAGATGCATCATTTCTCGCCAATTCGAGAGTCTTTGTCCCCAAAGTATCTTCCTGAGTCCTTATATAAACAACGCAACTAAAAGAATGTAAAAAGTAAAATCACAATATACTGAACTCCGAGGAAACTTCAAAAAGGAAAGTCCCTTATCAAATGACAAAATCAAAAGGTCATACACATCAAACGAATAAGTATTTGTCAAATCTATCATATTCTTGACTTAGAACAGGCATATGTAGAGAATGATGGATTAAACCTGATTTCATAGCTAGCTAAAACTAATCACTTGTATGACAATCGTATAAAATTCCAATATGTTGACAAGGTGAACAAAACAGACAGCATGACAATAATAAGTTTGTTAATAATAGTTTAAAGATAGTGTGTGCTCGTTTTATTCGATTAAGGTGTCTGCTGCAAAATATTAATAATTTGTACAAACAGTCTACAAACTATATTCTTACGAAATGAAAGTATGTACCGATACATGCATTGAATAGGTACAAATGATTTGTAAGGTTTCTCGTTAATTCATGATTTACAGAAACATACGCATTCGTATCATATTGTAATCTGAAACATTTTGGCAACATATAAGATTATGTTGTACCTACTATAAGCAAGAACAGGTGTAAATATGAACCCTCTGTTTGCTTTATTTGAAAGAGATAAAAACATATTACAAAATTCTATTCAATTACGTGTGCGTAGATGTCTTTTTTCACTTGGTATCGTATGTTTTTCTTCAATTATTTTCTTTAATACAACAGCAGGTGTAAAATATATAAAACTTTTATATTTATTTTCATTTAATTGCAGTTATTTAATAATATATTGAATTATTAAACTCATTTGTTGTCTTCACATATAAATTTGTCTCGTTTAGGACAAACCATTAAATCGTTACATTGAATTATAGACAAAATGAAAGTGACGCAATGTGTCAAAGGTGACGACATAAACATTCCAGGTACGTTTAAGCCCAATGAAAATGCTAATTTAATTGAGCAGAAGCTTATCTTTTCTTTAGACTGTCATCCTCAAACGAATACCCGGGTGTTATAATTCAGGGTAACTACTCATCTGTTCTAAAAACAAAAGAATTATTTCATTAAACCACATAAAAACTACAATCGACCAATTTGATTTCCTTTCTCTATAGTTCTTGACCTCTGCTGCAAGTGTATTCAACAGTTCCTTAAATGAAATTAATGAACAATCATGAATTGTCATCGATTATAACTCGGATACTATTATGCATAAAACAATTGAACTTAAGATTTTTTCCGAACGGCCGGATTTTTTCAACACGTCCTATGATAAACAAGTACTAAGATTGTTGTTTTATAAATATCAGCCATTCTTTTCTACGAGTTATATAAATCGTATATGTATATCTATTTTTATTAACAGTTCATAGACAAAACTTTAATTTTATTCGAAAAACTAAGGCATTTCTTATCACAGGAATAGATTAACTTAGCCGTATTTGGCACAACATTTTGGAATTTTGGGTCCTCAATACTCTTCAAGTTTGTACTCACTTGGCTTTATAACTATTTTGATCTGAGCGTCACTGATGAGTCTTATGTTGACGAAACGCGCGTCTGGCGTATTGAATTATTATAACCCTGGTACATTTGATAACTATATCATCACTGATTTTAACTTCAGGAATCAGTATAAATCAGGTAATTTGTTTGCGGAACCCACACCTCTAAATACTGCATGGTGATATGCACTAGAACTTTAGAGTTAATACAGCACCTATCATTCAATTGTCGATTGAGATCAATTACGCATGTGCACATCTGTATCTAGGTATCGAAGATATATACTAGTATTACAAATAATATTAATGCAACTTTTTACTACAGTTGTCTTCGATGGACACAATGGAACCAAAGAATTTTGAATGAAAAAGAATACTGTAGAGTCAATAGTATACTAGTAAACATGTTCCAGATTGATGTTTTTTTATGATATTGATTCTGTTTTAAATACATCTTGTGACTTCTTCTAAACTGATTGATTTATGTTAATGGCTTTGTTTGGGTAATGCAATTGCTGAAATAGTAGCTATAACGGAATATTTTCAAAAAGAAAATGATATAGACGCCACTGATATCCAATAACATGTCATTGTCTACATCCTATACAATACCTTTTTGGTTATGAATATATAATAATCTTGTATTCAATGTGCTATACATATAGAATTTAGACTTAAACGGTAGTTTTGATCTTCACATAATCTAAAAAGAACCATTCATTCATGGTCTGTCTGTCGGTCAATATCAAGACTTTTCCACTGCGGTAAATTCAGCACCTTTCCGCCAATTCGTTTGGAGTCAATGCAGTAGTATTCAATAGTTTTCCCGACAATTCAGTATACTGTTGATATGTAAATGTAGTTAACAACTACTAAATACGTGTTGTCTTAACATAGAGTGAACAAGTTTTGAAAGACTTTTGAAGACCTGATACAATTGAATCAGACTAAATGAATAACCACACCTGAACAATAGATATACATAAAGTAGGTAAACAATCTAATTTTGAAGTAATTCCGCAGTTTGTTTTACATGTCATTAAACAATGTACATGCCATTACCAACGTACTGAGCTATACTTGTTTTAGTCTTGTAAAAAAAATCGCACATTTAATCAACTATGGTAATTCCATTTAATGTAACAGTCTTAAGCATTCAAATCATTTCATGTTTTTTGAAAGGCAGGCGTGCTGTTATACATTATCTTCTATAAATAATTGTCTTCAAATTAGAGTATTATCCAACTGAAAAGTAAGAGATAAACATACAAAAACAATACAGAGGACAAGTATAGATATAAAATAATTATAACAATAAACAACAAATGTTCATTTATAAAACCAGAACAATGAGAACAACAATAACATAACAAATATATCGAACTTTAACACTAATAAATAAACACAAATGTGTCCACAGTACACGGATGCCCCACTCGCGCTATCATTTTCCATGTTCAATGGACCGAGAAATTGGATAAAAAATATAATTAGGCATTAAAAGTAGAAAGATAATATCATAGGGACTTCAACTTCATCAAAAACTACCTTGACCAAAAACTTTAACCTGAAGCGGGACAGACGGACGAACGAACGAACAGACGCACAGACAAGAAAACATAATAACCCTCTACTATCGTAGGTGGGGCATAAAAATGGAGGTCCATAAAAACTGACAAAACCAAACTTACTAACCAACAGAACGAACAACTGTTGTAATTTTGACTTGGTACCGGATAACTTGATTAGGACACTTTTGTTGTGTTTATGTGAAACAGAATTCCTTAGAATTTGATATATATATAGCATAACTGTCAAGTATCTTCACTCTTGTAAAAATGATCACAAAACGCAACTTAAGTTCTGCTTTTAGATACGAATAGAGATAATAGAATAATGTTACAGTAGTAATTGACAATTTACTTGACAGGAACAACATATAATGACATCCATGAGGCTAAAAGCTTCAAAGAAATTTCCTATATGGCTTCCTGTTGTCCATGCTTGCCACTGATACATTAGTGGTATAGTTATTGAAAAAGGCTATTGCTATACGGTGAACTATATATGCTCATCAGGGGATTGTTTTAATATGTTAGATAACGTACTTGTTGCAATTATTATGACATAAAACAGAGATTTCACAGACATTGTCATTAGAGCCAAGGTGCTCTTTGAAATCCCTTAAAAGAATATGACCGATAATATAAGATCAGGGTGATTCATTACAATTTTTTTGATGTAATTATTAGTTTGTCTTTTATATTTGGTTTATTTAGTGTTTTTTATGAGGACTACATATCTTGCGAACTTAATAATGCTTTAATGAAGTACTATCCACTTGCTAAGTCAATGTTTGTGACTAAAAGCCAGATATACTTCATTGATTAGATAAAATGTATTAACCGAGGACGAAAGTACGAAAGTACGAAATGCAATAAGAAAAAATAGCAGTCAACCTAGTTTTAAAATCAGGGTAAATCCATCACTTTCTACACCAGGAAATGCCTTTACCACGTCAGGAATATGACAGTGTTATTCCATTTGTTAAATGTATTTTAGCGTTTTATTTTTCCATTTGTTTAGGAAATTTTTCGTTATGAAATTTCCTTAGATTTTTTTTTTATTTTACTTTATCCTTCGTTCATAATATAATAACAATTTCCTTACAGCAAAATTACAATACTCAAATGTTATCTTGACAAATTCTGGGTGATAAATTACTTGTCATAACATTGTCATAATAATATAATAATTTCAACAAAATTCTCCTAGAAAGCTGTTGCTTAAGGACTAACAGTGGGTCGCTGCGCGTGTTGGTCGTCAATTAAACGTCAAAATGTAATTATACAATTAATTAAGCTTCCTCTTTCAAATTGGAATTAAATAAACAAGCGATGATTATCCAGGAAAGAGAATGCTTCAAAGTCTTATATTAATGTAAAAGAACGAAGTGGAAATATTCGGTTTTAATCAAAAAGCATTTTTTGTATTTTATAAACGCTGTATTGATGAAATTTAACCTATCTTAATTAACAGATTACAGACTATTTGACACCAAGAGTAGTGTATTTTTAGAAGACCATTCAAGTACATTAATAGAAATAAATTAAGTAGATATTTGTTGGTACCCTTTACATATGTCCTATAAATCGACTTTTCTGTGTTCAAATTGACTGGACAAACCTTTTAAAGGTCACTTCATCTGGAATCATCATGAGTATTATGTGATTATGCAATACCATCTTATAAGTGCACATCGCCACTAGGTTGGTTTAACTTATTACTAAAACAACCGATTAAACCTGATCGGTAAGGATTTTTCTTTACTCAAGATTAATGAAGCATAAAGCCAAGCTTTATGGAGCATACATGATAACGCATTCATTTAGTTCAATCACTATTTGTGACAATTTCAATTATTAAAGATAGAAGATGGACAATATATTTTGTGCAGCTGAGTTTTTTTTCTTCTAATATCAACACTAACAAAATTGTTCAAACTAGATTTATAGCTTTCAAGATTAATCTTTACTACTAACGCTCACGTTTAAAAGTTTAAAACATAATGAGACAAAGTCGTACTGTGAATAAACCATTCTGTAGTATGATGGTACAACGTTGATAATAAATCTCCACTCAAACCTGGGCGTTCAGTTATGTTGATGAAAAAGGTTAAAATCAGCATCTTACAGGTTAAAATAATATCACATACTCCAAGGTAGCCAGAGTTTGGCGATCTCGCAATTTGTTTATATTTTGATATATTTATGTTTAATGTCCTTTAAAAAGTACAACTAAAGAAATCCCACTACAATAGGCAAACAAAATATGACCAACAAATAAATAAATGTGCTCTTAAGGTGCACATACACATAAAACAGTTGAGCTCACAATTTAATGGAATTGTTTACATGCTATAGTTATTTTCTTTGATGGAATTGTATTCACGATTTTCGACTTTAACAGTCAAAAGCGTTTTTAGATAACAGGATGAAAATAACTAAACGCATCCTAGATACCAGTCTTAAAATGTCCCCTGATACACATATAGTTTTGTAAACATTTATTGTATTTAAAGTTATAATTTACTAGTAATTAGTTTACTAAATCTTATTTTACATGTGATGTTGAGGCATCAACATGAAATCATTATGTCATAATTTTTCCAAACATTTGATAAGTTGGCACAAGAAGTAAAACTACACGAAGAGTATCTGATCGTTTTCAAAGATAACGTAGAGACAATCTATCAACATTGCATCAACTTTGAATCAATCAAACCGGAATTGATTATTATAACGCAGTAAACACAGTTATATGAAATCTAATAATTTTGTTCATGTATCCGACGTAGATCTAATGCATCTGAAAACTAATTAACAATTGCTACAACATGCGAACAGAACCAGAGGAGAAGCGAAAGATACCAAAGGGATGTTTAAATGGATAACTGATGTCAAACTTGAAAGCCATTGCAAAAACTCAAAAACGACTAAAATACAGAGAGAACAGTATAAAACACACTTTGGAAAACAAAAGACCACAACTTCATTAATAACGGGGAGGAGGATCTCTTCCTAACATGCGAATTCACAAACAGTCAAATTGTCACATTTGGGAATAGAATAAAAACGGTAAATTTACAGGTCAGACGTCTATTTTATTTAAAGATAAAGGAGAAAAAAGACATGTTGCAAACGATGATACGTTTGAAAGTGTTAATTAAACCTTAAAAACCATTATCCATTTCTATTATTAAGTACGATAAATTGGCAGCTTGTCTAGAACAGAAAAAACATACTTTTTTATTTAAAAATGCCTCAACAAATATAAATGAAATGGTTAAAAAGTAATTTTGAAGATAATAGATATTTATTTGAGGGTATAAACTTTGACGTTCAATCCTGTTGTTCATTACAGCTATCATGTTTCAGATTATTTGTAAATAAAAAAACACATTCGCAATATCTGTAATATGCCAAGTGATGCTAATTGATGTTTAGCGGAAAACTAGTCATTTATTTCTGTTTAAATTGAGATAAACATGCAAACTGTTATAATCTAAAAGGAGTTTTCTTGAAAATTAACTATTAATTGATATATGGAATCTTATGCTCGCACCTGTTTCAGAGGAAGTTATATTAAATGGTAATCTTCTGATCCGTAGTTAATTTGTACAAATTTGCCTGGTTTGAAATTATGATTTGACAGTTACAAACTGATTGGCATGGCTGTATTGCTCATTATATTTATCGTTATTTTACTGTTTTCATAGGTTCATGTGCACTCAACCCAAATGAACAAAACGTTTTAAAAAGATGTAGAGTACTGTTTTAGGTACGTCTCTTAAACAAAATATCGGACACTAATTGTTTTCATTGTTTATATACTAGTAGTTATCAAAGGTGTCAGGATTATAATTAGGTACGCCAGCCGCGCGTTTCGTCTACATAAAACTCATCAGTGACGCTCATTTCAAAATATTATTTTTGATGAGTTTAGTTTTTGGAAAGTGAAAAAGTGAAAAGTCACCAAAGTGATTCATCCAAAAGGAAGTTCACTAATTGATTAAATTGTTTTTAAAAATCAATTTACAGATTTTACTAATATGACCACAAATTCCTATCAAAATCGGATATCTTATCCTTTATCTTTTTACATTGATGATGTTTATTAAACCCGTACAATTGAATACCACTAATTTAAACTCCTTTATCCTTTGAATAAACTAATTTTTAAAGGTTATAAATATCAATTTAACACCGTATGTAAATTTTATATCAACTACTGTCATGGTACATGTATTTTGTGTTCATCATTTATTGACCCTATATGTATTTTCGGGTTGATACCTCGGTTTTTTGGATCTCAACTCTTATAGTGGTATTCATGAACATTTCCTAACAGTATGAATTTATATTTGTCACTAACACATGTACATCCCACCACCAGGAATATAACCCGAAACCAACAATAAAGGAATGCCAGGATATTGGGAAGTCTTTTATCATGGTGAAGAAAGTTGAAGTACTCGGGGAGAATCTACGAGCAACTCGGCGGGTTCGGACAAACCGAAGAAATATCTGAAGATTAATCTTGTCAAAATCAGTATCACCTTCGATTAACGGCGACCCCCAAAGTTTTAACTCAACTATTGGTACCAGAGATGTGTTTGGCAGGTTTAAAATCACCCTTCTAATGTTTTGAAATTTTCAGTGCCCCGATTCAGAATTGAACCAGAGACCTTCAACAATGTAGTTGTGGGTATTTTGTCTTTTGATTCGTGGTCTGTCACTGTGCTGCTTTGATTTTTTGTATTTTTGTATTTTTTTAATTGGCTTACAATATACACGTAACCATTCAGTGGAGATAAATTTATACAAATCTATACAAGATGTAAACCAAACAGCGCAATATCGGAGAAAGTCATTCCAAAAAGAAACAAAACAGTAATTCGAATTGAAGAGTTTTGTGGTCGTCTATCATTTTTCTTTGAGGTCACTGATTATTATTTTATGGACAATACGGGCGTCTGGCTTACAAAATTATAAGCCTGGTTTGTTTGATGAGTTGATTTTTTAAATGTTTATTCCAGCAAAAATGGAAAACACAATCTTGACTTTTGTTGAATATTTTACAAGAGTTATACGCTTAATAAAGTTGAAAACGAACAATTCTATCCGATTAAACATAACTAGAATCAACAATAAAAATCAGGTCAATTATATTTGCTGTTGCCATTTACGCTGTAAAAATTCTTCAAAATTAATAACATAACATCAGAGAAATTAAACTGAGAAAAACGAGTTTAATAAAAAGCTTCTTGCAAAACAAAATGAATGAGCGAAACAAATCAATGCAATTTTGTTTTAAGTAATCCTTATGTCTTGTATGAAATTTTGTCATACCAAACTTCTCCCTTGAACACATAGAAGTTGTTCTAAATACAGATTTTAATATAAGCAATATATCTGAATAATAGTTCTACTATGGTACGTGCATTTGCAATAAAGGGAGATAATAAAAACAGTTATACGCATTTTTTCCGATGGATCAGACCACTTAAGTGAAATGGATCAAATACACGTTATTTCCTACTCATGAAGAATTTTCCGATGGCTGCTGGATACCAATTATTGTCATATTAATCAATTATGTCGGTTTGGGTGGCTCATCAAATTTTTTCGATATAACTGAATACCACTGCCATACAATTGGGTGGTTGAGCTAGCTATAAAACCGAGTTTAACCCACCATATTCCTCGAAAATACCTAAAATGTATACAAAGAAAAGTATATCATATTTGATTTCAATTCGTTCCGGGTTTTTTATTGTTTAAACGAAAGATTTAGTTCGGATTTATTTACTTCGTTCTTCTTCAATTTACTTCATAACTATTTGTGTTAATACCTTTTCCGAATAACAGTATATAACAATACAATGTTGTGAAAAAGTGCATGAAATATTTAAAATAAATAATACTATTTAATGTATAAATCTTTGCAGTATCAAAACACAAGAAATCTCTCAGATTTTTTATTTGGGATTTCCGAAGATAAACTAGTCATTAAAAGAATTAATTACGACAGGAGGCGTGCAGATGCCAATGGTGTCTCCAAGCAATATCTTATGAACCGTTCACCAATGCATTTGCAATTTTAATATATTTTGTTGCTTTAGACAAAATGAAGGTCATATTAGATATCGACAATGTTTATGTTTGCAGTTTTCAAGATGTATGGTCCCTATTGAGACATTGCAACCTTTTTACATGCAATGAACCATTTAACCAATGCTCATCAAATTCAGATATGTTTTGAATAAATAAGGGTTAAGTTATCTATTACTGTTTTTATTTTTAACAATCAGGATATTTACATGCCTTTATATAATTAAAATAGACATAGAGCATCGTACATGTGGGACAATAAAGTAATGAATACAACAGTATCACACGTATAATCTGTCCTCAAGTTCAACAATAGAAAACATTTAAAATAACGAAAAACCTCTTTTCTGTGAAATTGACGGCTCAAGTTGTTTCCTTCTTTTAAATAGTTCAAAGACAGATTTCGACCCACCATTTTCATTCGTAATTACAATTCTAAATACTAAAAAAAAATTCTAAATTGTTCCCAAATTATCTCAGTATATTGAAACATGTAGTAACAAAAATTGAAATAATAAAAAAAAACACAACACGGAGAAAATTCTAAAAGCAAAAAGTAAAGTTAAAAAGGCGCAACCACATTAAACCAGTAAATAGCAGCTGTCTTATTCCTGACTTGCATTGGTACAGCATTTTTTTAATGTAAAAACGGTGAATTAAACTTGGTTTTATATCTATATGTAGCTAAACATCCACTTGAATGACAGTCGCGAAAAATCCATTATATTGAACACGATATGTGACAAAAAGGTAAAATTGTCAAAAGTAGGGGTACAGTAGCCAACACAGCCTTTTATATTTAATCACTATAAAATCCGACAAATGTGTCAAAAAGATAAAGGCATATATAGAAAGCACATTAGCACAAACGAAGGACAAGAATACAAATTTTACCAGAGCGTAATTACGATATGTGCAAGTACCGACTAGCGTTAAATATATATTACCAAAAGTAGACTAAACAGTTAAAGTAATAATTTACGAAGACACATTAAATATGTATTATTAGTGAAGTTCACTATAAAATCCAACAAATGTGTCAAAAAGATAAAGGCATATATAGAAAGCACATTAGCACAAACGAAAGACAAGAATACAAATTTTACCAGAGCGCAATTACGATATGTGTAAGTACCGACTAGCGTTAAATATATATTACCAAAAGTAGACTAAACAGTTAAAGTAATAATTTACGAAGACACATAAAATATGTATTATTAGTAAAGTTAAGACAGAATAGCTATCAATAAAGAACTAATAACAGTATTTCCCCCCTAAAACTTAAATGATTTTTTTTTCATTTCTTATTGAATTTATTATTTGAAGTTTTTCATAGACACATAACTCATTTTACAGGAGCAGAGCATATATTTTGCTTTTTAATATCATCAGCTTTCATTTTGTCGAATTAAAGCAGCCTAAGTAAAAAGCAATTAAAACTTTTACGACTAATCAAGCATTAAAGTACATCTACCAATCAAGCTGCATAAACCAGGTGCTTCGGTACAACAAGTTTCATAGTTCGTTTCTGATAGTTTATATCCAATAAAGTGAAGAAGTACAAATGTAAATAAATTCTATAAGCGTTTAGGAAGTTTCCAATACCGAATGTACCTTTCGAGCAATGAAATAAAATTGAGAAAGGAAATGGGGAATGTGTCAAAGCGACAACAACCCGACCATAGAGCAGACAACAGCATTTTTTTATAAAACGCATTTTTAAGATATACAAAACAAATACCTTTCTTTCTATTGACTTATAAAGGGTTCCATGCACACTAAAACATAGTCATATAAAATATATCCGAAAAGGAAAAATTAAAATAACTTAGGAACCAGATACCGAGGGGAACATTATATTTTTTAAATTAAACAAAAAAGTGGGCAGAAAAGGAACGACCATTTAAAAAATATCATTTGATTAGAAATAAAGAAGGTTTAAAAAAAACTTTCTTTCTTTCACTGAAGAGTTAAATTCTGCATTATATTTTTTAGAAACTCTGACATATACCGCAACGTTTTCATACACAGCATTGTAGACATTATTAAGTTATTTTTTCATAGTGACAGTTAACATTTCAGACGTCAAGATCACTCCGAAAAAATGAAAAGCTCTAAATTTACTCGTTTAATCTCTACTTTACATTTTGTATGGGATGACAGTTTATTTCAAGAGTGACAGACACAATACGAAAAAAAGTTAAAATAACATATTGACAGATTCGAAGATCGTTCTGCTTGTATGATAACTATTATTTCACAATGTAAATCATCGGCCCCACTGTCAAACATTTCCGACGATTCCTAGACATGTTATCCTGTATATATATTATATTGTTAGCATGAATGTCTGTATGCTCCCCATTGATTTACTTAGTATACAGTGAAAATTAGTATTAATTTTTTTTCAAGGGATCATCTTCCGGTCGTATATTTCCGTAGACTTCCTACGTATGCAGACCTGATAAAGTTGCCAGGATTTTATTTTAATTAAGACAAATAGGCAGGAACCAGCAGCTGACATTAGAATAAATGACCGACACACACCTTCGATTAACTTCCGACAGGAACTAATGACCGGGAAGAATGTATAACTATAGAAAAACAAAGCCGTTGAATTTTATTTCTTAATAATTACAACAGTAAAAGAAGATAAATATTCTAAAATCAATATATATATATATGATAGATCTTTAACAAAACAGAACATAACTATGGGAGATAAGTCTTCATTATTATTTAATGTTTCAAGATAATTTCGTTTTAGCACTTCGCTTACTTTAAATTTTAAATAAAGGTTTCTCTTGCGACTGTTTACGGTCTACTTTTGAAATTAATGAAGGGAAAGCGCACATCTGGCGTTCCAAATAACGAGCTGAGTATCTTTGATGAGCTTTTCTCATCTTGAAATGCTTTGCGATGTTGATAAATTGATACACGTTTCGAACCCCTTATGTTATGGTACCTATAACAGAAGACCCGCCGTCAACATTGTCTCCACTATACAAATGATACATGCAAGACAAGTCAGAGAGTTGATTATTATTGAAAAGTAGTTTAAGGTTTGCTATTCCTTGGCTTTATGAGACTCTACAAACATTCATGCAGACATCTAATACGTTTAGGTATTTCACATCCAATTTTTTATGGAAATATTCTTTATAAAGCACAAAAATGTCAGTATTCACCTCAGAAACTAGCAAAACCTTTAAATAGACTTATTAAAAGGGATATAGTTACGATACTGTTGTTAGGTCATAAAAGATTGCATATTTTGGCTTTAATATTCACTTATAGGGACTTTACATCGGAACTAAACACATTTATTTCTAAAAAAAACAGTTGTTGGCATGACACGGGTTCTGTTCTTCTCATCTATTTTATTACAGTATGATACTAAACCCCTAACGGGAGGGATTGTGCCTGATATTCATATGATGAAGACATAATCTTTCAGTCAGTTTAATTGAGGTTTGGAGCTGGCATGTCAGTTAACTGCTAGTAGTCTGTTGTTATTTATGTATTATTGTCATTTTATTTATTTTCTTTTGTTACATCTTTTGACATCGAACTCGGACTTCTCTTGAACTGAATTTTAATGTGCGTATTGTTATGCATTTACTTTTCTACATTAGCTAGAGGTATAGGGGGAGGGTTGAGATCTCATAGACATGTTTAACCCCGCCGCAATTTTGCCCCTATCCCAAGTCAGGAGCCTTTGGCCTTTGTTAGTCTTGTATGATTTTTAATTTTAGTTTCTTGTGTACAATTCGGAGTTTAGTATGACGTCCATTATCACTGTACTAGTATACATATTTTAGGGGCCAGCTGAAGGACACCTACGGGTGCGGGAATTCTCGCTACATTGAAGACCCATTAGTGGCCTTCGGCTGTTGTCTGCTCTATGGTCGGGTTGTTGTCGCTTTGACACATTCACCATTTCTTTTCTCAATTTTATTCGATATGTCCAATGGGTGACGTAAAATAATCGTCACCAAAATATATAAAACAAATAATGAAATATGGCGCGATTGTAAATGGGACAACTATCAATCAGAGTCCAAATGAAGAAGTAACTATGCGACCAACAATAAACAAAAGCATACCGAAAAATTGTTAACCTCGATATGATAAAATTTTACAAACATTTTAAACGAAAACAGTTTGCGAAGCCATTCATTATCTCGATTTTATGAAATTTTATCTCGTCCATAACTTCTACTTTTTCATCAATGCATTGCTTGGAACTTTGTTATCGAAGCCTTTAATCTTCACCCCTAACTTACTGCAACAACTTACAGAACTATTTCCCGAAATTGTTCTCTGACAAGGTACCCAACACGAACTAACCAAATGGAAATGGAGATAATGTGATCGTTTACATGCATTTTCCTTTTTCTGTAAATCAAAACGAAATGTAACAAATCAATGTTTTTTCTTATAACTTGAGTTTGACTGTCCATCTGAAATCTTTCGTCCCTCCCTCTTTTGAAGAAGAATATGGAAGTGAGAAATTAATTCTCTGAACCATAACAAATAAAACCAACTACATGCATTGCAAAATGACAGTGTGCCACATTTTAAACTGCACTGTCACAAAAGAAGGACGAAAGATACCAAAGGGACAGTCAAACTCATAAATCTAAATCAGACTGACAACGCCATGTCTAAAAATGAAAAAGACAAACAGACAAACAATGGCACAAGCCTAACTTTTCAAAAGATATATCCGCAGAATAAGAAATGGAGTCATTATTATCATTATATAATTTCAATGAGTATCCCATGAAAAAACCCCAATGTGATACTAATATGCCATGTTTACTGGGTAAATCTAAAGAAATCAATCCAATATTGCTGCTAACGATATATTATATAAACATAATAAAAGGAATAACAGGAAATGTTTGACAGTGTAACCGCTGATTTACATTGTAAAATTATAGTTTTGATCCAAACAGTCAAATGATTACATCAGCGATGTATTTTATTCGTTGACTATTGATTTTAAAAGTATGCAAATAACTAGGAACAACCCTGTCCTTAATAACTCTCAAAACCAGAAGTCTAAGAAATGACAGCGATGCATGTCATATTTTAATGCATGCATGTTATTCAATGTTATGTTATCCATGGCGTTGTAAGTTTATTTTAGATTTATGAGTTTGACTGTCCCTTTGGTATCTTTCGTCCCTCTTTTATTAAATCTGCATTTACATGATTTATATTTGAAAGCTATAGTTTGTTAGTCATAAGAGGGTCGTTAATTTTAATGTACCATAGTGAAGTTTTGTTTTTAAAGCAATAGCGATAGCAATTTATCTATCCAAAAGAGAAAAATGTCTTCATTGCAAGGACTTTATTCAAGGACTCTAAAAAATATGTCGAAATTTTGCATTCTGAATACATATCAGAATATGGTAACTTGAAGTGTTCCAGTGTTCCCCTTACTTATTGATCTACCTGCATTTATACATCACATTTTATTGCTGCAATGATCATATATCAGCACTTATTTCAAGGAACTTTAATTAGTCAAGGAACATACCTATAAACAGTCTAAAAAGATCTGCCTTGCTGAATATTTTTAGCTTCAACAGTTATGTCGGTAATAAGCATGTATATGCATGTTACTATCGCACATACATATGCATCCTTAGACATTAAACTTTAAACATAGATTGGAATTTAATGTGCAATCAAACTAGTGGTGTCGACTTTGAATGACATTTTATGATTCTTATGCCAACTCTGTCAATATTGTACAAAAAAACTATTTGTTTAATATATTGCAACAAATAATTCAAGATTTTGATTGTCCTCACTGTTTCAATCGATTTTGATAACATACTTTAATTAAAAGATATCAGGCATTCCTTCAATCTAAAAATAAATTAAGAGTTCTCTATTGCGTTTCAATTCGAAATATTTCCAGAAAAAGCATGCATATAAAAACCAATTAAATGTCAAAGACACAAAAATCACGACAACTTTTGTGTTATCCAAAGTCATTAAAGAAGTAAAAAAAGAAAATCGTTCTTATCAGAGCGTTCAATGCCTGCCAATACTAGCTTTCAGGGGAATGATGAATGGCTTATAAAACATTATTATCTTGCTATCTTTTGCGTTGTCAAATAAAATATCCTGAGAGGAAATACAAGTTTGAGATAAGTCAAAGTTAGTTCATCAAAGATAGATTAATGGGGAAAAGTAGTAACCACCGACTGATATCATTATTAATAACTATCATACCTGTAGTACAACTCACTGCCTGTCTTGTATAATTAATATCAATAATGAATCTATTATCATACATCTGTAAGCATGGCCATTAAAACAAAAATAATTTATCATCTGTGTCCATTAAACGATGAATCCGTGTTAATTCATACCCTGGGCACAAGGTGCAATACGAAGAAAATTACTTTGTTTTGATTAAAATCATGTTTCAAAAAACATGTTAGGCTGGTCAGTATGAAAATGAGGAGATGTGTTATCATTTCCAAGAGACAACTATCTATCACAGTTCAATTGAAGAATTTCTAAGTTTTTGTTTACATCGGATAGAAGATAAATACTGTCTGAAAGATGTCCAGAACGAAGAACTACCTCGAAATTGACCTATAATGGTTTACTTATATATATTGTTATTTGGACGGAAAGTTGTCCCATTGGCACTCACACCACATCTTCCTATATCTATTGATTTTTTTAAATAGAGGATACTTTGGATACTTAAAAAGCTGTTGAATTTTAAACGCACATTGTTTTTGATTTTTCTAAATAAAGAGTACGCGCGTTTTGTTATTACAAGAAATGATATGGACACTCATATTGATCGACCGAACAGGCAGTGGGTAAATCAAGGGGACATCATAATTTCAATGCAAGACACGATAAACGGTTGCAACCATTCCTATATTATATATCAGTCAAAAAATTTAAAAAACACGTTATATCTGCCAGTACGATTTATTTTAGGTATTTTTCGATTTGAAAAAGAAGGATTCAATCTGTCTTTAGTTTTCTATGTCAGTGTGTTTTGTGTACAGCTTTTTTTTTCTTTCTTTCTGTCTTTTCTTTTTTTTTTTGCCATGGCGTTGTCAATTTATTTTCGACTTATGAGTTTGAATGTACCTTTGGTATCTTTCACAATTCTTTTAAATTCAAGAGATAAGATAATCCAATTCAACTATAGATCGATCAAAAGATGCATAGTATAGGCTTGTGGTTTCGTATCAAGTACTGTACTTGATAAATTAAAATGTTAATTCATCATTTTTAACATCACAATATGAACTATTATCATCAAAAATTAAAACCAAAAGATGTTGTGACCTAGTCTAAGATAATTTTAATATTGTTTCGTTACATAATTTTAGAGTTTCTGTCTTCTTCTTTTTTATTTGAAGCGGAAGAAATTTTGAAGCATGATATTTAACTTCATTAACGAATATATCTGGAATAATGTTATTTTGTTTGTTATTTGATACTAACTTTATCAATAAGAATATCAAGCGTAAAAATGTAATGATAGTTCGGTTGTATGAATGAAGCGGTGTTCATTGCAATAATAAATGAATGCGGATTGGTATCCATGATATAAACTTCCTTGATTGTTACTTGACGTCATTGCCTAATATTTTCGAGTATCATGTCCTGTCCGCGACCCAAGAAAAATATGAGGATCAAAAGGAAGATGAATAAAATTGCAGATAAACCCAGATATAAGCTGTAAATAATGTGATTCGAATGAACGAGTTTCTTATCTCGTAGATCATCGATCAAGTAGTTCGATGTAAAGTTTGTGTTGCGCTAATATCCAAGTTCATCATGATAAATGATCCCATTAATGATTAACACAATCATATAATAACATAACATGTATGTTTCATAATACTAAGAGTCCGTATTTTTCATTGGCTGACAACAATCACGAGATGTTCTTATAAAATGCAACATGTATGACATCGTGTGCTTTCCATAACACCTTCACAATAATGTATCGGAAAACAAACGAAATGTAATTTGATGGCTGTTGCATAAAAGTACAATTGTTTAGTTGCTTTCCGTTCTGAATTTTCCTCGGAGTTAAGTATTTTTTGTTGTTTAACTTTTTATATGAATCCAATGCTTTTATAGTTAAAAATGTGATCTTGTGCACATTCGAGCTTCTTCAAACAAAATGTTCTTCGATCAGCTCTTAAACATACAAATAAAATACATACAGTTCTTAAAAAAAGGCCCATTAATTATCATTAAAGATCAGTATTCTCATATTTGTTTTCCATTGCTACCGGAAGGCAAAGCCGACAGTTGTTATCCATTCGTTTGATGTGTTTGAGCGTTTGATTTTGCCATTTAAATAGGTACTTTTCGTTTTTAATTTTCCAATGAATGTATTAATTCGTAACAAATTATACTTGTTCGTTCTCGTAATTTTGTTTTATAGTCATGTTTTTTTTGTTGTTGTTTTATCAGACATATTTAAGCCCTTTTCTTCCTTTAGGAACAAATAGTATATTGTGTAAGAACTAATTATAACAAAATGACATTTGTTGAACTCTGTTGTAGCCATGTAGCGCATTCATCTCGATTAACAAAACCATATTTTCCTATTGAAATTGTGATGAAACAAGTCTTGGCAAGCTAAAATAATTAAAACTTTTCCGACAAATCTGCGAGAGATAAAAAAAACTAATGCTCAAATACGAAAAGCAGTTATTTTCAAATCATGTTCAAAGATGTTTTGGCTTATCTTCGGCTTGAGATTCAATAAATATTTGTAAGTCTATGAAGCTTTCTAGATAACAGACAAATAATTAATTTGAGTATGTCAGCGGTTGAATTATGCCTATTTCAGTGTCCTGTTGACTTTATAATTATTTTCCCATCTTACAGAATATCAATGTTTATATCGTTATTTCTGAATTAGTCGCGGTGATTACTTTTGATTGAGCTATTATCAATCTTAGTGATGTGGGTCATTTCCTTGCCTATTGTTTCGATAGCGCAACATTTTTATGATTAGAAGTGCAAAAAAATCAAGAAAATAAGAAATGTAAAGGAACGGCTGATAAATCTCATAATATTGGTATTGGTATGATGTTACTAAGAATTGTATCATAGTTAGAAAAATTAATTTATATGAGGTTTTTAGAAAAAAAGTGTTAATGGTAAAATATTATGAAGATGATCAGAAGTGCAAAATAATGAATGTGATGAAAAGTCTAATAAATCTTTTTAATGATCTTGTTATGATAAAATTTGAAGGGGTTTCATGCTTAAAATTCAAGGTATGAATCATTCCAACTTCGTACTTAATTATGCCTTTTTTTTTTTACTTTTTGGGATTCGAGCGTCATTGATGAGTCTTTTGTAGACGAAACATGCGTCTTGCGTAAATACAAAATTTAATTCTGGTAACTATGATACGTTTATCTTTTAAAATATCAATTTTCAGGAGAAAAAAAAGTATTCATTTAAAGATGTTAAACTGAATTTTTGTTTGGTACTGTAGAAAGATAACAGACGACATATTTTTAAAAGTTCGTATGTTAAGACATAAACAGTTGCGATAAGAAATCGTTTGTCTATGACGAAAGATTCCTGTATAGTCTAAATTTCACAGGACGTACTTGAAGCAAATTAGTCTCTAAACTGTATTTTATTGTGTAAATTGCATTTAATGGCATACGGTATTTGCTGATTTGTTCACTTCAAATATAAAATGGTTGCAATCATGCAATAGCAATATGTCTATACACTAGTATAATTGACTTTAATGGATGGCAATACAGAATTGATTTAATAGAAATTTTTCAAAAGATAACTTCTCTATTTTCACATTACTCAAAAGAAGACACACTCGTTCCTATGTTTCCAATGTGCGTGTTTGTGATTTTTTTTGAGCGCTGTTTTTTCTCCAACAGTCGAAAGTAGCTAAACAGTTACTTCAAATTTGAACGATCTTGCTAAATCTAGTTATATTTATAGAGATTGTAATCAATGAGCAATATTCAAATTATTTACATATTAATTAAAGCGAATACAAATAAAATTTGATATTTACATTCAGTTTTGATCGGTGAAAATAAAAAGATGTGGTATAAATAACTATTTTGGATTCATGTAAATGAAGGTATTAAGTTTCCATATCTTTTTTTGATAGTACTAGTCATTCAAAATACTGTTACTTGAAAAGAAAAGAAAATATTTCAAATAGAAAAATAAAAAAAAACACCAGGTAGGATCACACGTGCTAGTTACAAACGAATCAAGTAAACCCCAAAATAAAAACAATACGTCATAAGCTACATTCTTACGAAATGCTTTTCTAGAATAACCTTCACCAGAAACGCTCAAAACTAAATATCTGAAAGCCAAGCTCCTACGTTTTGCTAGCACAAAAGTCTCACATTTAGTGGAGTTCGTTTTGCTCAGTCAAAGAGACAAACCTCCGCCAGACACCAAATACCCACAACAATGAGGTTTATCTTCGACTTGCGTGATATCCCTTCTGTATTTCCCGCACCTATATGGAGATAAAAGTGGAATGTTCGACGAGCTTTCGTCATCAAGACAAACCTCCGCAAGACACCAAATACCCACACCAATGAGGTTTATCTTCGACTTGCGTGATATCCCTTCTGTATTTCCCGCACCTATTTGGAGATTAAAGTGGAATGTTCGACGAGCTTTCGTCATCAAGATACCCAAAACGGAAAGATAAGTGATATGTAAATGATAGGTATACATGTATATAGCAATAATAATTAAAAAGGAAAAGTGGTCATCTAGTAAGCCTTCAAAATACAGTTCTAAATCACTTGTAATCAGGGGTGAAAATAGCCATAGATTTATTTAAAACGTATGCAAAACTAAAATAATACTTTATAAAGTTGATACATCAATAATGCTTATCTGGATTTACCTTTCCTTGTGACACTAAAATCGTAGCTAATTTGCCATCACATCACATCTTATTTTTATATAACCTAGTTCTCATGGTTACCGAGCTGCTAATACACAGGGGAAACCTCTACTCATAGTAATTTAATCAGACAGTAACTGTGAGTTGGTACAAAATTAATTTAAATTCAACATTTTAATGCTTAATATCAAATAAATGCAACAGTAGTATACCGATGTTCAAAACTCATAAATCGATAGAAAAAAACAAATTCGGGTCACAAAGCAAAACCGAGGGAAAACATTAAAAGAAGAGAATGACGACACAACATTATAATATAACACACAGAAACGAACTAAGCATTAGAAAAATCCGATAAGATTGCCCTTCAGGTTTAGTCTACTAGTGTATATTATTAACGATTAATATGCGTTGCAGACCTATTGGTGGAATTCAGCTGTTGTCTGATCTTTGGTCGGGTTGTTGTATCTTTGACATATTCCTTATTTCAATTTCCCATTTTATAACATTCACTTTTTAAAACGTTGCTTTATTATTACTTATCTATTATCATTTGATCAAAAAGTCTGTTTGCATGGTTTGTTAACAATATTTAAGATTGTTTGAAGAACACTCAGCTTTACGTTGTGTTAAACATTAAAACAATTGACAATGGTCATAAAAGTTCTGTTATGATGCATACTAGGCTCTGTAAGAGAGTGACGCTTGGCAGATTATACATTGAGGTAATTTGTCTGGCTGACAACATCAAGGTATACTGCAGATTTACAACCGCATTAAAGTTGTTTAATGATTTTGAAGAAAAACTACAATGTCACAATTGCACTGACTGTTTGCAAGGAAACACGTTTATTCCAATCCAGAAAACTACGTCTGCATTTTATGAAAAATATGTTTCATCGAAGTTTGTTCATCATAAACTTTAAGCAGAATCCATACGTTGTTCATTTGCACAAGCATATACTTAAACGGAAATAACTGTGCATAGAAAACTTAGTAATTTAAATATTGCTTGTCAGCGCGGAAACTTGTGATATGAAAATTGTTTTTTTTTACATCTGTATTTTGTTAGAAGAAATAGTTCTAATATGATCAAATTTTTTTGATTACTATTTTGTAAGCCAATTTTGAATCGGACAGTAAAATTTTCAGAAATACCAACGAATGTGGTGATATGTTGGTTTTTTTGGGTATAACTTGAGCTTGTTCAACAACATTGATATATTTGTCATAAAACGTAACAACAAGGATATGTGATATAATTGCTATCTACAAGAGTCCAAAATGACTTGGATAAAAGCAAATATATGTTAACACCTTGCCTTCAAAACTGACCAAAGCACATAACATATTGATAGCTACAAAGATCTCTGAAATAATAAAACACGAAACAACCCATACAAGAAAATCAACTGTTGATGATAAAACTATAAAAGAAATCTTAGGCCATTTCCCACAATTTACTTTTTTATAAGCGAGATATAAGTTATTATCAGGGACAGATCGTTATATTAATGAAGATTGCTCAAAGTGAGTCTTAATAAGCTGTTTTTTAGTATCTCCTAGGTACAAATAGCTGTACCATTGTTCATATTTGATTTCGCATTCATAGGGTGAAATAAAAATTAACTTTCTTCTTTCTTTATCATAGTTTTTTACCTTCTTCCTTTTAACTTTTATGGTTAAATGTATCGATAACTGTATCACACTATTACCTTTTTTATCTAAAAAAAATGACCATACTAACACTATTTGTTCCTGCTTATGCTTTGAAAAGCGTAATGTCAAAACAACAGAATTTATAAGAAAATGTCTCTATGATTTATAAACATTAAGCAATTTGCAATATTTTGTACTTTCACAACTTTTATTGCACTTCATAATAGTCATCAAGATAATTGGGTATGGCGTGCTGAATAATTAACCAGAAACTGGATGTTTGTTTTTGTAATCAAAAAATTAAATATCAAAAATTATTCTTGGATCGTAGCCCTAATTCATCTTTTGAGTTACTGCTTAGTTATAAAAGACCAGTTCCTTTGATTTTAAACTGAAAACACACATTCCCACTTCCAGATATTTGATTTAAACATTTAATCAAAATGTAAATAACGATATAGAAATAAAAACGTTCCAATGATTTGTCTCTTTTAAACTTAATTCCTTTGGTTGTCATTGAGAAGTGAACGGAATAAGTAACGAAATCATATTTCTTCTTCCGCATAATCTATTTCTGCTACCTGATTACACATAGTAATTGATTTGTCTGCACGAGCAATTGTCAACTTTACACTATAACTCAGAAATAACAAGCAATTTAATTCAATAGATAACCACCAGTTTCTATCTTTAATTACCAATATTTTTATAACAGTGTCGAGTTCTATATATCGACAACATAACAAAATTGGACCACCTACATGAAGGACGCAGTTTGCCTTGTCAATTAAACACAGGTTATGCACTGGTACAGATTTAACAAAATAAGTCAGACTACTTACTAGCACGTTATGAATGGTCCCCGCATTACACAAATATTTTTAAGTGAAAAATAATTATTAGTCTGTAGTTAATTTGCCTAATTTTTTCTAAAAATCAAAAAAAAAATATTATTTCCTTTACTAGAATTCATATATAAAAGAAGCTGTGGTATAATTGCCAACGAGACAACTCCCCACAGGAGACCAAATGACAAAGAAATTACCAACTATAGTTTACCATACTGTTTTTAACAATGAGCAAAGTCAATACAGCATAGTCAGCTATAAATGCTCCGAAGTGATAAATGTAAACAAATTAAACGAAAAAAATACCACTGGATTACAGGTTCCTCACATGGGACAAGCACATACAGAAAGTGTTAGGATTAAATTAATTTGAAGGCACCAACCCTCTCCTTAACCTTGGACAGTGGTGTAACAGTACAACATAAGAGCAAACTATACATATCAGATATATGCTTTACTACAAATTATGGTAATAAGTTGTGTAAGCCTAGTCCAGAAAACATATTACTTAATCGTTTTTGAGTACTTACTGGAAGCCGAAATCATTAAAAAAAACCTTGTCAACCAATTGTCTAGGTTGTAAATCTTAATTATGCATATTAATAGATAACAGAAATAGCAAAATATATTGTACAGTACATCAGACAATAACACAAATCACCGTTAACTTATAATAGATAATTAAAAAAAAAGATAACATAATATATTGAACATTACATCCGGCACACCACTCAAAGGAGATGTTGAGAAAGCGTCAATGAGGTAGAAACCCAATGACAAAAATAACTAAATGACCTATAGGGGACAACACAAATCTTCAACACCCATTTGAGTATATCACGAGTTCAACATGCAATTTGTCCTATCACTGTCTAGATCATTTGAATGATTAAATCTTTACAGAATAACAAAAAATTATCCGTTTATGATTTATGCTTAAAATTACAACAAATCTCGAACGCTTTGATTATTTTAAGAAGTATCATGATATCTGCTTATCACCGACAAGTGAATACCAGATACTTATGTGTTGTTTTATTCATCAGAGAGATACACATACTTTAGACAATGAGGATTAATAACTTTCTCTACAAGAACAAAATTACGGTTAGAAGCAAGTCATTTGACAAGACACGAAAACCCTTTCTCAAATTGTGAATGAAAGATTTTTTTTGAATTATTTATTTCCTGTAATTTTCAAACCCCGAGTAAAATATTTTGAATCAGACAGTTTGTTAATTGAATGCCTGAATGTCTTAGATTTTATGTGTTGTTGAAATATTGATTATAATTTTATATCAATTATTGAAATAATAGATGTCGTTTGCTTAACGTCGAGCGGCGATTGTTTCAGGCACGTGTAGGACGAGAACAAATAAGAATTAAACAATAAGTAAATTCAGTAATATAGGACGATCGTGAAAACGGTTTGGAAAATTCTTACTGCCATTTAAAAATGAAAGTATTTTGACCATCAACGGACAAACAATGTGTTGCTGAAGGAGATTTACATTTAAATAGATCGTAAAACTCTCCCTAAACAAGGAATCACATTTAATGCCCCAATTCCGATCGGACTAGGATCGTATTTATAAAACCTGCATACCATATAATGCATGGGTTTGACTGTCAGATGAGAAAAGTTAAAATGACGATATTTTTTTACCCTATTCATTCTTTGAGGTTTGAATAAATTCAACTAGTTACAACTAATTATCTGTATAAGTAATGAAACGATTACATATATTGTAAACATAGGCAAAATTAATATTGATAGGTAAAATGTGGTAAAACTACTTTTTTTTTAAAAGTTGCAGGATAGATTAATGAGATGTTAAAAACCGTGTGAAATTTATAAAAATTTCAAGAAAACAAAATTCGATTGGAATAATTATGGGGTCAATGATGATGCTACTGCTGATTCAATTTCTTATTATTTAAATGCAATATCAAAGAAAGATTTTATTTAAAAATTATCTACATGATACGGAATCTCATTCTTGCCAAAGCACTTCTCCATATTACATTGTACCATACGTACTTAAAAACTTTGTAAAGGTCAACAAAACTCGAGTTACTTCCTTAATTGTATCTGTCCTATTGCACAATTTAGATAAAACAGGATATCTGTTTGAGATGTTTATATCTAACGGCACCATATGGAGTGAAATACGTCAAGTATACGCTGAATTGTCTCGTTTATGTAATCATCAGACACAGAAGTAGTCGTACAGGGCTATTAAGAAGCCATCAAACATACTATTCGACCAAAACAATAATATATTTAATTCGCAATGATGAAACGACGGTGTACAATGTACCATTAAAAAATAACACTCCGATAAACCAAAGTGTACAACTTCTACAGACAAATATATTAACTTCAATACTGCACTACAATTTCTGTTTGATAATGTATAATTGTTTCTTTTAATTCACAGGTCAATTTCTTAATCATTTATATCTCAAGGTCTAACTTATTCTTACTGGCAAGTTCCAGTGTACTTGCACAAATGTAATTCATGCTAATGATATTATGATGCTTAGTCTCTGCTGCATGATTGTTTTTGTTATTATTTGTTTTTGGCTTTAAACAAGCGTTCGGTAATTGCTAGTACTCTCAAATCGCACTTTTGAGTTACATGTAATTTGACCTATTGCCACAATTTGTAATGCATTTTAAGAATCAATGTTTACTTATTTAGTGTTATATCTCGTCTCGCTATCTTTATCATGAGGCAACTTTGATAAGTATTTAGTATGACGGTAAATTTTCACTTCTGTACTCGTACTGAGAACACGAATTTACTCGTAACAACAAAACTATATTTACATTAATTTGTGTAATTAACGTTACTTAATCCATTTCGTCCGTGTTTAAACGTTTAAAACTTGCGGCGTTCTATTCACCTGTGCTAAGTCAAAAGCTTGCTGTTCTTAGGTTTTGTTTGTTGGTGTGGTTTAAAATTGTTAAATTAGACCTTTGGTTTTCCTGTTTGAACAGTTTTTAAAACACTTTTAATTTTAGGGCCTGTTATAGCTTGCTGTTCGGTGTAAACCAAGGCTCCGTGTTAAAGGCTGTACTTTGATTTATGATTGTTTACCATTTATGCATTGTGACTTCGATGGAGAGTTGTTTCATTGGCACTCATAAAATATCTTCTTATTTAAATTTATACATGTAATAGGGTGAATGCCTGAAGAATAGATTAATGTATAAAAAGGGATAACAGGAAATTTTAAACATTTCACACAGCACAACAGACTGTTTCAACAACGATCATCCAACTTCTGAATAACAGATACATAAATATTGACAAACAAAGACAAACAATACCGAGCCCCTACGTCAAAAAGCATCGAATGCAAATTTGAAAATAAATACATTCGTTGAAGATGTACACTTTATCTAATTTACCATATGTAGAGGGTTTACATACTTTTCCGATGATAAAATTTAGTCTATTGTTAGAAATATCCTCAATGGAGGATATCTTTACTTTGTATATTCAACTACTGCTCAGCATTCAAACCCATCCACTTGATTATGTGGTCTATTTTATTCTGGAAGATTTTTCTTAATCTTTATGGAAATTATATAATATATTACAGGCACCTAGAATGACTGAACGAATGAAAACACGATTCGAACAGATGATGAGGTTACATGTAAAAAAACAGACATGTGAAGCCAAAATAATCAACTATACTACACCACAAACAGGTGAGTGAGTTTACATGAAGAAAAACAGACATGTGAAGCAAAAATAATCAATTATACTAGACCACAAACAGGTGAGTTTGCATGTAGAAAAGCAGACATGTGAAGCCAAAATAATCAACTATACTAGACCACAAACAGGTGAGTTTACATGAAGAAAAACAGACATGTGAGGCCAAAATAATCAACTATACTACACCACAAAAAGGTGAGTTTACATGTTGAAAAACAGACATGTGAGGCCAAAATACTTAACTATACTACACAACAAACAGGTGAGGTTACATTTTGAAAAACAGACATGTGAAGCCAAAATAGTCAACTATTCTACACAACAAACAGGTGAGGTTACATTTTGAAAAATAGACATGTGAAGCCAAAATAGTCAACTATACTACACCACAAACAGGTGAGTTTACATGAAGAAAAACAGACATGTGAGGCCAAAATAATCAATTATACTACACCACAAATAGGTGAGGTTACACGAAGAAAATCAGATATGTGAGGCCAAAATTATCAATTATACTACACCACAAACAGGTGAGGTAACATGAAGAAAAACAGACATGTGAGGTCAAAATAATCAACTATACTACACACCAAACAGGTGAGGTTACATGTTAAAAACAGCTTAACTCAACACATTCAAAGTAGAGTTAGTTTCCTTTAAGGATAAGCAAAAATGACACTATGACTATTTTCAGTTTACATATTTTACAAGTATATCTTATTTCTATCTATGTACATGTATTTCGTTTTTGAATCAGTATGGTGTTCTTGCAACATTTCCAAAACCCTGTACTCAACAACTTTTTTGTACATTATTAATATAACAAGGTGTTTAACTTACTAATGAGAGAAATGTTTAAGATGTATACTGTGATGTTTATTTCAAGTTAGACAGGATAGATACATCAAACATAAAACTATTAAGCGAGAGGATTTTCTCTTCATGAATACTGTAAACCAACTTATTTTCGCGGATACTTTATTTCGCGTTTTACCCTTTCTTGACCATTTCGCGGCTATTTAATTTCGCGATTTTCTGATTGACTTGATGTAGTTTAATAAGGAATGATCAAAGTTTTACATATTCGCGACGATTAATATTCGCGTTTTTTTTCTACTCGCGAAAGTCGCGAAAATAAATCGTTCGCGAAATAAGTTGGTTTACAGTATAGAGAATAATGGTAGCTTGCTTGTTTTCTTTTTTTTATGAAATGTTGTTAAGGTATCAGGTAGCATTGTTTTACAGTATATTGTGTAACTAAACACTATAACTTAATGTTAATGTTAAAGTTATAAAGTCATCAAAATGTAGAAGAACAAATGTCCTTAATAACATAGCACATAAATATAACTAAACAATAGTTGTAAAATCCTTCTTGATATATTATGTATGACATCTATAAATAAAAGCACCTTCTTACGTTTTCTTGTCATAGACCACGAGTCATTCATAAGATACATGTGAACATATTTAAAGAAAACAAACTGAAAAGAAAAAGATTCAATACCTTTCTCTTTTTTCAAAACAAAATTACCTGTTTATTCAGCGCATTGTTAAAAATGATATCACATAAATGCAATTAAAATAAATTGTCATCCATTCCTCTATTCTTTTTATTTTATTTTATTTCGTTTTAGTATTCATTTTCAATCGTAGACATTATCATTTTTTTTATATTGCATACAGTTTTTTACTTTTAAATCGTCATGATGTAAGTTAAAACTTTTCATGAGAGACAATTGCTTTAATCTCAAAATAATGACAGGAAATACAGAACATACAGAACATATACTAAATATTTTGTTGACAATTTAGTTCATTAAACTGCCTAATCGAATAAGTCTTTGAAAGAACTTTCAAGTATTGTATTCATGATTGAAGTTCGTTTTAGTGAATGAAAAGTAGGCAACTTAATATCAGTTGTTATTAATGCAACATGTTTTTCCTAAAGCTGCAAAATCTCTTAATTCATATTTAAGCTGAAAAATTAGCTGTTTTTATCAGGCCAATTTATATGCAAATTAAAAGGATTATACACAAAAAAAAAATATGGTGGGCGGTACATTGTGAATAAATAAAAACCTTCATTTGACTTTGCATTTACAGTTTATTGTTTATTGAAATTTTATAGACAATAAACTGGTATATATTATATGTAACATATAATGAGAAGATGTGTTATTCTTGCCAATAAAACAAATATCTAACTGAAACCAACTCAAGAAGATGTATTTATGATATTGTGAAGGAAGCCAAAAAAAATGTGCACAATTTACCATTGTTTCAATTAACAAATAGTTGAGTAAATTTACATCTTGCCCAGTATAATAGACAAAATTGCACTGCATGAAAGAAAATAACCATCACTTGAAGTTAACCAATGAAATTGTACCCCTTTCGACCTGTGTACAAGCCTTGTTATCATCTAAACTCAAGTTTGACTACAACCCCCCAACTCAAGGAAATATTTTTTAGACACTTCTTCGTATGCAACCGGATGTGTCATACTTTGATTTGGTGGTATTACACATAAAGCAACATTCGGACATTTTCAGATTATTTTGTATATAAATAAGATCCAAAGTTTTCTTATTTGAATTGTTTGAAATTTGTTATTTCAGGGCCCTTTTAAAGCTGACTTTACGGAATTTTTGTTATTAATTGTTAATGGTCGTACAGTGACCTATAATTCTGAATTTCGGTATCATTTGGTCTCTGTTTGAGAATTGTACCATTGGCAATCATACCATCTCTTATTTTTATATTAGTTACCACATTGAATATGGTTGACAATTGTCAGAGACCCTCCCTCAGTTATAATTGTTTACAATGTTATGAATAAAAATTTCTGTGCAAATTCTAGAAATATATATGTCATGTCATTCATTTATACCAGGTACATTTTGTGATATGGTTTGGGATAACATCATGTGTTGGGATGCAACGCCAGCTGGAACTACTGCAAAAATGAAATGTCCACACTATGTAGAAGGCTTTAGTAACACAGGTATACATGTAGTATGTTATCAATATGAACATAAGATTCAAAATTTATATGTGGATTCACATACAAGCATTAAAAGATAGAACAGTTATCAAAGGTACCGGGTTTATAATTGAATACGTCAGACGCGTGTTTCGTCTACATAAGACTCATCAGTGACGCTCATATCAAAATAGTTATAAAGCCAAACAAGTACAAAGTTGAAGAGCATTTAGGACCCAAAATTCCAAAAATGTAGTGCCAAATACAGCTAAGGTAATCTATTTCCGATAATAAGAAATTTTTTAGTTTTTCGAAAAATTATTAGATTTGTAAACAGGAAATTTATAACAATGGACCATATAATTAATATTTATGTCAACACCGAAGTGCTGACTACTGGGCTTTGATAAAAGCATTGATATTTGTTTCCTAAAATAATTATGATAATATTAATAAAATTAACGATACTAATTTTCTTGCACCAGATGCGCATTTCGAAAATACATGTCTCTTCAGTGATGCTCGTGGCCAAAATATTTGAAATCCAAAGCTTATATAAAGGATGAAAAGCTATAATCCAAAAGGTCCAAAAAGTATTCATATTGTTAACATGGACAAAAAGAGTTACCAATTAAAGCAGCATAAAAATACACATAATTATAAATTTGTCCCTCAACTATATAAGAAATATAACTTCTATTTACCTTCAAATAATAGATCTCTTTCATCAATATTTTTTGCAGAGTTTGCAACGAAAACATGTACTGAAAATGGTACCTGGTATGTTAGTCCTCACACGAATGATACATGGACAGATTATACAAGGTGCCCTCCTGTAAACCTTTCTCTCATGGAAGTAAGTTTGTGTATTTGATCAAATGGTCAAGTTCATTTGATAGTCGGTTATTTATTATACCAAGCAACTATGATGTTTTTATATATCTGTCGACATATTAAAATTGCAATGTATGCACAAACAAGCGCACGGGGTTCGTTTTGCTGAAAGTATTTTGAATATTGATGTAAATGCATGTGTATTCGGGTTGTTGTCTCTTTGACACATTCCCCATTTCCATTCTCAATTTTATATTGTCAATATTTGGTTCTTTCAATAATGCTGCTACATAAAAAAAAGAAAAACCCGTTGCCTTTATATTATGTCAAGCTATCAATTGTATCAAGTCTTTACAAGCTGAGAATATACTATAACCAATATATGAAGCTGCCATAAATGATTTTCTAAATATTACCAAAAGCAGTAAGACTTGACATACAACAGCTACAGACAGTAGGTATACAACTTGTATAATAATGTAAGTTTAATATGTTCTTAGATTAATCGAGTCTTTGTTTTTGGTCCAACTAAGAGTTCGACTTTGATGAGGAACGTGACTGAAAATAACACTTTATATATTCGATAAATCAGAAGCTCTCTCTCTGTATGTTCTATCACAATGAAAAATTAATTTATCGTTGCTATCAGGGTTAAATTTATCTACAAAAAACTCATCAGTGACGCTCGAAATAAAAATAGTTAAAAAGGCAAAACAAAGAACTATGTTGCAGAGCATTGAAAACTCAACCCTTACAAAATATAAAAGCATAGAATGTATATATATTTTAAAGTCAGTATACGTCCGCTGAAAACATAATCGAAAAGTTTTCACTTATAAAGACATTGTTGATGTAGAATATTTAAAAATTGCAGGAGCATCTTCCTAGGATAAAACTGATGTATAATATTGGATATGGTTTATCCCTTGGTTCACTTCTTGTTGCTGTATTTCTTATGTGCTTTTGTAGGTAAGATTTTAAACATGATAAGAAAATAAAAAAAATGAAAAACCATGAAAAATAGGTATCACTTACTTCTTTGGATAGCACTTATCATTGAACTTTTTATTTCTTATTATGCATGTTATGTTTAATAGACAGAAAATGGCATATACGGGCGTTTGGATAAGGCGTATTATATACAAGGATTGGTATAGCAGGTTGGATTGAAATCTCATGGACAATTTGCTTACACTTTTATGAAATATATAGCATGGCTTAAATTTGTTAAATTTGGATTGTCTGATAAATGGCGGATATGTTGTCACTTCTAAATGTGAGTCAGCAATTTGTAAGTTTAAAAAAAACATAACATTAGTACGTGGTACTTATGTGTCCAAATTAAGGACATCTATAATTGAAATAATATAGTTCACAGGATTGCAATGATACACAATGTTTTCCTTAAAAAGTTGTGCAATTAGCGGGCCAAAAATCTACGGTTACAGAAAAAAAGAATGATGGGAAAACAATTGAAATATCGACACTAGACAAACACTCAAGAATAAAGAATGATTGGTGATTGAATGAATTTAAAAACGATTGTTCGATAGGGTTAGAATCTTCCGCTTTGCATGCTTCGTATTTCGCCTGATACTAATGTGGCATCCAATAATAACGGTCAAAACCAGGAACACGACAAAATCCGTAACATAGTTGACTTGTAGATTGTGTTAGTTAAAATGTCAATGATTACATTTAGAAATTGAGACTCTGAAATGATACACAAATTCGTAATAGCGAACGTAGAACTTAAATATTAGGATTTCAGTAGTGTTTCTCATAACCTTTCTAAATTAAGGTTTTGGTTTTGGATTAAGTGCATACTTTAATAAATCTGCTTAATACTCTAATTAAAAACGTATTAAGTAATAAACGATTTTATATCATGCTATTATGAGTTTACGCTTACTGCGGAAGAACTTTTTAGTGTAAACGATGAAATAAAATTGAACCACTTCAAAGCCTTTGTCAAAATAGTAACATTTTTGTAAGAGTTAAAAATTCTTATTGTTAGTTTATTGCACGTTTTAAAAGTCATTGTTTACAACAAGGACAATTGTCTAACTAGTTGTAAAATTACAATTCAAATATCATTATAATCTGAATCTTGCACGTTGAACATTGTCATCATCATTATATTTTCCTGTGCAGATGAATTAAATTTTAAATAACCACAAAGCACTTGTTTGATTTTCCAACTTATTTAGCAATTAATGAAACAAAAATTGTAGAGAGGAGAGTTATACAAAAAAGGGACTTTCAAACCTATAAGTAGAAACCAAACTTAGAATGCAATAGCAAATGTAAAAAACAAACCAGTTTACAAAACACAAATACTAAATTGTGTCAGCACAAAATTTGTTTATACTGACGCATTATAGAATACACAAATAGACAATCCATTTTCTTCACAAGAGCCAGACGAAACTGCACCCTACTCGAGCATAATTCCAAATATACCAGACAACATAAAACAAAAACATAATGTACAGTCTATCAATTAGATTTAGCCTGATATTTTTTATTTTATTTTATTTTATTTATAGACGGCTTTATTCTAAAAGCAACACACTACATATCAACTTATTCTTTGCCTTCATTCTACGTGCTTCCATGTCCTGTATCCGGGATATCCTTTTTGTTGATGGTTTTGGGTTATCCAAAGATGTTAAAAGAGGGACAAATGGAGGAATCACATTTATACAAGAGGGATCAGTAAGTATTAGGAACGTTCATCTCAAATAAAATCAATTAATTTTGATGTTTTTCTATTTTAGAAGAAAACAATTGCTTTTTTTTTATTTCGTTGTGAAATCCTCTATAGCACTGTTCGAATGTCTGGGAAGGGTATTAAAGTCCATCATCTTTTAAATCAAGCATAATTGTAATGATTGAAACTCAGTATTTGCGCCAAACGAGCGTTTCGTCTACAAATGACTCATCAGTGACGCTCGGATCTAAAAAAAAGTTAAACAGACCAATAAAATACGTACTCGGAAGAGCAAGATTTTTATTTACTTTTCAAATACTGACAAATTGTGAATTACATTGTAAAACTATCCATACCTTCCTTCTCTTTGGTACTGAATGTTTGTCCTTTGTTTTTTTTATAGCACTGGGAGTGTAAATTAATCTACTGTTTACTATTATACGGTGTAACAGTAACATGCACATGGATTTTTACGGAGGCCTTATATTTACATATGTTGGTATACAAGACACTTTTCACAGAGAGGCATGGTGTAAAGATGTATATGATAATTGGTTGGTGTAAGTATACCTTATCATGCTTATTGGAGTATACAAAGCATAATTTGATTTTACTATTTGGATTTGACTAATCTACAAATATGTCAGAAGCTTGAATCTTTTTATTATTTTTATTTTTTTGTTGTGTTACTTTGGTTTATAGTTTTCTTCTTGTTGTCGATCTCTTAATGTAATATCACTATTAATCTGACCAATTTCTATTGTTGTAAAATAAAACAAGGAATAAAACATTACATGGCTACACTTGTTTTTTGGTGTTATACAACATTCATAAGAATAGATGACGTATATTGGTTTTTTAATATATTTTTTTCATCTTGTTTATGCTTCATTGTCTATAAACTACATACTATTACAGTATGCGGTGCAGACATGTTTCCTAGAATTCCAATTAAGCTGTCTTAAACCCTGTTGTCACTTCAAATTTTCTCAACAAAACCTTGGCCAACATTAACTATTGTCACTATCAAAGTTGACCGGTGAATGGTATAAGAAAAAAGTGGGCTTACAAATAGTAAAACGGTTCTATTAAACTAGTATAACTTATATTATAAACATCACGTTCAAAACATCTAATATACCATAACTAATTTATCTAGAGAGAACATATCGCATATACAAAATCAAAGAACTAAAGTTATTAATAAATAAAGGCAACAGTAGTATACCGCTGTTCAAAACTCATAAATCCATGGACAAAAAACAAAATCGGGGTAAAAAACTAAAACCGAGGGAAACGCCTTAAATATAAGAGGAGAACAACGACATAACACTAAAATGTAACACACATAGACAAAATCCCACGAGAATAACAAATATAATATATATATAACATCAAAACCATATACATGAATTAGGGATTATCAAGTACCGTGATAAACACAATCAAGTTAACTGGTATGCTTTGAAAAATTGGGTACACATGCCCATATGATTTCCTTACCAATGTACAATTTAAACGTTTCTAACCTAATCAGCAAATTTAAATTAATCCAGCAGTATCGAAAAGTATTTCATAGCTTCAATTATTTTCGTCTTAACTAAAAGCAATTGGGTTTGGTAGGAAACAGTTTAATGAATATCCTATTTTCTGTTACCAAGAAAGATTTTAACTGCAAACTACTACATTTTTTTAGCGATGTTATGCATTTAAACGACTACCAAGAACATTAAAGGATGTATTTAAATGGTTTTTAAATTTCTGTTACTCCTTTCAGTACAATGTACTTCCGTTCGCGTTATACATGTCCGGTGGGATTTGCTTCTTAAAACAAATTTCAAAGAACCGTATTTTAAATCATGAATTTTTGTTTTTAAAATTGATCCGTTCAAAGAGTATGTCTTTTACCCGTTGTACGTTAATTGTTTTTGGAATGACATTATCAGCCATCCTCATATCAATATAAATTTTTGCTTTGAAAATTGGTATGTTCAACGAGTATGTCTTCTAACATCTATCAAGGAATGGTGTTAAATATATATGGAAAGTTCACAATTGGGAAGAGTACATCATCTGTTTCATCGTAAATTGTTTTTTTAACCAAGTATGAGAACATCATCTAAATAACGGAAATTAAACTGAAATGTTAACCATCTTATCACTGGATTTCATTTCTAAAGAAAGTGAAAGTAATGGAGCAGAGACTACACTGTCCAACCTAAAATTCCTATGGTTTCAATAGGAAAATTATCACCCACTGAATATTAGGTTTTCACTTTTTCTTTTTTTGATATGCATCTAAAATCTTCAATGCTAGTGGAATTATACAACGAGTATATAACAAGCTGAACAAATTTCCAGCTTTAAATATTCGTTCGTAAATTATGACTTATGAATATTTTTTTAGTCATGGTTCTTAATTCTACAAACTATTTTAATAAAATAGGTCATTTTGAATTACTTTCAAATGAATGAAGAATGATCGTATATCTATAACATAAAAATGGTTTAGATAGAGTCAATATTGTACATGATATAATCGTGCAAATCAGAATAAAACGATATAAGTTAATGATCGCCCACCACACGTAAAAACAAAATTTATTTATTTAGCCTTCCATGTAACCCACAATGCAATTAAATCGGAAATTAAAAGGTATCTGTAGAGTGTTAAACAGAAATTAAGATATAATTTGTAAAGTATTTCAGAGGTTTCCGGAGTTAAAAAAAAAAGAGAATCACGAAACTCGGGGAGAATTAAAGTCTATGATTTTGCTTATAACCTTTTAATAAACACATTACTCAAACGTTGTTTAAAGAAAATCAGTTCGCACAGCAGACTTGCGTTACATAACAATTCAATATTGAGGGTTTGGTTTAAATATGTATATTTGAGACTATAACTTTACTAAAGTGCAAAGAAGCATTATTTACATTTATATAAGTAAAGAACGTTTGCCATTTGTCATATCTTACGCAATTGTTTTATATTAACCTACTTATATGTAATATTTAAGAATTGAATGCTTCTTTTTGTTTTATTGGGGTGTAAAAGCGTTGACCGAAGTACATTTTGTATGAAGCGCGGAAGCGTTTCATTCTAAAAATGTACGCACAGGCAACGCTTTTACAACCCTATAAAGTTACAACAAGAAGCATTCAATACTTATAATTACAGTTTTTAGCTAGGATCATGCAAACACGATTTTTATCCAGTTTTATTTAATTCACCTGTGCACTTTATTGTGGGACCTCGTGTCATCATGCATGATACATGTTATTGTCTCATGCAATTGTTTACGGAATAACATGTGATGTGCAGTTAGCCAATCTTAATAGCGTATTATAATGAAACATACATCTAATATAATTATTATTATATAAAACCTTTCACTGTTTTTGTCACGAATTAAACCAGTTTTAAGGCTACTTTCATATATTGACTTCACTTCCCTTTTCTTTGTAAAACAATGTTGACCCTTTGTTCAGGTTTTTTTATTTTTAAATTATGTTGCCTTCGGGTATCACTGAATGAAAATCTATTATTGAAATGCGTCTATTGCATACCTTAATTGTTGATTATCAGCTTTGCTTAAGGAATATTACTGTACAACCTAAAACAAATATGTTTATTGGATATGTTATATCCTAAGTATAATCGGAAATCCATTACGTAATAGTGTAGTATAAAATTGATCAATATGTGTTCTAGTTTCAATATAAACGAACCATTTTGTTCGCTTGAGTATCTTAATCGTATGGTGATATTTCTTTGTTGACTTGTTCTTAAATCGAGTGTCCAAACACCCCATTAAATATAGTCACGCTGTCCAGTTTACAACTGGAGGCCATGACATTGTAAAAAATGAACAACTTAAAGTTGTTAGCCAAAGGCCAGAAATATCGAATATATCCTACCATCAACTAGAAAAAGAATAACAGGTAACTGATGGATACAATTATTGACAATGCCAATTAATTGGTAACGCACTTGCCAGTTAAACAAATCTGACACTTTATCTGAACGGATCAAAGCTGTTCGCTCATACATTCAGAAGCGCATTCGATATCAACGATGTACAAAGAGGTCACTGGTTTCATTCCCTTTTATGAGGTTGTTGATGGCTTTATCTTGTCTCCAAATTAATTATGTTGTTTTTCCAGCAGACAAATCCTCCAGCAAGATTAATTTCATTTTCAAATACCATTGTTCGGAATGAATCTATGAACTAGGAATTCACTGACAGCTGACAATCCCACATACACCCATACATTATTCACGAAAAAAATCACTTATCCTATAACAAAAAGTTGAAATCTCCCATTTTTTAAACTGGATACCAAAATATTTTATAAAGGGAAAGCTTGGTAGTCAAAATGTAGTGTACAGTAAAAAAATAGACGTCAGAAGTTTGCGGATGAGATATATTTAACCAGATGAGTCAATCAGATATGGTTTTCTTGAATTAGGAATTATCTACATCTAAATCTTCAACAAAGAGTTTTTACAATTTTGATTTTATTTTCGCTTTTCTTGATTGAAAAGTCGATTAAATTGTTTAAATAAACAGAGTTTTTTCTACCAAAAAATAGAAACTTAGATACAAATATCTGGTCTCAAGTTCGTAAAAACGGTTACTTTGTGAAGAACCAGATGGATTCCAACAACAAACGCACCTAAGATGCTATCATAGACTGTTAGATCGACACAATATTTGTTTTGTTTTGAGTGAATTTTATATTTTTGTGAACGCCTGGTACTCAAATGACCACTAATTATACAACACTACGGGACGGGCCAATTTTGTTTTTTCCACACGAAAAAGAGTTCCTCAAGAACCTTTTAAAAGCCAAAAAGTTGCTATCATATCTTGAAATGAATTTTTTATTTCATTTCCCGATATATTTTCCATGTTCTATAACTCAATGACACACATTTTTATGTTAGTTTATATCATCAAGTGAACTTGATATTAAGGATAATACTAAAAACAAATGATCTCTTTCATATCACAATCCGTTTAATGATATTGATATAGGTAGAACAATGTAGAATACTAGAAAATATAACAAACGAAATGATGTTTAACCTTCTAAATGTTTACTTCCTATCAGCAGTAAAGTATTTCTGTTCCATCACAAAGGGTAACATATACAGTTGTAACGTGACGATCTTGCTTGTTCACACGATACGGACTCAGTTAAAAAAGGGGGTGGGGGGTGGTCTTTACACACAAATGTTTCTACAGAGTAATGCGGAAAAAACGACATACCAGTACATAGTTTTAAGGTCACCATTACGAAGTTGTTGAACGAAACAATTTGTCGGTGTCTCATATAACTAGCGATATAATTTCGACATATAGGATCTATAGATACCAGAATAGTCGTCTGACCTGTATTTTACCCATTGTGTCCTTTTCCAGGTTGAAATATAATGAATGAGTGTGAATTTGCATGGCAGGTGATACATTCCTAGCAGGAGACACTTACCATGTCGGCGCATTAGAACTTTCTCTTTTGGAGTTCATCCAATCCCCATTTTTTGTTTGTTCTCCCTGTACGATATTTAAGAAATAATTCATGGGGGCTCGAATATATCGTGATTTTACCACCGGTTGGCCCTTTATGATAAATATTTTACCCTGAGCGATAGCGAGGGGTAAAACATCGGCATAAAGGGACAATCCGTGGTAAAATCTAGATATATTCAAGCCCCCATGAATTATTTCGATTCTAATAGGACAAATACGGTAATTCTATTGGATCGAAGCGCTTTAGGTAGAGGCAACTATTTGCCGTTCCCATAAATTAACGCACATTTAGATTGGCGTAAAAGAACGGAGCAAACATAATAAGCGACATGCTCAAACTATTTACAATAACGTATTTAGATAGATTTGAATGAATTTTAATGATAATTTACTTATCTGTCTCTTATGTATGAAAAATTGGTGTATACAACATTTTAGCATCATTTGTTTACGTTTCCTTGTTGTGATGATTTTCTGTATCTAAAGCATGTATTTTCCCGTAAAAGGCTTAAATTATTACGTCATCATTCTATGACGTTGGGTACTTCATTCATAAAAAAAATATGGCGTGGGAGTACAATAGGAACAGACAATGCAATATATTCATATTTTACCACGGGTGTGTACTAAAAGCGTTTGAAGGACGTCATGTTAGAATCGAAGTTTGAATATTGGTAAACTACTGTCACCTTAATTAACCACTATTTATTAAATGACGTTATATTTTACAGTTACCCCGTTGTTATTTGTGATACCATGGATTATTGTACGAATAGAGCTTGAAGACGTTTAGTAAGTCATGCTATTTTGAATTTTGAAGCCATATGAAAGGAAATAATATACGTTTTATTTTAGATACATATTTTAAAAGAAAGGCGGATGATATCAAAGGAATATTCAATAATATTTGTTTTTGACATTAATAGGGGCGTTATATAGTTTTCTCGTATGATTTTTTTTTACATCTGTGATTTCGGGGCCTTATAAATCTAACTATTTGGTATGTGTTTTTCTCATGGTTGAAGGCCGTACGGTTAGCTGTTAATTGATGTCTCATTTGGCTTCTTTTCTTTTTTATATATCTTTTATGTAATAATTTTAAGTAATTTATAATTTGTGTATAGTATACATCAATGCAATGGACTTATTCAATTCCATACTAAGTTGATCAGTATTGTGCATTTTTAATTTTATAGAATCCTTTTTTTTGTGTTTAAGTTGCTGGAATTGGACTGGCAATACAGACTATCAGTGGATCATCACTGGACCTGTCCTTCTTATCAATGGGGTAATTATAAACTCTTTGTGGCGTTTTACTAATAAATACTAGAACACACCCGTGATATCGCGGGTCCGTGACTGAATTAAAGTATATAACTATGCGCAAGACTTATTTTTGTATTAGTATTGTCATCTGATAAAGTCATGCCGATTATAAGATAGTTATCACAGTTTTCTCTGCTTTCAAATCTTTCTGTTTGAACCCGTCTAACTGGAACTTATCAATTATTGGTAATATTAATTATTTGGAAAACAAAAGGTCCAGGGATGGAGTATTTTTCTAATCAACAGCATTGTCCTATATTAGTTATAAATAAAGTTGAATTCTTTGATTCACTGTTTTACGTCATGCCAGCTAACAAATTGAAAACTGTACCTATACGCCTTATTTTTAGTATTCGTATTGTTATCTTATAAAGTCCTACTGATTAAAATACTACAATAGGTAACAATTTGACAATTTAGTAGTGTCAACCCTGTGATTATGACCCTTGTATATAGCATATCCTGAATACACCGTTTGGTGGTGCGCCTGTCAAATGCAGAACGTACAGATAAGCTAATAGGTAACAGATGAATATACTATTGGTATCGGTATCGGACTCGACCCGGAACTTCTTAATTATTGGCAATATTATTTACGTGGAAAACAAAAACGCCTGGAGTGGTGTAATTTTTAATCTACACCTTTGTACTATATTAGTTATATATAAAGTTGAATTCTTTGATTCGTCGTTTTTACGTGATGACGGCTGACAAAATGGACCTCGTAATTTTAGTATTATAGATATATATTTCGATTTACTGCAAACATATCAAAACATTTGTTATAATACTAGATCTCCTTATTCTTATACTTAACCTTTTTATAAATGGATAGATAGATGTCTAAACTAAATAAAACTTATTACACTTGTACATGCAAAGAAATGTTTAAAGCCATTTATGTTTTGGCTTGTAACATACATTTTGTAGATTACATTACACAATGTAGAACATTCCTTGTTATACTCTCAATAGAACTTACTGTGTTGAACTTATTGTAGGTTTATTCTTTACTGTTTTGAACATTGGTTTTGGTTAATTGCGTTAAAATCCGACAAAACATTGCTGGCTGACCAGTTCATTATTACGTTTTTTTTAAATACATCAAAGGAATTTATCATTCTTAATTCGTCTCACTAAATACATCAATGCCAAGTTTTCTAATGACAATCTACACACCGAAGTTTATGATACATGTAAACAAGACGAATGATCCTATTTGAATGGAAAATTGTGGTATTTTTTATCTCATCAATTTTTTTTTATCTTTATTGTTGCCTATTTATAGACTCCTTCGACTTTGTTAATAATTGCACCACATTTAGTATCTAATTGCATTACATCATTTAATACATGCTGAACTGTTTTTTAAACAATACAGCACAGTGTAAGTTACAACACAATTGCTGTCTTTTATTGTTGACGGTCATGATATGCTTCTAGAATAAGGTTATAACACACTCCATGAATATTCACTGATTCACACTTTGCACATCTTTACAGATAAACTTCATTTTCTTCGTTGATTTAGTACGAGTTTTGTATAAAAGAGTGCATACAAATAAGCGAGTAACTGGCAGTAGAAAGATTAGGTAAGTTATTATGACAAAATATAAGAGGTCATAGATATAAGAAGATTTGGTATGAGTGCCAAAGATAGAACTCTCCATTCATGTCACAATTTGTAAAAGTCAACCATTGTAAGTCAAAGTACGGTCTTTAACGCGGAGCCTTGGCTCACATCGACCAGCATGCTACATGTATAAAGGGAGCCCCACAAATGACGAGTGTTAAAACTTTCAAACGTAAAAACTAAGTTAAATGGTCTTATATATACAAAAAGGCTATATTGGCTATATTGCATTTATCTTTTCTGTTCGTACGGTCGTTCGTTCGTCACAAAATAACATTTCCGTCACAATTCTCGTATGAACTGCTCTAAAGCAGTACTCCATATTTGGTTCTTGATAGTGATGGATAGTAAATATTATATATTTATGGACGTTTAAAAAATTACTGTTTGAGACAAACTAGTAATTCAAATTTTACAAGTACATATTCGACATCACGGAATGTTTAGAAGCAGGAAGCTAATCGACAGTACTACTAAGCATATCGAATTTATATTTAGTCAGCAGATAGACTGTGCATATTATGATTATATTGTACCGATTATGTCTGTTAATAATGGAATTTGATGCGACTGTCATAAAATTGACAGGTTTAGCACTATAAAACCAGGTTCAATCTATCATTTTCTACATTTGAAAATGCCTGTCTTAAGTATATGACAGTTGTTGTCCATTCGTTTGATGTATTTTATCCTTTGATTTTGCCATTTGATTAGGAACTTTTCGTTTTGAATTTTCCTTGGAGTTCAGTATTTTTGTGATTTTACTTTTTGTATAGTCCTGATATCTATGATGAGTTTATTTACATATATGAAAACGATTTTAACAGGAAAGCATGCTTTGGCTGCATATTAAACAGTGCTCGCATCATTTTTCATCACACGATGATGAATGAGAAGAACTTATCTTCGAAGGCGTAAAATGGTTGGCTCCAACAAATATTTTGTATATTGATAAGTGAATGAATGTCTACTACTTTTACATGTATGTTGTGCATATATTCATTTTGCATATTTTTTCTTTGATAAGATTACGTCAAATGGCTTAACAAGCGTAATTGGATTGTCTTTTTTTGTTTTATTTCATTTTAGACAAGAAATAATTTGTATTACCGGACTCTTCAAGCTGAATGTCGATTTCCCATTAAAAAAATTTAATGCTTTTTTGAAAGTTCATTTATTATAACATTCTGTGCATTTGTGTTTCGCCTGACAATTACAAAAGGACGCATGTTTCTAAAAATTAGTTTTTCTTTGCCAGTTACGAACAATTTGAGTATCAATTTATATAGACATATGCTTATTGATATGTCTTGATTTGTATAGTTTGAAACAAATGTGTAATTTAGAGTAAATATACTCGACAGTAAGTAATGTATAGAAGCAGGAAGCTAGTCGACACATTTTTGTTTGTTTATTATTTGGCTTTCTCTGCAGTATGAACCTATAATCCTATAATTGTATAATGCGTGATACACATGACCTATTAAAATGTATATTGTTATTGCTTAGAATTTCTTATGTTTGTTTTGTGTCTGTATTGCTATAACCAAAATTGATTTTTGTTTGATTTGCGATAAAGATGATATACTAACAGAAATGAGCATGATACAGTAAATATTTCCTCATACAATTTAGAGATGGTAAAATAGACCCTAAAAGCACGTTTTTATTTCTAAAAGCCAGACGCGTGTTTAGTTTACATAAGTAAAATTGTGAAGCTCAGATTAAAACAACTGGAAGCCGAATCGAATAAAAGATACCAAAACTATATGTCAAATAAGTATAGTTCGTGCCAATATTTTATGTTTCACATTTTGTCATAATCTCGGGCATGTGATTGCCTACTATATACAGTATGGATTTGTATTGTTGAAGCATTGCAGCGACCTGCAATAGTTTAGTTTTGTCCGTTTGTCTATAAAGAAGAGTTGTATTAGTTGCGCTTAAACCTCATCCCCTATTTTTATATTATATTATTTTGCCCAAAGTAGTACACCATATCCTGATAAAAAATAATTTCAGTTCTTGCAAATTCTTATCCAATAACCATTTTGACAAATATTTCATGCTTAGTGATTTCTCTAAAAAGTCATCAAATATAGTAGGTTGAAAATGACATAACAATTAACATACGAGTGCAGTATATTAAATTGTGTTGTGGTCACAACTTTATGAGACACGTCCCATTGTCGCTTTCTCTTCTAGGTAATTGACATAGTGCCTTTTGATGAATAATTATTTACAAATTTCATTAATAATGCCTTTATTAAAATATGTTTTCTTTCTGAAGTGTCTATATCCTATATGCAAGATAAAACATTAAAATTGCTATCATGTACCAAAAATTCAATTAGCTATTTTCCATAAATTGATGTCTGGGATGGTAATTTTATTAAGTCTTTGGGGAAAGCTGTGCTGCGGTAGTCGCCTTGTATTTTCTAAATACCACAACTAGTTTAGATTGTTCAAGTAGAATGATGTCATTTACTTATGAACAGCAATATCTCTGCTAATCGATCACATAATCAAATTGGTTTATTAAATCAAAGTGCCAAAAGACCTCTTAGAAGATTCTTTTTAGGGTAAAAATTCATAACAAGTCTGTCAGTAACTAATTTACATGACCAGGTCAAAATAATAAAAGTTCACCAACAAGTTAATCTCTAAACAAGGCCAAAGAAACTTTTCCTTTTCAAATATAAAACATTGAGGTTCGTTTAGCTTGATTCTATTCCAAAGTTACTACACTTGAATGAAGAAAAATAAAATGTTTTTCTAAAAGAAAATCAATATTTTACAATTCGACAAGTGTAAGTGGTTGTAACATATATTTTCGGGAAGAGAAGGAGAATTTAAAAAAATATCAAAATAATGAATCCTTGTTACCGCATGACGATAGCTCATACAGTATATTCATAAAATTAAAATTGTTATATTTGTTCTGGATATGTATCAATAAGCTAACGTATAGGATTCAATTTTTATTTAGGCTTTATTTTAATCCAAAATAGTACAAATACTCATATGCCTTCGTTTCATCAATATGTAGATCGGTGTTACTGTAGGTGTATAATAAACGAACTGTTTGTTGTCAGTTTCTTCAACCAATAATTATATTTGTTTATTGTTTTATTTGGAGTTTTTATATATTTTGTTGAGGGGGTGGGGGAGGGATGTGCTGTCAATACAATTGATAACTTATTGAAAGAACACTTTCCAATAAGAAGTTTTTGCAACAATCGTGAACATTTATATTCGTCTTTTTTTTTAGTGCATTTGCTTTTAAATGCTGTAGCACAATAATTAAGTTGTTTAATGAATATCATGTTTTAATTATTTGTAAACTTTTATTTCTAGGAAACTTTCAAAGTTCATAGTTGTTTTGATACCGTTATTTGGAGTCCTTTACATTGTATTTTCGTTTCTGTATAATCCAAAGTTGAACGAAGAAAGAGATGTAGTAGTCATGTATGCTGAAATGTTTTATAATTCTTTTCAGGTACGTTTAGTTATAATTCTCAAAAAGCAACTTTAGGTTAATTAAGATATCATGATTTATTAATTATAAGAAGATACAAACATACTTATCTTTAATTGTCATAGATTTAAAATGTCATCGATGAAATGACAAAATACCTTACTTTTCCTTAGTGCAAGAATATTCGAAAAGAGCAATAGATATAGAGTTAAACTTTAAATGCATTAAGAACCACTACAACATTACATCATACTAACAAGGAGAGTCAAACTGTTTGATTAAATCTTGATTAAGTAATCTTTTTAAGATTGAATAAAAAGTACATCGAATGCAGATCTCAGTTTTTAAAGAAAAACTATAAATCTTTACAATGTTATTTGACGTAAATTCATCCTTTCTAATTATTTATAAAGTGGTACTTTTATAGATTCGACTTAAGTACTGACTAATGAAATGATTGCGTTTGGTTGTCATGTTTTTCTTTTAAAATGAATCCTTCGACAGTACGTGTATTTTCGTTAAATTCTAATGTGTAAAACAAGTAAGGCGAAATATATCAATGGGAGAGACTTACTTATTTAGTCGAAAACAAACTGTAATAAAGCCTTTGTAAAAAACGAAATTCGACAAAAACAACAATCGTACAAAGAACAACCAGAGCATAGATCTTAAGACTGATAAACTCTAACCTAATCAAAATAAGATACTATAGAACACAACCAGAGCATAAAAACAGCGATGTTTAAATAGTCATGTTTTAATAGACCTTTACTTTGGAAACCTACAATTTATTTTTTCAGAAAATGTCAAACATACCATCTGCGCACAAAATAAACGTGAACCATACCCACTCTGCACACAATGAATTTTAAACATGCTCAATTCCTGTACGGAAAACGTAGAACATACATGTGAAAAAACTCATTATAGATAACAGGACTAAATTTTGTAAATACGCTAGACGCGCGTTTTGTCTACAAAAGACTCATCATTGACGCTCGAATCCAAAAAAGTTAAAAAAAAAAAAAAAAAAAAAGGCCAAATAAAGTAACAAATTGAGGACCAAAATTCCTAAAAAAAATAATACACAAAGACTTTAAGTAATGTAAAAGATTTATGTGTCCATAAACCTGCATACATTTATACTTGAATATTTGTCCTTTCCGATAGAACATGTTTTTTTTTATCTTTTCAGGGTCTTCTGTTGGCGATTGTATTTTGCTTCCTGAATGAGGAGGTACTTGATTTATTATGCTGTCGTAAAGGCAAATATATATAGTCTTTTCTTGGCTTGTAGATAAGTAACCTCTTTGTAAAGGCAAAAATATAACCAATTTTATTTGCTAATTGATAATTAAGCGGAATAAAAAAAATTAAGACAGCAGAGAATATAATTCTGTTTTAATTGGTTATTACTAACCGACTTAAATAAAAGAGTGAGCTATTAATACTGTAAATGCATGATGTCTCTAGTCTGGTCAAAGGGTCAGAGTGTCCTACTTAACTAAACGTTAAATTGTTGAAATTAGATAACTTGTTTTCGCGTTCAAAGAAATTTCATTTATGACCAATGCATGATTGGATATCATTTTTCTTATTGGTCAATGACTTTGCGGGTCAGCACGAGTTTACGTGTAAGTGCATTGTGGTCACTTCCTTTTATCATCAGCATTTGATGTGTTAACTTGTGATTCTTATCAAACAATTTGTTCAAAATTCCAACCCACAAAAAAGCTTGACGGTGGTGTAGATGGATGATTGCTAAGCGTCCGGCGAAACATTGAATAGATATTCAGGACTTGAACATGTTAATGTAATGTATCTTGTTTTGGTTTTTTTACCGACAAGGTTGAATAATGCTTTAGAAAACCACAAATACGGCCTAAAAATTGTAGTCATAATTGTTGTACTGTCACTTAGCAACAATGGCTATATGAAGATGGAGAACAGTGTGGGGATATGCAAATAGCAATTTCACTTCACAAATAAAGCTTTTATCAAACTATTTACAATTTATAAGTATGTGGTATATAATAAAAAAAAAAATAATAACTTTTTTTCAGATTCATGTAGAGATCCGAAAATGCTGGTACAAATATGCCTTAAGTCGAACCGACAGCACAATGTACACTCGTACAGCCATGCTGTCCACATGGCGTCACACCGGGTCACAGAGTTCTAGAGGACACTCAAATATCGATAATACACAGTCAGATATTTGTCTCAATGACAATGTTGGAGGAAGGAATTACAGAAATGGTGTCAAAAAGCCTAAATCTAAAATGGTGCCTAATGTAAGAATTCGATTTCAGTCTTCAGACGTAAGAAATTCACGAAGTTCGAGTAATTCGTCGCCAACACAGGACCGAGAGAGTCGTTACCTGAAGTTAGAAGAGGCTTATATCACACGTACTTGAAAAAACCCGCTCAGATAAATCTGCCAGAGGAGTAAATGCTATTTAATTACAGACGACTTTACAAAAAATGTAGGATTTGATAATAATTCAAATCACAGAGCAGTATTAATGGAATCAAGTTGTTTCTCTGTTAAAGATTGTGATTATGTTACAAGATAACACGTATTTGTTTTAAGAAAAATTGTCAATTAGAGTAAAACATATAATCATATTGCTTTCTTAAACAGATTGAATTATACTAAGTGATATCAAGATCTTTTATAATCCAGCGTAAAGTAGTTATTTTGTGAAAAACAACAAATTAAATGAATCACAGTAATGTAATAACATGGATACAATTGTAACAACTAAAATATTTAGTGATTCAAGTCATGCAGGGGGTGTGCTTTAAATGGTAATTAAATGCTAGTGTACAAAAATTTTAAAAGCATTATTTTTGTGAACAAATGTTTTGAAAATAAAGTATACAGAATAGCAATCTTTGTTCTATAAAGACATATTTTATATTTATGGTTGACAACTGATTATAGCAATTAAAACTCTATTGAAGTCACACCGTGACGACTAGCACACAAATGACTGTACAAAATTCATAAACATAGACACGATGTTTTCTAGTAAAAATGTAATATCTTTTTTAATTGCTTAAAAGATATCAGAAACTTTTTAATATTCGAAGTTATACAGTTTGTAGTGATTTAATAACATGTTGGTTAAACTTCTAACAAGGTGCATTCTTCGTCGATTTTTGTTAATATTTGCCATTCAGCGATGGAGGGAATGACGAAAAGTGGATTGAAGATAAGCTTAAATGTGAATAATTAATGTCACAGTTACTACCATGTTTTTCACCGGATACCAAATTGATATGTTTTTTAATGTTGTCTTTATTTTTGAATACTATGAGATTTCAGTGTAGTTAACCAAAAAATATGTTTTTTTATCGTGATTGTGGACATATATAACTTCAGGTTTATAGAAATTACAAACCCTAATTACTCAATTATATTCCATTTCGCATTTTTTGTTAGATAATTTATTACATCTCAGTTATGTCATATTCAGTTTCTATCTTTTGAAATCGAGTGAAGAGTCAATACATTTTTTGTATTTGCCGAATAGTTATCAAAGGTACCAGGATTATAATTTAGTACGCCAGACGCGCGTTCGTCTACATAAGACTCGCCAGTGACGCTCATATCAAAATATTTATAAAGCAAAACAAGTACAAAGTTGAAGAGCATTGAGGATCCAAAATTCCAAAAAGTTGTGCCAAATACGGTTAAGGTAATCTATGTCTGAGATAAGAAAATCCTTAGTTTTTCGTAAAATCCAAAGTTTTGTAAACAGGAAATTTATAAAAAATGACCACATTATTGATATTCATGTCAACACCGAAGTGTTGACTACTGGGCTGGTGATACCCTCGGGGACGAAACGACCAAAAATATAAAAATGGTCCAATCGTTATGTTAAGCTGATGACCTCTGTTCAGAATTGATGTCATTTTAGTCACGAGATTCGTGTTGATAAAGCTTTAGTCTATAGCGGTAAATCTGTCTTTGTTTTTGTTTTACATGCCGATTTAAAGTTATAATGAGATATATTTTTCGAATAAACCACTATAATTGACAATAACGGCCATTATCCTACCGGTTTTGCCAACGACCACATGAATCCGATTGTCCTTACGAAGTCGTTAATGAGTATTTTTATTATTAGTTTTATTACTACAAATAAGAATAAGTTCACTATTTTTACCGGTAAAATAAAATGCGTACTATATGTAGTATATATTCTATATAATATAAGGGAAAATGGGTTCTCCGATAGGTAAACATATAACATTATTTGATGAACAACCATATGCATGTCAGAGTAAATATAAGCGCGATATTAAGTTTAAATTCAGATTTTTTCTGAATTAGATAAGATAGGTATTACTTTTTTGATCCGAACACAAGTAAAACTTGAACAAATCAAGTGGAGAACTGGCTTAATGATGAAAGAGGTGCAAAAGGTACCAGAGGGACAGTCAAACTCTTGGATCGAGAATAAACTTGACAACGCCACGGCTAAAAAAACCAAAAACAAACAAATAATTGTACACAAGACACGAACAAAAACCTAAAGACTAAGCAACTCGAACCCCACCAAAAACTGTGGTTGAGCTCAGGTGCTCCAGAAGGGTACGCAGATCCTATTCCACATGTGGCACCCGTCTTGTTGCTTATGTTATTACAAACTCGGTAAATAGTATAATTCAATAGGTCACATTTCGTGGTGAGAAGGGAAGCGGATTGTAGTTACGTCATATGCGATATTATCTGTGTAACGGATATTCCATAACGTTCAACCAACTCGTGATGGCGTCCGTTTGATTTACAAAGGGATGATTTCAAGTTCACCATTTTGAACTATTGGTTTAATAGCTTTCTTTTGAGCAGCAACAAATCAGGATGGGAAATACAAGGCCGAGAATAAGGTATCAATTGGAAGATATATACTCCGTATGCCGGTGGGGCTGGAATGTTGCTACATAAAAATATTGGAAGCTTAAAGCATCTCTTTTGTCTGAAAGTTTAGTTGTCAACCGACCCTCATTGTAAATTTGCAGATGTAAGTCAAGATATGAGGCAAACTTAACTGTATCTGTTCTCTTCTTTATTTCTAGTTCGATGGGATAAATACGTTCAACATTGTCACCAAATTTTGTATTATTTAGTAAGAGAACATCATCTATATAGCGGAAAGTAAAGTTGAAGGATATTGTTAACTTTTTATATTTCTTTTATATGCATGTCAAAATTTCTAATGGTTTTGTGTCTCTAGGTTGCTGTCTATTTGACGTATATCTCACATATCTCTCTGTATTTTTTTTCTTCATGGACATTTGTAATTAAAAACTTTTTTCAGAATCAAAAATGTTTTTCTCAAAACTTAATTGACTAATGTCTTTGAACTTAACTTTTCTAACATATATGTAGTCTTGATAAGAATATAAAATATTGAAAACAACACGTTACAGTTGAATGTATTATTATTGGTATTTTACGAAATTTTCCTTTGATATTACTGATTGATAATTTTTTTATCAGCACAGTAAAGGGATAAAAAAAAATATAGCTAGAAACTAAGGGCACACGTGCCGTTGTCAATGAAATTAACAACTGCCGTTGTCAATGAAATTAACAACGTCGTCATAGGTAAAAAGCGATAAACATATCATCATTGGTGATCTCAACGAGATTGATTTTCTCGCTTGAGCTAGTACGGGTCAGATCAAAATAGTTTGAAAGCCAAAAATGTATGAAGTTTAAGAGCATCTAGGACCCAAAAATTAAAAAAGTTGTTCAAAAAATGGCTAAGGTAATATATGGCAGGGATAACACATTTCTTAGTTTTTAGAATAGTTCATATGATACATATGTAACTAGTAAGTAAAATTTACCACATAATTGATATTCATGTCAACACCGAAGTTCACTACTTGGCTAGTGATACCCTTTGTTACGAAACGTCTACTATCGGTGGTATCGACCCAGTGATGTAAATAGTTATCAAAAGTACCAGGCTACGTTACATCTACAAAAGACTGAGTAGCGATGCTCATATCAAACAATTGAAAGCCTGACAAGTATAAAGTGGCAGAGCATTGAGGACCAACACGTCCTAAAAATAGTGCCAAATATTTTTAGACATTCTGAGGATTTTCTTATCCCAGGCATAGATGACCTTATCCTTATTTGGAACCTTTTTTGGAATCTGATGAGTCTTATGTAGACGAAACGCGCGTCTGGCGTATTAAATTGTAAGCATGGTACCTATTATGTAATATATGCCTGGGATAAGCAAATCCTTAGTATTGCGAATAATTCAAACTTTTGCAAACAGTTAATAAAAATAACACGTGGCGTATTTTTTTGTGTATCTGAGTCTGACCATAACTTCTTTGTTGAAATTGAAACCCATATTGAAACACTATTGTGGAAAGGGTGTCTTCTTCATTAAAAAGCATTTAAGCACATCGCCAAAAAACTAAACGTTTGATTGAGTTGGCGTTTATCTTTAATCCAGAGAAGAACTTTTCAAATCGGTGTTAACCCCTCCTTTTTTGGCTATACTAAGTCTTATAAAGGTTGCACATACCACTACAGGGCGTTTAAACAAGCCAAACGTTAAAAACGGGTACGTTAATTTTTTCAGAGAACAAAATTAATGTTTGTCAAACTGATACATATCCAATGAATTTTTTTTCCGATAATCATGTGTGTGGGTCAATTTTTATAAAATTTTAATATTATTGTCAAAGGGTCAAAGACATTTTTTCGCCATTTTGTTTAATAAATTTAACGAGCCAAATCAATTTAAGTCAAGATGTGTGGTACCACCTTACCAAAGTTTCGATTTCATTTAACAGTCATCTATTTATTTCTAGAATGAAACTATTTACCTTCACATATTGACAATCACTTGATTTTCGTTACTGTTAATTCATCAATTTGTCAAGAACATTATAGATACAAAATAAACGACTTTATCAGGCTGACTAAACATTTATTTTGATTACTGAAAAACGAGCATTCAACTCTTAAAATCTCACGCACAAAATCATGCTGATACAATTATAAAGACAATTTTAGACTTTCTTTTCAATTTATTTATAAGTACATTTAACCTTTTATTCAAAGACGTTTTTGTGATTTATAATATAAAATGTTACGTTTTTAATAGTTACATCAAACAATTCATTCGGATCTACATATACGATTGTAAGCGAAAAATAGTGTATATATATAGTACAGTGTTGTCTTTGAATGCATACACGGGAAGGATTGTGCCTGATGTTCATATGATGAAATCATAATCTTTCAGTCAGTTTAATTGAAGTCTGGAGCTGGCATGTCAGTTAACTGCTAGTAGTCTGTTGTTATTTATGTATTATTGTCATTTTGTTTATTTTCTTTGGTTACATCTTCTGGCATCAGACTCGGACTTCTCTTGAACAGAATTTTAATGTGCGTATTGTTATGCGTTTACTTTTCTACATTGGTTAGATGTATATGGGGAGGGTTGAGATCTCACAAACATGTTTAACCCCGCCGCATTTTTGCGCCTGTCCCAAGTCAGGAGCCTCTGGCCTTTGTTAGTCTTGTATTATTTTAATTTTAGTTTCTTGTGTACAATTTGGAAATTAGTATGGCGTTCATTATCACTGAACTAGTACATATTTGTTTAGGGGCCAGCTGAAGGACGCCTCCGGGTGCGGGAATTTCTCGCTACATTGAAGACCTGTTGTTGACCTTCTGCTGTTGTTTTTTATTTGGTCGGGTTGTTGTCTCTTTGACACATTCCCCATTTCCATTCTCAATTTTATTGTACGAGCGATTTAACTATCAATGTAGCAAATCGTTTATTGTACAATTAGTGGAGCAGGATTCGCCTACCTCCAGGATCAGGGTCTGATATCAACCAAGTCTCTGAAGGGTTCATATTGCACAGTCTATCGTTTTCTCTGTAATGTTTTGTAGATTTACGTTTTTCTTTTTTGTGTTGGTATTGTTTTTCTTCGATTTATTGGTATTGAGCTTTAAGTATGTACTCTGCAATTTTTTCTTCTTCATCAGCGAATCTTCTTCATTTGAAACATTTCCTGATAATGATTGCCATATACAAATAATTATTATTAAGGTATAGAAGAGCTAAAAATTTCTAAATCATTTTGCCTAACATACAAATGATCATATGGCTATAAAATTACAAGGATGCGTGGTATAATTGTTTATAAATGATCCACCAGAGTTTAAACGACGACGAAATACTCCCAAAAGCAAGTATTCATTATTTTGCTTTTCTTATAATGACATAGATACACTGCAAAACTGATATTGTGATACTAAAACCAACATTTTATATTAAGTATGGCTAAACATTATATATTGTCTTTCAGATAATTATAAAAGTCATTTCAGAATAGTTAAAGGTAACCCTTTCGATTCAATATTTTAGATCAACTTGAAAAAGTAAAAAGACGCACCATATTCAATGGCAATATGTTGCACCGAATAACACGAAGCATAACATTCAAAACATTCGAATTTAAGTAGTTTCCACAACTTTATAATTTTGACCTTTAGAGTGCCAAAAATACTTTGGAAATTAACCCTACCTCAAATATAATTTGAGAAAGTAAATTATTTAATAAATCTTTCCAAATAACTAAGTATAGTGCACTTTTTATACTGTAAATAATACCGATTCATGACATTTAACACTCGGAATGCATGTTAGTAACATGTGTCTGTAACATTTTACATCCAGGAAACATTAATGCATTTTATAACTGTCCCCATGTATAGAACAAATGTGTCTTAAAAAGCTATATAGCGACATGGTCGAGATTGATTTTCTTAATAAACTCGAGTAGTCATTTTGTAGACACCACTTATCTACATTAAATTGTAATGAAAGTCAATAAATATTAAGTTGTATTGACTTTTATTTACGGGGATGATGCCGCTATCAGATGGGTTGTCAGTCAATAAAATCTCATTTGACAAATTTTCAAATGGGATAGACTGTCCCATTAATGTATTTTATCACAAGAAAAACAAGATCACCAAAGGTCCCATGTTAAGGTCTTGTAAGTATTTTTAGACATTTTAATGTTAACTAGATCCGTAAAGCTGTTTTGCCTTCACGATTCTTAATATCAAAATATGGATACAATAGTATGTACCAAAACAAATATACATCGAAGGACATTTCGACAACTGCTATTTTAATTTGAAAGGAAATACCTATCCTATTCTGGAAAATGTATATCGAATTAGAAAGGCAATACATAGCATTACATGAAATTTTATTTATTGTTTCTGAAAGGCAATACAAAGCTTATATGTTCGCAAATGCACTTAAATGTTCTTTCAAATCTTAAAGGACATATAAACGTATAAGGAGCTGTGATACTGATTATAAGTATATTATACCTTTGTAGAAAAAGTTCAGCGAATCATGGAAAATGTGTGTACGATATTTTCAAGGTATATTGAACATACCTCTGAAATAAATCATATGTGATAGGTAACGATTCGAGACTTCCTACCTTCCTGAGTGCTGAATGTTTGTATTACTGTCCTAATTGTTTGAAATAGTTAAATTTAAATATTCCACTATATCGGCAATGATAATGCTTATTTTTGTAATTTGCAATCACAATCGGAAATTCCGCTACTGATTTGTCTAGATTTTGCCGAGCAGCATCCGATTCTTGTTATGTTAAAAAAAATAATTATGAAGGGTTGAAAAGATTACCAGGCCTGGCGGTCCTAAATTTTTCGAGCATTAATTTTTAATTCAAACTCAGAACTCAACAAATAAAAAAAAGTGTAATTCGAGTACTGAGTAAAGCTTTATAACCAAGTACCCTGTTCAGATGCGTTTAGAGCCTGTACTTTCGACTGGACACTAAATGTTTTGAAATTCTGTGTTTTAGACCATACTTTGACCTAATATTGTTAACTTAAAATGCATTTTCCCTTGGAGGGAGACCTTTTCATTCACCTTATCGCTATTCCCGACTAAATCGAGAATCTGTCCCGTTTGAACTATTGACGTCACACAATCATCTCTTTTCCATAGTGGCGTTCATATTTTGTATTTTTACGTCAAATTTTTACGGGAACATGTGTGATGTACATTTATGGCGAGAAAATGGCTAAAAGGTGTATTGGCCTCGGGGTATTGGCACTTAGATCACCTGTTATATATATACAAAGTATCAAAAGACAAAGAAAAGAAAAACACGAAGAACAGACAACAATCAATTAACACAAATAAATATAAAAAGTACACACATCAACAAACAGTACGAGCCCATGAAAGAATTGGAGGTGAACTCCGGTGTTCTGGACATGCCGTGTTGCTAGTATTAGGTCATGTCAGTGAAGGAGGAATGACATATAATACAATTGAATGGAGATCATTAAAGGCAGTTGAAAAATCTGCTATCCGCAGAAAGTAAATAGTTTTCAAAGGTACCAGGATTGTAATTTCGTACGCCAGACGCGCGTTTCGTCTACATAAGACTCATCAGTGAAGTAACTGTCTACAGTATTTCAAAAGGTCATAAATGTGCTATAATTCAATCTGGGCATTACATGTCTAGTTGAACAGGATAAAAAAAACACCTCTCCAGCAGTTTAAGAAAAAAGAAATATTAAAGTGCAAGAGGTAATTATAGAGTCTTTGTTTCGTCTCAGAATTTTGCAAGTCAAATTGTTTTCATTAAAATTTTCAAATAGCTAGCTCGCCAAAATTTATGGATTTGAAAAATACGTAGAACAGGAAATGAGTTGGTGAGGCCATTGTTTCGGTAGTGGTCGATCTAACGGCTGTCGCATTTGAGGAAGGGTATGTCAAATATCTTTCAATACGAGCTTAATATTTTTTGTTCTTTTTAAAATATTTCCGTTTTTCTTTCTCTTTTGCATATGCTGCAACATCAATCGCGGCATGTTTAAGTTTCTTTTTCGGGTCTTTCATTTTCTATCTGATTTGATTTACGCTATGTCTAATTGACGATTTCCTTCATTAGAGATTACTAGATATATCTTTGCAAGCTAGTGAATAAACTTATCATAGATACCAGGACTAAATTTAGTATATACGCCAGACGCGAGTTTCGTCTACAAAAGACTCATCAGTGACACTAAATACCTCTTTGTATTTGCGTAAAATGAATAAAAAATATAAATAGAATAAAATACAACTATATTTATTGGATTGCTTAACATCCATATGCGGTGACATTTATTCTACTTCCCTTTCACTTCAATTGCCTTTTTTTTCTCTTTTAGCAATTTGTATGAAGTATTTTCAATTAATAAACATCATCATTCTTTAACATAATTGTGGTTGGTGGGAGTTAGTTCGACAAGTACATTCATAAAGAAGTAAAGAAATACATGCATTCACGTAAGAGATAATATTATAAAATCTAAATGATCCACTCTACAATCATACCACACCTTATGTGTATATATCCATTTTTTATTTCTTAAGCTTTCAAAGTTTGATTGCGTAAAACAATATTTCACATTAAGTACAGTTCAAACAACTCATTCCAATCCTATTTCTACCGGCCACTTATATAAAACAAACCACTGTTAAATGTTACAAAATACCCCAACGTACATATTTTATGGCCGTTGAATAAATTCAGCTCATTTCCGCATAATATTATTTTATTAAAAGGAGGACCAAAATAATAATACCCTATGAAAAACTAACTGTTTTCGTGGTAAACAATTCTTGCCCTGATTAATCATAATAATCTTCCTCTGCGAATATATGAAACTAAAATATATGCATATTTTTTTATTGATTCTGTTATCTGCGATTATTCCAAAGTTTGATCCCCAAATAGATTTACGATTAAATGTCACCAAGTACTTAGTCTAGTTTGTCCATCGTATAATTATAAATTGTGACATTGAGGTTTATTTTAATCATCATCATTATCATCATTGTTATCTTTAAGTTTTGTGGTTTTTGATTTTGTTTCGCTCAAAATTGAATAAACCTTAAACAAATGTGCGCTTTGAGTAGTATTTTTTGTAATTTTGCGTACTGATATAGAACATCCCATTTTAAACTTACAATCAACAAAACAATAATAACCAATATAATGAACCAAGCCATTTGCAACTGACTTCTTTCCTGTTTTCAAAACTTTGAATTTATCGAAAAACTAAGGATTTTCTTATTCAAGGCATAGATTACCGAAGCCGTATTTGATACAATTTTTTTTAATTTTGGATCCTCAATGCTCTTCGAACTTTGTACTTGTTTGGCTTATATAATAATAATATTTCGATATGAGCGTCACTGATGAGTCTTATGTAGACACAACGAGCGTCTGGCGTACTAAATTATAATCCTGGTACCTACAGTTTGTTTTGGTGGTGTGCAATTACATTTATCTTGCAGGTTAGTGAGCGGGTTGAGCGCTCATAAACATGTTTTGATCCTTCAAAGTCAATATGCACCAGGAACCTGAAATTCTGTGGTGGTCCTGGTTGGTTGTCAGTCATATGTGTTTGTTCAAAATAAGCCCGTTTTATATTTTTGTTTGCTGAATTGTTTCACATTTTGTCATGTCGAGGTCTTTAATAGGCGACTATATGGTTTGGATTTAACTCATATACTTGTATTTGTTGCGTTATATTCACGTCATTTTGAATTCTAGTGGATAGGTAACATTCATGCATGTACAACATCTCCTTCTTAGTGAAGTACACTTGATCAGTAAAATTGCAAATAGATATGTAAAATTTGTTGTTAGAACGATCACATGCTGAGAAAATCCCTTCATTAAATGTTTATTTGATAAATATTTATAACACTATCAGTTGTTGATAGCAAATATTTAAAATATATCTTCTTCTTAGCAGCTTAAAATGAAAAAGAAAAAAAATGAAAAGTTTCTTTTTTACAAACTTAACTAAAACTTTACAAACAAACTCTTCTTATTCATAACAAGGCAAAGATTAAAACAAAATGTGCATTAATAAGAAATTAGAAAACATGCTGTCAGTAAAAATTAAGGAAAGGAATAACGATATAAAACTAAATGCTATCGCAAACATGTCATAAAATTTGAAGGATTGTATTCTACTTGACTATACATTGTGTTATTTACAAATGCATATATCTTATCTTTCAATATATCAAACACAGCGTATAAAGTATAAAAAATACTCTGTTACATAATATTTATCATTCAATCAGTATCAGCCTTTATCGCTTGGCACTGTCTGGTGAATTCTTTTAATTTATACTTTCAGCAATATTTACAACGTAAAAACAGGAAAGACAGAAACAAGAATGCACATTTCATCACCTATCTGGATGTACCTCTGTGTGTATCAAAGACAAATGATATTTCAAAAGCTTAAAATCACGTTTACCATAGATTTGTTCCCCGTTTTTTTTTTATTACGAAGTCAAAAAAGCTAAATGTCTTTGGGTATTTACTTTTTTTCAGAAAAAACGCGGTAATTTAAGAGAAAATATAATGGTTTGAACTTCAAGATATAAACACAAAGCTTAGCCATTTTCATGGTCAAATTTCTTTCCGATAAATCATGATTAAAACATTGAATATTGTTGTCTGATTGTCACATTCATACCCAACAACTCACTTTGCAACTTGTGATCAGTTGAGATAAATTTTACAGCACTTTACCTCCCAACAAAGTGACAGCCATATCAGTTTCAAGTTGATAAAAACATCTACAGAGGAATCGTGATATGTTTACAAAACGGGTGTCTAGGTACAAGACTTACATTTAATCATGACCTTAATTCACTTTTATGAAATAAGTCCTCTTATGAAATACATGAAATTATGAACTTTATGCCTTTCAAAAGTAAAGCATATCCTCTTTTAGGAACAAAGTTTAACTGAAGTTCCTAGACTTAGATATTGTATTCCAATTCCTGAATAATTATATTCATCCTATATACTTCGTTTTAAATTTTGTACGCGTTATGTTTACAATAAAAAAGACTTGTCAGTTACGCTCAAATTAAACAATATAATAACGCGAAATAAAGTGCAATGTTGGAGAGCGCTATGGACCTAAAATTTTGAAATAATTTGTTTAATACAGGTGAGGTGTTCTATTTCGTGTTTATCGTTTCAAATTCTGCTTAAAATAATTAATAGCGCCCAATATATTGGGCATGAACTTGTATTTGCGTGTAAGCGCATTCAAATGGTTGGTTAGTCACCAAGAGTTGTAGAGTCTTTCCTATACCGGTACGTGTATGTATTACTTTTGAGAGAGTACCACAGTAATGACTGCAGTTTGTTTTGAGATAGTAACACATTGAAGACTGCTGTACCCATATTTTGACCTTTTTATTTATTATGTCTGTTTTGTTCACGCCTCGTTGTTAATATAGTGGAAGTTGATGCGACTGTTATACAAGTGAGAGGTTTAGCGCTATAAAACCAGGCTCAATCCACCAATTCATGAGAAAATGTCTGTACCAAGTCAGGAATATCTCAATTGTTGTCCATTCGTTTGAGGAGTTTTGTCATTTGATTAGGGACTTTCCGATTGAATTTTCCTCAGAGTGCAGTATTTTTGTGATTTTACTTTTTACGAAGGTATACTCTTAAAAAGGATCATAAGACATCTTTTTCCCAATCGTTATTGACTTTCTTCAAATTTCTCATCAAAGATAGGGTTAAAAGGTTCGTTTCGCACACTTAACAAGTGGTACGAGTAAGCAATATGCGATTTGACAAAATCTTTGAATACACTCACATATATGTTTGAAGGGTATGAAAAAGCAGATTATAGAAAAAAATGGCTATTACCACAATATTAGGAAGTCTCTGATAAATCTGGCTTTTTTTCAACGCTGGCTATTTTTATATTTGTATTTTTTATACATGTAATTATACAAAGAAGCAATTGTATATTGCTGTTTTGTTGACGTACATGTTCAGATATATACATGTACCCTTAATTTGATGGGTTTTCAGTTATTCTATTCGGTTCTGTTAAATTAACCCCACTGTTAAAGACATGATACGTTTCTCCATTTTGATGCCCTTTATACATAGATTTAAATGAAATCATAAGATACCAGGATTAAAAATTTATGTATTATATGAATTGTTTTTTTATCTATAAACTACAATAAATAAAATAAAAACAATAGAACACATAACAACACAGAAAATAAAACACCCAGCAAACACCAAATGTGATCTCGGGATCATGATTCACATGAGGTATCCGTCGTGTTGCTCATGTACACACAAGGTGATATATCTAATTTGGCAAAGTCACATCCGAAGGAAAGAGGCATAATTGTAATTATGATAATTGACACATGTCCGTCGTCATCTGTTAAAGTGATATAGAATTTGGATCCTTAATGCTCATCAACTTTGTACTTGTTTGGCTGTATAGATATTTTGATATGAGCGTCACTGATGAGTCTAATGTAGACGAAACGCGCGTCTGGCGTACTAAATTATAATACTGGGACCTTTGATACCTATATTATATAACGGTCAACCAATTCCTGATATCGTCTGAAAATTTAACGAAATGATTATTGAGTTCAACTTTACAACTTTGAACTCTTGGTTTAATAGCTTCATCTGGAGCACCAACCCTCTAACAACGAAATCATGTTAGGATATATATACCATGGGATATTGTATCAACTGGGAGATACATACTAAATATGTTAGCGCTGCTAGAATGATGCTACATAGAAATGGAAAGTTTACAATTTGCCAGTAATAATGAAAACTGTTTTTGAATGAAGATTTCATATAAAATCACGTTTTTGCGTACTGCGAGTAAGTTTAATGAAAATATGGTCTTCCTATAATTTTACCATAATTTCTAAAATGTAGCCTTACATGTATCTTTCTTTTGAAGAATAATAGTGAAAGTATAAAAACGAAAATAAGTATTTTATTTATCTTATTGCAATTCTTGAAATTAAAGTATCAGTATCAGTAATTGTATATAAAGGGCATTTTGGGTTTGATAAATTTTTGTTTTTTATAATGGTAAATCATACTTTATTGTTATTTTGACATTTGTTAATTTATTAATTTTGTTTAATTTTTTTTACCGATACCTTAACCCGGTATCGTTGACCATTAAGAGTTTGGTTAGTACTTATTAGTTTACTTTATCTGAAATTGGATATATTTATAAATTATCATATATATCATATCAATATAGAAGGATACATATATTTATAAAAAGTAGGTTAATCGTTTTATTTAATGTTAGGTTACTTGAAAGAGGAATTTTAAAAATATTCATTATTCCAAAGTAAGTCTTGTAATTATTTGTGTTTATCGTGCAAAATTGATCAGGATAAATGCGATACAGATATAATAAATTTGTTTTTTTTTAATGTTTCTTATTTTTATTAGTAATATACCCATAATTCAATAAAGCATAACAGTTTATTTGTTTCATTTTTTATGAAATTGTATATCTTAAAGAATTAAACACACTATTGAATTAAACGAAACCATTATATTTGTTGAAAATAATGCACGATCTGCACTAAGATGTATACATTTCATAATTTTTTATAATTCTGGCACTGCTGGATTTAAAATGAGATCCATTATGCTCTTTCTGATTTCTTAGTATTACTTGCAAAGTGTTTTATACATCTCCAGGTTTATTTCTCCATGTTTTATGCATAAAAAAAGTGAATAAAACCGGAGAGAAGTTATTTTAAAATTGAGTCATCCATATAACATGATAAAGAAGTGATTTTGTCGAGATGAAAATGTTAAAAAAAATGAGTAAATCTTTATGTAATGACCCCTTTAACATATTTGAAATAAAGTGCTGCTGCAGGTTTTTTTTATAAGTTTGAGTAAAAAAGTCCCAATAGTAGTTCTGGACACCTAGAAGGTCATTAATTATTTTAGTTGCATTACTTTTTTGTTTACTCAACCACGAGACAACTTTTTAATTTTCAATTTTTTGAAATACAAAGGCTTTTCTACCTCAAGCATAGATTACCTTAGCTGTATTTGGCAAAACATTTAGGAATTTTGGTCCTCAATGCTCTTCAACTTCGTACTTTATTTGTCCTTTTTAACTTTTTGGGATTCAAGCGTCGCTGATAAGTCTTTTGTAGACGAAACGCGCGTCTGGCGTCTATACAAAATTTAGTCATGGTATATATGATGAGTTTATTTTTAATTATCAAACTGAATTTCTAAATTGAATGTTGATGCAAATTTAAGACATATATACTATTAGAACATATCCCCCCCCCCCCGGTTGTGAAGTCGTAACGAATAAAGTTAACTCTAAAATTAATTTGATTTCCTATGCACCTATTAGACACTGTCACCTGTATTCATTTAATTCATGATTTCAAAAATAGTTTGTTTACCACATATACAGGAAAAACAGAAAGAAAAAAACACTATTTTTTAAACCAAAGTAGTAGCATCTCGAATGTTTCCACCAAAGACAAAAGAAATAGGTCACAAGATGTAATATAAAGTTCGCAGCTGGTAATTTACCATTTTTTTGGGAGTAGAATTTATTTTAAGAAGCGTAAAAGTTTAGATTTCAATTAGTACCTAAAAAAATTTAAAACTGACATAAAAGTGAAATGAAAAGTCTTCAACACATATTGATATTGACCAATATACACTGTCAAATTTCTCTTCGACACTTTACAATTGAAACAGTTAATACATTTGCATGTTTGTCACATTCATAACTTCAAAAATATACCTTATTCTCACATACGGACATTCAAATCCGGTTTATAGACGCAAATGTTGTATTTCAATTTTATTTGCATGAAAATAGACTTCATTTTGGTTGAAAACACATCAACACGAAATACACCCAAACTTAATGAGAATATGGTCTGGCTGTATTTCACTATAATTTCATATACTCAATTTAGTCCCACAACAGAAGTTCATTATTGCTTACTTAATTAGATAGATTTAGTAGATTCAAACTTCGGTTTTGGAAAAAGATAAAGAATAAAATCTACTTTTAATGTCAAGTTGATTTTTAAGGCACTTTAAAAATATTTATTTACATGAAAGATACTGTCTCCCTCGTTCTTTTGATTTTTATTTTCAGATATAGTGGTTTACCACATAAAACAGGAATGATAATTAGGATAAAAACGAACGTACTCTTTTAAAGCATACTTGTACTTTATCACATCTCGGATGTTTGCATAAAAGACAAAATATTTAAGTCTCACGCTTTTATATACCGCTTTCTTTGGAAAGGGATTTTTTGTTAAAGAGTCGAACAGTTCAGACTTCTTTTATAACTTACTTAAATAAATAATACTGACATAAAAGTGCAAAGTAAATGTCATCAATTTCAAATATTAACACAATATGTGATAAATATACAGTTTCTTTTCGATACTTCATGATTGAAATATTTAATTCGTTTGTTTGTTTATCACATTCATTACTTAACCTATTCATAAAAGTAATGGGCTAAAATAGATAGTACAGTGCTTTAACCCCTAGCTATATCACATATCAAGTCCAAGATGATAAAAACATCTTCAGCAAATCCGTAAGATGTGTACAATACGTTTCTACAACTTTCAAAAGTACACCTTATCCTCATATATATGGACATTTAACTTAGGTTTATAGACGCAAGTATTGTATTTCAATTTTTATAAGAATGAGAAAAGACTAGATTTTTGTTGAAAACACATTAAAACGAAATGCTGTCAAACTAAATGAGAATATGGTCTGACTGTCATTTCACTATGATTTCATATATCAAATTAAGTCGCACAACAAAAGTCAATTTTTTTAAATTTTCAAGAATAGTGATGAAAAACATAAAAAAGACAAATTCATGTTTTTTTTTTGTCAAAATAATTATGTGTTTGTCCTATAACCTACTGACACCAAGTGCTTTGAAGAGCCTTGAAATAGAAGAAACATTTTTATACATTAAGATGGTATTAAGTTTATTTGAGAAAACTTGAACGAGGAATTTCATTAGATTATTACAATCTTACATAGTTTCCTTACTTTTTTAAAAATACATGATGCCAAATTTATCAGGATTAATAGGATACAGATTTAGAAAGTTGGTTTGGGTTATTTTATGAATTTTATTTTGTTTGCAATAAAGATCCCATTATTCAATAATGCATATAACAGTTGAAATGTGTCGTTTTTATGAATTTTTATATCATATAAAAGAGTTCAACACAATATTCAGGTGAATTCAACCATGATATTTCGTGTGAAAAAAATGCATGATTTGAACTTTCATAAGTACTTATTATTCTTGTTCTAGATCTGCGGGTTTGAAAATGCGATCCATGTCCTCTGAAGAATTTCAATTGAACATCATTTTCATTTGGTTCGAGCACGGTTTGCGATAACCGTGAAAGTAAAAGTATCCATAATGATTCTTTATTTTTTTTTTAAACGGAAGGTTTTTTAAATATTCAATATTTGCATATATATATTGCCATATGAATTTTTAAGCATTAGGTTTGTAACATACAAAATAAGTTTACAATATAAGTATTTAAAAAATATAGGTTCAAATGCGATAAAATTGGCTAAATATTTTGTAAGCTAAACAAATTCAGACCACGTCTCGAGACACTCAAACCAACAAAGTAGATGTGATCTGACTGCCAATGAAACAACTATTATCTAGAGATCAGCATTACCTTTTGACGAATGCAAATGAAAGTCTTCAATTTTTTCACAGACATGTTTATCCATAAATCATGTACGAAAAAATTGAAAACAACACGTTTATTAATTTCTTGTGGCCAAATATTTTAATACATTAAGAATTACTTCCCATTCATATATTTAAAGTCGTTGGACAATTTAAATAAAAGTCAAATTAGGTATGTCGTTTAATTCGACAAAAACAATAGCTTTATTCAAAAAGATCATTTGCTAAAAAAATAACTATATGACAAATATGTTAATGCGTGTAAAATATCTTTTTGGGTAACTGAGTAAATTAAACTATAATAATGTATTGCGCATTTGTATTTTCACCCAAAATTTCGTTAAGTGTCATGTTTAGGACAAATATGTAGATTTCGACACAAAGTTTTGACTGCAAATTCACAAGTAAACTATCAGCACTAGAGTTTTTCAGACTAACGCTGCTTGTTTCTTTATCAAAAATTTTAACAATTTTATTATTACTGTCTTCTGAATCTGACGGGGGCCAATTTTTAGCTCTTTAAATCTTTCTCGTTGTGTTTGACATAATGTCCTTCTTTTAAATTTTATTGAATTAGCTGATTCGAAGCTGACACAGTAGATCAACGATACGAATATTTTTTTATTATTTTGAACAACCGTTTTGTCATCAGATTTTGCTTAACTTTAGTCATTTTTTAGTTTTTAATGCTTTCTTACTTCGTTATCGTCTTCTTTCCTTCAAACTGTTTACATTCAAATTTCAGTAAGACATGTTATATTGTCGAAAGAGCGTCCGTTGTCATCAATTTTAAGACTGATGTTTAAGTTGGCTTTTCTTTAAAATATCATGCATCATCCATTCCAGTAACTCTGTTTTATATATATACTACATGATATGGTATTTCAGAGCTTGCGAGTCCTATCGTGATTCCCAAGATAGAAGATGAGAAGATACAAGAGAGAAAGGGTTCTGTGTTGTAAAGTTGAAGTCATTCCTTACGAATTTCATGAGCTTGTTCAACGTTACGGAATATATATGTCATAAATGACCACGGCTATCGTCTTATAGTCGGAACAACAATTCTGTTTTCTCTTCTTGGAATTTGACACCATCAAATATGACAAAGCAATGTACTTACTAATAGTAACACGACAGGTGCCACTTATATACCAGAATCTGCTCAAACCATCTGAGATCAACCACTATTTTTGTTATATTCAGTCTAGATCGTCCGCGTTCTTTTAAGTGTTTTGTTATCTGTTTTGCCTTCTCGCTTCTCGCTGTGTTTCATGTTCATTAAAAAGTAAAATCACAAGAAATACCGAACTCCGAGGAAAATTTAAAACGGAAAGTCCATAATCAAATGGCACACTCAAAAGTTCAAACACATTTAACGAATGGCTAACAACTATCATAATCCTTGGTACAGGCATTTTCGTATAAAGAAAATGGTGGATTAAACTTGGTTTTATAGCTAGATAAACCCCTCATTTGTATGACAGTTGCATCAAATTACATCCGTATTCGATTAAATAGTGTTGTCAGTTTCCATCGCCGTGTTAGTTTTTAATGTCCCTTTTGTATCTTCAGCTTCTGTGTCACTATAAAGGCGGCAAGTATTTAATATTAACTAAAAAATTTACTTGATAGTGCTTAAAATATTCCTAGTCGTAGTCTAAATCTTCTGTTTTTATAATCCAAATTCGTTAAATGATATCTAGCCAAGTTTATTTGAATTTCATCCTCCAGTCAAAAGGGGAAGAGGGGGAGATGCCAGAGGGACATTCAAACATACAACAATCGATTGCGTTTTAATTAGACAAATTTAAAGGCCTTTGTTTTCCCACAGATAAATTAATGACGAATAATCTACCAACTGAGTGTTTAAAAGATTATTGGATTTCATTTATTTTGTTCAAAGAGCGATAATGCATTTTCAATCTTGAGAATTAAGAGTGAAATACTTTGGAACTGATATATATGTTTAAGAGTAATATTAGGTTTCAAACAGAACCACGAATTAGTATACAGTATAAATATAAATGTTTTATTGGTGCACTGAAATATTTCAGTAAACAAAACTTCTCCGTGATTTATTGTATTGAAACCTACTTAACAAATCATCGATATCACGACATTACACTGAATAATAAAATGGATCAGTATTAAAAAAACGTCTTTTATACGTTGCACGCGTCCGAGGCGCTTAAATGTGTTCTATTTCATCAGGAACAATCAACGCTGAATATTTTAAAGTCTAATTGAAGTAAATTTGTATATCATTAACAAATCAATGACTACTGTCAACTGTATTTTTTTTATTTTTTGGGGTTTTTTTTTTACATTTATTGATCTAATTAAAGGCAACAGTAGTACACCACTGTTCAAAATTCATAAATCGATAGAGAAAAAAACGAATCCGGGTTACAAACTAAAATTGAGGGAAACGTATCAAATATAAGAGAGCTACGACACAATAGAGACACAACACCGAAACGGTCCACACATAGAAACGTACTATAATGTAACAATGGCCATTTTCTGACTTGGTACAGGGCATTTTTTGAAAAAATCGTGGGTTGAACCTGGTTTTGTGGCATATCAAAACCTCCACCTCAATGGCAGTGATAGTTATAACATTAAAATTACAACATTACACGACAGGGTTACAATACATAAACAGATAAGTGGGAGAAAATATAGAACAGAGAAACAAACGAATAATAGCCATCCAAAGGTAACAGGTTAAAAATATGTTTATTCACCAGACGCGCGCTACGTCCACACAAAACTATGCTCAGATGTAAAAAGTTTGAAAGCCATAACAACTACCGAGCTAAACTCAGTTCGGTCACACATGCTCAATGTGTCAACTAGATTTGAGACATATTCATCTGTCTGTGAAAATATTCAGAATATGTGGAAAGCATTTCAGTTTGGTCTAACTCAAACTTCTAATGATTATGGAATTAATGATCATCCATCTTTTTTGCGCAATAAGAAAGCATTTTAAAAATCTTTATTTCGTCAAAGTTTTAAATATTTGAGTTTTCTTTAACTATTGGAAATAACTTGTCAGACAACGCTGTTATTCCAATTCCTCCTTTGTTGTCTAGCACATTTCGTAGTATCTAAATTTGACGTATATATCTCGCAGTTGTTATCATTGAATCAATGGATGTAAATGGTTATTGCTGTTATCCCTTTTACAATTTTACAGAAGTCATCATGATTTGATTGACTGTCCTGGCATTTCTATATCACACATGACCATGGATGTGTCCAACTTGTTCTCCTCAATGCTGATGTTAAAACTAAAAACAAAGTAAACCGCAAGTATTTATTTTAATTTTGAAAGGAATGAAAAAGTAAACTCAAATTTATTTATGTATTTCTGTCTTTTTGTTGTTCTTGCATTTATTTGTACTTTTTTCCCCGTAATGTTATATTGTAAATTTAACGGTATATTTAACATTGTCATACAGTGCATATGTTTTGGCTAGCCACAAAACCAGATTCAATCCACCATGTGTTACTTATGTCGTATAACAAGTCCGGATTATGGCAGTTTTTATCTAATAGTTTATTTATATGTATGTTGCATTGTCATAATTGTTGTTTGCTTTTGTTGCATTTCTTTCTTCTTTTTTTTTCGCTGTTTCCTCTTGTAGTTGAGGTGTTTCCCTCCGTTTAAGTATGTTCCGGATTTGTTTTCTCTCAATCGATTTATGACTTTTAAATACAAACGATCACGATTAGAGGCAAAGTCTTAAATGAAATATTAGAACGTATACGATATAAATACATATTTCTATTTGTCGAAAATTGTGACATTTTGTATTAAGGGAGAAACTATTTAAATCTGACGGAAGGCTATGGGTTTTTTTTTATTACAAAACATCTGATTTCAAACTTTAAAAAAAAGTTTAATATTATCATTGATAGTTTTTCATAATTCCATAATAGATTGGTGTCCTCAACAGTTTATAATCATTTATAAAAATTGTCTGAGGAAAACAATGTCTGCGAAAAGTTGTACGGCGAAAAATATTTCATGGGGGACAAAAACGTCGCACGATACTGGTGTCACATAGCGTTACACACCTAAAAATGTTAGCCACAATAAAAACGCTACAGAATGCACCTTTTTTTCGATAGCTTTCTAAAATAAGTTTTGACAGATTTTATGAGCGAAAAACGTTAAGAACTGCTAAATAAGATGCATTTTATTTAATTAGATGATATATTTTACCGATGTACGCTTATATTAACACATTAAAAATACAGATGTAAGTTGGTTTGATGTACACTTTAATTACAAAAGCAATCGATTTCTGTTTAATACAAGACACATCGCAAATTCGCTCGTTTATATACCTCAAAATGTCGAGGCGAATGAACTACGGTATGTTAGCATGGCAGTGTCATTGAGTTCTGCACAAACACAAACAAGGAAATCAGCAGGAACAATTATAGCTGTTTTCTTTACTATTTATTTATATTGTAGTGGATCTGCCCGTCGATCATATAACAATAAGTTCCGGATAACACATTATTACGATAAGTACAATAATTCTCTGAAAATAGATAATTTTCAACCAGAAACATTAGAATAGGGTTTTGATTTATATAAATGTTTGAACGACCACATTTATATGGCTATATTTCATTTTTGTTGTGTAACCTACATACAAATGGAAGAAATGTTTAAAGCTGTTAACCCAATACTAAATACATGTTTGAATTAAGCGTCCAAACGTATTTTGATCACACCAAGTTTTAAATGTAAGGTGCAAGTCCACTGCGTCTTTCTTTGTCACATTGTTGCACGTAAAAATGATTTAAGTTATATGAGCCCACTATTTGAACGCTAACATTCGAAACTTGTTACTTTCATCGTGCAAACAAATTGTTCTCATCTCATACATGTTTTGTATCATATTATAAGAATGTTTTGCTTACCATATAGCAATTGACAGATAGACTTTAAAACAACTCTGTTTGCTTTGATCGCTCAGTTATGGCTCTATTGATAAAGTTTTGTTTATCGACTGTCGTTTTCTCAATATTGTGAAGGAGAAGCTCGACGAAACTAGTTTAACAAGGTATGTCATGTTGGCCGCAATGTACAATGATCAAGTTCAATAATGGTGATTTTGACTTTTACCGTTCAGTAGTTATGGTTCTTGAAAGATCGTAAAATGGCGTTCCCAGTCGTGTCCATTCATTTACTCATGAACTGTTCTACCAAAGCTTCCCATATTTTAATATGTTGTTACTGATGACTAAATGGAGGTCAAGTTCAATAATGACGATTTTGACTTTTACCGTTCAGGAGTTATGGTTCTTGAAAGATTGAAAAAAGGTGTTTCCAGTTGTGTCCGTGCATTTTCTCATGAACCATTCAACTAAAGTTTTTCAAATTTTAATATGTTGTTACTGATGACAAAATAGAGGTCAAGTTCAATATTGACGATTTTGACTTATACCGTTGAGGAGTTATGGTTCTTGAAAGATCGTAAAATGGTGTTTCCATTCACGTTGTTGCATTTACTCACGAATCATTCAATCTAAGCTTTTCAAATTTTAATATGTTGATACTGATGACAAAATAGAGGTCAAATTTGATATTGACTATTTCCACTTTCACCAATCATCAGTAATGGTTCTTGTGATATTGCCAGGACACAAATAAATGCTAATAAATCCGGTTTGCTGTCGTTGTGACAGCCTCTTGTTCGTTTTTGTTTGTTTTAATACCAATATTATCAGTATTTACGTTTCAATACTATTTTACAAATATTTTATCATATTCCATCCAAAATTAGAGGCTGATTTTTTAAGTTTTTGTGTTGCAATACTTTTTTCCATGTGTATATGTTCCGGACCATATGAGTATCTGGACCATACGCGTATGGTCATGACCATATGGGTATATACTCATATGGTCCGACCATACGCGTATGGTCGGACCGTACGCGGATGGTCGGGGTAATCAACGCGTATACTTTTAAACTCTTCATTAGGTGTGACCCTTCTGGTTATTACGTCACTAAAATGTCATTTTATTATATATATTAAAAAAACTTATTTAAAAAAAAAAGTTTCACACAGTTAATATTAAATTTACCTACTATTTGTAAGTACAATTATAAAAATATGCCAAAATTAAATGAACATATTGTACAAGGAATTTTAATGTTTAAAGTAGGTGACATCACCGGCAAGGATCATGATATTTTTTAAAGATCGTGATATTTTTTAAAACATTTTTGATAAGTAAAATATTAAAAGTGTATGTTTCTTTATTTTTTTCTAATTTTTTTCTATACTTCTATTTAATCTTAATTATAAGACGGTAAACTAGCATTTAAGAGCCATGAAATAGCCACTGCCTTGATTTAAATTGATCTGTGATATTCATTTTACGATATTGGAGATCTACAGTTTCTCAAAAACACCGTAGACACCTCACGAATTGTCCGAGTAAAAAATACAAAAGCATACATGAATACAATTAGCGATGAAAACTAAGATCAACTGACTGTGGCATCAATATTTAATGTTTTTGTAGCTTTTGACATGTAAAATTAATACATTTTTTTGTAAACACATTTGTTTTTAAGATAAAGTTTATTGTATTATTTCTATTGTATATTTAAAAAAATACCTTTATGGTCCAAATACTCATATGGTCCGGCCCGTTAATAACCAAACGAGAATAATACTCATATGGTCCGACCATACGCGTACCGTCGGACCATACGCGTATGGTCGGACCATATGAGTATACGCATATGGTCATGACCATACGCATATGGTCCAAATACTCATATGGTCCGGAACATATATATATATTGCCTTTTTTTTTTAATTCTAGAATTTTATAAGATTTTACTTTTGAATAATTTTGATTTATTTTTTTAGTTTATTCAGTTACATTTTTGTTTGTTAAACATACATTTACATGTCTAGTGATGAAAAAGTTTGAGTAGTCAAAATAACGTGTAAAACATAATATGCAGTGCCTAGAGGAAAAATGGATGTTTTGTGCCAGTGTACAGATAATGCACTTAAAAATATATGTTTTCTAAATCTCGTGAACTTAAGGTTTGAAAACCGGTTATTTGTATTCTATAACTTAATCGAAAATTTATTTGTGAAGAATCACCTAATAATGGTTCGTTTGATCACGCATTGAGACTTAAGAATAGTATTAAAGATACAGGGGCCAAATTAAAAAGTATGAATTACAAGGCCGTTTTTTCGATTTTGAGTTTCCATCTCTCCGTATATTGTCAATTGGAATAAGTCATGTAATGTACATAAATGCATACAATGAGAACCTGCTAAAACTTAATTCCATTCTACATGATTTGAATAATTTTACTACATAATGTAATCATACAAATCATGTTTTTATCCGATTTACGCCTTCTCCTTTACACTCTTACGATTGCGTACAAAATTGAAGATGTTTGTACAACAGATTATTAGACGGGAGAGGCATTTCCAGTTTTCATTTGTACAGAGATATGATAAAGTGGCGTTCATAATCTTTATTCATTGACAATCATACCACATCGCCCTATTGTTATAGGTACATGTTGTAAAGACAAATGAAGTTGACTAAACTACATGTATTCGCATTTCTTTCCACATGGTCTAAGCACAACTGTCACTGTACCACTTCTGCCTCAAATAAAAAGAGATTGTAAGCAGAGTCATATATCAATGCTAAATTTAATCATGCCATCCTCCTTTCCACAAAAAGCGCATACGTCGAGTTTGGCAAATGAACTACCATGATAGAGTAACTAACAGGATAAGCGCATGTCAGTAATTGTCTCGAAAAATATTTAAGCATTATAACATAACTAATATGAAGAGCAATCCGTTCAATAAATCATGATGAGATGTGTAGTCATATTTTGGAATACTAATAGATTATCGGTGATCATCTCAACGAGATTGATTTTCTCGCTTGAGCTGGAACAGCGAATCGAGTTGAGATGACCAATGATAATCTGTTTATCGCTATTTTACCGTGCTATGACGACGTTGTCAATTTCAATGTCAATTTCGTTAGTGTAGTGTAATTGCCCCGTAGTTCAAGGGGGTTTCCCCAACCTGTCACAAGGGTACTGGTACATCACCGAGGGATCCGAAGGGACACATGACATGACGTAACAGTTGGGTACTTCCAGCCTCTTCCTCGATGACATCTCTCTCTCACCACGGAACGAGCAAGGCAATGCGCCTGACATCTGGGGCTAGACGAGGTTAGCTGGGACTGACACCTTCTGGGAAGGTAAGGGCACTCTAACACTAAGCATAGCTTGTATCAACCCCTCGGGTAACCATAGAGCTCAGCGAGACAGGCCAAATAACACTTTACTGGTAGTTGCGGGTGGTTTAAATTTTGGTGATGTAGGGAATTGGACGCCATTTTGGCATCACTCAAAAATTTTGTGTGCCTTCAGTCAAATCTAAAAATAAGTATTTTGTCTAAAGGAGACAAACCGGGTCCGGTGGTATACTTTCTAGTTCAAAGTCAGTAGAAATACATCGTTTTGTATAATTTTTGGGCTGAGGAAAAACTTTTTGAAAATTTTGCTTTAGTGATAGCGAGGTCACGTGAGCGGCGAGATTTGGTCGCCATCTTGGATTCTGTTTACAGAATACAGAATAACAAACGGATGTAAACAAATACAAGAGCAGTTTGCTTTTATAGTGTTCCGTGTATATCTTATTTTTGACTTGAGTTTTTATTGAATAAAAAAATATTGTTGATCCGTGTATATACATGTGTATGTAATTTTGTGAATTATATTGAATAAAGTGAAAGTCACTATGCAGGGGTACATGATCAATATTAACACCTGTCCTAAGGTAATACTTACCTGCATACCTGGTATAGGGGAGGCCATAGCAGGAAGGATCATGGATATAAGGGCAAAAGGTATCCACATTGATAGAGATGTTTTATTCCAAATTCCACACTTGAGAGTGACAGAAGGTATTCTGGGTATAATTGATTTTTCACGAAGACCAAGAGCTGAGCTCAGGGAAGCTGTCCGTGACGGAGCCTGTTCTGTGAGTATGTTGCCTCCAAAGCCTGATCATGTGATTGTTGATATGGAACCAGAGGAGTATCCTCGTTCAAGTTTTAAGGATACATGTATTCAAGATGAGGTAGAATCATCTTGCTCAGAGGATGGAGCCTGCTCCAGTCTTGAATGGGACAAACATCGCCTGGAACAAATAAAAAGTCGTTCTGAACATTTAACTATGTTAGAGCAGTTACATTGTGAACCATTACAGGAGAGCCTTTCTTCAGAGAGTTTGAACTCAGACCTGAGTGTTTGTAGCAATGAGTATCATACTCAACCACCAAGGATCAACATGGTTGCACACCCTCAACCAGACAGTCAACAGGACGGTGATGTCCCATATGACAGAATGTTCATACCGCTTAGCCAGAACTGGCATATTCAAAACCCTGTAGTCGATCAACAGGAAGATTGCAACCATCAACAAGAGGTGCAACAGACTCCGCCTAGATATAATAGCTCTGATTATGACCAACAACCAAGGTTCTTACATACATCTACATCTGACCATGTTCACTTTTCACCAAGTGTACAACATGAGCACCACTATGTCGACCAATATCAACATGGCTTCAATAGTCTTCACCGACTGGAAGTCAACAAGAGTCAACACAGAGTGCAAATGCAACATAAAGTACAATGCCTACAACAACGGCTAGACCAGCTTCAACAAGGGGTCATTAACTATGCACAGCTTGTGCAACAACAACATCTAGCTGCAGCACCGGTTTCTATACCTCAACAGCGGCTACAACAACAGGTTAGTGAAGTTGTTCATCAAAAACCAAATTATCCAGAACCAAGGTTTCAACCACCAAGTTCTGTACCAGAAGTTCAACAACATAAGATGATTGGTCACCCAACTTCTATGTATCAACCTCCTAGAGGAGAACCACCGCCACAAGCACCAACAAATGTAATGCCTTACAACCATCAATACATACCTGGTTTAACGTACCCAAGTTTGGGTCAGTCACAACCATTACACGTGCCTCAGTTACCTATGCCTGGCACACAGCAGCAACCTCCACCATCAGGAGCACCTCAGCTGCATTACAACCAACCTTCAGCAAGACAGAAGGAATTTAATAGTGATTACTATGGGAGACAAGAAAGAAGTGATCCTAGACATAAATATAGAGGTGATTCTGACATGTCAAATGTTTCAGCATACCGCCAGCCCAGAACAAAGCGAAGGTCAGAACCTGAGTACAACAGACCTCATAAGAATCAACAGCGTGATTTCTCACCTTTAAGAAGTGTAAGGAGTTTTCCATTACACCGTAGTCGTTCAAGTCCTAGAAGGTCTAGTGACTCCCGATCAGAATCTGACACAGATGGTCAAAGTTCTGAAAGCAGTCAGGAAAGTAGACAAAAGGAGAAAATAGAGAAAAGATAATTTCTGTCCTCGATCCCGAAAACGCTCCGCTATAATGGGAAGGGCAACTGGAAAGCCTTTTATACCAAGTTTTCTAGTTATGCTAAAATGGCCGAGTGGACAGATAAACAAAAAAGGGAACAGCTCTGCTGGTACCTAGATGATGCAGCCAGTGAGTATTACACCTTAATCCTAGAAAATATCAAAACAGCAAGTTTTTCTGATAGTGTATCCAATATGAATAAGAGATTTGGTCATCAAGAATTGCCAGAAACCTCACAGGTTCAGTTCCAGACAAGTGCCCAAGGAGAAAAGGAGACCTTGGAGGAGTGGTCGGAAAGAGTGTTGACTCTCGCCACTAGAGCCTATAGCAGGTACAGTGAACAACTAATGACTGAACAGGCAATCATGAGGTTTAGTCAGGGTTGTAATGATGATGTTGCTGGAACAGAAGCTTGTATCTCTAAACCAAAGTCCCTGGATGCAGCCTTGGATATGATTAGATGGTGTCAGCACACTAGGAAGGCAGTCAGTGCCATTCAGAAAACTAGCAAGAAGGAGGAGTCTCTTTCAGAGAAGTCAGTTAACTCACCAGTAGTTCTTGGTGTAGGTAGCATCAAGTCCAGTATGGATAATCGTCTCTCTCGCATAGAAGAACATATAAAGAAAATGATGTCAACAGTAACCAGTTTGGTTCAGGAACAATCAGCCAAACATGGAACCAGTCCTAGTTCTAGGTCACCTAATCAAGACAACAGGTATTCTGATTATTCGCCTACTCGTAATTATGGTCGAGGGCGAGGGAATAACTCTGGCGACAGGAGATATACCAGACAGGGTTATTATAATAATGAATGCTTTAATTGTCACCAGCAAGGTCATTATATCAAAGACTGTCCAGAACTTTATGTACAAGAAACAGAAAGATAGTCAGTACAGAAAGAGCCAACATCTCAACAAGTATCTTTTGATGAGAATAACAAAGACGATTCTCATGAATCTGAAGGAGTAGTATCTGGAATCAGTACAGTTAAATCACTAGGATCAGCCAAACTCTTTAGAGTTGAAGTATATATTGCGGGAAAGAAAGTACTCGCTCTAGTTGATTCAGGTTCTGAAGTAACTATTCTTAAGGACACAATTTTTGACACTTTGGAGCCTAAGCCCTATGTTATCAGGGAGACTGCCATGCATGGTGCTGGTACCAACATGACAATGCCATGCAGGCTTATTAGTCCTATTAATTTCAAGATTGGAGATATACAGTTCAATCAACAACTGTATGTAGCTTCATTGTCATGTGATATGATACTGGGATGTGACTTTATCATGCATAATAGAGTTGTCATGAATATAAGAGAACTGACATTAACTGTACAGAATAGGAACATGCCACTAATACTAGGAGATGAAAATATAACTCATGAACCTAATGTCAACGTTGTTCATGGAAAGAACACTTCAGATTCATCGTCAGATGAGAAACCTAGAACAGAAGGGTCAACACAAAGGTTCCCAGCCAGCAGGCAAAATGCTGAATTTCATCTTGAAACAGTCGTTCCTCAAGTAGAGTCTAACCTAGCCATGAGGGCCTCAATATCTACACAGGGATCTGAGCCTGATCAATGTAGAGACAGTAGGGTTGACAAGGTAGAATCAAGAGAGAGTCTTGGGTTTTATACTTGTCCCAAAAGTGGAAAAAGGGAGAGGACTTGTGTTCAAAGTCGAACAGACCGTAAATGTCCTGTAAAGAACTGCCCAGTAGTGGTCGATAGAAGAGACGTAAAACGACATTGTTTTGAAGAACATCTTTCTGATATCTTTCAGACCTATCATTCCAAAAGACTGATGGAGGACAGAAGATTTCACCAACATAGAGCTTATGTGGTTATGCTCATAGCAAAATGGTTAACCGGGCAGGAAACAGTGACTGCCAAAGACTTAGTGAATTTCCTCAATGAGAAGTCTTTTGTGCCTCGTTCTACACATGTTACAGGGATACAGATGCAAGTCCATCGTACAGTTTGTAAAGAGATGGGATGGACAGATTATAGTTTGAGACCAGTTAACAGCCTTGCATGTTTACTCAATTGGAGAGTCCTTACATCAGTTCTACACTTTTAAAGCCCTGAACAACAAGATATGGTGGCCGAAGGATTTAGCTACAATCCTAGAAATCCTCCAGAACCTGAGGAACTTGCTGAGATGAATGCCAGTTTCGGGCCAGTGTTTGTTAACAAAGCTCAAGATGAGTCAGCAATCCCTCAAAAAGAAGGGGAGGAAGACAATGTTCAGTCTGAACAAGAAGGACGTACCATAGTAATGGACGAAATAGAAGAAATTCACTATGAGAGTGAAAGTTTGAACACTGAAACATCTAGCAAAAAGAGAAAATTGCAGTCCAATATTGCTGACAATGAAACAAATGCACACCATACACTGAAGAATGAAACCGTACTTCTCCTAGGACGCCAAGTTTCACAACTAGCTGAATCCCAGGTAGCGCATTTTTCTTCACATCTCAAGTCGAGACAGAGCCCTCAAGTTCCAACAATTGTACTTATACAGTATGAGGGTTTGCAGTGTATGGTAAGGGTTAGTTCTATGGCAGAACTGTATAATGTGGTTACAGAACGATTCCCTGAAAGTGGGAATGTTTCACTGATCTGTGAAGGAACAGTTTTAGATGATAGTGTATGTTTTGACCTGTTAGGTCACCGTCCTCACATTGAAGTGAGGCGCCTTAGGTAGAAAATTGTTAGAAAAGAACAGTTTTCCCAGTTTGGGATTTAACACCTTTGAAATTGTGTTGAGTGTGAGCCATTGTTGTACTTTCTGTGATTTTTATTAGTTTTTATTTTTGCTTCACACTCTCACATGTAAAGTGTACAAATATGTTGAATAGTTGAATCAGATATTAGAGTGGTGGCATGACCCTGTTATTATGTAAATTTTGGTGATACTAACTATTAAAGTAGTAAAATAGTTAAATACATCCTTATATAGAGGCACTATATATGTGGTTTTTTTTTTGACAAGAGTCAAATTATTTATGGTCATGTACATCCTTACCAGTTTTGGGATTATAGACCTATAGTATTTAGTCGGTTGTAAATTATGTATAAAGATATACATGTACATGTTAGTTAGTTTCATTTGGAAATTCAGGGTGGTATTAATGAACTTGTCATTTAGACATTGAGATAGTTTTATATTTTGAAGTATGATTTTTGTCAGTTAAGGTCTGAACAGTTGATACATGTATATGTATGTGAACATTACACAGAGTCAGGGTTTTTAGACGTGTTGAACACGCAGTTTATTGTCTTGTAATGAGACCCATGTCCAGGATTGTATAAGTTAGAATAGCATATGGCTATGGTCGACCTGGAGTTCGGCTGTTATTTGTCCTGAAGAACCTGTTGAGGTTGGCACCCTGTGGCAACTCTGGTGTGTAAATGGTTGGGAGTTTTGGTACTCCATAGATAAGATGGCTGTTCAGAGCTCGATTTTCATGTTTATTTTTACATGGGTAATTAAAAAAAAAAATTCCTTGGGAAATATTAAGTTTTGTCAATTTTCCCCTTATCCAGGATTAAGGGGGGTGGATACTTAGGATACCCTGTGTCATGGTTTAATTAGTAAAAGACGTTGCCAGTCTTCCCCTTGGGAGTTTTAGTAAGATATACAGTCGTTTTTGTCGGAACTGTAGTTCCTCCTTTTTAAGATGGAGGGGGTGTAGTGTAATTGCCCCCGTAGTTCAAGGGGGTTTCCCAACCTGTCACAAGGGTACTGGTACATCACCGAGGGATCCGAAGGGACACATGACATGACGTAACAGTTGGGTACTTCCAGCCTCTTCCTCGATGACATCTCTCTCTCACCACGGAACGAGCAAGGCAATGCGCCTGACATCTGGGGCTAGACGAGGTTAGCTGGGACTGACACCTTTTAGGAAGGTAAGGGCACTCTAACACTAAGCATAGCTTGTATCAACCCCTCGGGTAACCATAGAGCTCAGCGAGACAGGCCAAATAACACTTTACTAGCAACGCCACGTGGTCTCCTTAGTTTCTAGCAATATTTTTTCCATTTCAAGCGAGAAGCATGATATGAAAATTATCACAAAAAAGATCAAAGGAAAAATGAACAAAATAGCGATAATATACAAATATAGCCTTAAAGTTTGTATGAGGTCGATACAAGTATATATTGACCTGAAAGAAGTATATTGACTGAGGACGAAGTCCGAGGTCGATCGCGATATACTTCTTTGGGTCGATATATCCTGTATTGACCTCATACAAAGGCTATAATTGTTATATTATTAATTTCCGACCATGTTTGTATCAAAATCGTTATTTAGGTTTGTTGGAACTTTATAGATATCATGTATGCTGCATGCGCATGTTATGGAAATGTTGTCAAACCATTTTTTTTTTTATAAGGTTTCAAGAAAATAATTTCCTGTGAAACATTGAAAATAAAATATTATACAAAATACCAGTAACCTATATGTACCCTAACATACCAGTAACCTATATGTACCATATTTTTGATGCCATTGCTGGTGGACGTTTCGTCCGCGAGAGTATCAGCAGCCTTGTAGTCAGCACTTCGGTGTTGACATGTATATCAATTATATTGTCATTTTTTTTTTATAAATTTACTGTTTGCAAAAGGATTAATTATTCGAAATACTAAGGATTATCTCAGGCATTATGATAGATTACCTTAGCCGTATTTGGCACAACTTTTCTGGAATTTTGGGTTCTCAATACTCTTTAACTTTATAATTATTCGGTTTTCTATTTCTTTTATCTGAGCGTAACTGATGAGTCTTATGTAGACGAAACACGCGTATTAAATTACAATCCTGGTAACTATTTCTGCCAAGAGACATATAAATTTATGTTTTCTAATTTACCAATATAGATGTCATTTTGATTGAAGGGAGAACCTACTTAACTCTGAGGAAGTGTTATGTATTTTTGTACTAAAACTATTTGTATTTCCAACCTTATATAATATGTAAGTTACGCTGTGATCAGTTTAAGAAGTTCACCGTAAAGTTGTGATCGAATAAAGGTAAAACTCAGTACACATATAAATCAGAAGATGTAATATGAGTGCAACTGAGATTGGTCTTCATCCAAGTCATAATGTATTATAAGATATTAAACAATTATAGGTTAAAATACGAAGTAGGTCGGTCTTCATTACAGAGCGTTGGCTCACACCAAAGTGCATACTATAAAAGGCCCCAGAGTGACTATAACAAAACGATAAACATCTGTGAACCAGATCAACAAACAACAATCACTATTAAATTAGCAAGCTCCAGACATAGACAAGCTAAATAGATGGCTTATTAGGACAAACCCTTTAAGAGTTTTGTAAAAACGTTTCAGGTTAAGTTTAAGTTCCATTTTGATACAGAGATCAGTATTGGTCTCAAATATCGATTTTTGATCGATTTCATTATAAAACTTTACAGAATGTTGTTCGTAAACATAAAAAACGGAATTGTTACAAAGCAATTTAGGAATAGTCAATACTACATACATGTATCTACCATAGCTCATACAAGGAAACAATAGTAAAAAAAAATGACATACGGGTATCAATATGAGCCTTGAATTACGGGCTCTTGATGGTAAAATGTCATAGTTTAAACATACATGTATGTATGAACGAGCAATCATCCACAAAGCTGTGACAAATCGAAAACTATACAAAAAAGAATAACTTGTTAAAAAGTAAAAAATAGATGTATTCATTAAATTTTAAAAAAGACGTGTAAGTAAAAAAAAAGTTTCGCTGTTCGAATACTAGAAAGTAGATTAAATTCAATTGCAAAATATGGTAATCATGTTTTCTGGTCTAGGATTATATAAAATAAACACACCCCATTGACTTCTCATAAATAAGTCTGCATAGATATACTAAAAAAACAAGAGTCGACACACTGAAACGTATCGCCTGTTCTTGTGTTCATAATTGAATTTGTGTTGAAAGTAAAAAAGGTAGTTTATAGCCCAAGCATTACATTAAATTGCCATCAGGATAAAATGTTCAATGTACATGATGTCAGTGTGGATATAAACCTTTTCAGACATCTATGTAGGACATACAATCATTAGTTGGACATAATAGACATTAAAATCGTACCATACAACCAAATGTAGAAGAACTATTGCATATTGTATCTAAGATGTAAACCACGAAAGCGTAACCAAGTTCATTGTTCCATGAAATGATTTCATAGTTTACTTTAAACTGTTTTACTCTTTTATATTATTTTGTGAGCACAATATTTATTTTCTTTCTTTGCATGTCCCTAGCGGGGCTCCGTAATACTTAAAAGTACCGCGATTAAATAGTATATTATTCTGGACAGTATATCATTATTAACTATTGTCTGTAGACAATATTTCTATCAAATGTTGTCCGACTGATACTATTGTATTGGGTACAATATTTATCAACGATAATCCTCTGAAAATGTATAAGTTTTAGGCAGACACCTAAGAATGGGGTTTCGTTTTTATTTGATTCGCTTGACGGAGTGTAGAAGCTTGAACACATATCATTTCAATGCAAAATATTTGGCCTTATTTGGAAAAAAGCATGCTAAAAAAAGAACATCCTGTATAATTTACACGAGTTATTTCATCTGACAAAAATTTGAACTTTTATCTTAGAATGAAAACTTTTTCACCATGAAATAAGACCATGTTTTATTTAATTATGCATCATGTGGACCTAGCTTTAAAACGAAGCCACTGCGGCTACTCGTAAAAGTCACGCAGGCCGCGAATGTTGACTTTGAATTCACTGACAACTTTTGACGTTGTCGATCTATTATAATATATACACATGGAAAAAAGTATTGCAACACCTTGATTTTTTAAACTTGAAAAATCAGCCTCTTTTTTTGGATGAAATATAATAAAATATGTGTATAATATTATTGAAACATAGTTTACGATAACATTGGCATTGAAACGAACAAAAAAAAAATGATTTATATTACCACAATTTTAATACCAAAATGAAGTGTTTTTTGTACAAAAAAATGCATTTTACAACTTTTACTGTAGTCGAATGTCAGACATTTCAAAATTAATCTTCAGATGACTGTTCACATCATGGTTGATCGTTATACGCCAAAGAATTAGTACTTTGTGCGCAGCCTCCATTCAAACGGTTAACCGCATCTAAACGTCTTCTGATTCCTGCCATAAATCGACTAATTTGTTGCTAAGGTAGCAGCAACCATTTCTGATGAAGGATATTGTTTAGTTCATGGTGTGTTTGAATTGGGTGTTCTTTCGCGCACTTTCCGCCCAATAGTGTCCCAAATATGCTCGATATGGTTGAAATCCGGGCTACGATCGTGCCAAGGAAGATGAACTTTATTCCATTTGAACATTGGATCTTCCTCCACGATGCTAATTTCCAACTTTGGCGAGCTCTGCAGTACATTGGATACGGAAAACTGTGTGTCTGTTCGTAAGCAAAGGTATCCGAAATGGTCTTATCGCACGATATCCAGTAGCGATGAGTCGATCTCGAACAGTTCTTGTTAAAAGGCTGCAGTATGGCCACCACTCTCTTTTTAGGATTATCTTGTATGCAATGGGTTTCCTTCTGACCAACCTTCATTATGCTTGATTTTCCTTAGCAAATGGGACAAGGGGTCTTCATTATCTCGGAAGGTCTTTAACAGCGTTTATTGCCTGATTTATTCTCAAAACGACTTATAGTGAAATGGTGATGACCAACAATACGTGCAGTTGTTACAGCGACATCCCTGCTTCTCTTATGCTGATAATCTGCCATCTTGCTGCAGTCAAGAGTTGTCAAGGACCCATTATAAGGTTTCAATCACATAACTTTAAAATTTGGTTATTTAAAATGTTTAAAACAATGAGGATAAAAACAACTGTTTTGCTGTTTACGGGTACAGTAGCTGCATGTGCCGATATTTATTGATTAAACTCAGATGATACTTAAATAATGTTTAACTAGTTCTATTTTACCAAATTATATCCCCAAAAAATAAAAGAGTGTTTTTTTAATTTCAATTTCAATTTGGTGTTGCAATACTTTTTTCCATGTGTATATATCTATGTGTCTCTGCGTTAACAATGTGAAATAATGGATGTATGCGATAACTAAAAGGATTTAATATGTGTGTGCAGCATTGACATTGTTATAAATCCGTGGGCCTCAGTGAATATCATTTTTTCAAAAGTCAATAAAACCGCATATTTACCTCATCAATAATAATCCGTTATATAAATATTGCATTTTTATTATTATTATTATTGTTGAAGGCCGGAGGTCGACACATACTTGATATACATCTAAGTCATGTCTATTTATTTGATCGTTACTCTTGCTTCATACACAACAAGAATCCCATAACAGACCCATGTCGAACATGAAATAAACCATGACTCGACTGAACCAAACCATAACACCGATTTTTCTGTAATCTTGAATTGTGTGCAAAGAATAGCTTTTTTTCGGAATAATTGACGACAGTGGTATTATAATATCATAACGGCATTTGTCATGTGACAGACAGTAAACAATCTTTACGCATTAGAAACAAATCACATATTTTAAAATTCGACAGACGCAAGCACTATTATGTGTCAAATTATTAACTATAGTTTTTGATGTACTAACATATTAACTAAGATACATGTACTTACCATCTTGTATTATGGTCAAATATATAAAAAAAAGAAGATGTGGTATGATTGCCAATGGGACAAGTATTATGGTCAAATATATAAAAAAAAAAAAGAAGATGTGGTATGATTGCCAATGGGACAAGTATCCCGAAGAGATCAAATGACACAGAAATTAACAACTATAGGTCACCGTACAGACTTCAACAATGAGAAAAGTCCATACCGCATAGTCAGCTATAAAAGGCTCCAAATGACAATGTAAAACAAACTCTAACGGCATAATCTACAGGTTAAGGTACACCTCAAAGAAACATGTTTTCCGGAGACAAATTCTTTTGTGGATGATGAATAAATGACCGGGAATTCCACCTCACTGTAACAACTATTATATTGTTAATCAGTATACTCTAGTTTGTTGTTATATATTATATTAAAGTCGTATAAAACCTCTAATAATAATAATAAAAAAAAGGATGCATATGTTTTTTTATAACAATAAGTATAGTTTTCATGCTAAAACTAACTACTGTCATATACTTTTTTTCTAAAAAAATATCATTAACTTGTCCACATTTAGAAGAAGTTTACTTTTTTTAATTGCTTGATTCCAGGATGCAATTCGCCGACATATTTTCCGTATGAAAGTAACCTTTAGCGTTACCTTTCTCGTAAAAAATGCATCGATCGCAATACGCATCTATAAACTATATTCTGATTGTACATGTTATACACGACGTGCTCAATACCCATGTTTCGTTGCTGATTGCTTACAATAAGGCGACAAACAGTAAGCTACGGCTTCATAATACGACAAAAACATGTATAACAGTTATATGTAAAAAAAAATCTGTTTTTATGTCATTTTTTTTACTAGTATTCTAATGATAGTGCAGTGGAAGTGTACGGGTTACTCTTTTGAAATACTTAGTTTTTCTAATATATTGGATTTGAGTAAGTAGATTTGAGTAGGCATTCAAATTTTCCAGCAATTTTTGGAAAACTTTCTTGAGATATTCTTCCGCAACGTTAACACACATTATTGGTATCACGGTGATTTAATATTGATACTATATTTGTAACGACAAAACATTTTCACATCATTTAATATCTACATGACTGTTCCTTAAGAATGATTTTCTTCAATATGGATAGTCGATAAAGAATGCTATTTTGCACTTGATAATTTCCACGTAATTATACGAAAAACGTCTGGTTATTAATTAAAAAAACCCGCAAGTAACGTTGGTACAAATGTCTGCAACAGTTTAATTTTCAATTTTAAAGTCCGGCCTCGGCAAGATGAAATCAGAAAATCCACGAGCTTCTATGCGAATCTGTTTCTCTAATGATTAGAAAAAAATGTTTTTTTAAGCGAAATCTCCTTCGGTAACCTTCAACATTCCACAAACTTGTCAATTTTTATAACACCTGTTGGCAAAAGTTGATTTATTCGGTGAACTGGAAAAGGTTATGACCCTTTAACGTCTCTTTAAAAGATGAAAACAGAATGAAATATTGCAAACTACTTTACAAAAAAGATTAGTTTGGAGTAAACCCCTTAAAAAGCATCTAACGTATCCGAAAATCGAGTTTTATCCAGAATTGTGCATACTCCTTTCCACCGTATACCGTGGGCATTGTATGTCCACGGCTGTCCTCGGTATAGGGTGAATACCACGCCCACGGCTGTCCTCTGTTTAGGGTGGGCACTACGCCCACGGCATAGGGTGGGCACCACGCTCAAGGTGGACAGAGAGTGGACGGCATTGGTTTGTCCACCCTGGGCGAGTGGAAATGACAAAGTCCATCTGGACTGTAGTGTATGTACAAAAAATAAACGAAACACAAATATGTAAAGTTCCTTTTACAAAATATTCGAATGTTTATATTTTGGCATTGTTTGTCAGCAAAAACACTTAATACAGTCATGTTTAGCTTTACCAAACTATGACAAAATCACTGTACTAAACGCTCCTCGATATAACGAGGTTACTACACGTGAATTTGACACAGATTTTCAATGTCACTTATTCATAATAAGATTGTAGATCTTGCATTTACATTGGATTTGTCAATAATTGAGAATTCTAACTAAAAAACAGAGTTCAATATTTCTTTATATAAAAATCAATGATGTCGACAATCTATTTAACATTTAATATTTGATACAAGATTATATTGTTTTATTAAGTTTGACACACATTTTTTAAGAAGGTTATTCTTTTTTAGAGAGTCATAAGTCGACCATGAATTATGTCTTGCAATATGTTACATACACTAAGTTTTATTTGAAAATGCTGTTTGTGGAAACATCAATATTATGGTGTTACATGATTTATGCCTAAGGATGTTTTTCTTTTTGTAACACGTGCATTTAACACGAAATGAATTTATAAACTTTGTACATCAATAATTCATCATTGCCTATTCAACGATCAAAGACGTGCATCGAGAGAATCCTGTAGTTCATGACCATACAAAAGGATAACATCAAAATCGGATTATTTATATTTTGTACCGGCTTAAATAAAAATGTCTAGTGTTGTCCCATTAAGCGAAAGACATGTAGCTGTTCATAAAATGGAAGGACATTTACTTGAAAAGTTTCTCTGTGGATTTTTCGTTGGAGTAATTCTTTTTTTCATGATCTTTAATCATGCGTTTACATTTGAGCAACCATTAAGGCAAAGTGACTTTGATATAATACAACGCCTTGCAGACAAGCTAGACACATTTGAGCATAATATCTTAGATCGTATCCCGATTCAAAGCAAAATGCCGGATTTGGATTCCGACTTGCATTTCCATCACGGTACGTAACAATATGCTTGTTAAAAAAAATTGCAAAGATGGTAAAGCATATCAAGTTCAAACAAGCGCGAACCTACGAGTAGTTTAGTAACTGGTTCCATTTTCAAGTACACATTTGAAGTAGGAAGAAAACCCTTGGCTTATATATAAAAAAATAAATAAGAAAGGGTTATACTCTGAGATATGAAATACTGCTTATCATCCATTTCTAAACCATATCATGCAACAAGAAAAGTACAACGAGGCTCAAATATTCATGTTTTTTTTTTTTTATCGCAACAGTTCATGTGTTGGAACATAGAACCGTTTAAATGTGTTGACATCAGTAGACCATTTCGCCTTTTTTAAGCTTGTCGTACTGAAAACTTACTTAAATGTAAATAATACATCGATGTTATATAACAATCAAGTAATAAACAGCTTTAAATCAATCTACTTAATATTTGATAACCCAGTGCATTTATTTTCTACCACAATACATTCGTACTAAAATAAATATTTTCTAATCAAACTACCATAAACAACAAACAAGAAAATGGGATTTGCGTTCGTTACAAAGATCACATAAATTTTATATCATGAATAATTAAAAAAAACACCAATACAGATCATATATAAGTATCAATGTCAAGTTTCAGACGTACAAAGCTACTTCTAGAAAGAGGGAGAGGGAAAGCTTACGCAAACAACTAGAATATTTTACAATACGTCCTTTCCAACTTTGGTACAAACTTCGCATTAATCGAACAGACCCATACAAATTCCTTATATACCCTCAAATGAAACCGCCCGTGCATAAACATAACCAGAGGGAAAATACCAACTAAGGGAAACCCCCTAACTGACAGATTTATTTCCTGCCTCATTTCAATCGTACTTAATTAAATATTTTCAGATCTAACTAAAAAAAACAACAAACTAGAAAATGGATTGTATGTTCGTTTATACAAAGATCGCATCGCAAAGGGGTTATTGAAAAAGAAGGACATTGCAAACCCAAATTTTAAGATAATTATCCCTCCAAAATTCAATAAGGTCAGAATCTAGAGTATTCTTCAACCGTCCCCCAACCATGTCTGTCTGCTTTTCTGAGTAACTTATTACGATGAGTTAGGGCCTTCTTCTCTGAATCGATGAACTCGAAAACTTCTTCCACACTTCCCCTAGACAAACAGTTTTTGATGCGGTCAAGATAACTGCGTTTTCCTTTAAACTCCGTGTTCGTCGCAGCTTTTCTTGCGGTTCTGACACTACAGAGACACGGAGTTGGTTGTCTAAGCAATGTCTATTTTGGTATTGAATACACGTTTATTTCTTCACCTGAATCGGACTTTTCACGAACAGAACACTGACTATATCTACATATCGTATAAAGCTAACATAAAACAACTAGAATATATTCTTTATATACCATTAACCGAAATCATACAAAAGGCCGTGCAAAAACATTATCCGCGGAAACCACCTAAATAAGATAACGGAACTCAAAGCAATAGATTTAATATATCAACAGCCATGTTATTTATAAGCAACCTTCAATTAAGGACATCATTATAGTAAATGCAATTCTCTGTAAAATCTTATCAAATAGGAGATAAACCCTCAATATGCAGGTGTTGTTGAGATGTTGCTTCATTTGAAGTTATAAATGGAAAGCTTACAATGAAAGCGCCGAAATCATCTCTTTTGTCGTAGAGTTCCGATTCTTATTGTCAATTTCTAGAAAGTCAAGATACATTTATGAGGCAGATATGAGGCTAACTTCTTTTCATTCTTCTGAAGAAGCCGTGAGTCCTGTATGAAGTCTACCTCAAACCATAGAAAGATATTGTTATATTTATTCGATTGCCTTTATTTATATATATGATGTCGTAATAAAAGATGAAATACTAGTAATGTTAAATTTGGTATTAAAAAATGAATCTCAAATGTATCGACAATATTGGACGCGCTGAAGCTTTCCAAGTTATGATTCCTTGTTTTAAATCTGTATAGGACATGCTTAGAAATTATCATGTTTAGGTTATATCATTAATACCTTATGAGATCATTATACCTGAGATCACCCCTAGTTTTTGGTGGGGTTCGTGTTGTTTATTCTTTAGTTTTCTATGTTGTGTCACGTGTACTATTGTTTTTCTGTTTGTCTTTTTCATTTTTAAGTCATGGCGTTGTCAGTTTGTTTTAGATTTATGAGTTTGACTGTCCCTTTGTTATCTTTCGTCCCTCTTTTATGAAGTAGCATATTCATTTATATTTTTCTATTATTCCAGATAAAATGACAGAGGAAGGAATTATGCTACGAGAATCTATTTCAATATCATGTTATATTATAACAAATAACTGCATGAATGGTGGAATTGCTGTAAACAAAACTTGGAGCAAGCGCTGTAATCACGTCCGGTATCTAGTAATCAATGGAGCTAAAACATGTGGACTTCCGGTTTTATATTTGAAAAATAAGGAAAGGAGACCACAATACCAAGAAGCAATTTCAAAGATTTATGATACATATGGCAATGAATCTGACTGGACATTAATTGCTACAGATGACAACTATGTGATCATTGAGAATGTACGGTATCTGCTTAATAAGACTTCGTTCGATATCCCTGTTATGTTTGGGTATAATAAAGACTTCCGGGTTTCGCTTCCGCAATATAAATATGATAGTTCTGTAACGGTCTTAAGTAAGAGTGCAATGGCGAAATACAGACATTTGAACAACAAATTTTTGTGTAGGACAAAGAAAACAGAAAATTTATATAACTTACTCTGCATGAAACGCATTGGAATTTCCTACAATTCGGAATGGAGCAAGTTATTCAATATTATTCCAATTGAATTGTCACATTATGCTTCGAGTAGTACGATAAAAGTAAGTCATACTTAATAGTTTCCTACCTTATTATTTATGATAGTTGTGTGTGTGTGTTTGCTTGTTTGTTTGTTTTTAATTTATTCACATAACATGATTGGCTTATCACAATTGCCATCTTTGAAAAAAGTAAAAAAGTCGGGAACCAATATTTTTGGCGTAGATTTTCATAAAATTGTGTTTAAAGCTTTTTTCAAGACCGTGATCTTTCAATCGTGACAAGGTGTCAAAATTGTGCAGTTCACGCTTAAATCGAGAAAGTTGGCAACTCTGTATTTATCTTTGATAATATTTTATGTATATTTAAAAAAAAGAAGATGGTATGATTGCCAATGCAACAACTCTCCACTAGAAACCAAATAACGCAGAAATTAACAATTATAGGTCATAGTACGGACTTCAACAATGAGCAAAGCCCAAACCGCATAATCAGCTGTTAAATGCCATGAAATAACAAATGTAAAACAATTTTAAAAAACGAAAAGACAAACGGCCTTATTTTTGTACAAAAAATGAACGAAATTCAAATGAGTAACACGTCACCAAACGACAACCATGTACATTCAATTTGGTATAACTTTAAATGCAACAAAATTCTTGGAGTGAACGATGGAAAAAATTAAAAGCATCTATTTTGTCGAAAAGATAAGTTTTCATCGTTATTTTCAAGGTGGATTTTTTTAGCATTCCCGACTGCATCTGTGGCACTAACCTTAAATTCAAGATAAATGAAAAATCTGCGATCAACAAGATTTTGAATTTTTCTTTTAGAAGACACCCATAATTATAAACTTTGCTAAACGTGGACTGCTAGCCTTTTGCATTTTTCTTTAAAAATCGCCTATTGGAATTCCTAGAAATAAAAGTAGGAGAAAACAGTTTCCCCTTTGAAGGTGATTGTAACTTAACAAATTCGTTAATAGTAAAATATATATAAACTAAAACCCATAATTGTAGATGCCCCAAAAAAATACCATTTATAACGTTAAATAGAAAAAAGCATCCTAAATTTGGCAAATTATGCCATGTAACTCTTTTTGAAAATATAATACAACGGCCGAAGTGAATATCAGTTTTACAAAAGTCGATTAAAATTAATTGTGCATCAAACGATTTTTACCAAAATTATACACGTAAAAGCACGTGACGCCTTGAGCGGTGATGCAGGTGAATATGCTTTTTTATTCAAAATCCCAATCTTAAGTTTTATCAATTTGGAATAACCATTATTATTTTATTCTATTTTTCAGTTGAATAATCACTTTGCAAGTTTTCGTTGTGTATCTCCAAGGAAGATGCTTGCATTTGAGTTTATCGTCTATCACTTACGGCCATATACGTCGCATTAAATGTCAACGTACACGGTATTGGACACGTTTTGCAATAAAGCAATTATACATATAAGACAATCAAAAACATGCTTTTATAATAGTCTGTTATAGGACTAAGCAGAATACAAACTGAAACTGTGTTGATGTGAAGATGTACTCCACAAAACCATCTACATGTGTGTTTAAATGGGAGCAGGACGTTTTTACCTATAAAACGAAAGGATATGTTTGCTCCCACACTATATGCATTTGCGCTTGAATATTTGATACACCTAAATTGAATTGATCGCAAAATCAAAATAAAATATTCGTGTTAAAAGTAAAATACATGTAACAAAACTACCAATATCCGAGGAAAATTCAAAACGGAAAGTCCCTAAGCAGTAATAGGCAAATTCAAAAGCCCAAGCACATCAAACGAATAGATAACAACTTCCATATTCCTGACTTAGTACAAGCATTCTTTTTTTAAGAAAATACTGGTTTAAGCTTGGTTTAGCGATAGAAAAAAAAAACATTTTTAGAGATAGAATTTTAAAAATTTTGCCATAAATTCTTCCAATCAGCTTTAACTACTACAGTTCGTGAACTTAAAGATATGAACTATATTCGTATTCATGAAAAGTGCGATTAACTGTACCATTATAGCTTATCAATTCGCGAAGACCAACATTTGAGATTTTATCCCACATGCTGTTTATGTTGACTTTAAATAAAGATGCATGGTTGTTATTAGGAATTAACTTTCATCTGTCATCTTGGAGTGTTTCCCTGTTTGACATATGACGGCGAAAGATTTTAAATCTTTTAGCTGTTTGTAAATATATGAATATGTTGTGTCTTTATATCAAATTATTTTCAAAGATTTCCTCAATAAATCAAAGCTTAAATGTTCTAAAGAAAAATTGGATTTTTTTTTTAAACGCTGAATTGTTTAGGATTTTATTTTTGGCATGTTCATTCATGGATATATTGCTGTTTATGAATATAAACCAGGCATTTTATATAAGAGTCATGTTGGACAAATTAGTAATGTTCTAGTTGACGTAAGACAATGTTTATATTGCAATATCGTCCTACTATGTCATGTTATTCTGATTCCGAGACAGACAGGGCTCTTTCTCCTATATACCCAATTCTATAAACGCGAGAACGCTACCACGACCACATAGAGGCGGTTCCACATCCTTACATATTTTATTGACTACTATCTCATTTTCCACGTTTTGTAATTTTTCGGCTTTTTCGGCTAAAAAATAACATGAGATGATTCAGTGAAAATTGATTAATTGGTGTTTAACACCACTTTCAGCACTATGAGCCATTTCGAGGCGACAAGTTTTTGTTTTTGAAGGGCGCCGGAGAACCATGATAGAATTTCTGAAGAAAACTGACAATCCAAACCAATAAAGATGGGATGGACGCACATTCAACGTAAAACAGCCCAAGCCCCTCAAAGGGCCTTCAACACAGAGAGTTAACCCAACAACCGAAGGCCATTTCTGTACGCCCCTTCATATAAATGATAGATGTCACAGCACTGTGTATAATCGCACGTACATGATAGCCTTGTGTTCCTAACGTTCAATATATAAATTCGTGTTCAGAATTGTTCCCTATGATGTGATTAGTTAAATGTTTTGTGGTCCTAAAGAATGAGTGATTGTTGTTACCTTAAATCTATGTGAAATCGATTCCATGCATGCATATATGAAGAACGAGGAGAAATATAACAATAAGTTTCCTTCATATAATTGACATCAATGTTAATGTTATTTTACGAATATGCAAAAACATGTTACCAAATCAATAATATTTAAGACTAGTTTTATGTCTTGACCTGATTCATTTGTAATACTAGTTCTCAAAGGTGTCTTAATAATCTAGTTCTAGGTCAATATTTAAGATTTAATGAATGATAAATTAAGACAAACAGACAAATAATAGTACACAAGACACAATGTAGAAATCTAAAGACTAAGCAACACGAACACCACCAAAATCTGGGATGGTATCGGGTGCTTCTGAAGTATAAGCAGATCCTGCTCCACATGTGGCACCCGTCGTGTTGCCATATTGGTCATGATATTTCTGTGTCTCTTGAAGTATTGTCCCCCCGGTTGCATGCTGGGAGAATGCATATGAAATTTGAAATAAAATTCAAGAAAAAACAAAATGAATACTCAAGTTGGTGTTTTTTGGTAAGAATATTGATTACACGTCTTGCTTATAACAAAACAATTTCAAAAACCGATATGACAGACATAAACCGACGACAACCCCTGGACCATACCTGCGAACTGTCACTATTTGCGGGGGATTTCCCCCATGGAGGCTCCCTAATTGAAATTTTGAAAAAAAGGCAGTATTGTTGTCCACAATTTAAACAAAAAAATTAATTTGACAATGACTTTAGGCTTATAAAAGTATGAAGAAGTAAACTAGAGGCTCTAAAGAGCCTGTGTCGCTCACCTTGGTCTATGTGAATATTAAACAAAGGACGCAAATGGATTCATGACAAAATTGTGTTTTGATGATGGTGATGTGTTTGTACATCTTACCTTACTGAACATTCTTGCTGCTTACAATTATTTCTATCCATAATGAACTTGGCCCAATAGTTTCAGTGGAAATGTTAGTTTAAAGGTAACACTGTACTAACAACACAATTCATAAACAGCAATAAAGATAATCCAAACAATTTTGTTGATTGGATAATTCACGGCTCAGTAGTTGTTTAATCAGTGACACGTGCCCTCATTATTTTTAAAGAATTAACATATCTATCTAAGTTCGATTTCAAATACTACCAAAATTTAACTCTAAAATAAGAAGCGTATAACGAATATATACATCCATCCTGTGTGCAGATACGATGACTATAAATGGTCCTGAGTGCAATTTGTATGTCCTGAGTGCACTCAGGAGGTCCTGAGTGCACTCAGGAGGTCCTGAGCGGTGTTTAGACGTACCCTTAAAAATTTATAAATTTTATGATTGACCATTTCGGTCATGTTGACTCATTTTCAGGTCTTACTTTGCTGTACATTATTGCCGTTTGCAGTTTATCTCTATCTATAATAATATTCAAGATAATAACCAAAAACAGCAAAATTTCCCTAAAATTACCAATTCAGGGGCAGCTTTTGGTTTTTGAGTTATAAGCCAAAAACGTCATTTTACCACTGTGTTCTATTTTTAGCCATGGTGGCCCTCTTGGTTGGTGGGCCGGGTCACGCCTCACAATTTTTTAACTTGATAACCCAAAGATGATTGTGGCCAAGTTTGGATTAATTTGAACTAGTAGTTTCAGAGAAGATTTTTGTAAAAGATTACTAAGATTTACGAAAAATGGTTAAAAAATGACTATAAAGGGCAATAACTTCTAAAGGGGTCAACTGACCATTTTGGTCATGTTGACTTATTTGTAAATCTTACTTTGCTGAACATTATTGCCGTTTACAGTTTATCTCTATCTATAATAATATTCAAGATAATAACCAAAAACAGCAAAATTTCCCTAAAATTACCAATTCAGGGTCAGCAACCCAACAACAGGTTGTCAGATTCATCTAAATTTTTTAGGACAGATAGATCTTGACCTGATAAACAATTTAACCCTATGTCAGGTTTGCTCTTAATGCTTTGGCTTTTGAGTTAAAAGCCAAAAACTGCTTTTTATCCCTATGTTCTATTTTTAGCCATGGCGGCCATCTTGGTTGGTTTGGCGGGTCACGTTACACATTTTTTAAACGAGATACCTCAAAGATGATTGTGGCCAAGTTTGGATTAATTTGGCCCAGTAGTTTCAGACGAGAAGATTTTTGTAAATGATATATAAAATTTACGATAAAATGGTTAAAAATTGACTTTAAAGGGCAATAACTCCTAAAGGGGTCAATTGACCATTTTGGTCATGTCGACCTATTTGTAAACTTACTTTGCTGAACATTATTGCTGTTTACAGTTTATCTCTATCTATAATATTATTCAAGATAATAACCAAAAGCAGCAAAATTTCCCTAGTATTTCCAATTCAGGGGCAGCAACACAACAGCGGGTTGTCCGATTTATCTGAAAATTTCAGGGCAGATAGATCTTAACCTGATAAACAATTTTACACATGTCAGATTTGCTCTAAATGCTTTGGATTTTGAGTTATAAGCCAAAAACTGCATTTTACCCCTATGTTCTATGTTTAACCATGGCGGCCATCTTGGTTGGTTTGGCGGGTCAGGCCACACATTTTTTAAACGAGATACCTCAAAGATGATTGTGGCCAAGTTTGGATTAATTTGGCCCAGTAGTTTCAGACGAGAAGATTTTTGTGAAGGCTAAATAAAATTTACGAAAAAATTGTTAAAAATTGACTTTAAAGGGCAATAACTCCTAAAGGGGTCAACTGACCATTTTGGTCATGTTGATCTATTTATAAATCTTACTTTGCCGAACATTATTGCTGTGTACAGTTTATCTCTATCTATGATAATATTCAAGATAATAACCAAAAACATCAAAATTTCCCTAAAATTTCCAATTCAGGGGCAGCAACCAAACAGTGGGTTGTCCGATTTATCTGAAAATTTCAGGGTAGATAGATCTTTACCTGATAAACAATGTTACTTCATGTCAAATTTGCTCTAAATGCTTTGGTTTTTGAGTTATAAGCCAAAAACTGTATTTTACCCCTATGTTCTATTTTTAGCCATGGCGGCCATCTTGGTTGGTTTGGCGGGTCAGGCCACTCATTTTTTAAACTAGATGCCCCAATGATGATTGTGGCCAAGTTTGGTTTAGTTTGGTCCAGTAGTTTCAGAGGAGATTTTTGTAAAAGTTAACGACGACGGACGACGGACGCCAAGTGATGAGAAAAGCTCACATGGCCCTTTGGGCCAGGGGAGCTAAAAAAACAGCATCTAAATGTATTTGCAGGCCCCCTTGAAGGTTTTTTAGGACTATGACAGCCATTTTGCACGCAAAACCCTCATGGGCGTTTTGAAAAGTTGGCAGGTATGCTGGACTACAGGCACATAAGATATTTGACATATTTTGGCGTGTAACCCTTTGGAACAGTTGTGTAACAGCACAACATAAAAACATAATGCCAATTTATTTTGTATGTTTCACTACATGTGTAATGTAAAACTATAAATTTGTTGAAAAATATCTAAGAAAGTCCAAACTATAATACTCTCAAAACAGTTATCTTAAGGGAGGGTGGTAATGGGGGATGCTTGCCCCAAAAAAAACGTGAAATAAGACATAATTTCACGTTGAACGTAAAATAATTTCTGTAATGAACATTGCACGAAAAATAGATACTTTAATGTGAACCTTTTGTGACTGAGTCACTGTCTTCTTGTATATATTAACTCTTTGTTTTACTTGATATTCCCGATTTATAAAAAAAGAAGATGTGGTATGATTGCCAATGAGAAAACTATCCACAAAAGACCAAAAGGACACAAACATTAACAATTATAGGTCACCGTACGGCCTTCAACAATAAGCAAAGCCCATACCGCATATAGTCAGCTATAAAAGGCCCCGATAAGACAATGTAAAACAATTCAAGCGAGAAAACTAACGGCCTTATTTATGTAAAAAAAATAGTATACACATTATTGATACAATTGGTTTACGGCTTTTAAAAAAGTTTTTCTTGACGATCCCTGCCAAATGTTTGAATTTTATTTGAAAAATACCGAGCACGCAAAATAAATTACGATGCACGTAAAATTAAATAAGCAGAACATGCATGTTGAAAGAGGCGAGGCACCCGTCTTGCACGACTGATCGTCAAATAAAAAGCGGCGATCACGTTGCACGAAAATAACCCTTTACCACCCTCTTAAGGCTTTACGTCTTTATTTTTACCATTGTTGAAGACCTGATTGTTGCCCTCTATATGTCCTTTATTTCACACGGCCCCAGCTTGTCAGGCAAAACAGTCGTTGGACGTCAGAGTAATCTCGACTAGGCAGTAGGGTATTTGCGGAATTCCCACGTAAATGCCATGAGTAAATTCGAATATACCATTTTCATGGCTGTAATGTAGGTCATTTAGACACTCAAGTGTAAATAAACTGTGTGTCATGTTTCTGTATAATAAAGTATCATAAAATTGAGCTGTTTTCATTAAGAAACACATACAAAGTATGTTTATCATGCAACTCAAAATGTAAACAACCCCTAAAATACAATGTTAATTGTTGATCATTGTTATAGAGAATCGTCCATAGCAGGTGACAGACATAGAATTCACGAATACACGGTTTCCGCTGATTTTGTCAGTTGGTATGACTGACATTAGATGAAATAAAAATAGTCAGCTGATAAAATGTTCGATAGTTTTTTTGTTGGTTGAAATGTCCTGAAATGTGATGGCAGTATGCACATAATGCAGCACATGTATCCCTTCACCAGTTCTCTGGCTTCAGTTTTGAATATAGACTAGAGTAAAGACTAAATGTGTACAAATCTGACATCTAACTATGTTGTAGAAAATGTGATTATCAATTCATCAGAAGTATATACACAGAGAACAATATATTTCACAATACATATGCATTAATCCAAATTTACATCCATTCGTACGGTCTCAATAGAAGAAATTCCCGCGGAAATGTCATGTGATATAAACATGGAATTGTCCACACCGATACAGATAAAATATGTAGAATAATAACAATTGTGGACACAGCAATAAGATCAGATATAACACCCTCATTATATTCTTATTAAGTATGTTAATCAAGAGATTTTTTATCAGATCAAGTTTTCCCGTTTACAACATTTTTTACAAAACGAGGAAAGAGAATCTTTGGTGACTTGACGACACTCTTTCCAATCTATTTTAGACGGAGGACGATATTTTGGTCCTTTTTCCAAAAAGTTTTTAACCTCTCTGTCCTGCACGATATTGAGGTCCCCTGCAATAACATGGCCGTAGGGAACATATCTAAACATCGCCGATTCACAGTTTCAAGTTAAGGGAGTGTTACTACATGTATCTATATTCACGTCTGATGTAACCGACGTATAATTTCTGATGGTTTTTTTTGTATGTGTATGAAATTAAAGCCTGGTGGTTCTATATTATCAAAATAGGGAGGTATAGAAATACAGGCAAAGTTAAGATGTTTATGAAGTGTCCTATCTTTTGACTTTAGTGGAACCTTAAAGCAGTTAAAGTTTTATCCCTTGTATTTCCGTAGGAGTTCCCCTTTGGCAAAAATAGAACAAGAATATTCGTTTTTTTCAAATGTTTAAAAATAGATTTATACGATTGAATCAACACTGGAATGCCTTATGGCGGAAATTATTGTAAGTATTTAGGAATAGTTTATTCAGATAAATATAATGCCGATAAGCGGGTAAGCTGTTACATTTAAAATTTGAATTCAAATTAAAACGTTTCACAATGGCAGTTTATAAATGTGTTTTGTACGATGACAGAATGATGTGATATACAATGTACATTGTAACGAACAAATATGTGCAATAAGATAGTTATATAAACAAAGACACACGTTCAAGTTGCACTCACATCTGACAAGTTTCTATGAAATTGGCTCTATCTGTTTATTATAAAAAATAATATACAAAAGTTATTTAACAACAATATAAACATTTGACCAAATAGGTCAAATCCATCCAGGTAGAACATTTGACCGACCGTTGCAGAGGACTCAAATTTTTCCATCCAGGTAGAACATTTGAACGGTTTAAGATCTGTTAACATTATAGTTACACCTATGGCACGCCACGCCGTTTTTATATTTATTCACATTTGAAGATATCTTATTTATTTCACAAGATATCTTATTAAGTATTAAGATATCTTTAATTTTCATAAGATATCTTATTTAATTTGAAAGTAAATAAGATATTTCTATTAGTTTATAAGATATCTCTATAAGTTAATAAGATATCTCTATTAATTAATAAGATATCTTATAAAGTATATAAGATATCTTACGTTTTATAAAGATATCTTTTAAAAACATACTTTATAAGATATCTTATTAATTAATAGAGATATCTTATAAACTAATAGAGATATCTCTATAAGTTAATAAGATATCTCTAAAAGTTAATAAGATATCTCTAAAAGTTTATAAGATATCTCTATTAGTTTATAAGATATCTGTATAAGTTAATAAGATATCTTATTTAACTAAATAAGAATCTTATTTAACTAAATAAGATATCTCGAAATTGAATAAATATAATAACGGCGTGCCATATACACCCCTCAATTTAAGAATCGACTAAGCTCTCTATCAGGAAGTTTGTACTCATCATAGTCTCCATTTATGAAAATTAACATGCTTTAAAAAAATAGGGTTTTCTTCACTTCCGTAAAACGTATCATTTGTTTTATTATATGCTATTTTTTTTCGACAAATTTACGACAAAGTCTAGAATAATAAAATAAATGCAAAAACCTAAATACATTAAAAACAATTGAAATACTAAAATGTTGTCTAAAAACTAATTTCATTGCACTGTCCAAATTGTCCTGTCCTACTTGACTCACGCTAGCGAACATTAGCCAGCCAACAATTAGGAGGTACAGTATCACTAAAAACCAGAATTTCACATTTCGACCCGGGTACTACATAAAAAAAACTGAAATTGACAAAATAAGATATGGAGGACGGGGGTAGACCAATTTTAGTTAATTTTTGTTTTACCCTTTTATAGAGATTGTGACCGGCAACCACTATATAGGTGTTGTAGAGGAGACAGTAACCATCATTTAGAAAACAATCCAGAGTGGTTTATATGCGAAAATCTGAAGTAACGGTAAACAAATTTAAAATTGTGAAATTGACAAAATGTGATTAAGGGGGTAGGCCAATTTAAATTAATTTTGGACCCATTTATAAAGATTGTGACGGGCAACCCCTATATAGGTGTTGGAATGGAAAATTTCCGAGTGGTTTATTATATTCGAAAATCTGAAGAAACGGTTAAAAACAAATATCGTGAAATTGACAACAAAAAAATAGGGGGTAGGCCAATTTAAGTTAATTTTGGACCCATTTATAGAAATTGTGACGGGCAACGACAATATAGATGTTGAAGAGGAGATATTGGCGCATCGTTTAGGAAAAAAATGTGAAATCGACAACATAAGATTAGGGGACAGGCCAATTTAAGTTAATTTTGGACCAATTTTAAGAGATTGTGACGGGCAACCACTATATAGGTGTTGTAGAGGAGATATTGGCGCATCGTTTAGGAAAATCTTCAGAGTGGTTTATATTAAAAAAAAATCTGAAGTAACGGTTAAAAATCAGATATTGTGAATTTTGCCCCAAAAAAATAGGGGGTAGGTCAATTTAAGTTAATTTTGGACCCATTGATAGAAATTGTGACGGGCAACGATTATATAGGTCTTGCAGAGGAAACGTGGCGCATCGTTTATGAAAATTTCCATAGTAGTTTATATTATATTCGAAAATATAAAGTTACGGGTAAAAACTGTAATGTAACCTCTTCAACACCTATATATAGTTGCCCGTCACAATCTCTATAATTAGCAAAGAACTAACTTGATTTAGCCTACCCCCTAATGCTATTTTGTCAATTTCACAATTTCTGGTTTTTTTTAACCGTAACTTCAGATTTTTGAACATAAACCACTCTGTTGATTTTCCTAAACGATGCGCCAGTATCTCCTCTACCAAACCTATATAGTAATTGCCAAAATTGACTTAAATTGTCCTCCCCCTATTCACATTTTGTCGATTTCACAATTTTATCGTTTTAACCGTAGCTTCAGATTTTCGAACATAAACCACCTTGGTGATTTTCATAAGCGATGCGCTTATGTCTCCTTTACAACACCTATACAGTCATTATCTCTATAAATGGGTCCAATTTTTTCTAAAAACTGATCGACCCCCTTTATCTCATTTTTTTCAAATTCACAATTCTAGTTTTTTTTAACTGTAACTTCAGATTTGCGAACATTAAACAATATAGAGATTTTTCTAAACGATGCGCCAATGTTTCTACTACATCACCTATATAGTCGTTGCCCGTGACAATCTCTGTAAATGGGTCCAAAATTAACTTTAATTGGCCTACCCCCTCCCCCACCACCTAGTTTCATTTTGGCAACCTCACAAAATCAGTTGTTATGCTACGATAGTAGAGGCTGGGCATTATGTTTTCTGGTCTGCGGGTCCGTTCGTTCGTTCGTCTGTTCGTTCGTTTGTCCGTTCGTCCTGCTTCAGGTTAAAGTTTTTGGTCGAGGTAGTTTTTTATGAAGTTGAAATCCAGTCCTCTTGAAACTTAGTACACATGTTCCCTATGATATGATCTTTCTAATTTGAATGCCAAATTATAGTTTTTACCCCAATTTTGCAGTCCACTGAACAAAGAAATTGATAGTGCGAGTGGGGAATCCGTGTACTTGGGACACATTCTTATTAACCGTAAATTCAAATTTTCAAACATACTCCACATCACCTTTATAATGGTTGCCCGTGTGTTATAACCTCGATAATTGCCCCTTAATCACATTTTGTCAATATCACAATTTCAACTTTGTAACTGTTACTTCAGATTTTCGAACATAAATCACTGTGGTGATTTTCCTAAACGATTGACCAGTATCTCCTCTGCATCACATATCTAGTCATTGTCTGTCACAATCCCTATTAATGTTTCCAAAATTAACTTAATTTAGCCGACCTCCTAATCTCAATTTGTCAATTTCACAGTTTCGGTTTTATAACCATTACTTCCGATTTTTGAACAAAAAATACCCTGTTGATTTTCCTAAACGATGCACCAATATCTCCTCTACCAAACTTATATAGCCATTGCCTGTCACAATATATATTAATGGGTCCGAAAGTAACTTAGATTGTCCTACTCGCTAATCACATTTTGTCAATTTTATAATTTTAGTTTTTGTCGAACCTGCAACTTTTGTTGCAGAAAGCTCGACATTAGGAATGTGATCCGGCGGCTGCGGCGGCGGCGTTAGCAAACTTCTTAAAACTTTATATTTTGGAAGGTGGAAGACCTGGATGCTTCATACTTTGTATATATATGCCTTATGTTACGAAGTTTCCGTCAGTCGCATGACCAATGTCCTTGACCTCATTTTCATGGTTTAGTGACTTCTTAAAAAAAAGTTAAGAATTTTTGTAATGTTAAATTCTCTCTTATTATAAGTAAAAGGATAACTATATTCGATATGTGCGTATCTTGCAAGGTCTTAATGCCTGTCAAACAGGTTTCACTTGACCTCGACCTCATTTCATGGATCTGTGAACAAGATTAAGGTTTGGTGGTCAAATCCATATCTCAGATACTATAAGCAATAATTAGGTATAGTATATTCGGTGTATAGAAGGACTGTAAGGTGTACATGCCCAACCTGACTTTGACCTCATTTTCGTGGTTCAGTGGTTATAGTTAAGTTTTGTGTTTTGGTCTGTTTTTCATATACTATATTCAATAGGTCTACTATATTTGGTTGTGGAATGATTGTAAGGTGTACATGTCAGGCTGACAGTTGCCATCTGACCTTGACCTCATTTTCATGGTTCAGTGGTCAAAATTATTTTTTTGAGTTTTGGTAATTTTTCTAATACTATATGTAATAGGTCAACTATATTTGGTGTATGGAAATATTTTATGATCTATATGTCAGTCGCACAGGTTTTGTTTGACCTTGATAGATATAGGAAGATGTGGTGTGAGTGCCAATGAGAGAACTCTCCATCCAAATAGCAATTTAAAAATAAGTAACCCATTATAGGTCAATGTACGGCCTTCAACACGGAGCCTTGGCTCACACCGAACAACAAGCTATAAAGGGCCCCAAATTACTTGTGTAAAACCATTCAAACGGTAAAACCAACGCTCTAATCTATATAAAAAAAAACGAGAAATGAGAAACACGTATATATTACATAAACAAACGAAAACTACTGTACATCCGATTCATTTTTCATGGTTCATTTATAAGTGTAAAGTATTTGTGTTTCGGGTTTGTTTTTCTTAATTTATAAGCAAAAGGTCAAATATATTTGTTGTATGAAAGAATTGTTAGCTGTACATGTCAGCCTGGCATGGTTCATCTGACCTTGAACATCATTTGCATGGTTCATTGGTCAATGTTTAGTTTTCTTGGTTAATGTTGAATTTATGTGACAGTTGTAATAAAGCTTTTATATTATATTTAGGACTTTCAACATAATATCAATGATAAGTAAAGAAGGCGAGACATTTCAGCGTAAAGTCAATGATCCGTGGTATGAAGTGTATTATAATACAATTGGAGGAGCATTTGCATGTCTCATGCTATTGATATAAGAGGGGGTCTGACACCAAAAATCATTTATTAGCTTATATGCTGAATCTGCTTAGTTCAGTTTGAGGGACACCAGTAATGGCAATTCAACAATTGTTGGTGTGTGGTGTGAATTACACAATACACATTTTCTGTTTTCTCTTTCTATGTTTTGCCATCTTCAAGTTTCTATAGGAAATTTTAAGTTCGAAAGTTAAGAAAAAAGGATATATCTGCCTGTCATCCAAAATATTTCGATATTTCTCAAACTCCAAAGTTTCTTTAAATAAACGATAATTTAATGCTTTTGGTGATTCCCGTAGGCTTGCTAGCCATTTTTGTTTAAATTGATCTATAAAATTCTGTTTGATAGGTTCATTTAGCCATGTTTTATTTACAAAAAAAGATATTGTCCCATATGTATGACAAGCCACACGTGTGCTACGTTATACAAAATAAAAGGCAATTTATCAGGTTTTCCAGTACCAACTTGAACCAATAATTCATCATTCGTAACTTGATTGAAATATCTAATGGATATCTTCCCAATTCACTATCATAAATCATAGAATCAGGAGACTTTTTTACTCCAAGTAATATTTTACAAAATTTAATATGAACCCTCTCGATTATTGAATTATTCCCAAAACCCCAAACTGTGCACCCCGGCATATAGAAGTATTGGTTTCGCAATTTTATCAAATAGATCAAGATGGCAGTCTATTGACAGATTATGTACTCTACCTTTTCGAATAATATCGTACATAGCATGTGTTGCTTTTTCACATTGCTTTTTTTTTAGCTTTTGAAAAAGTTCCTGACATAGACAGTAATAAACCAAGATAGATAAATTCACTCAAAATATATAGTATTATATTATAATACTTAAAAACAATATTCTGCGGTAGTCTACCATGTGCGCACATTTACTTTAGTTTCCATAACTCACAATATTCATATAAGGAGTCCAGTTGTCTTTGTTAATCTATCTGAGATTCTGTCAATAAGACAGTATCGTCAGCATATAAAATGACAAACAATTTTAAATAAACAGTTAACTCTATTTCTAACTCATCAGAGATAGCGCACAAACCTGCTGTATTTTTATTCTGTAAAAATAATTTTAGATCGTTCAGATAAATTGAAAAAAGTATAGGAGAGAGATTCTCTCCCTGTCTAACACCAATGGAACCAGGGGAAAATTCAGAAAAAAATCTGATCCAAAGTGAATACGTGATTTGATATTCTTGTACATGTTGACAATTTTACGTTATATATCTTTCCATTAATCGAGTGTTTTATAAGTTTTGACCAGAGACCAGACCGCCAAATAGTAACATAAGCTTTCGCAAAGTCCACGAATGCACAATATAGTTTCTTCTTTTTTCACTTTAGCAACTCAAATAATATGTGAATAATAAATATTTTTTTCTACTGTGGAATAACCTTTTCTGAAGCCAGCCTGGTTTTCATTTAATAATAAATAATCCTCAAAAAAACTCAATCTTAAATTTAAAACAGATGTGAAAAGTCAAGGCAGCTGAGTATAGAAATTGGTCGTTAATTCTGGGTATCAGATTGGTCACCCTTGTTTTTATAAAAAGGTATAATATTTCTCATAAGCCATATTTCAGGCAAAAAAAACAGAATAAAAAATCATTTAAAAAAGTTTCATTTTAATAAATGCCTCGTTGATATATACATGTCCAAGATACTATAAAGACGTCTTGATGTCAATTACATAATATAATACAATAGACAAAACAAAAACTAAAAGTAAATCCAATTGTTGAAATGTATTATTTTACGACAGTCTTGAACATTAAAACTAAAAAATTAAAAAGACACTGCTATTTTAGTGTTTGGTACAGGTTGACTGTCACTGTGTCACAGTTCAACATAGAAACTAATTTGGGGAAACCAGAGAACTCTCTATGTCAGAAAACATGGTCAAATGTCCAAATATACTATGCACACTGATCTGCGTCCACATTTGTTGTTTAACAAAAAAAAATTAAATACTATAATACTTTTTCAGAATTATACATATCGATAAACACTGCCAATGGATCAGACTATGAGATGTCAGGAAAAACAGATATTGAGTCAGATGCTGTGCCTTCAGGTAACAAAAAATTTCGTATGGTGAGAGTTCCACGAACAAACTATCTTGAAATTGATAAATGTGTTGCTGGTCATCTTGAATATATGTCAAAATCTGCTAATTATGTATTACAAAGACATTGTACTTAAAACAAATGTGCATTAATATTACAACACAAAAATTCATATGGGAATCGTAACAATGTATATATGTTACAGTGAAGTACTAGATTTGGGCATTATATAATTACTAAAATTTTCAGATAAAAAGTAAAATAATTTATTAGTAAACATCATTTTTTATAAATCTTTAAAAACATAAATATAAAAATTTTGAGTACAATATTTAAATACATATCATTATTTTTTTTAAAACTGGTTTGTAAACGACAAGGTATAAGGGGCAAAAAAACCTCTTCAAATGACTTCATATTCAATTCATCACTAGCCTAGGCATTGTGTTGAACATATTATGTTCATGTGATTATTTGGTTGCCTAGCAACAGGTTTTATAAAATTAACTATTATAATATACATCTTTAATGCAGTTGCCATAGGAAAAGACTTCTGAATCTATCAAAATGAATGGTAATGTGATACCAAACACTTGAAAATTTATTATTGATGGGTCTATCGTTTTAAAAAGATCTTAATAACAACCTAGTTACCAAAATGTTGCCTAGTGACCACACAAAAGGATATTTTTATCCATAACTTTTTCATACAAAAATGAAAAATTTAAGTATTTTCATACAACTCAAATTAAGTCGACTCCTATATTGATACATTTAGTAATAACGTTTGCATGAAAAATTAATTTGATTGTGTATTTATATAACCTGCCAAATCAACCCGAGTTTTCCTTAGCAACGCATAGTTTGATTTAGGTTAACAGTTGAAGAACATTTCAAAAGATGTTTTAGTATCACTGAGTGTAATCTTTAAGCTTGAAACGTGGAACTAAAGGACATGTATCATTACTTTAAGTACAGATATACAATTCTTATATAATAATTCTTTGTTCAATGTTTCCATGGTAACACAGGAACGTCTCCATGAAATGATATCTTGCTTAGCAACCACCGCAAATCAGATATATTAGACTAAGTATTAATGTATATCTAAAGATTTTGTCAACGGACAACTTCTATATTCATCCGTTAGTGCTATCCGGTAAGGTGTGACGTTGACAAAATTGTTATCCGTTGGAAGTCCGTTGATGTACTGAACGAATAAAACGGACGCGTAACGAATGCATAACGGACACACAACGGATATGCAACGTACGATAAACGGACACGTAACGGACAGAACGGATGTCGAACGGACGTACATTCAACGGACGAGTACCGCATAAAACGGACACCTAACGGAAGCGTACCGGATAAAACGGATAAACAAGATATACGGAAAAATTAAAGGCAACAATTATAATATATGTACGAAAAAAAATTCAAAATGTTTCTCTGTAACTGGTTTTGGTTTGTTCATCAAACTGTCGCCAAAGGGCAGTTTCTGGCCTGAATAAGAGCTGCTTGATTGTGGAGACGTGCCCTTACTCTAAGATTGATTATGAATAATAAGAATTCATGAACCTTAAAAATCTTATTGGCATTTCTGACGCGAAATTTTTTATTGGTATTTGTCCGTTTCAGATTCGTTCATCATCCGTTTTATGCGTTATACGTCTGGTAAAAGTCCGTTTCATATTCGTTAAACAATCGTTTTATCCATTAGACGTCCGTTGGTGAATTTATCAGCCAGACCTCTAACGATGTACTGTGGATTCATTTTTTTTCGCTGAATATAAATTTTGGTGGGTTTTGTGGGTACGTGTGAACCACGAATTCAAATGTTAAACAAAATTCATACTAGTATTTCAATAGACTTTGTATAGAGAGATTGGCAAATCCACGAAGATGCAAATTTTCAGCAATCCACGAAAATTGATACCCACGAAAATATTAAATGAATCCACAGTATAACGAATGCACGTAACGGACACAAAACGGAAACGAAACGGACGAGTATCGTACAAAACGGACGCCTACCGGACGTTCAACGGACAGTTCATCCGTTAGACGTCCGTTCAATGTTTTGAACATGCTCAAAATTTTCCACCGGACAAAACGGACGTCGAGTTAGACTTGTTACCGGGTTTGTACTAGTATGAGCAACACGACGGGGCCACATGTGGAACAGGATCTGCTCACGCTTCCGGATCACGTGAGATCACGTGAGATGGGGTTTGTGATGCTAACTTTTTTGTTTTCTATGTTGAGTGTTGTGTTCCAAGTTTTGTCTGTTTGTCCCTTTTTAGACATGGAGATTTATTTTCGGCTTATCAGTTTGAATGACACTCTGGTATCTTTCTCTTCTTTTTTTAAATAGGCCATTATTTCTAGTTGTTTCCTCACTTCCACACATTAAAAATCAAATTGAGATACCTTTAGTGATATTGCAATTTAAACTTAGATCGGCATATTACAAAATATTGTCGTCCTGTACCTAGCATGAGATAGCTGATAATCCTCTTCTTTGATGTAGAATCGTCATTACTTAAATGTTTAATCAAATGTGATTTTTTTTTATTGCACAACTAGTGCTTTCTTGCCATAACCATATGAATATTACTTGATAAAGTAGACTAAATTTTTAAGTATTTATTTTAGTTGTTTAACTTATACTTTCAGTGACGGATTACGGCAAGAGGGTGTACGCCCCTTCCACTCCCTTTGATTTAAAAATGTATCATTTTTAGCATAAAATCATCCAAACAAAAAATCGGCTCGTAACGATCGCGATCAGAGATTAAAAATCATGCCGCCTTTTGTCTACAATAATTGACTATTGTTTATGTTTTCAGATGTCCCAACCGAAAATGGAGTAACAGTTTCTTCATCAGCTGCAGGGAATTCAAAAGGATTGTATGAAGACGAACAAAGTAAATTTGTTTCTGAACATTTTCACCTTTTGTCATCATGTTTGAAAGTTGCTTGTTTTGATATTTTTATCATATATCACGAAGATGATTATAAAGAGGTAGATGAGTTTCGGTTAGCTCTTTGTAGCATACAATCAAGCAAAGGAAGACACATTAATGCAGTGCTATATGACGGAGAAGAGCTTATTTCCTTAGCCGGTGGCGAGTTAGAAAACTTAGAAGAAGCCTTTGAACGATGCACATTTTGTTTTGTTTATCTTTCTGCAGTCTTTGTGAAGGACAGTTGGTGCAAACTAATGGGTCAAGCTTGTTTAATGGAAACAATATATAACGAAAAAAAGCAATGGTGTGTAATGCCTGTATTCACTGCCCCAAAAAGAAAGATGAGTTTTAAGATCCCAATGGGGTTAAATGCGCTCAAAGAAATCAAATATTATCAACCATTCGATTTTTTTGAAAAATGTGTCCATGCACTAGTTAGTAGCAGACTAAACGAAAGGGAAGAAAGGGAACTTGAGTTACAGCATAAACGGTACTCTTATCTTTTTGAAAAGGTTACATCGGACCCAGAAATAAAATCCATATTGAATAAAAGAATACCAAATTTTGAAAAATCGACCGAAGAATATAATTCTTCAAAAGAGACACTTTACCAAAGCGATTTAGAATCTGCAACTGCTAATTTGATGAATACTGATTTAGAAATTGACGGTGCATATGGTGGTTCTTCTGAAGATGCATGCTCCAGAATCCGTTCGAAATCAGTCGAACAAACAAGTACGTATAATTCATATAAATTTATTATAATTATATATAGGATGGTCCGCTAACTTTAAATTAGGTTGGTTTTTTAACTGCTTTTCGGACTTTCGGTTGAACTAAATTTTAAATGAGTATTGATGTGTTTAAAGTGGTACCCAACACTTTCACTAAAATTAATTTGGCTCATTTAATTTTCTTAAAATTTTGACAAAGTATTTACTTTGACCCTTGGACAAAAATATAAACATTTCAAAAAATTTGAACAAACCATTTTATCAGAAAAATTACACTGGTTGTATAGCAGTTTGACAAACACTAATTTTGATCTTTGAGAAGCTTAATGTTCCCTCAACAAATCAATGTAATCAAAACGTTTAGCTGATTTTACAGAGTTATCTCCCTGTAGTGTTAGGTACCACCTTAAATGACAGACTCACTAAATTCAATATGATTTTTTTTTAAATTTGCCTGATTTATATTTGATAAAAATGTTTACTTTTTATTTTTATGAAGTTAAAAATGGTTTGTTTCCCAAAGATGAATGGATGGTACCTACTAACTTAAGAAAGTTGTTCCATTGCTCTAGAGAAACTTGAAATTTAATGATGCCACGATTACACAGATTAAAACAACTTATAATATTTTAAGAATTTTTTTTTTAGAAATGATATATTGATTTATTTTTGGTTGCTCAACGTCCCGTGAATAATATTAAATGCATGATAATGACGACAGATTCACTACACAACAATAGGTTAATACAGTGAAGGATGACTTCCAAGTTGCAGTATGGGAACATTTTGACTGCCTTTGAAACATGAGAGTATTTCGGATAGGGAAAGAAATTTTGCTCTGCAACAGGCTGCCTATGGACACCTCCAAGTTATTTAAAGGACTCCCTGGCACGCAGTACCGCATTGAACGTCACTTTTTTGATCGAACGTGTTTTTGAGTATTTTTACATCACGCACAGTAAAACTGACTGACTTTCACAACGGTTTTACTATCGATCGGATGAATGCATTACCACATTTATTTTCACCAATCGCCCATGGGTTTATTTTAGAAATTCATGTTTTTTTCTGGTACAAATTTAGTCACTGTAAAAAAACACCTTTTCCAAGACAGGATGAAAATAAATATGTTGTCCTATAAAATGCAGAACTTTGCAAGAAATACTTGTGTAAATAATGTTCGCACTTAATGAGCCGTAATATCAACAGGACTGGTGTAAAATGAATATTCCAAGAGCAAAAAAACAAACCATCCAACAGAAAATCAAATGGCCCTCTAAGGGTATTTGAATTTAATCATGCTTTTAACTGAGAACTTTTTGAGTTTTTAACATAAAAATCTTAATTCATAATATGTTTATAATATTTTTTATGTTACATAATTATGCAACTTCAAACATTCATAATACAAGTTTACCAAGTTGAACGTTCTTTTAAATATCAAGTTCGATGTACACATAAACCACACACGGCCTAAATTGAACATCGACTCCATACCAATGTAAGCCAATGTTTGCTAAAGAAAATGATATAGAAACACTTAAACAGACAATACAAATACTGACCTAATTTTTCATCCGACATTTTGAGATGACCGTGAATGCAGTTACGGTCATCAGCTTTACCCCAGTGATTCATAGTCACCACAGATGTAATGAATAATAGTGATAGACCATTTTGTACATATTCCAAGGGGAAACTTGACGCAAAGCATTATTATTTATTGCTTCATTGCATTGAATAGAAAAAGAGTACTTTGTGGCAAAAAAACCAAGATTTTTATAGAAAATCCACAGCCTTTAATACAGAGATTTCTGTTATAAAACTTGAAACATAGATTACTCACTTGCTTTTCTATGATGTGTTAGTGGTGTTTTTTTTACCAAAAGTTCTAAGCAACCTGTAAATTCCAAAATACCTCGTGCTGAGTCACTAAAGTCGAGCACACCCTAAAAGGAATACTTGATTTGGTCCATATTTTAATTTGTTTTTTTATAACCAATAGCCACATTAATAAACTCGTTTTAAAGAAATCAATGCTAGCACTGCATGTAATAATCTTATTAATACCCCCCACACAATATTTATGTATGTGCCTGTCCCAAATCAGGAGCCTGTTATTCAGTGGTTGTCGTTTGTTTATGTGTTACATATTTGTTTTTCGTTCAGTTTTTTTTACATAAATAAGGCCGTTAGTTTTCTCGTTTGAATTGTTTTATATTGTCTTATCGGGGCCTTTTATAGCTGACTATGCGGTATGGGATTTGCTCATTGTTGAAGGCCGTACGGTGACCTATAGTTGTTAATGTTTATGTCATTTTGGTCTTTTTGTGGGTAGTTGTCTCATTTGCAATCATTCCACATCTTTTTTTCTATAAATATATCTATTAGTCATGAAATTACCAAATATGGGGGTACAAGGATAAATGATGTGGATTTTTTTTTATAAAATTTCCATATGTTTAGCATTGAATCAACACAAGGGTGCATAATACTTATTAATAACATTGATTTTAATCAATCGGAACGTAATCATGCATGGTCATAGAATTCAGCTAGATTTGCTCACCTTTAATATGGCGTTACATCATCTAATATCGGTTGCTAAACTTTAGAAATTTCACACAGAAAGTCATTATAGCACTTGCCTTTAATATGGTGTTAAATAATCTAATATTGGTTGCCGAACTTCATAGAAATTTCACCCAGAAAGTCATTAACACCTGATCTTCAACATTGCGTTAAATAATATAATATTTGTGTCTAAACTTTATAGAAATTTCATTCAGATAATTGACCAAATGATACTTTTGAGAAACAGTTAAAGGCCACCAGTGGGTCTTCAAAACAGCAAGAAAAACCCGCACCGAAGGAGAGATTTAGCTGACCCCTACATATAATGTGAACTAGTTCCGTTGAAGTGTTACTGTTTGATTATCTAAACAAAAAGTTTTGTTTATTCAAATTTTGTATTTGCAGATATTTCCAATTTTTGGAAGAAATGTGACGATAAAGACTTAATGAGAAACCATAGAATCCTTGCCAAAGCATCGTATTCAGTAGGAATTATTCGTGACCCAGATGGGACAGGAAGTGGATTTCGGGTTGGCAGCAAGTTCTTTGCAACGGCTCGTCACGTTGTTTACAATATAATTGGTAAATAAAAATACATTTTTCGTCGAACCTACGACTTCTGACGTAGTAAAGCGAGACATAGGGATAGTGCACCGGCGGCGGCTACAACGAAGTGAATTTACTTCTTTATATTTCAGAGGGTAGATGACCTTCATATTTACATACACCACATATATATTAAATGCTATAAAGTTTCCGTCTGTCAAATGTCACTTGTCCTTGAACTCATTTACATAGTTAAGTGACTACCTAAAACAGTTCATTTTTATCTCAATTTTAATTCCTTTCTTATAATGATTAATACGATAACTACATGTATATATACTTAATATGTGCGTACATTAAATCTTCGTAAAAGTTCCTTGTAATGTCTGTCAGACAGTTTTCCCTTGATCGAACTCATTTCATGGATCAGTGAACAAGCTAGGTATAAGTTTCGTGGTCAACTCCATAGCAATAGATCTATTTGATGTATAGAATGATGTTAAGGTTTATATGTCTGTCTGAGAGTTATCATCTGACCTTTGTCTCATCATCATAGTCCATTGGTCAATGTTACACGATATGGACTTCATATAATGAGTGCCCCTTACGGAGAAACTGCTCCAACAAAGTTTTGAGGAGGAAATATTAAAAATGACACTCCGTTAATTTTATGAACACCATCACGAATTTGTAGTTCCATACGATGTGTCTGTGTCTAATCTAACTAAGGAAATTTTGACCACGTATATAAAAGTAAATAAAATAAATTACCTAGATATAGGAAGATGTGGTGTGAGTGCCAATGAGACAACTCTCCGTCCAAATAACAATTTAAAAATTAAACCATTATAGGTTAAAGTACGGCCTTCAACACGGAGCCTTGGCTCACACCGAACAACAAGCTATAAAGGGCCCCAAAATTACTAGTGTAAAACCATTCAAACGGGAAAACCAACGGTCTAATAGTTCATTTCTAAGATTTTAGTTTAAAGCAACTGTTGTACACTATTAATTTGTTTTACAGTTATGATTTAGTAAAAAAACTTGATACCGTGTTTCGTGTGCTGTCCTATGTTGTTTTACGTGTTTGTTTTTTCTGTGTTTGCAATTTTCGTTTTGTTTACGTTCGAACAGCGGTATAATACTGAACATTGTCTTTATTTAAATTTCAGCTGATTAAGTGTGATCCTTTGATGCAGTAATTATGCAATAGGAAACTTCTGCGCGTGCACTCTTCTTTCGAGTAAAAGTTGTTAAAGTTAATAAAAGAGACCCCCCCCCCCCGAAAAAAAAACCAAACAAAAACTAACACATAGAAATAACCCTATCTATTTAGCATTAAATCCTGAAATTATTTTAACACTTATTTCATTTGGTCTTTAACTCACTGGGTAAAGCTGATGACCGTAACTGCATTTACTGTCATCCAGTCTAGATGTCAGATGAAACATTAGGTCAATTTTTGTATTGTCTGTGTGAGTGTTTCTATATCATTTTCTTTACAAAGCAAACATTGGATTCGAGCGTCACTGATGAGTCTTTTGTAGACGAAACGCGCGTCTGGCGTATATACAAAATTTAGTCCTGGTATCTATCATGAGTTTATTGGTACGATGTAAAGTTTTTTGGTTAAGAGATTACCGTATTTTATAAAGGATGACCGCAACTTTTACGGAATGACCGTCTGTACTAAGAAATATCCATACATTCATAGCTCTTTGATGAGTTTGTCTCATTAGGGGTTCGGTTTGCAGATATAAATGTATTTACTCAATTTCTGTTAACTGTTTGCCTTATTTTGAGTTTATGACAATGATAGTAGATTGCATATTTCTCGTAAATAATCAAATTTTTTTGATAACGACATTAAAATTTGAATACACATTGACAGCGATACGACGAAAGGTTGAAGAAAAAAAAAGTAATTAAACATATGAATATCCAATCTTTGAGCCCATGTGTATAGTTCCAGAGGAAACACATTTAAATCTTAACATCTGCCAAAAAAGAAAAAAAAAATTCCCTTGGTAACACCGGATCCGATGGGAACTGCAAATTTTATTCTGCATTCAGTTGGTTTTACTGGTATGTTTTCAGCTGACAGTCCTTTAGCTTTATTACCCCTACAAAGTTACCCCTTTACCCTTGAACAGTTTTTTGATAGTAATCCAGAATGCCAGCGTTTCTGGAACATATCTTGTAGAGAAAATTGTTGACTGGGAATAAAACCTTCCGACATCCAGTAACAAATGAAAAGCAACATGTTCAGTAAATATTCCATAAGATTTGGATTTCAATGCGGAAATGAAGTCTTGTATCGCCCTATCTCTTTTAGTGTTGCTTCGATATTAGGCAACATTTCATGAATATAAAAGAAGAAGATGTGGTATGATTGGTAATGAGACAACTCTCCACAAGAGACCAAAATGACATGTGTAGAAATTAGGTCACCGTACGGTCTTCAGCAATGAGTAAAGGACATACCGCATAATCAGCGAAAAAAGGCCCCGAAATAAAAATGTAAAACAATTCAAACGAGAAAATTAACGACCTAATACAGTTCATTTTTTAATTCCGTTTGACACCCTTTTCTTACATAATCGCCACTAACTTCAAATTTGAGGAACATCTTTTGAAGGATATATTGGTAGTTTGTTCTTCTAAATTTACATTTGGCGTATAACTGAAATGTACAGACAGATATGCAGAATGATTAGTGTTTTCATTCAAAACTTTAGTTGAAACGATATAATGGCAATGGGTGAACATGCTTTGGCATTTTTAAACAGGTGTATTTATTATATGATATTAATAGGAATCCCAGATTTAAAAATAATAAATCTTTTGACGTGTACTTGGAGGCTACATATGGTGAACTATGTATTTTTTTCTTCTACCTATAGGATAATGCCGTCTTATACATACGTTTTATTCCAACACTATTAACTATTTGAAACAAAAAAGGTAATACAAATACGGATATTTCTCAGAATTGATGGTCATCCTTTAAACGTTACGTTAATCTTTAATGAATTACGGTCATTTTTACAAATTACGGTCATCTATTTACCAATCACGGTCATCCTTGTTATATGTTACGGTCATCTTGCAAAGATTTAAATCACGATTTACGGTCATCTTAGCGATATTTTCAAATCCAATTTCCTGTTTCATACACATTTCTCGGTAGTAATTTGCGATTTCCGTGTGAATCTTTTATAAATTTACATCATACCAATGTATGCTTTGTAAAGAAATGATATAGAAACACTTAAACAGACATTTATACAAATACTGAACTTTTTTTTCGTCCGACATTTTGGGATGACCGTGAATGCAGTTACTCTTTACCCAAGTGATAATTGATATTAGTTTCGTTGACAATCGTACACTATCTTCTTGTTAAGCAAAGATCGATCTTTACTGGATATATATTTTTCCAACGGTTTTGTATGGAGTATATTTTCTCAAGATTCTATCTCATAGAAAAAAAAGATGAGTGACAAATCAGCCATTCCATTGATAAACACTAAATGAATTATAACATATTTTCACTGATACATCTACATGTAGTATTATTGCTTTTCATGTACATTCAAATTAGTTTCTTTCTTTCGATAATTTGGTAGAGTTATGTTTTTTATTTTGCAGCAACCAACAACACAATTGATATAAATAAACTAAGGTCAAGCCGATGCTATGTTCAGTTTGAGTATATATCACACAACCAGATTCAGAATGAAAAAAATGTGTTCCATTTCACAAATATAGCTTATGAGAATGCAGATTTAGATGTAGCGATTCTAGAATTAAAAGAAGAAAGTGACAAACCTTTCCCACCGTCCATTTCAATGATCTCTAAAATTAAAAAGAACAATCCAATATATATAATCAGTCATTTAGCCGGCCTTCCTCAAACTACTGATCCTAGGATTGAATTATATCCGTTGCAAAAGGACAAAGTGAAAAAGTCAAAAGAATGGGCAGCCTCAAAAGGAATCGACGCAGAAAACGCGTATTATGACATTGATAATGCCGATAAGATATTATTCCACTGTGCGTCAGGACCGGGAGCATCTGGGGCATTAGGAATCATGGTTGATAAGAGTCTAGATGAACCATATAGTGTGCTGATGCTATTGCGGGGATATCCAAGTTTCTTGTATGGAGAGCTTTCATTTTCAGACACTGACAAAGAGAACTTTTTAATAGTAGAACAAGGTGTTCTTCTGTCTTCTGTATATGAAGACATGAAAAGGCAAGAAAAGTATAGTGATCTTGTAGAAGATATATCTGATAGCTTAAATGATTTGTATGATAGGGATTGACAATGAAAATGCAATAATATTAATTAACTCAGATCTCTCTAACTAAAATACACATTAGTGCCTTAATGAAATTTTTTCTTATTAATTTTGAAATTATTTCGAGGAGGAATACAAATGACAATTGGAATTGAGGATATGTCAAAGGGACATCAACCCGATCCAAGAGCAGGAGGAAGTCTTCATTGGGACTAATAACAATTATATACCGTTGTGTTAGACAATTAAGTGACCATCTGACAACGAAAAAGGGAATTTCTTTTCGGATAAAAAATATCGTTGAAAAGATCTAGATAGCTGTAGTTTATCGCCAAACTCGTTAATATAATTCTAACTGTTATCACTAAGTAAGGTCTCACCTGCCTTGTAGTAAAAAAAGAGGATGGTACAGCATGGTTATATAATGGACACAAGATTTGTGTAATGTCTTGTTATCGTTAAAGAGACTACGATATTTGTTTATTATATCATAGATATAAAAATACAATGTAGCTCTTGCCGCAAGATAACAGTTTTGTGTTGTTGCAGCGTTAAGCAAAGATCGGTCAATCAATCGAAATGATAATATCTAACTGGACTAACATCTACATGTATGTGTGCTAATAAAAGGCATACAAATTAATTACATTGACTTTATTTTACAATACGGCTCGGAACATTCTTCGTTTTTTTTTAAGAAAGGCATGAGATTGTGTTCTCATGTTAATTAAGTTTTAATTTTGACTTTCATGGAATTAATTTTTTTCAGTAACATAAAAGAGACAAAATAAATTTGAAACTCAATTTTGTATTTAATTTTTTACCCGCTTTTCCAAAAAAAAAAACCAATTTATTACAAAAGCTTGTCATAAGAAAAGTTGAATAGTCGAAGAAGCCAGGCAGTTGCCGTCGTTGTTTATATATCTTTATTTCCATAAACTTAAAGATATTAGCGTTATAAGGAGATCTAGAGTAATCAATGTTAAAATGTGACTACCAATTGTTTTGAATCGGCAAAATTAGCTTAGGTAACCTGCTTTGCTGTTGTTTGCGACAATATTTTAGTCCTGGTATCTATGATGAGTTTATTTACAACCACTGGGCCGAAGCCACTGCTGGTGGAGATTTATTTCCCCGAGGGTATCACAAGTCGAAGTCACACCTTTTGTGCTGACATGAATTTTCATTGATATGATTATATTTATAAATTTACTGTAATGGCTTACAATTTTGTTCTACCTCAGGCATAGATCACCTTAGCTGTATTTGGCACAACTTTTTGGAATTTTAGATCCTCAATGCTCTTCAACTTTGTACTAGTTTGGCTTTATAAATATTTTGATATGAGCGTCTCTGATGAGTCATATGTAGACGAAACGCGTGTCTGGCGTACTAAATTATAATCCTGGTACCTTTGATAACTATTTACACCACTGGGTCGATGCCACTGCTGGTGGACGTTTCGTCCCCGAGGGTATCACCAACCCAGTGGCGGTGTTGACATAAATATCAATAATGTGGTCATTTTTATATATTTCCTGTTTACCAAACTTTGAAATTTTCGAAAATCTAAGGATTTTCTTATTCCAGGCATAGATTACCTTAGCCGTATTTGGCACAACTTTTTGGAATTTTGAATCCTCAATGCTCTTCAACTTTGTACTAGTTTGGCTTTATAAATATTTTGATATGAGCGTCACTGATGAGTCATATGTAGACGAAACGCGTGTCTGGCGTACTAAATTATAATCCTGGTACCTTTGATAACTATTTACACCACTGGGTCGATGCCACTGCTGGTGAACGTTTCGTCCCCGAGGGTATCACCAACCCAGTAGTCAACACTTCGGTGTTGACATGAATATCTTTATAAATATTTTGATATCAACGTACTAAATAACTCATGAGTCATATGTAGACGAAACGCGTACTAAATTATAATCCTGGTACCTTTGATAACTATTACTCGGCATTTTTAACTTTTTTTGATTCGAGCGTCAATGATGATTCTTTTGTAGACGAAACACGCGTCTGGCGTATATACAAAATTACGTCCTGGTATCTATGATGAGTTAATTTGGTAAGCTGTTTTTGCCAATTGTTTTGACTCGGACAATCAATTCAGAGTTCAATAAAATGGTATATACACTTTAATGTGGTTTTGACCTGTAGATAAAAAAAATTATGGTTTGCTTTAGTCAGTTAGCTATGATCAACGTAAAATTCCGAGACTAACGTACATGATATATAAACAAACATGCATATTTACCCATTAAATTTGCAAATTTAGTATTTTCGATTTTGTTATTATGGATCCTGAAAAACAACAAATAAATCTAATAAAAAAAATCTGAAACTATGCCATGGACCTGTATCATGTCATTTGTATAGTCATTACATCTTATAATGTACTACAATAGAATAACCAAGTCTTCTGTATATTTTTACATCTTATGTCATCAAAACAGACTATCAACTACATGTTACAAAGTCCCCTTTTGTGACCATAGGACATAAAGATTCAGTCAAACTTGTTAAAAATCCAAATATTTTATTAAATATATAAATATCCAATCTACATTGACGCGCATGCGTTAGTGAAAATGGCAGGAATTTTAAATAGCTGAATAAATACTAAGAAAAATATGGATTCCCTCGCGACAAATGAATTCAACTCAATATGTGATAAAAATATTGTAAGTCTTGTGCAGGAGAAAGCGAAATCGACCATGGCGATCAACAGCCCATACATACAAATATGAAAATTCATCCTCATCGGACCTATCTGGTTTACATGAACAAAAGACAGTGTACGGACGTAAACAAAGAAAACAATAACAAAAACAAGGTACGTTCAGACACACTTAGTGAAGACAACTCATGTTCCGATCAATATAATAAGTATGGCAATGAATAACTCACTAAATCGAGGATAATACACACAAATAGAGGTCGGTCATTTACAAACGTATCAACCGTATCGTATACGTTGACGTATCCGCATCTGCAGATATATAAAAAAAATATTATGTGATCCCGAGCTTATTAATAAGACCATACTTCATTAAAAAAAAACCTAATTGAAATCTTTTCGAAACGATCAAACATACACTTTTAATATTTGTAATGGTGGTGTTTTATAAAACAAAAATAAGGGGTTCTAAAACTACTTTTACATGCCCTTAAAAAGGAGCCAATGTAGGGCTGGTACACGAATATCCTTTATTAATCTAGTTAAAAATTATTTCAAGATCGTAAATGAATAAACACAAAACAATCAAATGTACTACTTATATAAATGTAAGGAACTTTGAATATTGTTCATTCGATATTTTATGATAAAAGGTAATAGAAAGTACTGAGTATCACTTTATTTGTCAATTTACAATTTGGTTCTACGTGAGCACAAGTTCATACCGGCACAAACAAACGATTTTACCGTATTCACTCTTATCATACCTGTAAACTGTTCCAACTATCCGGAATATCTTTAAAAGTAGGGTTACATATTCCACAAAAACTCGATATTTCCTTATTGTTTTGTAAATTTCTGCATTAGAAATTAATCGGTCGCCCATTTGAATTATTGAAAGTACATAAAATCAAAGCTCGGGATCATATACTATTTTTTGGTAAATCTGCAGATGCGGATACGTCAACGTATATGATACGGTTGATACGTCTTTAAATGACCGACCTCTAATGACAGGTACACCTTTGGGATTTCAAAGTATGCTCCAATACATGTCGTACCCTCCGCCCATGATGACAACACCAATGCCGCCATCCCCATACCACCCGCAATTAGACATAATAAGACATAAAGCTTTATTTAGAGTCGGTATAAGCAAGCAATTATAAACATAAGCTCTGAAGAGCTTTTAAAACCGACATAACAACAAATAAAACAAAGCATACATATCGAGTCATGCACGTAACATTAAACATATAAAGCAAGAGTTTAATCAGTATATAAACATGCAGCACAAAAGTTCTTTAAGCATCTTACAATATTAACACATACTGGTACATGCAATTATGAGATAAAAACACAAAGCAGAAATGAAATGGTTTGCACATAAAAAGCATATTGAAAGCACATAAATTTTCTAAAATTAGCACAAAAGTAGCAGAAGCACTATAGTAAAGAAAACTAAATAAATTTGCCATGCTATAAATAAAGCAACAAACCAAAAATTAATAAGCAGAGATTAACTGGTTTTGCAGGCAAAGCATTGGCATGAGCTGCCAGACCAAGAATTTATCAAGTTCTTGAATTGATTTAAAGATGATTGCTTACGAAGCTCATCTGGCAGCTCATTCCAAAGCCTAGCACCCGCATACCTGAAAGATTGTAGGCCATATGCAGTTGTTCTTACATGTGGTAGATCTGCTGTATTATGGTATCTGAAAGAGTAAGTGTTTTCCTTTAAGTGAATCAAATCATGGAAATATACAGGACAATCTTTATTAATAATTTTGAAAACTTTAATCGCCAAAGATCGCATTCTTCTTACTTTTAAAGATGGTAATTTTGATTTGCAAAGTAGATCTTTGCTGAATGGTCTTCATAGATAAACCTTAGTGCTCTCTCTTGAATTTTCTCTATCTTTTTTGTATTTACCTCCCCACAGAAGTGCCAAACTAGTGGGCAGTAATTAAAGTTGGACATTATGAAAGAATAATAAATTGTTAATTTTCCGAGTTTAGTCAGGTGTTTACCTATTCTTTTTAATACATTTAGTTGTTTGGATGCTTTTTTACATATTATAGAGACATGTTCATTAAAATTTAGTTTAAAATCTATGGTTACACCTAGAAGTTTAACGTTATCTTCACACTCTCTTTCATTACCTTCTAATTTAAATTTTATGTTTTTGTCTTTAGTTTTTTTTTACTTACAGCTATTGCTTGAAATTTTTCTGGATTTGCTTTCATTTTATTTATTGAGAACCAGTTTATCAAAATTTTACTTTCGTCTTCTAAAGTTTTGATTAATTTATCTAAATCGTTATCTGCGTATGAAAGGATGTTGTCATCTGCATAATTATAGAGTTCACTTTTATGAATAAAATAGAAAATGTCATTTAAATAAATATTAAATAATGTTGGCCCTAATATTGACCCTTGTGGCACCCCTTTAAACATTGTTTGCCAATAGCTTGAACAAGTACCTACTTTAACACACTGTTTTTTATTAGTTAAATAGCTTTCAAAAAGTTTAAGAGATGAGGCGGAAACACCATAACATTTTAATTTTAGTAGGAGGAGGTCATGGGGTAGGCATTCAAAAGCCTTGGACAAGTCCATTTATATAGCTGCTACATATTTATTCTGATCTAAAGCCTTTTTCCAATCTTCAATTATTTTTTATAAAGCGGTTTCGCATCCATATCCTTTTCGAAAAGCTAACAGAAAAATGTGGAAAAATGAATTAAAATATTCAACAAGTTGATTTTCTATAGACCTCTCAATTTTTTTTGAAATCATGGGCAATATACTTACAGGTCTATAGTTTCCTTTATCAAGGGTGTTTGATTTTTTATGCAGGGGTATTACATTGTACTTGTGCTTCTTTCAATTTATCTGGGAAAACAGCTGATTCAAATGATTTATTTATTATTTTAGAAATTGGATCAAGGATATTTCAGATTCAGATAATTTTAGTATTTTAGAAGAGATTTCATCTTTTCCTGTTGCCTTTTTGATGTTAATTTTATTGATTTGTTTTTTAACAAACTCTGGATCTACTGGGGTAAAATTTAGTTCTTCTTTTTCTGGTTTATTTTCTTTTATAATTTTAATACTTGGATGATGTTTATCTATTACAGTATCTATTGAGCCGATATCTTTGGCAACATTTATAAAAAAATTATTAAATAGTTCAGCTACTTCATTTTGATTATGAATGAATGAATTCTTTATTTGCAAAGCAGTAGTTACATGCTATAGCAACACAAACATATTTACATTGTGACACACAATAAACAACAGAGAACAATTCAATAAGATAGTACAATAGAAAAATGATCAACTTATTAAATGTGATCTAATCTGCCAGGCAGATTTCAAATAATTACATAATTTTCCAACTAAAGATCTAGATTTGGTTTGATACAAATACATAAGTTTTGTCACATTTGGCCATGAACAGTAATAATTTGGTAAAAACAGAACTGCAGTCGTACATGTCTATACACAGGACACACTAAAGTAAAATGGTACTCATCTTCAACACTTTTCATATTACAGCAAGTACATAATCTGTTTTCTCTTAGTATATTTGTATAACGGCCTATCTCAACATTTAACTTCATACTACCACTACGCAGCTTTGTGAAAAAATGTGAATTATAGTTATAATCTAGTAGTAGTACGTAATCTTCAAAACAAAAATCTAATTTTAAAATTCTGTACATAGTAAGTTTCTCACAATCCTGCATAGATGCAGACCAGCTTTATATATATTGATCTTTTAATCTAGTTTTTATTACATCGAATGATATATTCATACCAGACTGCTGGTACCATACAAAGTTTAAACCAATACTAAACAATAGGTCACGAACATTAGAAACCCAATTAGTTTTACCAGTATTTGCATCTCTGAGTAACAATATATAGATATCATACACAATAAGTGGTTTATGAGTTACAATTTTTAACCAGTATTTTAAAACTTTTTGTTTTCTTATTACATTCATTGGCAAACGCCCTAGTTTGCCATATAAAAATACATTTGGCGTACTTTTACCCAGTTTCAAAATAGATCGACAAAAACGGTTATGGATAATTTCAACATCATTTCCACGTTGGAAACCCCAAATTTCCGAAGCATAATTTATCACAGACGCAACCATACTATCGAACAAATCACATTTCTTTTTCTTCGTCAAGTATAAACCATTTGTAGAATTATTCAGAGCTGCCAAAGATCGTGAACCTTGTAAGGCTAATCGCTTCTGTGTTTTTAAAAAATTTCCATTACAGTGTATCAACACACCAAGATATATATACGAATCGACAATTTCTAGTTCTTCGTTGTTGTAGAAAAATTTTGCAGTTTCGGGTTGCCAGCCATTTTTGAATACAACAACTTTCGTTTTGTTAATATTCACTTCTATATTCCATTTAGTACAATAAATAAGTAGTTTATCAAGTAGTTCCTGTAGAATTTCAGGAGATTTCGCAAATAATATAGTATCGTCTGCAAATAGTATTAAGTATATCAGAACTTCATTAATTTTAACTATGTCAGCTGAAGGACTAATGTTCATGTCTTCAATCAAGTCATTTATAAAAAATAAAAACAGTAAAGGTGATAAGGGCTCCCCTTGTTTTACACCAAGAACATTTTCGAATGAGTCGGACAGTAAATCGGCAGTTTTGACACGCATTTTTACAGATGAATATACTGATCTAACCATAGTTACAAATTTTGAGCTAACACCACTTCGTAATAGTTTATAAATGAGAATCCTCCTGCAAATTTTGTCGAACGCTTTACGGAAATCCACAAACGAACAATACAGTTTTTGTTTATTTTGAAGTGTATGCGAAAGTATTCCAAATAAAATAAATATAGCGTCTACAGTTGACTTGCCGGGTCTGAATCCAAATTGGTTATCGATTAATATGTCTTCTTCTTCGGACCAACTGAGTAAACGATTTGTCAAAATAGTACTATATAGTTTCGATAAAACTCTGATCAATACAATCGGACGATAATTATTAGGATCGGATAGATCACCACTCTTTGGGACAGCAACTACTAGACATTCTGACCATGAATCTGGGTATATTCCCGAACTATAAATGTAATTAAACAGAGTCTTTAATATTGGCGCAAATACGTCAGGACATGCAGAAAACATTTCACTTATTATTTAATCATCTTATTTTCTTCACAAAGGATTATGTCTTGTGAAAAATGTGAACCTTTGTTTGTTAGGAAAGGTTTGATTGTTGGCCAAAAATCTTTGCTGTTAGGTCCTCCTGTGCATCTTTCCATGAAATAGTTTCCGATGGATTTCTTTTTAATTTTATTTACTAGATTTCTTTGTTTTCTGTAGCATTCCCAATTTGTTTTATTTTTAAAATTTTGATATTTGTTGTATGCCATTCCTTTTTTTATATATTTCCCTTCGTAAAGTTTGATTCATGAATCTAATCACCAAGAACTCTGTCATTGTATGGCAAGAGTTGAGACAAAACAAAGCACTCTAGACAAAATTGAAGAACTTTTAGAAAAGATGGACACAAAACACAATAAGCTTGATAACGAAATGATCCAATGCAAAGACAAAATAAGCAAATTGGAAGAAAGTGCACAATTCTTATTTGATATGAAAGATGAACACAAAGCCCTTAAAAAGAGGGTAGATTGTATCAACAAGACACACATAATCAATATTTGTCCGAGACAAACTGATAGACATAGAAACAGATTATCTGAAAACCTTCTGTTCTTTGCGCTGGAAGAAAAATATGACAATATTGAAACGAATGATGAAAATAGGGGGGGGGGGGTTGCAACGGACAGTGGATAAGAAGAGTGACGCGGTACAAGTGAGTGAAAACTGTGTCGACACAGTTTCTTAACATTGAAAATGCTAGACACAAAATTAAAATTGAAAAGGCATACCGATTAGGAAAACCCAACACTGACGCGTCAAAGCCTAGACCAATCGTGGCTTAATTCTGCGATATGTCCGACAGAGAGTATGTCCGCAGTGTATCGAATCGCCTAAAGGAAACACATTTTGGTATACGCCCCCATTATCCAAAGGTTGTACTTGAAAAACGGGAAAAGCTTATTCCAATAATGATGCAACAGCGGAAAAATCACAAGAAGGCATATATTTACGGTGATAAGCTATTTGTTTACGGTCAATTGTGGAGTAGGGATTAGCGGAGTGTGATGTAAAACAAAACAAATGTAATAGTAAAACGGGAAATAATGAGTGTTTAAATGTGTGTTCTTGGAATATTTCGAAAGGAATAATACGAAAGCTAAAAGATGGAATTTTTGTTTAAAATTATAACGAAATACGATATACTGTGTTTCAATGAGTGCTTGGTCAAATGCCCTGGAGACTTTGATCTAAATAGTTACGACAAAACGTTTTCATACAGAGAGAAATGTAATGGGGTGGATAAGAAAAGAGGGACGAAAGATACCAAAGGAACAGTCAAACTCATAAATCTAAAACAAACTGACAACGCCATGGCTAAAAATGAAAAAAAGACAAACAGAAAAACAATAGTACACATGACACATAGAAAACTAAAGATAAACAACACAAACCCCACCAAAAACTAGGGGTGATCTCAGGTGCTCCGGAAGGGTAAGCAGATCCTGCTCCACATGCGGACCCGTCGTGTTGCTTATGTGATTACAAATCCGGTAAATAGTCCTATTCGGTAGGTCAAATTCATGAAAGGGAAGGGGATTGTAGTTACGACGTAAGGAACATATCAAGTATCATTTGTGAAACGGTTATTCCATAACGGTCAACCAACTCGTGATGGCGTCCGTAAAATTTACGAAGGGATGATTTCAACTTCACCATTTGGAACTCTTGGTTTAATAGCTTCCTTGTGAGCAGTAACCCTCTATCAAGAAAATCATGATAGGAAATGCAAGCACGGGAATATCGTATCAATTGGGGGATATATACCCCGTATGCAGGTGCTGCTGGAATGTTGCTACTAAGAAATGGAAAGTTCACAATTGGAAAGCTGAAATCATCTCTTTTGTCGTAAAGTTTTGTCTTCAACCGACCCTCATTGTCAATTTCCAGATGTAAGTCAAGATATGAAGCCGACTCAACTGTATCTATAGTATCCTTTATCTACAATTCGATGGGATAGATGCGTTCCACATAGTTGTAATGCAGGAAAAGGGGGAAGAATCGCTGCACTGTCTGGTTGTCTCCCCTTTCCCTCCAAAACGATTATACATTTATATATCCGGAGACTGGCATCTTTCACTGGGGACTACTGTGACTCGCTTGTGTATACGGGGATTCTCGCCTCTCTCGTGAAAATCAGGGGAATAGACTAGCTCATTCATTTCAGGTCAATGTAATACCTTCTTCTGGCGTATCCCTCATCTCGGACACTTGCACTTTCGAGGCCTGGCGCTGGTGAATAAAATACAATGATGTTTCAATTATTTATTCCAAACAGCAATCTACATTAAAGTGTGATATGTGATCTGTGATCAAAATAGTAAACTTTGTTTTAACTTATTTCTGTTAATGAAAATCTTTTATAAATTTAAGTTAAGTTTTAAATATCTAAGTTATTAAATCAGAAGATAAATTCTTACTTTAAAATTCATTTGAAAAAAGTATATACTTGAACAATTTACATACCTGGTGAATAAAATACAATGATGTTTCAATTATTTATTCCAAACAGCAATCTACATTAAAGTGTGATCTGTGATGTTGGGAGTTTGCGGTGTTCCCTTTTTAACCCCAACATCACGTGCTGATTGGAATTATTTTATTCACTAATGAAATTTAAGCGTCAATTTTGAATATTATGAAGTTACTTTTTATTGGTCAACTGTTCTCTTTTTATGTTATAGATTTCTATGATTGACATGTATTTTATTTAGTTACGTAAAAGCAATTAAAGGATTATCAAAATCTTTACTTACTTTACAGAATTATTAAGTGGACAATAGAAACACTTTAAGGGTTATTTTCCTACGGCAAATTACAAACATTGTTATTCTTTTAAAAGATGACAGTTTATTTAATTTATTTCTCAACGTCATATTAATAGCTATGAACAAAAGAACTCTAGAAAATAGATTAACTATAATATTCAAAAAGACGGAACTATTTATAACTTAATCTTACATCACCTACATTGTCTTGGAGCTTTAACAATGCAATATAATTCAATTTTATTTATTTTTTAGTTTATTTATCTAAGTTTACTTTATTTTGTAGTAGAGTTGAATTTTAGTCACGTTTCTAGATTGAATTTATTAGTAAAAATATACATGTATGTTCTTTCCTTTGAGATAAAAAGAATGCACTTACTTATTTTCATTGGGAAATTTTAGTTAAGCATATATTTATGTTGAATTTCATCTATGATATGCACGTTGCAAACCGGAAGTAGTTGGCCCATAGCCATTTTATGTCCTTTTTAGACAGTGGTCAGTTTTGACCAGTAAAATACTTATTTACAAAATTTACTCGTAACTCGAGTTTTACCCGTATTTACATCGATGTTGTCGGTCAAGGTGTATTTTCTTTTGTTCTCATTAGTATAAATAGGGCGAGTTTTTAGTAATAAAGGCATTTCCAGCTTGAGCCGATCTCGACAGGTCATTCCTCTTACCTACGGAACTAAAATAGTTTCCACCAGGCTTACTTAGGAAACGTTCCATATAGTGACCTTGTCACTCATTTTAAGGTACAGTGTTCATTTTATGTTAGTTAAAGTACACAACGCGAAGTATTATTTCCATTTAGATTAAGGTTTACTTTATATTTTTGAGAAACTTTACAATTGTTAGGAATTTGTGTTCATTTATTTTTGTTGGATTGATTTACTATTGTTAAATTAATTTACTTGATATACTATTGTTATTTTTGTCAAATAAACGAAGTAGTTATTTGAATCAGTTTTGTTAAAGTTAATAGCCATTGCACAAATACAACGGGTGTATCCTACGAACGAATTCTGGTAGAAGTACTAGCCACTACACGCCCAGAAAAGGAAGCTCAGCTTTCCAATCTGTTACAAATGGTGCCGTGACCAGGATACACTTGCATATGTATTTGTTTAATTAAAAAGCTCATATATTCAGAGAAAATAATTTTTTGAAAATAAATTTTTGTTTTGTTGAAAGTAAATTGTACATTTTTTCGTGAAGATGGCTTATAGCCAAGAGGAAGATCGTTTCTCTCTTAGTAGTCACGGTGATAGAGATATAGATAGTATATGTTCAGAAGAAAATATACACGAGTCTTTAATGTTTACTCGTAGATATCCTAGTCCTACACGAACGGTGCCAGAAACACCTTTTCTTATTGAACCCAGGGTTTTTAGAGAGAGAAGTTTTGATTCTGACTCAAAATCCTATAGAGAATGTGACGTACCTACGCATGATACAGGTTATTTAAGTCTGAAAGAGCCATCAAAGCCAAAAGTTAGTTTTTCAGACGAAAGGTTTCCATTATTAAGTTTTTCTAGAGAAGAGTTTGTTAAACCTCAGTTTCGAAATGTTCAAGATAATACAAATGAAGTTTCTGATTCGGTACCAATAAGGGAGATGTATACATAAAAGGTTATGCCGCCTGAGCCTTTTGAATATAGGGATACATCAGTATGCTCAAAGGTTTTTGATACAGAGGTTATTAAAGAGGCTCCATATTTTAAGCCTAAAAGTACTTCCTCTCATACTATTAGTACACCTTCTTTTACAAGAAGTGTCTTGATTCCTAGAGACAATGAGGCAAGGGGGACAAGTAATGTACCTGTGGCAAGTACACCTACTTACAAAGAACATTTTCCTTCAAGTAGTTTACGCTACAAAACATATCCAGAGCCTCAAATTACACATACTAGACCGACATATAGTTTAGATAGTAATCAAAGGGAGACTATTGAGGAATCAGTGTATACCTTACCTAAAGCAAGGCCTCCCTACCCATTATACCCATATCCAACTGGCAGGTTTAGCAATTTCGAACATATTCCTCAGAGTAATGCATTTGTACATTCTGATAGAGATCCAATAAGAGTTCCAATTTATATGCCAGGTTCTCCTAATCCTCATTCTGTAAGACAGACAGGTACACTTTTTGAGAACTCTCGTCAGGATAGGGATAATTTTTCAAATCCTAGGTTCTCAGTTAGTTCTCATTTAACACAGAATGTACCTACACAAGCTATGATTACAAACCCACTTTTGGGACAAAATTGGATAGGACATTCAGGTCAAGCCACGAGTAACTTGACACAAACAAATCATTACCCCATGAATTCAGCCTTTGGTAATTCTACGCAAACAAATCATTATCCAATGAATTTAGCCATGAGTAACCCTGTACCAGCAAGTCATTATCCCATGAACTTAGCCATGAGTAACCCAGTACAGGCAAGTCATTATCAAATGAATACAGCTATAAATAACCCTATACAACAGACAATGAATAATCCAATGGGGACAAATATGAATCATCTAATGGTACCTCCTTTCCCAAATCACCCGTTTAATACAGGTACTAACTTGACAAATACTATGTGGCCAGTAATCCAGCCCGGTATGCCTGGTCATGTTTACAATCAAAATCCAGTTTATGTAAATCCAAATGCTGGATTCCATCAATCTAGTTCTAGAAGAAAACAAAAAGAGCCAGCTACTTTTGATGGGAAAACTACGGATTGGGTAGATTACATCATTCAATTTGAAAAGGTCGCAAATTGGAATGAATGGGATATTTTTGAAAGGGCCCAACAGTTAATTATGAGTTTACGAGGAATAGCCCAGAGAACTGTTAGTGAATTAAACCCTTATCAATTAAATACTTCGAATTTATTAAAAGAATGTTAAGTCAGAGATTTAACCCAGTTGAAAGGGAAACTGCTCACAAATTTGAGTTCAAAAATCGCAGAAAACAGAAAGATGAATCGGTGTCAGATTACGGACATGCGTTACGTCGCCTTGTCTCCCAAGCGTATACTTCTTTAGATCTAACTTCCATTGAAGCATTAGTGGTTGATCATTCCTAATGGTAGAGGGAATAGGGAATCATGACTTAAAACGATATGTTCAATTGTTAAACAGACCAAAAACTCTTGATCAAGCCATTTCATACGCTATTGAATATGAAGCGTTTGAAGGTCCAGTGGAGAATATTAGAAAACCACAATTTTCGGATGAAATAACTTATCACACATATGTGGTAGATCAGTCCAAAGAAAATCAAAATCAAAATTTTGAATCAAAAATCAAAAACATAATAATTCAAGAATTAAGAAAAGAGAATACTAAATCTGTAGCTCAGGAAACTGTAAGTGAAAAGAAAGATGAAAATAAACCTGTCAAATCTGTAAATGAAAACAATAAAAGGAGATCAGTAATTACATGTGATTATTGTGGGAAAAAAGGGCACATACAAACTCGCTGCTTCAAAAAAAAAAGAAGATGAGTTATTAATTCGTATGAGAGAGGAATTTGCTCAGTCAAAAACTCTGGAGTCGGTGGTTCAATAGAGTTGGCTGATTCGGAGGCCAACGAGTCAGCCAGTTCTGTCAAAACAAGGCCTGAAATAAAAATGAATGAAAAGTTAGAATTTGTTGATTTTGCAAGAGACTCTCTTCATAGTTTGTACATGCCTGTTGAAATAAACAATACAAAATTAGAAATGTTAATAGATACTGGTTCTCCTGTAACTTTATTAGCTGAAAATATAATAGAAAGTTTAGGGGTAGGGCTGTCAGACTTGTCCAAAGTTGAATCAACTTTATCTGCAGCTGATGGCAATAAAATGTCCATAAAAGGTCAAATCAAAGTTAACCTTAAAATAGACCAATCCCAATATAGGCAAAATACTATTGTGACCAAGTTAGGAAAACTTAAGGGCATAATAGGCATGGATTTTTTACAAAATAATAAATGTGACTTGAAATTGTCTGAAGCAAAGCTTGTTATAGGACAGCAGACGGTTAAACTAAGAAAACACAATAATAGTACTTGTGCTATAGTTAAACTTTGTAAAAATAGAGTTATTTCCCCTCAGACAGAAATCTTGATAAAAGGTTACATAGAAGGAAATTGTCCAAATAATTTTGGAATGATTGAACCAGATGAAAAATTACAACATCAAAAAGGTTTATTATTTGCTAAAACTTTAAATGACACCACTGGAAAAGAAGTTGTGATTTCTGTGTTAAACATTAATGACAAATTCATTAAACTAAAGAAGAATTTAACACTAGGGATCATAAACACTGTTTAGTTAATTGATGATAACTTTTACTCAGATAATTCAGAAAGTAGGGCCATCCCTGGTAGTTTACCCACACACTTGCAAGAGTTATTACAAAACTCCTCTGATGAGTTGACTTCTGAAAATAAACAAAAATTAGAAGAGTTATTAATAGAATTTCAGGACATTTTTGTAGGGCCTGATGGGAAACTTGGCCAAACTGGCATTGTCAAGCACACAATTAATACAGGTACAGCTAAGCCTGTAAGAGTACCTCCTAGACGCATACCCACCGCTTTGAAACCCGTTGTTGAGAAAGAGTTAGACTCTATGTTAAGAAAAGGGGTTATAGAACCTAGTAACAGTGCCTGGTCCAGCCCAATATGCTTAGTTAAGAAAAAGGATGGCTCTATACGCTTCTGTGTTGATTTTCGCTTAGTTAATTCCCTTGGGGATCCCTCGGGGTATCCTTTGCCAAAAATTGATGACTGTTTGGACTCATTGAAGGGCTCAAAATGGATGTCCACCGTCGACTGTCATAGTGGGTATTGGCAATTTTTGTGTGAGGAATCTGATAGACCAAAAACTGCTTTCAGTACCCATAAAGGACTTTTTCAGTTCAGAGTAATGCCCATGGGTTTAAACTCGGCTGCCCAAACTTTTCAGAGACTAATAGAAACCATTCTAGGGAAGCTCCAATGGAGACACTGCTGATGTTACTTAGATGATATTATTATTTTTGGAAAAACTTTCGAGGAAGCTTTTAAAAATCATCAGTTAGTTTTTGAATGTTTAAGAGAAGCAAATTTAAAATTAAAACCATCCAAATGTTTTCTGTTTAGAAAAGAACTGACATTCTTAGGCCATTTAGTGTCAGAAAATGGCATTCAGTGTGATCCTACTAAAATCAATTGTGTTAAAAACTGGCCTCAACCTGTCAATGTTTCAGAAATAAAAAGTTTTTTAGGATTCGCAGGGTATTTTAGAAAATTTTTGGTCAATTTTTCTACAGTTGCTAACCCTTTAGTAAAATTAACTAGGAAAAACCAAAAGTTCAGTTGGACAGGAGAGTGTGGTATAGCTTTTAACCAATTAAAAGATTTGTTAACTTCAGCACCCCTTTTGGCATTTCCCGATGATGAAGGCACCTTTATTTTAGACTCTGATGCAAGTTTGTCAGGTATAGGTGCAGTTCTGTCCCAAATACAAGACGGTCGCGAAACAGTAATATCTTACGCCAGTCGTACCCTAAATAAAAGTCAAAGAAATTATTGTGTGACAAAAAGAGAATTGCTGGCAGTGGTAACATTCGTGAGACAATTTAGGCATTATTTGTGGGAACATAAATTCATTATACGAACTGATCACGCTTCTTTAACCTGGCTTAGGAATTTCAAAGACCCTGAGGGCATGGTTGCTAGATGGATTAGTATCCTGGACAACTACAATTTTGAGATTCAGTATAGAAAAGGGTCATTACATACTAATGCTGATGCATTATCCAGAATTCCTATTCGTAAATGCAAACGGGAAGAATGCTCAGAGTGCTACCCCAAACTCCATCCCTCTTTCCGAAGTCAGACTGGGGAAAATGTGGAATGCAGAGTTTGGCATCAAGCTCGCTCAGGACACTGTCCCGCAGTTATGGCTGAGGAAAATGAACTCTTAGAAACCATTGTTAGCACAATCACTGAAGCTTCCCATTTACATTTGCAGAATTTAGAACCTAATTGGTTGGATTTTTGGAGTCTAAAAGAAATAAAAGTCTTACAAGAGACTGACCCTATCATTGGGGAAATTATCAGACTTAAGTTAGGTAGTGAAATGAAACCCCTTAAGCAGGATATAACAAATTTACATCCTGAAATCAAAGCCCTTTGGGGATTATGGGAATTTTTGCAAAGGAAGAAGGAGATTTTGTACAAAGTTTTTACTAAGAATGATGGGAATGAAATTTTTCAATTAGTTGCCCCTAAACAGATAAGGGAGATAATTTTCCATCAACTACATCACAATAAAATTGCTGGCCATTTTGGAAGAGATAGGACTCTTAACACAATAAGGAACAGGTTTTATTGGCCAGGAATGACTGAAGATATCAAACAGTGGTGTTTAGACTGTGATATCTGTGCCCAATGTAAGCCTGGGCCTGGTTTAGGAAAATCCCCTTTAAGACAATCCAGAAGTTGTGCCCCTTTGGAATGAATTGGCATAGATATTGTTGGGCCTCTGCCAATTACTCAAGATGGAAATGAGTACATCATTGTCCTAGGAGATTATTTTTCCAAATGGAAAGAGGCCTACCCAGTACCCGATCATACCGCTTTGACAGTGGCAGACAAAGTAATCACTGAATTTATATGTAGATTTGGTTGCCCCCTTCAAATACATAGCGATCAAGGGAGGGAATTCGAATCAAGGTTATTTCAGATTATTTGTCAAAAATTAGGCGTACAAAAAACTCGTTCAACTCCTTACAGACCCCAAAGTTCAGGCTTGGTTGAAAGATTTAATAGGACCCTAAAACAGATGTTGTCCAATTTTGTAAATTCACATAAGAATGATTGGGATAATCATATTCCCTATATCATGATGGCATATAGAAGCACAGTTCATTCTACAACTAAGTGTACCCCTAATATTTTAATGTTAGGAAGGGAAATCAGATGTCCTGTGGACATCATGTTTGGGATTCCACCCGAAAGTGATGATTTCTGTCCCATCGAGTATGTCGAATGGGTAAAGAATTCACTTAGAGATGCTTTTATCTGGTTTATGGACATTCTGGACAGGCAGCCAGACGACAAAAGTTAACCATGATAAAGGTTTAAAAGCCAGATCTTATGAGACAAATTCTTGGGTATGGAGGTGGTACCCTCCAAAGATCAATCAAACTCTAGGTCTTGGCTGGACTGGACCTTATTTGCTTTTAGAAAAACTATCTGAACTTACTTACAAAATACAAAAGGAAGAACATGCAAAACCAATAGTGGTACATGTAGACCATTTAAAACCTTACTTAGGTAAAAACCCACCTAATAACTGGTTATTAGAACAATCTCATTTGACTGACACACAAACATCAACACAAAATGAAACCAATGAAAACACATCTCAAATACAAGATACAAACTTTACACCAGTTATATTTAGTACACCGGTACCAGTAAGGACACGTACAGGGAGAATAGTAAAACCTCGTAATATTTACACACCTTAGCACACGACTCTTTACATAGGTAACAATGGGGGAATTTTAATGATGGTTTATTGAATTGATAAAAAGAGTAATCTCTTATAGAATATTATCTGTATGTACATAATGTTTTCTTTAAGTTTTCATATATGTTAATGTATTATAGAAAGAAAAAAATAGTATTATGTCAGTGAACATAGTAAAATTGTCAATTGTTGCGATTGTGAATATTCACCATTGTTTTTGTATAGTTTCAGATATGGCAGACGTCCTTGACATTAAACCTGACTCATACGAACTGCAACAGTTCCATGATGAGATTTTCAGGCCTATACAACCCGTTTTTAATCCTCTCGGACAATATTGTCCAGTTAAAAGATGCTCGTCTATGTATCGTTATTACCATCTCAGGGAGCTAGTGACACATTGGCAACATGTACATCAGCATAGGCGACAAATCTACAAGTGTAAAAAGTGTTGAAAGGTTTTCCCAAGAAGAACCGTATGTCGTTCTCATCTTAAAAAAGTGCACAAAGTTGAAGACAGCATGGAAACATGTATCATCGGAATGTATGTGGTTAATCCGGGTTTTATACATCCCGTGGAAGCAATATTACCTCGTCAAGGAACACCGCCTGAAAATGAGGAAGTTTTAAAACGTGTGCGAGCAGAGAGAGAACTGGCCACGAAGGCTAGACAAGAGAAGAGCAACACCTCAATGGCCGTCAAATTATCTGATAGGGAATCTTCAGAGGATAAAGTCAAGGAATGGAACTAATTAAATAGATATGCATATCGAAGAGACTTTAAGTTTATTTGTTTATATAAATGTTCATATAAGGTGCTGATATTGAATTGACATGCGTTTATTGTTTATTTTGATAGAGGGTTTTATAATATGCAATTCCAACATTGTCTAACAATTAAGAATATATATATTTATTTGACCAATTTTCCAAGTAAAATCGTTCTTAAGGGAGGGGGAATGTAGTAGAGTTGAATTTTAGTCACGTTTCTAGATTGAATTTATTAGTAAAAATATACAAGTATGTTCTTTCCTTTGAGATAAAAAGAATGCACTTACTTATTTTCATTGGGAAACTTTAGTTAAGCATATATTTATGTTGAATTTCATCTATGATATGCACGTTGCAAACCGGAAGTAGTTGGCCCATAGCCATTTTATGTCCTTTTTAGACAGTGGTCAGTTTTGACCAGTAAAATACTTATTTACAAAATTTACTCGTAACTCTCGAGTTTTACCCGTCTTTACATCGATTTTGTCGGTCAAGGTCTATTTTCTTTTGTTCTCATTAGTATAAATAGGGCGAGTTTTTAGTAATAAAGCAGTTGCAGCTTGAGCCGACCTAGACAGGTCATTCCTCTTACCTACGGAACTAAAATAGTTTCCACCAGGCTTACTTAGGAAACGTTCCAGATAGTGACCTTTTCACTCATTTTAAGGTACAGTGTTCATTTTATGTTAGTTAAAGTACACAACGCGAAGTATTATTTCCATTTAGATTAAGGTTTACTTTATATTTTTGAGAAACTTTACAATTGTTAGGAATTTGTGTTCATTTATTTTTGTTGGATTGATTTACTATTGTTAAATTAATTTACTTGATATACTATTGTTATTTTTGTCAAATAAACGAAGTAGTTATTTGAATCAGTTTTGTTAAAGTTAATAGCCATTGAACAAATACAACGGGTGTATACTACGAACGAATTCTGGTAGAAGTACTAGCCACTACACGCCCAGAAAAGGAAGCTCAGCTTTCCAATCTGTTACAATTTTATTTTCCTTTTCCAACATACAATTTTCCATCATTATATAGTCACCAAATTTTGAATTGTTTAGTGAAAAAACGTCATCTATATAGCGGAAAGTAGAGTTAAAGGATATTGCTAACTTCTTATCTTTCTTCCTAAGAAGTTCCTGCATGAAGTCAGCCTCATAATAATAAGAAGTGTTATATTCAAATTGAATTAGCTCATTTATTGAAATTGTGAAATGTTGTGTGAATTGTATGATTTGGTTCAAAAAGGATAAAAGTATAACACCTGATAAGTTAGATTTCTACATATGCTCTATATATATGCTTCCAGATAAAAATGCGTTTTATCCTAAATATAATTGTGATGTTTTTTTATATTTTGCAAGAACAAAACAATCTCTTTATAATATTGGTACAGTAGACGTTTAAGAGACCTAAATGGTCGTGTTGGTTCGAAACCGGACTATTTATTGAACGATTTCTTAGATCCATTATAACAAGACAATATCTCATTCATTAAGTATGAAAATAATATTAGGCAAGATTTTGTACAGACATTCCAAGGATACAAAAGCACCCAACAGTTTTGGACAAAGAAATTTACAATTGTGTAAATCCTCCGGGTTACGCATCTGTTACAGACGTCTTGGCGAAGATAGTGGTAAAATAACTTTAAATAATAAAAAATGGTTGTTGTATAATTGACTACTTATTATTATCTGAAAATATTTTTAAGATTGTAAAGAATTTTAACTTAGGAATGTTTACCAGTTGTTTATGTCGGGCTCTATTGTCTGTTCAATTTTTTTTAGGGACAATGCTGTAGATTTGATCAAAGATCAATGCTCATGTCGTAATTATGTTTAAAATGCTTTTAAGGGTGTTGAACTTAGTTCAGGGAGATAACTCTTTAAATCATTTATGCGTTTTTAAAAGTCAAGTATCATAAATGTGTTTTAAGCATTTACCTGAAACAGATTGGAAATAATCTATGTAACCTAGAAGCTTAGAATATATTTATGAAAATGGTTGACACAAACGTACTGATGATTTAAAGAGTTATTTACCTAAATCTAGGTCTACCTCCTTAAATGGAGAAACGAGTGCTAAAATGACGTCAGAGAGAGTTTGTTGTCTAACGCCCAGCAGTTTGAGGATTATGTTGACCAATATACATTTTGTAGATGAAAATAGTGACACCAATATCTGCGTGGATGAATTAAATAAACTTTTGTCTGATATTTTTGAACATGTGTACAAAGTCAAAATTAGACATAAAAAATACTGTGATATATATGAAAATCCAAGTTGATTTAAAAAAAGTTATAAAAAAATCTAAAGATACCTATCTGGTTTCGGCCTAAATTGAAAATTTTAGTTTTTTACCCATTTATAAATTCCATAATAATGACAGCAATACACCAAACTACCAAACAACATGGCTTTCTATAAGATCAACGTATAAATGATATAACTGGAGAGTTTTATGAAAATAAAAGTTGATTTGACAAAGTCATAAAAAAATCAAAAGATGACTATCTGGATTCAGCCTGAACTGAAAATTTACCTTTTTTTTTACCTATAATTTATAAATCCATAACAATGACAACAATCTACAAACTACCATTCAACCTGGTTTTCCATAAGATCAATATATAAATGAGATACATGTAGCTGTAGGTTGCACTTTGTAAATACAGCTGTTCTCAATTTCTCAAACACGCCTCTTTTTTTCTCATAGAAAATTGATTTTGTTTACATACTGGTTCCCAGTTATGCTCTCTGAGTTCCATCTCACAGAGATATAACTTGGGAATGTTACCAGTAAATAAACATATTCATATTGTTTACATTGAAATCTGTGGTAACCTTTTGTTCGAGGTAGGGATAGTTAAGAAAATTAGTGTTAGTTTAAACTCTGTTGCATATGAACTTTCAATTCTAGGATAAGATTGATTTCCGCAAAACTTCATAGTAAAAGTGGTACAGTTTTAGCCGTAAAAGGAGTTCCTATGGGAAATTGCATTGTCAATATTTACAGAAATGCAACCTGTATAGTTTAATGAAAATCCAAGTTGATTTGAAATAGTAATAAAAAAAAATTATAGGTGACTATCTGAATTCAGCCTTAACTGTAAATTTGAGCTTTTTTTCTTACCTTTTAATCAAATCCATAAATTTGAATCAATACACCAAACTATTAAACAACTTGATATTCTATAAGGTCAAACAAATTTAAAAGTCCGAACAGAAAATTCTAGCTTTTTTATTCCTTTATTAAATCCTTGAATGAACCAATCTACCAGTTTGTTGAGACATGTTTTGTGTGCCCGCAAAAACAATTCAAACATACCGATAAAATAAAAGCAAAATTTTCCCTATAAAATAAGTTCTTGCCCATCCACTAAACATATAAAAAAAGTTCTCGCCCATTCAAATATTTCAACAATAAAGTGCTTGTCCCGCCCTTACCATGCAAATGAAGTTTGCGACAAGCTTCCTGTATGAAACAATCCATATGATATGTACACGGAATATAGTAGGAAAATTGCTTTGAATTCCTACCAGAAAAGAGTGCTATTCTAGTCAGACAGGAGTAGGAACCACACGGAAAATAGCCGAAAAATTTAAATTAGCGGAAATTTTCTAGTAGGAATATTGTATATTCCAGAAGGAATATTGTATTTATGCAAATTAGCAGGAATAATTTTGTAGGAAAATAAAATTTCTAATAGAATATCTATGCTTGCATTTTCATTCTTTCCTTTCAGAGTCAGAATTTTGTTAATTTTCAATGTTCGCATACTTTCTATATGGAATCTAGGTACTAGATTCCTACTTCATTCCCACTAGTGTCTGTTCCCGCTGAGCAGCCCGGTGGTTCTATCCGAGTACTTCGGCTTCCTCCACCATAATAACAGAGTCCTAACACTCCCTGGTGTTGGGTGGGGATTGTCCTTGTAAATATTGAACATTGTAAATACGTTAGTGACACATCTCCATTAATCCCTATAGGGAGTGTACACGGCTTCCACTGTACCCTCGCAGCACTCAAGGGGTGCTCTGTAAACGGAGGGATCTACATGTACGTACTTACATACATTCATACAGTGACCTGAAAGTTTAGTTTATGACCATCCCCTATTATATGATGTACATGCATACTCAGTTTAGAAAACCCAGGTTCAACGGTTCAAAAGATATGGACCGGACATAAATCAGACAAGAACGAATCAAACAATGATTGAATACTTGACGGCTCCAATTTCAATGTCAAAATGAACTGATTTAATTTATGAAGAACCACGTGCCATCCCATAATACATCTCTGAACTAATTGTGTTTAACATCAGTTCTATAGTTCAAGGCAATGCATTTAATATTTGATATCATTGGTTTTTGGATGAACTGTATATCTGTATACATGTATAATTAAGTTACCTGATTAAATTTGACATAGGCCGCAAATAAAAGGGAACTGACGGACAGACACTTAAAATGTGATTCATATATCATCTTTAACTTTGCTTGTGGTTGTATTAAACATGTAAGTTAGTGATCATTTCCAATCTTGACACGGTTTGTAGGCTGTTAACAAACAGGAGACTGTTGTCACTGTTGATATGACAGAGACGTTTACACTTTACTCTCTTTATTGCGTTGTTTTCTCTCCCTCTTACTCGTTCAACTTACAAATATCTCATAATTTTTTTTAATTTTGTATGGCAAACCATCAATTATGGTAAATATTAACACATTTAAGGTCAAATATTTGTTATTAAATGTCGTTTTTTGTAGAAAGTACCGTTTTACCTATAGCAGAGTGAAAATGACGTCAATTGTCGCCAAACCATGAACGATATGCTACTAAGAATCAGAGAGACGTTATCATAGTATCGTGTAAAGTCAAATTTGAATTACCTAGTATATTACCAGCTGCTTCAAATAAGACGATATTACTATAAAAGTGTTATTTTTTCAATTTTTTATGAATGACCTTTGACCCCAATTTAAAAAAAATGGCACCATATTTCACTTTTACGACCGGGAAAAATGGAATCTACACATTTTTTCCTTTCAAATGATATATAATATAGCTGTGTGTTAGATGGGTGCATTAACAATATTTTTTAGGTCTGAATGTCACTCGCCTATACTGGTTTTAAATATCTCTGCCTCTAAGTACCTATGGATTTTTGTAACTCCAAATAATTCGAAATTATTAAAAAAAAAAAGTATTGAAAACAAAACAACCGAACTTTAATTTAAAAAAAGAAGGAACTCCATATAATGTTTGAAAATATCAAACGTTAGAGTTTATCCATCAGCAGGACGACAGGAAAAACAACGGTCATTCATGACTTCGTTTTGGTATCTGAAGAAATAGTGTGTGAGACCAGGTTTCATAGCGAATCTAACTGCACTATACATTTGAATATAAACTCAAAGATACTAGTAGTTGATCCTTGTAAGAGGACATATGCAAGTGCGAAAGGCACAATCAATCTATGTCTATTTTAGTTTAGCCGCATGTTTAAAAAGACAATCCTGCAAATTTGTTTCCGTAGTGAAACATGTAAACAAAATGTAATACTATAGTAGATTCTTTTCATTTTTAGTTGATTTGTTCTTTTCGTGCGTATCTTCCATATGTATTCTATTTTTATGATAAGTTTGTAAGTCTTTAATCTGTGTTTTAGTAAATATTTTAATAAAAGTAATAGAAAATAATTGTTGAACATATGAGTTGTCATTGTAATTTGTACAGTTTCTGTAAATTGAATGACATTTTTCATTCTCAAATAAATGAGAATTGTCACATATTGTATGCCATTAAGTCACTAAAAATACGTTTTAGTATATAAAAAAATGTCTATACGAGACACGAAGTTCGTGTGTCACTAGACAGTAGTTTGAAATAAATGTCATTTTTAATTTCCATCATAGTAAAACAGTTTAGTACCAAAAACAAAGGAAATGATTGATACTCTAACATAACAATAATAGAATATCCAATATTAATATCTAGAATTCACTTCGTGAACTCCAACAACGGTCATGTGTCCATACCTTAATATCTTAACTTATTAATGCAAAATGGTTTCTTTTTATGATTAAGTTATGTTTCCTTATGCAGATGGATATATGGATATATTCTTTTACAAATTGTGATTTGGATGCAGATTTCAGCACTCATACTTCATCTTCTTATGTCTATATTGAAATCCGCATAATTATTTTTCTACATTTCATGTTTACCTAATGTGATAATGGAGCCATCTAGACTTACTGTCACTACTATCAACACAGTAACAGTTCACAGGAAAATATTTTACATTACCTGACCACGCCTATTTAGACTAAAACCTGATGAGACTTCCCATTCGTCACAACTTGGCCGATTCCGTACCTATATTTCTTTTTCGAGGTTTACCGATTGGAGACTATCCTTGTAAACCCAAATTGGATGCGTTTGATAGAGAAACCACTGTCAATATCACCAGTTATAAAGTCATTGGTTTGACCCAGTCCATAATCAACCCAAAGACGTTAAGGAATCGAAACCACATAATGTGTTTGGATAGAGAACTCATGCTTACAAAGAGAAAAAAACAACTTCACAGGAAAATCATAAGGGCTACTCTTATGGGTGCGTGATCAGATGTTTGTACAACGAAAGTCCTTTACAGTGATTTTAGAGACCCCTTTAATAGACTTGAATTAAGTCGTTCCTCATTTCACAAAGAAATAAAGTAATAATGAATGAAAAAAGATACAGTATTTTTTCCCTTCAAACAATTTAAAATGTACGAGGGTATTAGTTTTATCTAGCAATTATTAATTTATGAGTGCAAATATTTTCAAAAACTTTGGCCTCTAGCATCACGGGAGACACAATAATTGTCGAAATAGGCATCTGGTGAATAAAAAATGCTTTCGTTCAGATTATTATTCTACATGCTATAATTGTACATTATGTTTAATCACTTGATGTCAACGTGTTTGTAAGAGTATCACGACGGCTGTCATGCAGCATCTACTAAACCTTTTCCCGGATTTTGCTTTGTCTTGCCTTTTATTTTTGTTGTGTTTTGTTGACTTTGTCTTTTCGTCGATTCCTTTTTTACATGACGTTTCGATGTGTCTGTGACTTATGAGTTTGAATGTCATTTTTTCTTTCAATGCTACATGTTTTAGTGTTTTAAAAAAAATGTCTATCGTTTTGTAATTTATATGCCTGTCTGTCTGTCTTTCTGTTTGTTTGTTTGTTTGTTTTTGTTTTGTACTTTAGTAACAATCCTATTGTTTGGATTTTAGACTAATAAAATTCTTATTCTTATTCTTTGAAATCGTCCACCCTTCTTTTCCATGTTTCTGAGAAACCGCAAGATATGGATAAATGATGCACTCGAAACAAACGCTAATCATACAATGAGACAACTCTTCATCGCAGTCACAATTTATAAAAGTAAACCATTATAGGTCAAAGTACGGTCACTGCCAATTCATAACATATATATTTGAGCAAACTTGGTTCATAACAACAAAGTGGATTAAAAGTGGATTATACCCTCAATGTGAGTCAAGTCTTAATTCAGTTCCTGGAATCAATATCGAAGAAAACCACAGAAACAAAGGAGTACAAAATGATAGAACATCAAAATAAACCAAAAAAAACCAGAAGCCATATAATAATGTGTTACGTGTATTGTTGTTTTTTTAAACAAATGAAGTCGAGTACAGCTGCTTCGCAAGTTCATTGCTATACACGATACACGAAACGAGCATTACCACAAACATCTACAGTTATTGAACTTATTTTAAGAAACACAAAAGGAATGATCCAATTTAGTTGGATACGCTCTATAAAGGATTGTCCAGAATATCAACTAATAAATGCTTCGCCGGGCACAGCTTGATACGACCGCAAATATTTAACCCTGAAATTTGGGACAAGTTTGGACATAACATTCAAGCTTGATACAGCTCTGAATTCGGATTGTGATTAAAAATTTGACACAGCATAGGTTTCTGACACAGAAATGAATGTGGTCTAAGAACTTTGTTTGGGCAAATTTTTTATGGGACATTAATTTTACCTATTATGGTCCAATTTCCAAAATCTAAATGCATGGTTGATTCAACATTGCCATTAGAAATCTATACGGTTTTTAACAAATAGCTCAATGATATTTGTAAATTTATATTTTAATATAAAATGAATATCTATCACAAATAAAACTTTTCATTTTGGATTTAATAACACTGTAAAATAACAGTAACAGAGAGGACAGCAAACGGTCAGCACATTCTCATAGTCATGTGACACTAATAATAGTTTCTTCATCATTGCGTTGTAAGAAAATTAGCTCTTCCGGTCTTTTAACCCATCATGCCACTCTGTAAAAAATAACAAATATTAAACTTTTAAGCCGATATGAGTATTTGCTTTAATTGTACTAATGAGAATACTGACTCGTCTCTAGAAACTATAAAAATTCAATTAGAATAACTGTAAATAAATGTACAAGATAAATGGAAGTAGTTGCTACATTGTATATATAAAGTGTTGAAATGAGACCTAATTTTATGATATACAGCCAAAAAAACCAACACATTTATAAACAAGTCTTTGCCAAAAAGCCATTGTGCTGTTTTTGAATGGGGTGGTAATTTCTCAAAAATGTATGGTTAGAAGTGTCGAATTTTTTGATATATCTAATTTTTAAAGCATTATACACAAAGTCATATCATATATATATTTATATATAAAATTTGTTGATATTTAAGATAAAGTCAAGTACTAGATATACGGTTTAGAAAGTTCTTTATTGTTGTGTGAGTTGTCTCATTAGAACTCATACCACATCTTCCTATATCTATTTACCTGTTACACGTGTCATTAAAGTATTCCGTGTTCATATCTAATCTCTCTGTTATAATAAATGTTGAAATTACATGTTATCAAACCATGTTTACCTGCATAAGCATGTACATTGTTGCGGGATCGATTCCTGATGAAGCAGTTTCTGGAGCTGCTGGGTTTGGTGATGGTGGTGTCATTAATAAGCTCATCATAAGTGGGTTCATTTTCATGCCATTTTGCTTCATCATCATCATCATTAGCATTGGATCAATGCCTGATGATTGTGGTTCTGGTGCTGGTTTTTTCATTTTCAAAGTTGGTGTTGCGGATTGTCCTTTTCCAGCCATGGTTTGAGGTCCCATCATTGATGCGAGTTTAGCCATTTGGAACATTTTTGGGTCCATGATAGGTGCCGCACTCATATCCATTGCGGGCATTCCTCCACCACCTCCCATACCTTTCATCATTGCCATCATCAATGCTGGGTTCTTCATCATTGCATCAAACTGGCAATAGCCTACAATGTTCAAAAAACAATTCTTTCAATAAAGAAAGTATACAGTCTTCAATCTCTTTCAATATGTTTTGTGTATATTCAAATCCAGAAGATTGGTTTCAAAATATAAATAAAATTAACAAACATCTCCACAAGATTATAACGAGGCGAAGAAATCGTAGTATTCTATATTGAAAGTTCAAACAGATTTGTTTTTTTTACAGCCTAGACCCCTTCTATTGACCGAGGCGAAAGATTTCTGTCTTAATATGAGACTTGTCACCTCTCTTAATGGCACCTTCCATAATTAGGGGGGGATCGTAAACTTAAAACCTCTGTCGTCAGATAAGTGTATCTTGTTTACGTCATCAAAAATATTTTGACTTTGTAACCAATATTGAAGATTTTTAGTTTTCTCCATGTCCTCATATCAAGTCAAATATGAAAATAAATATAATATCCTATTTCAAAAATAGGCATACAATGTTTTAAGAAAAAGCCAAAGATAATAAAGAGATATAACAAGTCGAAAAAAAAAAAGAAGAAATCGAGAAATACACTATCCAAAAAAAAAAAACTTTAACTAATCAGTTATCGTATTTTATTATGGAAATTTCTAGAAATGTACATATATTTCACAATAAATATATCAAATGACCCATCGAATGACCAAACTAATTGCCTTGTCGTTACTTTCTGATATACGCATATGTATATTTAAGACATGTATGACAGTTTAACTGTGGTTTTCTATATAAAACCATTATAAAATGCGCCATTTATAACTGCATTATCTGTACTGGTTTATCCTTTTGGAGACATAGAACCACAACGTAACTTAAAAAAAACCAGGAACACTCCGTGCAAGCGTGTTTCAAGTAGATGATCAAAATAGGATGAACAGAAGCATTTTACCAACAATAAACATATAGTATTGCCTCTGCACGTTTTACAAAATTTTCAAAATTTCCGAACAGTTCATTTAGATAAGATACCCAATTAAGATTGGACTTGATTTAAATGTTTTTCAGTGTTGTGCTTTTTTTATCAGAAGACAGACCATGCCAAACCCTCATGGGTATTCAAGGTCGTTAAAAAATACTCCTCGTCATATAAGGAGAAATGATGGAGGAATAATCTCCGAAAGTTCTATGTTGTGTGATGTGTACTGTTTTTTGTCTATTTCATTTTTAGTCATAGCATTGTCAGTTTATTTTCGATTTATGAGTTTGACTGTCCCTCTACGCGGTATTTTTTGTCACTCTTTTAGACGTTATTGTATCTCAATGCATGGTTATATAGACTACATCGACCACATTATGTATGTATGTGCCCGTTCTAAGTCAGGAGAAAGTAATTCAGTGGTTGTCGTTTGTTGATGTGTTACATATTTGTTTTTAGTTCATTTTTGTACATGAATTAGGCAGTTAGTATTCTAGTTTGCATTTTTATACATGTGCTATGTCAATTCCTTTTATAGCTGACTACAAAATGTATGCAGTATGGGCTTTTCACATTGTTGAAGGTCTCTTGTAGGGAGTCGTCTCATTGGCAATCATACAACATATTCTTTTTTATATTTACTTTTAAAACTTGTTAGTCAATGTTTGAAACTTTAAGTCGCCGATGCTTCCGAGACCGATTGCTGTAAATGAAAAGTTTCAGCAGATACAAATTCGTTACGTCGGAAACGCATACATTTGTACTAAACATAAGTATCGGACCAGACACGAAACCAGTCATTTTAAAAAGGATGGTTCCAAAACCTGGAATTCCATGAAACATTCAAATATTTTTTTTTATCGAAAAATGGGGAAAGCAACACCGGAACCGTCTCCTGGGTCCCCGAATGCGGACATATCATGCATTTGCAATTGGCGATGAAACCAATCTGATTCAAATAAAAATCCTTTCCCGTTTGCTAGAGAGAAAAAACCTCAATCAAAACATGTTGTATGTAACAAATGTTAGATACTGACTAAGTAAAGGACAAGTTATGTCCAGACTTATATATAAATACTTCTTGGGTAAGCTTACGTATTCTTTTCTTTAAAATTGAGAATGGAAATGGAGAATGTGTCAAAGAGACAACAACCCGACCATAGAAAAAACAACAGCAGAAGGTCACCAACAGGTCTTCAATGTAGCGAGAAATTCCCGCACCCGGAGATGTCATTCAGCTGGCCCCTAAACAAATATATACTAGTTCAGTGATACTAGTAATGAACGCCATACTAATTTCCAAATTGTACACAAGAAACTAAAAATTAAAATAATACAAGACTAACAAAGGCCAGAGGCTACTGACTTGGGACAGGCGCAAAAATGCGGCGGGGTTAAATATGTTTGTGAGATCTCAACCCTCCCCCTATACCTCTAGCCAATGTAGAAAAGTAAACGCATAACAATAAGCTTGAATACTTTGCTTCAATTTTCAAGTTTTTCATATAATTAATCAAGACAGTTCTAAAAAACAGAGACATTTTATATCTAGATATTAAATGCATGGACATTTCTATATTCATCATCGAGTCACTATCCGTTATTTTGGCTTCCTTATAGCACACAGATTAATTGCCAACTGAGTTTAGTTGATAACGGTTCTCCTCGCTTTGCTAATTCAAATGATCATGTCTCCTACACACAATTTGGAAATCTCACTTTGCTTCTGAGTTTTACATTTTTAAAAATACATTCACTTATACTTGAAAGTAAAATCACAAAAATACCGAACTCCTTCAAGGAATATTCAAAACGGAAAGTCCCTAAGTTATCAAATGACAAAATCAAAAGCTTAAACACAGCAACCGAATGGGAAAAAAAACAGTTGTCTTATTCCTGTCTGTGTATAGGCATTTCCTGACGTAGAAAATCTTGTATTTTTCAAAAACTGATCGTCAATAAATGCGGATTAAAAGACTATATTTTCCAATGATTTATTATTCTCTGTATCTGCATTAGTATCAGTAGTATATATGTTTTACTCAGCTTAGGTAAGAGTTCAAACTTTGATCAACCAACGATTTTTTTTAGAGATTTATAGATTATCGTTGATCATCTCAACGAGATTGATTTTCTCGCTTGAGCTGGTACAGCGAAAGTGAGAAAATCAATCGAGTTGAGATGACCAATGATAATCTGTTTATCGCTATTTTACCTATGACGACGTTGTCAATTTCATGTCAATTTCGTTAGTAACGCCACGTGGCTCCTTAGTTTTTGGCGATAATTTTTCCATCTCAAGCGAGAAGCATGATATGAAAATTATCACAAAAAAAGATCAAAGTAAAAATGCACAAAATAGCGATAATAAGCATTACACAATTATCATTGGTTTAAGATTAATTTCAAATTGAATGTGTAACGAATATAATTTAAAGATAATTGATTAAAATGTATATATTGTTTTTAAGTAAAGATTTTGACATTTTTTGCTATTTTTATTTTTTTTAAATTTAAATATATTTGAATCCCTAGAAGGGTGAGAAATTAAAAACGCAAATACAAGTTTGAGCATAAATTAATATGTATTATAAGTATAAATTTGAATTTGTGTTATATTAAAGTATTTGTCATAATATTCTTACCAGAACTAAGAAGTGTTGCCACAAGCAGAACCCCAATGTAAACTCGCATGTTGGAAATCATTTTTTCTGTGACATACACGTTTTATGGTTTCCCTTTTATACCCAGTTCATGACGGCTGAATTAGCCGTTCGTATGATGGATGTTTTAATCAAATAAATGACAAGATATTTACGAAATATAGCCATTATTTTACGACTTTTTATTGTAGTGAGTTATTATGTATCATATGTATTATGTCAGTATATGATGCTTAAGTAATTTCTGGTCTTTTATCATGTTTTATTTTTAACTTCTGAAACACATATAGACCATGATGGAGATGAAGTTTTCTTTTCACCTAATTTGTTTCAAAGGTTATTTCAAATTTCTTAGACATTGCATCCCTGGTTTGGTGTAAACATAGAAATTATATTGATCATGATTCATATTTTTTTATATTATTTATATATAATTAGAAAATCATTTAAAAATATGGTGAAAATACAACTTTATTATCTTTACTGAAATAAATTGTTATTATTTATAATATATCGACCTATTCATCCTCTGATTAATCTCGGGACCTCCATATCACCATATCATGTAAGGTCGTGAGATTATATAAATATGAACAAAAAAATGCGTCATTATTTGATTCATGATAATCATAATACATCGTACTCTGTTAAAAGTCCTATAAATACACAAAAAAAAGTCATGCTCAAAAATGTTAACTATCCTTCTCCAAATAAATGTGACTTTTAAACTTCGCCATTTGATTCATATCGTCATAACAAATATGTTAACATTAGGCTGATATGATATGTCAATCTAAATTTTATTAAATAGTGTTATGTTAAGGCTGGCGGGAAATCATCTACTCGAAAATCTAGAACTGCAAAGTTAAGCCAAAGAAAAATATAAAAATGCCAATTATTCAGGTTTGAAAAAGATTCAGGGGACAAACGAGCATTTGATTCTCGAAGCGAGAGTTGCAAAGGATTTTGAAAATGATTATCCTGGTACGGTACAACAAATGTAAGAACTGAACATAAATAACCTTGCATAAGAAAGAACGAAAACGAATATTACCAGGAAACAATTGAGTACAAAAGTGATTTTAGCGAGATATATAGACAATAAAATAAAAAATAAAAACAGATGAAAACTAGAGGCTCTAAGGAGCATGTGTTGCTCACCTTGGTCTATGTGTATATTATCCAACAAAGGACATGCAATCTCAAACATTATATAGACGAGAATAGAATTCAAGACAGAAATCTCTGTTTTGTTGATCTCGTATGATTTCCTCTGCAGTTCTTGATTTGCTGATCATTTTTGCTTATTTAAGTTTCTGTCTATTATCATTTTTAACATACAAGGCGAAAACGCAAAAAATAAGTAATAATCGTCATCAAATGGCAAAAGTTCTTATAAGGCATCAACAGACGATTTGTAGAATTTGTTTTCTTGATCATTTTTGCATTTAAAAGTTTCTCTCTATCTATAATTATAGTTTTCAAGACAACAGGCAAAAATGAAAACAAAGGTAAAATGTTTCATTTAAGGTCAATGACCCTTATAAGAAGTCGTCTGACAGTTTTGACGTATATGGACAATTGCAAGAACTTATCATTCATAACATTTTTTCAGAGAAGAAATTAATAAAAGTTAACGGACGTCGACGACGGACAATGGACTCATAGACAAAGTGATGAAAAAAGCTCACTTGGTCCATTGTGCCAGGTAAGCTTATGATAGTAAATCAGCAAAAACATATCGGCCGAGTTCACTTGAAACTCTTCAATCGTTAATATAGTTATCACGTGAACGCACTCGAGCTGCTATTCGAAACATCTCTAAGTAACTCTAGGGTAAGGCCCTGACCAAGCATAAACAATAAAATATTCTCATTGGTTTGACGTCATTCAAGAGTTTCTCGAGTTTATAACCCCGGTTCGGTTAGGGTTGAAATCAGAGTACGAGGGGAAAACTTGAGTGGTTCAAGTAAAATCGTATTGTTGAAACCCGAGTAAGTAAAGTTAACTCGAGAGTTTCAAGTGAACTCGGCCATCCTGCATAGGGTACCAAAATTAATGGTGTTCTCGAAGCTATCTTATGATTGAGACTAGTATACTATCATTAATTTTGATATTAGGAGACTAGAATTGATTTTGATATTAGGAGACCAGGGGTGGTGTAAAACATTTATTATAGAGACGAAACCTATTAATAAAATTGTTTATAAAATTTTGTATTAAACATGTATTTATTATAATAATTGAATGCATGATTTCAAATGTAATTATCAAATAATATCAAATAGGATTTTGATATAAACTGTTGAACAATTTGTTTTGAAATGAGAATATTGAATTTGTAGTGGCATTGTATCATAAAACACGAAGTTCAAAGTTTGAAATCATGCTCAATTTCTGTATACGAGTTAATAACCGATGGTACGTTTCTTTTCACGTTCATTTTCACGTAAAAAATGAGAAAAGAAGAATACACAAAGTTAGGATGAAGATATGATGATCTGAAGACACCTAATTAGGTGTCCTAAAGTTGGGACAAAAAATGTGATATATCCTATGTTAGGAGAGCTTCAGGTACACGACTTAGAACAAAGACTAGTCATAAGATGGTCTTATGATACGTCCCCTAATATCAAAATTAACGCTAGTCTCCTATGAAATAAAAAAATCAATGATGGTCCCCTCATATCAAAATTAATGCTTTTCTTCTGATATCAAAATTAATGCTATTCCACTAATTTCTAGTCAGAAGATATAAAAAACCAAAGCAATCAAGAAAATCTCTAAAAAAATAAATAAAAAAATGGTTTTAATTTTCAAATGCTAGACTATTAATTATATTAACAGATTTGTTTTGTTTGTTAGTTCATTTGTCTTAATCGTTATATAAAGTCAATTATTACACATATATGACATATATCCTCATAAATTATTTGATTATTGTCCTTTTATTTGTACTATCTGACATCATAGTATTTCCTCGATGTGTATTGCATACTTGCTTTGTCATCGTTGACATGTGACAGGTTTATGGACAATGACCTCAACATCAGAGGCGGACTGCAACTACATGTACAAGTTCTGTTTACGTACTTATAGCTATGACCTTACATCGACATTTCAACTCGAGGTCATTCGAGAACACTAAACAATAACATTGTAACATATTTAATTAATGGTCAAGTGAATATACATGATTGTACTTACTACTAATTAAATATGAAAAAAAATATATATTATATAAAAACATTTTTTATAGAAAAAGTATTTAGAGAAAGGTCATTTTTTTTAATTAAAATCAATCGGCAAGACAAAAATCACATTTCGAATGTAAGCTTAAAACCAAATCGTAACGAAAACATTTTAACATTTTGATTATATAAAAACAAGCAGATTTAGTATGATTGTCAAAAGAGACAACTTCCCACCAGAATGTGCAGATGTACGCAATCATAAGCCACCATACCGCCTTCAATTTTGAGTCAAATCCATTCCGAAAATGAAAGAACAGCATGATTTATGATAGAGCAATTTACGAAAAATATTTGTCAGACATGAACCAACGACAACAGCTGAACTAAATGCTCCTGGTTTGGGACCGGGACTTCATATCGGACTTAAATCCCTGGCAATTTTGCAGAGGAGTCAGTACTATTTAAAGTGACACAACTGCAAGAGGCACCACGGGACAATGCTTATTGATATGCCAAAGTGGACATATTACGAAAAGATAAAATATAACCAGTTTAATAAAAAAAAATATCACAAACAGAAAGGTATTAGAAAGGTATTAGAAATTATACGATGTGTCCTGTACCCCACCGTGCCTAAAGCACAAAGCAATACATGTAACAATAACAAAGAGACAAAACACACACCCAACCAATCGATAAGTACGCACATTTAAAGAAAGCGAATTCAAAATCAATAACAAATAATAAAGAAATAACCACACATTTAACTGATAAAGGTGAATTCGGCATATGGGGATAAACCGTCTGGAGAAGCTTGACCTTGAGTAGTGCCAAAACATAAGTACATTGAAACAATAAGATGAAGAATCCATGTGTTACTTATGTATAGCGATACATACATTTAGTTGAAAAGAAAATCAATATACGTACCGATAAAGACAATATTCTAAGATCAATAGACATACTACAGTGTAACAATGATTATTGATGTCTTCTTATTATTATATTGACATCATGACACGTTAGACGTCAGCTAAATACAATAAAAAGGTTTTTTTGGTGTGTAAGAGCTGCGGGCGAGTATACACGCTTTTATCTGATTATACATAATAACTTAATTTTTGTTTTGACAAAAAGGTTTAGGTGTTTTGATTTGCAGGCCAAATCTATATTTGTGACTACGAAATGAGCATGTTATGACATTTTATTCACGATGTTGTATACATTACACAGCCTTTGTCACGTGCTTGTTTTTATCTTGATTCATTAATGGTGTATACATTGTAGCTAGATGAGTAAACTGCTCGAATTTTAGAATTTCAGAATTATGATATGAAAATGAAGATAAATAACAGAAAACCAAAGGATGTGTGGTATCGATCCATGACGCACTACGCAAAAATCAGTACATGCACAGTATAAGAAAACACATAAAGCGGAGGAACAACACTTTATTGCCGTTCTTCGTCTAAAAGTTACAATAAAGCCCTCAACGCGGAGCAAAAAAAATTCACCTAACAACTTTGTAGTAAAATATATGTTAAGCCTCACAGAAAGGAAGTTAGTTACATGTACATTATATAAATCTAAAAGTTCAAGCTCGTAGTAATAACTAATTAATGTTGACCAATGAATTAAAAAAAAAGACGTATTGTTATCTTATATGACAAAGTTTCAAGTTTCAAGTTTTTATTTCTCAAAACCCTTAACCAGGGTATGTGAACAAATACAATTGAATACAATTTAACACAATATAACAAAATAGGTTGATTAAATGAACAAGTTAACATATATACATGATATACATTTCCAAATATATGGAAGACGAACATATTATATAAACAGTAACTTCAATCATTTTACTAAAGAAAGTATGATTTTACAAAATTTTGCAGCTTTGAATATTACATTATAATTGTCTGAGTTAAACAAAGCATGAAATTTATCAACATTTGGATTTGTAGTGAATTCTTTTGGCAATAACATTTTCCTCTCGTTTTTGAAATAAGAACATACGTGTATTCAGTTATACTAATTACCATTAATATCAAAGGACACTGGAAGTCCTTATGCTCCAATATCTATTCACAATAAGTGTAATTAAATACGTGAATTTACGGAATTCATTTGCGGCAGTTTACCTTTACTGATATTAAACAGATTTCTTCCCCATCAAAGACAGTACATTTAAAAAAAACTTCAATCTTCAAATGGACCCATTAAGACCTGGTATTCTCTTCGGGTACATCGGATTCTCCAACCAGTAAAAACTGACCGTCACGAGAAGCGCTAAATACCATCAAACAAATAAGAATACTGTGATAACGTGGTCCTTATTAATTTTCAGTGGTTATCTGTAAAAGGAATTCTGAAGTAAACGTCAATGAGAATGCAACCCAATGACGCATATAGTACCGCAACTGACATCGAAAAAGACGCTTAGTAAACTAGTGTAATGGTCCGGAATAAAACATTTAATGGTCCGGAATAAAACACGGCTGCAAGTTGTTTTAAATGATAGAATAATAGATATATTTTAATTTCCGTCTGGTCGTAAAAAGTTTCTTAGGTCACATTTTGGTATGTTATCCCTTTAATAGGGATACCTCTCAATTTACGGTTTTGGGTAATAACCTTAAAATTCAAAAATATTTTTTGGTTAAATTTCCCGCTATTTTCGTAAATATTTTCTATGCACATATCATCTGGGATCATCGGAATGATGAAGACATACATAGAATACCATCTACTGGACCAAGTAAAACTTTCAAACTTAAAGTTGGCTGTTTTTAGATAGAAATTTAAAGGGTTTTTCTTTGAAAACGAGAACACATATGATTCAAAAACAGTATTTGACATTTAAGAGGACAAAACATATTATTGCGATACTGCATGCAAATTTTGTTGGGCAAATTCCAAACAACTTTGTCAAAAACTCAAAAACAAAAACATCATTTGTACCTTTTTTAATTACGGAAATTTCTCATTCGTCAATCAGCTCCACCATTTATCTTTCCCTTCACAATGAATTTGATAGTTTCGATGTGATTATGTATATTTTGTAGGAGAATGATGTTTATTTATTTTTGAGTGATTTGTATATATAGTAGTTCTTTCGTGTATTTTCTGTAAATAAGTTATATTTTTGTTAATAAAATTTAAACTTTTTATAAAAGTTAACAAAATCCTTCGGATAAGAGTTTTTTTTTCCGGATAATGACTATAGTTGATATTGTGTGAAAATACATTGTATGTCAATGTTTAACCTCATAACAATTATTATGCATGCAAGTGGTCGGGGAAAAAGTACTATTGAAGTTTCGCAAATATTTGGTACGTGACAAAGTAATGCTACAACCAACTTCTCTTGATATTCTGCTTCCCTTAGGCGAATCATCAGTGATGTTATGAGACTTGCACCAGAAGGCAAAATTGTTGCGTCTTTAAATTTGATTGATTGATTGTTTGTTGGTTGCTTAACGTCCAGTGGCAAATACTTCATGCATGTTCAGGACGAGAACAAGTTCACAATAAAAACAATAGGTAGGTATTGTCATAATAAAGGCCATTCGGGATGATGGTCTGGAAAATTTCGACTGCCACAGGAAAATGATGGTATATTGGATTGGGACAGAAATTTTCCATTGCAGCAGGCCACGAACATACCCATCAAAGAATTGTTGCAAGGGTTTTTATCGTGCAAAGAACGTGACACTCTCTTTACACTAGGCATCGTATGAAACGTCCCCATTCTGACCGGACGTGACTGCGAACTTGATACACCCCGCACAGCCAAACGGACGCCCCACTTCGTTTTACTTCGGGAGGAGACCAAGTGACCATATTTCGTTTCCCCGGTCACCCTTAGGGGAACTTAAAATTAGAAATAACAGAAATCCATATATGTGATCAAACTGATCGACATGTATCCTCACAACCTGACACTTTTATACGATCTCGCGCTCAGTTTCTTCTTTGTAGTTTGGATATGAAAACAGTTTTTTTCTGTAAAAGAAAAACCTTTACAAAAAACAGAAAACTACACAAAACTGAGTCCTCTAAACGTGTCGACAGACTTTTAAGTTGTGCTCATTAATGTGAGTAATCATTTATCTAGGCATTACCAAGTTTTTATTGAAGTCAACACCTGTGCAATTAGGTAAACAAAATAGAATTTGAACTTGCTGTCAGTTCATTGATAACGATTGTTAGTGATGATCTGTTTTTCCATAAGAAAAAGCCTTTCTCATGCAGCACATCCTCTACATATTATACCGATCACTTTTTCCCAAGATTGTCTCTGATGCTTACCAAACTGCCAAACCCAAGAACTAACTAGATATTGTGACATCTTACAATTCAGACACAGTGGGTTCAAGGGATATGAAATATAGATTTTAGCTCTGAACTCAATATAGGGGATGCTATATCTGCTGCAGGAAAAGTCCATGTTAAGACTGTAAGAATTATACTAAGGTGTGTCTGAAAATATCAAGGATACATTAAAAGAAAAAAAATAACTCCACCCTGTCGTCAGTGCCCATATGAGCTATGTCCTCGTTTGGGTGTTTCTATGGAAATGATGCCTGCATACATTTATCTTCTTAATAGATAGAGTAAGATGTGGCATGAGTGCCAATGATATAACACACCATCCATGTCACAATTTATAAAAGTAAATATTATAGGTCACGGTCCGGTCTTCAACACGGAATGTTCTGATCATTTGTTAGTTAATTGATGAAAAATAACACAAAAGCGCTTCTGAACCGTATATTGTCCCTAAAAATAACAAAAAAATCGTAAATGTATGGCTATTACAAAATCAATCGTTTCCTTAGCAACATTCGCCTCATTTCATATGGAATTAGACGTGCAGATATACATATATATTGCATATGCATATGGGAATATTGGTAACGAACATTGATCGAAACTTTGTACTCGCATTGCTTTCGTGTTACCTATGCAAAGGTAAGCCTAATATGTCTGATGAGTTTGATCGAATCAAGATGCTCCAGATGGCTTTGGTACTCAAAAACTGTGTTTGCTTTGAACAAACTTTGTCCTGCGCCGAACTTATTCTTTTAAAAAAAAAAGGGAAGTGTGTTGTAATGCTAATACGCGTACTGATTCCGCATTGCTGCCTAAGGGATTGATTCATGTCCCTATTTAATGAATACTTGAGCTATTGTACGTCGCTTTTAAAAGTTATATAAGGATCATGACTGCATGATTTTGAATTACAACATTAGAAAATTGGCATTACATAAATATATATAATTTTTTTATCTTTCCCTTAAAAAATTGATGAGTTAACTTTTTTACCAGGATTATCCCACTAGTTATCCCCCTTTGTATGATGAACAATGAATTCGTTTTTACATTAATACAATCCAGCAGTTTTATCTACGACATAACAGTTGTTCATATATTCGCTTTGAACAGTCTGACTTTGATGAACTTGTGTAAATAAGTTGTGCTTGAAATGTGAAGTGTGATTTTCAGAAGTGACGCTTGATATTTTTTTACTTGGGCAACTTTGAAAAGAAGATTCATATTTTTACTTCACTTATACATCATCTTTTTGTTTACTTGTTTTCTTTCAATGTTATGAATTTGTCAGGATATAATAGTTTGGATAATAAGGAGCAAAATATGTATAATTGTTTGTTCCATTCTATATATACCATAAAACGTGATGAATAATTATAATAGCTATTTCATAAACAATGGAAACATAAAAATACATTACGATCAGAACATGATCAAAAATTAAAAAAAGGCATAGAAAGAAAAGTGTCTCAATTAACGGTACTTAATTTACCACAGTGGAAATGTTTGTACATTTGTGTAATTGACTGGAAATGTTGACACAACTGACAAATTTACACCACATCAATGATTAAGTGGCTAAGATCATAACATAAGAGAAAAACCAATAACAAAGGTCATTCAATTGTGTAAAACATTTTTAAGTGTTTGTACATTTCTGATACAATCATTTCAACTGTACTATGTATGTTAAAAAGATTTTTCTTAAACACAGTCAATTTGTAACCGAAATTGAAAATATTCTAAGTTTAGAAAAATAAAGGAAATATACACCGTCTGACCTTTTAAAATAATATGCTATTCAAATTCAGATTAACTTGTATATCAAGGATAGTAAGATAAAAGTTGTTCATTACATTCCGACTTGCAGAGATATTTGTTCTAATCAAACTTTGCATTGTGTTTAACATTGTCATAAAGCGTGGAGTTTGGCTAGCCACAACACAAGGTTCAACCTACCATTTTTTTCTTAAAATGTCCTGTACCAAGTCAGTAATATGGCAGTTGCTATCTAAGAACTCGTTTCTATGTACATGTATGTTGCATTGTCTTTTATTTTTGGTGCACTTCAGTGTTCTGTTGTTTCGGTGTTTTCCTTTTAAAGTTGGGGTTTTTCCCTCGGTGCTAGTTTGTAACCGTATTTATTTTCTCTCAATCGATTAATGACTTCTGAACAGCGGTATACTACTGTTGCCTTTATTTAATCCTATGTTGTCAGTAAATGACAACATTATACGTTGCCTTGTTAAACATGATATTCATCTCTTATGTTAACCCATTGTGGCATATGTCTTTCTACGTGTATTGATGTTGTGGTCTTGTTAACACATACCCCTTCATCTAATTTATCAATGTGGGTTATTGTAAAGATAAGAAAATGTGGTGGTATAATTGCCAATAAGACAGTTGTCCGTCAGAAACCTAATGACACACTAGTGGAAGTTAACAATTATTTGTCACCGCTAAGTCTTCGACAATGAACAAAACCCAAACCAAATAGTCAGCTATGAAAGGCTCCGAAGTGACAAAGGTAAAACTATTCAAACAAAAGAACTCAGTCATGTTTTAAGTTTTGTTATCCAGTTTGGTGTTTTTGCTTTTCATTTTGTAACATCGTATAAATGGAAAGCAAAACCTGTTAACGGCAAAACAAATATTCTGTATGTATGTGCCTGTCCCACGTCAAGAGCCTCTAATTCAGGGGTTGTAGTTCTTTTTTGTGTTACATATTTGTCTTTCGTTTTGTACATATATTAGGCCGTTATTTTTCTCGTTTGAAATGTTTTACATTGTGATTTCGGAGCCCTTTATAGATGACTATGCGCGCGGTATGGGCTTTGCTCATTGTCGAAGGCCGTACAGTGACCTATAGTTGTTAACGTCTGTGTCATTTTGTCTCTTGTAGGAAGTTCAACTTGTCTCATTAGCAATCACTATAAAACACAGTATTAACTAGATATACAAAAACAAAACATTATAATTAATATCATATCAAATTAATTGATTTATAATAGCAGTTTGACCCTTAAATGAATATTTTTACGTGTTATAATATATATATAGCTTATTTTGAGAACAATCATCAAAACTTGAGAAACCAAAATCACAATTGCCTAATATCATATTATATTCACAGCTTTTAGAAGTTATTTCCATGAAAATGACAATTTTCGACCAGTTCTATCATTTTACTGCCAAGCTAACATAGATAAATTGATACAAACTATAAAATACAACGACAAGACAAATAAATACTATGCATCATTCTACAATTCGTTCACATAACTTAGAGGTTGAATTAGACATTTGAATGGATGTCTTATTCTTTAAATAATTATTTTTCGTAACTTTTTTTCCCCCGTATATTACCTTGCCAGCAATTATATAATTATATATAATAGACAGATTAATTGTGCATAGCAAACTTATGGTCTTGAGTTTTGTAATAATCATTAGTGAATAGCATTTTATCTAAGAAAGCTATAGACAATTTTTGTAAATATTTATGTCTGTTTTGCTTCAAATTAGAGTATTTCGATACTGAAGACAACAACGTTTTTTTTTTATTTTGGCCATAAACCCTTGTATATACTTAAAATCTGTATATGAGACAATATCTGAAAAAGTATATTTTTTGGCAATAAGAAAAAACATTTTTTTTTAGACCCGGTTTTTTAATAGCACGAATCGAAGAACACACATTGGGGATCTAGGAACTGTTGTCTGTAATTCAAACAACTGTGTAATAAGGAAACAATGGCAATTTTAAAAATTGGACCAAAAAAAAATCAGTTCTTACCTGTTACCAAAGTGAATCAATTTTAAAAAGTTTCTAATGGGAATAAGGAATAAGTTTAAGACACTATTTGTGGTTTACTAGTATATCCTGCAATAGTTTATCATATGCCAATTATTGATTTTAGCATTTGCGATACAAAAGGTTTAGATATATACTTAAATATAGTCAGATATGTCGGTAACATGAAGGAATCTTGAGTAACAGGACAACGGTAACAGGACAGAATTGGTAACAGAAAGGATTTTTCTGCTTTATTTTGAAGTTTAAGAAAACTACATCATTTTAGATTGGTCACAATTGGAAGATAACAGCAAACAATGTCATTTATCTTTTGAAAGTGTATTTGCAAGATGAAAAATCTGCCTAGGTAATGAAAAATTCTAAAATAAATTCCTTGCTGTTACTAGTACTATCTACTATACTATAATTGCACAATGTTCTCTGCTGTTATCAAAGGGAAAATCCTATTTTTCTATCCAATATACTGTATATTACTTTGAAATTTATTTGATAAGGTGGTGATAACTTCTATTAAATGAAATGGTTGGCATATAGTAGATTAACTTTTCGATTCTTTAGTGAAATTGTCTTGAACGACCTTCCTGTTACTGATGATGGTTATGCTGTTACTTTTTATCAGGTAACATGACAGAACGTACAATGTAACAGAAAGGAATTACGCGATAGTTTTTGTCCTTTTTATCACATTAAATGTAAGTGTATTTCCTGTGACATATAACTTTTAAAAAGATGATATAAAAACACACTTAATGTTGTGGTGCACACTTAAAATTATTCTCAGAAAGTGCAAGAAAAGGCTGTAACAGGAAAGAACACAAATAAGTATTTTTCTATAAATTCGTACCTTGGATGGGCTTGAATTTTCAAACCTGGCCGTCTTTCCATCTATTTTGTGTACGAATGCATTCAGGACATTTTGCTCTTCAAAATACATATTTGGAAAATAACTCTTGTTCCAGTAAATGTTTCCGCAGGTATGAAAAACCTAGTGGTAACAGGAGGGAAATCACCCCTGGGGACGATTTTTTTTTCTCTTAAACTTTGCAAAATTTTATTATATGCTCTAGTTATAATATAAAGGGACAAATAAGGGGCAAGTTTATTATATAATATATCATATATGTGAGAATCGGACGCCTGTTGAATTTATTTGGATATTATTTGAATGATTTAATTTTAAAAACATAGTCAAGAGTCTTGTGTCATGTGTCAAACTCATGTTCGCTCTGAATGTAAATACAACATATATAAAAATCTACAGCGATTAAAGATTAAAGGGTAAAAAACTTAAAACAAAATGAATTTAGGGGGGGTTGAACATTTAAATTATAATATTTTATTGGAAGAAATACAAGAATGAGTGTTTAATTGGCAGGGGTTGGTTCATTATATAATTTAGTTTATACTGAAACTTAAAATTTTCAAAAAAGATGGTTGAATACATAATAATTGCTGGTGAAGTGCGGGACATGGAAACTAGACTTTTTCAGATATTGTCTCATATATATCATTGACAAACACACAATTTTTCTACGAATATATTTTGCGCCATAAAACAGATGTCGGTGACAATCATGGGGTGAATCCACTACTCTCATTTTATCTAAATGAAGGTACGGAATCGGGCGAGTTGTTGCTTCGGATCACGGTGCGGAGCTATCAATTTCAATCGAAATACACGCCATCTTGAATAAATTACTTGTCATGTATAGATTCTTTTTGGATGCGGCTGAGAACAGCAACAGCTATTCTCGGCCAGGATAAGACGTTAAATGCCGGAAAATTGACTATGTGCATATTTCAATTCCGATCAACTGTCATTAATTCATGTTCGTTTTATTATGCATACATTTCACAAATGAATTCAATATTTAAATATCAATTATTATAAATACGTGTTTTTTTGCTTAGTTACTCTGCAATTTGCACGATTTGCTTTTTAACAATGTTCATATACAATGTTTACAAAAATGCATTATCTGTACTTAATAACGTCTGACAAACTAGGCACACCCAAGTGTCGTATAATTATAATATAATTGTTTTAATTTTCAACAAGAAATTTTATATTTTTTAAAAGCATGGATATAAAACGCATACAGACACACTTAAAGAACATCATTTTTTTCTCATATCTAAAAATACCACATTTCCAAAACTAATTAACAACTACATGCATACATATTACCTTAAATAAGGGAAGGGTGAAGCAGTCCATAGTTTTTTTTAAATCTAAAACTTGTGACGATTGATTTCGTTAGTATTAAAATAGTACATTTTTGCCTTAGATTATTTTTTTGTTTCTTATTAATCGACAACTGTAAATTTTTCATAAAATTGAGAATGAAAATAGGAAACGTGTTAATTTAAAGTTCAAAGAAACAACAACCCGTCAAGGAGTAGAAAAAAGGCTCCCAATGAGTCTTCAACACAGTGAGAAAAACAACTTTTTTTTTTTATTTCAATGCTCTTTATCAGCATATGAAAATCATTCCAAGAGTTTTGTTTCGAGTTCCACAGATGAGTGTTATGAAATCATAAGAATAACATAATTTACCAGGTTGTGAGAAGGTCTGAATTGTGGTCCTTTTTCTTTATATTCCTTTTACTTCATTCCGCAGTTTGACCATTTTTTTCTGTTCTTTATAATTTGTTGTCTATTTTTGTCTATTCTCGGCTTTTTTGGCTCTTTATTCTGCACATTTGGACCATTATTTTTCTCTTAACCCCATATAGACCCTCTTCTAAGCTGCTGCTATCTATGTGATTTCTTTAACCTCTAAAAAGATGTCATTACAGGAGTATGTTTCGTCCCTGGAGATTTCACCAGTTTAGTAACAAATATTTTACATAGGCCGTCATAATTTTTGATATGTTATTTTTATTTTATAGAATTACTTTTAATAAAGAGTTACTGTTAAAACTATTGGATAAACTCTAACGAGTTCTTGATTGTTATCCCCAGACATAGTTGACCATTGCCCTATTTGGCATAACTTTTCGTTTTTGGATTTCAATACTTCGTATTTGATTTGGCCTTTCAGATGATGTTTCAAACGCCATATCTTACGCGGTCGTCCTGTGTAAAGTGTATCTAACATTACCGTAGCCGTATTTGGCACAACTTTTTGGAATTTCCTCAATGCTCTTCAACTTTGTACTTGTTTGGCTTTACAACTATTTTGATCTGAGCGTCACTGATGAGTCTTATGTAGACGAAACGCGCGTTTGGTGTATTGAATTATAATCCTGGTACCTTTGATAACTATATATATTATATATATATATATATGTTCCTAGGTCGTCGTAACAAATTCTAAGTAGTGAATCGTATCTTTGATGAGTTTTTATGACAAAAAACATTTTAAACATTGCGTTGCATTAATGGCTGTCATAAATGATTATTATATAAAAAAAAGTGATCAATAAAATAAATGCTTACTGTATAAAAGGTGAAAGTTCTTAAAACCATGAAAGCTGTAAAATTTCTCTTACTTACTTAGTACTATGTTTTCTTGTCATTAAAAGGAAATCATTAGAAAACCATCATTTTATCTTGTTACAGTTTATAACCAAACATTAATTAAAGTGGCAATTTGTACAAGCAATTTCACGCTATATATCTTCGTTAATGGAAAAGAAGGACTCTATAACTTGCAATTATCGCCCTTATTTCTTCCAAATCATATGCTACAAATCACGAATTTATTCAGAACTTCCAGATTATAGATCCTATATATCTAACGAAAAAGAGAGGCGAATGATATCAAAGGGATATTCAAACCAATAAGTCGATAAAAAAACCTTTACTTTATTCCAGTCTCAGTATATGTCGTGTTTACTAGTAACTGGCTGTTTTTAAGTTTCCCATTTACCTTTGATGACCATAGTCGTTACGGTATAGGCACAAATTTCGTTTTTTTTTTAAATTTAAATATTGTTTAAATTGTTTTCAATATTCTTTACCACCGTGATAAATTTAGCGTTTAAACTCCTTTGATTGAAAAGGATTCAGGAAAACGATTGATAAAGAGTATAAATCCAGCACCGTAATAAAATCAAACGAAAATTAGAACATGACCATTGTAAGTTAAAGACAATAATGTCAAGTTTCGAACCTCGCTCGGTAAATTAGAAATTAAGAAATGATTGTTTTCGTCTTGTATTGATAATTTATTGTGGTATCAGACAACAGTAGATTGCAATTGTTGACACTATAATTATGTATCCAATCCATCATTGTCGTATATTAATGGAGTGTTAAAGTAACCATGAACTTCCTGTTTCTTTGCTTTAACTTTATTGTCCTTAAAGACGCATTGGACCGAGTTTTTATTGATTATATAATGTTTATTTCGTTTTCGTTTGCTTCATGACCCCTTTGGTGTAGTTTAAAGTACAATTGTAGCAACGTTGACACGTTCATTCATTTATTTCATATTTTAAGTAGAAACAGCTGTATTGGCTATTGCAATACATTTTTGTAATCTTGTCTTTTATTTATCCTAATGTGCTTTGTCTATATGCCTTTTCATGTTTCTTTGATACATATATGACGTGGCTCTGTGTTTATTAATCCCGTCATTGTGTTATTGTAGTATGGTAAATTTGTACATGTATATTGTCTTTACTATTGTAAAACATTTTTGTACACTTGTCTTTCATTTTTTCTAATGTGCTTTGTCTATATGCCTTTTTATGTTTCTTTGATACATATATGACGTGGCTTTGTACTTATTCATCCCGTCATTGTGTTATTGTACTGTGGTCAATTTGTATATTTTTGTTTTTTTCTATATATTGTACAACATTTTTGTGTTTAGATTTTGTTGATATGCTTGGTCAATGTGATTTTTTTTACCTATTATGTCTGTTTGTTTAGTTTACATATCGTTGTCAATACATTTGAATTTGATGCGACTGTCTTACATGTGAGAGGTTAAGCTACAATGTAGTTTTAAAACCAGGTTTAATGCACCATTTTCTACATAAGAACATACCTGTACCAAGTCAGGAATATGACAGTTGATATCCATTTATGTGAGGTGTTTTCAGCTTTTCTTTTAACATTTGAGTAGGGACTTTTCTCTTTTAATATTCACCAAAGTTCAGTATTTTTGTGATTTTACTCTTTTGAACCATAAAAAATATTTGAAGAAAATTTCGTATTAGGCATTATACTTGAATTGTTCTTATCTGTCTTAGACATAATCATTTCAGAGTCAAGTATACATACATATAATGAAACCAGTATTTGTGCATAACTAATTCGAAGAAACATAATTGTATCATTATAATAAAAAAAAAAAGGAAAATTGTGTTCGCCATATGAATGTTAAGGAATCGAAGAGTCTACGAGAAACTATTAGTAGACGTGCCCAGAATTGTTGTCTGTCCTGGTTTTATACTATTATTTAACCTTCAATCTTTTCATTTTTTTTTATGTTTGACTGGGAATTTGTCACTTTATTGAATGAAACCTTTTTGTAGTCATAATTCTCCTTTTAAACTGGCAATACATTTTTGAGACAAGTGGTACAATAAGATTGACAATGGCAATTGGGAATGTGTCATATAGACAACAACCCGAACAAAGAGCTTAAGATAAAGCAATGACTATGAAGACGTTATCGCTCGGACACACACTCCATTATTTAGTATAGTATAAAAGACATAAACGTGAAGAAAATCGTATTTATAAACAAACTAATTATCATTTCTTTAAACTGACCGACGAGGGCTACACATGTCAAAATAAACCTGAATTGTCAGTCGGTTTGAAACGTGTCTATAAATTCAAATATATAAAAATCAATATATTCACATAACAACAGCATATTTTCTGAAACCCAATCCGCATATAGTATAAAGACTAATGATTACTTGTATATGACTCGTGTCGGTGTGTCGTAATTTGAATTGTTCTGATTATTTTGTTTTTTAAATTGTATTTGTCTGTACGTGTTACTATGCCCATTGATCTGAAGTAATAATACGTCTATCACTATACATTGTAATCCTGTTATATGGCGCCAATTTCACGAAGTCTAGCTCAATTGCTAACCTACCAATTTGTCAAAAACATTCTTCTTGAAATGAAACCCTTCATAGTTATCTAACTTCAAATGTTCATTTAAAGCTAAGCAATATACGACGTTATGGTTCCAAAGAACACTTTTCGATTTCCAAAAGGGAAAACATACGGTCAAACAATAGTCAAGAGTCTTGTGTCATGTGTCAAACTCATATTAGCTCTGAATGTGAAGACAACATACATGAAAATCAACAGCGATTAAAGATTAAAGGGTAAAAAACTTATTTTACATTGATTAAGTATTTGACTTGAGACAGCAAGTCAGCGCAGTGTGGCATGTTTTCCTGGCACTATTTTTCATTGTAGCTTTCCTTTGTACAATGGCAGGACACGGCAACTTGTCAAAACCTAAAAAAGAGAAAAGGTGCTTTCTTATTAACATGTTGTCATGGTTAGAACAAAGTGTAGGATTTGCTTGCATGTATGTGGCCTAAATATATTACACTAACACGACATGATCTGCGTGCCCTTCCGGATAATCTGTGATCAATCCGATTATTTATGGGATTCATATTGCTCAGTATTTAGTTTTAACATTTTTACCTATTATGTCTGTTTGTTTTGTTCAAACATCGTTGTCAAAATAATGAAACGACTGTCATACAAGTGAGAGGTTAAGATAGCTTTGAAACCAGGTTTAATCCACCATTTTCTACATAAGAAAAATTTGCTTGTACTTAATAAAGGCAACAGTAGTATACCGCTGTTCAAAACTCATAAATCCATGGACAAAATACAAAATCGGGGTAACAAACCAAAACCGAACGAAACGCATTAAATATAAGAGGAGAACAACGACACAACACCGAAACGCAACACACACAGAAACGGACCAAGCATCAGACAAAACACCACGAGAATAACAAATATAACATGAAAACCAAATACATGAATTTGGGATAGACAAGTACCGTGCCACGTCTTAGTCAGGAATAGTCATTTGATGTGTTTGAGCTTTTGATTTTGTCATTAAACTGGGGACTTTCTTTTTTGAATTTTCCTCGGAGTTCAGTATTTTTGTGATTTAACTTTTTTTGGCCATCATCGATAGTTGATGAAAATTTCGTATTTGGATATTGTGCTTGAATTTTTCTTATCTGTATTTAACATGGTCATTTTATTATCAAGTAAACATGTAATTTTAAAGGATTCAGTCTTTAAGCATTAATAATTTGAAGATAAGTATATCATACTTTACAAAAATAACAAGGATAATTTCGAGGACCATATGAGTGTTGTAGAAACGAAGAGCCTACGAGAAAATATACGTAAACTTGTTAATTATTGTCATTAATGGTTTTATACTATCATTTAAATTAATATCAATCTTTATTTTAAAGAACTGCTAGTGTTCGACTGGAAAGGATCTTTTTTGGTGTCTTATATAAAGGCAACAGTAGTATACCGCTGTTCAAAACTCATAAATCCATGGACAAAGAAATAAATCGGGATAACAAACAAAAACCGAGGGAAACGCATAAAATATAAGAGGAGAACAACGATATAACACTAAAATGTAACACACACAGAAACGGACCGAGCTCTCCTTTCAAACTGACATCAAATTTTTGAAACAAATTGTACAATAAAACTGAAAATGGAAATTTGGAATGTGTCAAAGAGACAACAACCCGACCCAAAGAGCTTTACATAAAGTTATGAGCTAAGGGAAGTTCTCGCTTGGATACACTCCAATATCTAATATAGTATAAGGACATAAACCTGAATTAGGGGGAGGCACTCTACTGTCACCACACGGCACTTAAGATTAACTTTGTAAAATATTGAAATCGAGAATAGACATCGGTAATGTGTCAAAGAGACAACAACCCGACCCAAAGAGCTTTACATAAAGTTATGAGCTTAGGGAAGTTCTCGCTTGGATACACTCCAATATCTAATATAATATAAGGACATAAACCTGAATTAGGGGGAGGCACTCTACTGTCTCCACACGGCACTTAAGATAAACTTTGTAAAATATTGAAATCGAGAATAGACATCGGTAATGTGTCAAAGAGACAACAACCCGACCAAATCGCTTAAGTTTAAGTAATGAACATATAAAAGATCTCGCTCGGACACACACTCCATTATCTAGTATAGCATAGAAGAGCATACACCTGAGGACGAACGTGTTTTTAAAAAAAAACCATAATTATGTTGTAGATCCCATTTCTTAAAACTCACCGACCAGGGCTACGATTTGTCAAAATTTAAATAAATTAACAGACCGTTTGAAGAATTTTATGATTTCAGATATAAAGACATCGATAAAAAATACACAGAACAACCGCATATTTTCAGACACCCAATCCGCATATAGTAAGACTACTGATAACTTGTATAGGACTCGTGTCGGTATGCCGTAATTTAAATTGTTCTAATCAGTTTAGTTTTTTAAATTGTATTTGTCTGTACGTGTTACTTCGCGATCGATCTGAAGTTTTAATACGTCTGTAATACATTGTAATTTTGTTATATATTAAATATGGCGCCAATTTCACGAAGTCTAGCTCAATTGTTAACCTACCAATTTGTCAAAACCTTCTTCAAATGAATCCTTTCATATTTTTAACTTCAAATTTTAATTTAAAGCTCAACAAATAATACACGACGTAATGAGTCTTTCTCAAAGAACAATTTTCAATTTTCAAAGGGTAAAACATACGGTCTAATAAAAGACAAGGGTCTTTATCATATGTCAAACTCATATTCGCCCTGAATGTAAAGACAACGTTTATAAAAATCGTATAACAGCGCATCAAAATTTAAGGGCGAAAAACTTATTCTTCACTGTCGAAGTATTTGACTTGAGACATCCAGTCATTGCATTAATATGTGGCAGGTTTCATACACTAGAATATATTTCACCTTTCCTTAGTAATGTACAGTCACCTGGACACGAAAACTGTTTAAAACCGTAAAAAAGAAAGAAGAGAAAAGGTGCGTTCTTACTAACATGTAATTATGATTAGAAAAATGTCGTAGGTATTACTAATTAAATGTATGTCACATCATGATTGTATTTAACACTGGACACTTTTAATTTGCAAAACACTCATTCGCAAATCCCCGCCGCATTTCCGTAGAGCTACCGGGTCAAGTTTATAACCAAAATGTGCAGAATAACATGGGATTCAATAAATACTTTTCTGCTGTTGTAATTAAATGTACTTTGCAATTGTATTTAGAAAAACAGTCTTAAAGTTAAAAGTACAATACAATATCTCTAAGACGGTATTTGTTGTCCCATAGGACAAACACAAATCCCATAAAATCCCATGGGATAATTTGATTTCCTTTCAACATTAATGCAATTAAGTAGTGTTGTTTTGTGTGATTTATAGTTATCAATTTCCTAGTTTTGTTTCTTTGGTTGATGAATCTTTTTTGTTGAATATCTTTTAATCCTTGGATATGTTAATGCAAAACTGTTTAAAACTGATTAAGACTAATCACAGAGTTCATACTTATTTGAGAAACAAGACAGGTGTCACGCGTGGAGCAGAATCTGCGTACCATGCCGGACAATCTAATATCTATCCCGAGGCTTTTTATGGGATTCGTATTGCAGTCTTTAGTATTATCCGTTTTGATTTTAAAATGTCGCCTGTCCTTTTGTCCTTTTTCGTTTTATGACAATGTGTTTTTTCATCAACAGTTGACTTTGAGTTTAAATATTTCTTTGGTATCTTCCTTATCCTTTTAATCTAATATAGTACAATCAGTTTTTAAAGAATAATAATAAAATGTCTTTTGTTAAAAAAAAAAAATGGTATCCTTATAAACACATCGAATCCTTACGATACCAAATGTATGACATTATTCTGTCTGACTTCATCTGAAAATTAGTAGTTGCTTAAAGAAACAACTGACCACCTGAGACACAATGACATAAAACTTTCGAATATATATCAAATTAGATTATATCCATCTTGACTATGTAAATAATGAGGACAATGACATAGTATTATTAAATTTCCAGGAATTATCATACCCCATAGCCTTGTTAATATCGATGAGAGATCAGAAAATTATTTTCCGCAGTCAAGATTGCCCATTAAATGCATCGATTTTTCTATGAAAACAATTAAGAAAGCGCTATGAGGATAGATTTTGAAACAAAAACTTAAATAATTAAACGTCTTGATGGATGAGAAAGATATTGTTGTGATATGCTGCCTGGAACTGTTGTATTTCGTTACAAATTTGCATAAGATTCGTCAAATGTCTGCAACAAAAGAGTCTTAAAGTTAAAAGTACAATACAATATCTCTAAGACGGTATTATCTGCACTATATGTCTCATGAGAGATAATACTATCCATTTGCTGCAGAAAAGTCGTGTATTCATGACTTGAATTTCAGATTGTAATTGATTTTTGAATTTCTACCGTTAAGGTGTTTTACTTGGTTTTAACATGAAAGCTAAACGGTGAAATACATTTACATTTGATAATATAATATTTATTACATTATAATGTCGCTATCATGGTAATGATCACAGAAATCGTTACAAATTTTATAAAAATATAAAAGTATTGACATAGAAAATGTAAAATCATTAACTAGCTGTTTAAATACTATACAAACATATAACTTTTTTATAAATTCGTTTAAAATTTATTTAAACTAATTTTCACTTCTTTAACAGTCATTACCAATCAAATTTATTTTATTCTTTAAAAAACATTTTTATGTGATTTATTTGTTTTGTATTGGTTGTTGTCAACTGTTTGCTTAACAGTCAGTGGCAAATATGTGATGCATACTGTGGATAAAGGACAATTAAGAACAAAACCCGATTCAAGGTATGTTTCATAGAAAGGATTGACCTATACGAAAGGCTGGAAACAAAATTTGATCGTCGTGATGTATATAATATGTAAGATACAGTCAGTGTTTGATGGGGTTCGTTTTGCTTAGTGTGAAGTTTTCAAGTTTGTGTCTTTTTTGCTAGTATTATTTGTCTGTTTTTTTCTTTTTAGCTCACCTGTCCGTCGTCGTCTATCGTCGTTTTACAAAAATCTTCTCCTCTGAAACTACTGGGCCAAATTGAACCAAACTTGAACCAAAAATTTGTGGCGTGACCCGGCCAACCAACCAAGATGGCCACCATGGTTAAAAATAGAACATAGGGGTAAAATTTTTTTTTTTGCTTATAACTCAAAAACGAAAGCATCTAGACCAAATCTGTTTAGAGTAACATTGTTTACCAAGTGAAGATATATCTGCCCTGAATTTTCAGATGAATCAGACAACCTGTTGTTGGGTTGCTGCCCCTGAATTAGTAATTTTACGGAAATTTTGGCTTTTTTTTGTTATTATCTTGAATATTAAAGATAGAGTTAAACTGTGAATAGCAATAATGTTCAGCAAAAAAAGATCTACAAATAAGTCAGAATGACCCAAATGGTCAGTTGACCCCTTAATGAGTTATTTCCCTTTATAGTAATTTTTTACCAATTTTTATTATATTTTACAAAAATCTTCTACCCTGAAACTACTGGACAAAATTAAACCAAACTTGGCCACAATCATCATTGGGGTATCTAGTTAAAAAAATTTGTGGGATGACCTGGCCAACCAACCAAGATGGCCGCCATGGCTAAAAATAGAACATAGGGGTAAAATGTAGATTTTGGCTTTAAACTCTTAAACCAGAGCATTTAGAGCAATTCTGACTGGATTAAATTGTTTAACAAGTCCAGATCTATTTGCTCTTAAATTTTAAGATAAATCAAACATTCGGTTGTTGGATTGCTGCCCCTCAATTGGTATTTTTTTTAAGAAATGTTACCGTTTTTTGGCTATTAACTTGATTATTGTTATAGATAGTGATAAACTGTAAACAGCAATAATGTTCAGCAAAGTAAGATCTACAAAAAAGTCAACATAACCAAAATTGTAAGTTGATCCCTTAGTTTTGCTCTTTATAGTCAATTTTCAACACTTTTCATAAATTTTACAATTTTTTTCCTCTGTTTCTAATGGGCCAGGTTCATTATAGATAGAGATGATTGTAAGAAGTTAGAATGTTCATTAAAGCAAGAACTTCAAACACATCACCATCACTAAAACACAATTTTGACATGAATCCATGTCCTTTGTTAAAAATGCACATAGACCAAGGTGAGCGACACAGGCTCTTAAGAGCCTCTAGTTTAGCCATGGCGTTGTCAGTTTATTTTCGATCTATGAGTTTAAATGTCCCTCTGATATCTTCCGTCCCATTTTCTGATACCGACCTGTGCCGACTTGATCATCGGCTTCTTGTTTACCTCAGCAACCTTCTAGCATTGGTTAATATTTGGATAGGTGAGTCCAGATGACTCACTAGTAAAATCTTACACACGAGACATGAATCGTATTAACAAACTTGCACTCTATTTTTCTCACTTTTCCTTGTCTGTTATCTAAAAGAAAAAGATTTAAATTTTGAATGGAATAAAATTGGGAATAGAAAAAGGGGAACGTTTCAAAGAGATAACAACCCAAACAAAAAGCCGAAAACAGCACTGGAACACAAATGGGTCTTCAACACAGCGAGAAAATCACGCACCCGGAGGCGTTTTTAAGTTGGCCTCTTAACAAAACTGTGTACTAATTCAGTGATAATGGACGTCGTACTAATCTCCAAATAAGCACAGCAAAACCCAATTTAAACGAAGTCCCGAGTCCGATGTCAAAGTCGGTAACAAAGGAAACTAAGCAAAATCACAATGATATATACATTAACAAAGAAGTACAAGCAGTTACTGACATGCCAGCCTCAGACTTCAATTAAACAGAAACTTAAAATAAGAGTGCAAGATTGTGTCTTTATCATATGAAAATTAGGGATTTATTATCATACCATTATAAAAGAGGGACGAAAGATACCAAAGGGACAGTCAAACTCATAAATCTCAAACTGACAACGCCATGGCCAAAAAATGAAAAAAAGACAAACAGACAAACAAAAGTACACATGACACAACATAGAAAACCAAAGAATAAACAACACGAACCCCACCAAAAACTAGGGGTGATCTCGGGTGCTCCGGAAGGGTAAGCAGATCCTGCTTCTCATGTGGCACCCGTCGTGTTGCTTATGTGATATCAAATCCGGTAAATAGTCTAATTCGGAAGGTCAAATTCATGAAAGGGAAGGGGATTGGAATGTGGGGATTGGAATGTGGAATACTTGTGTAAAGAGTAGAAAAGTCAAACGTTTTAATACTGTTACAAGACGAAAGAGAGTTAGATTGTATGTACTCTAAAAGATCTTTGGAATTTTTAAGTATCCACATCTGATTCACGCCAACTCTAGAATAGGCATTTTCACAATAACTGTGAAGCCCGTCTTTGATTGCTGATAAAATAGATGTTAATAATTTAGAAAGAGGTTTCGTGGAGCACATGGAAGACCCAGCAATATACCGTTGTTTGTAAGGACACTTATGTAGTTTAGGTATCCAATACAGTGATGGAAGATCCAGTTCTTCATCTTTGGTTGAAATTCCAAAGGAACAAAGAACAGACCTATGATTATCCAGGATTTCCTCTTTGGTAAGTGTCGTGAGGGTATATGTTGAGTTTCCAATTGAATTGTCAATACCTAATTCGTTTATCAAGCAGTTAATGTAATGACTTTTACACACAAAAACGATGTTATTTGGGGCTTTGTTTGCGGGGACAATAACATATTTATCATGGAGGTCGGATAGGTGTTTAGCAACATTTGGGTCTTTAAATAAAGATTGACGTAGCATGGGCAATGATGGACCCATTCAGTTTCTTAGTTCTGATTTGTATCAACGACCTCACTGACTTAATCAATTCGGAAAGAGTGTCTACGTCTTCCTTCTCGCGCTTAGCACATTGCCTGGCATAATCCTCGACTGAATGCATCAAAATTTTAAAGTTGTATTTCCCATTGATTGATTTAGTCTCACGATATTTCGGACCTTTCAATAACACATTTCGTAAAGAAGTGCTATTAACAATGTTGAGGTCACCGGTAATAACGTGGCCAGCAGGCTTATATGTGAATTGGGAAAAAAAAACTACGATCAATGTTTCTATACGAGAAAAAAAACTACGATCAATGTCTATATACGAAGAAAAAAAAACAACGATGCATTACAATATACTGATTAATTCCTACAATCGATGTCAATATACGGAGCCGGGATGTAGTGGTTAGCATATCGGACTATTATCACGAGGGTTTCTGGTTCGATCCCCGTTCCTGAGAGAAAACTGAATTTTGGAATCTCTCTTGACACCATTTGTGAATATAATCTTGTGAAACGATACTAGTCCGTCGGAAGGGGACGATAAATGACTGATCCGTGTTTAGAGAGATCAATATATCTTGCACGTAAAACCCATCCTTGTAGATTTCAAAAAAGAGTGGCAATCGCACTCGCAAAGTGGAAAGGGACTAATATAAGTAACGATAACTTGTTTCCCAATCCACTATAAATAAATATATTTGAACTAAATATACGGAGAGAATAAACATACGATCCATTATTAGTACTGCGGAAAAAACCGGGACGATGTTCACTGCCACCACGATCTGTATGTTTACTTTCGATATTCAATAAAAACCATCAGTGTCCATATGCATATACTGTTAAAAAACCAACGAAGAATCAGCAGCCTTCGGTGTTCCATGCCAACTTTGCTAATTTAATACAAATAATAAAGAAGTACGAAAACAAATTAAAATTTCAATGATTGAAAAAAGTTAATCCGTTAATGGAGTCCCTGTGACCGAAATAACAAGGAGTTCACATGTCCGCTTTAAGCCAAATTGAATGATTGTGTCACAATATAGTTTCGCAGCAAAAATCTAAATGACATATATACTGTTCCCAAGACAACAATCAATGACGTCAATAAAATGAATCTAATGGATTACTTGACTTACTAGCGAAAACTAATAACCATTGGGAAACAAAAGTAATACCTACTTTAAAATTAGCTTTTTTATTAGAAAATTGACCTTCAATTATTCTATGCACAGACAAACCAGGTCTGTTCAAGTTTTATATATCAAATATAAAATAGTTAATAAAATATAAAGTTTTCACTGGTAAGATCGATATTTTCGAAACATTAACAATCTTAATGCGCTTATGCATGTAAAAAGTAAAATTACAAAAATACTTAACTCCCAGGAAAATTCAAAATGGAAAGTCCCTAATCAAATGGCAATATCAAAGGATAAAACACATCAAACGAATGGACAACAACTGTCATAATCCTGACTTGGTACAGGCATTTTCAAATATAGAAAATGGTGGATTGAACCTTGTTTTAATAGCCCTTGGCATGGCTTCGTTTGATCTTGTTTGTTTATTTTTGGCCTTGAATGTTTGTCCTTACTAATTTTATTAACTATGTATTTGCCCTGCATGTATCGCAGATCAAATTTATTCGTCCACGGTGTGTTAATGCACGTTTTTTGATGAGTTGAGCCTTTCAATTGATATTTTATCGTGTGTTGGGATGTTATACCATTGTTTCAGAAAAGGTTTGGTACCATTAACACGTTTAAACCCGCTGCAAATGTTTGCACCTGTCCTAAGTCAGGAATCGGATGTACAGTAGTTGCCGTTTGTTTATATAGATTAGATCGTTGTTTTTTCCCGTTTGAATGGTTTTACACTAGTAATTTTGGGACCCTTTATAGCTTGTTGTTAGGTGTTAGCCAAGGCTCCGTGTTGAAGGCCATTTATTGACATACATCAGTTAACTTTCATAAATTGTTATTTGGATGGAAAGTTGTCTCATACCACATCTTCCTATATCTATAATAGGTAAAAAAGTCAAAGTATGGGTATCGCAGTCATCACTGTGTCACAATCTCAAAACAAACAAATAAAAAAGCACAAAAAGCATCTTTCAAATTTAAAAACCATGAAATGACAGCCTTTTTTAATTTATTTCCATGTAATAGTTCATATTATTTGGGTAAACGTCAATAAGTCTTGAAATGTTCTTTGAGATTATACTTGGAATGTATCTTTCCTGAATACAGCGGGTATTTTATGTTTCGAATTGCGTCTCTTACAAATATGATTTGGAATTACATCAAGTATTATATTTCACATAAAATGGCCATCAGAAATCTTTTTCGTTTTTCTTCATATAAACTTATCAAATTTTAGTATTGTCATATGTTTGCAAAACTTTCTTCTGACCAGCACACTTGAGTTGTATTTGCCACAACCTACAGATCGTTTTGGATCACAATGCTCTACTTTTATTTTATATTTTATTAGGCATTTTAACCCTTTTTACACGATCGCCATAATGAGTCTTTTGAAGATGAGACGCGCGTCTGGTTTAAAATTACCAGCCTAGTATCCTTGATGAGTTCTGTTAGTACATGATCTGTTGTAAGAAAATACCAAGGGACCAGAAGATATTAAGTGAAATAAAACAGGATTATGAGCATAAGGGAAAAATCTTATGGCAAACAATTATAAAGTCTACCATGAATTTCGCATAAAACGTACTGACGATTGAGAAAAATCAAAAGCCTAGGTCGATTACGAGAAGTTGGTTACTATTCTACGAGTGGCATTCGTCGTATTTTTATGACAATGATATGTAATAATTCTACAGTCAAACAATCATGTTTGGTGATTAAACTAATCAATAAATGGAGAACAGGACCTTACACCTGAGATCACCTCCATATCCTGTTCCTTAGTCTTTAGTATTCTATTTTGTGTAGTGTGTGCTATTTTTTGTCTGTTTGTCTTTTTCTTTTTTAGTTATTGCATTTCAGTTTATTTTCGATTTATGAGTTTGAATTTCCCTCTGGTATCGTTTGCCGTTCTCTTACATATATTTACATTGCAAAAGTATCGCACCAGCCTTTTCTTCCAATTCAAAATATTATAAATTACATGACGTATTTATGACTACAAAAGTATGTTCAGAAATTTGTCGAAAAAGTGAAGGTAAGAACAAACAAGCCGTATAGTTTAAAAAACTCATTGTTTGATATCAGATTGATGATGATCTGGTCGTGTTCATCTTAGCAAATCATTGAAATAATTTGACCCCTCATGCGTATTTGCATTCAGCAGAGTAAGTGATCAAACTCTGTGACAGAAATTTAAATGTCGTTGTTATCTGAATCAGGTAAATAGATTGACCAACAAACACCATGATATCTTTTTTCGGTTACATGCTACAACCAGTTATTACATCAGCATTAAAGTCATGATACGAAACAAACCAAACCATATTGAAATGATTGCAAGCAATACAGGATACAAACATTACCAACTTATTCGTAACTTCAGTTCGTGCAAAAGATGAACACATAAACACTGAACCAGTTGAAATAATGTTTTTAAAAAAAAAGTTCGCGTAAACTTTAAAACATTTGGAATGAAAAAAGAAATTTGGCCCGGAGATATAATATTCCTATCACAGGACATGATAGCAGTCGCTGACGTTTTGAAGATAAAAACATTTGATCTAAATCATAAAAACGTTTATAGGAATATTTTTAATTGTGTTATGCATATATTTCTATCTAACTTTTTAGAGTAAACTATAATTTACCATTGTGCAGACCACTTTGAAAAAAAAAACAGCGACTTGAAACCTAAATCGTCATTTATCTGTCTTTTGTAGACAAAACGTGAGTCTTGTTTAAAAAAAAACAGCCTAGTATCCTTGGTGAGTTCTGTTAGTACACGATCTGTTGTAAGAAAATACCAAGGGATCATCTCAAGATATAAAGTGAAAAAATACTGACAGGATTATGACCATCCGGGGAAAAACTTATGTCAAACATTTATAAAGGCATCCATAAATTTCGCATAAAACGTACTGACGATTGAGAAAAAAATCAAAAGCCTAGGTCGATTACGAGAAATTGGTGACTGTTCTACGAAAGGCATTCATCGTATTTTTCATGACAATGATATGTTATAATTCTACAGTCAAACAATCATGTTTGGTGATTAAACTTATCAATGAATTGATAACAGGAGGGATACAACTACAAATATGATTACCTTAGATATAAAAAAAAAAAAAAAAAAAAAAGTATCGCACCACCCTCATTTTTCTCCAGAATCAAATTATTGTAACTAACATTCATTTCGTTATTGTGCTATCGTAATTTAAGTATTCTTGTCTTTAATTTTTGCTTAAATATATATATACATGCTTTGTTTGCGATTAGAACTCGAACAATCTGGTCGTTTTAGACATGTTACGAAAAGGTATATTCACGACGCTGAGTTTGACAAATTACATTTTAAATGAGGGGTTGTGTCAAAACACAAAAGAGATTACCTGTGTATACATTGAATATAATTTAAACCTGCATTGGTCCTTTTGGAGGAAATTCCGTAAGGAACGAATATTCAATAACATTTTTACCATAAAAAATATGAGAAATTGAGAGCAATGCAAAAAATGAGAGAGAGAAAGGGGGGGGGGGGCGTTCATGTAAATGCAGTAGATGTGCGGGGCAACGGAGACACGAGGTACCGTCATACGTGTGTGAATTCTTCAAAGAGCCCTTAACAGGTCTTTCAAATAATCTGGTATTATAATCTATTTTATACCTACTCGTGAATAAGTTTCTTACAGTAATTTGTATAAAGTTATGAAAAGCAAACAAAGGAGTGTATGCATTTCGGTCCACTTGTTTACCACCTATTTTTTTATTTAACGGGGGTCTATTTTAAAACACCTTAAACAGAATTTTGTTTTACAATTTAATCTTGAAACTTGTTGCGTTATAGTTTTAGGAAATTTACTCGCGATCATATAGCTTTGAATACATGTTTTTGTTTTCCTTTATTTTCTTACAACTTTGTCTAAATTTGAACAGTTACAGCTCAATTTGTATTTTCTTTATAAGGGGTTTGTGATTTATTGATTGTTGGTTGCTTTACATCCAGTGGCAAATATTTCATGCGCGTTCAGAACGGTAAGAGGTTTGTGTAATACATGCCCCACTACTCACCGGTTGAACATCCCTGCAGCGTTTCAAATGCATGATAGCATAATGACTTTGCATTTACACCTTAACACCACTTCTTCAAATATTTTGTATTTTATAAATTCCTGAAACGTTTTGTGGAAATTCGCCAACTGTTTCATTAAAAAATGACGATAGTAAAAATAACACCGATGATCGATTGGTCTTTTCTCTATTTATGATAACAATGATAGGGGTTCTCTAAAAATATTTATGGCGTTTTTAAATCAAATCTGTTGGATGTGTACCTATTACTACTCTATGGAGGTATCTTTTTACAGGGAGGGGGAGGGGGCAGGATTCAATTTTAAATAGGCAGGACAGGAGTTTCTAGATTGAAAAAATGGCAGAATGAGCAACTTCACACAAAATAGGCAGGATGACAATTCATGTCAAACAAGGCTGAATAAACTAATAAAAAGTCCGGATAAAATAGGGCGATAAAAAGGCAGGAAATATATAACAAAAATGGTAAAGCCCGCAATACTTTTCATTAGCCTGTCCTAAGTCAGGGGCCTGTAGTTCAGTGGTGGTCGTTAGCTACTGTCATATGTGTTCTTCGAAAAGGTTTACCCCTACAGACGCCACCAACCACGAGTAGAAAGAAGAAAATGTTAACAAATGAATTTTCTATATCAGAGTGTCGGATATATGTCGAACACGCTATAAAGCACTTAAAAACTTTCAGTCATTGGAAGCTTATGAAGACACCGGAGAGAGAAAAATCAACCAGACTATAGAGCTCTGTGTATGATTAGTGGAGCGACAGAATGAAATTTTTCAGGAACTGTAATTCAACAATAAAACTAATATCTATTTAGCTTAATATGTATATGTTATCAATCTATAATCGAATGAACTTGTATAACTCTCAGTCCCCCTTTTTCTAGCCCACCCCCTCCTGCACGAATACACTTTTCATGTCTTATGATAGCCAAAAATGATATCACAAAAGCAATTATCATCATAGTAAGTTACATTATGATGTTTCAGATAAATGTGATTTGAATTTACCAAGACGTTTACCTGTTTAAATTATAATTATCAATGTTTTGACACCGTCCCTTAATTTAAAGTCTAATTTGTCAACCTCAGCGTCGAGAATATACATTTTCGTAACATGTCTTTTACAACTTAACAAATCATTGACGTTATTTGACCCATTATGTGGATTTGCATGCAACTGGGTTATTGTTCAAATTATGTGACTGAAAGATTTATGTCGTTGGTATCTTAATCAGGTAAATAGATTGATCAACAAACATCATATATTTTTTATGACACATGCACAAATCAGTGTATTACATCGACATTGAAGGCATAAAACAAAACGAACTTAACCATAGCGAACATATTACAAGCAATCAAGGACATGAACATTACTAACTAATTTGTATCTTCAGTTTCAGCGAAACATAATCATAAATTACTGAACCAGTTGAAACAATGTTTTTTAAAAATGTTGTTCGCGTAAAAAAAAATGAATGAAAAATAAAAAAAAAAAAAAAAACAGACTCGGAGATTTTTTTTGTCTTTCTGATCACAAGATATGATAGCAGTAGGAGTTTTCTTAACGTCCGTCGCTGACGTTTTGAAAAAAATCATGTTATCTAAATTAAAAAATAAATATTTTTAATGGTGTCAAACGTATATTTCTGTATAACTTTTTAGAGTAAACTATAATTTGACAAAATGCAGACAACTTGAAAAGAACAATGACTGAAACCCTGTTTTTTTAAATGATTTTTGTAACAATTTAGAGACTCAGATTTTAATCTTCCCGCGAGTTAAAGTAATGTTGGTGCTATCCGATGACAATAGCGTTTACCTCAGTACTTTAATTAATGTAGTCTACTAATCTGTTATCACCAGGAACTTAATATCTACTAAAATACATGTCTATTCCGTTTCAACAAGACCGCAATGCTCTTATTTGATTTCCATTGAAAACTATCAGAACGCAATGTCTATTCTAAAGGGATAAATCAGCTTTTATTCTTAATTCACCAGTAACATGCAATACATTTGTTATTGTAAATGAAACGACTCTTGGGTGAAAGTTTAGACAAGCACGCAAAGATAAAATTGTTACTTTGAATACCGTTCGATAAAAATGACTGTATTGAGACAAAATCATTCATGACAATTCCAGTCATTACTAAACGTGAAACCATTAAGCACCATTGATATAATGAAGGTATTTATGAACATGTACATGCATCTTTACAAGGATTGTCTCCGTAATGATATAGAAGAATTATTAAAACATTACATCTATGCTACGCTTGCAGTTTTATCATTATGCAAAGTCACTTAAAAGTGATCAATGGGAACAAATATGAAAAAAAATAAACTTGCGTTTTTACCAAAGCATAGGACTTCCGCGTTCTGAAGATTTAAATCGTGTCATTATAAGATGATATTAAAAATCGTGTGTCATGATTACATAGATATAGGAAGATGTGGTGTGAGTGCCAATGAGACAACTCTCCATCCAAATAACAATTTAAAAAGTAAATAAAGGGCCCCAAAATTACTAGTGTAAAACTATTCAAACGGGAAAACCAACGGTCTTATATACAATAGTATAAGCTGAATATAAATGTGTTCTTAGCAATGAACGTGATGGTGATTATAGTTATTTTGAGCAAACACTGTAATGGACACATCCTCTTTAGAAGTCAATTTGTTGTGTATCTCAATCATTGGATTTATTCATGATGTGACCCCAAAAAGAAGAAATCAATATTCTGCCAAATTTTAAAAAAAAATACGTAAATGTTTTAAATCAACAACGTTTATTTTATCACTAATAGTCCTTAGTCTTATTGCGTCTTTGTATGCAACAAATTAACAAGGACATCATGAATTTTCAAATCTCGGAAAGTGAACAAGTTGAGAAAATCAAGGCAAGAAACAAAAAAGAGGGAATTGCAATTTTATCACATATAGCTTGAAAAGTCATATTTCGAAATAAACGAAACCTGACGGCCATTTTGTTAAATAAAGATTTAATACTGCGAAATCATGTCACTAGTTACTTCCGACACCGTCAAATTTTTGTGACGAAGGTCGTATTTATAGATACGACATTATTAAAAATAATTCATTTCTACACAGAACGACTGACCACTGGTTAGGTGGTATGTTACTCGCCATCAAGATTATTGACCAATCGTTCATAAATAAAACTAGGGGCCTCGGTGGCCAAGTGGTCTAAGTAGTTTCTACTGTAAACACTAGCAAGTAAACACTGAGTTTAGGAGTTCGAACCCCGCTCTTGCGTACGCATTCGGTCCCAATCTTCATTGACGAGGATTGTCAGTTTTTCTGTCGAAGGTCGTTAGTTTTCTCCGGACACTCCGGCTTCCTCAACAAACAACAAAAACTGGCCGCCACGAAATATCTTACATGCGGTGCTTAAAAAGTCATTGAAACATAACAAGAGGCTCTCAAGAGTCTGAATCGCTCACCTTAATTTTTTTGGTTAAATCTCTCATCAATGATTATTTTGGCTTTTCAATTTGTTTAAATGTTCTTAGATCGTCCTATTTTCTTCAAAAGAAAAAAAAAATCATTTTCTTCTCTGTTCTATTTTAGCCATAGGAGCTATGTTTCTTGACATACAAGGAAATGAAATATAAAATTTATACTAGATACTCTGAAACATATTTAGCCTAAGTTTGGCTGAAATTTATACAGCAGTGTCAAAGGAGAAGATTTTTTTAAAGTAAGTCAACATGATGAACAAATTGTGAAAAAAATCTTTAAAGGGCAATAACTCCTTAAGGGGTCAATTGACAAATTTGGTCAAATTGACTTATTTGTAGATCTTACTCTGCTTAACATTTTTGCTCTTTACAGTTTATCTGTATCTATAATTATATTCAAGATAATAACCAAAAACTGCAAAATTTCTTTAAAATCATCAATTCAGGGGCATTATACCTGAAAAACCAGTTACCCAATTCGGCTGAAAATTTCAGGACAGGTAGACCTTGACCTAATAAATACTTTAACTTCTTGTCTTATTTGCTCTAAATGCTTGAGTTTTTGAGATATAAGCCAAAAACTGCATTTGGCCCCTATGTTTAATTTTAAGTAACGGCGGCCATGTTTTTGACGGATCAAAAATCGAAGCACACGCTTTGTGCAGGATAATATAAGGAACAACCATGCTTAGTTTCATCCAAATCCATTTAACAGTTTCAGAGGAGAAGATTTTTTAAAGTTAGCAAATATGATGAACAAATTGTGAAAAATTGTCATTAAAGGACAATAACCCCTTAAGTGGTCAATTGACAATTTTGGTCATATTAAATTATTTGTAGATCTTACTTTGCTGTTAATTTTTGCTGTTTACAGTTTATCATTTTTTTTTATAATAATATTCAAGATAATGACCAAAAACTGCAAAATTTCCTTAAAATTACCAATTAAGTGGCAGCAACCCAACAATGGTTTGTTTGATTCATCTGAAAATTTCAGGGCTGATAGATCTTGACCTAATGAACATTATTACCCATGTCAGATTTTCTCTAAGTGCTTTCGTTTTTGAGATATAAGCCAAAAACTGCATTTGACCCCTATGTTATATTTTAAGTAAAGGCGGCCATGTTTTTTGGCGGATCAAAAATCGAAGCACACACTTTGTGCAGGATAATCTAAGGAACAATCTTGCCAAGTTTCATTCAAATCCATTCAGTAGTTTCAGAGAAAAAGATGTTTGAAAAATTGTTAACGACGACAGACGACGACGACGACGACGACGGACGCCAAGTGATGAGAAAAGCTCACATGGCCTTTTAGGCGAGGTGAGCTAAAAAAGGACATGCGTTTCAACTACAAAAGTTGAAAGGCCAATTGACATTTGAGCATCAGTAAATTTCTATATTTGTACTGTTTTGTTCAATAAGAACCAATAATTTGTCATTCATTTCAAATAAGGTCAATAATTTGTCATTCATTTCAAATAAGGTCAATTATTTGTCATTCATTTCAAATAAGGTCAAGAATTTGTCATTCATTCTAAGAACATATTTACATTGTTTGTTAATGTCATTCATTCTAAGAACATATTTACATTGTTTGTTAATTCCTTGTAGTCTCTAATATAAATGACCAAACTTCTTAGGAAGAAAGATAAGAATTTAGCAATATCTTTTAACCCCCCCCCCCCCCGCTATATAGATAATATTCTCTCATTAAATAATTCAAAAATTTGGTGAATTTGTCAAACGAATATATCCCATCGAACTAGAAATAAAGGATACAATACAACAGACCCAGTTCAGTCTGACTCATGTCTTGACTTTCATCTAGAAATTTATAATGAGAGCGATTGAAAACAAGACTTTACGACAAAAGGGATGATTTAATCTTCCAGATTGCGAAATTTTCATTTCTATGAAGCAAAATTCTAGCAGCGCCTTCTTACGAAGTATATATCTCCCAAGTGATACGATATTCCCGGGCTTGTATTTCCTATCATGATGTCCTTGATAGAGGATTGCTGTCATCCGGTCGTGAATTTTACGGACGCCATCACGAGTTGGTTGACCGTTCCCAATCCCTTTTCAAGAATGTGACCTACCGAATTAGACTATTTACCGGGTTTGTAAAAACATGCGCAACACAACGGGTGCTACATGTGGAGCAGGATCATCCTTCGCCACTGGATTCTCCCAGTTTTTGTTGGGGTTCGTGTTGATAAGTCTCTATTTTTCTATGTTGTGTATTATGTACTATTATTTGTCTGTTTGTCTTTTTCTTCTTTAGCTATGGCGATTATTTTCGATCTATGAGTTTGACTGTCCCTACGGTATCCTCTTTTCGGTTGTTGCAACAACACTTCCTGTAGCAGTTGTGTTTCCTTACACACAAGCAGGTCTATTGATTTTTGAGTTTGCAATGAAAATATTATCTAGAACGTATGGCGTATTAAATTATAAGCCTGGCACAATGGATAACTAATAATATCAGGAAATAAATTATTTGGTTAACTGACAAAAGAATTATACGCGACTTAAAGAAAGGTTGAAATTTCCATTTTACATCAACGATTTAAATTCAAATCATTCTATAATTCTTTAGTAAACATTTATATTAACCAGGCAATGCCACTTTAGCTGCAACTAATACGATTTCCGAAAGGTTGTTTACAGTAGGTGGATCAGCTGAAAATATTGAACAAAGTTTTTCTATTTTTATGAAACTTTGCATCTGTTAGCCAGTAATCTTTGATAAGAGATAAAACTGTTGTTCTTTATAGTTATATCTTTCAAAGCGTTTTATGATCGACATTCATGAACTGAGTTGTATTGCATATTGTATATGCTCAAGAGGAGTAATGAGTCGAGAACGAAAACCAGTAAAATCACTGTATAAGGAGTAGTCTAAAACTGATGAAACTGAAAGGAAAACAATACACAATTCTTAATATTTGTACAACCCACGATACTGAAAATAAAATGGGAGAAGGGACACATAGTTATATTTTTCTGTATCAGGTTGGAAGGAAAAAAATATTTTGTGACGTTCAGAAAATATAAAATTGAGAATGGAAATGGGAAATGTGTCAAAGAGACAGTAACCCGGCAATTGAACAGACAACAACAGAAGGTTACCAACAGGTCTTCGATGCAGCGAAAAATTGCCACACCCGGAGACGTCCTTTAGCTGGCCCCTAAACAAATATGTATACTAGTTCAGTGATAATGAACGCCTTACTAAACTCCAAATTGTACACAAGAAAATAAACTTAAAAATAATACAAGTCTAACAAAGGCAAGAGGATTCTGACTTGGCTCCTGATTTATGACTTGTGAACATACATTTGGATAAGTCTAAGAAGACGAACCATAATCTAACCATGTAAGGAAATCGTATTCTCAAGGGTTAATTCTTTTTTAAATCATTTTGATAGTTTTCATCCATCTTTGTTAAATAAAAATTGTCTCATGAAAGAGATAGGAGTATAAAGGGATACCAATTTAATCAATAAATATTTAAATCAACAGCAAGGACGAAAGATGTAAGTGAGAGGTTTATCTGGCTATAAATCTAGGTTAAATTTACTTTGTCTACATGAGTAAATGCCTCTAGCAAGTCTTGAATTTTTTCGTTGGAGATTTTGATTTTGACATTTTTAGGGACTTTCCGTTTTGAATTTTCCTTGGAGTTTTTTTATCTTTGTTATTTTACCTGTTACACATAAAACGAAATTCTAAATAAACTAACAGTAGTATAACAATGTTCAAAACTCAGAAATCGAAAATAAAACCCTACACAAATACGGGTCACAAACCAAAACCGAGGGAAACGCGTTAAATACAAGAGGAGAATGACGACACAACGTTAAAATGTAACACACACAGAAACGAACTAAGCATAAGACAAAATCCGAAGAGAAAAACAAATTAACATTAATCGAGAATGTTGTAGGATGATGTAACTTTTTAGAAAAAGTAAAACATCGACGTCTGCTTGATTCCAAGAGTATTTATAAATGAAACGCCGTCAGAGATATAACATAATTGGGGGTATTGTTTGAGATTATGTAACTTGCTAGGAAAAATGAAACTTTGAATTTTGATAATTTCACGGCGATTTACAGTATTAACCATCATCGGAGATAAAGAATAATTGGGAATATAATATTTTAAATGAAGACATAAATAATAGCAAACCCGTGTAATGTGAAATTCTCCTGGGGGAGATTGGATTGAAGCTTTGTCTTGGTGAATTTATTTTAATTTCGTTTCAATTACAGCCATTTTAAGATCTAATGTTTCGAATAATTGCAATGATGCGGAAACGTCATGATTCTTCTAAATAATGAGATAATATGCGTAATTATGGAAGGTATCCATGCATGGATACAGAATCGTACAAATTATTTAATACGTTTTACGTTGTGTTAATGAAAGGAAAATCAATGTCACCTACTGTTGGATTCTTGCTGACTTCTCATCCTGTTTTAATTATTGACACACTATTGATCAACTCAAATGTAGATAAAAGGAAGAACATTACAGACTCGACTATCAAAGAAAACTAGTCAGTAATTAATACTAGAAACTGATATCCGGAGGATTCATATAGACTATTACAAACATTCATTGGAAAATAGTTAGCTATTAAGAAGCACGAAGGATATAAAGGTCAGAACCGATTATGTACGGGTTGGATAAATAAGAATTATTAACAGATGTATTTCAATACAGAGCGATCTTTAAAGGGAAAGCATCCTGGATATATTTTCATAAAAGCGATCTATTTAAACTAATGACGACCGACGATTATATATGGGTTTGATAAATAAGAATAATTAACCGAGAGCGATCTTAAAAGGGAGAGCATCCTGGTATTATTTTCATGAAAGCAATCTATTTAAACTAATGACGACCGTAAAATCCACTTGTAATGATTTTGCTAGCTAATCAGAAATTACGGTTATGTTAAAGGTGTCAAGGCTGCTATATAACTACTGTTGAATGTTATTGAAACTTGGATCTCCAGAGAAACAATTCTGATTTGTAAACAGTTGGAAATAATAACAACACATTTATCATTGAATATATGAGTAAAACTATATATGACCTCACCCGATGATCGTGAAACTGTCCCAAATTGGCGTGGCTTGTATGTTTATTGATAAAATGTCAATAAAGATTGCGGATGGAACTAATACAAATAACAGCCAAGGACTCATTACTTAAATAAGTATAAATCCATTACCGATATAATGTTCTGGGTTATCAGACATTTGCTGCTTATTACAAGTTATACTGTTGTCAATAATTTGTAATAAAGAATTTCGATGTAATAGTAAACCAGGACTAGGAGGTGTCAATTTAGTGTGGGTGATCACTTACAGTTTAATGCTTGAAGTAATAATCTAAGTATGAAGATAAACACGAGTATGTAAAAGTTAGTGTTAATTTACCCTTACCGCCAACATAACACGTGGTGCTACAATAATTGGATATTTTCAAGAAGGTTATATTAAAGGGACGTAATAAAATATGACAATTGACTAATTCATATTGTAATCACTAGTCGAGCTTTTACTTGGAATCATCAATATATGTGGCATAAAAATCGACAATGCTTACTTTGATGTCACTTGAAGTTACTTCATCTGAGGAAAAATAAAATAAATGCCAGGAAAGCATAGATAAGCACAAAAACTCGAGGAAAATATTGAAATATTGACATATCAATCTCATCAAAAGGTATGCTGAAAGTTTACAGGTACTTTACTGAAAATACTGCTTGTTCTTGAACTTACATTTTGCATTCAGAAACAAAGTTTTTGCAGGAGACAACTACGTACTTCGTATATTCAGACGGTGTGAATATTCCTTATTTCTATTGTAAATATGGACTATAGATTAGCCAATTAATATTTAAACAAAAGTCCTTTGAAAAGCGTTTAAATTGCATTTCTGTTCGTTTGATCAACATATAGACTTGTCAATAACCGGATTTAACCATCATCACTACACAGTATTATGAAAAGTTAATATTACAGCGATCATCGATACTGCACAGTAATTGAATTCAATACCCAATTCGAATATAGTGTGCATATTAAAGTTTGTCTGTTGTGTTATTGGAATATTGAAGTATGCGTCCTATTTTTCCTACATACATAAATGAACATTCATAAAAGGATGTTCATAATTTAATATTATTAGCCAATAATTGGTGAAGGATTTCTTGGATTTTAAGAAGAATGGACTAGTGTTAGATACAAGCATTAGCCAATAATTGGTGAACCTTTTCTAGGATTTTAAGAAGGATGGACTAGTGTATCAAACAATGTCACCAGATAATCACCTACATCCTCAAGCAATAGACTACGATATCGAAAAAGAAGAAAAGTATGAACACACAGTGATCGAAAGTAAACATTTGGTATATGAATTGAAGCTTGGAATAATTTTAATTATAGGAGGTGTTATCATTGTGTTGTGTTTATTTTATATACTATCACAGTGTAAACGTAAGCATATGCATTCACCTAGACGACAAAACAACGATCAGGAAAAATTGATTGGTTCAAGAGACGCTTCTGAACATTTGATCCATGTACATTCAACGGAGAAAGGTAAAGAGTATTTTCTTTGATTTCAAAATACCGCCGACAGTAGTGGTGAAAGTATTTTAAAGTATTGTTTATATCTAATGTTATAGATACTTGTTTATTTCTTTGGATTAAATATCACAAGCTTTATCTCTTCCATGAAGATAAACAACTTTACATCATTTATCAACTGAGTAAATGGAAATACAGTATGGAGCCAAAAATCAAACTTAGTTTTACTCAAAATATTAAATAGGAATAATTAGGCATCGTCTTTACACTGAATGTTAGATTAGTCGTCTATAATGGAACGGTAAGACATGTCAGCAACTGTTTAATGTGAATAACAGAAGTGGCCTTGGACAATCAACATTTATTATGCAAGTTTTTAATATATTTTCTACTTATTCAATGTTTTTAAATGGTACATGTAGACGATTTTACACTTATAATTAAATATTAAAGTATGTTTTTCTATGTCATAGGTAGTTACTAGACGCATTATATCCCTATTTGTGATGATTTTTTGTTCGTGAAGATACTGTACATGTGTGTCAAATATCGACGAATGAGGAAATATTGACTGATGGTTTGATTATTGGTGTTCTAAACCACTGTCAGGTCTCTTGGTGATATCATCGCGTCCAGGTATTTTCGACAGAGGAAGTCTAAATACCCGGAGAAAACTGTTGACAAACGTCACAAAAACTGGCAATCTACAGAATTGTTTATAATTTTTAAGTAGTTTAAAGTTCACATGGTTAATACATTCAAAACCTAAGACTAGATTGTTGTCATGTTTTTAAGGGTCGCATTTGAAGATAATCATTTTCAATTTCATTTTTAATCTTTTTAATCTTAACAATGTTTTATCTTTTGCATTTAAAATAACCAATGACAGATACTATTTAAAATGAAAGACGGTTTATTTAGGTTAAATCATGTGCCACCCCAAACAACATTATTTCAAGAGGTATGTTTTTTCTCTCTCAAAATGTGCGTGTTAAGCTTTACATATAGATACGCATACTATATTATCTGACAGGTTGTCATGGTTACCTATGAAAACTCTCCACAAAACAAATTGAAGCCTTCTGACATTGTAAACAAACAAACACACATTGTCTTACATGAAAAACTAATTATTATGCAAACATGAATCATCTTCAAAAATGCATTAATATGTTATAAATCTTGAAACTGTCCTTGTCGAAATTTGTTAGTTGATTATTATTGTTGTACATGTTATGATATTATGATACTGTACCTATAACATAAAATATAATGGGATTTTCTCGGTGGGTTGAAGACCCGTTGGTTGCTATGGGTTGTTTTTCTGCTCTTTGGTCGGGTTGTCGTCTCTGAACATTCCCGTTACCATTATCAATTAACAATATGCCAGAACGTGAAAAAGTTCAAACAAAAACACAATCGAATCGATTTTTGACAAACCATATAAAGAAAAAACAGATATGACAGACAGCAATTAACAGCAACCACTGAATAACAGGTTGGCACCTGGGAAAACAAATTTGAATCTGGCGCTACAACCCGTCCCCTAGGATGGGTCAGTGGTGTACCAGCAAAATATAAGAACAAACTAATAAAATCAGTTGTAAAATCCTTGGCTAATCAAATCATTACGAAACACAATTAAAGTTTAAAAAAACAACATAAAAAGACATGAAGGTCATGAGTATTTCTCTCATAAATCAATTAACTTGAAGGCACTTCGATTGCAAAATACAACGAATATCATTTTGTTCCCAATTAACAAACTCGTAATTGCTTCCTATTATGTACCACAAACAGATTGAAGTGTTGACGTCTACCCATTATCATACAAGTGATAACAAACGTTACTTAAGATTGGGGAGTTAAGAAAGACAAAATACAGTTCCCGGAAGTTGGGAAAATGTTGATGCTGTGTACAAATTATCATTTTGTACAATTTATAATTTGTATTTTGACTTAGTACATATTGTTATTTATCCAAAAAGCGCTTTTTAGGATAATTCACTTATAACTTACAATAATTTAAACGCGCGTTATTCATTCGTTTGATGTGTTTGAAATTTTTATTTTGCCATTTGATTGGGGACTTTTCATTTTGAATTTTCCTTGGAGTTCAGTTCAGTATTTTTGTGATTTTACCTTTTATCTATTTAGTGAGATGGTTAGTGCTAAAGAACCAGGTTTAATCCACCATTTTCTACATTTGAAAATGCCTGTTCCAAGTCAGAAATATGACAGTTCTTGTCCATTCGTTATTTGATTTTGCCATGTGATTATGGACTTGCCGAGTAGATTTTCCTCTAAGTTCAGTATATTTGTGATTTTACTTTTTACCACAAATTAAAAATTATATACAAAAGACAAATAATATAACTCTCTTCATATTAGTTTTAACATGTGAATGAAAATTGTCCTCGTGAATTATAATTTTTTGTTTGCTTATAACATTAACGTTTAGGAGTGCTGCAACTCAATTTGCCTTTACACGAGGATATCCTTGATCAACAGTTTTTGAAAGTATTTTAACTGCTCCACATTTGTTTTCCATTCTTTTGATGTCTTTGAGCTTGTGATTTTACCAATATTAAGGAACTTTCCGTTTTAAGTTTTCCTTTGAGTTTGGTGGTTTTGTTATGTTACTTTTTTTAATACCCGAAATTTCGAAATTTCAAATAACCGACGAATGACAGATGACAAATATTTCACGAACGTCAATACGATATAATGCTGATATGATTTTATCATACCCCTGTTATTTGGTACGACAATCATGAGTCGATTTTGTTTTGTATGCTAGATATGTTTATTTAGTTCTTCCTGAATAACTTGGATACTTTATACAAGCTCCGTGTCGAAAAATCTATATTCATGCTCCTAATCTTCAATAAATTCTTGAGTGAGAAGAAACACATACTTGTTTACAAATATCTAGCCCTAACTAGACGTCTGTGACTAGTCAAGCATGCTACGTTGAGACAATAAATGCTGATGATTGCAAATGAGACAACAAACCACAGGAAAAGAAGGTTAACAACTATAGATCATTATATATATGACCGTCAACAATGAGCATGTATATATCTTATATTGTATAGCCGGTTATTTTCATCGGTTGCAAATTTTCGCAAATAGAACAAAATCGCAAAAATAAATTTCGCAAATTTATAACGGCATATGCAAAGGTATTGATAAAATTTTTGAAACTGCGCAAATATTAACAGGCAAAATATTTACTATATCTTATTTAATGAATATCGCGAAATTTTACATCCGCGAAAATAACCCTAATATACGATATAATAAATGTTTCAAAGCCTCAGGATGTCAAATTAAGGTGGAGAAAAAATCAGATTAATTCAAAATTTATTACAAAAAAAAATATGACAGATAATATCTAAATAAGCATCCTGAATTTATAATTGTTTGCATGGTTTAATGTATTTATAAGATTCAACACATACATAACAAACCAAAGACAAGTTGAACCTGGTTTTACGGCTAGCCAAATCTCCCGCTTATACGACAATTTAAATGAGATTACTCTATATTGTATTTTTATGATAATATAATGTATGCGGTATGTTAACCTATAACACACATTAACATCGTGGACCAGCAAACTAGTATGATGTTAACTTCAGGTCACCTCTCAGTCTTCAAACGATTGACTGATTTGTTTCGTGTTAAACGGAATTTTTAGTACTATTTGTTATTTCGTAGTGGAAATGTTTTATTTATGAAGAACGCAAGATATAACATTTGTCAGGAAACGTGCAATCATAGTCAATTAGGATTGGGAGTCTTACGCAACTTCCTCGAGCGCTAGTCAGGCTAGTGTTACAGTAGACGAATTACTTTGACCACTCGGCCACCACGGTCCTTATGTCCTCCAGTAATAGGTCAAACCCACATTATATACTATGCTATAAAAGGTTCCAGGATGACAAATTAAGTAACAATTTAAAAAAAGAAAGTGGGCTTTTCGATTCATACTTAAATAATAACGCGATCAAACCTATCAGACAACAGTTTATCAACGGGACCGCTTGCTCACAGTTGGCAATAAACACATGCAAAATGTGATGCGCGGTTAAATATATTATATAGATTACATCGTTGCTCGTTTTTATATAGATTAGACCGTTTAAAGGGTTTTACACTAGTAAATTTGGCGGCCCCTTGTAGCTTGCTTTTCGGTGTGAACCAAGTCTCCGTGTTGAAGGCCGTAACTTGACCTATAATGATTGACTTTTACAAAATGTTTACTTGGATGGAGAGTTGTCTCATTGACACTCATACCACATTTTCTTATATCTATTATAAGCGTCCATAACCTTGGAGAGATAGACAATACCATAACAAAAGAAAAACATTCAACAATTAGCTGGAAATTATAGATTCATCATGAAACAACCTTGTAAACACTGTATTTTGAACGGCCTTGGATTTTTAAAGAAGACAGACTAGTATTAGATTAGCAGCATACTATCTTTCCGAATCACTGTCGTCTACCACGCTATATTGCAATATTTACTTGTCATAATACATTTATGTTCTATGAACAAAACAACTGTAATCTACCGTTGCTGTTATAATCGTTTCAATGAAAGATGTTACTTTACATATATTGAATTAAAACGTGAGAGAATGCCTCAATACACTTGCATGGCTTATATTGTAGTCAGTTTTATTGTTGTAGATGATCATGTTATTTTTGTTAGACTTTTTTTTTTGTTCCATTATCCAAATTATAATTCTCAAATGACTTATTATTGCAAGAATATGTAATAAATTTTTACAGAAAACTTTAGTGCGGTATCGCCATAAAAAAAGAGGTTTTGAACTGAAACGGTCATTTGATCGGAACAGATTTTTAATATGAAAAAGAAGATATGATATTTAAAGATTGAACAATAAACAAAAAAGATATAATCATGTTTTCAATTCATTTCATAATTATCCACTGCAAAAAAGAAAAGTCAGTCCTGTTCAGACAGTTTTCTAGCAGTTCAATAATATCTGTTTAGTTCATTTTCATATTATTTTGTAGCTCTTATTGAACTTGACAATACACCAAAAACACTGATTTTTCTGAAATGTTACAGCTATTGTAATATTTATTGAGATATTTGGAATTCTCTGTCCTTATGGTTCTAGTATTTATCTATACTTAATTCATGTCAAGTAAAGTTGTCATTTGAACGGTATTTTTTACATTGTCATATCAGCGGGAGGTTTGGCTAGTCATGAAACCAGGTTTAACTCACTATTTTTTTCTCTCTAAAAATGTGCTGTACCATGTTAGGAATATGGTAGTTGTAATCAGTAGTTCGTTATCTATGTTAAATTGGAATTTGTTTTTGTTGCACCCCATTTCCCTCGGTTTTAGTTTTTCTAGTTTATACAAATTTGTTTTCTCTTTATCGATTGATGACTTTTGAACAGCGTTATACTACTTTTGGCTTCCTTTATACAGTACTGGAAGACTGCAAGAATTTAGCTAACATTCTGACAACAGAACTGATAAACAACAAGACAATATCTGAAAAAAAATATACTTAAAACTCTTGAACGTTTAAGTTTCAGACTTTTCAGATTATTTTAAGATCGTTATTACCAAATAAGACTAAAATCAATTTACTAGTGAACGAAAGTTTAAAAACATCTCGACAAATATAAACCATATAAACAGTCAATAACACTATATATATTCAGTTATTTACCGTTCAGTATGCCCTAGATTATGTTCGAATCGAAAGCAATCATTATCAGTTATGACCACATTCAATGATACAAAATACATTCTAATAGGTTTCCAAGCGATAATACCTAATAATCTTCATTTTATATGATATCCTATTACAGGGACTGTCTGCTTATTTCAATCAAAATAATAACCGTAGTCAGAAATAAATTAATCTATGGGGATTTCGGTTTTTTATTAAAAAATTCTATCTATATTTGAACATTATTATCGAAATTCATTATTTTTTTCTTATCTCTAAATAAAATTCCATCGACTTTTTATCGTTTGTCAAGGATCATACAATTTGTTTATACTAGACCACTCAGTGTTTGAAACAGTAATACTCAAAACCTATGTTCAATAAAATGCACTTTTGTTTTGTTAAACAACGTTTTGTATAGGAATTTAATATGTTGTTCCCTCCTTGACCTATAAACCTAGAAAATCAATATATAAGTATGTCATTCCTTACAAGAGTTGAACTTTTAAAACCATAAAGAAAGCATGATCAATAAAGCGTTCCATTAAAATAGTAATTCTAAAGGATGTGATTTTTTTCTTTATAAATGAACAGAATATAGACCGAAATAAAGAAAGAAAAAAACCAAAGACTGATTCATATCTTAGGAACGGTAGCTTTATATATTCTCAAGACGCAAAGGATAAACAAAAATGACAAGATTTCCATTATACATGTCTCCAGAATATGTTTGTCAGATTTTTTTCTTCTATAGACAAAATAGTCTTTAATGTGTTTTATGGTGAAAGAAAATCATAAGAATCAGCCCTGTTAGCTATTATACAGACTGGTAAAGTTATAGTTCATTTGTCTTGAAAATTTTGGAAATGACCTTATCTAAAATAAATCAATGAATAAAAATTAAAAAAATTAAAGTTTAGCAGACAAAATGGCACTAGTGTGTTGTGTCAATTTAAATAGGGAGATAAGAAAGCGTTGAGTAATGTATTTGTCCCGTCGAAAACACTTGATCATGATTAACTTCACAATGAAGTTTTTCTGTCAGAGATTTGTCTGATAGTTCAAATGCAAACTAAAGTAAAGCTACTATATATTTTAAAAGAGGGACGAAAGATCCCAGAGGGACAGTCAAACTCATATTTTTAAAATAAACTGACCACGCCATGGCTGAAAATACAAAGACTAATTAGAACTTATTAGAAATTAAATTTTCGATATTATTTTGCAAATTCAGATATATTTGTGTTCAAAAATACCTTATATTAAAATCTATGTAAAATCTGTGGGATACATGTATAAGCGCAAAAAAAAGCACGCAACAATAAACAGTATTAACTACCTCAGGCATAGATACCGTAGCTGTATTTGACATAACGTTTAGTAGTTTTGGTCCATAATGGTCTTCAACTTCGTACTTTATTTGGCATTTTTTACTTTTGGAATTCGAGCGTCACTAATGAGTCTTTTGTAGACCAAACGCGCGTCTGGCGTATATACAAAATTTAGACCTGTTATCTATGATGAGTTTATTTACAACCACTGGGTCGATACCACTGCTGGTGGAGATTTATTTCCCCGAGGGTATCACCAGCCCAGTAGTCAGCAATTTTTATGCTGACATGAATTATCATTGATATGGTTATATTTATAAATTAACTGTTGGAAAACTAAGGATTTTCTGCCTCAGGCATAGATTACCCTACCTGTATTTGGCATAACTTTTAGGAATGTTGGTCCTTAATGCCCTTCAACTTCGTACTTTATTTGCCCTTATTAACTTTTTGGATTCGGTCGTCTCTGATGAGTCTTTTGTAGACGAAACGAAAATTTAGTCCTGGTATTTTTGATGAGTTTATTGGCGTACTAAATTATAATCCTGGTACCTTTGATAACTATTATTTACTGGTACCGTAATAACTATTAACACCACTGGGTCGATGCCAATGCTGGTGGACGTTTCGTTCCCGAGGGTATCACTAGCCCAGTAGTCAACACTTCGGTGTTGACATGAATATCAATAATGTGTCATTTCTATTATTTTCTGTTTACAAAACTTAGAATTTTTCGAAAAACTACGGAATTTCTTATCCCAGGCATATATTATCTTAGCCGTGTTTGGTAAAACTTTTGGGAATTTTGGATCCTCAATGCTCTTCAACTTTGTAATGGTTTGGCTTTTAAATATTTTGATATAAGCGTCACTGATGAGTCTTATGTAGATCAAACGCGCGTTTGGCGTACTAAATTATAATCCTAGTACCTTTGAAAGCAATTATCACAGATATCGGTAAAGATTATTTTACTTTAATAGTCGGATTTTTTTTACCTTAGCTGTATTTTGCAAACTGAATTTTATATAACTTTTTTTTGTTTCGAGTATCACTGATGTGTCTTTTATAGACGAAAAGTGCGTCTTGTGTATAAAAATTCCAACCCAGGTATCTATAATGAGTTTATTAAAAACAGTTGTTTTTGCCAATTTATTTGTAAACAATTGAAAACTAATGTAAGCGCAGTTACTATAATTAATATTGATGTTTTGATTTATCTTGTTTTGTTTTGTACCTATATAAATGATTGAAAATAAACTTGTTATGTTCATATTGCATTGAAGCAAAAATTAAGTGTTGTGTTTACAGGCGTTTCCATTTCAACTTCATTGAATACTAACAACCTGTAAATTTAAAAGGCCAGGTGGGAATATATTTCTTTTGATAAGTTAATAGCTAACTAAAGGCGAAACGGGATTAAGTCTTGGGTTCACGTAAGTAGAAAGGTAAACATTCTTGAAGGTCGCAGACAAATAATAGTTTATAAAGTCAGAGTATAATTAGGTACCAATAATATGGACAAGTCAAACAGGACGGTTATAAATCAAACCATTCATAAACGATTTTAAGGAATTTAAGTTTTATGAAAAGTTCCATGACTGATGCATATGACACTAACTATTCATCAACCCTGTTGTTCCTTACCTCGTCAGTTCATTTAGGATATATTTATATATGGTAATCTCGTGGGATGTAACCGTTAGCTAGAAAACAGTTAAATATTCCTCCTAATAAAATCAAAAGTAAAATCACAAAAATACTGAACTTTAAAGGAAAATCACTTCGGAAAGTCCATAATCCAAATTGGTACAGGCATTTTCAAATGTAGAAGATGGTGGATTAAACCTGGTTCTATAGCGCTAACCCTCTCACTTTAATAAAAATCTCATGAAATTCCGTTAAATTTACATTGATGCGTTAAATAAGCAGACACAATATATAAAATGGTCAAAATATGGATTAATCAGTCATCATCGTATAACAATTCTAAAAGGAACAATTTGACAGAACACAAACACATCTACTATCTACGAACACATTCGTTGATTTGAGTGTCTGACGTCAGAAAATTGTATACGTCACATAAATTTGTCGTCTTTTAATGTGCATACAAACAATTTAAAAAATTACATAGGCAATGTTAGCATATAGCGTTAAAAAATCAAAAGTAATTAAGAATACATTTCAGAAATAGACCGAAATTTTAACTAGTCCAAAAGTTATATATAGAATTTATAAGAATCCACAAAAAGGTTAATTCTACTACGCGATTGAATGATTTTGACGTTTGTGGTTCAACGTATATTTTATTATAAATTCTTAATAGAAATATATCATAATGACATATAATTGAACAATATCATACTGACGGGATCTTTTAAAGTACCGAGTCACGTTATAAGAACAAAAGAAATACAAAAAGTTGCATATACAAAACAAACCACCAAAAAATAATGGCCAATACAAACACATTGACAAGATGTATAAGTACCGAGCCACGTCAAACGGATATCACATAAAACCATTCAACAGTAAAAGTAATATTAATAATAGAACAAAGACAAATGAAAGAACTATAAAACAGGTTATGTGGATGATAAACAACATCAGTATGAAATTGATTCATTGCGTAGAGCTCTTTGTCAGGTTCGCTCATTTAGGAAGCCAAATAGCCAAAAGTATCCAAGACCAGTTTTGTATTTGAGATTTTTTTGGTTAGCTTTTGAATTAATTTAAAAACAATAAAAAACTTACAATCATAAAGTATATTTCAAGTTATGTGGATATCGGAGCACTTTCATAAAATGATGAGCAATTTAACATTTAGTACGGCATGGAACCCTTGATAAATTAAACTTTATTATACAGTAATATTTCACATATAATTCCACCTCATGTATTAATGCTGTCTTTTGATTGGATGAAAGCCATGGTATTTTTCACCAATTTTCTATTTATTGGGATTTTTCTTCTCTGCCGGGGAACTTGTCTTAGGGAATTCCATGTGCCGGGGTATTTGCTAGCAAAAACCATTGGCAGGTGGAAAATACCTTGTCTAAAAAACTTTCGAAGACCTCTATAGACTTTAGCTTGCGATAACGATAAGTACACATACACGAGATGGAAGACATAGCAGACGACGCTTCAACGAAACAATCTCAAAATCGCTTTGAGATGCTTCTGAAGATGAAGTGCATCATCTTTTAACCAACACTAATTCTTAAAACACTGCAAAATTCACAAAATTTGCTGTAAAATTGTTATGGGATTATTGTTTGGCAAAGGAACTTGATGTTAATTTTCTAAATTTGCCGGTGTCAGAATTGTATCACTCTTGAAAGGATTTTATATCAACTTGCGGCGCCACAACGGAGAACTCTATACTCGTGACAGTTTCTTAGTGGTTCGTCAGAGCTTGAATAGGTTTCTCAGAAATCCGCCAGTTAGTAAATCTTTCGATATCATCGCAGATTCTACGTTCAATAATGCCAACGGTGCATTCAAAGCCATGTGTAAAAAAAGAGACAAAAAAGAAATGGAAAGATTCAATATAAACCAAGTATTCAGAAAGGTGATATATTCAAACTTGACAATCATCCTCGTATATTTAATCCTAACATACCTACTGGACTGCTTAACAAGGTGTTATTTGAACTCATTTTGTATTTTTTTCGTAGGGGACAAGAAAACTTGAGACCTGAAAGTGTCCGATTTTGACATTTTAACCGATGATTCTGGTAATCGATATGTTACACATGTAATAAAGTTACATCAGAGTTAACTAAAAATCATCAGGGTGCACAACCGGAGAAATTTGAACCCGAAGGTGGTAGGATGTATGAAACAAAAACTGCAATGTGCCCACTGGCATCATCTGTTAAATATTTAGAGAAAAGAAACCCAAATTGTTCTGCGCTATTGCAAAAACCTAAGGATGAATATGGTAATAGTTGGTTTCAAAACAAAACATTGGGTAAAAACACACTTGGTGATATGATGACTTCTATTTATAAAGCTGCCAGTTTGTCCAAAGTCTATAGTAACCATTGTATTCGTGCAACTTTTGAATGAAGCAGGATTTGAAGGACGCCACATTATCACTATATCTGGCCACCGTAGTGAGGAAAGTATCAATTCTTATTGCCGTGACACAACAAACAAACAGAAACGAGAAATGTCTAAATTTGTGTCTGAATTTACCACCGTTACTGAAACTCAAAGTGAAAATCTGACTGTAGAATTCGACAACAGTGTGACGGAGGATGAATTGGTTCTCTCCGCTTCACAAACTGATGAAATTATTACACTAGGGACTATATTCGTAGACAACGAAAACCAAAGGACGATAACTGTGTCCTTGGACCTAATAGGACAGAAAGACTTGACCAATCTTTATAAAACTTTGCATAACCTAAGCTTAGGCAATAATGAGATAGTTTGCCAAATTTCATGGCCATATGTCATATATAACAGAAACTATGGTCATTTTAGTATTGACGCTTGGATATTTATTTTTGACGTATAAATTAAATTTCTTCAACTGTCAAGATTTTGCAAAAATTTGCTGTTCAAATACTCTTGAATATTAGATATTAAGTATTAAAAACATCTGCATACTCATTTTATTTATCAGATGTATTGTATTTATTCCAAAGTCAAATTTATATGCGCCTATGCCTGAAAATCTAGATTTTCCAATTCAGGGAAGCCTTATATAAATATGCATTTTTCTCAGCCAATTTGAAGTTTTTGAAGTTTTTTAAGCTTAAATTATTCTGTCATGTATATTAAATGTACTTTAAATGTATAGAAAAGTTACAAAAAGTATACCACATGAGTATAAAATGGTCTTGGAGCATGTAGTACTGAGAATTATTTAGAGTCAATTTAGGCGGTAGTCCATATTGACATATAAAAATGCACACAGAATCTATCAGAAGTGAAAATGTGTTACTTTTTGTTCATTTCTATGCTAAGGTGTTATGATACAAGAAGTCTAAATGCAAAAGGACTCTTGCATTTAAATTTTTTAAAAGACAATATGGTCTGACGGCCAGTTTTTTTCACTTTTCGATGGAAAACTTGCATTTAGTTTAAGTCTCAATAGGCATAAATTTTGACCACTTACTATCATACAGGGAAAAAAATATGGTAGCCTTTAAAGGAGTAAGGTGTACTGAATATAGTTTAATACTTTTTTTTACAGATTTAGTGATATATTTGTGATGGACTACAGATTTGATGTACAAAGCGCTTCACATTTTACATACATCAATTAGGCCGTTTAACCAGGGCCATGAATACAAAATATGCTGCACTTTTTTCTGTGATAATCTACTTTTCTCTTTATTCAGAGTTCACAAATGGTTAATTTAATTTGATTTAAGCATAGAAACACAAATATCAGGAACAAAAAAACTGTCAGATAGAAAGTCTGCATGCATAAAATGTAAACTGCTTTAAAATGCTTATTATAGCCATAGAATGCCAAAATGGCACTTTTTAACAGAATTTCTGTAAACCAAAGATGTAAATCCTTTACTCTTATTGAGTTTGACAAATTGAAACCAGCAAATCATTCAGGAAAGTTCCCAAAGTACAGAATCTAGAGTTCAGGAATCCATCTCTAAGGCCCGAGAATACAGTTATTTCGTAGTGCATTTCTTTTAGACAATAAATACAAATTAAAAAAATCGCACCTGCTCTTTCTCAAAAATATTTTTACAGTGTAGTGTACTATCAGTGAGACAAATAATATCAAAATTATAGAAACTTCTACAAGCTCTAACTCAAAATATTGACAATTCTGTGTTAAGGGGGTGTAAAATTCAGTTTGACAGCTTCAGACGTGATAAAATTTGACCTTTTAGAACTAGACCAATTCACTACTTAACATAAAGTTTCAGCACCCAAATTTTTTTGACATGTAATTACATCCCCCTACTTATTATTTCATGCATTTAATATAAAGAAATAAATTGGGAAAGTGTATTAAATAAAACATGCAAGTTATACACTGTTTACACTAGGGACTATATTCGTAGACAACGAAAACCAAAGGACGATAACTGTGTCCTTGGACCATATTCAAAAGAACTAGTGTATGGTATGGGAAGAATAACTGGAGACTGCATTGATGAGTTTATCCCAAAACTCCTGTCTACAGATGAACTGGTCTTAGATTAACGAACTTCTTAAACCCCGCCCAATCAAAATAAAGGTAAATCTAGTAATATGTCGGGTTTCTCTTATTAAATGAACCACTATATCTGTTATTATTGTCATTATGAATGAAAACTTTTTTTAATCTAAAATATGCTAATTCTTTGTCACTTAAATATAGTGTTAACAATTTCACGCGTCCGAACTGCTTTTTCGAATTGACCTTCATCAAGTTGAAAGTATTCGTGAATATACTGTTTGCTTAACGTTCGAAATGTTAACATGCACCGAAAGCGTTCAAAGTGCTCTACCAGATTCATATAACGATTATATGCAGAAAATTGCTCCAGGCACTATTTCCCTCCTGGTATAATCGATTGGTACATGGAGTTTTAACACAATGAAAAATTGGATTAGCAATGCTGTAAATGATTAAACAGCAAAAATATCATATTAATCATTCAGTTCAAATGCATTTCATTGCAGCTTCCTCTTTGATCAATCATCCTGTATATATATTAATTCCCGTGTCGACTAATATTTGAGACTCGGTGGTTTTATTTGTATTCGTTGGTCGATGAAATACTACACGTTCACTGAAAAATAGAAAAACGGATTTATTCTGTATGTTTATTTAAACTTAATGCACTTAATAATATCGACGATTGCATAAATTACCTTTAATTACAATTTTATCGTTTTTCTCTTATGTGAATGCGATACATAACACATACAGAAGGGGTCACGCCTGCATGCACATAGTAAGCAGCTTATGTCTATTACCAACACTACATGTACTACTTGAATTTTAGTACAACAAAATGCAACTTATATAGTTGTTAAATCAATACATGTACATAAATACAAGGTTTGGAATATTACAAACCAACGGTACATTTATGGCGATCGACGTCTGTGATATTGTTTTGTGTCGCAAGTCACAATATGTTAAAAATAAAAAATAACAGATCAATGTATATAAGAGGGATAATAAGACAACTTGTAAAAATAAACTATTTTGGGTCAAAGTACGGTCCTCGACATCGAGCCTTGGATCACGCTGAAAAGGGTCCAAAATGACCAGGTCAAACAATTTAAACAGGAAGACCAACAGTCTGATCTATATATATATAATATAAAAACGAGAAATACTTATTAATAAAGGCAACAGTAGTATACCGAGGTTCAAATGTTATAAATCGATTTAAAACAAATCCGGGTTTTAAACAGAAGAGGGACAGTCAAACTCATAAATCGAAAATAAACTTACAATGCCATGGCTAAAAATTAAAATAACAAACAGACAAACACGAGTACAAATGACACAACATAGAACACAAAAGAATAAGCAACACGAACCTCACCAAAAACTGTGGTGATCCGGAAGGGTAAGCAGATCCTGCTCCATTTGTGGCACCCGTCGTGTGGCTTATTTGATAACAAATCAGGTAAATAGTCTCATTTGGTAGGTATGTGAAATATCCGATATCATCTGTGAAACGGTTATTCCATAACGAGCAACCAACTCGTGATGACGTCCGTAAAATTTACGAAGGGATGATTTCAACTTTATCAGTTTGAACCCTTGGTTTAATAGCTTCTTTGTGATCAGCAACCGTCTATCAAAAAATCATGATGGGAAATACAATCTCGGAAATATCGAATCAATTTGGAGATAAATACCCCTTTGTGCAGCTGATGCTGGAATATTGCTATTTAGATATTGAAAGTTCACAATTTGAAAACTGCAATCATCTCTTTTTTAGTAAAGTTTTGTTTTCAACCGATCTTCATTGTCAATTTTAAGATGTAAGTCCAGATATGAGGCCGACTTAACTGTTTCGGTTGTATCCTTTATCTCTAGTTCTAGAAACTGAGGGTAACACATCAAATATAAGAGGAAAACAACGAAGCAACTGAAATACTAAAGAGAAACAAAAAAACAAACGACAATACAAAACACGTAGAAACGAACTATATCCCGCTGCAAATGTTTGCACCTGTCCTAAGTCAAGAATCTGATGTACAGTAGTTTTCGTTTGTTTATGTAATATATACGTGTTTCTCGTTTTGTTTATATAGATTAGACCGTTGGTTTTCTCGTTTGAATGGTTTTACACTAGTAATTTTGGGGCCATTTATAGCTTGTTGTTCGGTGTGAGCCAAGGCTCCGTGTTGAAGGCCGTACTTTAACCTATAATGGTTTACTTTTTAAATTGTTAATTGGATGGAGATTTGTCTCATTGGCACTCACATCACATCTTCCTATATCTATAAAATAAAAATTGGCATTTTCCTAAATAGGGACAGGACATTTTAAGAAAAAATATTGGTTTGTATAACCTGGTTTTGTGGTTAGCCAACCTACCACTTTCATTGCAATATTAAATATAACACTAGAATGACATTACATGACAGGACTATAATACAAATAAATGGAAAGACATTCAGGATAGAGAAATACACAAATTAACAATACAATAGAACATTACGACATGCTAATAGTTATAAAAGGTACCATGCTTATAATTTAATACGCCACACCTACATCTACATAGGACTCACCAGTGCACTCAGGTTAAAAGTAAAGAAAATCAAGCAAAGATGAAGAGCATTTATGTCCCAAATTTCAAAAAAGTTGCGCCAAATGGTACCAAATAAACAAACAACAGCCACTAAACATCTGGTTCCTAGCTAAGGAGAGGTGAAAACAAACAAATGTAGTAGGTTTACACGTTTTGATATGTACAAACATTCACCCTTACTTGAAACAATAGTGTACCATCATAACATAGAAAGACACTATAAAATATCAATTAAATTGATTAACTCAATCAAAAGACATATTAAAACAAACCAGTGATTATTCACTGAACGGACAAATTTGATCTATGACACAATATGAATACAAAATCAATAGAATAAGCGGTGAAATGTTTAACAATATCAGAATGATATCCATAATTTTGGACAAAATGCTGCTAAAAAAAAACCCAACGTATACTGGTAAATGAAAATAATTTTGTTGTAAGGTGTGCAGTAATGGAATACGGAATATTTTTTACAAAATAAATCATTTTCTTGTTCACAGTTTGCTTGATACTCATGTTTTCATATTGGAATCGATCGTTTAAACTTTTGACTCTAAGCTATTACTGTTTATATTTCTTGATGTTTAATTTGTTTTTTAAAGAATCTAGTTTGAGACAAGGATAAACTGTTTTCATATCGAACTCTTTAAATCGTAATGATATACATGTTGTTTTAGAATACATTTCTAAATATATAATTGAATCACAAAGACTGGCGATTGTTATGTTTTTTATTATTTAAATACGATATAATATAATAAAAAGACCATATTTTCATATGTTAACGTGTTAATTGATAGATATATAATTCACAAAAGAACCATTCAAAAACATTACTCTAATGAACAGGACTCAGATAGGAGCAATGCATCATTAATTATATGATTGTTGTTGTTAATGAAAAGCATTGCTGGATAATCGATGTCTCTTTGGGATGTTGGGTAGTTCAACGCTATTTTCAACCTTAACTGTTTTTTTCTCCAACCTTAAAGAAAGACAAAGATACCACAGGGATAGTCAAACCCATAGATTGAAAACAAACTGACAACAATAATACAGAAGACACAACATAAAAAACTAAAGACTAAGCAACACGAACCCGACCAAAAATGGGGGTATTATCTCAGGTGATTAGGTTTATTTCACCAGTACTGCTATCAATTTATGATATGAAGTCAAAGTTTTTTGATTGGTGTGCCCTTCTCAGAGCCTTTATTGCTTTTCGTACAAAAGCAAATGAACCGTATTCGTGAATCATTTATCAAATTCGGTTCTCAGTACAGATTTAATAACTTTTATGAATGCTTAAATGAACATCTGATAAATGATAAAAGAATTAAAAAAAAAAGCAAACATAGCAGTTACTGTATTTACCGTTTATAATTCTTAATATGTTAAGATAAATATTTCATTTAATTTCCGCAGACAAGATTAAGAGCTATTTCTATATTTATTTCATTACGAAATAACACGACAAAGGTATATTTTTGAATTGAAAAAGGAATTTCAGACCACTATATGCGAAAAAAAGGGTGAAAGATACCAGAGGGACAGTCAAACTCATAGATCGAAAATAAACTGACAAGAGCATGGCTACAAATGAAAAATATAAATAGACAGATAAAAGTATACATAAAAAAACATAGAAAACTAAAGACTAAGCAACACGAACCCCACAAAAAAACTGGGCTAATCTCAGGTGCTCCGTAATGGTGAGCAGGTCCTGTTCAACATGTGGCACCTGTCGTGTTTCTCATGTTATTACAAACCCTGTAAGTAGTCTAATTCGATAGGGCACATTCATGAAAAGGGGAAAGGATTGTAGGTACAATATAAGGAACATATCCGATCACATCTGTGAAACGGTTAACGCTTCCATAACGGTCAACCAACTCGTGATGGTGTCTGTAAAATGCTCGAAGGGATGATTTCATCTTCACCATTTAGGACTCTTCGTTTAACAGCTTCCTTGTGAAGTTGTGTGCAGCAACCCTTTATCAGGGAAATCATGATATGAAATACAAGCATTGGAATATCGTATCATTGAACTAAAGACAAAAAAAGGCCGGTTTAAGTCAAACAAAGTTATAAGCCTAATGATTTATTTTTAGACATAGTTTTTGCAGTAAGTAAAAGCACGCAAAGTGTTAAATTTGCCATTCAATTGGCATAAGCGTTGCTTCTTCAACAAATCCTAGTATGTATAGTTTTGTGAATATGTTTCCTTGTCAGTAATAATTTTTCATAATTAAAAAAAAACCCAACTTTATGTGCAATTTGCAATTAACCAGAATTGAAAAAAGATATTTCGAATTATATACCGGAGTTTAACTCATTCTTTATCCAGAGGTGTAAGCTTTGACTATTCTACATGCAGCACCCGTCGTGTTGCAAATAATACTTTTCTGAACGACATGGCTAAAACAACTCAGACAAACAATAGTACACAAGACAAAACATAGAAAACTAGACTTAACAACACAAACCTTATCAAAACCTGGGGGTGTTCTCATGTACTACGGAAAGGTAAAAGAGACTGAGACTGGTCTAATCAGAAAGACCCAATTGAATTATACCTTTTACATATACATATAAAAAAATGCACGTTTTACCATAATACGATAAGTAAGATTGTTTCTATATTTTAGAAGAACTACAGGTTAAATAGCATTGAGTCCTAAATCAAGTAAACAATTATTATATACTAGGTAAAATTATTATCGCATTTACATCATAACCAAATGATGTAAATGCCAAAATAATACTCGACGGTATACAGATACATATAGCAGACAAAGTCGTTACATTAATCAAATATATACACAAGAATCCACTAGATAGAAGATACTTGCTAAAGAATTCACTAGAGTTTTAATTTCTAGATTTGGTATTGTGTATCATATCGATAAATCAACTTTATATACAATTAGTCATGGGGTTTTCCATGAATATTGAGTTTGGTACTTTTACAAACTTCGAAAACATGCAGTTTAATGAACATTTGTCAACTTCAAAATATTCGTTTTTGTCAATTCGACAGCCACATTAAAGCGTAATATTTAATCAGTAAAAAAGAGTTCAATTGAACATTGCATCACATCATGTGACAAAATGTCAAAGAGCAAACCGAAATTTATAAAAGAAAACAATAAACAAAAACATTTATGACAGAGAGTAACCGTGATAATTAGAACATTTAATGATACATCCTTTGACAGAAGAAGTAGTGGTTCATAGTGTGAAATTCACGACAGTTTTATTACTATTTTGATCGAAATACAGTGAGAAAAATTTGTTGTTTTCATAATACTTTCCTCTTTTTTGTTTTTATAATTGTTCCCTAGATTGTACTACTATTACCTATCTCAAAAGTTTTCAATGTTGTATATAGCGGAAATACAGTCCAAAAATTTGATCAGGATTGAAATAAATATAACATCAAGGAATTCTAGTATGTTTGGTGCAACGATAGAAAGACGACATCAACAAAATATCTAGAAATATCAGGCTTAAAGCGTATAATGCGTCAAACTTTTAAGAAAAATTCTATTTATACCGGCCAATTCAATTTTCATCGTTTTTTGCAAATCACACGGATACGAAACTGAATTGAAAGTTTTCTTAGTCTTTAATTTATAGCGTAACAATGTAATAGATGTGTTTGTTTTTATAGGGGAGAAATAAAATTAGATTTGCATCTGCAATGAATTACTGCTGAGACAAATATAAAATTGAGTTATATGTTCAATCAACTTATATAAGGCATACATTTTAGTTTTCGAAACCGAATAACCTACTTTTGCTACAAATAATATACTGTTTATTTCTTTGATTGTTTCAAGCTGATAAAAATCAAATGTCCTTATAGTATTTCCATTGCTTTGATCTTTAAATGAACATGGAAACGATTTGTCATTTTAATGGAAACTCCATGTTTAGTCCATCATAAAAATGTATTGAACTTGTTGAGTGAAATACAGTCGATTTCACAATAAAAAAAATGATTCATAAAATTGGCGTATTATATGGTTGGTTGAAATCCGTGGTTCAAATATAGCAGCACTCTGTCTTTCGAGGTAAAACAAGTCGTCCGACTAGCGGCATTAACGACATGTACTTTATGAGCGTTTTCTTTTATCATTATTACTTTTTTAATTAACAACTAGTATTAATTGTTAGATTGGATAGTTCTTCTTAATTAAAGAATATCATTCTATGTGTACATTCTTATTATATATAAAAGATATAAATGTTATCTTATGGTTAAATTCATCATTTGTTCGATAAGGAAATGCCTGAACTAAGTCAGGAATATAACAGTTGTTTAACTTCGTTTTTTGGAATTAAGATAAATTCTTTAACAATAAATTAAAGTTATATGAATATCAAAAATAGGAAAACATAATAAAAAAAATGTTTAATATTGCATGAAAAAGATCTTGGGTATATCTGATATTATATGAACATAAATACTATAATCATTTTCAGTTAAGATGATGGGGCCACGCAAAAATAAACACACACAGTTTGATGTAATGAATCCCTGTTGATTTTTCTCTGTAACTATGGAGCTTTCTTTATTTTCCGTTTTTTGTTTGTCGCCCGGATTTGTATCTTCTTAATCGATTTACGAGACTTAAACATCGATTAACTACTATCGCCTTCATTGATGTCATATGTGATATTTTTACCTTAACACAATGTATTATTCATAGTTTCTTCACAATACGCAAACAATTGACGGTATGTCGCGACCTTAATGGTCCAGTAAAAATATTGTTTCATTATATAGTATAATAGATAATAAATGATTGATACGAAAGCTGTTAGCAATTAACTTGATTTTATAACAACACCGTATTTGTCAATGTCTAAGGACAGGATTCGTAATTTTTTTTTTACATTTTATTGATTTTATAGAGATATTTACGGAAGCGAATTAGCGCCACACATTTTTTTTTAATTTTTCTTCCTATGTTTGCGTTAAACGCAAACCTAGCGATATAACGCAAACCTTTGCGTTATATTGCAAACCTTTGATTTCAATTATTCATTAAGTTTTGTATATATGTCCGTCTGTCATTTATTTCGGATTTGATTTACTAGTAGATAAAAAAAAAAGAAACATACATACAAGGCCAAATAATTAAAATAAATATGCATAGGAATAATGGATTACTTGAAGTGCAATTATGCATAAATTAAGGCTGATTTGTGCATCAGAAAAGTGTATAATTTTCAGGTTCATCTAACGAAAGATTTTGGACACTTTTAAAACAATTAAGTGTCTATTTCAGTTGATTCAATTAGTTTATGTGAAAGATTTTAACTGATTTACTCATTTAAAACGCCCCAATTCACGCTCAAATGTGAAAGATGTAACAAATATGCCAAAAAATGTCACTTATCAGATGATTTTTGCCAAAAATGAAAGTGACCGCATCCGTGTTCATCCTCAGCCTTTATATATGTTATGTATTATCATCAAATACAACTTACCTTTCAATATTGAAAATGAACACAAATGCGGGCACTTTCATTTAAGTATAAAATTAAACTAAAACGCGTAAATTTTGAAGATTTAAGTAATTTAGCATGACTTAATGATGTTAGTACTCGATATATATATATACATTTTATTGTCAAAAAACAGCCAATATTTATGCAGCAGAAGCATTCTTATTTCAAATAAAATACTAAAAGTTTACCTTGTTTACATTTTAATAATTTTGTAAAACTGCTATATTTTGGGGCTAAAACGAGGTCTTCCTAGACCTACTCCTTTGCCAGATTTGGCATATCGAGACAAATGATCATGGAACAATAAGTAATGGTTGTCAAATACAATGATTTGATCGTGGTATATCTGGGATCGTGAAAACAATTATAGATACCATTTAACTTTTAAATGTGTTAAAGTAAAGCTGTGGCGTTTTATTTATCGAAGGCGAAACAATCAGAAAAAAATAACCGGTCTCTTAAATTATTCATAATACTGAATAATACTGCTCACAGAGCGTGCTAAGAGATCGAAAATATTATGTAATATGATAACCCTTTGCGAATTTGAAATCTATTGGTATCGTATTAGACAAAACAGCTAAGTGATTATCATTTTTAATGTTAAAAGGTTCAGATAATTTAAAGATAATTTGGTTTCTAACATTAGTAACATACTTTTTTACCCGGATTTGTTATTTTTTTCAATCGACTTCTTAATTTTGAACAGCGGTATACTACTGTTTAATTTAGAGTGTGTTACTTTATAGGAGTTCTGAAAAATTATGTTAATAGTTTGTTTTTTTTATCGCGGAGAGAAGGTTTTGTCAACAGATAGGACACTAATTGCAAAACGATAAACATAAATTCAACTTTTTTTATATTTGGACTTTTAACATTCCCTATTATTGACCTTGAGGTTGTTGCTTAAAATTTTTAAAGACATACATTCAAACTTTGCCAAACAACTTCAATTTGCGTTTGTTCATATGATTACACTGCTCCAGAAGAGCTATGATGAATATCGATTACAATAAATAGTGCAAGAGTTTTACGGTCATGATTTAGTTTTCTATGTTATGTATTGTGATCTAATATTTGTCTGTTTGTTTTTTTTTTCTTTTTTAGCCATGGCGTTGTCGGTTTATTTTCGATTGATGAGTTTGACTGTTCCTCTTGGATCTTTCGCGTCTCGTTTAATTAATCCACAATAGTGTTCGAATTCTAGTAAACAATAACACAAAACGTACAACAAACAAAACAAAACAAAAATGCCAGTGCATGTACTTATAAGTACACTCATCCTACTACACCAGTAAGTTATTTACAATAAACTAATCAGGTCCAATTTTTTTTTATCTTAAGAAGTCTTGATTACAAAGACACTTGTAATTTTCCTGTTTGTTTACTCATACATTGTACTTTGAGACATTGTGTTTTAATCTGATAGAATTTGATCAATACCAATTACAAACCGACATTTTTCATCTGTTGACAGATTGGTTGCAATGAAGCTATACAGATGCACTTTTCGTTGTATAATATAATCATTCTTTCTAAGTATTCTATAAGTATTGTTGGTAAGATATTGATCTAAAATTCTTATCGTTTAATCTAGGCATTCCACCTCCATTCCGATAATTAAAAACAATTACCACGGAAAGCCATACATTATCCCCCATTACCACCCTCTTCCAAGGATTACATGAATTATTAATTATTTTTTTAAATAAAACGACAATAAAGCCCACATTACAAAGTAATTCATGCGAAATCACATTTACTTTAGTAGGTTTATTAGCAGATAATTGTATGACTGAGCAAATGTTTTTCAATCAACCAAAATGAACGGTGTGATAAAACTGCCATAGAGATTAATTCCTATAACGTGCTTCATGTAATAGTAGAAGCTCACACGTTTCAGATTTGTAAACCGAGTTGCCTTAAAGTAAAAGTAAAAAATATTAACGATACCAAAACGGAGACAGGAAACATTTAACATCAGTCTTTTGAAAGTATAGTTTTGAATGCTAGATACAATTAAGAATGTACAATTCAATTTATTCAAGATTTTCATATACTGATTATACACAGGCGCACAATAATGGGTCAATGAAGTCGGAGATACCTGTCTCGCTGTTTATGGTAAATGGTAGCTATGATTGAAAAGCAAGTATACCAAGAGTTCAAAGTTGAAGGTCCCGTCAAAAGTTGGTTGACCTTCAGTCCATTTCTTGATTTGGGTTTCACATGGGTAACACTAAACAACCTTTCAGAAAAGTATTACGTGTTTAAGCTCCATATTATTAAATTTCCCCTTTTCACGGTGATGTTCTTTTGAACCCCATCACAAGTTGGTTGACCGTTATTGCGTGTTTCACAGATGACGACGAATATTTTCCAATCGTTATATATGTTAGCGGCAATAAGTGAAATTAGGTATTAAGCTTAAATCCTAGGCAATAAGTTAATGCCTAGGCAGTAAGTCTATTGCCTAAATGATGTTAGGCATTATTCTTAAATCCTAGGATTTAAGCTTAAATTCTGAAAAAAAGTGTGCAGGTATTAAGCTTAATGCCTAAAATGAAAATGCGAGTAAATAAAAGACATTTATTCATTTTAATTGAAATACTTTTGTTACATAATAACATTATGATAACTGTTGCCTGCTTATCGACTCTGTCCTAAGATTAGTCCTATAAGATATTCTTTGGACAGAAAATATAATATAGTTAGGATCGACTTACGACATTAATCAGCATACTATACATCGAACCTATCTGAGGATTATAATAGCTTGGATGTCCTAAGTATTGGCGTCAAAGAAAATAGCAAATGAAAAAAAAATATTGTATCAAATTCAACTAAAAACTTTAATTCATAAACTTATTAATTCTTAGAAAATAATTATTAGTTTTAAATGAAAGATTGTAAGTTCTTTTTATATTATAATTGTAGATCTATACTCTTTGAAACAAAATATAAGTAAAAACATATAACAATATTTTATATTAGAAAATATTTGTAAAAAGTTAAAATTGAATATATGATTATATATAATCGGTAAAATCTTGTTATGCTTTGAGGAACCCGAATTCAAAGCGTCACGGTTTAATACTTTAAAGTTCATAGGAAAATATCTTGCATCTTTCATATAAATACTGAATACTTCAACTATTTTATTTTATAACTGCAAATAATATACGCTTGAAAATGAGCAGAAGAAAAAAAAGAATTTCACCAATTTTAACGATGCAAAAGTACAGGGCCCAGTGTCATCTTAAATATAAAAAAGAAGATGTGGCATGATTGCCAATATGACAAATCTCCACAACAGACCAGAAATAAATTAACTAATAAAATATGTTATTTATCTTAAAATGCATCAAATGATAATTAAGAAATATAAAAACTAGATAGAAATTTGTTTTAAAAAATCATTTTGTTATCACAAATTGTGAAACTATTAACAAAGACAATTTACAGTAAATACTTATCCAATAAAAAAATAGAAAATGGTGTGATAAAAAAATCATATCTTAATTTGGTCTACTTTTGACTAGTTCAAACCAGCTCGACTAATGAAGTGTACAAATTTTCAAATAAATATAATTATAATTATTCTATAGAATCTCCCCCCTTTTTCAATTGGATACAATTACTTTTTTTTTAGTCTTTTTGATACTTATTAATACCACACAAACAAAAGTATGAGTTAATTCTGTTTTTCAACTGCTAAAATTACCAAATAAACTTACTAAATTTGAAGATCTGTCAAATGAATGTATATTTATAAATGTAGAATTAGAAATATAATAAAAAAAACCGACTGTATATCAAAAATAAATCTCAGAATATGCATCAATTCCAGAGTTTACTTATTGCCTAAAATTATGTTCGGCAATAGGATAAATAATCATCTTCAGATTTCAGGCAATAAGCTTAATGCCTGAAAATTTCAGGCAATAACTTAATGCCTAGGCGTTAGCTTATTGCCTAGGATTTAAGCTTAATGCCTAATTTTACTTATTGCCGCTAACATATATATATAATCATAATCCAAACTTCCATTTTTCAGAATGTTACCTATCGATTTTAAACTTATCCCGGGTTTACACTTACATAAGCATCATAACGGGTACCACATGTGGAGCACGATCTGCTTACCCTTCTGGAACACATAATATCTCCTAAGAGTTTTGGTGAGGTTCGCGTTTCACGGTCTTTCGCTTTCTGTGTTGTGTTCTGTTTACTGTTTTTGTCATTTCGTTGACACGCCGTACATATCGAATACAAACGGAAATAAGTGTCAGTTTCTTGATTATGATATTACAGTTTGATATGAGCAACACAAGCAACCCTGAGAAATTTGTTTAGCTCTTAATTATTATTGTCCATTGTACATTCCTTTTTGTAATTATGTTTCGTTTGCTATGGCCGTTTCCATGGAACCGTTTTAGATTTTAAAGAACGTATAATATACGTAACTGGTAAAATCTTAAGTCGGGAATTGGTGGTACTGATCTCTTTGTGAAATTCATTCAAAGAAAAATATAATAAGTTGTGCAAACGAAATATCAAATCATAGTTTGTACAGTTATGTTGTCTTAATGCCCATTTTGAAATAAGCTCTATGTAAAATTATTGTTCCTTGAACTTAGTATCTTAGGTTATCAATTAATTATGGAATCATTGTAAATTGTCTTTAACGGTACTCAAACTGACTTTCGTATAAATCAATCAAAACAATTTAACAAAAGTGTATATCTTTACAATTATGAACACCATGGTTCAGGGATCCAGCCCTTTTAAAAAGGGGAAGGGTTCCCAACCCAGAGTAAAAAGGGGGGTTCCAGCTATATTCTCCCATTTAAATGTATTGATCGTCCAAAACAATGGGGGGTTCCAAAACCCGGAACTCCTCCCCCTTCGGATCCGCCACTGTGGTTCTACATGATGTTGACACCAATATATATTTTGACATTGTACGTATATATACATTGTCACGTGTTTTTCAGGTTTAGGTTTTGGATGTATTCCCGGTACAGGTGGGTGCAGAGGTGCGAATAGAATACAAAAGGTTTAACAGTGTTGTTTTTCATTACTTAAACCTTGAATATATATTTGAAAGAATTTGTACCTGATCGGGAAAGCGTCAACTATAAACTGTACCCCCACCCTTAAACTTATTTATGTGTGCTATAATTAAATTACCTATTAACTACAATATATTTTTGTGTTGGCGACTTTGTTAAATTATATTGGAGGCTAAAAGCTTTCAGTTGGTCAGAAATCATTGTTTATCATTTAAAGCTACATAAATTTGTCATATTTTAGTAAGTCTTTCTATCTGAATTGAATTGTATATAATGCTATGCAGTTGTATGCCTCTTTTGAATTGAGTATAAGTATTATTTATATTAAAGTCATGTACATACATATGTTGAGAGTGCCGACAAGTCAGCAATAATTGAAGGATAGAATTTCTATACTCAGATTACAGAAAACTGATTGAAATACAGACTTTGTGTCGATATTTTGCCTTTAAGCATTGTGAGCATAGCTTGAATACATGATTTTAACTAGATTACATCTAACAATTCTTTTTAAATTGTATTATCTGTAGAAATAAGTAGAATCTATCTATATCTGTTATGCTTAAAATCCCGAGGGGGAAAATTCAAATAATCACTTAGATCTGTCATTGGTTGGGTAACGCTGTATATAAAAAAAAACACAAATAGGATGAACAATTATCACATAAACATTGCGGTGTGCATCATTTACTAGAAAACCTCTAGAGTTTAGAAGGTAAAAAAAAATCTGCTACTGTAAGAAGAGTGTATTGGGGGTAAATGGCTCAGCGAAATAATAGTTGCTTATATCTATATTTTACACTAATCATAAAAAAAGATAATTGGTTGCTTTAATGTCCAGTGTAAGGGGATTTATAATAAGCATTCCAGTGCAGGATCAAACAAGATAATCAAACAATGTAATCATGTAGAATGTTAAAGGTTTTTCCAAAAGTTTTGGACTGTTATAAAACGAAAACCTTTTGTGTAAAATTCAACATTTTATTTGTCACCTCCTGGTCGTTTTAACCTGTTGATAGATAGAAGGGAAGAGTTGTACCTATTGCACACAAAAACAAATGAGGAATCAGGTTATTTTAAATTATAGTCTAGGAAGATCAGTGCTAGGACAAATAAAAACCGCTGAAAACTTCAGTGAAATAAGAAGAAGGTGTCAAAATCGGAAAAAAATGCAGTCTGAATGACAGAAAACTCCAACATCTTCAGGAGAACTTTAGTTGCAAGTTAGACAAACAATTTGATTTGTTAGCATCAAACAATCAGAATAGGGAATTATGCTCATGTCTGATCGTGAAAATATGGATACTCTTCCGTTTTAAGAGAGTAGTCCATTTCACTAAAACCAAACTTTGATAAAAAAATAAAAGAAAGATGGGTCGCCTGGAGTGTCTTGAAACCATAGGTCAGAGATATCTATACATGTGCACCAAAATGAAAAAGATGATCTAGATATGAGGTCAGATAATGAAACTAGGTCTGGAGGTAGTCCAGTCAGACAACCAAATTATGTATTGATTTTACAAATTGACAATGTCAATAATCGTAAACGTGAACGATTTATCAAACGAAGAAAATTCAATCGAAGATTTTTCTCTTAATGAGAATGTTGAGGTTTTACAAAGGCAGAATGCTATCTTTTTGTTGAAAAATATTCAAAGAATATATTGCTATAGATAAATCTTATCTTGGTTTATTAATAGACCAGGCACAGGTATATATATTGGAAAATTTGTGTCGTTAAAAAAACTCCGACAGAATTTCCGCTTATAAGAGAATTACAAGAATTGTTTTCCTATACATGTTAGTTCCGTTGAATTATTGTGATTTGCAAAATTATACAATTTAAATAAACCCATGTTGAGACAGGCACATGGTGAAAAGGCGGTAAACTCCTGGGACAATCACAGGCAACTTTATTCACAACCCCTTAAGCAGATAGAGAAATTTGGGTTTTCGCAGGCAATGAAGTGCAACAATGAACATTATTTCATTTCTATATACGCAACAAGCTCTAGGGTCAATAAAGCATTTGACATAGCAGGCCATAAAGGGTCTCATAGTTTTTACATTTTAAACGCAGACACGCTTCAACTCAGGATTCAGACTTAACAGGGCTTTAAGATAGGTGCAGTAAATCTCTCGATGCATATTTTAACGTCCCATTTTTTCAATGTCACAGACAAGACATGAGATTCTGTGTTCAAAACCAATGTTATCAATGAAAAGCAATGCATTATTGTTCAACTCTTGCACCACGAATTTTTACAACATATTGTGTCAATAGTGGCAGCATATCACAGAATTCAGAATTTGAGAATGGTGGTATATTTGTACGATTAGATGGTAATCAATAAAGACAACATTCAAGTATTAAAAGATCGAGAGACATGTTTCAATCTGAAAGTCTTACTAGGTTTCATGATAAGCAAAGATAAATTTAGTTTAATTCCATGTCAATCAGTGACATGTTTAGGGGGGGGTTTTCACTTGGAACAGGTACTAAAAGTTCCTACATTGGAGAAAATTTAAAAATTACAAATTTTAATTCAGAACATGTAGAATGGGAAGACAATAGCTTTCGATTTTTTTCAGATTTTTTTTTTACAATGAAACATTGATGAGTCAGCTGGAGAACAACATAAGTGTTGTTCGATATATCAATTGCAATGACGGGATCGAATCATCCAATCTTTGTGTTTTAACTTTTTAATTATGGCAGATGGTCCTGTTTTACAAGATAATTATGAAGGTAGCACATATAATGGGCAAGAGGAATGTATTGGCAGATCAATTAAGTTGTAAAAAATATGACAAACAGAATGGACATTGAACAAGACAGTTGATAATCAAATATTTAATCTTTAGGGTACTCCAACAATAGATCTATTTGCGTCATGGGAAAACAGACAAAAAGAGATTTTCCGAATAAGGATTCCTCATCTCAATGCAATAGCGGTGGATGTCTAAACACTTCCATGGGAGAATATATTTGCCTATGTGTTCTCTCTGATTTGTCTACTTCTGAAGATATTAAGGTACATTGGGCATTTGCATTGTCAGATTATTTCAAAAGCACACTAGTAACCACGCAGATGATGATATACTGACATTCTACTGTTATTATTAGCTCCTCCTATCTTATTTCCACAAATGGTTAATTAATTATTGCCGGGAGAAAGGTAGAAAGACTATTCACAATTTGTTTTACATTCGTTTATCTCTTTTAATTAAATAAAAATAACCCTTTCAAATGTAGAGTTCATAAGATAAAAATATTGCCAGTGGAACACATCCCCCTTTTTTGTGCTCTCTTTTTTCAACCCTCGAATTAATCTTTCCAATCTTATTAAGATTAAAACCTTGCTTTCTAAACAATCTGGTCATGTACCGGACCGGCAACTTTCTTTATTTAATACGAAAATCTACAGTGCCGTTATACACATGCATGTTGTATCCTTGGAGTATACGCCCGAAAAGAAAAAAAAACTCCAAGATACCATATCCCTGCATAACGTGATTTTTACCAAGTGGACCTTACATTAGAATAAATACAGAATATGGAAAGTGAAACTACAATTGAAAACAAAGTCCGAAGGCACAAATAATAAAAAGAAGGGGTTTTTTTGCAAAGGGTGCCGGGGTTATTCTCTCTGTGTTCAAAATATACATGAAATATTTGCCACTGCCCCTTTTTAGTTCTATGAATTCTAACCCTGAGTTTTCTATCTGTTACATGCCAAGAAATCCTCGCTAAAAATTCCGGTCGACCGCCTACGTCACCCTTTAGTAGTTAAAGATTTGATTTCGTTCAACACATTAATTTATGACCTTCATGTTCGTGTCGCTTAGAACACAGCCATATACCAAATCACGGTGTGGGAACGGAACTGTACGGTGATTTAATGTTTTGGTCATTCGGGAGACTGTCAAGCGGGGCTCCGACATTCGAGAGCATTTTCAGCTACGGAGAAGGTTAGTGTCATATATAATTACTATCTCTGGGCTCACTTTTAATGCATATGAGAAAAGCATTGCATCTGTCAATAATATTCAAACATTCCAGGGGTCAGAAAATATTCTAGAGGCAAGAAAACAGGGGGAAAATGGAATAAAAGTAAGAGCTCCGACCCAAATTATGCAAATGATTGTCTTTATTCAGCTGAAAATCTGACTTTACAAGGTTTTTTAAATAAAATTTTAAGTTGTGTAATATGAATTATTATATATTTTTCCATCATATACAACTTCACCATGTTTACACTAGAAAATAGTTCTAAATCTTTGAAAACAGAAGTCACTAAATATTTTTCACTGTACGGTCGCTCGTCGGTTAACAACTTTCGACTTTATTATCACTTGGAGCAGTTCTGTAATGTCGCTTGGGAGCAGAGTTATTATTTTGGCTACAGTATTCACGAGAAACCTCGATTTTAGTACAAATGTATATAGAAAAAGGAAATTTAAAAATCAAATATATTTAAATAAAAACTCAGATTGTATTTTATAGCCAATTGGATATTTATAAATGTATACATTGACCTGATAAACTTCTTTATATATTTATATTAATATCATCAGCTGGAGTATTCCTATAAATTATTGAATTGACTCCAAAGTAAGTAGTAATCAAGACGTCCTTATCATTTACATTCACAGAATTGCGCACTGACACACATGTAAGATCTATATTATTATTAACAAACTAGCTGACAAATACAAACACAAGATAAAAAAAATGTACATATTGGAATTTGTTTGTTTATTGATGGAGAAAACATAAAATGAAAATAATTGTTAAAACTTCGTGTTTCATTTCTGCAATGTATAGCGCGGCTTGTTCGACTTGCTATGGCATTGTTAATTCTTTTTTTAAAACGATTTTATGGTGATACAAAGCATGTAAAAGCATCAATCAATTTGGAGTTCCATTTTGCACATGATAAGATACGTAGACTTGTTGCAAAATTTATCAATAAAAAGTAAACAGACAACCCGTCGTTATGAAGACAAACAAAAAAAACCTCCCTTATCAACTTTAAACATGGTATTTAATTTCTATCCCAATAATTTTGGGATTGCTTCCTACCGAGAGTGGTTTTTGAAATCAAGCGCTGGAGATAAAAAAAAATCCAGAGTCATTAATTTTAAGTCCAGTGCTGCAGATTTCAGATCCATCCACTGCTAAAGATTTAAAATCAAGCAATTGAGATACAAAGTCGTGCACTGCGTAGATATAAAGTCGACCACTGGATTTGTTACATCCCGAGCGCTTGAGCAGAAATGTTAAGATGTGGACTTTAGATCTTCAGCGCTTGACTTTAAATCTGCACGAACTCTTTTCACTAAAAATCTTAAGTGTTACATGCATCTTACATGTATAGTAGGTCTAAAATATTCCTTTACAATTCAACTAAACATTTTTGTCGTAAGATTAATTCTAAACTTAAGACTTTTTGTGAAAAGGGCAACTTTAAGATTTATGACGCTTGACTTCAAAACCACAACCTTTTTTGTATGAGATAAATATCATAAATGCATCTCTTAATTATTAGGATCGAAATAAAATAAAATTGAAAAACTTAGTTTCTTTAAGTTTGAAGCGCGAGTATGTCTCTTTTTCATTTTCAGCACTTTAGATTAGTATATAAAATGTATCAGTGTTAAGCGTTAGATATATATATATGACACCGTATGTTTGTGGCATAACATCGCGGCAACAAGTTTAAAAAGTTTTTCTGTTTAGTATTAAATTTTTTGTAAGATCCATTTTGTTACATCTGTTTGGCAATCGCCAATGGCAGTCAGCAGGGTTAAAGAACATCAGTTTGTTCGACCTGTTAGTCAAATGCGTTTTGTTTAAATATACTTTTTCACTTTTTTGGTCTTTTGGAAAATGTTGTTTGTGCTGTTTTTAGACCCTTTTACAACGAAATTTGTTTAACATGCACACGTATAAAAATTGCGGTTTTTATCCAACGCAATCATAGGTTTGAACGTAGTTTTCAATTTAGACTCGTTTATAATTTTTTGTTTGGGCTTTGTATCATATTTTCCCTCCGGTTTATATGATCCGTTCATCCTATATTGACTCTTTAAATTCAAGACTTTATCTAAAAATGAGGGTACTTTTTTTCTAAAAATGACGGTACTTTTTTTAAAAATGAGGATACTCTTTATATGGCCTTCCAGATACCGTTTCGATCCCTAACATCACTGAAGAGACATTTATTGTCGAAATCCGAATCTGGTGTACTAAAATATATTGACACCGTATGTTTGTGGCATAACATCGCGGCCACAAGTTTAAAAAGTTTTTCTGTTTAGTACTAAATTTATTTTAAGATCCATTTTGTTACATCTTGTGATCAATTTTATTTAGCAATCGCCAATGGCAGTCAGCAGGGTTAAAGAACATCAGTTGTTCGACCTGATAGTCAAATGCGTTTTGTTTAAATATACTTTTTTTCACTTTTTTGGTCTTTTGGAAAATGTTGTTTGTGCTGTTTTTATACCCTTCTACAACGAAATTTGTTTTAACATGCACACGTATAAAAATTGCGGTTTTTATCCAACGCAATCATAGGTTTGAACGTAGTTTTCAATTTAGACTCGATAATATATATAATATAAACGCCTAAAAAAGTGTACATAACAATACCAATAACATAAAATGGAACTATAAATATACTAGTAATTATTTATAAATATTTCGGATAACAGATATTCTTCTTTAGTATATATGATAGTGATGTTGAATGAATCAATTATCAGTCTACTTAGATTAAGCTGTTACAATCTTGAAGTTTATACAATAAAAAAAGGTCAAACCGAACATCAGGTAAGACGCTTGCACAGTTCTAAAAATTTGTTAAACACGAAATATGTTATATGTCTAATTACATCAGAAGGTTCAAATATATGCTTTAAATAAAAAAAAAATAATGTGCGATATGAACTAGCACAACTCCAAAGCTTTAACGGCATCGATAATTATGAAGTAACAAGAAAGATTGCGTCAATAAGAATTCAAAATAAACAGCACTGAACGGTCTAAATTTGTATATATTTCAGATTTGACAACGGTAGTATAGTTACATTAGAGTTTGCTATGTTAAAAACCAACGGCCCTTCAAATATAATAATAAATTTAGACTAAAGTAAACTAGTTGAACGTGGCTTGGTACTTATACATCCCTCAAAAAATTAAGCAATCTAAATTGTTATATTCAACAGATTTATTTTACAGATGAGTAAGGTAAAGAAATAGAAACAGAGACTGTAATAATAAGTAATATAACCCAGTTGTGAAGCACGGCATGGTGTCGAACTACATCTTTTCATTTATCCCATTTGGTGCCAAAGTTGTTAATTTTCTTATCCATAATCTTTCCCCGAGTAAGTCTATCCTCCCTAGACCAAGCAGAGTTGTGGTCAATGATAGTAATGGTCAGTCGATTGAGATCTGCCTTAGTGTGGCCAGGAGATCTCAAATGTCGACTAAGAGGGAGGTCTGGCTTGCATTGGTAGTCGCTACGATGACAGTTCATTCGTTTGTGAAACGGCTGGTCTGACTCGCCAACATACTGTTTACCACATTTACACTATAGGAGATACACAACATTTGTAGTCTTGCAATTCACATTGCAAAATATGGTGTATTCTGTACCAGTGGAGTGACTGTTAAAAGTCTTGGTAATCCGTATATGTTTGCAAGTCCGACATCGTTTGTTTCCACAACCCTTACAAGAGTCCTCTCAAGCAGGCTCTTCCGTCAGCGGGCTCTTGTAAGGGTTGTGGGAACAAACGATGTCTTTTTGCAAACAAATACTGATTACCCAGACTCTTTTCTTTACGTTACTCATCTGTAAAATAAATCTGTTGAATATAACAATTTAGATTGCTTAATTATTTGAGGGATGTATAAGTACCAAGCCACGTTCAACTAGTTTACTTTAGTCTAAATTTATTATTATATTTTAACGGCCGTTGGTTTTAAACATAGCAAACTCTAATGTAACTATACTACCGTTGTCAAATCTGAAATATATACAAATTTAGACCGTTCAGTGCTGCTTATTTTGAATTCTTATTGACGCAATCTTTGTTGTAACATCATAATTATCGATACCGTTAAAGCTTTAAAGTTGTGCTAGTTCATATCGCACATTATTTTTTTTTATTTAAGGTTTATGTACCCTTCTGTAACCATTTTTGTACGAATTTTTCAAACCTAAATTGTATCAAAACTACAGATATAATGAGTATTAGAGATAGGCCATTTAGTACATATTCCAAGGGGAAACTTGATGCAAATCATTATTTTTTACTGTTGCATTGCATTTGATAGAAAAAGAGGACTTTGTGGCAAATAAATCAAGATTTTTATAGAAAATCCACAGCCTTTAATACAGAGATTTTTGTTATAAAATTTGAAACTTACATTACTCACTTGATTTTCTATGATGTGCTAGTTTATGTTTTACAAAAAGTTCTAAGCAACCTGTAAATTCCAAAACACCTCGTGCTGAGTCACTAAAGTCGAGTGCACCCTAAAAGGTGTACTTGATTTTGGCCATATTTATATTTGTTTTAACCAATAACTACATTTATAAACTTGTTTTAAGGAAATCAATGCTAGCACTGCATGCAATAATCATATATCTATCAGTCATCAAATTTCCAAATATGAGAGTACAAGGATAAAGACTGTGGATTTTCTATAAAAATCTTGATTTATTTGCCACAAAGTCCTCTTTTTCTATTAAATGCAATGAAACAGTAAAAAATAATGCTTTACATCAAGTTTCCCCTTAGAATACGTACAAAATGGCCTATCTCTATTATTCATTATATCTGGAGTTTTGAAACAATTGAAGTTTGAAAAGTTCGTACAAAAATGGCTACAGAAGGGTACATAAACCTTAAAGCATATATTTGAACTCTCTGATGTAATTAGTCGTATAACCTATGTCGTGTTTAACAAATTTTAAGAACTGTGCAAGCGTCTTACCTGATGTTCGGTTTGACCTTTTTTTTATTGTATAAACTTCAAGATTGTAACAGCTTAATCTAAGTAGACTGATAATGGATTAATTCAACATCACAATCATATATACTGAGGAAGGATATCTGTTATCCGAAATATTTATAAATAATTAATTTTATAGTTCCATTTTATGTTATTGGTGTTGTTATGTACACTTTTTAGGCGTTTATATAATTTATTTAATTGTGTACATGTATCGTTACTTGTAACGATCCTGCGCCTTCGTGGGAAAAATCGTTGACTATTATTCAGACGTTTTATATTTATATATATATATATATATACATGTATAAGTATTGTACTTTAAATATACAGCGCTTGAATTAACATTGACAGCGGCAAACTTTACATTTCCACCGTTGTACTGTTTATATATTTACAACATTAAACTTTTTATCTGAAGCGATCGTGTTTATCTCTTCAGCACTGAACTGTTTTCAATGCAGGGCATGACACCTCTACCACTGGACTTTGCTCTACAACGCTTTATTGACATCTACAGTGCCGAAGTTCACATCTCCAGCGTTTAACGTTCAATATAGCTACAGTAAAAAAATATACCACTGGAGTTTTGTTGGTATCTTCATCGCTGGACTTTTTATCTATGTAGCGCTGCACTCAGTGGCGGATCCATAAATTTTCATAAGTGTTTAAGAGGGGATCCGCTCCAGTCATGCTTCAGTGAATTTGATTTCACAACACAAAACCATGCAATGAAAATAATGTTTCGTTTCTTTCAATTTTCAGAAATTGACCATGAATGAATCTTTCGAAATAGAAGGAATTGATGAATCGCCTGTAACGATTGAAGTGGAGACAGAAAACCAAAATGAATTTAAATGCAAGCTTTGTCAATTTTCAAGTAATTATAAAAGAAATTTGACACGCCACAATATTTTTTAGAGGCAGTTTTTTCCCGGCCAGAAGCCTATTGAACTTTACGCAAGAGTCCATTCCCCCTTCATTCTTAAGGGTTTGGATAACTGCAGGTTAAAGTTCATACAACTCCGTTCAATTATCAGTATCTAAAAATGTTCTCCGTGCGTTTCCATAACGTTTTCTTCCTGTTAATCCTGCAAATCAGATTGTGGTATTATATCTTGTATTTGGTTGAAAAGAAATTCTGTTGCTCTTTCAGAAATGTCTGTTTCTAAAGGTAGTTCCATTTTAGACTTTTGTAGCGTTGTCGGTTTTTTTTGTATGGATTCGTGTTTGTCGATGTGTTATTTTGGTAGCGAAAATTACGTAAAATCCATATTCAAATGGCACAAAGAAAACAAACCACAACACAAAGTTTCAATTCAAATAAGTATTTAATCTGTTAAATGTATATCAGTTTGACATAATAAAACAGTTGAACAATAATCCTAATTCACTAAAACAATATTACTCTCAACACTTCTAACTAACAATCTCAAATCTCGCACTCCCTATATTCTCTCTCGCATCCCCTTATATACATATTTACAGGCGGTACCCCGACGGTCCCAAAGATGGGGAACCGGGCGGTACCTCAACGGTTCTAAAGCTTGGCTACCGGGCGGTACCCTGACAGTTTCAAAGATGGGGTTACCGGACGGTACCCCAACGGTTCCAAAGATGGGGTACCGGGCGGGGAATTTAAATGATAAAGAAACCGTTCAAATACAAAAAAATACCGGGCATTGCCCTATAGAAATGTAATTCAACCAAAACGTATTTAAAAGAAAGACACATTACATAATAATAAATTTACAGTCAAAACTAAAATCTCTACAATCCCCCCAACTAGCAATTGAAATTCCTATTTCAATGTCGTATTAACCAAAAGTAGTCTACTCCACTGTACAGTTATATAATCTAAAACACTCTCAATATAGTTCAACGCAAGTCAATGTTGTATATTCACTTCAATATGCATAATAAAGTTATAACAGCAGTTCCGAACACTTTTAAATCACCAACATTAGCTGTGACGAACCTTGTATTCAATGTTTTATTAAAATAATTTCCAAGAGGTTCCAATGTTTTATTTTGAAGAATTGTCTTGTGGTTCCAATATTTTTTTTCTCAGAATTGTCAGGCGGTTCTAATGTTTAACTCATAACAAAATGTTCAGCGATCCCAATGATTTATCCAAAGAATGGTCCTACAGTTCCTTGATTGGTATCTGTTTCTCCGGTATGATTTCATGCATTCCCAACAAAATATGTCCAGTTTCTCCATCAGGGTCAGCAAACACACAACAATTTTGCAGCAATACCCTTTTAAATTCATCGGCTTCTTTAATTGAAAGATTCTGTATACCGCTTTGGTACATCTTTTCCATATATTGAGGAAACAAACTATTATATGAATTACGATGCTCAACAATACCACAAACATCTTCATTTTCATCTTCTACCTCAACAGAATTGCCGATATTCAAAACTGGTACAAACACAGCAATATGTGTTCCTTTGAACAACATAACATCTTTGCTGGTTGGGTTAAACAAACTTACATGCACCATACCTTGAGAAGAATTAAGATACTAGTAGTCCAAATTTTGTCATGAAATGGAAATTTCAGCCTCATATTTCTAAAAATAAGGAATCCCAGTCCCTTTGACATCGAATGGATTTGATAATACTTTCACCAGGTAAATGATTTATTACTCCTGAACAATAATTGGAAATTGAACACAAAATTCATCACATGATAACGTCAAAACAGCCTGCAGTTCTTAACACTATTAAATCACCACCAATGGTTACCGGACGGTACCCCAAAGGTTCCAAAGATGGGGTACCGGGCGGTGAATTTAAAACGTATTTAAAAGAAAGACATATTACATAATAATAAATATACTGTCAAACTCAAATATCTACACTTTTTATTTTCTTGAAAGTGCAAAAATTGTTCATAATTTTTCCTCGGGAAGTCTAGAAATTTTCAAAGTCATTGTCGCCGCGATATAGCCTTTTTGTGCTAATGCGGCGTAAAGCAACCAACAATCAATCAATCAATCAAAGTCATTGTCTCTTTATTTGGAATTATAATTTTTCCATTCCTCAAAATTTCGTTTGAAATAATATTGTAATTTTTCGTTTTTTCCTGTGTGGCTGTTTGGAAGGTGTTAACGATTCTAATTTTTAACAAAACATCACCATGGTTAATCATGTTATGGTCTATAATCTCTTCAAAATCTCGTGTCGTTAGTGGGCAGTATATACATTTAAAAATTTCGTTTCCGTCCATGATGTGTATCCTAGTGAACGCTAAATTGTATTCCATTTAAAGTAGTATGATATGTGTATTTATACTGCACTCGTTCTATTTGAGCAGTCAAATGCGTTGACCGTATATTTCTATGTCATTTACAGTCACTCTCCTGATATCACTTTTCCTCATGAATATTTAAATTGAAATTGTCGAAATTATATTTAATTATTCATACGGCCTCTTCAACCTGTTCTTGTTTCCAATGTAAACAACGATGCATTTAACGACTCAAACTTGTTTCTTTTACAATTTTTGTAAAAACATATTTCACTTATTAATAAAAAAAATTTGCAACCTATATATCATTATGTTTTATGTTTATTGTTGATATTTTAGTCTGTACACAAACGAATTCGTTTACCATTGATTGCGGTTTTCAACAGGTAATGATGTACATTTCATCGTGTTGAATATTTCTCCGTCTGTGTGATATGAGGCCTTTTTAAAGAGGGATTTTCACCAATATTTAAATCAAATAAATAACATTAACACACTAAACAACAATTGAAAATGTTTTTTTTTGGATTGCAGTATAAAGACAATAATAGTGCATTGACTTGACATATCAACGATATAAGGATTCGGCCCGAAACGGGGAAAATGCTCGGCACAGCCTCGCATTTCCCCGTTTCTAAGCCTCATCCTTATATCGTTGATATGTCAAGTCAATGCAATATTATTGTCTATTTAAATAAATATTATTTGATTGATTGGTGCTTATTTATTGTCCAGTGACAATTATAGTTCATGCCTAATAAGGCCGTAATATTTATAAGTTTAGTATATAAGCTGTCACAGAAAACAGAGGAAATCTTCGCATTTTGCATATTGTGACCAAAGTTGAAATCAATTCCCAAAACTTGAAAGTAAATTTATCAATTTTTTGTATGGAAAATATTTGAATACTTGAAATGACTACTTTATTGACTGAATTTTGTGTGACGAGCTTGTTATTCTAAATTGATATTTATTATGATGTGTGCTTTACTTTTTTGTCTTGTATACTGATTTGTCTCTGGTATGGAAAAACTACGTTTGCGTTAGATTGAAACTTAATTGGAAAACAAGGACAAAATTTATGTTCACACTTATTTATATTTTTAATACATCAATATTGAGTGAAGAAATAGAAAACAATGAAATAAATATGCAATCCATTTTATCATTTTGCCCGATTGATTGTACAGAAAGGATCCGAGCGAGAATATAGCAGGCGAGCAAGCGATTGTACAGTCAATAAAATTAACCAACATCAAGAAAATTGATTTATTTAATTTTCTACTGAAACAATCGTTATAGAACTTTCAATATGGTAAGACTATATAACTCCAAAGGCTTAATTGCAAAAATTGGTGTAGTTATGAATATCCTTTTGAATTATTTTTTAACTTTTATTCGATGTTGATGACGAATTTACTCGGAGCTCAACCGTTTTTTAGAAAACGTCTGGCTGTATATGTCGCTTACAGCATTTGATTGGTCTATTATATTGTGTAGAATGTTTTCGTTACCAAATCTTTAAGCAGAAACTTAATATTATAACGTTTGCGTTAATCAAAACTTACATTCATCAACTTGTTGTTTTTCGAATGTCGGAGCACCGCTTGACAGTCTCCCGAATGACCAAAATATTAAAACACCGTACAGTTCCGTTTCCACACTGTGCCAATGGTCAATATTAATCATCCATGTTATTTGCTCTATGGGGTGTTTGTAGAATTTCAACGGAGACAATTGTTTGACATGATCAGCCCAAAACAAAAATTTGCAATCGAATCCTCAAACGTTGATTTTAAATGCATGGCTCCTATCGACAGGAATTTCAAAGCAGAAAGATTTTTTGAATTGGCTATATATACTAAAAACTTGTTCAATGCATCTTGGCGAAAGTGTTCACAATGAGACTATATTACAAAATTCGAAAAATACAATAGCTTGTGTGGTGAGAAACAAATAGATCCCTATACAGCCTAAGGCCTTTTCAAATCCTATTGCTGATTTTTATTTTACTTATTTCTTTTAATTTGGTCTGCAGTTCATATAATAACAAAAACAAAATCAGGGTACTCTCTGTTATCAGCGGTGTTACAATCACTTGAAAACTATCAGTTTGGTCAACATCATTATATTTCAAGGCAAGCAAAAGGACTTTTAAAGAGGTTAATTATCTTGCCTGAATGGGATTTAGAGGTAGTTTTCAAAGTTTTGAAGAATAAACATGTTATTCCTTTATCCGAATCATCTTTAAAGGTTGTTATTTTTAAAACAGCTACTGACGAAATAAATATATGCGATCATTTTGTTAACCTATAGTCCAATTATAGCTGGGTGGTCTGAGTAAATCATATACGTATTACTAGCATTGGATCGTGAGTTTAAATCCATCACGGGGCAGGTGTGTACGATTCCATTCTTTATACTACGTTAAAGAACTGTCAGTTTGACATCCATGCCAAACCGTTCACACTGTCAGAGGTTAAAATTATTATAAATAAACTAAAAACCGGTAAATCTTCAGGATCTGATAAAATTTAAAATTAATTTTTTAAATTCAGCAGCCATGTTACCTTTAAATCTTTTACAAAACTTTTCAATGCTATTAAAATATGGATGCTATCATAAATTGTCGAAAATATCATATATAATTCCAAACCATAAATCTGGAGACCAATATGATTTACATAGCTATAGATGAATTGCTTAATTGAGCTGTTTGTGCATTGTTAAAAACTCCAAATATAACCACTCACAATTGGGTTTTCGAGAGAATCATAGAACTCCTGACAGCTAATTTATTCTGAAATCTATTATAAATAAATATCTTTATAAAAAAAAACAAATATTATTTGCTTCATAGACGTTAAAAAAATCTTTGACTCTTTGAAGACTAGGACTTATGTATAAATTGTGTAAACTAGGAGTTTGTAAACACATCTTTAACATCATTTAAAAAAAAAGCACAATTCATTCATACTCTTGGTTCTCTTAAACATAAACATTCAGAGTGCAGACATTTTATTACAGATAAAGGTGTAAGACAAGGAGATTCTTTAAGCTCCACATTATTTGATATTTCTATTAATGACTCGAGTCAGATATTTGAAAAACCAAACTGTACCCCTGTAAAACTTATAAATTCAGACATAGGAAGTCTTCTATTTGCAGATGATTTAGTCATATTATCAGAGAGCGAAAACGGTCTGCAAAATAGTTTAAAGAGTCTCTCTGAATATTGTAATAAATGGCAATAAACATTTTATACAGAAAAAATCTAAAACTATGATATTACAAAACAATCCAAGTGAAATAAATAAACCCTGTTTGAAATTTAAATGAAAATACCTTGAAAAAGTATATTTCTATAAATACCTTGAATGTGTTTATCATTAATGGCATTCCAACTAATTAAAGTTCAGATCTGGCAAAAAGGCAAGAAAAGTTTTATTTGCTATTAATTCTCACTCACCAGACTTTAAACAATTTCCTGTGAGAGTGTATTGCAACCTTTTTGAATTTCTGGTAAAAACCTATGCTAACATATAATAGTGAAATATGTTATATGGACACTCATATACACAATTTTATAGAGCTAAACTATGAGCTAACAAAAATCTCAACAGCAGATGATATTCATTTTATTGATAAAACTATCTTAGAAAAAGCTTCATTTTATTAATCAAGTACTTGGGGATGAAAAGAACCTCAACAAATCTAGCTGTTAGAAATGAACAAGGACTTCTGCCACTAGAAATTTTCATAAAAACCCAAACTATGATATACCTATCTAGATTAAATAACTATTATATAAACCACTTCTTGTAAGTCTTTAAACTTTAAACTAACTTAAAATTTAGATACAAAAGGAACATAATCTGGGGATACTTTTGAAAAAAAATGTGTCACAAGAAATAAATTTTGACATCAATCTCATTGAAGAAACTTAAACTTTAAAACAGACAAAAAAGGTTATATTAACTTTTATCAAACTCTTATTGATTATATATAAAATACAGCCCGTAACAGAGAAGTGATCGAGTTCGCGTTTCTTTACCGTCAGAATAAGTTACGTTATCGGCAAACTATTTCAGAAGTGACATAGTTTAATTTTCGTCATCAACAAAATATTTCATGTCCAACGTGTAAGTTTTCATTGTTTAAGTCGAAGTTTTTTTTAACACAGTAAAACATTTTTTATAATCAACCTCTTTCATTGGCATTTTCATTTTACCGGTAAAGGATCAAATACGGGATCTCCAAATTTTCTATCATTTGTTACGAGGAAATCATTATTCAATCGAACAAATGTCTTTGTTCATGACACATATTATGAAATACAAAGGAGTTGAAATGATCAAATACTTTCGAACTGACGGAAACAAAAATACATTATCTTGAATGTGTGTTCTGTCATAAACAATGGCTTCGTCGTGCGAATCTACGATATCATGTTACATGTAACTGATCTTAGCTGTAGAAACAGTTGATGCGACCTCGATAAAATCTTTATCAATTTAATAGTCGGTTGAAAAGGTGTGAGATTCCAACCTTGTTGAAAGCTTTGTGGAGACCTCTAGATTTTTAAATTCCCTCCGTTTTTCTCATGGATGGAGTGTGGTCTCTCTATAAATTACCCTTTATCTTTTCATTTTCCTATTTACCGAAGGTTCCATGTGAAAATTTCCATTGGATCATATCTGTTAAACTAAATGTACAAAACTGACTTAAGAAATGCGAAAGGACAAGGTACGATAAGCTATTGCAACTGGCCCCCTATTTTCGTTGAAATTATAATGCATAATATCCAAGAAACTTGACTATTTCTAAAGAGAATACTGTCTCATCTAACAAAAAATCAATATAACTTTTCTTTTTCCGTGTGAAAAAAATATTAAATACCTCTCTCTTTCTCATGAAAAACGTAATTTTATAAAAATTCGAAGTTTTTCCGTCCGTTTGAGCAATTTTAACTATGAGCGGACGCGAGTACCACGAAGATATTTCAATGTGTTGTTTGTTGTAAGGAAATAATTCACTGTTTTAAATATATTCATGGTACTCGCGTCCGCTCATGTTCAAAATTCAATAATTCTACACTGAAAATTCCTTGTTTTTACGGAAACGTCAATAATATGCGAACCAACGACCGGAACGAACTTGCATTTCCGAATCTGCTCGAACGTCTTATTTCAGCTCAGGTGATCTTGATTGAGTTACAAAACTTCAATGTCGGGAAGGTAAAATGCTTTTTCGTTCTTATTCATAATTACAGGTTTTTTTAATCGGGCAAAGTAAAGGAACGTGTGATTTTGCATCATTTTTTTTTGTGACAGTGGCAGTGTTGTCAAAGAACAACCAACAAACTGTACATTCAACAACACTAGTCTAAATAAATAAAGACCCTACCAAATAATAACCCTTTTTATCCGTGTACATTGTACGTAAATGGCAACTGGAAATTTAAATCGATTCTTCGTGAAAACAAAATTAGAACTGAGATTACCTCCCCTGTCAATGGATCATACAGGAAATTATTTGAATTTTTTTTTTTTAAATAATTTTTAAGAAACAAAAATCTTCATTCATTAAATTTACTATAAGAATTTTAAATATATAATATGTATTAAAATGAAATACTGCAAGGATTAGATATAATTTTGAAACTTTAATTAAGTGTATGCAAATATTGTAAAACTTTGAAAAAATACAAAGTCAAATATGACACTATATAACAATCTCAACAAAATTCGATTTTCAAAATCCGAAGATACATTACAGATGCATGCTTAATTTTTTAAAACGAAAATCCATTCGTCTTCTCTCGTATATAAGCTGATCAGCTGTTACTTGCTAAAAGCTGACATTACAACATGATAAAAGTTTCCGTTAAAAAAATATAATTACTATCTTTTCTTTGACTATTTCATTTTATTTTATTTCTTTTCACTTTTTTCTTTTTTAGAATCTTTTCTCTTATATGAAATAAAAGGAGAAGCTGCTATGTGTGCGACTTGTTAATCGATAAAAGGAGAACATAACTAATGTTTGTTAAAGAAAAAAAATCACGACTTTTTGACACATTCCCTATCATGACCATTCCAATTTTAGACAATGTATATTAAACTTGTATTTTGTGTATCTTTCAAGGGATGTAGATAAGACATCTCCTTACTCAAGAGAAGCACACCTTGTACCTGTTAGATAATGAGGAACAAAACGATTCAGTGTCTATTTGTTTTTGGAATGTATAAGTACCCAGCCACGTCCACTTATTTGTAATATTTGTATTTTTATTGATCTTAGCCATTTTTTAACTGATTTGTATGCCCCATCTACAATAGTAGGAAGGCATTATGTTTTCTGGTCTGTTCCTACGTTCGTTCGTCCATCTGTACGTTCGTTCGTCCGTCTGTGCGTCCGTTCGCTTCAGGTTAAAGTTTTTGGTCAAGGTAGTTTATGAAAAATTTGAAATCCAATCAACTTGAAACTTAGTACACATGTTCCCCATGATGTGATCTTTCTAATTTTAAAGCCAAATTAGACTTTAGACCCCAATTTCACAGTCCAATGAACATTGAAAATAATAGTGGAAGTGGGGCATCCGTGTTCTTAGGACACATTCTTGTTATAGTTTGTCCTTATGTTTTACTGTTACACCACTGTCCAAGGTTAGGGTGAGGTGTCAGATCCCGCTAACATGTTAAACCTGCCACATTCTCTATGTATGTGTCTGGAGCATGGAGTCAGTTTCACAAAAAAAACTTATGACTAAGATGGATTGTGAGTCATGAACAATTCAGTATTCCTTACGGTCATTCTTAGTCGTAATTTTTTTTTTGTGAAACCGACTCCTGTAATTTAGTGGTTATCATTTGCTTATGTGTTACATATTTGTTTTTTGGTTATTTTTTTTCTGCATATATTAGGCCGTTGGTTATCTCGCTTGAATCGTTCAACATTGTTAATTCTGAGCCTTTTATAACTGACAATGCGGTATGGGCTTTGCTCATGTTGAAGGCCATACGGTTGTTTATTTCTGTGTCAGTTTGGTCTTTTGAGTGGAGAGTTGACCTATTTTCAACCATACCACACCTTCTCGAATTGCCCAAAGATAAATATGTTATTATTCTATTATTTCATGATATATTCATCTCTTGTATTAGATTAAAAATAAAACTGTAAAAGAACCCAAAGTCATCGCCCCCTGTCCTGACGGTCCCAGTTGAAAAATAACAACATGTAGATCAATTTAACAATCAGTGTACAGTATGCACCAGTTTACTCAAAGTTCTAAATAATAATATGAATGGTACCACTTTTAACTGCATAAAATTTAATTTAAAACTATAGGGTTAAAAAAAAATGGACGTTTATGTAAATTTTGGAAGTCAGCAGGCAAGTTTACAAGTCAATAATTTCTACTCTTATAATTCTCAATTATTTTTTGTGCTCCACGTTTGTAGTAAAAAGCATGCATACGTCCTCTCTGTACCGGAGCGAGCATTAAGTTGTTCCCTTGTCCATTTATTCATACGTACATACATATGTCCGTCCGTCTGTACGTTCCAAAATTGGATTCGATCTCTTAACTTTAGTTTGCCTCAACCAAATGTTAAGAAACTTATACACAATAAAATTGAGAATGGAAATGGGGAATGTGTCAAAGAGACAACAACCCGACCAAATAAAAAACAACAGCAGAAGGTCACCAACAGGTCTTCGATGTAGCGAGAAATTCCCGCACCCGGAGGCGTCCTTCAGCTGGCCCCTAAACAAATATATACTAGTTCAGTGATAATGAACGCCATACTAATTTCCAAATTGTACACAAGAAACTAAAATTAAAATAATACAAGACTAACAAAGGCCAGAGGCTCCTGACTTGGGACAGGCGAAAAAATGCGGCGGGGTTAAACATGTTTGTGAGATCTCAACCCTCCCCCTATACCTCTAACCAATGTAGAAAAGTAAATGCATAACAATACGCACATTAAAATTCAGTTCAAGAGAAGTCCGAGTCTGATGTCAGAAGATGTAACCAAAGAAAATAAACAAAATGACAATAATACATAAATAACAACAGACTACTAGCAGTTAACTGACATGCCAGCTCTAGACTTCAATTAAACTGACTGAAAGATTATGATTAATGCTTATCACCACAAAACACAGGTCAAGTTTGATTTTGCTGGCGCCATTTGATACTAAAGTTATGCTCCTTAACAAAAGGAAAACTTGCTGAATTGTTCGTTTCCGATCTCAAACTTTAGTTTGCTTCAACAAAATGTTATGAAACTTGTAAACAATGCTTATAACCTCAAAAACAGAGACTCAGTATAAATTTTGGTGAATTTTTTTTTCTGTTCTAGGGTTAATCTCCTTTACATATGAAAAAACAATGCTGATTTTTTTGGTTTCCGATCTCTAACTTGAGTTTGTCTCAATTCAATGTTATAAAATGCACATATAATGATTATTGCCACAAAACTCAGTTTAAGTTCAAATTTTAGTAGCGTCACTTTTAAAGTTCTTGAGATATGTCTCTGTATAACTTTATATGTAAGCGAGGGTATCGACTGCAATGGACACATTCTCCATTTATTTGTGTTAAATAATTTAATCTTTGAGCGAAATAATTGAAACCTTATAGTCATAAATAACATTGTCTATTCATCAGATCATGCACAATTGATTTTGTTTTGAAAATAACAATAGAGAAACAAATAAACATTGTGAAAACAGGGCTTGGGGTTGGGTGGGGGGGGGGGGGGGGGGGGTTGTTGTTAGCAGCAAGGAATCTTATATTATTATACAGTATGCAAAACTAAAAACATATGTATCTGCTGTCTCTCTTTTATATGAAAATACATACGTAGATATGGATAACAATTATTTTATCTGATTTCCGATGGTTGCTAAGCAAACTATTATATCATGGAAACGTCCATGTGTAACCATGGAAACACTGAATTAAGAATAATATTAGAATTGCACATCTGCACTAAAGGTAGTCATAAATAACCTATAATTCCACGTTTCAAGCTGAAAAATTACACTCATTAATACTAAACATCTGTTTAAATGTTCTTCAACTGTTAACTTAAAACTAACTTTGCGTTGCTAAGGAAAACTCGGGTTGATTAGACGGATTATATAGATACAAAATCAAATTGTTTTTTCATGCAAACATTGTTACTAAATATATCAATATATGAGTCGAATTAATATGAGTTGTATGAAAACATTTGAATTTTTCATTTTTTTTTATGGATAACATTGGATAAAAAAGTTCTTTGGTATGGTTACTAGGCAACATTGTGGTTGCTAAGTTACGTTTAAGAACTTTTTCAAATGATAGACCCAACAATAGTAAATATTCAAGTGTTTGGTAACACATTACCATTCATTTTAATAGATTCAGAAGTCGTTTCCTTTGGAAATTGCAATAAAGATGGATATTGTAGTACGTTTTATAAAACCCGTTGCTAGGCAACCAAATAATCACATAAACACAAAATGTTTAACATTTTTTTAAGTAACTATGCATAGACTAATGATGGATCAAATATGAAGTCATTTGAAGAGGGGGCCAAAAATGCTTCTTATCATACCTTGTCCTTTCTTTTTCAAACCCGAACTAGAAATCCATTTTTTTTTCTAATAGAGCACCTTACATTATCGTCAATGAGTTCAGACATGTCAAAAATTATATAATCATACACAAGAAAGAAACCCTGAACAGGCTTTCAGCAATAATTTTTACCTTTTTAATATTAAGTAAATATTTACATGTACATGTATTTGATAAAGTACAGATATAACCAAGAAAATGCCCTGTATCCGACGTAAGAGTACACTTTTTACTGCACGCGTAGTCGGGTGCGTTCACTACGAGGACACTTGTACCCAACTACGCGTGAAGTATGACTACAGAAGCGTCACATACAGGACAGTTTCTATGTTATCCTAGTATATTATCCGACAGTTAAGAATACAATCTGGTCAAATTTTGAAGTTGAACATGTGGGAATTTTTTATTTTTGCCACGGACCATTTAATTTCATGGAGGAAGGGGCCTGGAAGTTTGTACAAACCATTATTCTGACCCTGATTTTGACTTATCAAGACGTCCTTCCATAAATCTTCTTTTTTTCTGTTCTGACTTAGAAGAAATGACTACTTTTCGCCGGATTGAAATGGTGCATGGACATATTTTGTTTCATATTATTAGAATTATTTTCAATATTATCGGTATTAAACTTGATTATCGACACATGAAAGTTTGTCAGCATTGTCAATCTTTTTAACGTTAAAGTACCAATAGTTCGGTCACTACTGAATTAAGTTTGTCGATAACGTAGGTAATTTTGACGGTAAAGAAACATCAATTCGATCACTTCTCTTTTACGGGCTGTAAATGACTTGAATTAAGATAATAAAATATATCTTTATAAATTTCTTAAATCTAAAATATATAACAAAATGGAATACTACCTATCGGATCCAAATAAAGAAACAAGAAAAATGTTAACAACATTAAGAATAAGCGACCATTGTCTTTTTATACAAACTGGACGATATACAGAAATACCACGAAACGAAAGAAAATGTAAAATTTGCTATATCTTAGATGATGCATTTCCATTTTTTTCTTTAACTGTAAAATTAATAAAAATAAAAGAGACATCTTTGTATAATATTATAAAAAAAAAGGTCAATTTTAAAACACTTATTTAACGGATAAACTCGTGATTATACTTTTTCCATCAACATCAAATGATTTAAAAACAGTTGTTTCTTTTTTTATTAAAGAGTCATTACAGTAGTCTGTAGTTTATAACCACTATAGGACGATTGGAATTGTTTTGTTTTTTTATCCCAACAGTTTAGGAAATGGGGGCATAAATAAGCATGTGAAAAGAAATCTATGAAATTTAAACACAAGGTTCATGACAGAAAAAGGAAGGTTTGGATTGATTTTGCGAGTTTTTGTCCCAGCTGGTTTTGGAATAAGGGGCATAAAGGGTCCCAAATTAAACTTTGTCAAATTTAATCAAATTTTAAATGAATTATTGGGGTTCTTTGATATGTCGAATCAAGTTGTGTATTAAGATTCTTAATTTTTGGTCCCATTTTCAAATTGGTCTACATTAAGGTCCAAAGGGTCCAAAATTAAACTTAGTTTGATTTTAACAAAAATTCAATTTTTAGGGTTATTTGATAACTTCAATCTTAACATGTACGTAGATTTTGAAAAAAAAAATGGTTCACATTGAGTTCTTAATGGTCCAAAATTGAACTTTATTTGATAGCATCAATAATTGAATTATTGGGGATCTTTGATATGCATCTTTCCTAGCAAAGGGTTACGATCCACTTCCCTCATCTCCACCCTTGTCGGACAGATAAAGAATTTCGGAGACACCAAGTAATGATTTTTATTGGTTGCAGTAGAAACTCGCTTCATCCAATCAAAAAGCGCCTATAACATGACCATGTTTAAGTCTTTACAGCTCTAAACACGCGCGTTATTCAGTGTGCACCAAATTTTTTATGTTATTTCTTCACAGACAAGAAATATTACAGTCATTCCTTAAAAGTAAAATATGATAATGATGAAGGTTTTTGTCTATCGCATATTGATCGTTACATTATTTCAAAATATGTTTTATCCTTAGACATATGTTTTATCTTGCATTTTTTTTTATACACATATGTTTCTATTGACACCCAAAAAAGGCAGAAGTAACCTAATGTAGAAACAAAGTCGAACCAAGTCCGACGAAATCTATGCAAGATAACGAAAATAAATGAAAGATCGAGTAAGCATTTAAAAAGACTACACAAACAAATAACCTCTAAGCTCTTTAGTATATTTGACTGTTTTGTGGTATATTTGTATCGTTAAAACTACCGAAACGTCAGCAATTATTGAAGATAGAATGTCTATATTCAAATTACAGAATACTGATTGAAATACAGACTATTTGTCAACACTTTGCCTTTACGGCTTATGAGCGAAACTTGAATATTATTTTAATCAGATTACACACGTTACATATTACTATACTTTTTGAACTGTTTTATCTCTAGAAATAAGTAGAGGCTATCTATATCTGTTATGCTTAAAATCCCGAGGGGAAATAATCACTGCATTGAAAGCTGAGATTGCAAGTTATCTGTCAATGTTTTTAATTGTTTTAACTCTAAAATCAATATATGTAATTGGTTGGATGACGTTGTTTAACATTGACAAATAGAATGAACAATTATCACACAGACCTTGATGTGTTCGTCATTTACTCCAACACCTTCAAAGTTTAGAAGGTCTTCGTAGACTGCTTCTATGGGACGAGTGTAAAGGGGGTTGATGGCTAGGCTAAACATAGTTATATCTATATTCCTACAGTAAGAAAAAATAAAGATTCCTTTAATTTCAATTGTACGAAGATTTACCAAATTTTAGGCATATGCAGTATTAAACAAAATAAAATAACTATTTAATTAGATAACATGTTAAAGGTTTATCCACAAGTATTAAGGGGTTGTTTTTTACTGTTATAAAAAAGACAACATTTTTATAAAGATCATTACATTAGTGACCTACTGGTTGATAAAACGTGTAGAAATAGTATAGTATCTTTATGAGCAAACTGCATGGGAATCTTCAAACATAGGGAACTGGATTGAACGTCCTGGTTTGTAGAAACCATCGCTACTGCCTTTAGTACCTGACGGGGATCATCTTTAAGAACATTTTGCTAAATTCCAGTCCAACAATGTCCGAGTGGTCTACGTAAATCATATGCTGATCACTAGAATGAGTTTACATCCTGCATATGGTGGGTGCGTTCGGTTCAGTTTTTAATACAAGGATTGCCACTTGTCCACTTTATGGTCAGTGCTCCTCCATCAAATACAAATCGTTGGTCGCTTCGATATAGTTTCGATATAGCCAAAATGTCACAAAACCATCCATGCCATTTATCGTGAGTTTCTCCCTTCACAAGATTTCAATATTTATTTCCAAAAGTAATAAGCCAAGATGATTTAATTTGGTTATCGTACATTGATCACTAATTTGTTTCATTTCTTTGTTATCCTTAGATTATTACATTTTAAATAACAAGTACTTGTTTTCCATTTTTACTCCTACAAATTCGTTTTTGTAGGACACACAATAGGCCGAAGAAACCCAAGATAGAATAAAAGTCGAAAAAACACCACCAAACCATGGCCAGATGTCATGCCGATGAAGTCTTCAAAAACACTAAATAAACTTTAAGGATGAGCATCATGAACCTCAAAGCTCTTACGCCTATTTGGCAGTTTTGGTAGGTTATTTTGATATTGTTGGGAGTACCGACAAGTCATGAATAATTGAAGACAGAATCTCTGTAGTTATATTATATTAGAGAATACTGATTGAAATACAGACTTTATGTCGACACTCTGCCTGAAAGGCTGGTGCGCGAAGCTTGCACACATGATTTAAACAGATTAAATATTACCATACTTTTAAATTGTTTTATCTCTAAAAATAAGTAGAGGCTATCTATATCAGTTATGTCTAAACTCCTTTAGGGAAATAATCACTGCTTTACAAGTTATCTGTCATTGTTTTTTAATTGTTTTAACTCTGAAATCAATAGATTTGTCATTGGTTAGGTAAAGTTGTATGATAAAAAACAAATTACATAAAGAATTTCCAAACAGACCTTGACGTGTTCATTATTTACTGTAAAAATCTCCAGAGTTTAGAAGATCATAGTAAATCTGTGGGAAGAGTGTATACTAGTAAGTGTATACAGTTGTTTATGTCTATATCTCTAGACTTATAAAAAGAAGATAATATGTACAGTGTAAGAAAATTTTCAACATGTCATGCATATGCAAGATCAAACAAAATAAAAATATAACAATTTCAATTAAGTAAACAGTAAAAGGTTTGTCCACACGAATTTAGGAGGTGTTGGAGCAGTTATCAAATAGACAACAATGCAATATTTTGTGTATATGCCATCATTTTATAAGTCATCTACTAGTCGTTCAAACAATAATACTTTTATCAACAAGCGTTCAGGTTTTGAGAATTTGTTACATTCGCTTCTGCTTTAAGTGCCTGAGAGGAGAAATATGTGCGGCCATTTTGCAAAACTTCAGTCCAACGATGTCAAAGTGGTCAAAGTGAACGTAAATCATGTGCTTATCTCTATCATAAGGTTTTGATTTTAAATTCCGCACGTAACAGGTGCTTCCAATTCTATCTTAAATACTAAGATCGCCAGTTATCCTGACCATCAATGATTAGTGGTCCTCCATCAAAATAAAAAAAAAAATTGGCCGTTAAGTGATAGCCAATAATGCCTTAAATAGGATTAAAAACAACTAAATCAACACAAAACCATGCAAGTCAATGCGAGGTCCTCTCTGCATTAATGGGTTATCGTACACTGATAGCTATTGTTTTTATCCTTAGATATTTTTATTTTTCATGGAAGTACTTGTTTTGGTCATGCAAATTTGTTTCATTTGGAACAAAATATAGGGAGAACCAAAGTCAAACACAAACTCACAAAATCAAGGCAAGACGAATACAGAATAAATGTCGAACACGTCGTCACAATCACAACACAAAACCCAAAGCAACACGAACCTGAAAGCTGTAACTACATACTGTTCTGAGAACATGTTTCATACGTTTCTTTTTTGTTCAGTTTAACATTGTTTTCCTGTTATGAGTGTGTGGATGAGCTTCCCTCGGTTTTAGTTTGTAACTCGAATTTATTTTTTCTTAAACGATTTTTGACTTTGAACAGTGGTTCACTACTATTTTTCTTCATTTATAGCTGTCTCGTTGATTGTTAACGTATACTTTCCATAAACTTTGGACACAATGCATATGTTAAAAAAAATCTAAATGAAATACTTTATATCTTTTTAATAACATGTAGAGGGTTTATTAACTTAACCAGCATAAACAATAATTTTCAGTTTTTTTTAGAATTGCTGATTGCATTTGGTTTATCTATTCTATAGACAACTGTGATTGATATATATGTGCATACAATTTTGAAGATTGAACATTTACTTGTCAAATTTATTTGAAGGTTGGCTATGTTTAATGAACATGTGAAGTTTTTGGCTGATAAATAACATGCATTTTTATTTAAACGTGTTATGCAATACTTCAGCCTTTCATTACAATTCATTTCTCATGACTGAGCAACTGATTATTGCCTTGACAAGTCTTAATTAGGTGCATTTTATTGAAACTGTATTCTAATCAATCAAAGCTGCAAAATTGATGTAATAAATATTCTTTAACTTAGGAAAAATATTTTCAACGGATCGGTAAATCAAATTTGTAAAAACAATTAAAAAAGGTTATCTTTACAATTTTTCATTGCAGGAGTGTTTCTTTCTCTCGTAACTACAAAATAACAAATCAGTTCTACTAATACAACAAGCGCTGTGAACAATTATTGCCAATTAACAAAATAGTGTTCTTGAAGGCTAATTTACTTATTACACATCATGGAAAAACAAATGAAAAGTATGAAACTTATAATGGTGATTGGAAATGGGTCAAAGAGATAACAACCTGACCAAAGAGCAGATATATGAGCTTATATAAATACATAGTCTTTTGAAATAATTTATTAAAGGTACCATGATTATAATTGAGTACGCCAGATGCGAGTATCGTCTACATAAGACTCATTAGTGATTCTCATATCAAAATATTGATAAAGCCAAACAAGTACAAAGTTGAAACTGCGAATGATTAGTAGTTAAGATGTGTTTAAATGTCAATCATATCAACACTAAACATGAAAAAAGACCTTTCCATTTGAATACCCCTCACAGGTTTGTTTTTAATTTTATTTAACTCTTTAGAGGAACGGTAAAAAGCATACACAGGTCAAATATTTTCTAGAACTATTAGAGCTGTATTATCAAGTGTTAAAGTGCAAATATGTGAGATAACTTATGAGCACTGTTATTTTTAACAGATCAATAAATTGCAAAAGATACATAAATAATGATTGGTATCCAAAATAAAAGTCATCAGTTTGATTCAAGTCATGATAATGAAACATTGATTGGTTTGTCTCAGTGTCAATGAATTGATAGAACAATAGTCAGTTGCAACAAGTATATGCAAATAGTTTAAAATGCAAGGCCAGTGGTCGAATATTTGACCATGTTCGAATCATAATTGATCAGCAATTAGTACACACAAGAGTAATTTAATGATTTTTAATGAAGATGCACAGAAAATGAACAACAAACCTCTTCGTAATAATAAGCGATGTCAATTATTCAAATTTAATCTTTTATAACCGAATTAAAGTAACGTATTTAAAAAAAAAAACAATGATAGTATCACAGACATCTAAAATTACATTAAAATCAAATAAGATAGTTCTTTGTAAACGCTATTCTGAAGTTACAATTTCATTTCCATTAGTGTTCTATAATAGTTTAATTCACGTAAGATGTATAAATTGATAAATTCTCTTCATTTCAGTTAAAAGCTTTTACAGATATTGTATTTTCATGGCACTAAAATTGCTAGTCGTACCTTAATCTGACTAACACGGTATAGCAACATACTATTGGGAATTCCTTGATCTATTTTGTTCAGAAGACGTTTTGAAAGCTTTTCGAATAACATTAGTAATTAGTTTTTAATATAAGTTTTCATATTTTATGTTAACGTCTCTTGCTTTTATCCTGAATTCAAATAATGGTAATGGATGTAAGAAATTCACGCAACTGGGAATCTTTAAATATGTTTATACAATCCAAGACATCCAAGTCTGGAAACTTGTATTTTCTTTTTGTAGATAACCACAAACTTCCTAGATAGCAACATATTTATTTCTATGAAACAAAAGTAAGAATAGATATTAATTCTATTTTGGACTCAATTCAGATGATATACACATATGATTTCAGATGTTTAGCAATCATTAAGTATTTCTTAAAAAAAACCCGTCATCAGGCTTTGTCTAGACCAAAAGTGTAAAAATCTATAGACTAAATGAATAGTGTTGATTATGCTGTAAGATATATTAAATTTAGATCATAATTGTATAATCTTTTCGGTTTTTAATGCAATTTCCATCAAAAAGCGTTATTCCGCCCATTCGTTTGATGTATTTTGTTTCGATTTTCACATATGATCAGTGACTATCCTTTTTGAATTTTCCTCGGAGACTAATATTTTCGTAATTTTACTGTGTAGTAAATGAACCTATTTTGGTGGTAGTTTATATCATAGGAGTTGTTACCCGTAACACAAAATGGTGCTGTGCTCTTTACCGACGATTTCAAAGCCATATTCTATACACAAATTGAATTATAATTTCTCTAAATAGAAATATAATTGTTTACTTTACAGAAGGATATAGGTTTTATGTGTTTGGTTTTGAATTGGTGAGAAATATTTCTCTTATACTAACAAACTAAATTTAAGCATTGAAGGGTTAACAATTTGCTTTGAATTTAACATTGCATTGAAAAAGATAAATCAAATAAGACACTTTTTTCAAATGAGTTACCTCCCTTTGTGCACAATTAAAGGTGTGACTATTTAGATTGATACGCATAAACTGCCTCTTCATAATGTCTATTTTTTTTTTTTATTCAAATGGATTTCTTGCCGAATATATGGCAGAACACATTCAAATATCTTTGTCAGTGAATTTTTAAAGTAAATTGAATAAACAAATTGCTAGACATGTAAACAAATGTAAGATTTAAAAATCTGTTATGTGTACTAGTAAATACCAGGAGAAAAGATAAATGAAAACTATCTATCCAGGCGCATACTACGAAACAATGTTTATATCGTCTCTACCAAGGATAGTTTCACTATGCAACGTCACGTTTTCGGTGTATTATCCTGCCGGTGATGCATGTTGTGTAATTTCTACCTAAAAAAACAACAATATAAAAATAAATTAGGAAATTGAGCAGTCAATGCACTTTTTTGTGTTATGACATTCATGTTTATACCATCTCTGTCTAAAGTTATAAATTTCAATATGTGCTATATATTGATCTTCTTCTCTCAATAAGACCATAAAGATTTTCCTGAGAAATATAATTGAAAAAGAATGTAATAAACTAAATACATTTATTAACATTTATTGAAAATTATACCATTGGAATATATTTTATATTTGATCTGTAAACTTCCTTTAAGATGGTACCTAACACAACAGGGAGATAACTGTAAAATCAGCAGAACGTGTTGATGACTTTGGGTTGTTAAGGGAATATTTAGCTTCTCAATGATCAAAATAAGTGTGTGTCAAACTGCTTAAAATCAATGTAATATTTCTGATTAAACGGTTAGTTCAAATTTTTTGAAATTTTTATATTTTTGTCAAAGGGTCAAAGTTTTTTATATTAATGTCATAAGTTCAAAGTTTTTTATATTTTTGTCATAAGTTCAAAGTAAATACTTTGTCAAAATTTTAAGAAAATCAAACGAGCCAAATTAATTTTAGTTAAGGTGTTGGGTACCATCTTTTAAGAAATTAACGATACATTATGTCATTGTCTTAATCTTGATAGTGACAGAACGTTTTTTATTTGAACTATTTTGTCTTGGTAGTGTTTTTAATTTTTGTGGTATTCCTTATTGTTTTATTTACCGTTTAGCTGTAGGTTGACTTTGAGACATTGATTGAATAATCAACATACATGTAGCAAAATATAAAAATGTCCACTAAATATTTACAAGACAATACAAGTTCCTTTCTGCAAACATTATTATCAAAATAAAAAATGTATGTCATTAAAACGAATTATAAGTGATGACAAGTTTTGTTGCTGACTCATTTTTTTTTGTCAGCGCGTTGTCAGTTTTTCTTCCAATTGAGAATTAGGAATTCTACCTTAGTATTGTCTGTCTTTTTTAAGTCTGCAATGCTCTCTTACCACCCATCTTAACCAAATTATAGTAAGTAAAAAATAGGAGAAAACCCCATAGAATAGAGAATAATAGGGTGCTAAAATATAAGGAGTACAGAACAATGGGATAATAAAAAAAATAACAAGTAACGAAAAATGAAAAAAAATATAAAGATTATGGAAAAACTATTAAAATATTAAAGACTACAAAATAAAAACAAAAAACCTATACGGAACCTCTTGCATTATTACATAACGTCTATGTGTCTCAGAAATCGTTCGTTTCATATCGAAATCTTGCTGCTTCAGTAGGTAAGAATGGTATATCCGTATTTAGTCGAAGAGTGTGATTAAATCCTAAAACGGTCTGCTGGATACTGAATAAGCTAAATACAGTATATTATCTATTTATAGAGTGTAGTTTATGTTTTTAATAAAAGACATTTCTTATAATACTAAAGCATCTATGAATATTAAGCTGAGATGAAAAGATTGTCTAAAACCTATTAAACCGCTGGAGTTGAACACAAATAATGGAAAAGATATTTAGATAATTATGATAAGTTTATTAAGAGGTAAATATAGAAATTCAAATATGAATCGTTTTAAACAAGTAGCTAATTTATTTATTTAATTAAAGTTTATTTCGGTTAAGTAAAAACAGCATGTGCTTTGTTGTGCGTAAAATATTAAATATCCCATCATACTAATGTCTAGTACTCAACAATTTCTTGCTTAAATGTGCACTACTTATTCGAATTATTATTTTCTCTCCGGATACATGTAACTATACAGTTACTATGATGACTTAAAGCGACTGTCATACAAGTGACAGATTCAGCTAGGTATAAAAACCTGAAGTAAAATGCCTGTAACAGGTCCGTGCAAGGGCTGCATAGTGAGTCAAGATTGTTAAAAACTTCCATCGTCAATGTACAAAGTCAGAAATATGACAGGTGTTTTCCATTCATTTGAAGTGTTTGAGCTTTTGATTTTTCAATTTGAATAGGGATTTTCCTTTTGAATTTTCCTCGCATTTCTGGTATTTTGTTATTTTACTTTTTAATAAAATTGAGAATTGAAATGGGGAATGTGTCAAAGAGACAACAACCCGACCATGGAAAAAAAACATCAACAGCAGAAGGTCACCAACAGGTAACGAAATGTAACGAGAAATTCCCGCACCCGGGTCCTTCAGCTGGCTCCTAACAAATACATACTAGTTCAGTGATGCATATTTATATATTCACGGTAAATGTAAGTTGTTAACGATCATACTTTAAGGATGCACACACTAATTGCTTAATGTAAAAAGTGAATGAACGTTACCAACAACAAACACAAAATATAGCAGTGACGTAACCGCGGAGAATGAAAATCAATTCAATCAAACTTAAACGTATGTACAAAGCGGCACAACTCAATATTAACGTTGAAAAATATCGCACAGGCCACATCAAAAATTAATCAAGTATTCATAAGGATAAGGATTCATATTTTGATTAGAATACATTTTATTTCTCTGCCCCATGATAATTCTTGGTTTATGAGAATAAAGAATATTCATTATTGTCACAGGATTATAGATTTACGTTTACATTGATAAATGGACATATTAAACCTATAATTTATTCTATATTACTTTCATAAATAGTGCTTCCATTTTGAATTGTGAACTAAAAGTTAAACATTGCATTGTATTAATTGACGGAAAGCAATACTTGTATGTTTAAAAGATTGAAGTTATCTTCATTCGAACATTTTAATACACATTCATACATGTATGTACATAAACGTTAAAAAAATAAAGGTTCGATTACCAGGTTAAAACTTTAAGTATTAGATACTCTGTACTTCCGATGGTCGGTTTGACAACGATTTTTATTTATTTGTACTGAAGTCCTTTCATGATATGTTATTATTTTTGTGGTGTATTCAACACTGCCTTAAAAGCGTGAGGTTTTGCTAGTCACAAAACAAGGTTCAATCAATCATTTTTTTCTTAAACTGTCCTTTACCTATTCGGGAAATGGCATTTGTTTTCTTGTAGTTCGGTTCTCTGTGTGTTGAATTTTCGTTTATTCTTGTGTTGCTTGTCAGTGTTTCTGTTGTTTCGTTGTTTTCCCCTTATAATTGATGTTTTTCCTCCGGTTTATTTTCATTCAGACGATTTATGACTTTCAAACAGCGGTATACTATACTACTGTTGCCTTTATTTGATAGTCAGTTTTTTTAAAGAAATAGCCGAATAAGTAAAGCGGTTAGGAATAAAAAAAAAAAAGGCTGATTTTAAAACTGAAAAATCAATGCAAACTGATTTATGACCTTTTAATTGATCATAGTTGACCTTATTTGAAATAAAAGAACCTGATTGGTTGTTTAATTCCTATCACGATGTCACCTTGGGGCATGCTTGATTCACATACTAAAAATAAGCCAAATTTGAATATAAATTGACCAGTTCTCGATAATGCATTAAAAACCTCAGAATAAAAATAAAATAAACACTATGATGTCTACTTGATAAAATGAACATTTTTCTAATTATTGACATTTAAATTTTACTGAAATGGTAATATATTCATAGAAATTCAGAGATTCTAAAATTTAACAAAATGTTTATTGTTTGAAAAACAAAAACTCGGAAAAACATGTTCATAGGTCATTATTCCTTAGATTGTACACAAACATTGCAGTACCATGGCTCATCAGTGACAAATGAAACACCAAAACCGGAATATACATGAAAAGACAGGCAAGTTTACCCAAAATATATTGTTTACATAAAAATGGCGGCGGTCAAGTGAAAATATGTAGGGGCTCTAGGGGGACAAAAAATGATGTTACAAATGCCTTAAATAGAATGTAACTGTAGGAATCACATCATTTGAATTGTTAATGAATTTACAATCGATCCATGTTATTTTTAACTACAAAATAGTTAGTTAAAGTTTTTTTTGAAACTTAAAACCAAGAGCGATCTTTTCAGCTTCTATTCACGACTGTCGATTCATCGTCTGCTATTAATTTCCCGTTAAATTACGATCATGCGAAATGTATATTTCCTGTAAAGCACCTTTTCAGGTATAAATACAAAAAAAAAATTGAATCAAAAATGTTGTACTTTCATTAAAAAAAAAATATTCTGTAACGCATTATCAAGCACTGGTCGTTATCGAGCACTGGTCAGGGGAGTCTATGTTGTTTGTACTATAAAAGGTAGAGAGAATGCATGAAAAATATAGGCATCATGATTGTGTTTTATGCAAAGTTACCCCCAAAATTAGATTATATACTATAGTATAAGAATTTAGTATGTTGCATTTAGTTACCGCATTCAAAACTTATCAACGACAGCTCAAGACAAAACAAACATTTTACGAATACTTAATCTTGAAAGTCATACAATTATTCACAATACTAGTCCAAAAAAATAATCATGATAAGAACGATTATACAGAGATGCAGAGAGGGTATCATTCAAATAAATGAAAATCAGATAATGAATCCTAAACAATTGTCCGCAAAAATTTAAATCCATAATTTATTTTACTTCCGTTTAATGCAATAAACAATCATACATTTCGTCATTTAGAAATCATTATCTATTCATATGATTATTTGCAACTACTAGGTCGGTACTGATATAAGTAGATAATCAGTTACAATACTATCCTTGTGGATATATTTTCGCAAAATAATCAATATTTGTATAAATAAAATGATATATTTAGAAGGAAATACCTAATTTATTCTTCTCAAATATCGTTTAAAAAAACAAAATTGACATTTACTATTTAGTGAAGACAAGTTGTATGTGAATTGATTGACATCAATGCAGCGGAGAATCAAAATGCAGATAGTTTAATGCACCGAAGAGTCATAAGTTTGAATTTGCATGCCCGTATATGAACCACAATTGCAGAAGCTGAACAGGTGATATATATACAGCTACGCAACAGAAGAAAGGAAGACTTTATTAGTATGTTATTCTTGATCTTTACATGGTCATGGTATTGGGCTCATATTCGCTGTCAGAATATTATATTCCATTTGACAGAAAAATGGATGATCATAGGCAAGTGGGGTTTAAACTATCGAAGGGCGATCAAACATGTTCTGGACACTACAATCTAGCTTCGATTATAATTCTAGGGAAATTATTTTAATTAGACCTTACAAGAACATTAACTCGTCTTCATAATCAAATTTTGTCTTAACTGTTATGTTTAATTTGTATAATTTCACCTTACTTGACCAACAAACATTAACAAACATATCCACGTGCAGAATTTAGACCAAAAGACCCGAAGGGCAATTAGTGCGTACAAGATAAGTTTTTCTCAGTTTGATCGTGTGGCTTTTATATAAACTTTCATTTTATTCAAATATTAAACAACTCGAGATAATAAAAAATATAGTAATAAGGCATCTGGTTGTTTGTTTTATTCATGATTATTACGACAAAACTGTACAACCAAGTGCATTACAAGTTCATGCACTGGTAAACTATCACGTGACCACAAGACATGGTATTCGTTTTAATTGAATTCCAAGTTCATTTGAATATATATACTTTGGGACAGAATTCTTATCGAGTACACAGAGTAGAAATAGAATACACAGCGTCATCAATTCCGATAACCATATTTACTACCACATTTTATCTAAATATATATATATATATTTATAAAAGATGGAAGATGACGAAGAACTAATGATTAAGCTTGAAATTATTTTGAAATTCGCAAATTAATAATGATGTAAGAGCCCAGAGTTGACATAATTCTATAGTCTTGCATTACAAAGGATTGATTGATTGATTAGTGTTAAAAGCCAGCTTCAGCAATATAGCACTATTTCGCAGCGATCTTTTTTTTTCGTGCTGAACCACCAACCTTATTTAAACTCCCAATCATAATCAATTAAGATTAGAGTCGAACGCTTCTGCAAACTGCAGAATTCAAACTAAAAACTTAGGGTTGACAGGCTTGTGATACAGATGTTCGACTTCTTAGGTCACTCATCTCCGCTAGCCAAGGGTTACGATCCATTCCCGCTCTCTTCACCCTTGACGGATTGAGCCAACATTTGTAATAACAATGTAGCGCCATCTATCGGAAGATAAAAATCACGCCCATTCCGAATAAATTATTCTTGACCAATGGTATCACTTGAACTCTTCAATTTGGTGGTAAAAACCCGATGGCGTCTAAGCCTCTACACACTTGGTAAAGCCGGAAATTGAGATATGCGTCAACACTCATGCATTTGTGCATGAAACATACACAGGAACTTCTACTGTTGATTAAAAATGTTCAAGTTGTCACTAAACATAGTCGTTTGTTTAGGGATGTAAAGTCTTGTTGCACATTAAAAACACTTTCAACATTTACACGTGATCATGTTATAGGCGCTTTTTGATTGGATGCACCGAGTTTTGACTGCGACAAATAACAATCATTACCTTGTGTCTCCGAAATTTTATCTCAATCCGCCAAGGGTTAAGAGAGCGGGAGTGGATCGTAACCCTTGGCTAGCGAAGGTGTAGGTCACTGGTCGACCGACGCTTCTAGTAAAAGAGAACAACAAAAAATTATATTTGGCATATAACATTTAAAATATACAATTTTATTACAGTGGAAATCCTCTTTCGCCAGAAATATTTTGATTTCAACTGAAAATTCAATTCGAAACATTTTTTAAAACTGGTTTAAATATTATTATTTCCAGTAGTTAGAAATTAATACCTTGTAATAAAGTTTTTCATCTATTTCAGTACATAAACAAAATATGTGAAAAACAAAACCAACAATGCAGGTACAATATAGGTTCATCAACTAGTACCATGCTTATGAGTGTATCCAACGGGAAAGGAATACCTTAGCAGTAATCAGCAAAAAAATAAAATTTCAATTTCGGTTCCTAATGCTCTCAAACTTTTACTTGATTTAGATTTCTTACTTTTTAATTCAAACGTCACTAACGAGAATGTGGTAGACAAAACGTATGTCTAGCATATAAAAACCTTGTATCTCTGATTATTCAATTGTTTACGTTGCAGTAAAGCATTGGGTCATCAGTTGAAATCCATCTTTCGCCAGAAATATTTTGATTTCAACTGAAAATTCAATTGGAAACATAATTTTAAAACTGGTTTAAACATCATTATTTCCAGTAGTTAGAAATTAATACCTTGTAATAAAGTTTTTCATCTATTTTAGTACAGAAACAAAATATGTGAAAAAAGCCTGGTATCTTTGATTAATTAATTGTTGACGTTGCAATAAAGCATTGGGTCTCAGATTTACACTCAGATGAGTTATAATTCGTTGAACTGTATGTTATATCTATATGGCGGTTCATATTAGATCGATCAACATACCTGATAACCTTTATTTGATTCCGTACTTCGTAAGGTTAAAATGTTATATATTTGTCGGCAGCCAGTGCTAATCACTTTCAATTGAGATTCTGAAATAAATAATTTTTTTTGTTCGGACATTTAACCAGAAAATTAGCCAGTACACTTTTCATTTAGTCCAATTGAAACCGCTGACGTTCGTGTCACATGAAAGATCAGTAATGCAGTCGCAATGCATAGTTTGATCTTAAAAAAGAAATTATTGGGCATACATGAAAAAAAAGGATTTCAAATACTTAATAGGTGAATGTGAAAAAATCAGGAGTGTTTATAATTCGTTTAGAAGTACATGTAATGGAAGTTCAACACTAACAAAAACTATCGTAACAAACATTGCTAGCCACATGTTGCCTCGCTTTCCTCGCTAATTTACCCGCATTCTAAATGATCCCACAGACGACCCAGCAAATAAGATAAGCTAATTGTTTCTTTTTTATCTTGTGATCTACAAAAGAGGGACGAAAGGTACCAAAGGGACAGTCAAACTCATAAATCTAAAACAAACTGACAACGCCATGGCTAAAAATGAAAAAGACAAACAGAAAAACAATAGTACACATGACACAACATAGAAGACTAAAGAATAAACAACATAAGAAAATGGAACACCCTCTAAAAGAGAGTAGAAAAGTTCAAACGTATTCTAGTTTTCAAATTCGTAAGTCGAAGCCAAACTGACGCCATGATAGAAAACGAAAAACTCTTTCTATGTGCTTACACACAAGGTCATGTTTTCATCTGGCTGTTTATGACGTCTTTACACTAAATCCATTGTATGTTGGATGTGTACGGATTGAGTGTTTAGTCTTAGAGGCATGATTTTTTTTATTAGTTGTTAGTGGCTTTGAACTAGCTGTCAGATAACTTCGATTACTCTCAGAAGATCTGTTCATTGTGTATTTTTGTGTCGGGATGTATAAGTACCCGGCCACGTCCACTTGTATTTTCTGTCTATCTGATGAGTTAAGCCTTTTTCAACTGATTTGTATAGTTCGTTCTTATGTTGTACTATTATACCACTGTCCCAGGTTAGGGGGAGGGTTGGGATCCCGCTAACATGTTTCACAACGCCACACTATTTATGTATGTGCCTGTCCCAAATCAGGAGCCTGTAATTCAGTTGTTGTCGTTTGTGTATGTGTTATATATTTTTTTTTCGTTCATTTTTTACATAAATAAGGCCGTTAGTTTTCTCGTTTGAATTGTTTTACATTGTCTGATCGAGGCCTTTTATAGCTGACTATGCGGTATGGGCTTTGCTCATTGTTGAAGGCCGTACGGTGACCTATAGTTAATGTTTGTGTCATTTTGGTCTTTTGTGGATAGCTGTCTCATTGGCAATCATACCACATATTCTTTTTTATATTACATGTACATTTGTTTAAGAATGTTTCAGTAAATCAATATATCATCAATAATTTAAATTGAATAAGCAGCTAACAGTATTCGTTCGATATTTCTATTGATTCTATTTCAGTATATACGCGTTACAATCAATTTTCTGAGGTAACTCTCATGTATACCTGAATATAGAATGAAAGTAAAAATAATTGTGATCAATTGTACTGACTATAAGATAGAAAACTTGTAAACACTAATATTGTTTTCCTTAAAAAAGAAAATGGAAAGTATGATAAAAAACTTACCTGAATGTAACATCATCATTTAAAGAGATCCCTCTTCTTTGAGCTTAAAAAATATCTTTGTCTTTTAACAATTAATTACCATTTACTACTTTTGGAAAAAGAGAATACATGCATGTCTGTTGGTAAATATTTCTTGGTGTCATAATGACAATTTGAACAAATTTCAAAAATTTGAAATTTTGTAGTTCTGCTTCAGAAACCTGATGATTAAACTCAGTAACCTGGTCTGCATTCAAACAAGGATTAATTTGAAATTTTTATCCCTCTTTCAAGCTGATAGAAATTATGCATTATTATCTTTGAAATTACTCACACAAATAATCATTTTCTCTATAGTATTCTTCTAATAAATATAAGCGTAGCATAATTAGCTTAAATATTAAGTTGAAAGAAACTGACAAACCTGATGGTCAGTGGTTACGTTTGTTGATGTGGTTCATCAGTGGGCTTTTTTTTATTATTATATAGATTAGACCGTTGATTTTCTTGTTTGGATGGTTTTACACTTCTCATTTTTGGGACCCTTTATATCTTGCTGTTCTTTGTGAGACCAGGCTTCGTGTTGAAGGATTTTCTTTGCACTATAATGGTTTACTTTTACAAACTGTGACTTGTATGGAATGTTGTCTCGTTGACAGTCATATATGTTCCATATTCTTTTTTTTTTTTTATCGTTTTTATTGTGTCTTTACTTTTGGCAATAACATTCTTTAAAAGTCATTGGATTATTAAGAAAAAGAGATAGATTTCATATTTAATTTTCAATGCACAATTCAAGCAACTAAGATTAGACGTTTGCCATTCTTTCAAGACATTTTCTATCGTTTTATACAAGAAAATTAATCCATGCTAAGGATTTTTTCATTTTCAAAATATTATTTCAATCTATTTCGTCGTTTTCTATAGAAACATTTTAATCCAGTTTTTCAATTAGTTAAATTCAAGCTTACATAAGAGATTTTCTCTATATTTTAATCAAGATGTACAGCTACCAAGGATTTTAAATTAAATTCTTCAAATTAAAATCATTATACAGTTTCTGATAAAAAAAAATGGTTCTCAAATGAAAAATTAGTATACTGTAAAATTCATTAGTTTTTAGCTTTTAACATTAACTAGTCGTGATCATTTATATCGAGCTATGAACATAATCCATGTTTAGTGATTCAGATCAGTCAGAGTGAAGAGCTGAACGTCAGACGGTAGTGATTCAACTTCAATTCAGACGGTAGTGATTCAAGTCAGACGGTAGTGATTCAAATCAGACGGTAGTGATTTCCGTCATACTGTAATGATTCCTGCAAAATGCAAATTATTCAAATCAGAGTGTAATAGTCCCTGTCAGTTGAAAGCAGTTCTAGTCAGATTGTAGTTGTTCCAGTTAGATGGTAGCGATTCCAATCATATTGTAGTAGTTCAGTCAGACAGTTGGGGTTTCAGTCAGACGTTAGTAATTCCAGTCAGATGGTTACGATTCCAGTCAGAATGTGTTTTTTCTGATCAAATGGTAGTGACTTTAGTCAGAATAATTTATTTAAGGAATGACTGTAATATTTTTTCTGTCTTTGAAGAAATAACATAAATAATTTGGTGCACACTGAATAACGCGCATAGCGGGTTATGTAACAGTGTGCACCACATTTCTTATGTTATTTCGAAAAGACAGAAAAAAATATTACAGTCATTTCTTATAATTTAATTCCAAATTCCATTTTAAACCGTAGAAACCCATGAAAAACGTTGATGAAGCAACGGTCACATCACTAAATTATGTCTATGGGCTGATAACAATATAACATCAGCCAATCAGAAGACGCGTTTTATCCAGAATTAAATTATCTTGCAGATATTTTAGGCAGATATCTGGGATTCTAGATAGAGGTAGTTCAAGTCAGATGGCTATGATTCCTGTCAGATGGTAGAGATTCAAATCAGATGGTAGTGATTCCAGTCAGACGGTTGTAATTCCTGTCAGTTGGTAGTTATTCAAGTCAGATGGTAGTGATAAGTGATTCAATTCAGATTGTAGATATTTTAGGAAGATATCTAGGATTCCAGTCAGGTAGGGGTAGTTCAAGTCAGATTACCATGATTCCTGTCAGATGGTAATGATTCAAATCAGGTGGTAGTGATTCCTTTCAGATACTTTTTAGTCAGACAGTTATGATTTAAGTCAGATTGATATGATTCCAGATCAGATGGTAGTAAAAGAGGGACGAAAGATACCAAGGGGCAGTCAACCTCATAAATCTAAAATAAACTGACAACGCCATGGCTTAAAGTGAAAATCTCACACAGACAAACAATAGTACAAATGACACAACATAGAAAACTAAAGAATAAACAACACGAACCCCTACAAAAACTAGGGGTGATCTCAGGTGCTCTTGTCAAATGGTAGTGATTCCAGTCAGATGGTAGTGATTCTTGTTAAACGGAAATGATTCAAGTCAGATGGAAGTATCTCCAGTCAGATTGAAGTAATATCTATCTGAATGTTCTGATTCCAGTCATATGGTAGACAGCCTAGTTACAACAGGGCTCTATAATCGGCGATTCATTATATCACTATTCAAATCCTTTGTGATTAATTTCTACAAAAAAAGAATTATTATGTAAAAATAGTCAGATAGAGAAAGGTATATTATATAACATAATCTTGTCTTTTGGGAAATTACCAGGCAATAAATTGCTTTATATCTGAATGATATAACACGGCTGAAAAACATGTAAGAGACCCTTTATTACAATATATATAATAATTCGATCTCAAATTCAAATAAAATGTTTTGTTTATTACAAGATCAATGATACACCATAAGAAATAAATGGGAAATAGAATAATAGTTAATAATGATTTTCAGACTTAATTGTATTCTTGTTATAGCTAACCGTATACAGTGTAATGAATTATAGATAGAAATAAAACATTGGTTCATTGAAGCTTTTGACAGAACGAAGCAAATACGTACTGAAGCCTCTCGTCGAAGAGTTATTAATGACAATTTATATTGCTCTAGAATTGTTTTTCTATCTAGGGAAATGAACGTATGTTTAATAAAAAAAAATCGCACAAACATATTTGTTTCTCCGAGCTAAATGTTGTCGTATTTTCTAATGCATGCTTTGATTAGATTTTGATCAAAGTAATGGTGACATATTTTAACTTCTAAGAAAGCGAACGAATGACAGTAATTTAAATTCAATCAATTAGACCTTGCAAGTAGCAATGGTTTCTACGTAAATGAAACGGACTAATGACTTTTATTATTCAAATTGATGAAAATAAACGAATGGAAAATATGACTTAGCATGCATACATAATTTAACAGATTTATATTGAGCGATTTTCTAAAGTTGTCGTCTAAACTATTCCCGGTCAGGAAAGATTTCTAGTCGAAGAAAGTTTATTAAGACTAAATATGTACGAAAAGAACACATGCAATAACTTCGTGAGATCAATCATGAAACACGTTGGAATTAAAAGTTAATCAGTCTCGTGCTGAAGATTCGACAAAATTATAAAAGTTTCGCAGAAAATGGGTTCTGCATTTCTAGCTTGAGGCCAGCTATTTTGTAAACTATTTTGATTAATTTATAAGGTGAAATGGAATCAGTGAAGTTACATGAATTTGTGAACAATAAAAATGTGCAGGAGCATTATTCGTCCAACAACCATTTCGATGTTGTATATCAGGTCAAATTGTTTCTCGTGCTTACTATAGGAGGAATTATCATAATACTTGGGAGTCTGTACATTATATCTGAATGGCGCCAAAGACAACCATCTGATGCTCGAAAAGTTTTAGAGGGCAGCGGAGAAACATGTGAGCATATTATTTCTGTGGAATCAGCAAAAACGGATGACGAATTCTTTTTGTGAGAGGGGAACAGTAAGGTTATAGATGTCCTGTAAAGTTGAAGCCTGAATTTGTATTTGTAGTAACTCGACTTGGTTTTCCATTATTATCAAAATATTGTACGTAAATACTTCATTAGTTTTTTCACTTTTCATATACAATATGTCTGAAAGGCAATTATATATCATATATGTACCTTGATAAGGACTGCTAGCACATTTTGTAAAAGACTTTTGTTTAAATGTTGACTGACTCGTTCTTAATCTGAGTCAGAGTAACATGTGCTTCTTCGAAAAACGTTCATTTTCGTTTACTTTACGGTTTTTTATTCATTTTTTTTCTCTTGCGTTTGAACATCCATTATGTTTCTTCAAACTTTTTTTCGTTATAATTTACATAATAGTATAAGGACCAAATTTTATACAGCCTGAAAATCTATAAATAAACAATTGTGAATTACTTTTACTATTTTCTTTTTAAGATTTACCATTACCTGAAGTATATTTTAATTACGTCTGGATTATCATTTTACGGAATAAGATTTGGACTTTGAACAAATTAAAAAAGATGCTACATGTACTTCTCAACAAATTATTTAGATATATAACACTCTATTCAATATATAGAAATTGTTTCATTTTACATAATTTATTCAACATCAGAAATATAATATTATTATAATCTTTAAAAGATGTAACATATCATGCTTTGTTTGACTTAGAAAGTTTTATCGAAAAAACGAGTAATTTAATAAATTCATCAGTATTAAATTTTCTATTTACGCCAGAAGTGAGTTGTGTCTACATAAGAGTCATCAGTGACGCTCGATTCCCCAAAAATAAAACCAATATTCCTCAACGTTTTTTCCAAAAAAGCTAAGGTAATCTATTCATGAGGTAGAAAGGCCTAAGTATTTAAAAAATTCAAAAGTTTTGTAAGCATTTGATTTATAAATATGACCATATCAATGATACTAGCTACTAAGCTAGTGATACCCTCGGGGAATTTAAACTCCAACAGCAATGGCATCAACCCAATGGTTGCAAATAAACTCATCATAGATACCAGGATTGAATTTTGTATTTACGCCAGACGCGCGTTTCGTCTGAAAATGGCGTTAAACTAAAAAAACTGTTATTCACAGAGAGACAAAATATGTTCTGCTTCTAAACCAATTATGAGTGCACATTTCAGAATCTGTTTTTCTTTATTTTGATTAAACAAGAGAATTAAAAAGCATAAGACTAGTACAATTACAATAACAAGTTTTTGAAGCAGGAATAATGATGTCAGTTCGGTTAAATTTTCAATTAAGTTCCAAGACGATGTTCTCATTTAACGCTTCGTCTCTTTCAATAGTCTGTTATGTCAAACATTGTTTAATCTTCTGTGAATGGCATTTAGATGTTCTGAAGAAACTTATTAAAATGTTTATATTATAAAAAAAAAATAGTTATATGTGTTTAAGGCGAATATTCAAACTTAACAAATATATTTTACCATGACAATTGAAAGCTCGATACGGCGTTTCCTTGTTTCTTTATCAAAGGTTTCTTGTTTTTAATTAAAGAATCGAAAATCATACGTGTATATTCCTACAGTAGAATAATTCAGGCTACTTAGAGTAGAGCCATTTGTTCATTGCGGAGTGATTTGAAAGGGTGGGTCGCATCCGGATATGGTATTGTTGATATTTTTACACATTTATGTTCCTGCCTTTAATGAAGATTTTCAACTAAAGAAATATACCAACAAGAATGTGTTCCTAGTACACGGATGCTCCATCCGCACTATCATTTTCTGATGTGGTAAAAGAACTTTATCATAAGGAACATATGTACTAAGTTTCAAGTTGATAAGACTTCAATTTCATCAAAAACTACCACGACCAAAAACTTTAACCTGGACAGGAAGACGAACGATCGAACGGACAGACCAGCAAACATATTACCAATAAATGGGGCATAACATACATGCAAAGGGAGAAATCTTTAAAAACTTACACAATCAAACTTTAGAGTTTTCCGAACATTGGACCAAATGGAAAACAACTATCATATTCATGACTAGAACCATACATATTCTAAGGGAAGTTGTCCTAATTGCGAAATTAAATCTGTATGAAATATTTCATGAATTATACTCATTGATATGAGTACAGCATTTGTATAATGAACAAAATCAAAAAGGAAGGTTGTGATTTATAATGCATGTATTGCCTATACACAGTCTGATCAGTAGTTGTGATATGTCATAGCTTTTTAGTTTTTTCTTTGGTTTTCGTAGAACCCGTTGTTGACGGCAGATATTATATATACTAGTATCCTGTTTATATTCTTCACATGTTTTATACCTCTCTAAACCAGGTGTTCATCTCTCGGTTAAATATTAATCTAGGGTTGAATATCGTATCTTTTGGTAAACCTAGGGTTATTTTCTATTGTTCTCCATGATATACATTTAAATCTGTTAAATCCTTTGTTAAATGGTTTAGATTTGGTCCTTATTTAGACCGCGGCTTACATTTTAACCTAGGAATATTGTTATTCAAAAGTACAATTTCCTTTGCATAATAAGATTGGAAAAGTCACAAAAGGTTTGGTTATCAGATTCTACGTTATCTACAAAGCAGTTGTAATTTACAATGCCTGTACCTTTAACAGTTGTTATCCCTCGTTTCATGTGTTTAAGCTTTTGATTTTGAAATTTGATTAAGGCTTTCCGTTTTAAATTTTCATTTAAGTTCGGTATTTTGTGTTATAATATTTTTTCTACCAAGTATGTATTTATCAAAAACTGATTATCAAATTTTCCGGTCTGTACCCTTTTCATATCGTTCCTAACAGATATTCTCAAATCAACATTTCTTTTACCATGTCGTTTTATACGTCAATAAACAAATGCATGGAGCAAATCAAACATGAATGCAGTATGTGTTATAATCACTTTGACCTTTATATAAATATATATACTGGCGTGCAAATGACAAAATATCACGACTTTATCTTCCTCTTTAAAATAATGGTTCATGATTATGTGCAATGGAAAATTAACACCAAAAATATCCCCTATAGAAAAAATGTGATAATGTGAGATTTTCAATAACAAAACTTCAATCAAACCTCCAGCAAGCAGTTGGAAAAAGTCGTATTTAAAATGCTCATGATTAAAAAAAAACCAACAGTTTAAGTGCTCATCATAAATAAGTCACAATGAGCAGCACCCACTGGATTATAGGTTACTGCATTTGAAGAGCCATTTCATCGATACTAATTGGTAAAAAAATAAGCTTGAATTAGCTATTTCACTTTAAAAGGCATATAGTGAATTTTAAAATAAGCTCTTGATATTTTCAACGGGCTAATTGGCCTTTAGAGGGATTTTGAAATTCTCACTTACCAAGTTCTTATAAAAACCTGTATATCGTCTTCATTGTAATAAGTAGTACTATAACAATATTAAGTAGTCAGCACCGTTCATATAACGTGCGTCTGGCGTACTAAATTATAATCCTGGTACCTTTGTTAACTATTCAAACCACTGGGTCGATGCCACTGCTGTTGAACGTTTCGTCCCCGAGGGTATAAGCAGCCCAGTAGTCAACATTTCGGTGTTGACATGAATATCAATAATTTGGTAATTTTTGTAAATTTCCTGTTTACAAAACTTTGAGAATTTTTCGAAAAACTAAGGATTTTCTTATTCCACGCATAGATTACCTTAGCCGTATTTGGCACAACTTTTTGATATTTTGGATCTTCAATGCTCTTCAACTTTGTATTTGTTTGGCTTTTTAATATTTCGATATGAGCGTCACTGTTGAGTCTTATGTAGACGAAACACGCGTCTGGCGTACTAAATAATAATCCTGGTACATGTACCTTCGATAACTATAAATACAGCATATGATAAATTTGTAATCTTGTCAAACGTATACTATCAAAATGTGATATTGCCTAGCCTGTTACTATGCCCAAAAACACAGGAATGTCTGCAAAGTTTGATACATGAGAATGTCACATTAATATTTATTTGGCGAAAAAGGCAGAAAAAAGCGTTTGTAAATCTTTGAGAAAAAAATAAACAAAATAAAACTAGTAAAGAGAGGCGAACGATACCGATGGAACATTAAAACTTATAAGTTGAAAATGAACTGACAATGCCATAGCATAAAAAGAAAAAAAATACCAAAATACAAACGACAATTCACATCATAGAAAACAAAATGGTAGGTAACACGAACCCCAGCAAAATTGGCCTGAATCCTGTTGCTCCTGAAGGGAAAACTGATCCTGATCCACATGCAGCACCCGTAGTGATGCTTATTCATGTACACACCCGGAGATTAATTTATTTCGTTAAGTAAAAGGCCAACAGAGCAATGTTTTAAATCATATCGCAAACAAATTAAAACTGCGCACAAACCTCACGAAACATCACGCAGGCGGTTGGATATGGTTCATAGTTGCTGCTCCAGATTGGACAATTGTTTTGTTACCCTTGTTCATAATTGTTGATTCCAAATTAGTGAATGTCATTTAATTCACTCTAAGATATTACCAAATGTATTAACCTTCGGCCCATATACCTTCCTTGCCTTTATAAAATTACAAATGACGCATGTAATGGTCTGAAATATCGGGACAAGGAATACATATAACTGTTACTCATAGAAACTGAACGCACATAGAAATCTAAAGCAAAAACTGAACAAACGTCTTTAAAAATAAATTTATTTCCATTGTTACGGTTCGATAACTATATTTGCTCTATTGTTTAATATAAATAGATCGATATTAAAAAGACTTGTCATGTTACTTATTTCAAGTAAACACCGATAATATGTCGTGGTAGATGATCCTATAAATGAATGCAAACTGACTGTATTCCTACACTAATTAGTGGGACATATCCTTCATCATAGCTGACAACGGTTAACTTTATCCTGATGAAGTGAGTTGGTCTTTCAAAAAGATGACCTCTTTTTGTCCATTATGAATCCTTTGATCAATAGCTTTCTTGTCAGCAGCATACCTCTATCGTGAACATCAAAACAGGAAATGCACGCACTGTGGAATCGTTTCAACTAGTAACTATACACGCCAAATTCAAATACTTCGGGATTGTTGCTGCATAAAAACTGAAAGTTCACAATAGGAAATTGGAAATATAATCTTTTGTCGTACTGCTATGTTCTCAACTGATCATCATTGGGAATATACTGAAGTGTACTGAAGTGTACCAAGAAAGGTAGCAGACCTTATTGTATTGTAGCAATCTTCATTTCAATAGGGACATATGTCATCATCAAGACAGTAACAAGCATCATATCTTTAGCTGAATAATATTCTTGTTTCAGGAATTTTCGTGCTATTTAAAATGCATTATGACTTCACAATTTTAATTGAAAAGCATACAAAGTACGAATGCATTTGACGTACGAAAACCTTTGATCTGACGATATATTAAAGGATGGATTTAGCTTCAGTTGTTTGTTAGAAACCAATTAATGTATTAAAACGCTCGCCACACACTTAAATGTTAAGGTATGACTGTTAAAGACTCTGGATTTGTTTCTCCATTCTACAGAGTTTAATGCACATAAACCACAAAAGTTCATATGTATGATTTTGGTCTCTTGTGTCATTTTCATAACTTTTAAATGAGGTTATAATCTTTATTAATCCATACAGAACTGGTAAAAAGTAAAATCACAAAAAAATAAACTCAAAGGAAAATTCAAAACGAAAAGTCCCTCATCAAGTGGCAAACTCAAATGATAAAACACATTAAACGAATGAACAACAACTGTCATATTCCTGACTTGGTGCAGGCATTTTCAAATGTAGAAAATGGTTGATTGAACCTCGTTTAATAGCGCTTGTATGACAGTTGCATGAAATTCTATCATATTTACAACGATGCGTGACCAAAACAGACACAATAAGTTAAAAGTCAAAAGACAAGTTTAATTTATTACTAAATATTAGAAATATTCCAGTGAGAGGGTTAAAACAATAATCTCTGTCACACTTCAAACAAAGGTGGTGAAAATACCAAGATTCAAAACTCATATACAGTCGAAGAAAATACTCCATAAGTCCGCCGAAATCTACACTCAGTAATTCTTAATGTTCAAATACCGTAAATACGTAAAAGACACAAATTAAGATTAAAGACAACATTTTGGAAAATTTAATAAACTCGTAAAAGGAGCGAAACGGTTGTGTCGACAAGGCAAGTATTTCCTGTGTTGCATGTTTGTTCGGTATTGCGAATCCACAAGTATTATAGATAATTATGGAACACTATCACTCAGTTTACAGATTAGACTTGTATTCTTGTATCAAAAGATTTGAGTTGCATAAGACCATAAAAAACATATCGTTAGTTTAGCTGACATAGAAACATATTGCATTAGTCAACCAATATGTGAAACTTATGTTGGTCGAATGCAGTAGCCTGAAAACCTGCTAGAGACGAAGGTGTGTCGTGAAAATCACCATGTCGAAAGTTTTAGTCTGTATACCATTACGATTGAGATAGATAAACGTCACAAGATGGCACAGAAATTTTAAAACTGCTTCGAAATGAAAGTTGACTATGAGAGGGCTGAAATCGTTGCATTTCCGCTAGATCTTGTGTGATATTTCCAATATCAAGTTCACATTGATACACGAGATTCAAGCACTATATGCATACTTGAAATATAGGTTTTTGAGGGACAGAATGATGATGGATTGTTATTTAAACTGTTGAGTGGCAAGACATCTTCAATATAGTTGAAAAGAATACAACATATCTATTATAAAGTGAATAGTTTTTCTTGAACTCTATTTCATATGAGTGCAAAAACAAGTCGACCAGTAAGGATGCACTATTGATACTCATAGGAATACCGAAAAAAAAACACTTGTAAAAATTGCATACCACATAACTCAACAATTATGCTGTCTAACATATTGATGATATCGTCTTCTGTGTATTTAATGTTGGCACCACAAAGTAAGATTTATTCACGCTGAAAACTTCAATTTAAATTTTGGTAGAAATAACATTTTAATCCCGTCAAATCGTTATTGTTCTATGGCAAAAAAAAATATTGAGGTCTTTCCATTTTGGTAATGTGCTTTGTCTAACGTAAGGGTACCCAAATTGCACCTATTTAGAAAAAAATAGCATCGGAAATCTTACAAGAATTCCTAGGGACTAAACAATTTGTATTTTTATGATTTGATACTATGCACGTCTTTCAAAATAGGTAAACATATTTAGATACACACAAAACGTTCACAGTATCTATCAACAGATGCACTGTTTACTGAAAAAGCAAAATGTACGAAAACGTCATCATGCGACGTCATCAAAACGTCATTTTTTTTAAATTAGCAAATACAATATATTATAAGTATCAATTTCGTACAATATGAAGTGTAAGCATGGACTAATACCCAATTGTTCAAAATATTTGAAAAAATTAAACAAAAGCTCGGTTATTACACTTTTGACGATGTGAATTTAAGCATGGATTCAATTTGGGTACTCCTCATTACAGAATCATGGATAGTTTGGAGGTTGATTCAAACCTATTTTTTTATGACTCAATATGGATTAAAAATTAAGATGGGTGTACCTATACGATAAAGAAGGATAGGGCTACAAAATAAACACAATAAGGACATTTATTTCTTGATCATAAAAAAACGTAGGTGAAAACACTGTCAAAATAAGTGCAATTTGGGTACCGTCACGTTATATGCCTATTTGTGTTTCTTTGTTACATATGAGGTGTATCAGTACTTATAAATCCCGTCATTGTGCAATTGTGCTATGGTAAATTTGGTGTGGTCACGTTTCTCCAACATTTGGTAATTAGACTAAAATAACATTAGGGATTATGGGGTCCTCTTAAGGACTGGATCTTGATATCTACCTGTAATTCACCTGTTCTTAACCAAAATATTGTTATAAAGGTATATATTTTTCAAAGACATATATATTTTTTAATAGTCTCCCAAAATAATTACGTAACAGTTTCGGGTTATACTCGACCAAAAATATATGGTTTGTTAATGTTTTGATAGAATTTATTTTTAACAATATCCCTTTTTACAATATTTTAGTTAAGACCTGATAAAGGTGAATTACAGGTAATTATCACGATGCCAGTCCTTATGAGGACCCCCTAATCCCTAATGTTGTTTTAGTCTAATTATCAAATGTTGGAGAAACGTGACTATACCGTAAATTTGTGCCTTTTTGTGTTTCTTTGTTACATATTTGTTTGTTTTTATAGTGAATGATATCATAACACAATGTTGACTGTTGTACTCCTATTATTGACATTTTTACCTAATATGTCTGGGGTTTTTATTTGTTCACACATCGTTGTTAATATTATGCAGTTTTATGCGACTGTCATGCAAGTGAGAGGTTTAGCTAGCTATTAAACTAGGCTTTATCCAACATTTCCTCCATACAAAAATGCATGTTCCAAGTCAGGAATATGTTATCCATTCGTGTGATGTGTTTGTGCTTTTGATTTTTCAATTTGAATACGGAACTTTCCTCGGAGTTCAGTATTTTTGTTATTTTTTTTTTTTTTTTTAATGAGAAGATGTAGTCGATACTCAGTTCATCCTAGGGAATAGGTTTTGATAAATATATGTAGTCGATCTTTCAATTAAGAATTAAGTATTGGAAATAGTAGTACTAAGTGTAAATTAATCAAACATCTGATTTTATTGCAAAACTGTTATGCTTGCAGCTTTTGAGGTTAATCTAAAGGATCTTAGAGATTCATCTTATAATTGAACCAGAGGTAGAATGCATGAATGGACCTCATAAAAATATGTTTAATGGTTGTCGCTTAGTACAAAACAAACAATTGAGGGAACATTTCTATAGTTAGTATCTTAGAAGAGCAATTTATTGATCTTTATAGGGAGTTATTTGTAGTTTTGTTTTCCAAGATTGGCAGTAAACCAAACAATTCTTCTTTATTTTGTATCTGTTTGAGTTGAAGTTAAAATGCAAAAACAAAATGAACCAGAGAAACAATAAAACCAATGCATCATTGCATTTGAATGGACCTTTTATTATTTATTTGTTTATGTTGGTTTTGCTGTTAAACATACAGTTGTTTGTGCTTTTACTTAAACAATGACTTTTTTTTTATTCCCCTCACTTTTAGTTTTAGAATCTGAGTCATCGAATCTAGAATCTTGTTTACAGAGCTACTTCCGTAAAAGAAATATGCATATGTTGTCGCATTGGCACTCATACCACATCTTTCAATATAAACTGTATAATGATAAATAAAATACGATATAAATTGAATGTGTCCGAAGCGTGTTACGTGATTTACCTACAACAGCAACAATTAGGGAAATTTGAGGCAATTGATCTTAAACAGATGACGAACTATATAACCAAAATGAATTTGCCAAAAAAAATCCCAAATCTTCAACGGTTAACTTTGCCTGAGAGAGTTGATAAAAACCTTAGTCTCATTATTAATTCAAAATTTGTAGAAAAGTTAAAATTCAAATAAACTTTAAAATATACATCCACTGAGCTGCATATTAACTATCTATATCTATTCTCAGTTTTTCTTTCATGTTTTCAATTGTTCGATGGGTTTGAGCTTCTGATTCAGCTACATGTCTTTGATATGTGACTTTCCGTTTTGAATTTTTCTTGAATTTCGGTATTTTGTTTTTCTACTTTCTATATAAAAAAAGAATGGTATGACAATGAGAGAACTAGCCACAACAGACCAAATGACACATAAATAAACAGCTATAGGTCATCGTTCGGCCGTCAACAATGAGCAAAGCCTATACTGCATAGTCAGCTATAAAAGGCCCCGACATGACAAATTTAATACAATTCAAACGAGAAACCTAACGGCCTAACTTATGTACAAAAAATGAACAAAAACGATGTAAAACATCTCAACAGGCGAAAACCTCTGTATTACAGACTCCTGACTTGGGACAGCCACATACATACATGAGAAAATAATGTCGCTCTAGTTCACTAACTCATTATTTCTAACTTACTCAGTTATGAAATCACTTACCCAATTATTTTCTTTTTGTCTTATTTAATGTACTAGTAAACTCACTCTTCCTCCCTTAGTTCACTCCTTTACTGTGTTTGCACTATCAATTTCGTCTACACTCTCCATGTTGGCTCATTTGCTCATCCTATCACATTTGTGCAATCTCTACCACATATGATTATACTCTCTCGTTCAAACACACACACTCAATATAGCTCACATTTTCGTTCACCCAATCACGCACATTTTCGTTCAACCACAAATCGCTCATCTTGTTGACTATATCACTCCCAATGGCATTCAGCGAACTGCTCACACCGTCGTTCCCTCAAACAGTGACAGTCTTTCGTCCGTATACTCACACTCTAATTCACCCATTCGCTCATTTGATCGTTCACACGCTCGTGAACCAAAACAGAGGTCTACACACTTTTTATCCGTTAACTCACACTCTCATTTACCTAATTGCTCACAATCGTTATTTCATGGGCACACATTCTTCCATCAGTACACTCACATTATAACTAATCCATTCGCACACACAACCATAACGATCTAATTCATCAACTCGCTCACATTTTCGTTTTACCAATGTAACACTCTCGCCCCCATTATCTCTCACATTCTCGTTCTATCACACTCTCGTTCTCCTTATCTTTCCCACTTTCATCCGTCCTTACTTTCACACTCTCGTTGTTTCGTCTTATAAATCGTTCACATTATCGTCCTTGCAATTTTGTCCTCCTTTTTTGTCACAATCTCGTATCCCAACTATATCACACTCTCTATCTGCCCCACTTTCGTCCTCGAGTCATTCCAATCTTTCACACTCTCACTCTCTGCCCCACTTTCGTCCTCGAGTCATTCCACTCTTTCACACTCTCACTCTCACTATCTGTTTCACTCTCGTTCTCGAGTCATTCCAATCTTTCACACTCACATTTTCACTATCTGTCCCACTTTCGTCCTCGAGTAATTCCAATCTTCACACGCTCATTCACCTTGTCGTTTACATGCATGCACTCACGGTAACGTTTTGTAACTCGCTTCCTGCAACCCGTTCTTCTAAGTGATTGTCATTTTTTTTATTGGTACTTTGCTTGTAAATTATCGTATTTACTTTCTTGTTCAGTTATAAAAAGCTTTTTATTTATTATTTTTTCTTCTTGAAATAATATTTATCGCGATGATATATAGGTTGGTAACTGTTATTTTTTTATATTTCATTCTAGTTTATAGTTAATGGAGGTCGAACCAGTTCACGTGTAATAAGCGAAGCGCTAAAATATACACACAACCATGCAAGAACGCAATATATACGGACAAAATTCTATTGTTTTGACCTGCCTCAAAACAGGGTAAGTTTTTTTTTTGTATTATATAAACATTTTCAAAAAACTTTGCAAATATTCAACAAAATACAAAACACGTACACCAAGTCTGTGTCTGGACCTCTTCGTTTCAGTTACAAATTTGAGATAATACTGATATTCATACGATACTTGCATCAGTTGAGATGAATACAACTGGCTGTGCATCTGATAATAGAGGGTAGAAAGATACCAGCTGAACAGTCAAAATCATAGGTCGAAAATAATCTGGCATCGTCATGATTAGTATGAAACAGACAAACTGACAAGTAATTATAGTACACAAGGCACAATATAAAAAAACGAAATAATAATCAACACGAACCCCACCAAAAACTGGGAGTAATTTCAGGTGATAAGATGTAATTACTATTATTATTTTCAAGGAATGGTGTTCTATTTTAATTTTGTCATATTCATTTTATTGCTGATTTTCCCTCATATTGTAATCTCTGTCGATCTCTTCTTCCTCCAATTGTCGACAAATATTGACTGTGCATGAAATCCTCTTTAGCCACTTCTACAGGTAAATGTAAGGTAACAGTCCTGATTACCAACCTCTTTCAGATCTGATTAATATTCCATTTGCAGCTGGTATGCCTCCTCACGTCTGTCTTTCCAAGGAACTGTTAGTTCTACTCCTCCTTTAATCTTTGTCTTATGTGACTGCAATGCAAAGTCTTTGCGTAGGGTTGTATGTACACATTCAGGAAACACAAGGTTCTTGCCAATTTCAGCCTCCGTGTTCCATTCACTACCCTTGTCCAAGATAAAGTGCTGTTGCAGCCTTATTGCAGGAACAGTATCTCCCTCTCAAAACGAATCAAAACTGTACATTTTCAAACATATGTGCAATTTATAATCTTATGTACATAGTGTAAGCATCTTTTGATAACCATAATCGTGGTCATAAACATTTACATATATTGCAGTTCACAAAAAAAAACAATAAATACATGTATATGAAGTTTGGACATTTCGGAAAATAAGGGATATTCGGTGAATACAAGAGAATATTAGAAATAGGCAAGTTTTCTTTTTTATAAGTACAGTGAGATCACTTCTAACCTCGAGCTCTCATTAGAACTGTCAGAAATATTTGTTATAGAGCTGTTCTAAAACTGTCAATATCAGTTCTATGGTAGAACTGTCCAAATGAGGTCTAGTCGTAAAACTGTAAGCACAACTGACTAAATCATTTCTTACCGTAGAATTGTCAGCAGTAATGTCTCAAACCGTAGAACTGAGAAACCTGTTAGGTTTATAGAACAGTTCAATTTTTTTTAATATACATTGTATTCTTTTGATTTACTTATATTTAAGATAAAGAGTTCTTAAAACTGTTCTATGAATAGAACTGACTAAATCAATTCTAGCCGTAGAACTGACCAAATCAGTTCGAATCGTAGAACTGTTCTAGTTGTAGAACTGTTCAGTCGGAAACCCGGTTAAAATAGAACAAAAGAATCGAAGCTCTTTGTTAGAGAAGGCGATCAATGTGTATTGTAATGTTTACTATAGTGACAAACATTTTTAAAGTTTATAAAAACAAATAAAATTACAATTTTCTTCTCAATTACAATGTGTTTTATTTTAAAAACATCTTTTGCATAAGTTTTAAATTTATCTAGTACATAGGTTAAGCAGAAAAATTAGATATCAAGTCGAAGAAATGGGTATCAAGTTAGATGTAGAAAATGCATATGCTCCGATTTTTTAATTTTTTTTACCACGGACGGAAAACATCTCAATCTACTAGTTCAGTAATTTCCGTGTCTGCCCTTCCATTATGTGACTCAAGAAAAAAAATCCAAAAATGGGTAACAATTGTATCGAAAAGAGACAATCGAGTGCACCATTTTGAAGTTGAATATTTTGTCTTGATATCGTACAAAGAAAGATTATTTCATACATCGTCTCGCTTCAGATTCTATCATTTTTATATACCAAAGCTACAGGTTGACTTTATAACATAAAAAAATCACAGTACTAAAAGATGGAATATATGGGTCAAGTGAAATACCTATCTAATGAATCACAAAAATAGAGTAGGTGTGTTCGAATAGCTATTTTTTTACTGAAAGTACTTGACGACAGTCTTTCAAGTTGGAAGATGAAAATGCATATTTTCGAAAAAAATTATTTTTTTGTCTGTGATAACTATGGTATATAGTCTTCAATCACTAAAAAGATCTTGTCTGCCCTTCCAGTAATTATTTAATTAGAATTTTTTTAAATGTTTATGAATTTTCGAAAATTACACCTGACAACCGATCAGACAATAGTTTTAAGTTGAATCAATGCAGACAAGATCATTAACTTATGCTCATTAGCTAGTTGATCTATTGTCTGTTAGTATAGAAGACACAACATAGAAAACTAAAGACTAAGCAACACGAACCCCACCAAAAAATGGAGATGATCTCAGGTGCTCCGGAAGGGTAAGTGATCTCCACTGTATAGACTTTTCATATTAATTGACAGCATGTATGTACAGAGGTCTTTATGAACATGTTTCGCAGTATGTATGTACTGGTTAATTCAACTGTTATCCGAAGAAGCCCTCTAGAGCTCGAGGGTACATTGGAATCTATGTACACTCCCTATCGGGATTAATAGAGATGTGTCAATAACGTATTTACAAAGTTCAATATTTACTAGGACAATCACCACCCCAACACTAAGGGGTGTTAAGACACTGGACAGAATCTGTTATAATGGTGTGGGTAGCCGAAGTACTCGGAGAGAACCACTGGGCTGCTCAGCTGGAACAGACATACCGAAGAAATATCAGCAGATTGGTCTCCAGGTCAAAGTCAGTATTAAATCGTTGCCAGACAAGGACTTCATCATTGTTAATATAACAAACATCCAGTAAATTATGTTTACAATGTATCAAGGCAAACAGCGTTACAATTGTAAAAAAAACCCAGATGTACCAGTCACATCGTTAAAAACTTGAAATACAGTTTCACTTAAAGTATGCGAAAATTAAATTTATAAAACAATGCTTTATGGTAAAGATGGTTACAACCGGGCCGATTATTAACCTCTGTATGACTTTCAGGGTTTTATTGTTTGGTTGCTATTTCATTTGTGTTATCAAATGTCTTCTTTTATCCTTACATGTCATACATAATAGATGATAAATCTATTAACGTGAACATATCTAATTGTAGGTTAATGAAAATACACATACTAAAATTGTAATAAAGAGGTTTCATTATCAATAATCTTGCTTAAGACAGCCAAATAACATCGAAATATATTGTGTGATACAACCCCAACAAAGTTCTATGGCACTAAAATTAGTATTAATTTGATAATTTGAATATAAATTTACCTTTGAGATATTCCCCCGGTTATTTTCATTAACCTTATCATTTTATAGAGAAATCCTAGTTCAAACGTAGGTGACGGTTACACTGGGATAGCAAGTTCTGAATTAAATTAGTGTTTCGATCCTTATGAATTCCTACGGCTTATTTACTTAATTAGAAATTCACAAAAGGGACATTCATGAAAGCATATTTTATTTCCAATATCAGAAATTTAATCATTGTTTTCGAAATATATATTTGAAATAAGCAAATGTAAGAATATAAAAAAATCAATAAAATTAAAGAGTTTAAGTCTTTTCTGAAATTATAAGGAAGTTCTATATAATCCGAGGTTTCGTCAAAGTATACTATAATCTCGAATCCGAATTGCTTATTGTTCATAAAGATATAAAATATTCATTAAATTTTCTGTTTAAGAGTTGCATACAAATAAACAGCTTTCGAAAAAAGATTAAAATATCAATTTCTGTTTAGTGAATCCCGTTAATTAATTTAAGTTCAATAGTCAGTGCTTTGTTACTAAGTAAAAATGATTAGTATCTTATTTTCTTGCTTAATTTTCCGTTGAAAAATAAGATAATATTTAGAAACTAAGATTTAAACTCCCTCAGCAAGGTTGACCTTTGGTGGATTTGGGTTTTCTATTTATGTTTCTTTTGGTTGGGTGTCTATTTATGTAGACATTCATGATCAGGTCTGTAACTGTAACATTGCCATAAAAGCGGGAGGTTTGGCATGCCACAAAATCTGGTTCAACCCACCATTTTTTTTTTAAATGTTCTGTATCAAGTTAGGAAAACGGCTATTGTTATATATTATAGTTCGTTTATGTGTGTGTTACATTTTAATGTTGTGTTACTGTTGTGTTGTAGTTACCCTCATATATTTGATGCGTTTCCCTCAGTTTTTGTTTGTTACCCGGATTTGTTTTTTTTCTTAATCGATTTATGAATTCCGAACAGCAGTATACTACTGTTGCCTTTATTTTATTTGAGCATTTCTGGTAAAAGATTAATTATTCTAAAAAAAGCACTTCGGACGCACGATATTTGTAAAAGAGGGACGAAAGATACTAAAAGGGACAGTCAAAGTAAAGTGTTATTTTCGTGTTGGAGCATAATTTGTGTACGCACATATAATTGTAAAAACTAATTTCTGTAAAACACGAAAGCTCAATTTGACGTCACTTTTTTTTATGTTCTGTTTAGAACCCATTCAAGATTATACGTAAATAGCTAGATTGATTGATTGGTGTTTGCTAAAAGGTCAAGTAGCAAATAATTTCTGCATATTCTGGACGACGGAAACAATCAATAAAGAAACCAGACTGTGTACTCTCTCTGAGAATTTAATATCCGGAAAAAGAAGTATAAATGTATGGAGTATGCTTTATATTGCAAACATAAAATATATTTAAACTTATATCGCAAATCTGTTCAGAAATTTGAAGTATGAGACTAATTCGCGATACCTGCTTTTGAGATTTCTCATGAAAATAAATTTATAGTTATTGCCACTAAATATGAATGTTTTGTATACAGTTGTTTGACTTCAGAACTAAATCTTAATTCATTTATTTTTTATTTTATTTTTTTGCCATGGTATTGTCAAAATAAATAAGTAGATATAGATTGAGTGCAAATGAAATAAAATCTCCATCCAAGTCACAATGTATAAAAAGTTCACCACTGGGTCTTTTCGCACACAGAACAGCAAGCTATAAAGGGCCCCGAAATTACCAGTGTAAAACATTTCAAACAAAAAAAACCAACGGTTTAATGTTTTTAAATAAACTTGAAACACTTATGAATCAAACCAGCAAATTATAACCACTGAAAAACAGGTTTCTGACTTAGGTTAATTTATTTTAAACATCCATTGGTATCATTTGCCTCTTAATCGAACCGAACCAGAAAAATTGACTTTCAAAAATCGGTCCCCATCAGCTTCAACTTTTCTACAGGAAAACCATTAAATATTTAACAAAGTTGAAACATCTTTTGAAGACTGGACCATGGATTATCTGGTAGGTCAGCAATAAACTAGTTATTGACTACTCAATCATCGCCATCTGAACACCAGAGAAAAGTTCTATTTTTCTTTCCTCAAAGACGACTAGACTGAGAACAGATCACTCAAAGTGCTTTTGTGTTTATTACATATAGCGTTAATTTTACAAATAACTAACGGTTTCTGTCCTTTGTTTTTGGTTTCCTATTCATCTTTAACATTGTTAAATGCAATTATCTATAATTATTTTCTTTTTCATGAATTTGTAATATGATTGTATCAATAATTGCATGAAACTGTTTTATGTTTTTGCATCTAGATAAGTCTCAAATAACAGTTTTGCATGACATTCAATGGATATTTAATTGCAATGCTCAGCTAAATCGATATGAATCTGTAGAAAGAAAACATTTTCATTCTAAAATATCGTCCAATATTACATAATGGATTAAAGTGACATTTTTTTCTATCTAATAAGATGTATGCAATTAGTGAATTACTTTGACGAATGTGTTTTAAATTTGTTATTTTTGTCTTCAGAGAGAATGTGTGGTTTAATAACATTTTGAGATGCTGAATCTAAATTTCACTTTCATCATGGAAATCCAACTGAAACGTTGTTAGACTTAAGCTCGCGGAACTTTTCTAAGAATAGAATATCTTTGCTGTATTTGACAAACCTTTTAGAAATTGTACGTCCTCAATGCTCTTCAACTTCATTTGGCTCTCCGACGTTTTGTTATTAAAGCGTTATGCCGGCGTCACACATACGTTAGATGCACACAAAATGAACGCTAAGCAATCGTTAGACGATTGTTGCATAAGTTTAAAGCACGTCGAAATGCAAAGTATACTCTTGGTGAACGCTTTAACTCCAAGAAAATTGTTTGCACCAATAAAAAATCATCTAGCTCAAGCGTTTTCTAAACGTATACAGTCTGCTACAAGCACGTTGGAACCCGCTACAGTCAAGATTGAGACACGTTTTGGCACGTTTTATACACCTTAGTTTTAGCGCTCCGTGAACGTATAAAATGCACACGTGGCGTATCCAAAGCGTATTCTGACTTTCAATGAACCTTTTTTGACATCTATATAGCGATATAAGTCCGAGAATTTACAAGACCATGTGAATCCAGAAGTAGTACAAACAATAAAATTGGGAATGCAAAATGAGGAATATAAAAAGAGGCAACAACCCTACCTTAGAGCAGATAACAGCCGAAGAAAATACCTCACCCAGAGGAGGGCATAATCTGTACCCTAAATACAAATGTGTACTATTTCAGTGAAATAAACCATAATAAAATATCACAGACACACCGAAAGCAAATTACGACCGGAACGCGTTACAAATATGTTAAAGGGATGTTTTTCTTTCGTAGTATGCATTTTATCTTCATTAGTCATACACCAGACAAACGCCATCAAACGTTACTTTAAGGTGGCTCGTGGGTAAAAAAAAATTAGCAAAAAATTAAACCTTTATTTTTTCATTACAAATTTTATTTATTACACTATTAGTTGTTACTTTATGATATGGTACAAAACACAACCCAAAAAAATGATTTGGTTTGGCCCCAGATGACTTTAAAAAATGAAAAAGCTCCAAATTATCTCCCTTTGGTGCAAAAATGCTATTGTTTTGCCTTAAATTTGAAATATCTTTTTTAACTATATTTTTTATTATTGTTTTCAAATAAGCTGTACATAAACTAAATAATTGTAAAATTCAAGCGATTTCTTATATTAGGTTATTTTTTTATTTTTTTATTTCGATATTTCCTCTTTTTCTCCTATTAGTTCAACAGAAAAAAAGGACATTAACAAAAATGTATGCTTCTTCCAGAGGCAGATTTTAGCTTAAATGAACGGTGACCCCATTTTTTTATTTCATGTTTCTTTTAAGTATATGATAAAGTTCATTTATGAAAAAATATAGCGAAATCCTATTTTAGAAAAAAAAAGCATTTATACCCAGAAGCCCCCTCAACGCCAAATAAACGCGTATGTACACGTCACATACGCTCTAAAAACGATTAAACGTCATTGTGCACACGATACAGATAATGAGATATGATTGACAAGTTAAACGCGTTCAAAACGTTTTGGCAACGTACATCGTTTTTGACCATGAATGACGTACGCCGGTGCTATACGCTTATGTGTGATGTAAGTATTTCATATAAGTAATGTTTAAACAAAACGCGCGTATAGCGTACAATGTTTAAAGCCTGGTTTCTCTGTTGAGCGATACCAAGCAACAGAGCTAGCAAACATTCGGTTTGGAAGCTTAGTAAGAAATTGTTTTAGTGCGTGGTATATCAATTTTTCTATTTCTATTCTGCATAGTAATAAATACAAATATTTAGATTTGTTATTGCAAAGGTGAATGGAAAAACGAAACACAGAGAGTGTTTTTTCTATGGGTGACTATTAGACATAATTCCTTAAAAAAAAAGCAGTCACAAAATAAATATTCTACATAGTTCAAATAAGAATAAGATATTGTCATCATTTTGTAGAGTAGCGGTTTCATATCGGCAAACTATTATGTAATTCGGTGTTTTAGTTTTAAGTGGTATTTTTTTTACTTGTCAGAGTATCATCTATATGTGTAGAATTGTGTGTTCTATTTGTTGTCTTTCCCTCGGTAGGATTTGGTCATGTGTTTTTGCCTGTCTTATTTAGTTTGAAAAGGTTAATAACTATCCCTTGTTCTGTGTTAGCAATATTAATGTCTCCCCAAATGTAATCTACCGTGCTTTGGTTTTTTCGAAAAAAAAATGAAAGAGAATAAAATGCCATTACATACGACTTTTTTTCTGATTGCGAGCAATAATTTTAAAAAAAATATACAGGCAGTTAACTTTCCATTTTGATTTTTTTTCACATTCGTCAAGTGGAAGCCTTTTATAGCTGACTTTACGTTATGTGTTTTTCTCATTATTGAAGGCCATATGGTGATCTATAATTATTTATATTTCATCCTTCCCAATGGACATTTGTCTCATTGGCAATCATACCATTTCTCCTTGCTGCTACATTGTATATTAGGGACCGGTCAAAATTTATCGTCACATAGGACCGGTGCAAAATATAAGAACATTTAATAAAAGCTACAACCCTATGTCTTTCTGTCTGAAAAAAAAATGATGTCCTATGCCAACTTAGTAATAAAAAGGTTGGTGTCCTATCCTACTTTTCCAATGTATTGTAAATAAAAGAATACTTAATAGAGGCATTTAACATATGTTGTCTTTATAATATGATCAAAAGCAACAGTTTCATGTTTTATTGTGTTGATTCACATACAATTACAGGCATGGCATTATCATAAATTATACTATGAATAAAGCATTTAAAATAACCAAATACATTGCATAATGCAATCAAACCACAAATAGGTGTTTGTTAAACTGAAAAAATTAATGAAGCTGCATGTATCTTATATAGAATTTTATCAATACCTTTAAATATAAATTATAAAAAAAAGCTCCAGGAGAAACATGAAACTGAATAGCATTTGGATTAACTCTCTATAAATATTTCAACCTGAAGACCCATCGGTTGCCTTAAGCTTGGAATGTGTTTTTTTATTAGGAATCTCTATTTTGTCCGAATTGCAAATCCTAGCTTTTTTTTACCAAGATTACTTTAATTCTTAAATTTTAAATCAATACAACAAAAAAACTAAATAAAATGGGATTCAGTAAGCTTGATATATATCTAAGATAGCTGCATAGTTTGAAGAAAATCCAAGTTGATTTGAAAAAGTTATAAAAAAAAATAAAGATGCCTATCTGAATTTTTATATATTAAATGATTTTTATTTTTACATATTGTATATTATACCCGATTATTTCAAGTTCTGTTATAAATGTTAATAAAAATTATTTCAAAGTAATCGTTTGAAAAAAAACTTGTGTCCTATGGATATTATCTGTGAAAAAAGTGATATCCCAACAAAAGCGATTCCGGATCTGTCCTACTGCACTTTGCACCGGTCCTATGTGTAGATAAATTTTGACCGGTCCCTTTTACATCTCGTCAATATGTTGTTTGTATAATCTTTCATTTTTCATGGTAAAGTTTGTGCCTGTGGTACATGTGTCATGGCTTTATACTTTTAAAGATCCGGCATTATGTTAATTGTTTTATTAAAAGGCCATAATGTTATTGTTCTATTATAATTTTGAAAATACTTCGAACGACAAAATTAGTTTACTCACGTAGTTGTATTAAACATATGTGGATTCTTAAAAATTCTAAATAACTTCTGGATAATTTCAAATCTCGGTTCTTTTCTGAAATAAGTTCTAACAAAACTTTTGATTATTCAACCCTGCATATTACCATTTCCCATGTGCAATTACGATTGTGAAAATACTTTGAACGACAAAACTATTTTATATTGACGTTAACATTCTGACATCGAACACGCGACTCTAGGCAATGAATGTGGTTGTTAAATTTGATAGATGCTGTTTGTTCTTCTTTCTGAAATATATGGGTCTTTTTGGTATAATTGAGATAGTGAAAAGTAAAATAACAAAAACACTAGTTCCGACTGACACAGTGATGGCTGCTGTATCCCCTTTTTGACAGTTGTACCTGTTATGTCTGTTTTGTTCACGCATTGTTGTAAATGTAATGATGCAACTGTCATACAATTGAGAGGTTAAGCGCTATGAAAATAGGTTCAATCCACCAATTTTTACCTTTGAAAATGTCTGTACCAAGTAAGGAATATGACAGTTATCCATTCGTTTGATATGTTTCATCAATTGCTTTTGCCATTTGATTACGGACTTTCCGTTTTGAATTTTCCTCTGAGTTCAGTATTTTTCAGTACTTTTTAAATGACGACTATTTGTTGAAAGGACCAGTTTTGACCTATAATTTGTAACTTTTTATGCATTTTAATTTACATTAATATAAATAGTAAAAAATTTAAACAACTGACCGTTCCAATAATATTTCATGTCAACAATTTGTGAAATTGTATAGCTCACTGATTATATTTACACAGACAATTTCACAATAAAGCTTACGTACTGTGACTTATATAATTATGCCTCAATCTATCATTGTGTAAGCAATTGATGAAGATAAAACATTTATACATATCAGTATCAATCATGACAGGAAACGTAGATAAATAACGTCAGACCGACCTAATGAAACACCAGACAATTCATCAGAACAGAACAAATAAAAACCGATAGAAACAAAGGATAATTAGAAAATGATATAATTATCTAGAATCTTTCTAAAAATGTGGGTTAAAATAAGTTTATTTGTTTTGACAGCGATTGTAAATACATGAAGTGTTAAATCTTGTTTCATTTTACATAAGTTTATTTCAATATTTCTAAACATTCTGGGATGAGTATTTATTGTAAATAAAGGTCAAAAACAAAATATCTAAATTCATGCGTTTCTTAAGAGAGAGGCGAAAGAAACTAAAGGGACATCTAGACTTATAAATAGAAAATAAACTCACAACGACATGGCAAAAATATCCAAACAAACAGACAAACACGCAAACTACAACATGAAAAAACACTAGAGACTGAGAAACAAAAACCTCGTCAAAAACTAGTGGTGATTTTATGTGCCCTTGAAACATAAGCATATCCTACTCAAACATGTGACACTATTCGTGTCGCTTATAATAATAAGTACAAACCTTGTGATAGTTTTGTTGCATTTTAAGCTAGGCATACATTTAACAAGATCGAGTTTGCTGTTTCCAACATAATAATTTCTAACCAAAATGGATTAAACAGTCGTTCCATTGACGGATTTTGGGTTTAGTCACACGATAACCTGATTTTTGTTTACTTTTCTTGCAATTCATTAGTGAAATTGGATTGTTAGTTCGTAAACTCAATTTAGATAGACTATGATAGCTGTGGATAATGCAATTAATTTGTAAATTTCTGTTGATTTTGTGCGTTTAACCAGTACAGACATGTTGTCAGTGCATTTAGTATCGTGTCGTTAGGTAAACACCATTTGCTACAGTACCACTTACCTACTTACGGTTTACTAAAACCAAGCTGAAATATATTAAGTTGGTCATGTTTAATGTTTGCTAATATGCCTGGTCTATATGCCATTTTGTACTTTTGTATTACATATTTGTTTGTCAATAAGAATATATCCGTCGTCATCAGAGAAACAGATTTTGACCAATCCGTGATGGCGTCTCTAACATTTTCGGAGGGATGAATTTAAATTCAACGCTTGGAAAGTAGATGGATTATGAGGGTTACTCAAGATCGTCACTTGATAATTAGATTTAAGGTAAATTAAGAAATTTGGACCTTAACAGTCCAAGTAAGATGACCACTGTGTACCAATACAGAATGATTTAAATCACGTCAGGTTCCTACCTCTATTTATTAACAAACAAAAAAATATGAATTGGAATGAATGTACGTCGAGCTATATGAGTTTTACTCTACAATGACATATCAAAACTAACAATTGTCAGATTTGCATTATACTAGAGATAGTTTTGTTGTATTCTAAGCTAGGCATACTTTTAGCTTGATTTTACTGTCGCAAACACATGATAACAAAGCGCGGCATGAAGTTGCTAGGTAAACGCCATTTGCGACAGTAAACTTTACGGTTTACTAAGACCAAGTTTAGAAATGTTTCATTGGTCATGTTTAATTTTTGCTAATACGCCTGGTCTATATGTAATTTTGTGCTTCTTTGTTGCATATTTATTTTTTTTATTTTTTTTAATCTTTTTGTGGTTTCTTTTTTTATTGAATATGCTTATAACACAATGCTGACTGCTGTGTATTTGACATATTTACCTATCATGTCTATATTTTTTTGTTCATGCATCGTTGATTATATAAAATACTTTGATGCGGCTGTCTTACAAAAAGAGAGATTTAGCTAGCTATAAAACCCGGTTCGTGCCACCATTTTCTACAAAGGAACATGTCTGTATCAAGTCAGAAATATGACATTTTTATCTATTCGTTTGATGTGTTTGAGCGTTTGATTTTGTCATTTGATTAGGGACTTTCCGTTTTTAAATTTCTTCGGAGTTCAGTAATTTGTGATTTTACTTTTTTTCAGAAACCAAAAGTGGCACAAATTACTAAAAGCCATCTAAGATCATATAAGGATCATTATATATTTTCAACGTAAACCCTAAGACCCTTTCACCCTTTTACCTGTTCAAGCCGATAAGAAATCCAATATTGTCAGGAAGATCGATGTATACGAGGATGGATAATCTTTTACGTGCGATCTGAATTGTACATGAATAATGATCAACTTTTGTCACATTATTTTTGTAAAGCTGACCGCAGATGCCTAAGCTTTGAGACACTACAGGTCTGATTGTTTTGGTCCTTTTTCGTTGTTGTTTTTTTTCAACTAGGCGGAGGATGTTAACGATATACATGCATCAGTATTGACATAATATTGCATAAAATATGTCTTGTAACGTTTGTTTATTCTATTTCATTCATTTAAAGGAGCAATATACAATGTAAATTATACGAACTGGTCCCTTGTTCTGGTTTTCACCTGTCGCAAAAGATACCTTGGCCTAAACAAAATGGGCCTATACAATATATGTATAATCTGGAACCACTCTCTGTAATGCAATTCTTTTGTAACATGCAGTAATTTTCATTGGACGCTAACAATTTTTTAATAGAAATATTACATGTTCTACTAATCCGTAACTTCGGAAAGGCCAAAATTTTTAATTCTTATTTTTTGGGATATCTAATGTTTTATAAAATTATACAAGAATTCCCATTTTGTGCCTCCAAAACTTCATTTTCAAATACTTAAACAATTCAGAAGCGTACGAAAAGTATAAATTATCTAGTGTTTGTGTCACCTGGAAAACTCAATTTGCGACAGTAAAATCAACTTTTTACGCAGGCCAAGCTTAAAATACAATACCGTTATTACCTTATATGTATATCCCGTTAAATATTTCATCGGTTTTGATATGTTGGATATAAAAAAAAAGCCATTCAATCGAGTTTGCTGTTTCCAACATAATAATTTCTAACCAAAATGGATTAAACAGTCGTTCCATTGACGGATTTTGGGTTTAGTCACACGATAACCTGATTTTTGTTTACTTTTCTTGCAATTCATTAGTGAAATTGGATTGTTAGTTCGTAAACTCAATTTAGATAGACTATGATAGCTGTGGATAATGCAATTAATTTGTAAATTTCTGTTGATTTTGTGCGTTTAACCAGTACAGACATGTTGTCAGTGCATTTTTTTTTTATATACAAACCAGACGTTAATTTAATTATTAAATCATTGGAATAACATATTATACCAAATTTCCATCATAATTGATTTATATTTGTGCACTCTCGATTGTTTTTTTTCCACAACAAATATTAAAACATTACAATAGATATTGAAATCAACGGAGCTTTGTAAATAAATTTTTAAACACAAGTAGATCTCATGCAGAAAGGGAGATTAAACCATACCAAAATATATCAATGTGGCACTTGTTCATAAACATTTTTTTATCTATTTTCGAAATATGCTCTGGCCTCATATTTTATGTATGTCAATGGGTTTCATTTACTTTTCATATGTCATATTTAAACCGTTGTACAGATGTTTATCATATTTGACTTTATTTTCCAGACAAAGTTGCAATGATGACATCCACAATGTATGCCTTAAATAAGACTTCAAGATCTCGAATACAAAGCGGAAAACCTCTACTGAGCCGGCTAGGCTTGCCCATCCGCCATATGATATCGCAATCAGTCTGAACGTCAAAATTTGAAATGGGACATAATCTGCGAATATACAGGACGGACTACTCATGTGTTTGTGCTATCTAAAGTTTTAAGACTGCATAAAAATGTCTCTTGTAAGTTTTCAATCAGACAAATCGTATCGACCTACTAGTAATTCAATATGGCGGAAGTTCAATTACTATAGTGTCGATTTCAATCGTTTTCACATAAACCTTCTGTAACGTACAATTATGCCAACTAAACATTTGAAACCTGACAATGAACTTACTTCTGAGAAATAAGAAGTTAACAATGGGGAAGATGAAATCGTCACGTTCGTAAGACTGTGAATCCTAGTTTGAATTCTTCCATCCGTGTCAATATTAGAAAAAAAACAATGGAGATATGAAACAAACTTTCTTGTTTCTGTAGAATCTTTAAGGGCATACGATACAGTAACAAGGGATGTAATGACGTTAAAAATCATCAATACATGTACATCTGAAGAACACGAAGAACAAGGCATAATGCTTTTTCTGTACTTTTTAAAAAAGCCATTGTGACTATTCTTAAAAAAATGCATTTTTATGATATCGTCTTCTGTGTATTTTTTTGTTGTTGGAATCAGTGCAATCGGTGTCCAAAACTAATACTAGTAAATGTGTTGCTTTGAATCCCGTTTCATTTTACTGTTTAAAATATGATGTAAAAAGTAAATTAACAAAAAAACTTAAATCCGAGGGAAATTCAAAATGTTAAGTCCCTAACCGAATGGCAAAATCAAAAGCTCAAACACATCAAACGAATGGATAACAACTGTCCTATTTCTAGCCAAACCTCTCACTTGTATGAAAGTTGCATCCATATTGACGACGAGGTCAATATAAGTTTCCCATTAATGCCATGATTGTTATGTAATCGATCTTTCAAGTGGGTAAACTGATAAGTATCTGCAGAGAACGTTTGAAATTTAAGAAACTTGATTCGTTGAACAGCTAGACAGAAGAGTCGGACCTTTATAGTGATCAACTCCTCAACCTTCGTATGAAAATAAGTTCTTAGTTTGTCAAATAAATTTTCTGCAAGAACCTCTGAAGAGGCATTCAATGTCAAAATGAGCATTTGGCGTACTGTAATTGTACAGTTTATATTATGATTATACTTTTGGGAGATGTTTAGTAGATTGTATAACGAAACAAGAATAGAAATTTAAAGAGATTACACAACAATTAGTCAGCCAAAGACGAGATTCCTTCAAATGTTACCTCGAGTGGGCAGTCAGAAGGGTTAACTTGAATTTATTAAAATCCTTACAAACTCGTTTTTCTTCAAGTTTCCATCATCGGAATTCTGAGTTTTACTGTGCTGTGTGTTTGATTATTCATCATTGGCCAGAAGTAAAGGGGATGGTTCAGAACTAGCAAATATTGTAAAGTTTTCTATCCAACATTGTGTTAAAAATTAGAAATTGTAACATGTCTAATATCACTGCACAGATAATTTGTTTTTACTCTATTGTGATTATAGTAAAACTCTAAGAAATGCCTTTCTTCAACACATATGTATTGAAAATAATAACTCTAATAATTTAACTGAAGAAGAAAAAAATCATTATTTACTAAATCCATCAACGCCTCTACAAACAAATAAGTTAGGACTCGCATCCTTCTTGAAAAAGGCCTTAGAACTTAGGGCAGGGGACTCTTAAAACAGCTTGTTTGTTATAAATTTTGAGGCTGTTTATATTGTGTATGTTTGATATGTATATGTATGTTTATTGTGGTAATATATGTTGGTCATCCTACTGTAAAGTTTATACGACAATAAAATATTTGATTTGATTTGATTTGTATTAACACATAATATTTGAAAACCTGTTGGTGGCGCATAAGGGGATATGAGCCCAATTTATCTTTCTTGATATTAAGCAGACATTTTGTTAAATATAAAGTATATTAAAACTGAAATTATGTCAAAGCAATAAAAATAAAGATTTCTAGCCAAAACGGATTGATAAATGGTAAATGAATAATTATTATTATCTAACTATGTCATAGCAATGTACTTACGCATCACTAGCCCAAATAGTCTGATAAGTCGTTGTATAGAATCAAGTGTAATACCACCATTGATATTCCACTATGAGTCTTTGTTAAATTGGCATTTTTGAAACAAATGTACAGTGTTTACCTCTATTTCAACCAACGAAATACTTTGCCTGAATGAAGTTTAATCCTTTCCAGTACTACAGTAAAAATTTCACACTACATTTCATTACATATAAGAAAGTAACCATCACCGGAAGTAAATAACCCATTTTTTACACTGTTTACCTGGTTACTTACTTGGAACTATGTGACCTCAAATTTCCAAAAAAAATTAAAAAAAACATCAAATAAGAAAAGAAAGATGCTTTCAGACACCCAACATACATGTTTATGACTCAGAAAAATTTAATAAGTGCATTGAAATGCAGAGTTAATTTTCTACAACTGTCAAATTCAAGGGATTTTTTTTTAGACCTACTTTCGTAAACAACCGGATGTGGCGTACAATGATTTGGTGGTATTACACTATCAGACGTTTGTTTACTTTCCGTACACTATTCATTAGTGAAATTGGATTGTTAGTTTTTTCAGCTCATTTCAGAGACCAAAATGATAGCTGTGGATAATGCAATTATTTAATTTGCTAGTTATGTAAATCTCTGCAATGTTCGTGCGTGCAAATTACTTCTGACTAGTTGTCAGTGCATTTAATTTAAATAAACCGTACGTTGATTTCAATGTCGCATGTTTCGAAATTGTCCAAGAACTTTATTGTTTTATTAAATCTTTGGAGATGGAGATTCTACTCTATCATAATTAATTTATGTTTGTCAACTCTCCTTTGTCACGTGAATTTTAACAACAAATAGTTAGTAAAAGAAAACATTTCGTTATCAACCGAGTTTTGTGATTGGAATTGTTCATATAACCAGATTTCAAACAGACAGGAAGCTCCACTTGTAGCAATTTTATATCGTCGTGATGTTTGGTGCAGATTTATCAGGTGCAATTGAAGTATAAGTATATAAAATCTAGCCGTCTTTTTGTAATACCAAACAACTGTTTTATATTGCATGTAGTACAGACACTATTACAATGTATTGAACAATTTCTCATATTCAAAGACTTTATAGTTGGCATTTGCTGCTTCTCTGCCAAGCACGCTTTATTAAGAAGGTTGAGCAACGACTCGTTGGCTCATAGTCGAAATAAAGGTCCCGATAAGGTCTCTTTTCGTTTTTGTTGATTGTTTCCTTGTAAACAAGCACGTTAAAATCTGGATCAGCGTGTCGGTCTATAGACTTGCTAAATGTCAATACCTAATTATGGTTTTTTTTAATTTTGCCCCTTTAATAACTTTACTGCTATAACTAGGAGATTACAATTATACTGACATCTGCAGGAGGAAGGCCTTTCTCCAAGGGCAATTAATAGGCTGGCACTTATCAGTAAACATAGAAAGTCTAGTCGTTCTAGTACAAAGCAGGGTTGATATTTAAATCACAATAACATGTTCTCGTCCTGAAAATGCATATAAATGCCACTGGACGTTAAACAGTGTCACCTTAAAGGCAGATTAGCGCCTACATATAATTTAGAAGTTTCAGTAAAGAATAAATTCTATTTTGATTTCTATAAGACAGGAACTTCATATCAGGTTTTCTGTATACAGCTTTGAATAAAAATATGATTGTCAAGCAATTCGTGTTAGTGTTGTTTATTCTTTGGTTTTCTGTGTTGTGTCATGTGTACTATGGTTTGTCTTTTTCAGTTTTAGCCATGGCGTTGTCAGTTTGTTTTAGATTTATGAGTTTGACTGTCCCTTTGGTATCTTTCGTCCCTATTTGATGTTTCACATTATAAGTATCCATATGCATAAAACCTGATATTCGGTACGTAACTTTATCGCAAAGAACACAAACGATAAAAAAAAATGATGACAGGATAATATACTTGAAATGATATTGGACCACAAACAAAGGACTCCAAGTGAAACAACTTTCTTACATTATCTGGTAGTCTCGACTTGGTACATACACAGAATGTGATTGGAATAAAAGTTTTACGTGCGTACAAACATTATAACTTTATAAAGATTACGATATGTGGTATGATTGTTAATGAGACAAATATCTATCAAAGCCCAAGTGACGTTGGTGTAAACAACTACGTTACGTCATGTGACTTTCAACAATTAACAAACTCTTCACGGTACATTAAGCTTTGAAAACAAACGACTTGACTAAAAGTGAGAGAGTTTTAGTGATAATAAAAAAAAACAATGACCTTATATTTAACTATGCTGTAAGAGACACATATGACAGATAACAACCAACAATAACGTCTGAATTCTTGGCTCCAGACTCCTGACGCATACACAATGATATAAAAACAGCTCAATATAAGAACAACTGTAGAAATCTGTTGGCTTGACTCATTTGATTGTCACGACAATACAAAAACAAAAAGGACTTTTGAGTTATCAAAAGCTAGGTTAAAGCCAACTGCAACTTATAAGAAACAAACGCGAAAATTTTATTTTAGTTTTTCTATGCTATCAAATTGAATCTTAATATTTTTTTTCAAATTGATCACTATCAGGTATGGGGAAATCTTATTTTGAAAATTTTTTGTCATCTGCTTGACCGAAATATTCTACTTCATCAAATTGGGGATCAGAATATTTATTTAGGAATAAACCATAACAACCCCCTTGAATTTAAATGGTTGTTCTCTAAAAATCGACACAATGAAGAACAATAAGATTCCATAGCTGTTTATATGTAGAAAACTTGTTTTTGTTATACTTTTTAATTTATCAAAAACAAAATCTGAGTAAGAGCCGATTAGGATATTTTGAAGATCTTATTTCAATTATGAACTTCAAGATAAAGTTTTTTTAAATTACCAACGAGTTTCCGTGATCGTATATTTGCTTTTATATAGATCATATATCGTAAGACTAAGACTAAGATTACCAATACAATAACTAATTACTCACATATTAGCTACAAAATGATACATGTGTAAACATCATTAATGTGATAACGTTTGATAAATATGTCCTATATCATATTTTTAGTTGGCTCGCTCTGCCCGCCCTTTAATATTGTGTATTATAATATCATAACACCACCTTTTTGTTAAAGGTAGATATTGGAGGTGTTTGGTGATCTTCCGAAAGTTATTGAAGTAGAGTAACGGTTGTCAACGGTCTTTACATATTCTTTTTCTAAAGTAAAGTTGGATACAATACTGGTACCTTACAGAGCTCTCGTGCATTGGTGGAAACTAGATAACATGGTTTGTGATTTACAAATTGAAGTAAATAATATCTAAATGAATTTACCATTCGTAGAAAAAAAAAGAGAAACTGAGTTAATTATTGCATGGCGTTTGCTTGAACAGATTGAAATATAAAAAAAAAAATTAAAAAATGGTTCTGCCTTAGAGATCTCTAATGGGATGTAAATATGCAATTTGGGCAAAAACCAGTAGAAAGTGAATATATTTATTTTTCGAATTGCATCTAAATTTTCAGTAATAAAAAGCAAAATAAAAAACATACCTAACTCCGAGACGGACAGTCCCTAATTATAAGGCAAATTACAAATTGAAAACTCAAACACCTAAAACGAATGAATAACAACTGTAAAATCCCTGACTTAGAATAGATAAAACCTAGATGTATAGCTAGCAAAACAACTCACTAGAATGGCAGTTGCTGGAAATTCCATAAAAATCACGTTTTTAAAATTAGTAAAAAAGCAAGTAGTGTGGCTGCAAACTGAGGTTGCATCAATATTTGTGTGAAAACAGCTGGTGAAAGTTTGTAATATGGAGGTTACTTTTAAGTGTAATGTATAGCTTTTAGTAGGATACCACTTTACTTGCAACGAAGGTGTCATCGTTAAATATGAACTGGAGAAACCCTTTAAGCTTTGGCAGTTCGATCTTTTTTTCAAAACCGGCATATAAAATTGACCAAGAAAGGTAAACATATTCTGAACGCCACACCCGTGAAACCTGAAATTGCTCAATATTCGTTAGTTGTCTAAATGTTATGTTATTCCTACCACTGATTCGGTGCCTCTGTTTGTGTACTGTGAGTCTTCAGAGATATCACCGTCAAATAAAGATATTATTTGATTGAAATGTATACTCAATAACGTATGATTGAAAAATTATACTCAACAAAGTATGATTGAAAAATTAAACTCAACAAAGTATGATTGAATAATTATACTCAACAAAATATTAGGTTTTGGATTGTCAAACAATTAGACCCTGATAATCATTGAAGAGACATTAATTGTCGAATAAGCAATTGGTGCAGCTTTTCATTGTTTTCATAATTTTATTGGAAACAGATCTATATTGTGTAACAATTGTCAAATTTTGAAGGTTGTATGGTCTTTTAATGACGTGTGTCGTTGCATTATGGTCTCCTTGGATTATACGAAACATATCTGCATATTTAACAATCTTTTGCATGTTTTTAAGCTTAGTGAGGTATGATCCTTTATAGTATTGTTAAATGGTTTTTAGCCTATTCGTGAAAATAAAAATGTCATCTTGATTAAAAAGCAAACCTTTTTTATTTTTGTGTTATCCTTTATTTAAGAATTAAATGCTCCTGTTTGTAATTTGATTGCAGTTTAAAAGCTTTGAATGAAGCTGAAAATGTGCACATGCTAGATCGCTTTTACAACTCATTTAAATCACAAAAAGAAGCATTCAAATCTTATAATGACATTTTAATGCTATAACCATGAAATTACCAGTTAAATCAAGATTTTCGTTTATTCACCTATGCATTGCCGTAATTTGTCATGGAGAGCACGTGTAGTCGTAAATGTTGCACTTTATTGAGAAATAAAAATATAATTTTAGAACTCCTTGCGATTATTAAACTTGTCTGGTAATCAAAAACTTATATCATTATTATTTATTGTAATTATATGTAAAAAAAATATGCAAGGACGAAGAAAACAGTGAAACTTCCACAGTTGCAATAGAGTAATTATGTACTTTTTTTATACTACGTTATTTCATTTAAGGTGGTACAAAACACTCATGAAAGATAACTTTAAACAAATCAGCTAAAGGTTTTGGCCCATGAACACAGGTTTTTCATAATGCATATCGTTAAGACAAAAAATGAAATTAGAAAAATCCCACCTGCACCTTCTCAATAGTATTTTAAAAGTGAGGTGTACTACTTTTGAGAACAATTATGGAAAACTTCATCCGCTCTAACTAAAACATTTATGTTAAGGGGTCTTGCATTCTATTGACAGCTTCCAAAAAACTACTTGTTTTGAACCATTTTAGCTGGACCAATTCATCACTCTAATATTTTTACATCGTAGTTTCATGAAGAAATTAAATTGGAAACGGTATAAAAATAATAGCAAGTACAATGTAACACACTGTCCACGCAAGGGACTTTATATTACGAAAATAAAGAGGCGATAACTATGTTTCCGGACCGATCAAGTTCTATTGTACAGGAAATATTAAGCTTCTCAATGATCAGATTCTATAGTGATTACCAATCTGCTATATATCCAATGTTTCTTTTCCGATAAAGTGTGTGGTTCCAGTTTTTTCAAAACATTTATATGTTTGTCAAAGGGTTAATACTTTGTAAAATAAATATTAAAATTCAGTCACATTCATTTTAGTCATTGTGTTCGGTAAAATCACAAAGCAACGATGTGTTATGAGTTTTTGCAAAGACAAAGTGTATTATGTCTTTCGATGAATGTATATTTTTAGGAAGTTGATTCTGTCTGTAATGTATATTTTACACAGTTTTGGCTGCTGACTCCAAACAAATGTCACGTTAACCAGTTATGTCTATGTGAGTTGCTTACCTTATTTTGTCATTATAACGAAACCATTTATTAACTTCTTACAAATGGGAGGTCTAGCTAGTTATAAAGCCATGTTAAACCAGCCATATCCTTTAGAAATATGACAGGTTTTTTTTTCATTCATTTGTTGATTGTCGAGCGTTTGATTTTTTTCAAATGTTTCTAGTATTTACTTCCTCATTTTAAAATTTACCTTGAAGTTTCTTTTAAAACTAAACGTTTAGCATGCAGTGAGAGGGTTCTAAATACATTATTTTAAGATTATCTTTATTAAAATTTAATCTATGTATCAAGATGCTTCAACAGGTGGGATAAAAGTTCATACTGGAAAGAAAACGGTTGATTTTATTCAGAGTAAGAAAGGAATTCAAATATGCATATGTATGATATGGGTAGTGTCTTATCACATATCAAGTGATAACTTATCATTACCAAAACGACAAAAAGCTAAATAGAATTGAACTGCGTCAAGTTCCGTGGAAATAAGTCAGGGTATCAATATCAACAATTTTATTGTGTATACAAGAGGGACAGTCAAACTGATAGATTGAAAATAAACTGACAACGCCATGGGTAAAACTCAAAAAGAAAAAAGACAAATAATAGTATAATAGACACAACTTAGAAAAAATAAAAAGACTAGGCAACACAAACTCCACCAAAAATTTGGGGTGATCTCAGATGCTACGGAAGGGTAAGTATGTAATGTTCAATATATGGCACCGTCGTGTTACTTATGTTATTACAAATCCGATAATTAGTCTAAATCGGTAGGTCCCACTCGTGAAAAAGGGAGGGTATTGTAGTAACGACATACGGAACATATTCGATATCATCTGTGAAACGGTTATTCCATAACAGTCAACCAACTCGTGATGGTGTCCGTAAAATTTACGAAGGGGATGATTTCAACTTTACCATTTGGAACTCTTGGTTGAATTACTAATGTCATCCTTGTGAGCAGCAATCCTCTATCGATGAAATTATTCTTCTTCTATTTTTTTTTATTCGAGCGTTACTAATGAGTCTATTTTAGATGAAACGCGCGTCTGGCGCAAATATAAATGTCAATCCTGGTATCTTTGATGATTTTATTGACAACCACGGGGCCTATGCCACTGCTGGTGGAATTTGTATTCCCTGAGGGTATAACACAAGCCCAGTAGTTAGCACTTCTGTGTTGACATGAACTATCATTGATATGGTCATAATTTTAAAATAACTGCTCTTTTTAAATAATAAGGATTGTCTACATGTGGAATAGATTACCTTAACTGTATTTGTCAAAAAGTTATGGAACTTTTTGTCATCAATGCTATTCAACTTTATTTGATCTTTTTAACGGTTTTTTTTTCAAGCGTCACTGATGAATCTTTTGTAGACATACCACGCATCTGGCTAAAATATAAATTTTCAATCCTGGTGTCTATGATGAGTTTATATAGAACTGAATAATCTAAGGAGATGTAATCGAATAAATAAAATATATACAACTCGTCTAAACATCAACCCAACGATATTAGATCTGTAAATTTGCTTTCGCAAATTGTTTGTTCTTCCCTCGCCGGGATTCGAACCCATTCTACTGAGATATCGTGACACAAAATCGCCTGCACTGCAGCCGTTCCGCTAGACCACACGACCACCTGGGTTTCACAATAATAAAGCTCTCGGTGGCCGTGTGTTACCTTTCCTCGTCAGTTTTAATCTAGTGGCGTACTACAGTACATGATATATAAAGCATGGAGATGTTATTGTATGTGTTTGTGTTCGGTTAAATTGTCCCCTTTTAAAATTGTTATACGATGATGACTGATGTACCCATATTTTGACTATTTTATTAGTTGTGACTGTTTATTTAACGCATCATGTAAATATAACGGAATTTGATGAGACTGTTATTAAAGTGAGAGGGTTAGCGCTATAGAACCAGGTTTAATCCACCATTTTCTACATTTGAAAATGCCTGTACAAAGTCAGGAATATAACAGTTCTTGTCTATTCGTTTTTGATGCGCTTTGTTATTTGATTTTGCCATGTATTATGGACTTTCCTAATTGATTTTCCTCTGATTTCAGTATTTTTGTGATTTTACTTTTTACAGATCAGCTGAATTATCTATAGTAAAGGATCCTACAAATTAATGCAAGATACAGTCACAGAAAATAATATATATTTTTATTAAGCCTCCATAATGTAGGTAAATTCGTGCGCTACAGTCGCAGCAATTACAAATTGTTTAGTTATTTGATATTTGATTGTCTCTAATAATCTTAAATACGGATAATAAAGATTTCCATACAGAGGTTATATTTTGTTATAATGTTCAGTTTTCACTGGAACGATGCCCTGTTGAATTTCCTTGTCAGCACATATTTTTTTTTAATTCTCGGAATACAGAAATACAAATACAAAATACAAAACTTCATCATAATCATTTAATTGCATAAGACGTATGCTATCATTATATTACGTTACTTTGATCGGATAACATCAATCTCAAGTCATTTTAAATTAACCCCAGTTCAAAATTAATTGTTATATTCATGATACCACACGTGTCCACAATAAAGTGAATAGGTAAACATAAGAATAACTTCATTGTAATCGTGTTTTTATGAAAATAGAGAAAAAATGTAATTGTAAGTATTGAATGCGTCTTTAAGTAATTTCAAAGGGTTGTAAACCGTGCGCACAATTTCAGAATGAGGCACTTCTGCCCTTCATACAAAATTAACTTCGGTTAACGCTTTTACAGCCCACTGAATTTACAAAAAGAAGCATTCAATTCTGAAATGGTTTGAATGGTTTTACACTAGTAATTTTTGGGGCCCTTTATAGCTTGCTGTTCGGTGTAAGTCTAACTCCGTATTGAAAACCGTACGTTGACCTATAATGGTTTACTTTGTATACTTTGTGACTGGAATAGAGAGTTGTCTCATTGACAATCATACCACATCTAAAATCTATTAAATAAAAAAACAAACTCGTCAACGAAATGAATTTGAATTGCGAATATTATTTCTGAGTTATCGCTCTTTGTGTATATGTCAAATACAGTATTAGAGGAAACATGAATGCATTTGATTGATTTCGTGTATTAGGGTATACGAGTATTCATATATGCATGTTCTACAATTGACTTATTCATTTAATGGAGTCATGTCAGGTTTAATTTGATTTATGCCGTAAAATAGTAAATATCTCGCGGTATAGCTCTGATTCTTTTTTCCTTTTTATGCCTTACTTTTGGTCCGTGTTTGGTTTCATTGTGTCTTCAACATTTGTTATAGTTTTTATTTTAACTTTCAAATATGTTGGTCTCTAGCATCACTGAAGAGACACGTATTAAATAAACTCATCATAGATACCAGAACTAAATTTTGTATAAACGCCGGACGCGAGTTTCGTCTACAAAAGACTCATCAGTGACGCTCGAATCCAAAAAAGTTAAAAAGGCCAAATAAAGTACGAAGTGGAAGAGCATTGATGACCAAAATTCCTAAAAGTTTTGCCAAATCAAGCTAAGGTAATATATGCCCGAGATAGAAAAGCCTTAGTATTTCAAAATTCGAAATTTTGTAAACATATAATTTATGAATATAACCATATCAATAATAATTCATGTCAGCACAAAAAGTGCTGACTACTGTGCTTGTGATACCCTCGGGGAAATAAATCTCCACCAGCAGTGACATTGACCCAGTGGTAGTAGATAAACTCAGAGTGTGTATCTGGTCAATAAAATTGATATTGTTAATGTTAATCTATACCCTACCAGTCATCCGGGAAAACAATCACAACAATACTACACTAAACATTTATATATTGGATAATGCCATTTATTTTTACATATGGATATTCTCGTTCAAAAAATATATCAATATTATCCCATTTTTGAAATTAACTTAGTTTGATATTTTAGGACATGCATGTGACTTAAATGTGTCAATTAAACCTGAAGATGATTCATTGATTTCCCCAAAGGAAAATTGTACCCTCAAAAATTTTCTTGCAATACTGTTGCCTTTATTCGTTACCTTTTCCTCAGAGAAAATTGCTACATACTTTCCTTCAAGGAAATCTAGATCATTTAAAAATACACTTTAAAATTGCTCACACTAAATCGTAACTGCAAAATTATAAGCAACAATAGTTTACCTGATGTTCAAAACTCGTAAACTCATTTTAAAGTTTATACTGTTACAATACAACTACCAACGGTTATCAATGCTGCAGATACAATATGTTATAGTTGGTCCTCCTCACCATTGCTATTGCAATATAATAAAAATTTAAATCGTGTACAGTAAATTTATATCTCTGCTTCTTATGGCATTTGCAGTACCGATAAACGATATTGATGTGTAAATCATATCAATTCAATTTCTTTTTCTGGTCTAAAATTTTGGAAAACCAAATGATTTTGAAAAATCAAGTTTCAGAATATATCAAAAAAACATCACTCAAAGCATGTACTACGATATAAACGTTAGATTTAAAATTATTATGATGCATGTGACACAATTTTAAAACTCAAAAGATAGGGGTGCATGGTATTCTTCTTATTTTTCACAGTAAATTAAAACTCAACTATATGTACCTAAAAATTTCAATGCAAGTTGAAAGCGAATCTCCTATATAGAGTAAAACTTCATGGTTAATTTCCTTAATTTATATTTTCATCAAAAAGAGGTCAGAGTTTAAGAAAATAATATAATTTTATTCCCGCTGTTTTTTAAACAGAAAAGTCTAGCAAAAATCTTTAAATCCCTATTTCATGTTGTTATATTTTTCTAAATACATTGTAAAGAACAGATTATAACTATCAATTATGAAATAATTACGCGTCTTTAAACACGGAGGTGGATGAGTGTAATATGTACAGATTGACTAGTGTCCACATATTTTTCGAATAAATACTTCAATCGGAAAAGTAAAAACAAATCTTGACAATATGCATGCCACTTGCCAAACTTTAGCCTTCCTGTGCTATATTTTTCTCCATAATTGATACCACTTATTTCATTGTTTTTCCCTCTCTCAATAAAACCCATGTTCAAATTGGAAATGCATTTGACAGATACAGAATGTATAAATACGCAGCCATGTCGAGTTGTGTTATTATTTTTTGGGGGGAAGGTAGAGGCAGTTTGTAGGGAAAATCATATGCTCTATGCACACTATGCATGTTATAGAAGCCATGTTACAACTCTTTGGTGAATGTATTTGGTTTGGTATATTTTTATCATGTCTATCTATAGCTACCATCCCCTTATTTTCTTGTAGCAGTCGAAATCCAGCCTAGTATTACCTTGTTTATTTCAAGATTTCATTATAAAATTTGTTTGTTAACACTGGATAATAGTATTGATTGATTGATTGTTGGTTGCCAGTGATGGTTAATAGTATTTTTCTTAGAGATCTTGTTTGTATTTACCTTTATTCATACGGACTTCAAACTCGTATCTGATCCTGAAATGTTTCGCTCGTTAACTTTTTTATATTAATAATAAAAATAAACTCACCCAATACTCGTTCATTATCATATTGAAATAATACAACACTGTGACGTGTTGAAAGCAGGCGATAAGCAATTCTAACTCGTTATGAAACCTTTTATTAATAGGACAAATTTTAGAAATCAAATTATTATTCAAATTGCAATGTGTCTTAAAAATACACTTATTTAATTATTTCATCTTTTTTAGTGATACGATCCCTGGGCAAATGTTCATTAACTACTACTAATATAGAAGAAACAAAAAGTGGAAAAAATGATGAATTTCTTGTAGTCTAGTTTTAATCGATTTACAAGGTGGATTTGAACATCGGTTAACCACTGCCACCTTAATTTGGTTCAGAAATGTCTTGGTGTTTTTGTTTTCCTTCTAAACTCTGTGTCTTTCTCGCATTAACGCTGAATAAAGACCTTCGCCGTGAGTGATCAGATGGATATGAGTGAAAAAGACACGATTACTCATCTGAATGACATCCATAGACAGCTTTAGCTGTATTAAACTAATATAACTGAGAGTAAACATATTCAATATCTTGCAATTGAATTTTAGTTTGGGTTAACAATCCTTTCGTTTGATGTGTTTTATCTTTTGATTTTGCCATTTGATTAAGGACTTTCCATTCAAAATTTTTCTTAAAGTTCAGTATTTTTGTTATTTTACTTTTTTCTTTTTTAGAATATTTTCCCAAATTTATCATTTTGCAATTTCAGACATTTAATATACTAGTATTACACAATTTTGGAAATACGTTTAATGTTTATATAGCTTTAAAGTACACATATACACCTAGGATAAGGTGAATTAAAGTAAAGACCGAATGGCTTCTATGAATGGTATCTTTCACATCAACGAAAATTAAATTGTGCTCTTCGAGTTTCTGTGTTACATTTTGATGTTGTGTCGTTGTTCTCTTATATTTAATGCGTTTCCTTCAGTTTTAGTTTGTAACCCGGATTTGGTTTTTTTTCTTTCGATTAATGAGTTTTGAACAGCGGTATACTACTGTTGCCTTTATCTGAGAACATTGTCAGATATTAACAAGCTTCAAGCATACATAAAGATAGTCAAAAACTGCCATCATTATTATTCATCCAAAAATGGATAAAAGGACATTCTTAACCAAAACCAACATTTTAATTATAAGTAACGCTGTAAGATACAAGATAAGATACAAGTTGTTTTGTTTTGGTTAAAGATGTCTTTCAATTAAAAAAAATACCCCAAAAAATGAAAATGTTAATAAGTGGATTTTTTTTCAACTTTGGCGTCAGCAGCACCGCAAAAATCAGATTCCATTTGATGACATAACTTTCAAGCTTATCATTTATTTTATATCTCTTATATTTTATTCTTAAAAATACTAGTGTCAGTAGTGAGTTTTAAAATCGTTGTCCCTAAGACTTAGACACATAATATGATAGTTGGTTTGTATGTGCTTCGTACCGATTTTTTAGCTAATCCATTTGCAACTGAGTACACCATTTGTTCTTATGTTGTGCTGTAACACCACAGTCCAAGGTGAAGGGGTAACGTACAATGTAGTTGTTTTATTGACAATCATACCGCATTTTCCTAGTTTTGCACAGAGAAAATTGGCGTTACGAATATTACAAATAAACAACTTAATCTTGTTCGATTCAATCACATGCCAACATTAATCAAAATAGCAATTATGAAGGGGTCATGACCTTCAAACGAAAGAAGCTGAGAATCAAATGTTTTTTTTACAATTTATCTTAAATTAAAGCTACTAAATTGGTAAACAAAATATTTCTGTAAAGTTATGGTTCATAGCACACTTATAAATATGCTTTTACGGTTTTTGCTCCTGTTGTAAGTCATGTTTGGCTTTTTTATTTGGATATATACTTTTTAACATGAACCGTACCTGATGAACCCGGGTAATGTTATATTCATAACACTTTTTTTCTGTTATGGTGCAACACTTCTTCAAAGAAATTATCATGCGCCTCATGATGAGGACCTTGGAACTTAATTGCCTTAACCTTACTTCATCAACAATGCGTGTCATGTTTAAAGACGATAATGTTTTTTTTAATATTGTTAATTCGAAGAAAACGTAATTGGCTGGTTATTTGGGGTCTTATGAAATTTTGTATACATCTGAATACTAAAAATAAATATGTATGATTCAAGATATACAACTAACGTATAATTTTAGGAAGTAAAATATATAATTCAATATGTATAAATAAAACGACAGAACAAATAAGCATATTAAAGTCAATGCATTAACACAAATGAAAGGATTAAATCATCTTTTTTTCAGCATGGAAACCTTTTTGTATAGTTCAGAATTACAAGTATAACGGTATTTTTTTCAAACTTAAAGTCAAAGAGGTGCTTTGTCTATTGTGTTCAACAAAGAAAAGATTTGCGTCAAATCTGAATTTCAAATTGACAAAAAAAAAATCAAACTTGAAAATGTTCCGTTAAGATTTTAAGAAAACTCGGTATGTATGTATTTGTGGAGGATCATACAATAATATCATTTTGAAATATAAATTAAATAATGAATTGATTCCTAATATTATTTCTACATATCTAACATGATCTGTTTCCTTCTTTGTAATATTGTAACAACGAAGGACATTTAATAATTACTTTAGATAGACAATAGTCTAGGAGGCGAACACAAATATTCGTTCACTATTTTTTCTAGGCCAGGTTCTTCGTTATTTGGTACTGGAGTCTATTCAGTTAAATGTTTATGATATGAATCTAAAGCATATAGAATTTATTTCATAATTCTTCTTTTTTTTCATTCTGTTCCCACCTTGCATTGTTGAAAATCTATTGAAAATTCTCCCAATATAAAGCTTGTCTTTTCGTAGTATTCATTTTAAGACTACTGTTGGTCGACTGTTGATCCCTAAGGATTCGTCCAACAATAATCAAATAGTTCACCATACTCAGATTAGATACTACCTTCCCTTTCAAAAATGTGAACTACCGAATTAGACTATTTACCGAATTTGTTATAACATTAACAACACGACGGGTTCCATATGTGGAGCAGGAAATGCTTACCCTTCCGGAGGACCTGGGATCATCCCATGTTTTTGGTGGAGTTCATGTTGCTTATGCGTTAGTTTTATATATTGTGTCATGTGTACTATTGTCTGTCTGTTTGTCTTTTTCATTTTTAGCCATGGCGTTGTCAGTTTATTTTTCGATTTCTGAGTTTGACAGTCTCTCTGGCATCTTTCGTCCCTCTTTTATAGTGTTTTGGGACCGCAGATAATGACGAGGAACTCTGTTATCGTCTTTTAATTTTCACAAATATAGTCCCTGGTATGGACAGTGTACAACTTTTTTTCTCATACACCTTCCCAATTTATTTCCTCATGTCTAATGTGTTAAATAGAAAGTAGGGTTATAAAACTTCACTATAAGAAAATGTAGGTCCTGAACTTATATTCCGTATCAACTTCACAAATAAAACTGTTACAACATGATGGTTTTGAAGTATAGATTCAATGTACTGACGTTTTTTATGATCTAACGTTCTTATAACTGTACTAAAAATTATTAATCTTTACTGTTTATATAAAAAGAAGATGTGATATGTTTGTCAATTTTTTTGTAATCTCCTTTTAGTGTGGCTCGGTACTTATACATTCCGCTATTGTGTTATCATGCAATGTTTACTCTTTTTATATTCTTGTCCTTCGTTTTTCTCTTATGTGTTTTGTCAATATATGTGCCATTTTTTTTCTTTGACGGCATATTTATTTGTTTTATAGTGATTAAGATAATAACAAAATAATGACTGCTACATCCCTATTTATGACAATTTAATTAAAAACCTATCATGTCTGTTTGTTTTGTCATCAATATAATGAAATTTTATGCGACTGTCATACAAATAAGTGGTTCGGCTAGCTTTAAAACAAAGTTTAATATACCACTTTCTACAAAATGAAATGCTTTGCCAAGTCAAGAATATGATAGTTGTATTCTATTCGTTTTTTGTATTTCAGCTTTCGATTTTGCCACTGTTTTGAATTTTCTTGGAATTCGGCATTGTTGTTAGTTTACTCCACAGTAACGTAAAAGTGTACTCTAGTGTTCGGTATTTTCTAGTTATTTTACTTTTTTTATGTTAAGAAGCGATTTATTGATTTGTTCAAGTTTAAAAAGATGAAAGATTAGTACGTCTGAAGCCTGCTAACTAACTTTATGAACCCCTTAACATGCAATCGTTCATATTTGTTAGTTACATCTGCATAAAGTTTCTATGAATATGATATTATTTGTCCCAGAATTAGTTCACGCTAGTGTCAAACTTTATTATTGAGAAAGAAGGCTGAGATTTGTTTTATAATTTAAATGTATGGTATAAACGAAATGCATTATGCAATAACTGTTTTTTGCCAACAGCGTGTTCTTAAAAGACAAGGAAAAATTGTGAAAAATTAAGTCATACATGTACTTTATCAATCTTCAGCATGGAGATGAAAGAATATTATTTACCACTTACGTTTCTTGATTACATTCAGTAAAAAGGTTTCTTTCCTGTGAAGTTTTATATTTAACCAATAACAGCAAACAGTAGAATTAAAAACATCTTAAGTTTGTGTTAATTGCTCGATACATTGTAACGACCTTATAGACTACAAAAAAATAATTAAAGAAATGCAGAATTTGCTTTTCTTTGAATGTTTTGACAATCATAATTTCCATATTATAAAGGTTTAATTTGGTGTTTAAATAAAGCGAGTTAGAGTTAATAAACTATAACAGAACATGTCAAATGAACACAATCGACCCAACTGTAAAAAGCTATGAATACGATTCGTTCTGCTCACCTGGTTAATAAAGCACCTGCAGATTATTTATTAAATTGATACATTGGTGTTTAGGGTTTTGATCTTTCTGAAAACATAAAAATATTTCTTCTTTTTGTTTCTTGTAACGTTTTGTATACACGGGTGTTTATGGTTTTGATCTCTCTGAAAGCATAAAAATATTTCTTCTTTTATTTGATTTTCTTTTTACGTTTTGTATACATTGGTGATTTTGATGTTGATCTTTCTGAAAAATATAAAATATTTTTTCTTTTTGTTTTCTTATGACGTTTTGTATACATTGGGGGTTTAGTTTGGGTTTTTTTGTTTTTTTAAACATAAAACATAAAAATACTTCTTTTTGTTTTCTTTAAACGTTTTTTTATGCATGTGTTTAGGGTTTTGATCTTTCCGAAAATATGAAAACATGAAAATACTTCTTCTTTATTTTCTTGTATCGATATGTATACTCGTATATTGTACATCATAGACATTTATCTTAATATGTTAATGTAGTATAACTGTAAAACATTATAATATTTCTTTTTATTTGTTTTCTTATATCGTTTTGTATATATTGTACATCATAGACATACTTATTCAAATATATTAATATAGTATGAATGTAATGCATATTGTTCATCATTAGTATTATCGAAATAAATATATTAATTTAAGTAATTGAGTTGGTTTCACACAAATGGAATATTTTACAAATTTTATCTATAATAACACTTATAAAGTTTTTTGTTTTTATGAATGAAATATTTGCCATTGGGCGTCAAGTAAAATAAGATAGAATAGAATCAATTAGTTAACCTTTCTCTTAACGATAGAAATGTCATATTTAATATGTAGTATAAATAATTATGACGTCTGGCAAGGCTATTTTATTAATATTTTTTTGGACGCTTTAGCAGAAAAAGTAGAAAAGAAAAAAAATAGCCTTGCCAGACGTCATAATTATTTGGACTAATTTTATATGTAGCTTTTCTTTTAACACATTTGCAGACGACAAATTAATGGTAGATTGTAATGATGATACTGCTTCATCTTACGTAATACCATATTTACCTCTTAAAACATGCTAACATAACACGCAGAAGTCTGTAAATGCAACAAGTTCTGTTTTGTCTTTCAAATGTCAAACATCTATTTGATTAGCAAATAATGGGTAAGTCATGAATAAGATAGTACTGTTGTTTTCCATTGGTTTGAGCTTTTGATTTTGCCATTTTAAAAAGGACTTCCTATTTGAATTTTCCTTGGAGGTCGGTATTTATGTTATTTTACTCCACAGTAACTTAAAATACGTACTCGTGTATTTTTGTTCAATATATATATTATATATCCCCCGTTTGATATTATATTCCAAAACTCTATATACATATTTACGTGATAAAAAGTTCCTGTTTCAAGCTAGGTATTAAACCAATCAAGTATAGAAAAGTTTCATAGGAGTAAAAATGCAGCTACTGGAAACGGAACAAGAGCTGCTGACCATTGCAGGGTATCAAAATAATCCTTCTGTTTTGAGAAAAATTTGTAAAAGAAAAATCATTATAAGTCAAAGTACGGTCTTCAACACGAAGCCTTGGCTCACACCGAACAGTTAGCTATGAAGGACCTTATAATGATTAGTGTTAAATCATTCAATCGGGAAAGCCAACGGTCTAATCTATATAAAAAAACCGAGAAGTCTTCTTTTTCGCCAGCGTCCTTCCTTCAGTCACCTTATGATTGCTCTTTTGTATCTTTTTTAAGATAAATCATAAATGGAAATCAACAATTTTCCTTTACATCTTCAAACTTTCGATCTTATGGACTTAATGTGTTTCTTCAGGCATTATGATAACATATTTTTTATCCGTTAAGAAGGTCAGTTACTTAACGCGTGGCTTATTTACCTGTTAAAAAGTAGGCAGACTTATTCAATGAACTTTACTTTTAATCTCGCTGATCTTGTTTGTGGAGGCTAAATAATTTAATATTTGGGAAAGTTGATACTCGTTAATAAAAATGTTTTTCCTTTGTTCTACTATGACTATTTATACGATAAATTGGAATATGTAATCTTTATTTCTCCTGTATACATTGAATCTTGAAGTTCTCTTATAATCTTTAACTTTTATCATTTTTATGTTTAAATAAATCATTGTCATAGTGGAAAACCCAACTTTATATACTTACTAGTCTTTCTGTTGGATTGATTTGGTTCATGTTGTACATTGAACATGTTGAGTCAATGAGGTTAATATAAAACTTTGGGTTTGAATTTTTTTTTATCAAGTATCAATTCCTTTTCGGACAAGTAAGTTTTGATATGTACTTGTCCTATTGGTCAAGTTAGTAAACAAAAATGGAGAAACCTGCTCGACATTGACATATTCCCCATTTCCATTCTCAATTTTATTAATGAAATTGATTTTACTCTAAAAATTGCTTTGTGGTATAAATACTTCCTAGGACAATTTCATCATGTTTCTTTTTAATTTTACTGTTCAATTGCCATCAAAGCCGCATGTGTCAATAGTAGTGTGCCTGCCTCGGGTATGGAAGATTCAATCCTCGGCTTGGACGTTACAATTTCCTAATATACTAAGCCACAGCTTCTGTACTTAGTATGCAAATGTTTAGAAGTAAGAACTAGACTAGTTCGTTCAGAATCAGGATAACTTATAACAAGAGAGACATGTCTTTTTTTGGACTTATGCATTTGAAAACGTATAATTAAACAAAGTGCGGTACATAGCACGCTTTCGATCTAAATATGCATGTAAATAATAGCCGGTACATGGCGTTTAACTGTCCCCTAAAATACGGTCAGCTAATTATAAGATGCACTGAGAATTAAGGTGAAATTGAGTACTTTCTTACATCGTTTTTACTTAATACAAATACGGAGAAAAACATTTACAGTACAGTTAGTGCACGTAGATGAACATATATTGTATTGTCGTAAAGATTAACGGAAATGAGTCGCCGCATTGCACATAAGAAAATGAAAGAGCATCAATGATCAAGGTGTTATGCTTCCGTAACTCTTTTCTATTGTTGTATAAGTTTACATTATGATACCTTTATAGTAAAACAAAATTATGAACGAAATAAACAAGTTGAATTCCTTTCGTGCTATTTTAGAATACATCAGCGGTAAGGGAATACATCGGTGGAAAGTGAATACTTCAGCGGTAAGCAGATATATAGGTGTTCAGTTTTAGATATTTTTTTTGGGACCTGTCAGTGATCTGCCGTTGCGTGATAATTCATTTTGTATCGTTCTATAGTATATTCAAATGATATGCTACAAGGAAGATATATATAGCATTACTTCTATGCAATGATTTGTTAGAATATCTTTTTCTGCGATTTATATTGTATTACTTATAATGTTTCATTTGAGTTGCATGCAGTAAGCAATGAATTCATAAAAAGTTGTAATTGGTGTATCTATAACTTATCTGTTTTCAGGATAAAATGTAAAAGGGAATTAAACATATACTACTGAAGTTTTACAAGTAACAGTATTTTTATTCTTAAATTTTAAAGTCGAAACACAATACGAACAAGTCATGGATATATTTTATGATCATTATTATCAATTCTAAAAGATCGAAATTTATCTATTATTGACTAAAGATAGCGGTATTTGCGATGAATATTCTGCGCTTTACATTTGACAATTGAAAGATGTAATAGTATTTTAGATTTTATTTGCTATGATGTGTATAATAATGAGAGTAAGACCTTTTTCAAAATGCATTTTTCTGAAATTTCACGAGTAACGATGTGTCAGAGCAAATGCAATGACAACCACACTTTGGATTTCGTAGGACTTTTGCAGTCTTCCTGTAGTGTCATACCCAGTAATGAATTTATATTTCATACTGAGGCTTAGTTGTTTTACTATCTGCATGCGCGTGTAAAATATGCGTGCGCATGTAAAAACAAATTGTTTCAATCTCTTCAATGGTGGTCATTATGATAAAAAGATATTACATACCACGTCTCATGTTACATTTTTTAGCGTTTGTCTTCTTATGGCTGTTTGAATAAAAAGCATTAAACAACACTGACAGCTGAATATTTATTTATCAACAATATGACTTGAGGTTATTAAACAAATTTAAAAACAACCAACACTCCTCGAAAAGGTAAGGTTCATTTTTGGGGGGAAATTTAATTACTCTAAAATATTGCACCAATTGTTAGCTTGAGTTTCTCTTTGTACCTGCTCTAACTTGACTACGTTTCAGAAAGTTCGAACACAGGGTAGGTAACCTGTCGGATTATACACTCCAAAGTGAAAATTTATGGAAATATAGTCTTTTTTTGTCACTGTTTTATTTTTCTTCATTCTTATGACTTATAAAAACTGTGTTGACATACACACACGCTGTTCCCTTTCTAACTCATTAATCGAAAAAAATACTGACAACGCCATGGCTAAAAAATGACCAAATTTAGAATATAAAACTACTCAAAACTATATATCATAAACTTAAGACTGAGGAACGCCGGCAATCTCAGATGCAGCTATAGGGTAAGCAGATCCTGCTCCACACGTGGATTTTCTGAATGATTGTGTTTGATAATTAAAGCTCTTATTTTAAAATGAGAAGATGTGGTATGATTGCAAATGAGAAAGCTATCTATCAAAGTTTAAATGAAGTGGACGTTAGCAATTATAGACAACCGTACGGCCTTTAACAACGAGAAAATCCTATCCCGTATAGACGGCTTTAAATGTATAAAAAAAAAAACTACTATTTCTTGAATATGAGTATAACTTGTACATGTACAACATTCCGGTATTCTTTTCTCTAGGTTCATTGTAAATCTAGAACATGAAAAATAATCTGTTCTTTACATTCATAAACTCATTGCATTTTGCTGCTTGTTCATTTAAATCATGTTGTGGCATAAGATTTTTTTTTTAAACAAAGTGATTTCAAACTTTATTCTAATAATGTATCCAAATTGGGATTATGTCAAAGTTATTTATTCGAATGAACATCTTCAATTGTGCATTTTTACTAAATTACAAGCCTTGCCAAGCTTACTGTCATAATGGTAAAATTTGTCATGTGTCATTTTACAATTTATTGCCAGATTATTTATTTCTTCCTTTAGTAAATGTATACAGTTGTAAAGACATGTGCCCTGAAACGAATAACTGTAATATTTAAAACAAACATTAAATAAAAACTCAAAAACGTTTAAAATTATGATTAATTCCCAAATTAGATGTCACCTATATATAGATTGCCAGTAGCTGTGTGGGACCTTAGATGGATATTAATCTCGTTGACATCGCTATTTTTATACAGTTAGATATTCAAATGTATGTCTTAAAACAGTATTACAGACGATGAAGTCGGTTACAAAGTACAAAGAATGCACTTGCCATGAGCTGCTTAATACCAAGTATATAAGAGGTTCATAAGTCTCTACAAGGCTTCCTGCTGAAAAACTGCATGCTTATAATTTTGCTAAGAATTTTGAAATCACTATCTAATTAAAATTTTAAAACCCTTTAAAATTTGAATTGATATGGATTTGATACCTTCAATGATACTTAGTGCAGTTGATTTAAAAGTTAAATTCATAAAGTAACAAATTCAAATTGTACAATCAGACCGTTTAAAATCTGGAAAATCTGAATATTAAATACATTAAATAAAACATGTCTAATACCTTTTTAATCTTGTCTCACTATTCAAAAGCACGTGTGAATCCCTGTGGACGACCATGTTATAGTTGTACATGTATATGCTATTTTATAGGAAACAAGATTTTAAAAATAAATTAAGACGTCAGTATCTTACCGGTTTTCAAATCCGGTTAATCGATTAGGAATATACAAATTAGGGTAACAGACAAAAAAAAACAGGGTTCGCATGAACTCCAAAAGGTACGAGACCGTTTGTGTCGACAGTGCGTGTAATCGTCTTCTGCTATGCCTGCATCACCCGCCAATTTAACTTACACTCAGTAAAAATGTCACAATCGGGAACAGGACACTATCATCAGGGGGCTTTACTATTACAAGTATCTAAAAAAACTAAGTCGGAAAAAAATGGTGCTAGCGAATTGAGACACTGCTACATTGTATCTGATCGACATACAAGAGTACCAAGAAGAACTTAAAAAACTTCCTATCTAGTTTTTCTTAAACTTACAGACCAACTTAGTCATATCGACGTCGGTATGAATGTAGGGTTGGGGTTTATTGTCACATTTTTTACTGCTCAGCAAGTATTAGTTATGAAAAATCACATCATGGTGCTACACATCTAAAACCAGTGATTGAAAGTCATTTTATGGTCACTCCCCTCATGTGATGTTGATCGCGAAGCTCGTGATAAAAGGCTCTCTTTCAAGTCTTCTAATATGGCTGCTGATTTCGAACCAATCATCAGCGGCGGAATGTTCTTTAAATTTTTTACTAACATATTGAGTGCTCTTTTTTAACACAGCAAAAGTGATTCAAAAAGTCCTTTTCGCAAAACCGGTTGACTTCATTTTTTATATAAATAAGGCCGTTAGTTTTCTCGTTTGAATTGTTTTACATTGTCATATCGGGGCCTTTCATAGCTGACCTTGCGGTATGTGCTTTGGTCATTGTTGAAGGCCGTACGGTGACCTATAACTGTTAATGTATGTGTGATTTTGGTCTCTCATGGACAGTTGTCTCATTGGCAATCATATCACATCTTCTTTTTTTATATTCAGTTGGACGTAGCTATCCTTCTTATATCCCATTTTACCGTATTGCTCCTTGCGAAGATAAGTACTTATACATCCTTGGTTTACAATTTTGGTGATTGTGAGTTTCTGATCAAAGTAAACCAGAAAGGCTCTTTAGACGCGCCATTTTTGTAAGTGTAAACTTTACTTGTTTACATATATTTACTCGTATATTTGAGAAAGAAAAACATACATTGAAAATAGTTTTTTTTTCTATTTTAGTACAGTCAGATTAATTATTAGAAGGAATGACTAGCAAAAACTTTTATTTTACTTCATTCACTTATCAAGCAAATGCTCGTCGTACGTATGTATATATCATTTTATTCGTCTCTTGTGTGGTATATGGTTAGATTTCCAACTGAGTAACTTAGTATAAAAAGACGAGACTCTGTTTACAGAAGCTCTATTTTTTATTTTACAATTCAATGTTGAAAAAGATCATTAGCTGACATAAACGTGTCATTTTACACACTGAGGGCATAATAGATGTCAATTTGTCATGTACACAATTTCCCTATTGGCTGCTTAATGTGGGACATCGTTTTGGCACGTGCCGGTTTAGTCGGCTGGTGATACTTCATTCATATGGTGATCAAGGATTTACCTTTAGAAATTTGATAATTAACTTTGACATATAAATATTTGAAAAATACTTTTAAATATGGCATGCTTAACTCCTGTATGCGGTATCAAGATTTTATCAAAAGTTACGATTAGAGGGTTGCAGATACACGAGGGTCCGATTAGGTTCCTACGTTTCTGCATTCTTTAATTTTAGAACCATTTCTCTTTTTTTTATTTGTTTGTAAATCGTTTTCTATTCTTTATATTTTAGGACCCCATAATTCTCCTTTTTTATTAATTTTTGCCTTATTTTTCTATATTCTTTATACTTTTAATCCTATATTCTGCACTTATTGACCGTTATTCTCTATTCTTTAAAATCCCAACTAGACCCTCATACATGTACCATTCACTTAATGATATAGTCGGTATCATCATCTTATTTGGAAATATAATGTTTAACTGAACTCGAAAATTAATATAAAACGGTCTTTGCGACCAAATCTTAATTGTTTTGTCGTCAATAGAACTAATAAAAAACACTTAAACATACTTGAACTCGACAGATTAAGGGGTAACGGCGTGATAGTATCATAAGTTCAGTAAAAAAATATCTTCCTTCCAGTGAAATGAAGATTTTAGATACCTGATTATTAGCAACTTACAAATATGGCGTTATGGTATCTAGTTTTGAAATAAGTCAGATGATCCGGGCTTTGAGAACAACACAAAGGGTAAAATACAGAGTAAATCCAAAGGGGCAAAAATGTTCTACCTAGTTTACAAAACTGTTTTTAAGATAAAAACAAATTATAAATGGTAAATACGTAAGATAAGTCAACATGGACATTATTGTCATTTAACTCCTTACATAAGTTACTGCCATTTTTAAGATTCTTTTTTATTGCAGAAACGAAAGAAGACAGACACAAACTGTTAAGAGCAAACATGTTCAGCAGGAAAAGAATTAAAATTTGATTTACATTACCAAAATCATCAACCGAATCCTCATATGATTTATTGACCCTTATCAAGGTTTCTGATGTAGGTAAATTCAGTAAATAGCTTCGGACGCATTAAATTAGTCAATGTGTTTTAATGGCGAGGTTTTTTTTTTTGTATTTAATATTCAAACCTGACAAATGAACACTGAACACATCTATCATGTAGAAATTCTCAATAAGCATTGGTGACACGAAAATATTTGTTTCTAAATAGGTATTGGTGACCTTGCAATATTTGTAGATGTACACTTATTGTTGTCTCGTAATCATCGTCGACCTTTAATGTATGTATTAATATTTCTACGTATTTGTCCCTTCTTTCAAATATTTAGGGTTGAGCGTTAATTCCAGATGAAAGTATATCCAAAGGAGCGCTTCGGACGCACGAAATTAATCAAATGTTATTTCCATTTATCACATATCGCCTTTATCCACACCATTATCATGGTGATACATTTACATTCATTTTATTTAAAAAAAAAAAAAAAAAGTACAAATACAAAAAGTTATCACAAATAATATTTTGGGTATAACCAAAGAAAATTCCTTTGAATTATTTTTTAACTCATCTTCAGTATTTCATTGAAAAGTTTATGATACTAAAAAGTCTTCTATGGTATGGGTTGATACCTGTGAATCGTTATATCGTCTATAATATCACCAGGCCAGTACCTAACGGGTTAATACCACTTGTTCGATCCTCTTGTCTTGGACTGTCAGATTTCCTATAGTATCACCATCCCATTACCTTCCATATTACTACGATTAGTTCGATACCTATGATCGTGGACTGTTTATACTCCTTAAGTATCACCAGTCAAGACGCTTCTGCATTAAAACCACTGATTTTATACCCCAGGTCCTGAACTGTTACGAATAGTTTCAGCAGTCCAGAACCTTTGCTCATTTCTACCGTTGTTTCGATATCTACATGTATGATCGTGGACTGTTAATGCTCCTGTATTATCACCAGTCAAGACGATTCCGCTTTAATACCACTGATGTTATACCTTGAGTCCTGAATTGTTACCTATAGTTGCAGCAGTCCAGAACATCTGCTCATTTCTCCCGTTGTTTCGATATCTATGATTGTGGACTGTTAATACTCCTATAGTATCACCAGTTAAGACGATTCCACATTAATACCTCTGATATTATACCTCAGATCATGAACCGTTAAGTTTCTTATAGTTTCAGCAATCCCGAGCCTTACTCATTTCTTCCGTTGTTTCGATATCTATGAGTGTGGACTGTTAATGCTCCTATAGTATCACCAGTCAAGACGATTCCGCATCAATACCACTGATTTTATACCTCAGGTCATGCACTGTTAAGTGTACTATAGTTTCAGCAGTCCAGAACCTTTGCTCATTTCTACCATTGTTTCGATATCTATGATCGTGGACTGCTAAGTCTCCTATAGCATCACATATCAAAAAGCGTCCGTAGTACAACCATCGCCTCGATTTGTTTGGTCGTGGACTGGTAAGTCTCTTATGGTATCATCGGACAAGAGGCTTCTGCATATCTTACATTTTGTTACAAAAATGCAATACCTCTGATCGTGGACTGTAAATGATACCTACAGTAACATCAGTCCAGAAAGCTTCTGCATTACTATCATCGATACATCTGGTCGTGGACCATTATCTGTTCTATAGTATCGACGAAGTATCAAGAAGCTTTTGTTTTACTACCATTGCTTCGATTTCTTTGGTCGTGGACTATTAAGTCACCTATGCTATAGTATCACCAGTCCCGAAACTGCTGAACTACTACAATTGATTATATTTCTGTGGTCGTAGACTATTAACTGTCCTTTAGTAACATCTGTCAATATGCTCTGCTTAACTACCATTGCTTCGATTTCTTTGGTCTTGGACTATAAAGTTACATATGCTATAGTATCACCAGTCCCGAAACTGCTGAACTACTACAATTGATTATATTCCTATGGTCGTAGACTGTTAACTCTCCTTTAGTAACATCTGTCAATAAGTCTCTCCTTTTCTATCATTGCTTCGACTCATAAAGGTCGTGAACTGTTATATGTACGTCTCCTATGCTATAGAGTTACCAGTCCAGAAACTGCTGAGCTACTACAATTGGTTAGATTCCTCTGGTCTTAGACTGTTAACTCTCCTCTAGTAACATCTGTCAATAAGCCTCTGCTTAACTACCATTGCTTCGATTTCTTTGGTCGTGGACTATTAAGTCACCTATGCTATAGTATCATCAGTCTAGAAAGTACTACAATTGGTTCGATTCCTTTTGTCATTGAGTGTAAAGTCTCCTTTGGTATCATCAGCTAAGATCCTTCTGTATTACTACCATTTAAATTGGTGTGATACCTCTGTTGGTGAACTGTTTCGTCTCATATATCACCATTCCAGAAGCGTTTACATTTCTATAATTCCCAAGGGTATCATCAGCCCATATACTCCTGCACTCCTATCATTGTGTTTATACTTCTGGTGGTGAACTGATAATACCACCAGTCCATAAGCAAATTATTTCAGTTCTGGTATGAAATCGTGATATTATTTAATTGGCTGTTTAAGCACATCATATAATATTATCCAATGTATCTCCTGCAAGTTCTAATTTGTGTCTGTATTTTGGTATACTTTCGGTATTTTTCTGTCATATCAAGCAGGTTATCAGTAACTGTAATCAAAACGTTTGGCCTTGAGCATCACTGTATATTTACATGTCGAAATACCCGTCGGGTGCAGTTGAAGTTTTTTCACATGTAAGGTGTCACAACTGATCAGACGTCATGATGTCACACTGTCAGAACACTAATTGTCAAGTATGTAGAAGACATTAATGACAAAGTTAATGGTATAGGGTTATTGGTATTGCACCTTTAAGAGAAAAATCGACATGAAGGATACTATGTGAAGTATATATGAAATCCCTGTTACATTTTATAACATTAAGCTATTAAAACTACTGTACTATGCATATTATCCAATGTTGCGTAAAACTTATAATATAAATGGTATACATTTGTTCGATCATTCAAATGGTCTTTTGGTCACATCTTCATCAAATCTATTAAAAAATACATATTAACACTGTTAAAGTTGATATATTAAACTTTAAGTATAAAAAAGATGTGGTATGATTGCCAATGGGATAACTCTCCACAAGAGACCAAAATGACACAGAAATTAAGTCTATAATAATATGGTCTAGGTCACCATACAGCCTTTAACAATAAGCAAAGTCCATACCGCATAGTCAGCTATTAAAGGTCCCGAAATGACACTTTAAAACATTTCAAACTAGAAAACTAACGGCCATATTTATGTAAAAAAAAATGAACAAAAAACAAATATGCAACACATTAGCAAACGACAATCACTAAATTACAGGCTAGCATTTTAGGGGTTTTATTTCCGATTGAATTCATAATGAATTATTTTTTGATATAGAAAGTTATGCACGGGTTGTGATTGAATATATCGCACTTTAATTACTATTATTCCACCACCAATATGCGATCTGAAGTGCTTAAGGGGTTAAAATACTATCGGACAAGCATGGTTTATAACGTAGTGCTACTTGTACTCCTTATTTTCATTTTGTATATAACAGTTTATTGAAGTTACAAACGCTTCTGATTCATTGCGCTAAGCACTATTAGGAAACTCATAAACTGACAATATAAACAAATTCAAAGAAATAAAGTTACAATTGCCTCGTTTTGTATTGTTTTTGTATTGGGTCTTCGAACCAGTAAATAGGACAAAATTTGTAGAACGTGATTCTTTCATAGTGGTTTTATAATTGTATATTTATTTGACGAGTATAAATGGTATTTCTGTGTCTTGCAACATATAAATAAATATAATGTTAAGCAAAGACTCACCATGTGTCCTTATGTTAATCCAACTGATTATACTGTCCTTTCGAGTCATTACCTCAAACCTCGAACCGCATAATATAGTCCTACTTTTTAGATTCTTAGTCAGGGTATGCAGACATACAAAACGTAGTTTAACAATTGACCAGACCTTGACATTTTAATATATGCATTACCATTTGTATTCGTCATACTAACGAATGCTCATTCATACTGTTTTTACATTATGTCTGATCAAATTAGCCATAAAGCCAAAACTTCTACATTGTACGTTACTTTATTACAACAGCGTTTATAAAAATGAAAATAAAAAGACGCATTTTTTCTCATTTCAAATTTATTCTAAATATATGTTTGCTGTCTCAAGGCCGAACCTGTTGTTCATAATATATACAGCTTGAAATATTACTAAAGATACAAAAAAAGTGAATTCGTACTCGACCGAAAAATAGATGTGGCCTTTGACCCACTTATTTATTTGTAGTATTAAAGTAAAACTTGACAAAAGGTAAAAAATGTACCTATATTTTGACTATTTTATTTATTGTGTCTGTTTATTTAACGCATCAATGTAAATATAACGGAATTTGATGAGAGTGGCATTAAAGTGAGAGAGTTATCGCTATAGAACCAGGGGCCTGTTTATCGAATATATCCTAAGTTCCGTCCTAAGAATTTCTTAGGACAGGTTTTAGGATAAAGTTAGGACCGACTTAGGACACGTCTAAGCATGCACATCGAAGCTATCTTAGGAATATCTTAGCTAGGACGTTCTTATCGATGTCCTTAGTATTGGCGGAAAAGAAAATACAAATGAAAAATGAAAAAAAAAATAAGATATCATATCATATTTAATCAATATTTTGTGTTTGTTTAAATATGGTTAATTAGAAACTTATTATTAGTTTCAAATTAATTTAAAAGGTAATAAATATTTTTGTATATTAATTGTACATTTAAACTGTATAAAACAAAACATAAGACACAAATAATATTGAACTACATATTATATAAAAATTTAACAAACTAATTGTAATCTAGATATAGTCGGTAAAAATCATTCCATGTTTTTGAGTGAGTTGAATTCGAAGTGTCACGGATTTATTCTTTCGAAGGCAAATCTCGTGCATTTTTCATATAAATACGGATAATTTCAACGATATTACTACTGCTTAAAAAAAGTGTGAAAATGAATAAAATACGAAATTCGAATATATCCTAAAGTTAGGACCATCCTAAGACCATCTTAAGACACCTAATTTGATATCCTAAGAATAGGATAATTCCTAGGATTTTCCTAACTTGTGACATGTTTGATAAACCCACTTAGGACTAAGATGTATCTTAAGTTGGTCTTAGGACATGTCCTAATCCTAAGAGAGCTTCGATAAACAGGCCCCAGGTTTAATCCACCATTTTCTACATTTGAAAATGCCTGTACCAAGTCAGGAATATGACAGTTCTTGTCCGTTCGTTTTTGATACGTTTTGTTATTTGATTTTGCCATGTGATTATGGACTTTCTGAATTGATTTTCCTCTAAGTTCAGTATTTTTGTGATTTTACTTTTTTCAACACTGAGATATTATAGCGGTAGATTTTAATTGTTCTGGAAATCTAAATAAACAAATAAACTTAAGAATTATACTTATTTAAAATTTAAAACCTATAAAGCACCAACTTCATAATTTGTTTAATTCTCAAAAATCGGAAGAAAAAAAAATATCTTCTAGAAAACCATTTACGGCTAAAATATTTTTCTACTGCCTAGAGGGGAAATATTATGCTTTTTGATTTATTTATTTTTTAAATGGATAAAATTATGATTTTTTAAAAGTGCACAGATTATATGCGCTTAATTAAGATGGTGTTATACTTTATCAAATTCTGTTCATGCTGTTTGGCAATGCCTTTAATTTAAAAAATTGTCTCAAGTTTGTGACATTCCAAAATAAAATAAGATCTGGTAAGATTTGAGGAGCAAAAGAAATCTAACCTTCTAACAATTAAGCATTATTGACTTTCTGAGTTGATCAACCAAGCACAGTTCTTAAGCTTTCTTTATCATTCCAAATCACGCTATATCTTTCCTATCAATGGCGTAATTCCGTTCATTCAACAGTAACCATACTTAAAACGGACATATTCCACTAAGATATTCCTGTCCTGTAAAATGATCTGTTTTAAATCACCATGGGGTTAAATCCTAGAAGTGTGACATCTTGTTTCATAATTTTCTGCGTTTTAAAATGTTTTGTTCGAATCTTAAGGTACATTTTAAATGCATAATATAATTACGTGAAAAAAAATGAATGATTTATATTTTTAGCACATTGTCATCTGCATCACAGTATCATAATAAATTCCCCCTATTTAATTTGGATCTAAAAAAAGTAGATGTGGTATGATTCCAATGAGACAACTTACCATCCCATAGTATAACACAGTGGTTGTAAGCAATAATCGGCGTATGTACGGCTTGTTATCAATAATATATTTTTCATTGCGAAGAGATCCTCATTGACATTTTAATACTTTAAACTATGAAAGTCAAACCAAAACCTATAGTTATCGGTACTCTCACTATCATTTTTAAGAAGGTCTTACCAACGTTGGCCATAGTGAGTCCAATTGTAAGAGGAAAATATGTTATTGCTATATATAGATTATCAGTTTAGTCTCTATGACTAATGAATAAGGAAATTTTATTATTTTACAACTTTTGGTCTCTAGTGATGTAATGTGTGCTTAGAGGATGCAATATTTTACAATCTTCGTGCACCTTTGGACACACTAGTTTTTGCAAATAATAATTCCAAACCGATTCCCATGAGTTAAAGCTCATAAACTAGACTCTGTTCGGTGTGAGCCTAGGCTCCGTGTTGAAGACCGTACCTTGACCTATAATGGTTTACTTTTTTAAATTGTGACTTGGCTGGAGAGTTGTATCACTGGCACTCGCACCACATCTTCACATTTCTATAAAAGTTAGTAGACTAATAAACAACTAAGAAAAACAACCTTCCTGTTTCCGAAATGAAATTTTGATCCCAGTTAAAACAATGTTCGTTTTTCTAATAATTGAGACGTGTACTGCATGATCATGATGATTGTATAGTTCAGTTAGATGCAAAATGTTGTGCTCTTATGCACATATAGTTTTGATTACAAGTCTCTTTTATATTTGAAAATGCCTGTACCAAGTCAGATATATATGACAGTTGTTCATTCGTTTGGTGTGTTTTATCATTTGATTTTGCCATTTGATTATAGAATTTTCAGTAATTTTGTGATTTTACTTTTTGCATTGTGAATACAATTATTACCTTTAGCCTTGTATGTACATTAAGTATGTTTCCTTCTCTGTACCTTTGTCAATCAGATTAGAAGAATAAAATTTCTATCTATTCTGATAAAAATGACTGATATACATATTTTCTATCATACAGGATTATTACAATCATTTGATACATAACATAACGTGGACGAAACAATTAATTGGAGAAACAAATGCAATGTTATTGAAAAAAACTAAATACACATAGTAAACGACGTTTTTTGTAATGATATTTCACAAATGAGTTTGCATAAAAAATTATGATGCCCGACCTCTACTAGGAAACTCTATAACTTAGCGCGTATCAAAGGATAAGACTGATATCAATGGTGACTTAATACATCAGCTTGATAGATACAACTACTGCTTAATGTCACGTTTCCTGGGGGTCTCACCTGAGACGTAAATTGTCCTATATACGGTTGTTTTCTTATAAATTTACTGTTCATAAAATGTTAATTAGTTCATAGCATTACTACAATAATGAGTATATGTTGTTCTTATTTTCAAAATAAACGCAGTTAACATGTTCTTTTGCTGAATTTTTCTAAAATTTCCCAAATTGTGTAAGAAAGGATTGCGGTGGGGGTTCTAAACTGTATCGTTCATTGACATTTCGAATCGTCTAAGTTGAATACAACATAAACAAAAGTGCATATCATTAAAAAAAATAATCTTATATTCAAACTGCAACCGAGATTACATCGCTCCCGTAGCGACTTTGATATTTCTGTACTAAATCATCTTTCCGTTTTGAATTTTCCTTCGAGGTTGATATTTTTGCTATTTATAACTTTTTAAATATGAATAGCAATTAAGTTGCATTGAAAATAGGATATGACCCACATTTAACGATGTTTTGTACCAATTTTTGTTCTATGCAATTATACAAACAGACTGAATTATTTTATTGTCATATGTTAGCTTCTAGATTCGTTTTTGTTTGCAGATTTTCAGCAACTTTTCCAATATTTTATTTTTATCATTCACGATTCATTTAACATTAACTGCATACAATCAAAACGCATTCAGACAGTTAATAGCATTTTGTCAAATTTATTATATTTGAATGACGAAAGTTGTATTTCCCTTTTTTTGGTCATCGTTTTGGCTTGTGCTAAAATTGTAAAAGAAATAAAAAAAATAATTGAATTATGCAACAGAGGCACTCTGTCGACGTAGCCATTTGAAAGCTGTGTATTATTAACATTGTTTAAGAGTGTTCTGTGGATAGGAAATATAAAACTTATTATTTCTGCAACTGCAAAAGGCGTTATTCAATATCTGTTGCAATTCGCTTTTCTTTAAAACTTGAAAGCCAAAATGATATATTGAATACGTATTTTTATGAAATATGCAGATCAATTGTGATTAACACTTAAACTCATTAAGCACATACATACGGTTTCCTTCATCCAGTTTTTCTTTTTTCATTCTGACACGTGATGGCCACGTGGCATCAAATATACCAGACTATTTAAGCAACAGGATGAATTAGCTGCCGGTGTTTACACGTGAGCAACTATTGATAAGAGACATATCATTTAACAAAGAACAGAACATTCCATTATTTGAAACTCCAGCTTAAACGTTAGACAAATCGAATTAGGCCATTTTTATTTCAACTCAAATATGATATACCAATCGCAAAGAGCTCAATGGACAACCGCATGACAACAATCTAAAACATCCATGCGTCAAACGAGTCATATTGCAGTATTTACTCTGAAAACTTAACTACAAATAAGAGATAATAAAAACGTGTACTATCATATTTCAGCATTGGCGTAGGTGATATATAAATCGGCCTATATTATTTGCATAGGGAATAATTAAAGTGCAAAAAACTCCAAAAAGTATAAGCGCATTTAGAAGTACTGATCACCCAGTAATTTTAGTTATCCATCGTAGTCCAATCGGATCTTTTTGTTTACTTTTTTTTAGTATCCTTTAGTTAATGATTATTTAAATGTCATACTCTTTATATGATTTTCGATCTGCTCTGAAGATGTCACATCTGACACAATATCTGATTACTGCTCTTCAATAGGAATACGAGGTTCAAATTGCTTGTTATGGTTTATGGTCTATTTTTTTATTTTTTTGTTTTGCTGTGTTGTTTATTGTTCTTTTTCATTGCATTAATTGAAAACTTCATTTATTTACATGATCACCAACGTTTATAGCTGCGTCATCATTCAAGTCCGATGTCGATAGCGTTAGTTTTTCTTTAAAGTTGAACTGATTATATATCATAATATATTTATAATGAGATATTTCAGGTCGTTGGTTTTGGAATATAAAAGAAGACAGATAATGAACATATACAAGTGTGCCCACATCGCACACAACAAGAACTAAAGTGTCTTCATTTAGTAATTTTATTGCATTTATAATATGTTATATTCTGTATCTTGATACAACTTAGAACAGATATTTAAAGATATTTAAAGTGAATCGATGCCTTTGTCCAGTTGTAAATAGTTATCAAAGGTACCAGGATTATAATTTAGTACGCCAGATGCGCGTTTCGTCTACATAAGACTTATCAGTGACGCTCGTATCAAAATATTCATAAAGCCAAACAAGTACAAAGTTGAAGAGCATTGAGGATCCAAAATTCCAAAAAGTTGTGCCAAATACGGTTAAGGTAATCTATGCCTGGGGTTAGAAAATCCTTATTTTTTCGAAAAAATTTAAGTTTTGTAAACATGAAATTTATAAAAATGACCACATTATTGATATTCATGTCAACACCGAAATGTAAACGTTTGAGTAATTCTATTTAAAAGAATGTAATTAAGGTTCATGCAGTTCGGATAGTACATTCAAATTTGTTCATAACTGATTGCTAAATTTTCAAAACCAGAATCTAAATAAATGTAATTTTCACTCAGTCATTTTCTACCTATGTAGATGTCAAAACAAAATAAAGTGACAGAAGTTACGAATCGTTTCCATTCCATGATACAGGTTACTAATCAATCATTCAGCACGCATCAGAGAACCACCAACGTCGAAGAAAATGTTTGAAGCGACGGTCATTAATACTAACGAAAGGTAAAGAGACAAGACATCATCCCGTACCGAAAAGAAACGCATGCATTACAGTTTGGGAGATATGTTTTCTCTTTCTTTTTGTGTTACTCCTATCGAATGTCTCACAACAAAGCTGTCTCATCCAATGTCTGCAATGATATGTTACGAATACAATACTGCAGTTATACAGTTCTTTTTGATCACCAAAATCATTTTACTACCTTTAAAACCCAAAGTAAAAAACTAACTTTAAATAGGCAGAAGAGATACTATAAAGTGAAATAACAAAAATACCGAACTCCGGGGACATTTTGAAACGAAAAGTTTCGAATCAATTTGCAAAATCAAACGCCCAAAAACATTAAACGAATGGATAAGAACTATCATGTTCTTTATGTAGAAAATGGTTGATTAAACTTGGTTTGATATCTAGCAAAACTTACGGTGCATAAAATTCCATTATATTGACAATGATGTGTAAACAAAAAAGACAGACAGAAAAGGTAAACATGTCAAAGTTAGGGTAGAAATTACTGCCCCTATAAATTATTTTTAGGTTTGTACTGCTCAGTTCTATGATTTTCTATGTAGGAGTATTGGGGATTTACATCGTCTTTACGTCGTCTTTCTTTTCTGTTTTACTCAAAAGCGTAGTAAGGTTATCTCGACTAGCTAGTTTAGCCAGTTTTGAATATCTCCTTTTTACCTATAGCTATTAAATCATAAGAATAGTTTGACGAGAATTTGCGTATTAATAGATTATGGAAACAATAAGATATCAATAGAGATGTCATGCAATTGTGTTGAATACTCTTCGGACATTAAATTTCAATAGTACAATGCAACTATTTTGCGTTTTGAATGCTTAAATGCTGTTGTGACAAATTAGTATCATTTTTAATGCCTTCCCATATTTATTTCTCTGTGTAAACAATACACTAACAACAAATTGTTTCAAAGATAAAAATACCATAATTTTTTAATCTAAACGAAAAACAGTCAATATAAAAAAGAAGATGTGGTATGATTGCCAATGAGACAACTATCCACAAAAGACCAAAATGACACAAACATTAACAACTATAGGTCACCGTACGGCCTTCAACAACGAGCAAAGCCCATACCGCATAGTCAGCTACAAAAGGCCTCGATAAGACAATGTAAAACAATTCAAACAAGAAAACTAACAGCCTTATTTATGTAAAAAAAAATGAACGAAAAGCTAATATGTAACATATAGACAAACGACAACCACTGAATTACAGGCACCTGACTTGGGACAGGCACATACATCAATAATGTGGCGGGGTTAAAGATGTTAGCGGGATCCCAACCCTCCCCCTAACCTGGGACAGTGGTATAACAGTACAACATAAGAAATGAACTATAAAAATCAGTTGAAAAGGCTTAACTCATCAGATAGACAAAAAAATAAAAGTGGACGTGGCCGGGTACTTATACATCCCGACACAAAAAGACACAAAGTACAGATATGAGAGTACTCGCAGTTATCTGACAGCTAGTTCAAAGCCACTAACAACTAATAAAAAAAATCATGCCTCTAAGACTAAACACTCAATCCGTACACATCCAACATACAATTGATTTAGTGTACAGACGTCATAAACATCCAGAGAAAAACATGACCTTGTGCAATGCCAAGTTACAGGTATCGACAGATTGTAGATCCATGAAAATGTATATGTATATAATATACGAGTAATATTTAGTTAGCTTTTAAGTTGAAACAAATAGGGTGACAAAAAAAAAAAAATAGGAAAGCTCATTTGGTTTCTTCCCGATTGTCCCACTTTTGAAATTACAGGTAAAAATGTCATGAAATTTTGTGGGACAATTGGTAATATGTTTGTGGGACAATTGGGAAGTTTAAATGTGGGACAATTGGGAATTGTTATGCTAGTGATTAATTTGTTTTTATAGTGTGTTGCATTTAATTAACGGTTGCTTATCAATGTAACTTATAGAATATAAAGAAAAAACATGAAATAATATTAATATTTACATATCTTATTGTTCACATAGTAAGTAAAATTGAAGTATCATCAAAATGGAATATAATATGAAGTCATAAAATTTTAGTCTTAAATGCATATTTATATCGTTTGTATTGCAAATACTCTCCGATCACTTATTGTCTTTGGTGATGTATAAGTCACCACATCCACTTTGTGTTTGTGTACGATGTTTTTCTATTTGTACACATCTGATGAGATAAATTGAATATTCAATCTTTTGTTGCAATGTATCAACACTGGCCCATTGGAGGGTTGGCGTATTCAAAACGTTACCCCACCACGTTCTGTATGTGCCTGTCCCAAATCAGAAGCACAGGCACTTGTTTCTATCCATTGGAAGACCCACTATCAACGTATATTTACGTAAACATACGTTAATAGTGGGTCTTCCAATGGATAGAAACAAGTCCCTGTGATCAGAAGCCTGTAATTCAGTGGTTGTCGTTTATTGCTGTGTCACATATTTGGTTTTCACTCATTATGTTTTGGATACATTATGTCACTAGTTTTTTGTTTTTTTGTTTTACATTTGTCATTTTGGGGCCTTTTATAGCTTTGTAGTATGGGTTTTGCTCATTGTTGAAAGCCGTATGGACACCAATAGATGTTAATGTCTATGTCATTTGGTCTCTTTGGGAAAGTTGTCTCATTGGTAATCATACCACATCCTCTTATTTTTGATGGAAGTATGGTTCTTTTTTTATATAGTTGATAAAGAGTCCTGTTGACTGAACAAACAATGGAAATATCAGAAAAAAATGGCATTTTTTTTATGAATAACGTAACATTGTAGATATATTTCATAAATCAGAAATACTATATTTTTTTATTTGAAAAGTGCATTAGATCTCATGATTTAAAAAAAACTTTTTTGTATTCTTTATTATTTTTTTTTATCAAATATGCAATAATCAATTCATGACTATTTAGCAAAACAAACAACAATCACCTTGTTTATCTAAGGACATTCTATTTCATAAAATAATGTGGAACAATCAGAACTTTTCATGTGGGACAATCAGAACTCTTAGATTTTAAAAAGTGGGACAATCGGGAACAAACCGCTCATTTCAATTCTCTTAATTATTCTATGAATCATGAAACCTTAAAATGCTTGATTTTTATTAAAAAAATACGTTTTTTTTCATAATGACTGACGTGTTTATCTAATGTAAACCGGCATACCAACGGAGTTTCATATCTTCGTAGTTTCGTACAAAACTATGCTTCTGGGCTGGTATTTAAGTGAGTGTAATGACTGGTATAAAGTTCGGATGTTATTGATCAATTGTATAACTATTGTGTTGCCCGACAATGCTCAGATGTAGCAACACATAGGGCGCACTTATGCCATCATGTGACGTCGCCCGCGCCACACTTTGTTTATCTGCAACTCCTTGAAAATCGATTGCAAAGATGTGTCTGCAGAATATGGATTTGTGCACCTGTTATTAATATATAAAAAAAACAATTATCAGCAAGTTTTTTTGGGTGTCCTACCTATACCAAAACATTGTCGGATCGTTAGTTTTATCGTCTGGATTCTTATAAAAATCCCACTTGGGGGTCTTTTTTTATCTTGCAGCGCAGTATGTTTTTTGCTCGTGGTTAAAGAATGTTTGCTGATTTACAGTTACACCTGTTATCATAATTTTTTGGGGTATACAAGATTTTTCGGTGTCCTTTACCAAAACATTGTCGGGTCGTTAGTTTCATTGTTTGGATTCTTTTACAAATACAACTTGGAGGTCTTTTATATCTTGCAATGTAGTACGTTTTTTCTCATTGTTAAAGGATGTTTACTGATTTATAGTTGTTTTCCAGTGGAAAATTGTCCCTGTATGCAGTCATACTACCTCTCTTTTTCTTTAGGTGATTTTTTTCTAATAATGATGGTGCATCGATGTTTAATCTGGAATCATAATTCTTAAGAATATCATAAATGTATTTTTTAACCAAAGTTTTGAAGCAATGGTTCTTTAACAAGATTTTAATACAAGAAATATATACTTCCCTTCTCTTCGAATGATCTTATTTTTGTAACGATGACAGTCATATTTAATTCCTCAATTTCTGTTACTAAAGTAATATTTGCTTTCTTCAAATATATTTACCTCAAGGAATATTGGGATTATAGATGTAACTCTATTATCCCCTCCACAAACATATCCCATGCAGCATTGGATCGGTGCTTATGTGAAATTTTCGACTCGAAAAAACTCTTCATCTGTTCCCTCTGACAGTTAAAATTTGTTTCCAATACCACCCTGACTCATTTTATGTTCATTTTATTTTATCAAATTTCGTTCTCTCGATATAGCAATTGCTCCGTTGATACTCAAAACATTAAGTATCAATCAATCATTTGAATATATGAGAGAACCATCCTTATCAACGTTGATTTAATTATATTAATTTATCTAAAGTACAATACAATTTAAATTTTAACAGTAGTAAATCTAGTGCATATTGAATTATCTTTTAACTACTTGTAAATCAATCGATATAAAAAAAAAATGTCAATTTTATACTTGTATTTATTCAGTTTGGAAAATCAAACGACGGTACAATTCAAAACTAAACAATTTGAGTAAATACTCCAAATATGAATTATATTTGCTTAAATACAAAAGACTGACACTACTGAAGTTATTTACAACAGTTTTGTCAAAAGCCAACGTATTCCTCGCCAAAACTGGAGAGCATCAAAAAGTCAGCTAATTTTGGGAAACAAAGGATAAAAGTGCAGTTTTATGCAAGTACTTCGTTTTATATTAAATTCTTTTGTGAAGCTCGGTGATAAATCTTGCATCATTAGTAAACCAACATTAAAAAAACCAGGTTAACTGCACTTTTTGAAATGTGCTCCATATAATAGAACGTTGCACTGTGTAAGGTAATGGTGCACTCTCTAATTATCTTTAGAAATTAATAAAAGCGAGTTATAAAGCCAATCAATTTCAATTATAATGATGACTGGTATTGCTAATTTGAAGAACGTTCATTACACGTTTTTCAAGCTATAGGTTAAAAAAAAATCATACGACTAGTAAAAAGCAAAATACTTGTAGTGGTTTTATTTCAGTTTGATTCTCTTAAAGATTCAAATTGTGCGTTACATTTTCTTTGTGTACAAATCATCTCCATCATTAAGTCTTATTACTTAGCAACCAGTAAACAATAAAGTCAACATGTCTGTACTTTCAAAAAAATGAACTTAGGGCCTAGTATTATAAACCCCACAAACAAATATAATTAAATATATAAAATCAACTACTAGTATCCCAATAATTATGAAATCGGTTGCTAGTTTAATTTAACAATTTTTTATCATTTATAGATATTAAAAACAAAAGAATAATACAGAATAAATGTATCATATTTGGCAATTATATCGGTTGTCAAGCTAAATTTTCAAATTGAACTTCACTGGCATATATACTCAATTGTCCACTGAAGATAGTATGTCAATCATGCAACGTCTTACAAATGAAAGAATATTCTTTCAGATTTAAACGACTGGTCATTCATAAAGCATCACATACGCATTCCAAAAATTCATTTGAACATTGATTAACTACTCACTGGTATTAAAGAGATAACCGTAACTGCAATTACGATTATCCCAATATGGCGACGGCAGATATAGGTAAAATCTTTACAGTCAATTTACTTAAATGTAGCATGTTTTTGTCAATAGTTACTCAGCTGCAAGGTTTTTCTATACCATAACATCATATGTGAATCGAAACGGTGTACTGGAATTGTCTAAGCACATTGAAAATTGCCGTTGAAAAATTCGGGATGATAATCGTAACTCTATTGAATTTTTCTTGTTTGATAATCGTAATTTCTTTATCGGATAATAGTAACTGAAAAATTTAATGTGTCTTTCAGCATTTCAATGGTATTGTGTGTATTAAAATGCAAAATTAATGCACAGTTAATTGATAACATTAACGGAAAATAAAAATAAATGAAGAAACTTGCAGGTTAATATTTAAGACTAATTTACTTATATATCTCTCGGTTTATTGGCGTTTTTTTTTACAAAACCGTGATTTCTTGCCCAGCCACTTAAAAAAAATGTTTTTGATCTTCACAAGTCATTTTTTGTGCAGTCAGTACATGGACTTAGATTTAACATTTGTTAAGCAAAGACACATACTATTGTTAGAGGGACTAATAAGCTATGGATTCCTGGCATTTCCGTAGACACCCTATTCAACATTCATGCTCAATGTTTGCAAGAGATATAAACATAAGGGTCTAACAAAAGAAATGATGTTTTAATAAAGGCACTTATTGACAAAAAAAGCACATCAAATGGACCAGAGTGATAACGTATTTTTGTTAATGTCCACTTTGAAACGGTTCAAATCTCCATCAGTATCTGGTTTTAAAATTATGAAACAAAATCAGTGTATAGCTTAATACGTGTTTTGATGAATATAATCATTCTTGTTACTATTAATTTGCAATATGGAGATTGTGGGGAAACATCATGTAAATATGTCCACTACAAAACGGTCACCTACGAAACAAGTATTGGAGATTTTTATTTTTTTCAATTCTATTCGTGCAAAACAAATAAAAAGGGTTAGTTTCATGTAATTTTCAGTATGTTATCAACATAGTATAGGGTTGATGTCAACTACGAAACTTGTTGTCCACTACGTACGATCCAAACGATTTTGTCCACTCGACACTCGTGAAACTGTCCACTTCGTAACATAAGTTGTACGTTCATATGTGAAGTACTGTCTAATATTTATCGATAAAAAATGGTTCTCACATTTAGAAAAAAAATGAGATCTTTCTCATTGAGTTTAGAAAGTAAAACAAACTAGAATGTCTATAGGAGACATTAAAATGCAATAAGATGTGCGTTTAAAAGCAGTTTCGTAATGGACAAATGTCCCCTGCGAAACAGTACATACATTATGAAAATGATATCATTTTAAAGAGTATTTAAGATTGCATTGTATTCAAAATAACTCTAGAAATAAAAATTTCGACAAGTTGATTTTTTAATTTTTTAGGTCTGAAATTCACACTTTTATTGAAAAATGCCCTTATAACAGACAACAATATGCATTTCCTTTTAATGTATACCTGTTGAAGGCCGTACATTGACCTAAAATGACCAGGGGCTGATCCAGCCATTTTAAAAAGGGGGTTCCTAACCCAGGACAAAGGGGGGTTCCAATTACATGTCCCGATTCAAATGCATTGATCGTCCAAAAAGGGGGAAGTTCCAACCCCCGGAACCCCCCTCTGGATCCGCGCCTGATGGTTTACTTTTTTTGAAATTGTTATTTGGATGGAGAGTTGTCTCATTGGCACTCACACCGCATCTTCCTATATCTATGTACCTGTTCAATATATTGACAATAAAGCAGCTGTCGGGTCAATCAGGTATTGTGGTAAGTATAGATATTCTAATTGTTTTCAAAATTTCAATGTTATGTGCGCGTTTAAGGTGGTTGTTTTTGGAGACAATGGAGGGGGATCAGCAATATATCCCATATCCCAAAACTGTCTTAATATCTTGTCAAACTGTCTCTGGCGAATACTAAACGTATTTTCTACTTCATTATTGCATAACGGGTATTGAATAGAACTGAACCAGCAGTCGCTTCCCCAGGGAAGAAATAGCACACATAGCCAACTGCATTAAATGATTTAAAAAAATAATTACTATATTTACTATGTTTATATGCAGGATAAATCAATGTTCTTTAACTGTCTTATGGCCATCTGAAGGACGCTTCCGGGTGCGGGAATTTCTCGCGACATTGAAGACATGTTGGTGACCCACTGTTGTTGTTTTTTCTATGGTCGGTTTGTTGTCTCTGTGATACATTCCCCATTACTATTCTCAATTTAATCACAAATCTGATATAGGGTAACACATACGTTTCCCCTAACAAAAATAAGCCATATATCATAACTTCCTTTAAAATTGCCTCTTCGCTCATTCCCATTTTTTGTGGCATTCCTATAGTTCTTGGGATTTTTCTGTATTTTAACATAGTTCGTGTTTTCCCATATGCAAATGTCTTGAAGCTTGTTCACCCTTCCAATTTTATGATATAATAGTATGTAGCTGTTTTCATTAGAACCATTAATAATATGCGCACAAAAAAATATGTCATAAGATGTTGAAACGTGATTGATTCATCGCCATACTTTCATCATGTGCTATCAGATATACGTTTTAAGTGTCAATATCAATAAAACACTATCCAGTTACGATTATCTTCTCATTTATTAATACCATAATTACGATTATCTTTTCATCCGAGTTACGATTATCATCCCGAATTTTTCAACGGCAATTTTCAAAGCGCTTAGACAATTCCAGTGCACCGTTACGATTCAAATATGATGCAATGGTATAGAAGAACCTTGCAGCTGAGTAACTATTGACAAAACATGCTACATTTGAGTAAATTGACTGTAAAGATTTTACCTATATTTGTCGTCGCCATATTGGGATAATCGTAATTGCAGTTACTATTATCTCTTTAATACCAGTGACTGTTACCTCTAAAAAACATTGAATAATATTTTTAGATTGACCATAGTTTGCTAAATTCACCATGACTCATGGAATTCAAAAGATTAACTCATAATTTCCATACAGTATTACAGCTGTTTGGCCCAGTTTATAAGTTGTTCAATACCAGATGTGTCGTCTACTTCCTGTTTCATACGGACTGGCAATACGGACCCGCCGTATTTACTAGTTTGATTATTTAATAAACGTGTTAAAAATTGTTGATTTTGTATTGGCCTTGAATTGGGACTCGGTCAGCTATATTGACCATCGGCACTATGACCCTCGGAACTATGACCCTCTGGACCTCTAATACATCAGACCTTTCATGAAATACATGAGCCAATACAAATTCAGCAAGCTATTAACACAATTATACAAACCAATGCCTGTCAGTTTTTCATCGATTTTTGTTTTGATTTCAAATATAAATGAAAAAGACAGACAATTTTAAAAACACTAACAATTCTTGTGTTCTAAGTTATTCAGAAATCAACTGATATTGAAGTTTTCAAGAATATCCTTATGAATCCAAATTATAGTTAATGACATTAAAATATGTGTAGGTAAAAATGGTATTTAAAGTAGGTGAATTCGTTTAGATGTTATCATCTTTCATGGATATAACAACTATTGAATAACTACTTCAAAAATGACCCCTCATCGCAGCTGCAGTCTTATATTATCCTTAAGTTATAATTTCTGATCATAATCATGCATGTCTATCCAACTGTGTTTTGATATAGCATGCCCGTAGAACATTGTTCCAACCTTTTGTGTCGTTTTCAACCAGGGGTCCAGACGTCCTGTGATTTTCGTTGGCTCGTTGGCCGATCAAAAAAAAGGGCTGAAAAAATGAAATGACAAAATAACCGAACTACAAGGTAAACTTGTAACCCGAATGTCTTTCAACAATTGACAAAATCACAATCTCAAACACATCAAACGAATGCAAAACAACCGTCATATTCCTTCCTCGGTATAGGAATATCTTCATGTAGAAAATTGTGCATTCAAAACTATGTAATCCTCTCAATTGTATGACAGTGGCATAAAACTACATTACATTTTCAACAATGTGTCAACAAACAAACATAATAGGTAAAACTTTACAATTGTGTTATAAATTCAATCTCTATATAAAAAAACAAACAAACATGTCAACGAAGAAAAAAAGCATATAATCAAAGCATATACGCCAAAAAGAAAAGACTAGAATAAAGTAGAACAATAACAAAATGGTGGGATGTTGAAGTCGACATTCGTTTTCGAAGCATTTGTGGTTTTTTTTCTTTTTACTTTCTGTATAATGTATAACGTGACTGCATTGGATCCCTTTATATTTTCCACATTTTCAAACTGAAAAATGGGAATGTGTGGTTTGCCTATCTCTGATGGTTAGACTAATACCGGTTTGCACTTCAGGTAGTTGGTGTTTTTAAGTATGTACGTCAATATTCTCTTTTAAAGACAGCAATACTACTGACATACTTAACATTATTTTCTTTTGTTTTCTTTCATAATCGAGTTTTCGATGTTATTGTCAACGCCACTTGCTATTTGCGATGAAGATCCGTCAATTTCATTAGCATAAAAGATAAAAATCGCGGGGACAATGAAATTTTTGGTTTACATATTCATATTAGGAAGTGCAGATATAATCAAGGATTAAACACCTTTTAACTATAATATCATAAAATATGAAAGATCTTTATTTCTTGATAACACAACTTACGAATATGGAGGTCACACATCAGAAGAAGATGTTATCGATGTCTGAAAGGTATTTAATTTTATCGAAAATGTACACGTCCTAGTTAACTTTCACCGCATGGATGTCTTATAAGATAGTCAAAATTAAGCATAGTTAAATGGAGTTTAACTGTGCGTATTGCTTTCTTTTTCTTTATTCTACATTATCTAGAGGTATAGAGGGAGGGTTGGGATCTCACAAAAAAATGTGTAACCGCGCCGCATTTTTCACTGAACTAAATACTAGTAAACAATGTTATTTATGAGTCAGCTGAGGCCATCTCCGGTTGCGGAATTTCTCGCTGCGTTGGAGACCCAGTGGTAGTCTTCTAGTTGTTAATTCCTGTGTTATTTTAGTCTCTTGTGGAGAGTTGTCTCTCATTGACAATCATGCTACATCTTCTTTTTTTATATTAACTGCTGTCTGCTCTTTGTTCGGTTGTCTCTTTGACATATTTCCTATTTCCATTCTCAATTTCATTTGATATACCACTGAAAATCGGGACATGTACAAACAATAATGCCATGAACAGTTGTTAGTTGCATTTTTGTGTGCTGACATGAATTGTCATTGATATGGTTATATTTATAAATTTACTGTTTACAAATTTTGGAATTTTTTGAAATACTAAGGCTTTTCTACCTCAGGCATAGATTACCTTAGCTGTATTTGGCAAAACTTTTAGGAATTTTGGTCCCCAATGCTCTTCAACTTCGTAATTTATTTGGCCTTTTTAACTTTTTTGGATTCGAGCGTCACTGATGAGTCTTTTGTAGACGAAACGCGCGTCTGGCGTATACTAAATTTAGTCCTGGTATCTATGATGAGTTTATTTACTTGTTCTATATGTCCTATTTAAATCAGGATTAACAAATGTACCAAACTGTAAAGCTTATTCGATAAGAGCGAAGTCCATGAAACCAGACAATATCAAACTTCAGACTTTACCAACCAACGAAACAAATGAAAAACAACTGTCATATTCCCGACTGGTTACAGGGGTTAAATTTGTTTTGTAGCTAGCCAAACCTCCCACTTGAATGACAGGTCTTTATAGTTCAGTTATATTAAACAATAGGGTTGGACACCCAAACAGACATGGCTTTTTTGTCAAATGATACAATAAATGGGATTCAGCAGGAAAAACTGTGAAAATTACATCACAAATATCACAAACATACAAGTTACAACATAACTGACTCAAAAAGGCAAACAAACATCTGATGAGACTCTTACGGACGATTTATTGAAGTTTATATTAAATCTGGCAAAATTTCTCCGTGTTGAAGGCCTCACTGTGGCTTTTAGATGAAGAACAGCAATAATCACTGTTTCTTTCCTTTTTGTATGTGTGTGGTGTTTTGGGGTGTTTGTTTCATTGCGCATGTACTGATTTTGTGACATAAATAGATATCCCATCACCTTTGTTCTTTTATTAGTGTAAACTTCCATGATAAAAGTACAAGTTAGCTTAATTATAAATACATGAGTAAACAAAATGAAAATAACTCACTATAAAATCTTATTATAACCAAATCACACCTCTTTAACAACCTACCGCAGGAACGCCAAGAGACAAAGATCCGAAAACCGGATTCACAATTATCGAGTCACACCAATAATCTCAGATATATCAAGGGAATACTGTAATGTACAAATGTATATGAAAAGATACAAAAAATCAGTATCTAGAACATATAACTGGAGACCATGTTGTATTATGTTTACTTGTTAGGTAGTATAAGTATTAATCGTCATGTACAATGTAATAGGTCTAGGTACTGTCCAATGATTTTTTTAAGAAAAAGGACGAGACGTTCCTATGCAAAACCTTGGCTCATTATTTATTAGTTTAGACACCGATGACGTGTCATAAAGTCTGAGACGCCGCTGCAAAGTATTGAATTTCATATAAGTTGAGAAATGTTTACTTCGTAGGAGGGTGAAGTTTGTATATTATGTATAGATTGAGGAAAATAAATAATTTCAAAATTGAAATATATCACGCGTTTGTCATAAATTCTGGTACTGAAATGACCGTTTCCTCAGTCCTGCGCTATGTGCTATATTCTCAATGACTACGTATATACAAATGTGCATTGTAATTGATTCCTGTTAACGTCCATTTGTAAATTGTAAATGGAATTCAAATAATGCTTTTGGGGAAATGACAAACATTTTGCCATAGAAAAAAGTATCAAAACGACAAGAGTACGAGGGTGCAAACAATTACAAGTTACTGTCAGGCATTCAACAAATAAGAGAAATCCATATCGAATATTAGGAAAAGTTCCCGATCATGGCAAATTGAGTCTTATGATTTGTGAACATCTGCATAGTTTATTGTGTTGGGTTTTTATGCCTCATGTATGGGCATTATGTATGTTTTCTGATCTGTGCGTCCATTAGTTCTTCCGTCCTTCCGTTAGTCTTTTCGTCCGTCTGTCCCGTTTCAGGTTAAAGTTTTTGGTCGTGGTTGTTTTTGATGAAGGTGAAGTACAATCAACTTAAAACTTAGTGCATATGTTCCATATGATAATATCTTTGTAATTTTAATGCAAAATTTTTAGCCCATTTTCACGGTCCACTGAAAATAGTGCAGATGGGGCATCCGTGTACTGGGGACACATTCTTGTTTTTTATTTATTCATTTTCATAATGCAATTGAATTTTTTGATAGTCCTCATTTGAACTTGGAAGGATTGAATTAATCAATTGTGGTACCAGGACACACTAAAAAGATGAAGATTTGGTTTATTGTGATGACGATAAAGAGATCATACCTTATTCTGGCATATTATCATCAATAGACTGTTCCCATCTACAGTTTACAATATTGGCGTCCGTATGGTTGTATGGAAAATATGAATACACAGCCACGTCTGATTGTAATGAAATATTGCTTGTTTAGGGAGAGGACAGTTTCTGTATATCTGTATATGTTCTGGTATTCTGTAAGCTCCCCCTTTCAAACATACTCTCTTTTTACAATGCCTGTCAAATACCATTTTACCATCCCGGTCAATTAAATCCATTTGCAGGACCTTCCTATTGGTTTAGTTGTAAGCTCTTTATTACCATGAATATTTGCAACTGGACACTAGGCAATCAATTTTAAATCCTATCTTATTTTTGCTGTTTTTACAATATAAACATTAAAAAAAGTGTAGAATAAAACACAGAATAGTCTCTCCTGTCTAAATTTAATAGTAGTGTATTATGAAGAATAACGAACAAGATCACATCTTGGAAATGCATAGTTTAAAATTTTACACTGTTGACATCATTTCATAAAATTTTGCAAAAGTTTTACATAAAACTCCAAGCCATTGGCGTAACCGAAAAGACTATATTTTGTACCTAACAGCATTGATTATGGTTTGCATACAAGTATTTCATTTTCAGTATGTGAATATTTAATTCATGATTCAATTGGAAGTTTAATCTATTTATAATTATGCCCAAACATGGACATTGCAAATTCACTTTCACACACTTCACAACTTTTGTCAAATTGATAAGTATTAGTGCCCCTTATCCTTGAAATTAGACGCCTCAGTTTAAAACTTACAGGTGAAATTGCTATAGAAACTAAATATCCGATATTTTACCGTCTTTTGAGATTAGTTTTGTTCTTTTTTTTTGTTCTTTTGTAATTCAAGATGTCAATTGTAACTAAGACTTTGAATTAAACTCTCCCGTTGGTCTCCTATAAGTGTTGGTCTTACAAACTGTGTAATTAAAGTACCAACTTGTGGTCATATAGTTTAGTCATAATGTAAAAAAATATATTACAATTGTCCTTTTTTGTAAATGTCTTTTACTTTTTACAATACATAAAATTTCAGTATCTAAAAAGTATAACTGCTTACAAACTGGTATATAAATTCAAAATAATATCTAAGTGAAATTTCTGGTAGAAATGGTACATACATGTATGAGAACATTTTATACAATTAATATTTGAATTTCAAAGGTATTTCTACACAAGGGTTTTTGTATATTTAATCATATATTTCTTTAAATCCCGCCAGCATGTAAATGATTTAAGGGATTAAATCAAACATTTTTCTTTAAAATCGTCAATTTACGTTTTTTCTAATTTTGTTGACGGAGTCTTTTGACATCTTTTATCAATGTCCGTCAAAAGCGACATCTTCCCACCATAAATTAATGTCCATCTCACCTGGTGTAACGCTTCCTTAACAGGTTTACATGCATTTTTATATCTTAATTATGCCTTAACAGCATGCATACGTTCAAATAAACAGTTTGGCCAAAGTGGCATGGATAATATCCACATGCTGATAAATCCTTTTTACCGTAAACAATCAACACCACCCGTCAATTTGATTTGGAACGTTGGTCTTTCTTGTCACTATAGAAAAACAGATGAAGAAAGTTAAAATTTAAAATAATTGTATCTTCTTGTAAAGAAAATATCTTTGAAAAAAGATAAGTTCAAAAAGCATGAACTTGTATAATATTATCATAACGCATGTCCCCAAAGCTCATTAAAACTGGAATTATTAAAGGTCAGCTGAAAGAAAATCACCACGGGATCAAGGACTTTGATATTTTATTCGTTTATATCCTTTAACAAAGTATGGATAACCCTTTACGCTAAATAATTTACCTTGAAATTTTCGCTATTTCATTATGAAATCAGAAGACTGTCTTTTTTACTTCTATTATTGAAGTTACCGCTCTTCTGTGCGCTTAAGTACACAAATTATTATTCAATATCATTAATCATTCTAGTATTTTGAAGCTGAAGTTCTGTTATTAATGATGTATTGCAGTATTTTAAAAGGAGTAAATTTTATGTTTAAAATTGTTACAATGTGTGAAAAGAGATATTTTATTGTTTCCTATTTAAGAGGATCTTTTAGAGAGATTAGAGCATGGAAACGAATACTGTGTCAAAGACACAACAGCCCCGATCAAAGAGCTGAAACCAGACTGAGTTCACCTATGGGTCTTCAACGGAACGAGCAGAGTCAGCACCCAGAGGGCAACTAAATATTAATTTTTTTAAAGTCTGGAATGAAATATTTATAATTCAAAGGTAATTTTTTTAAATGTACAAAGTTTGTTTTAAAGTTACTATACCAAATACTTAGACAAAAATTAATTTGGCTCGTTTGAATTTCATAAAATTTTGGCGTAATATTTACTTTGAAACTTTGAGAAACATGATACTTGAACCACACACTGTATCAGAAAAATTTCATTGGATAAATAGCAGTTTGAAAATCACTAATTTTGATAATTGTGAAGTAACAACAGAACGTGATTAGAACGTTCAGTTTATTCCTACGGAGTGATCTCCCTTTAGTGTTATGTACAACCTTGAAGGGTGTGAATAGACTGCTTTTGAAATGCAATAACTATCTGTAGTTATCAGAACTTCTAAGGGAGCTACCATTTGATTTTTATGGGGGGGGGGGGGGGGGGGGGCTAGGATGAAATTTGAAGAAAAAAAGGCAGGACAGGATTTTGAGTAAAAAAAAAAGGCAGGATGAGTTACTTGGCAAAAAAAAAAGGCAGGATGACAATTGTTGTAAAAAAAAGTCAGGATAACTAAGAAAAAAAAAGGCAGGACCGAATAGACTGAAAAATAAAAAGGCAGGACAGAGATTACGACTAAAAAAAAAGGCAGGACAAAATTTTTCATCCTAGCCCCCCCCATAAAAATCAAATGGTAGCTCCCTAAGGATGACTAGGTCCTATCAAATATGTTTAAGTCCGCAACATTCTTCGTGTGTCCGGTGCCAAGTCAGGTACCTGTAATTAAGGGATTTTTCTTTTCTTTTTCTACAATGAATTGTTTTACATGTTCGCATGCCGGAGCCTTTTATAGCTTATTATACTGCATTTGATCATTGTTGAAGGTCTATTATAGTAAGTTGCACCTTTAACCTTTTGTATCTGATGGATAGTTTTCTCATTTGGCAATAATACCACATATCCTTACGTCATATCCTTGGGAGTATGTATATATTTGTCTTGTTTTCCTTTTATGTTTACTCTGCTTCTCGTTCTATATAGGGTTAATGCTGAGTTTGAGACCAATCGGTTTTTCCTGAGAAAAAAACCGAAAAAGACAACTATTGTTGGTCATAAACTCCTTAAGAAGTGATGGTAAAATTATGTTTGAGAGATAGTCTTAGATGGAGTTTAAGCGTGGTCTTTTTGTACTGAAATCCTTTATACAAATGCAATTATAAACCAATTTTGGCTGCCAGTAAATGCACAAAAATACTTTATCTGGTTATTACATAGGGTTTATCATATTATCACAATGAATCTTGTAGTTAATCGCTCATCCGTAACCCTTTAAGTACATGTTATTGGTGTTAGTCAAAACAAATTAAATTTATTCGTTCATTCATAATTCATATTTTGATATCTCCATTTCATTCAACTAGCGAAATATTATAAAATTCAAACATAAAATATCATTTCAAATGACCCTTTAACTTTTTTTAATATGTAAGGCATTTATTCAGGACAGGCGTTGCGCTTGTGGTGAAAAAAGAAAAAAGAAGTTTCATTGTAAAACGAAGTGAGATCTCTAATCGTTATGAAATGGAATATTGGGAAGTTTAATGAAAAATGATATCTTAAGTTTTATTTAAAGGTCTGTTTAAAAGAAAATACAACCTTTTATCTCGTTTTACATGGAAAATTATTCGGCGGTTGACATTCGAATTTTATTGGTCGCGTGTCTAACGGTATGCCATTCTAAATATCTCGGGTTTCAAATTGAAATGGCCTTTTATGCAATCATTTAGGAGTTAATTTGGATAGAAGAGGTTTCAATTGATGCATCCGGTCTACAGATAACCACAAGAAAAGTCGATATCTTAATAAAAGGATGAAGTATTTTAACACAAGTCATATTATCGTCTTTATATCAGTTTACGTATTTTTATTTAAATTGGCTAAACCGTGTTCAATAAGTATACGATATAATTTGAAATATCGGTAAAAGGGAAGCAATATTTCATATATTTTGAGTAATGGTTAAATAGTCACTTTGAAAAAAAAAATAAGCACGAACGATGGATATTGTACTAGTTTCTTCAATATGGGGCAGTTTGTATGAATCTTTTCTCCAAAATGAATCATATAGGAAACTAACAACCCGTAAAAACATACCTTTGTTGTTGATGTGTTTTTCTTTCTTATATATTTGTGAAAAATTTCATGCAGTTTGTAAAACATTTAGCAAGACATCTCTTCGGAGTTTCCTGTTTTAATTGTATAAATCATATTCACTATAAACGTATATAGTTAATAATCAAATTAGAATTATCATTTTTTCTTCTTTTTTTTTTTAGTAATTTCAAAGTAATTTTCGAATTAACATACATAATGGTATTTTTTGTGTTACCTTAGGGAACAGCCATTTGACTTCAAGTTGGGAAAGGGGGCGGGTATGGTAATCAGATTTTTTTTCGCGCAAGAACAAATTTATTTAGTTTTCGGTGCTATTAATCAATTTTTTTTTCTTTCAAAGTTTGACACTATAACGTATGGGGGAAATCTGCAATCAGAATACTTTTTTTGTCATCTGCCTGACCAGAATATTTATTTTCATTAAATTGCATGGGGACCAGAATTTTTAAAAAAATAAGAAAAAAACATGCCCCCCTCTTTGATGTTAAATGGTCGTTCCCTTAGTGTCTGATATTTATAACTTGTCGTGTCCGATCCCTTTACACATTACCAATCAGGTAAATGGTTAAGTGTCGTTACTAGCTTTACAATCCATTGGCGGGGATCCACCGGATTAGGAATATGCTAAATTATCCATATGAATTAATTGTCCCTGAGACTGTTTATTCCTTGCCAGTAATCCGTCGTTGTTATACAACATCTTAGAGTAAAGTGCATTTGTTATTAATTTTCCTTTCCTGCTAATGCACTCTAAAATTCCTATCACGAACGTAATTTTACGACTTTCGTTTTTATAAAATGCTCAACATCTGAACGTCTGACGTAATAAAAAAAACAGTTTTGTGATAATATTATCCGTATTAGGTTCTTCTATATAGCAACACCAAGGATTTGTATAGTAAAAATCCTTGGCAATACTTTAGCTTGTTATTTGCATGTGTGTCTCTTTGTGAGGATTTTAGCAAAAACAAATGTTTACTATAAAAATTGAAAATTAATGAAGACATTAACCAACTTCAAAACTATTTGACTATGAATACTTTTGTTTGTTTGTCAATAGACTACGTACCCCTTTCGTTTAGTTTGTTCCTCTGCCACTGTTGTTCATAAATATTTTTTTGTATATTGCAGTCCTTCAATCCCAATTGTCTTTTTTTTATGAATATGGACATATTGAACAGGTATCTTGATTCAGAATCATTTTTACCTTTAAATTTTGTTTTAATGTTAAATCGTTACACATTTCATTGAGAATTGTATTTTCTTTGTTTTCTTCAATATTTGTTTTAATAATTCCTATTTTTTTGCTGTTTAATGTTAATTATTATAAAACATTCAGACTCTAGAATACAATGCTTAGGGGTGACATAAAGTCAAATACTATTAAGGCACTGCGTGCTTGGTACCAATAAAAGCATCGGGATTTTCTTTTAAAAACTGAATATATCGTTTTAAAGATAGGATCCCTAATTTTGAAGTCATGGTTATAGGGTTAAAAAGATAATAGTTAATAAAATGACTCTTTATTTTAATTTTCTACAAAATACTATACAGGTTGTAACAGACGTTTACGTAAAAAAAAATACTAGATTAATTTTAAACTATTTACATAAACTCTGTTTCGAGATATTTTCAACACAGGTAACAAAAATTAATTCGGTTTACCGCAAGCTCCACCCTACGTCTACCTGGCACACGTACAGATGTCACGCCTTGTCCTACCTGATTTATAACATCTTTCCAAAAATGGCAATCAATGTCTCGCGCCTGTCACGTGTCGCAGGTAAACCACGCCTTTTAACACGCGAACTGTCAAAAAGTGTAAGATTTTTAACTTTTTAAAGGATTCTGAGCCAATAATAATGAGTATACCTGACACCTTGTTTGTATCTGTATTTTACCTGACTCTTTGAAATAAAATTTGACTGATATATAAAAAGCCGTTCGTTTATTTCCGATCTAACGGAACACTTTGATCGAAAGTCAAACGTCAATATTTTACAACCTGTTGCATCTAAAATACACGTAAGCAACATCAGCAGCCATATTTATGTATCATATGATGACAAATATGGAAGTTGTTATGGAAAGTTTCTGAATATTGTGACAGCTTAAAGAATTTTGAACTTTTAATATCAATATTTGTTTCAAAGTTTCGCGACTTTACTACAACCATGATGGCAGCACACGAAACATGTGAAACTATTGGACAGATATACGACACTTCTGCAATGACTTATGTTTCACCACAATCTACGTCTCCCCCTGTTATTGGGGGAATTATTTACCCCGAGTACGCAACTTCCGAATGGCATCAAGTTGATCCGAATCGTCAGTCTGAGGTAGTGCAATATCAGCCATATATGGGATATCATCCCAGTAGTGCTATAAATCAACCAGAACTTATTACGAATGGAACTTATTGGCAAGGAGAATTTAATGGACATGCAACGTTACCTAACTACACTTATCATTCAAACGAAAGACTTCATTCGCCTTCAGATTACAGTAATGACAGCAATCAAGGAAGTCCAACTGGAAAAAGTGGAAAAGCTAAAAGGCGACGTGTTCAGACACATTCACAAAGAAAAGCAGCAAACATTAGAGAAAGACGCCGAATGTTCCATCTTAACGAAGCATTTGATGAGCTCCGAAAACGTTTACCGGCATTCAATTATGAGAAAAGGCTTTCCCGGATTGAGACACTGCGTCTTGCAATGACATATATATCTTTTATGAAAGACATTTCTGATGGTAACGACCCGGATGACGTTAAACTTTTGAAATATCAAACCGCAATGGATGAAACATTATTTAGGAGTATGCAAGAACAAATTAATGATACAGACGAAAGCCATTCACCGTTGTAATTGTGCACGTGCATTCCATGGCATCTAGTGACGTTCCGGGTGAACTTTTGTGCGTAATATTATATATTGATGAAAAATATTTGACCGGGTAACTTTTATTTATATTTATTATGACTAGTCAATCCATTTCATGTGTTCATTATTTTATTTATGAGAAAGCATTTAAGGAATATTTCCTTCTTTTCATACTGACAGTAGGGGCATATAATGGTTTCAGATTTACGTTTGTAAACATGGTAAAAGCGGTTTTAAAATTTTGGCTTTTGATTTTACTTGCATGTCTTTAAAACCACAACATCGCATAGTCCTCTTGATTAGAATTTTTTATGTATAATATATAATTCAAAGAGCAGACATTTATTTTAAAACATCTTTATGTATATAGCTTTGTTGCCTTAACAACTCGTTTGACCGTCAATCCATTATATTTTGTATAATTGCAATTATCACATGGCAGTTACTCCAACCTGTTAAATATGCCTAAAATACCTTAATTCGTATTTTTTGTCATAATCTACACACAGCAAGTAACCTTTATCCATTTCATAAATGAATACCGCTTACTGATATAACGGAAGTCCTCTTGATTTATTGATGTATTTTTTCTATTGAAATTTAATATAATAACTGCATAATAATACAACGTTATTTGTATTACTATTATATTTGTTCTATGTATTAAAATGTGTTCATATTTACAGTTTATTAAAATGTTGCATTTTTGATTATATTGTTTGTTTTATTACAAATCGCCTTAGCATATAGTGTTATTTCACGCAATTTTGTTCATGGTCTGATTATTTCATGACCGTAGGATTCCGAATAGTTTTAAATGCAAGAAATGAAATTATTGTATTTATTGCACACCTATTTTCGGTTTTTTTTTAATGGTGTAAAGCTTTTGACCAGTGCTTTCTTTTTTATAAATAAAAACGTATTTGAAAATCTATTAGAACAACATATTAACATGAATTTCATGCTGAACACGTGCAGAAATAAAAATCATCATTAACTCTATTTAGAGACTAACAAATAGCCGAAGAGTAGAGGATTTGCATTCAAAGGACCGTTGACAGCTGATTCTTCAACCTTCTTTCATTTTATCGATATGACTTTACTTTCACTTTAAACAATCATTATTTCAACAAAACAGTTTCACTTACACTTCTAAAGATTGAACAACTACTTAAATACATTGCGTGTTTGTCAAAGGGAACAACATTGGAAGTTAGATACAACTTGAAGTCTTTACTACTCAGTTTGTCAAAGGAAACAAAATTGGTAGTTAGATACAACTTGAAGTATTTACTACTCAAAGGGAATTGAAGGTGGTCGTTTAATGAACTTAGTTGTAGAACGATGCATTCTAGAAGATTTTCTTTATAGAAAGAATGTGTTGTTTACGTCAATTAATAGCAACCTAACAATCCAAGCTAGCAAATATAGAGTTGTCGTTTTCAAACCAAATGAAACAGGAGACATTATTTGCAAGGTGTTCAGGGCGTGTTACTTTGATTAATTCGGTTACAAGTTTAGATGTGATCTGCATGATTACGCATTGCATTGGTTCGGTTGAGTTTGATTACTCAGGATACGAATATAAAAAAGATGAGGTGGTATGATTTCCAATGAGACAACTCTCCACAAGAGACCAAATAACATAGACACTAAAAACTATAGATCACCGTACAGGCTTCCAATAAAACGGCCAAATTATGCATAGATACAGAACATCCATCAACAGTTTATACTAGTCATCTCGTCGCAATGGATACCAATTGCCTTTTGAATTTTAAACTTTTCTTGTATTGAATGAAACTTTAAAGGTTAAATGACAGATGCATAATGCTTCTATTTGGTTTAGAAGAGGTGTTGTAGAGTACTGCAGTGGACATTCTATATAGTTCTAGTATTGAAAGGTTAAGTTAAAATTTAATCAAAACTATAACAGAGGGTTACAATGCCATTTGGCGGTACTGAAATAATCTTACATTTGTATGAAATTATTTGATTGGTTTGACGATGAAGTGAGTACATTTGTAAAAAACGTAACCTGTTATCCAGTGTTTGCTGTAAGTTTGCGTCTATCATTAATGTATTTGGATTAATTCTTTAGTATAAATCAAGTCGTCGGTTTCCTCTTTTGACTTGGTTCATATTTTGACATCCCGTTGCTGCAAATGTATTGCAGTCTTTTTCTCTTCGAAGAAGGTCTTACGGTGACCTGTGTTGTTCACAACTTTGTTCTTTCGCATTCAAAGGGTAGTTGTTTCACTGGCTATTTTGTACCACCGTTATTCCTAACTGTTATATCTAAGGCCACTATATAAGCTGAGTGCCAGTAATTAAAATGGTCCAAATAGTCCAAAATATTTATACATACTTGGAAAATTCAAATTGCTGCAAGTATTCTTTCTCTGAAAATACTCCTTCAACCTGGCAGTATGATAATAACAACAGTGGCGTGAGTTCGGTTGTATGGGATATATAAATACATCCACATCCGATCAGAGTGGGGATGATAAATCAGCTTTCTCATGAAGGGGGTATCATACATTGTTTAGAACCTTTGAAACAACATATTGGAGGATCTATAGTTGGTTTGGTGAATGCAAATATACAAATGTTTTGCCTAGCTAAAATACCCTCATTACACAGAAGCAATTTAGATTTGTCATCGTTCAAGCATCACTGCATGAAGAGACATTGATTGTCCGCCGAAATGTACATCTGGTGCAGAAAGAATTGGTACCGTTTATCAAGTTATCATTCCTTACGACTTGTTATGCAGAAAAAGCCTTTTGTTCTAATTGCTATAAGTTTTCATCCTAACTATGCATGAAACATTTGACACTTTACGTTGACAAGTACACACAAAGAGTCTGTTTTCCCAGTCTCAGTTACTGTAGCAGAGAAGCGAATATATATATTCTCTGAATCGTTTTCGTATTCAATTGTTTTCCTTTTGCTATGATTTCTTTTACATGTTTTTTTTTGTTGTTGTTTTGTCTGCCAAAAACAAAGATTAATTTGACGAGTAGCAATATTATTGTTATCAGCCTTATACATTGTATTCAGTATTGTTGTCATTTTTTATGTGTTGTCTCTTTCTCTCGTCTGTTTTGTAAGTTTTGTTCACCATTACTCTTCAAGATCACGAGACTATATGAATCATACGAGATTTATGAGATTTCTTTGATATTGGCCCTATAAAAAAACTACTTGACAGAATACACTTTCATTATGTTCATTTAAAGGTATATCCTACCACCTCAAAGTAATTGATGCTGCCCTACTGGTCGTGCACTTTAACACTTCGAGGTACGTACCTTAGATCTTTATCGTTTTAGTCTTTTAATAATGTTACCACAAGTAGTCTCTCAAGTATAAAATGTTGGTTTCTTTGCTTCTTGCGTAGTTTGATATGTTGCATTATAAACTTTTGATAATAAATTATTAGTAAGAGAGAAATTACTACACACAGATACATAGTGCAAGTTTCAAAAGAATATCCTTAATGTCAATTATCACTATTAAGTTCGTTTTAGTCAGTCTTTTTTGAATGTCGAGACATTTTCCAAGTATTCACTTTAAATGTTTGCTAAAAAAGTTTTTAGTTGTTATTCAAACTTAGTACATGCATAGTTTCAGTGGACTTATTCTTAAGAAATTCATATTATTGCTAAAAAAATAATTTATGAATGAACTAATCATAGAAACCAGACTTAGAATTGTAGACGCCAGACCCGCGCTTATCTATATAAAAAAAGACTTATCTGACAGTGACGCTTGAATAAAAAAAAAGTAAAAAATTACATATAAAGTATGAATTTGACGGACGCCAATGACCATTTTTATCAGTGACGCTTGAATAAAAAAAAAAGTAAAAAATTACATATAAAGTATGAATTTGACGGACACCAATGAGACCATTTTTATCAGTGACGCTTGAATAAAAAAAAAGTAACAAATTCCATATAAAGTAGGAATTTGACGGACACCAATGACCCAATATTCCAAAGGGAATTGCCAAATAATAACCTTGATGAAAAATGCCTATAGCAGTTCGAAAAAATCTAAGTTTTGTAAACGGTTAATTCATAATTATGACCATACATGCATCAATGGTATATCATAACAACAGTGTTGACTACTTGTTAGTGATAATAACCTCGAAGTGGAAACTTCCACCAGAAGTGGCATTAATCCAATGGTTGTAAATAAGCTCATCATATGCTTTATAAAGCTTACTTATAGATATCCCTGATTCGTCTATGATCTCCGATATCAACGGCAAATCAAATGTTTCAAATAAAGATTAAACTTTAAATGTTTATGTATAACTACATACGATAAATGTGTCTGGGATAGCCTTCGTCAGGTTTACATAAAAGTAGAGTGAACATTGATGCGATAAATTTAACCGGAAATGAATAAAAATGGACATTTTATTTTAGAAAGAAAAGTGAAAATTTTAAATGATAAATAGTTTATTTTAGTTTTGACGCTAACGAAAATATAAAAAGATACGGAGAATAACGATAAGATGACCTTTCTAACGACTAAAGAATGACAAATGATAATTTCCTTCTTTGCTTTTCGCGTCATTGGGTTCTTTGCTGTAGAATTATTACCAATTGTATAAAGTAGCGAGTTTGATAGCCGATCTAGCGATTAAGTGAGCCTCACAGACGTATAAAAGGTAGCTGGATTTATGATAATTTTATTGTTAATATATAAATTGGATTTCCGAGACTCATTACGGATTCTTTTTGGCACGAGTAAACTGTACATGTCCTTATTCAATTTCCAAATAAAAGATTTTTATTTCTTGTCGTACTTTCTGCATAATGTTGTTCTCAAACAATCTAATCGGGTGTAAGATTTGCAATATTATTTTCTTAACATTTAACGCAATGAATGCCCTCTAAACGACCAAAGGAGACGCGACAGTAATGCCTCGTGCACAATTGTCAAAATGAAATATAAAATAAATATCTGGTTTATTTTTGCATTTGGACTCTCGTGCACGCACCTGCGGGGCTGCCGTTTCCGAGACAACTGGTATGGAATGATGCAAAATCGGATTGGATTATGTTCTCGAACCACCATCACGCATGAATTTAATGCTGTATTTATATTTCTATATTTCAGTGATGTTCAACGGCGGTTGTCCTTTTCGTTTCAAGGTAATTAGATACACGAGTCACGTGCTTATTCTGTAACGTTATAAGTCTGCGTTGATGTTCGTGTCATAAAGGTATGAAAATATATATGAACAATAGGATTCGATAGAGATGGAAAAAAATACCACAAGCATCATTCGAATCCATATAAAAAACAGCTATAGAATTTGTGGTTTTGAGTTGCAGACGTAACCGTTACGGAAGAATGACGACCAACTTAACCTTGAACTATAAAGTGCATTGATGTCTTGTTTAAAGTCATTGTTTCGTATAATTTGTTTGCTCTTGACTTGTGGCTTGGGTTAAATAAATACAAAATCCAAACTGCGGTTTACTATTGCAGCCAAACACTTTAATCTAAGAATGGCTCAGTCTTATTCTTTCTATTCATCTAAATAACAGATATATAGTATAGTACTTACAAATGTACAAGAATTACAAATAAATGTAAAGTCTTTGGTTGATTGGTTAATTTTCTAAGAAAGTCGGCTGCTGAATTTGTTCGCAAGATCATACCCGGCGACATTTTATAGATAAAAGTTAAAATAGTACTCGAAGATTAATAAACTTTGTTATTACGATGTTAAACAGGTTTATATACGGTAAATTTGACATATATATGAGAAACTTTAATAATCTACCATTTTCGTCATGAAAATACGGGTTTGCTCATTGTTGGAGGCCGCGGGATGGCTTGTGGTTCATTACATCCTTATAGTTTTGTCTTTTTGTGGCTGCTTATCTCATTTGAATTCATATCCACCCTCAATTCTTAAACTGACCAAATAAGGAGATATATTTTCCACTTTTGTGATAAAATTCATTAAGAAGACTAGTATAAATGAACAGTTCTTAAAGTGAGTGGAAAACCTGCTCATGTTAAGACTAGTATAAATGACTATGTAGTTCTTAAAGTAAGTGGAAAACCTGCTCATGTTGTATCATTATTTAAAAGAGATTACTTTTTCATGTTTGAAAGTGCAAATAGGTATGAAATTAATATGCTGGCATCGCGCGGTTCTTCGTTCTTTTGTTTAATATCCTAAGCGATATCGTCAGGAAACTTATGTTAGCTAAGATTTCATTTATTGGTTTGTACAAACTATCGAATTACATAATGCGCTTCAATTTTGGAATAGATTATAAGCTATACTTTAATTTTTATTAATAGTTTACACCTATGAATTGATATCTGGCTGATTAAATCATAGCATCAAAAAAGTAAGTTTGATGCACACGACATAGTAAGTACGGTCACCGTCTAATACATAAAATGACTTTTGGAGTGCGCATTGAGAGGACATATGATATGATACTCTCGTGAAATCAGACCTGTGGTAGTAATTATAGTCAGATTTGTTCTGATTATTAAAAGCAGTAACTTGAATAGTACGATTTGTTCCAATTATGATCATAATTAGTATAACAATCAATAAATCCCTCCAAACAATCGTATAAAATTTTGTCAACAGTCAACTATTCGAAACCTTATTAAAATATTGAAAAGTTCAATAATAAATTTATTAATCCAAATTAAGGATCTTTCGGGAAACCTTTTGATCTACACAATTGTCAATTTCTACTATATAAATCATAATTGATTTTCAGTTTATTTGAAGTAAACAGGATTAAGACCAACTTTTCTTTACAAAGATACCGTTATTGTATTTATCAAACGAAAAATAATGAAATACAACATTGCTACAAAAAAAGTTACAACTATGTCGATGATTTGTGTGAATTGATTAGAGACTAAGTCTATCGTAGTCTCTAAACCAAATTTCATATTTAAACAGGTGGACAAACGATTTTCAGACAAACAGTTATTATCATAAATTAATTGGAAAATGACGTTTTAATAAGGTGTAAACTTTCAAACTAATTTTGTTAAATTTCAATTGATTCTAATAAAGTGCATGTTTGACCTTTTTTGTGCATACGATGTTATAACATCAACTAGCGAACCTCATTTGGTGTTGATAAATATAGCGTTTCAACACTCTTGAATTTCACACATTTTTTCATTGTTTTTAATAAAGGAGAATAAGATACAACTAGTAACAGACAGACTTTTGACACCAGAAACAAAATAGCAGACAATTGGATTGGACGGATACAAGTGCTTTTCTTTCTTTTTTTTTTTATGTTGAAACACTTTAGAATCATTTTTTGGGAGATACTAAAGTTCATCCCCATTTTTTTAATTAACCATTAATGCATTACCACAGCCGTATCAAATTTTGAAAGACAGATATATGTGCAAGATGAACTTTGCCTCCATACCAAAACAAATTTCAGTAATATCAGAATAATCTTGATTTTATTTATTTAAGTTTAGAAAAATAAAAGTTCTAGTTTTGGAAAAGATATTAATGTCATCAAAATTAAAATTTATGTCTTATTTAAATTGCTAGTATCAGTCTAGGCTGAGGCTGGTATCTTTTTTCTTTAAACGTTACGATATAATTATGAAACTGATATTGTATAATTAACAAAACTAGTTAAGGAGAAATATTGTAATTTTTATACTTAATTAAAAAGTACTTAACCAATTAACTGTTGAAAGTGTATTAAATTTCATAAACATGTATTTTAAACATAAAACCAACAGTTTCAGAAAGCTAATTGTCGTTTAAAGATGCGATAAGCCAAGTTTTAGCTGGTGTTGATTTCAAGATGGGTATTTGCAAGTAGATTTATCAAGGAAATATCAACGGTGTCGCGTGGCTGCAATTAAACCAATAGCTTATATTAGTTGCACACGCGACAGAAACACTGAACAATTTTATCTCGTCCATCTTTGCATAATTTATTTGAAGATAAACTAATTTTTTAGTTATGAATATTTTAAAAGGAAGCGCAGCGTAAGATTTGTTTAGTCTTAAAAAATACAGTGTAAACAGGTATAATGATTTTGCATTTATTTCATTCAAGTAAGAGTGTTTCTTTATCAACTTAAGTTTACTTCCATCGAGCCCAATATGGTACAAAGGTCAGAAAAAGATTTACAAAAATGTTAAAACAGCATTAAATTCAGTGGTATTCAGAAGTTTAAATAATTTCAGGGACATATTTGCCGATTGCAAAATAATAGAAGTTTCTTATTGGGCATATCAATTTGTCAAAGTAGGATTATAATCGTGTAAATATTGGTGTAATTTTAAACGATATATAAAATAATTCCTTATTTCCTAACTTCTTGAAGATGAAGACAAAACCTTATTTCATTATTTTGAATTTCATTATTACTTTTTGATATATTTACTCAATTTTCCTTTGGGGAATTTAAAATTGAGTTTATTTTAGATTTAGTTTGATTTATTGAGTAAGTTTATATTTTAAACATCATCGTGCACGTGGCTGTTCCGTCGAAATTCTTGACCTTCGATATCTGTTGTAAATAGGATTTATAAATGATTAAACGTGACCATTTAGTAATTACTGCGCATGGCAAGAAGTCTCATTAGTTCTACTATACCCTGATATGCTATTTTTCCATATATAACTTCGTTTACTTGCAACGTAGGCTCGGGTATAAGCCCAAAACTTACAATCGCCATATCCATAACAAAAATATGGTCTGGATTGTGTTAACAGGCTAGGATATAATAGACTTAAAAACCAAACAATAGGCGAAAAAGGCAAAACATAAAGAGAAGAGAGTTATGCGGTGCTTAGATACAAAGAACAGAGAATAATTATGATTTATTATAAAGTATAGAGAAAACTGACCTATGTTTTTCCCTAAAGAATACAAAAATGAGGACACCCGTCTACATCCTCGTTTGTGTTATATCAGGAACATATTGAACCGAATGATGTTATTATCAGCTTTGTCAGCCCTGGAGACGTCTTATTTAGGTTCTTTTCTGAACTATATACACGTAATTGTTATACTGCATTCAGAAGTTGTTTTATATGGACAGAATAGTATTTTTTTTAACAACTCTCACCAACAGTACAGTATATTGACAGTATATTGACTATGCAATCAAATTGCTGGGGAAACGGTAACACCTTTTTCCAATAAAATGACAGACAGACACTATAGCTTATACCCCCTTAAAAAAGTAAGACTCTAAACAAAGTCCGTAGCGACTTTCAAAAGTTGTTTTTCATACGGCTACATCCGCTTATTGTATTTGCATTGGAAGCCCTATGGAACGACCTTTCCTCAATTGTTATAAAAATATTACAGAATATTAAAACCATAATTAATATTATTGTAGAAATTCATTTGAAAAATGTTATGGTACCTTCGGGATGTGGGTGGTTTGTTAGAACCAAAAAATATAAAATATGAAAAATATACCAATACAAATGAATATATAAAGAAAATTGCACTTAGTCACAACAGACAGTATAGGAAAGGCATGATGTTAAGTGACACTGAAAGTATATAATTTTATGGTTCCATATGTAAAAAGTGCTAAGCTAGTAGTTTCATCCAATTTTCTGGTCATAAAAATTATTGCTTGCATTTTTAATGTTACTTTTTGAAGACTGGAAATAAAAACTTCAAACAACATAGTCTGCATAATGCTGAACGTTTTTATAGATTCCCCGTGTGCATCGTCTATAATACTACAATGGTTTCATTCAGTGTTTTGCTGTCTGGTAGAGAGTGCAACATCCTAGGCTAATAAAAAAGCAATTTTCGCGTTAACATTGACATATTTAAATCTTTTTCATTTTCAGACTAGAAAATGTGCTTGTCGCTTAATCTTCAAAACGCGTGTACCACCTTACTTTTATGGTTCACAATCGTAATTTTAAAATAATTATATTTAAATCTGACAATAAATGCAAGGTATTTAATTCTTTTTTTAAGCTAATATATTAAAGATATAATATATTTTTTGAATGTAACTTAGCAACTCTTTGACAAAGAGTCACGAGCCTTACGTAGTTGGCTTTTATATTACAATTTCTACGTGTGGTTTCATAATTTTGCAAATGCATTACTTATCTTGAATATATTTGTTTGGCTTTCGACGTTTTTTTTATGCATTCGTTTATTTATTTATCTGGATTTTGAAAGAGTTTTTTTTTTTAATATTGATTTATTTGGAACATAATGTTACCCTCTGTCACTGTTTAAAAAAAGACGTAAAAATAAAAGAAGTTAAGCCATGCTCTGTGTTGGAGACTAACTTTGACCTGTAATGGTTTACTTTTACAATTTGTGACTTAACCGGAGAGTTGTATCATTGGCACTCGTACCACATCTTCTATATCTATAAAAATAAAAGGAGTTAGAAATAACTTTATAATAAGACAAAAATCGAACGACACAACAAAAGACATTTTAATAATAGAAAGGTGTCTATTAAAAAGTTCAAACGTAATCTTCCCGAGTCTAGAACAAGTTGTGATTATATAGTGTCTCATAAGTCGTTTTCGGCTGGCATCTTTTTACTTAAATGTAAGGTTCTTATGACTTTATGTGTATATATTTATATAGATATTGTGATGGATGGTGATCTTATATGTGACGGTCTTGACATGTAGAGAATAATAAGCAAAACGTGCAGAATATCAAGCCGGAAGTGTATAAAAATAGACAAAAAAGACAAAAAAATAAAGAAAAGAAAATATTGTGCAAAATAAATAAAGGAAAGAAAAATTCAAATATGGTCTTAAGAGAAGAATGAAACGGAGGACACAATCCAGACATAACGTACATTAAGCTGAAACAAACAATGACAGAATTATCCTCATTCAGATATATAAAACCGCCATCAATGTATGGACACTCACACGAACGTGCATGTGGCAGGTTGAATTAGTTTATTTGAGAATTCCACCGCGTGTGCCTTTTAACAGTGATTGACAGATAAAAGGCGTTTAATGTCACTTTCAGCACTTTTGACTCCTAGCCGCTAGATTTTATTGGTGGTGGAAGCCCGTAGTATCCAAAGAGACCTTTTGATATCGACCAGCGGACTATACATTCATATCAGTATAGGAAAAGTCCTTGATAAAACACTAGCTCGTTCACAACAATAGTAACGTTTAAGATACCGTATCAAAGAAAGCTAGCATTTTCTAAAAGCATGCTCATAATAATAAACCTACTGATATGATATCAACTCGTCCTACCTTGTAAGCGTGGCTTTACATCAAAGGAATTTTGGTTCTCAATGCTCTTCAACTTCGTACTTTATTTGGCCTTTTTAACTTTTTTAGATTCGAGCGTCACTAATGAATCTTTTGTAGACGAAACGCGTGTCTGGCGTATATACTAAGTTTAGTCCTACACCCGGTTGCACGAGCGTTTAACTTAGTTAAATTTAACTAACCGTTATTAATATCTAGGCTTTAACACGACGTTAAATTCAACGTGGGATTAAAAAAGTTAACAAGCAGTAAACTAACAGTTAGTCCCCCCAGTTAAGTTAAAGATTTAACTAAGCCCGAGGGGTAACATTAAATATCTATAATGAATTTATTTACATCAAAGACAAAACACTAACGTTATAAACCGTACCAGAAGACATGATCTTTTGTTATGTCGAGAACAAACCTCTATATAATTGAAATACCCCCAAAAACAATCAGAATATCTTTTGTCCTACTATTATCTGCATAAAATATAACGTTTAAGATCATTGTATTTTCATATGAAAGTTGACAATAAATAAACGAATATTAGATAATCAAGCAAAGATTTGTTGATGGTGTGTTTAAAGTACAGGTTACCGACATGGACAATTTGTCAAATTACCAATTGTATTGTTCAAGACATTGCAAATGTAGGTTGAAATTACTGTCCCGAAAAAAAATCATGACTGTTTTACACCTCATACTTTGTTTAACTCACCCGTATGTCTATCGTTTGTAAAAATTGAGGGTTTGACATGCGATTGTCATTGATACTGTGAAATGCAGCTTTCCAAAGATTGGTCCCTGCTTTGACATGTCAAAAACATTATCGTTTGTCTTCAGGCTGAGCTGAAGTCGCCGGACAATTCGAGTTCACTAGCACACTATTTCACACAGTTCGTAGTGATTAAATCAAACTTGATCAGCTCAAGATCGTCTAGAACTGTAGAAATGGTAGGCCACTCGTCACGTATCCTTTCAGAGATAGTACATCTGAGTGTTTCATCTGAGTAATCGAACAGTCTCTTCTACAAATAACTGGTCCTGGAAACAAATGAGAATTTTCAAAAAAGTTCGAACAGGCTTCGCCAACGCGTAATTCGGCTAAGAAGACATTATGTCGTACCTGGTTTGCAATGTTATATACTAGAACATAACAACTTATCGAATATATTCCCCATTTCCATTAGCAATGTTATCAGTTATTTACTTATACACAATTGATTGACGCTTAAACTGAACATTATTTTTGAAGTTTGACATTGGAAGTGTAAATTTCACTCTTAGTTTTTATCTGGAATTGATATTGATAAGCGGACTTCGTAGTTTTTTTTAAGCCCGCCTTAAGCAATCACGAAATTCTTTGATGCGGTATTATGTGATTAGATGTCACCTGTCGTGTAATACCGATTTTATGCAAAAATATGTTATTTTTAAACAAATTTTTATGTAAACTTCTTATGTTTTTTCCTCATGTTATTTCAAAAATAGAAATAAAGAGAAAAGAAAGAAGGGAATGTATTTGTGTTTTCTTCGTTATTCCATTGATCGTGGTCAAAAGAGAAGATTGTTTTGGCTTCTTTATGTTGCAATTGTCGACGTTTTTTTTTATTACATATAGTAATTATATTTCATTTTAGTGCATGTGTATCATCATTCTAAAGCCCTTTTTTTCGTTTTTTTTTTTTTTTTTTTTTTTTTTTTTTTTTTTTTTTTTTTTTTATCTTAAACCGATTTACTTAATATTTGTTGCCAAAAAAGGGTACGCACCGAACATACTCATTACGTATAGCACGTCTTACAATCAAATAAATAATTTAATAGATTGTGACATCTTAATCGAACCAATGAAAAAGAATGGCCTCCAAAACTGTAGTTTATTTTCATGATCCATAGGATAACGTCAGCGTCCGCCAAGGTCGCTAAACCAATTAATTTGAACTTTGGAGACTATATTTTTCTGGTACAAAAATCTAAATGGTAGAGTTTAATTGGTACACCTTCCGACATTACCAAAATGAATGACACTTTGAATACACACAAGTCGCTAGGGTTTGACACACGACTAATCCCAGATGATTTCAGTATGAATTTTGCAAAGCAGATGCTTTCCACTTTGTTTTTTCGCGCCATGCTGGTTGTGTTGAATTCAGTGATTTCATGCACAACGTTTTAAGCAATTGACAATAAAACACAGCGAATTACAATCTAATTTGTTGTTTTTGTGTAGTATTACCGCTGTTACGACTGTATTGGTTTTTGTCTTCTTTGATCACCAATTGTGCAGACGTTAGTCCCGGTTATAGTAAATTGGCTATGTCACAGATTTTCAAACAAAACCTGTTTGTACACAATTTTGGCTCGATGTATCCGAAGACATTTTCTGGATTTACATGTACCTTTATCAGGGGATTTAATATTATCAAATCTTCAAGTTAATCTATAGATTTTTCTTAAACATTTGTTTAGTGAAATGCATTTTTTCTTAATTATTTTCCATCATATTTCAATAATAACCAAAGTTGTACGCAAAATTTTACCCAAACCTGTGGCAAAACCCATTTACTGTTCCTAGACCTTAAGTTTCATATTTGTGCGCAGTGTTCAATTTTATAGTCGTCGCAATATTTCGCCAGTATCAGATATAAGAACAACAATTGTTTATATAGCCAAGAACTGTCTAAATAAGAATTTCCCCCTTTGTTGCAAGTATGAAGGTTACTATGATTTGGAAAATTGAGTTAACCAGAAGGTGTATAAATAAAGACAACACTTATATACCGCTGTTCAAAAGTAAAAAAAATGTTGGAGAGAAAGCAAATACGGATTACAAACTAAACCCAAGGGAAACACATTAACTAAAAGTGGGAAAAAAACGAAACAACAGAACACCAAAGTGCAACAAAAAACAAACGACAATGCATCATTCATAGGAACGAACTATTAGATAACAACTGCCATATTCCTGACTTGATACAAGACATAATAATAATTCATGACTTGATACAAGACATAATAATAATTCATGACTTGGTACAAGACATAATAAGAAATTCATGACTTGGAACAAGACATAATAAGAAATTCATGACTTGGTACAAGACATAATAAGAAATTCATGACTTAGTACAAGACATACTAAGATAAAAGAATGGGTGGTTGAACCTGATTTTGTGACTAGCCAAATATATTGCAATGTGAAATATACCGCTAAAATGGCAACAAAACATGACGGGAATACAGTGCAGATACATTCAAGAAAACATAACAAACACATTTATGTTCATTTTTTCCTTATCAAAAAAACCTAACCCTCTTTTTTCTGATTAAGAAGTACTTTAATAAGAAATAAAAATGCGGATATGCCTTATGGTAATAAAGTAATCATCTCGTTCATGCTCGTTTTCTATTTTTTTTTTACATGTTTGGCTTTTTTCAATGATTCAAATTATGTTTTAGTTATGATTTTATCAATGATTTAATCTCACAGCATCTTCATCTGAATTTTAAAATCAAAGCGTAAAACAATATTAATATTCCATTTTTTTTTCAGATGAAATAGTCATTTCTTCAAATAAAAACTTATATAATTACATGATGATAAAACATAAAACTCGTCTTTCAACCCAACATTTTTGCTAAAAAAAATTATTCTATACCAAGTCACAAATATCGCAATTGCTATCAAATATTCCGTTTCTATGAATGTTGGCGTTTGTTTTTGTTTCAGTTAAGTGTTTCTGTTGTTCTGTTGTTTTCGTCTTATAATTGATGTTTTTCCTTGGTTTTAGTTTGTAACCCAATCGCTTGATAAATTTAAGAAAATTGCAATGTGGTATACTATGTTGCCTTTATAAGTCCATAAACTGGGTTTTTTTGTACATATATATATATACAAGTCCGTAGCTTGGTTGCTGTACAGATAAAGTTTAGTCCGTAACTTGCTTGTTGTACATATTTATCTATGTCGGAAGCTTGCTTGTTTTATATATAGTATAATATCTTAGTCCGTAGCCTTATTGCGTTTCAGACAACTCTATGTAAGTTGTTTGTTTGTTGTACATATATATCTAAGTTTGTAGCAGGTTTGTTGTACAGATACATCAAATCTCAGTTAGTAGGTTGTTTTGTTGTACAGATAAACCTTAGTTTGTAGCTTGATGGCTGTACAGATATGTAAGTCTGTATTATGTTTGTTGTACAAATATATCTAAGTTTGTTTGTTGTACAGAAATGTTTAAGTTCGTAGAATTTTGTTGTACATATATATATATTAGTCCGAAGCTTGTTTGCTGTACATATATGCATTATGTAGTTGTTGTTTTGTTGTGCAGATATGTCTTAAGTCTCTTTTTTTTATCGTTGTACAGCTACATTTTAGTCCGTAGTTTGTTTGTTGTACAAATATGTCCGTGTCTGTGGTTCGCTTATTGTGCAGATATATCTTAATTCGCAGTGTTTTTGTTCTACAGATGTAGATCAGATATTGCAAGTTTATAACTTGAGACTTCCATTGTTCACCATTAACCACATTCAGGTCTTTTCACATTTCAGTTGTTCAATGCTTATTAAAATGCGTTAAGTCTGAGTTTTATTTTTGTATTTTTCACTTTCTTGTTTAGTGGCTGATTCATAATGAGCGTTTACAAAGATTTTTTTTATCTGGTCATTTTTCCATCTGGGTACTGTTCAAAATGTATCCAGCTTTTACGTAATACTGAAGCATGTCTGTTCTTCTTGTTTTTTTCTTGTTGGGTTTGGGTTTTTTTGTGCGCGAATGTGAATTGTTTTTATGACAGATCTCTAGAATTATTTTATTTAATTGAGTATTGATCCGAAAACAAGATGCGCATGTGTATGTTTAAGATGCTGATTAATTTTAACGTATTTCAATGCTGAAACGTATCTGAAAACTATCACAGTATTTCTAGACAACACACTTAAAGGCACACGACCGATGGTGTTAAGCACATTCTTATGAATGGACATTATGTCGGTTTCGTTCAGGTTGTGATTTTATATTCACCTATTTTGTTTTTCATTGAATTTACTCAGTAAAATGTAAAAAGTGTTTCTGAATAACTTCCGGGCGTCATGTTTGGCATTAAAATATTGATGTCATTATACTGAAAAAAGTGAATGACTTTTCTGAAGAAAAAAAGCCCTCTAACGTCGTTTACCTGTAAAAGAACACAAAAGCTCAAGGATACATTAAAGTACATTTATTTCTTACTTATAGTATCATATTAAGCTGGTGATAAGACAAATTTCTTTACAGTGATATGTTGTGTACAAGTTGTAATGAAGTACAAATTATTTGTACAGATTTGTTGTACAATTAATCAGTGTTTTATGAAACGCGTAACACAAGTTGATGATGCATATTTCTATCATAATTCCACAACTACATGATACAGTCTAATAATGAGCATTACTACAAAAAGAATACAACAATACTTCTTATGGATTTGATTTTGGTATAAGAAGAAAAATAAATTTAGAGTTCAAAGCAATCAGGTATCCTCATTTCCAATTTGAGGACAAAGAGAATAGCACTAAATGTTTGGTTAGATAAATTAATTTGAATTTAAAAAATCAACTGATATATTTGAGAAGATGAACTTTTATGACCTGTTGCAAGAAGGTATGGGTGAAAAAAACTGGTACAAATACCCTGTACAAATTATAATTCGTAAAAAATGTGGTTTTGATAAGGACACCATCATGTATTAAAAAAAAGATGCATCGTCAAAATACGATGATTTTACGTAATTTGCGGAGACAAGTCTATGACCATAACATGTTTAACCCTTACCCCTTTAGATCAGTCAACACTTAAAGTAATAAGGGTTAACACTGGCCCTAAGCTTTCATCTCCGTTGCTGACTTAAATGTACCTCGGGTTATTGTCTCTTCGACACATTTCCCAGTTCCATTCTCAATTTCTTCTTTATTGAGATTTTGTTCAACCTCGTAGTAAGGCTTTTGAAACAAGAACCAAATTATGGTATTTTTAATATTTTATGATAAAAATGAAGTTCAAGGTCTTTTTTGATTTAAAGTAAACATTGTCCTTTTCGACTTTTATAGTTTTTTTTTTACATGTTTTATCAGTGAGATTACAACTTTATTATTTTTCTTTGTAAAGGAAACTCGTGTTACAGAATCGTTAAAACATTTCTGTATAGAATTAATATTTAAGCTTTTTGAAACATACAAAAAACCTTTAAAAGTTTATCTAATAGCAAATCAGTTATACGAATAAAATATAGCAAAATAATGTTCATTTTTTATTGACCATCTTGATTTATGCAATACTTTTGGAAATTCATTAAGTTATAAATCAGTTACTGCAACAAACTTTAAAATTAAGCGAATATTCAGCTCAAAGTAATACTTTTGTTATTTATGAATTAAGATATTAAGGCAGGTGAGAAATATGGTCACAATTACACGCCTAGAACTGTAAAACAAGGAACTACATTTAACCTTTTTTTCAATATTTTGCTTACTCATCCTTATCTTCCAATGAATATGACTTTTAAGTGTTAACTCATCATATTTTTTTCATAAATCAGTCTTAAGCAAAATAAAAATAAAAGTGTGGTTACAGTAGCCATACTTACCCTACTTTTTTAGTTTAAACAATAGCCTACGCGCAAACAAATCATCATTTCACATTAAGCGCTGTTTAAGTCAGAATGTTGCTTCCATAGACTCAATGTAAAAAAAAAACACCATAAAAAAGAAAAAAAAATTCCCTACTTACTTACCTAAACTATTTTTTTTTTATGTAACTGGAACCACCACAAACTATCTTTTTTTTTGGCCTTAGGGTCAAATATTAATAAAAAAAGTGTCTTTGGCAACATTTTTATTAAAATTTATGCGTAATAAAAATGCATAAATCTTACAGAAACATCAAAATTTCAGTGTGAAAAAGTATTATAGTGCTATCATTTCATACTTTTGTTATCTCTGTATTTTTTCATATTTCACAATAAATTTTAAAATCCTATGTAATTTTATGGAAACAACTGGCATAATTTTGAATATATTAGAATAATTATGATTATATTTTATTGTTGACCATTTGTGCCCCATGATAATGAAGCATTATATATGTATATATATATATATATATTTTACTAACATCACTTATAGAATTGTGTGAAGTAATGCAGTGATTTTCGCTTTCTGAACTTTTTGTGTGTCTTCATTTTTCTATTTTTTACTGCAGCTAATCTTGAACTATAAAAGACGCACGCGTAACTAATTTATAAAAATTAAATAATGCTACGATGAAATATATTTATCAGAATTTAATTTTAAGATGATTGATCTTTTATCTGTATTCGAGAGTATTTGCCGTATAACGGTTTTTGGTAACATCTTGGTCCTACAAAACTGTTAACCTTATGGAATGCAAATTAATGCAGTTTTTATGTCTGTAAGCATCGATTTTCATTCATAAAATGATTTAGATATTACCGTTATCGTACAAATCTATACACAGAATTTAAGTTTTAAGAAATATTGAAATAAGCTGTTCAACAAAAGAAAATGTTTTTTTTTTATCCGAACTGCCGGTGTGTTTATGATTCGTTGTAACTATTCACTTCAATTACCCCCAAGTATACGGTTTGGCAGCAGTTGGCGATACATCGATCGGAACACATCAAGATGTTACGCCGAAAGTCATTGATCAAATTAGACTCCACCACGTGTTGCAGCTAAAGTTCGCTTGTGTAGATAATTAAACAAAATTGTCATATATAATTTTAATAAATGCTACCGTTATACAGACAAAACATAAATTGTCAATTTCAAACGTGGTGTAATTCCGTTATATGTATTGCCCTTGGTGAATGAAAAAAAATAAGGTAAAAAATAATTCAAATCACCTGTCCAACTACAAGCGTAAAAATATATATTTAATAAAAAGATTGTTTAAATATTTTGCAATCCAACATTGTTTTATTAAGAAGAATTATTACACAAGAGAGCAAGCATTTAATTTTTTAAATGGGAATAAAGTAAAAATGAAAAAAAAAACATAACTGAAGGCGTAGCTGTGATTTATTTTGATACTGATCTAATGCACAAAAAAATGCTTGAAAATTATCGCTTTATAAAAGAAAACCAGACCAGTTCCATAATAAACGCTAATTCAAAATAAGCGGTTTTTAAAAAACTTACAATTTACATCAAACCCTACATTGATGCATATAGAGGTTCATCTACATTTGTCTAATACTATCCATCGTTATCTCATTTTTAGCATCAAAACCCAGACGGTAAGTGTGAGCTTTTCTCAAGATTTTGTCCTTCCGTAGTTTGGAACCCACGTCATTACGTTGTCTTTCGTCGTAGACTTTTAGTATCTAAAAAAATGTAAGTCGCTGAATTTTTGAAATTTTTTAAAGCGCACTCTTCCATATACAATTTTTTGCTGTAACCTGCATACTGCCATTTAACTCAATTTTAAAAAATTAGTTCATACGGTTCATTTGAGGAGGGAAAAAACTAGGGTTAAGTTCATATAACTGCCAAACTTTGCGAACAATGATTGATTGATAATAATGATATTTACAAACTTTTGTTGATGACCTTAGCCAACTTCAAATAAATAAGACAAATTAATAAACAAAAAAATCTTTAAAATTTAATGGGTGTCAAGTTATAACATCTTTAGAGAATTATAGCTTGTACCCCAACCGCCATCAATTATATTCAAACAAAAATATGACAACACTGTAAATAAATAAATAAACATGACACACAAAAAGACATATGGTGTGTTACTATATATTTTTTGTCAAATAAAATAAAATGACGCAAATGCATCATAATTATGGTTCTGAATATGCTTGTCTTTAAGTCATGGTCACACCTGATGTTGAAAAGGGCGAAATGTGACAGAAAAAATAAAACATTTCAGAAACAATCATGTTGCCTCCTTACTTATTGTACATAATACAATTGTAATGCTTTTAGGAGATAGGGTTACAGATTCCCATACTGTTACCTAGAGTAGATTTTTGAAGAAAATAAAGATATATTTTATCAAAGAATGTGCTACCAAACTTAAGGTGAAGAGTAGATTTCAAACTCCTTCCTCGTTTTTGAATAATATTGATGACTCAAGGTGATATAGTTTATGTCGAATTCGAGTAAATAAAACAATAGTTGTTAACCGCTGTTCATAAGTCAAAAATCTATTTAACTGAAACAAATCCGGGTCACAAACCAAACTGAAGGAAACACTTCAACTATAAGAGGAAACAAAATGGAACAACAGAAACACTGAACTGCCACAAAAAACTGCCAACATGCATAAGAACGGACTATGTGATAATATCTGTCATATTCCAAAGACAGTACACAAACAGAACAGGCTTTTTGAATTTTTAAAACCTCCTTTCGAAAGATTTTATTGACATCTGGTTTTCGTATCAGAAATTATGGAACCGGATGATTATAACTGTAACGTAGTTTACCTTTCTTAGTCATGATTATTAACGATGACCAGGTCTTATTTGTACCTCTAGTTTAGAGAAAGGGCTTTATTAATTATTATTATTTTAAAAGACTACTACCAGACCTTTTTTTATAAATAAACTGACAAACAGAACTAAGCTGTGTTGGTAGTGTAACAACTTGTGTGCAACAAAATGTAAAACATCAATATCAATTCATTCTGAACTTTTCATTTCTTGTCTAACGATATTCTAGCAACCTTTGCTTACGATAACTGGTGTATATCCTTCTAGTTTATGTTCTCAATAAGATCCTGTAGAGATGGTTGCAATTTAAGAGGATGTTACTATACAATAGTTTACATTATTGGGGAATAGTATTCCTACTCTGTGTGCTAGCACTCTAAAATCCACGATTATATTAGGCGTCCGGTCATATGCATATCGCACTAATATGACATAGTTTTCGTCCATAATTTGCATGTAATATTAGCTACTTTTTATCCATCCAATCATCAGCCTTTTTATGATAGTGTTTATGCCAACATCATTGCGATTACTATGATATCTAGATTAAAATCAGCTATATTCTCTGAAATAAAATGCTACACAAAGTTACACGGGTTAAAAAAACTAGAATAAATAATTGCAATAACTATGATGTTTCTATTATCATCTATATTACAACTTTGCATCAGGTTACCGGGTTAATGTTTTTTAGTAAAAACATACATTTTGATGACCTTTGCTTGATGACCACATCACTCAGATGTTGTATAAAGTGAATTCAATTCAAACTGTTTTGTCATATAAATAAATTTATTTGATTTCGGACTCACACAAACAAAAACGTAGTATACCATAAATGACAAAAATATACAGATAATAAAAGAATAATATCACATTTCAGCGTAAATAATTTCAATGTCATTTTCTAACTAGGTGTCCAAAGGCTTTCATAGTCAAAATTAACAACAAAAAAGGTCCATCTTTATTTATTTGATACCAATTGTCCGGTACTCAACTTGGATCATTTATTACAGTGGGTTATTGTAGTTTGTTCCATTCATTAAACTGTTTAACCGGACGTTGGTTACCTCCAATAAGAAAATTTTATTGATTTTTGGCGCCAAAGCTTCCAGTTTTTAATGATGTCCGACATGAGCATGATAAATTCGACGCTTACATGACTTAGTAATAATAATCTGTAATAAAACTTAGTTACATGTCCATCACGCAAAATTAACTTTAGACAACATGTTTATGTCCATTTTGAATTTAAGTTTCCAAACTTTCCGATATATTTGACAATTCAAGGTTTTAGTATCGGTTGTACCGTATCAAGGTTTTTCGGATTAAAAAAGTATGTGTCTTTAGGAGGAAATAAGTTAATACATATCAGCATTTGACATGGTCAATCATAATCAAAATATAAGAAGCATAGATATTTAATTTACTTTTTTCTGCAAATACTTAGGTATGAGTAGATGTGGTATGAGTGCCAATGCCAATGCGACGAGTCTCCATCTAAGTCACAACTTGTAACGGTCAAAGTATGGTGTTCGACCCAGACCCGTCCTCATGAGGCCAATGTACCAACATGCCAACGGAAATTAGCCTTTTTCTTCTTCAGACCAAATTCATATTTATAATTGAGTTAATTTAGTTATTCAATACAAATGCAATAGTATTAGTATTCTGTGAATGGTTGTATTTATTAATTCAATTAAAAATAAATGTGGTATGGGATTGTCAATGAGGCAACTATATAAAAAAGACCAAAGAACAAAGATGTGAAAATTCACAGTTCACCTTACGACCTTCAACGATGAGTGATTTATCTTTTATATCTGATTACCATACATAATAACTTTTTTAAAGGGCAATTGAACACACACCCTTCTTTCAGCAAAAATTCTTTAAAACACAGACAAGATCTGGCTCTTCAAACAACATTTAGAAAATTCAGATCTTCAAAATCGACAGGTTTTCATTTATGTTTGATAAAACAAGACAATTAATGATTTTAAATCTTTATTTAACATTCCAAGTTATGTTTACTGTTGTGGTGACTGTTTTATTTCAGAGCATGCACCCTTGGGTAGCTATTAATTGAGACTTCCCAATTTTTCGACACACCTAATTTTTATATACGTGTATTTGTTGAGCACAAATATCGCTCTGCTTGTTTCTTCACTTGCTCTCGGAAGTATTGGGTTTTGGGTTTGTTGGGTCCCATACTTTGCATACAAGTTCCACTGTACATACGTCTTATCATGGATATCGTGCAAATGACTTTAAATCCGATATCGTGTTGATTTTTATATTTTGTCTGTTTGGATTTATCAGGCGAGTTTTCACTGTAGATAATTATTTGCTCATCGAGGTTCCGACAATTTTCTAATTTATTTTAGAATATACAATATCATACCCAACATGCGTAAAATAGCCATATCAATATGTGTACGTCACATGCCGTTTTTCAAACGAAAAACACGTGTAGTAACAATATCTTTTAATAGGAAAAAAATAACAAAATAAAAAAGTCAGAAAAATCAATAATATTATGTCACTGAATTGTCAGAAAAAAGGATGCAGAATTTGTGGTGAAGACATTTTAAGAAGTTATATAACAATGCAGACATGGCTGGCAATTTCTTAATTTCAACTAAAAAAACACGTTCAGGTGCAGTTAACACCTTAAAAAAGAAATGGTTACTAAAGTTTTAGAATTGTTTTTATTTCAAATAATATAACATGCATAAGTCTACTTTTATTTTTTTTTGTTATTTCATATATACTTAACTGATACTTCATATTTTTTATTTATAATTATTGCTGCTATTTATGATTTGTAATAATTTCTTACTCGCACATTGGGCGTTTTTTTTTGGAGAAGCAGTGATAAATCCTTCCCTTTCGAGACTATTTTCATAAATCTACATTTTGGCGTTGAAACTTGTTTTCCTCGTGGTTTCCAATTCATCCAATTACTGTAAATTCAGAAATTATTGCGTGCATTTATTATTGCGATTTTGTCATTTTACACCTTAATGCGATTGTAATTTTTACGATTTTGAGAAAAGTAATGCTTAATTCAGATAAAATATTACAAAGGGCGAGTTTTAATTATTGCGTTTACAACTCAGTCGCATTATTCGCAATAATAAAAACCTCGCAATAATTTTCTGAATTTACAGTATTAAAGGTTTGTTAGAAAAAAAGTCATTGTCTGCTTGATTGACGTTTATATCTGCAAAGTAAGGCTGAAATCTTCAAATAATTTGATCTCTGATGAAACTGCTGTATCTGATATCGCTGGTGTAAACCATGCATAGTAAAGGGCAATAAGAGTGCTTTCAGATACACCATAGAAACTGGTAGTTTCTGGCAGATCCTACTTTTATAACACTATTATTGTTTTTCTATGTGAAAGATCGCATAAATCTACATGCATTAGTTGACGCCATTGTATTCAAACTTTTGTAGACGTACAGATATGGTACTTTGTAGAACTACTTATCGAAGTTAAATGGATGATATCAAGTTCCGTTTTGATGCGAAGTCATGGACAACAACGATATAAAATTCGCATGATCGTCTTCCGTGATTCCGGATTCGGATTCCGTTTTGTTCATAAGTTTAATTTTCATGAAAATTGTCCATTATGCTATTATGCGCTATATTGCTATTATTGTCTTATATAAGAGGGAGGCAAGTAAGGTAAGCTAGAATTGCCTCTTGTTATCCTCTCAAACACAATAAAGCGTTAAAACTTTTGCATCTTTCTATTCTGGTGAGATTTATCCAGTGTTGAGCAATGCTTGGTACAGTTCTGTCAGAATAGGAACTAGTTTTTCAGGCAATCCTTATAGTAAACCATAAAGGCCATTGATAGGGACCCGTAAGTTAATGCGTTTTAAGATTTCAATTATCTGTGGACGTCTGTTTTGTTTATGTAGATATCCTTTGTGATGGAATATGCACTATTTTCTGTTTTGGAAAAAATAGTTAGCTTTTATCTTGTTTGTACTCTGATAAAATCACATCTTGATGCGTAGCTTTATGAGGTATACAATTTTTCAACAATTATTGAACTAAAATTATATTAATTTCTATATCATCTGGTTAAATACATTTTTTTTCCATAATTGGGCAATTTATTCATGCATTTTTTGTAGTTAATACTGGTTTTAATTGCTCATTACTTATTCCAATGTTTCTCTTAATTGTTGTCACTAATAGATAATCGTATCTCAACTAGTTACTTCAGCAGCGTAATGAAGTTGTGTTATGGTTATTTTTATGTGTACCATGATGGAAGTTTTTTTTTTTTTTAAGTAAGTTATGCGTGGAACTGAATGGAATTGTTCAGCAAGTATTATTGCTCTACTCTTGTTATATATTTTTCGGAATTCTATACTTTTTCTTTAAGGTTCTATCCCTATTCATTATTGACCACTGCTCTTAATGCATAACCGATTTTTCTTATATTAATACTTGATTTTCCATCGCAACTTTTATTTCTGACTTTTATTTGTATCAGATATTCTTTTTTAATAAAACTTAACAGGCCTTCTTGTTCGTTTTTTTTTCTAGTTTCAAACTAATAAGTGTAATCAATCGTTGATAATATTCCTTTAGTAATGTTGGGGGGAATCTGGAATGTATGTTGCTGTCTTGTGCTGGTGGTTTCTAGATCATTCTTTAATTTAAGTATTTCAGCTTCTTCCATATATCTATTTTCCTTCTTACTAGTTTATTTGGGTAACATTGGTTCATACGCCTTTTCCATTTACATGATCATGTATATATAAATATATATGAACATAAACTTATTTTTTTCTAACTGAATGCAAGCGAATTGTTTGAATAGTACTGAATTTACGTAAAGGTTACGAATTAATTTAAAAAGATAATTGTTCAGTAATTCATGGTTAAGATCAAAATGACCAGTTCGGATCAAAACTTGTTTGTCTAGTGTTAGAAGAACATGTAGTGCATGTTGACGTCCACAAATGTACGTAAGGATTAAGAATTACTTTAAAAAGATAGGTGTTCAGTTTGTTATGGTTAAGATCAAAATGACCAATTCAGATCAAAAATCGTTTCCTAGTGTCATAAATATATGTAATGGTCGCTTATTCTTATTGATGGTAGGATATTTTCGTAGCTTAAGCGATTGGATAGGATTTAGCATTACAAACATAGTAATTTTCTACGCGTTGTAAAGTCTAAAATTTGTTCTAATGCTTAGTCGGCTACAACCACTATGAAATTTTTACAAATTTTTGAATTTTTTGAAAAAAATAAGGCTTTTCTACCTCAGGCATAGATTAACTTAGCTGTATTTGGCAAAACTTTTAAGAATTTTTGTTCTCCATGATCTTCAACTTCGTACTTTATTTGGCATTTTAAACTTTTTTGGATTCGAGCGTCACTGATGAGTCTTTAGTAGACGAAACGCGCGTCTGCCTATATACTAAATTTAGTCCTGGTATCTATGATGAGTTTATCTAGTTGGTCCTTGTAGTATTTTCTTTTGGTGGTAGTATGTTTTGACAAGTTGTTTCTGGTACGTTGAAATCGCCCTCATTTAGAAACATTATCTTATAATCTCGTTCGTTCTGATTGTATGTAATGCATCCTTCATTGTGTTTTGGTTAGATTGGTCTGCCTTTTTGGAGGACAATATTACGTTTCGTCAAGGTATCCGTCATCAACCAATAGTAATAACCTAAATAGTAATGATATGTTTATTTCTTTAAATTTGACGAGATGTTGAATTATTCGAAATACTTTAAGTTTCGTACACTAAACGTATATTAAGTTATCCGCATTTTGTAAAGTTTGGGTTTTAATGCTCTTCAACTTTGTATTTGACTTGGATTTCCTAAATGTTTAAATTTGATCGTCACTGATTTTAAAAACTCCACGTCTGGTGTTTCAAAGTATAATATGTCTGTAAAATTTGTATCTTTGATGAGTTTCTACAATCTTTTTCTTTTCTTCTATGTTTAATGGAAGTTAACTGTTAGCAGTTACGAATCTTTGCTTTGAGTGGGGTTTCCCAGTTAGCATGTATTTATTGATGTTCATAACTCATCCGTCGAGACATTTAGAAATATATGATAGGTAGTTACAAGCTGAAAGATGTAAAAAAAAACAATATTATGGTTAATTTTAGTTTGGCCTTCATAATCCTTTACGATGATATACAGGAGTATTGCTGTGAATTGTTCGATTGATGAAACTTTAAAATATGGGGTAGAATTTAACACGTTTTTTGTTTGCTTGTTTATCAGAAAAGGGTATATTTTAATAGTTCAGATATTAAATTCAAGCTATATTGAATTCAAGCAAAAAGTCATTCATTAAGAGTTGAGTTAAACTTTAATTGTTCCTGCTTTGTTTGTTATAGCTACTGTTATTAATATTCTGAGAGGAAATAAATTGGTCAGTCATTAACAACAAACAACAGCACATGCAATACACGTGTATGAAGATATTTTTACCTGAACACCAGGTAAGCCTTTGTTGCTTAATGACACGTGACATCTAAACTAAGTCCATAATTAATGACCAGTCACGCTGACATGTGTGAAATGTGCCCTTTAACTAATTACTGTATTATCATTATTTGTTATTGTTTACTTACAGATGTCGTTTATGTGTTTACATGGCAAATATGAAGGATATTTGGGAAGGAAAATAATCCTCTTTGCATTGAGCAGTTGAACGGTTTCTCCTAAATTCTAATGCTCTGTTTGTTTTAGGTTTTTACAGTGACAATAAAATATGCAATTGATATTTTAACGACGTATACGATTTATATGCTTGTCCTTAAATGCACCGATTATATAACGTATTTTATGGATTTTGTGGCTTTCATTTATTTTTATCAAAACTTTCGTTTCTTTAAAATAAATAATATTTAAAGCACTTCAATCTTTTTAAATTGCAAAATTGTGCATTCATAAAGTAATAATAAATTACATTTATATCAATTTTATTATTGTTGTTACTGTTATTTCAAATCGGAAGTATAATTTATTAAATGTTTCGAATTAATTTCTTCTTTTAAGTTATTTTTCTTAAGCGTATATCAAATAAATCAAGGCTTGTACTTTTTAGTTTTCTATATTTAGGAAATGTTATGTAGAGATAAGCATTAAAGCTTGATTTTTGGGGGAATTCAGATGCATATAAATCATTGTGTGATTGCAATACCCTGAAAACAACTTTTCGAGAGAAAGTCAACGGTGTCGGGTCTTAAACCACGATTGCATATTCATTTTTTTCTTTACGTGTTATCCATAGCTCTCTTAATAGCCCTTATACAATATAATACTGAACACTGATTTGAAATTTAAGAAAAAATGAATAAATGAAGTATTGAAACAATTGAATGGAACGAAAACTGTTGTTTTTGTTTTTAACACACAGTATTAAGTAACGCAGCAACCGAAACTCAGATCCGTCTTAAACAATTATTTTTGTTTCGTTGTTCAGTACTTCAGTGATTTGGAAATCTGATGATAAAATTATTGGTTTGTTGCAAGCTAGTGAAACTATTCAAGGAATGCTAGTAATATGTTGTTGTCGGGCAATAATAATTTTCTTAACCATAAGAAGGGATAAAAGAACTGAAAACAAAAACTCATAAATTCCAAGCGTCCGGAGCGCTTTTCTGGATTTACTTTAATCGGGAGCACACAGCACCGAATATTTAATTACCAAGGCTGCACGACATAAACAGTTGAAGAGCTATTTGACCGAAAAGATTCGAAATTAATGGCCGAATCAAGGTAGATCGTTGTATCAAAATATTTTAAACCATGTTAACTTAAGGAACGAATTCATCGGTAATGTGTTAGCATGGTCAATACAACCGTCTCATAGTGTGCTTTGTAGAAATTTGTATTTTCAGTTTCAACTCTTTGCTGTTCTTATAAGCTTAGCATCATAATTTTTTAGTCTTCTTTTTTTTCTTTTTAATTATCTCCGTTTTGAAATACAATTAAAACTAGGACATGTTAGCAAACACACTTTCTCTCCGTAATGTATTGTAACCCCTGTAATGCCACCCGCATAAAGAATTGTAATAGTTTTGCTCTCCCCTCGTATATCTTCTTATATAAGATCAGTGAACAGAAAATTTAATCTGTCTCATATATATCTATCAACTTTCAACACGTTTCTGTTCTAGTTAGCTTTGAATCATCAATTTTTAGTCTTCTTGTTTCTTTCTCTTCTTTCTGAACTGCAATCAACTTTTATATTCAGTTTCAACTCTTTGCTGTTTTAATAAGCTTAGCATCATAATTTTTCCACATGTTTTTTGGCTCTTCTTTTTCCTCTCCGTTTTGAAATTCAATCAACTTGTATTTTCAGTTTCAACTCTTTATAGTTCTAATTAGCTTAGAATCATCTTTTTCCTGTCTTCTTTTTTTTCTTTTTAATTGTCTCCGTTTTGAAATACAATTAAAACTAGGACAATTTAGCAAATACACTTTCTCTCCGTAATGTACTGTAACCCCTGTAATGCCACCCGCATAAAGAATTCCAATAGTTTTGCTCTCCCCTCGTATATCTTGTTATATAAGATCAGTGAACATCAAATTTAATCCAGGAAACATGTTTTTTTCAGGCTGGTTTGTTTCTTGTGATGCAATACTGGTTTGATCTATTAAGCCATTCATGTTATTCTTATGCACGATATCCAATTAAAAGCAGATATTTCGTACTTCAAAAGGTTATCATATGTGATATAAGTCATACAATTTTGATCTTAAATGATTGTACCAAAAGCACAGCTGACCCTTTCAAAGTTCGCTTGATTTACTGTTGAATTGAGCATTTATTTTCACATAAAGATATGACTTGGAGTGTAACTAATAACAGAAATATCAAGAGCTTTACACAAAATGTATTTCATCTGTATATTTTGGAGGAACTTTGTTTACTGCTTAAACTATTTGTATATAATATCTGCTGGTCATATTCTTTCGATATAAACGAAATGGTCTCAATGTAATAAATACTTTGACAATAAAAAGTAAAATAACAAAAAATACCGAAATCCAAGGAGAATTCAAAACTGAAAGTCTTTATTAAATTGTCAAAATCACATCAAACGAATAGATAACAACTGTCATATTCCACTTCTTGGTATAAGCATTTTCGGGCTTTAATAAATGTAAAATAATCATGACATCAAAGCTTACATGTATATGTATGGTCCTAAATGTTTATATTTTTTTGCATTTTACCTTTTTTTATCGACTGTCATTGATAAGTATTTTGTAGACGCTAGTTTCTAGCGTCTGACGTATACAAATTAAATTCTGGTATCTATATGACGAGGTTTTTTTTTTTATAGATATTCAGCATTAAGCAATTACGACTTAGCCGCAAAAAAATATTGGTGAAATTATGGTCTTAGATCCGGATAACGAAAAATAATTCATCTATTTCGAAAGTTCACTCTTTATTTCTTTTTTTGGTTGAATCTTTTAGATTTTTGAATGATGTTGTCGTGAAAGAGCACATTTGCTTTTATGCACTAAGCTCTAAATTTCAGACAATATTACCCCATGAAAACCTTAAGTTAACATAGAGATGAAGGCTTCATTTAATTCGAAAAACGACTACTTTTACTGTGATTGATTTCAAATAAAGAACTATTCTATCCACATTTAAAGATAAAATTGTGTCTATTATGTAATTTTTCAATAGCTTTCATATGTTCCAAGGTTAATCAGATATTTTAGCGCAATAAAAAACGATAATAATAAAAAAAAACTTAAGCCTAGACCAATAATATAAAATTTGAAGGTCGACAACGTATAGGCCAATATTAATACACTCTAGCCAACAGGGGTGTCATAAGAAGCTTTTGTTACGAATGTTACAGTTAAACGGTTGTATTAAAGGATCATAGAGTGATGAATTGTTCAGTTTATACCGTTGCAGGCCATAAATTTGACAATTTGTCATTATGTTGATAGTATGCTGGTAGACACATTAACAACATATACCCATCATTCCGGCACGCGTCAGGTAAAACTACTTTTAAATGGGACAGAATTTATATAGGTTTATAACCTTGGAAATTTTAACTTTTTCGAAACAATGAAACATTTAGAAATTAAAGGTTTTGAAATGGTTTTCGTTGAGATTCATTCATGTTTTTTCTTTGAGGAAGGGGTGCTTCTTCGAAAACTATAATAGTACTAACATCTTTATATTTCGTATAGAAAATATAGACAGCCTATGCAGCAGAGATAAGGAAGTGTGATTTAATTGCAAAGAGGACAACTATCTACAGGAGATATACATTGTAGGTCACCATAGGGACCTTAACAATGAGAAAAACACATTGTGTATAGTAAACTTTAAATTGCCTCGCCATGAAAAAAGTGAAACCCAGAAATCAAAAGAGAAAAATATAGATGACAGTGTTGTATATATATCTTATTTGTATCATCTTCTATGTAACTGCTTGTCAATATGTAAATTCCTTTTTGACTCGCGTTCTTTTTTAAACTATAAACCGATAATACCATTGGAGAGAAATGTAATACTTTTAAAACAATAATATTACATTTTTAACAATATATGTTGAATATTAACTAAAGCGCACAGCAGATGTTACGGACTGCATCGATTTTCGTATGACGTAAAAAAACAAACACGCCATGACAGTATAAAGTCGTACATATTAGATTATTTCTGTATGGCAAATTAGACAAACTTATTATAATAAGTGACTTAGTGTTTGGAAAGGGCGGTAGACGCCAATTATCATGTATAAGTCTAATCCCAACACTAGAACAAGACATGAACTTAATATCATGACAAATCAAAACCAAGTACAAATTATGATCAAACAGGAATCAACCTAAAACAAAACACACATTTGAAATGTACTCAAAACAGCCATAATCATTTTTAGACGAAACGCGCGTCTGGCGTATATACAAAATTTAGTCCTGGTATCTATGATGAGTTTATTGATAGCGCATCTTATTTTCTACAGACTCTAGACTGGCTTTTTTTCAGTTTCGTTCAGCTGATAGTGTCAGTGTGCGAGTTTTGTAGAACACGTTAATGATACATGTACAAGTATGTTGTTCAAACATCTTTTCTCGTTAAGACAAACACAAGGAAAATAAGAAAAAATAACTGAGAGCAGGCAAACCTACAAAAGCTGGAAAACCTAAATTTTCTGAGGACACCTTGAAGGCATAAAATTTTGCTCAGTGCTTGGAGCACAAAAATCATATTCGAAACCTGAAATCCAGCGATTTTATTGGTTGATTCTCGAGTCTGAGTAAAAAAATGATGCTCGAAAGTTTTATGACCGTGAGGCTAGCATGATTCGTAAATTTACAAAATTATTAATATTGCACTCATTAGAAGTCAGTGCTGAGCATTTAAATGGATTATTAAACACATTTAGAAAAGATGCGAATTTCTACCATATCCATTGGTGGAAACAATTAAGAAAATTTGATTTTCGACACACAGCAACATCCCATTTCGGTCTATCTTTTACCTAAAATTTATTAGCAGATAAATCTCCAATTCCTCAGGATGACAAAGGTCATGTAGTCGAGCTAGATAAGATTGCATGAGTTGATATTTTTTTTCTCGTCTCGGACCTTAATAAATTCTATTTTCATTCCTTAAAATACTGTGTAGAAGATTTCCAACCAATTCATTAAATGGCTTTAAAAAAAAGTATAATACAGGAAAGAAAAATATAAAAAGGATATAACTTATGAGGTAGAATCATAGGAAAAAACTAGCTTTTCAAGTTTGTAAGATAAATTAAGTACTGGCAAACATCTTTGGAATTTTGGGTCGTCTACAATGCTTTTCAACTACGTACTTTATGTGACCTTTTTCAACATATTTTTGACTCGAGTGTCCCTTGTGAGTCTATTGTAAACGAATCGCGCGTCTGGCATACAAAATTAAAAGCCTGCTATATTTGATCAGTTTATCTATGTTTTAAGACATATAACTGTTTGTGTTTCTTTTTCCATGTTCATAAAGTTTGTTTAGTACAGATTTATGTTCAATATATACAATAATCATTTTAATATATTTTTCTGATGTTACAAACAGATGTTACCGCTTATATTGATTAATACTATTGTTTAAATGTTTTTGTCTTTTCACGAGAAATAAATAGGATTGCTGTTTAACCGAAAATCAAAATCCAAGTTCTAATAGAGTGAAAAGAAAGTGTATTAAAGAACCAATAGCGTCAAAATGAACTTTTAAATTATTTCCCTTTCCTGACATTGTATCCTTCCACAAATTATATTTTTCAATTTTACTACGTTGTCATCTTGGCTATAGGTTTTTACAACTTTTGGGTCGATTCACCGACTGCTGGTGGACATTAGTCAGCAGGCAAAATATACAAATATACATATTTCAATAATTCAATATCATATATATAACAGGATATATAAACGAGTCTAAATTGAAAACTACGTTCAAACCTATGCCTGCGTTGGATAAAAACCGCAATTTTTATACGTGTGCATGTCAAACAAATTTCGTTGTAGAAGGGTCTAAAAACAGCACAAACAACATTTTCCTAAAGACCAAAAGAGTGAAAAAGTATATTTAAACAAAACGCATTTGACTAACAGGTCGAACAACTGATGTTCTTTAACCCTGCTGACTGCCATTGGCGATTGCCAAATAAAATTGATCACAAGATGTAACAAAATGGATTCTCATATAAATTTAATACGTCACAGAAAGAAAAAAAAATTGTTAACTTGTGGACAGGATGTTGTGCCACAAACCTTCGGTGTCAATATTTCTTTAGTACACCATATCCGGATTTCGACAATAAATGTCTCTTCAGTGATGTTAGGGATCGAAACGGTATTTGGAAGGCCATATAAAAAGTACCCTCAATTTTAGAGAAAGTACCCTCATTTATCTAACAGGATATATATATATATATATAATTTATCTAAATATCAGCCAAATAATGTTAGATCTGTATTTGCGGAAGCTTTTTATTTTCCTCTCCTGGTCGGGATTCGAACTTGTGCAACTGCGATATCATGGCATCATATCGCCTTGCACTGTGCCCGATGAGCTAGTCCACTAGACTATCTAGACTCTATATTTACAAAGCTGTTTTCTTTTTAAAAAAAAATGTCAAATATAGGATAAGCATTCAATTGTCATCATCATATGAGACACCTTTGTCTACAACGGAATCAGCATTGTGAAGATAAAGATATGTGGTGACGATGCCGATACACCTATTATCATGACACCAGACCAAATGAGGGGAATGTAAACAACATTATATAAGTTACCGTATGATCTAATACAATGAACAAAACCCACACCATACAGTAAGCTGTAGATAAAAGGCAATGGTGTAACAAACTGGGAAACAATTAAGTCAGATAACCATGCAACTACATAGCTTGTTCTAAAACAAATTAACGTACAAAAGAAGAAGAAGAGGAATGAAAGCAACAATCAAAAACCACATGAATTACAGGGATTCTGATTTTGGTCACACACTTAAAGAATATGGCGGTGTTAAACTTGAGCGTTCAACAGTCGGACAGTGATGTTACAACAAAACTTTAAACAAACTGTAAAATTAGTTGTGAATGGCTGGACTTTTTAAATTGGCATGATGTACAAAACAGCTTAATAAAACAAATAGCACAGAGATCTCTAAGAGTCTAGAGTATGGGATATTGACTTATATCTAAATTCACTATAGTTACTGGTATACTGTAAACACTGTATCCTGTTTACACAGAATATTTGGTGTCATTTGTTTATAAATATAGGCCTTTTGTTTCTGAAATAAATAGTATCTTATCTAACTTTAAAGCTATTTCAAATTTAGGCCAAAATTTATTTTAATTAGTTAATATTCCGTGCTTCAAGGAGACTAAAATATCAGTTATTATTGTTTTTAAAATGCTAGCTTTAGTTGAGTGCATTATTCTTGATATATAATATTATTTTCTCCAATTGATGCTCATAAAATAAAATAAAATAAATCTAAACTAATCTTCACTGTCAGTGTCACATACTAGTATGCATTGTTGTTTAGCTGTTTATCCAGTATATGGTTGTGCGTTCGCTATAAGAACATGTTTAACATATCTACATGTCTGCATACAGATATATAAATGCAACAAAATTCAAAATACACTTAAAAACTGAATGAACATTTCAACAAGGTTGTCAAATTGTTGGCCAAAGAACATCTTGTCTGTAATTGCGCTTTATTTCAAACATATGCGCACGATTAATAGAAATTATAAAAACATTCGATTCTAATGATAGGGGGGACAAGAGGGGTCCCAATAACAGCAAAACAGCAAATTGATATGGCTCATAACAGATAACAAGGAATTAAAATGGACAAAAACAGTAAATGAAATATTAAAATAATTCGGTCTTTGACAAATCAGTATTTCTTATTACGGATATAATCCTTTGTAATGCATTCTATTCTCTATGACTATGTTTTTAGTATAAATTTATGTATCTAGAATGTGTTTAAATTACTACTCAATATATAATAAAAAAAAATTACGCTCGTTTACGGAACGTATTATGGTATACTGTTGTCCGTCTGTTGTCAACATGTCGGAAATTAACTCGAAAACTCTTTAACCAATTCGCATTTAACTTTGGGAAATTGTTTATATCTATTGATGTGAGCGCTCATTTTTTTAATATAAATTTTAGATTTTAAGTTTCAGGGTAATGGGTTTTCATTCAAAAAAAATGGTGTTTTTTTTCAGTTTTCTGATAGATCTAATATCTCAAAAATGCTTTCTCAAAGCAAGGAATTTTGGTGAATTGTTTATATCTATTAAAATGAGGTCACTTTCAATTTTTATAAATTTTAGATTTTACGTTTCCGAGTTAACGGGTTTTATTAATTAAAAGGCGGGATTTTCCAGTTTTCAGACATAAACACAAACATGTTTTCAGCAGTTCTCATGAAACTTTGCTGATATGCTTATATCTATTGTTGTAAACTCCCTTTTGACTTTTATCAATTTTAGATTTTATGTTATTGAGTCTATAAGGGATTTTTTATTCATTAGAAAAAGGTGGTATTTTCTACTTTTCAAAAATAACTCAAAAATGCTTTAAGCAGTTCTTATGAAACTTTGCTGATATGTTTATATCTATTGTTGTAAACTCACTTTTGATTTTTATTAATTTTAGATTTTATGTTATTGAGTCTATAAGGGATTTTTTATTCATTAGAAAAAGGTGGTATTTTCTACTTTTCAAAAATAACTCAAAAATGCTTTCAGCAGTTCTCATGAAACTTTGCTGATATGTTTATATCTATTGTTGTAAACTCCCTTTTGATTTTTTTTTACTAATTTTAGATTTTATGTTATTGAGTTAAGGGATTTTTTATTAATTAGAAAAAGGTGGCATTTTCTAGTTTTTAAAAATAACTCAAAAATGCTTTAAGCAGTTCTCATGAAACTTTGCTGATATGTTTATATCTATTGTTGTAAACTCCCTTTTGATTTTTATTAATTTTAGATTTTATGTTATTGAGTCTATAAGGGATTTTTTATTCATTAGAAAAAGGTGGTATTTTCTACTTTTCAAAAATAACTCAAAAATGCTTTCAGCAGTTCTCATGAAACTTTGATGATATGTTTATATCTATTGTTGTAAACTCCCTTTTGATTTTTTTTTTTATTAATTTTAGATTTTATGTTATTGAGTTAAGGGATTTTTTATTCATTAGAAAAAGGTGATATTTTCTAGTTTTCAAAAATAACTCAAAAATGCTTTCAGCAGTTCTCATGAAACTTTGCTGATATGTTTATATCTATTGTTGTAAACTCCCTTTTGATTTTTATTAATTTTAGATTGTATGTTATTGAGTTGAGAGATTTTTTATTCATTAGAAAAAGGTGGTATTTTCTTGTTTTCAAAAATAACTAAAAAATGCTTTCAGCAGTTTTCATGAAACGTTGGTGTATTGTTTATATATATTGACTGAAGCTCCCTTTGTTGCTAATAAAAAAATGACCTAAAATGTTTGAAAATAAACTCACGTCCACTTGTATTTTTGTCTATCTGATGAGTTAAGCCTTTTTAAAATGATTTTTAGTTCTAGTTCTGTTATACTGTTATATCACTGTCCCAGGTTAGGGGAAGGTTGGGATCCCGCTAACATGTTTAACCCCGACACATTGTTTATGTATGTGCCTGTCCCAAGTCAGGAGCCTGTAATTCAGTGGTTGTCGTTTGTTTATGTGTTACATATTTGTTTTTCGTTCATTTTTTTCATAAATAAGGCCGTTAGTTTTCTCGCTTGAATTGTTTTACATTGTCTTATTGGGGCCTTTTTATAGCCGACTTCATGTATGCGGTTTGGGCTTTGCTCATTGTTGAAGGCCGTACGGTGACCTATAGTTGTTAATGTTTGTGTAATTTTGGTCTTTTGTGGATAGTTGTCTCATTGGCAATCATACCACATCTTTCTTTTTTATATCATCATAGATACCAGGACTAAATTTTGTGTTCTGACTTTTTCTAAATGACCATTTAATGAGATGGGTGAATTTTTCTTAATAAGACTATGAGGCAAAGTGGTATATAGGGTAGAAAAATCATAAGCACCAATTATAAGCATGGAATTTATCAAGTACTTCGAACGAATTTTGACACTCTAAAAGCAATTTATTCCACTATTTTCAAAAGCCTTATTTGAACAATTTATTTTACCAGCTGAGGTTTTTGATTGAACAAAGTAGTAAGTAGAATATATAGTTTAGTAGGGAAAAAATGGCTTGAAACGAAATAAACCTTTGTTTGTAATGAGTTATGTGCAGCTTCGGACCCAAGACAGCTTCGGCCCCAAGTAAATGGTTGGAACTTTCACTGTACCATGCATTTGGTTCTGCTTTAAAAAGAATCACAGAGCTGAATCTATGATAGACTCAGCTCTGTAATTTTTTTCACAGACTATGTACCATATTATATAAAAGGTTAAGTGGTTGTTAGGACCTAGTCCTTAATTGAGATCTTTGTCAGATATTCCTGGCCACATGTTTTCCTTTATGTCATAAGAAGAATTGTTTAATTTGATAAAATAAATGCGTGCAATTGTTATCAAGAGCTGCGCGCAAACGTAAACTTTTTTAATCCCCAAATACGCGCAAACGTAATGCGCCCATTATTATACTATTTTTGTAATTATCTATATTGTATTATGGAAAAGACATCATATGTATAGTGTACTTTTGTTAAACCAATTATTATACAGTATTTTTGTAATTATCTATAATATTGTAATATGGAAAAGACTTCTTATGTATGGTTTACTTGTTGTTTAATCCATTTTTCTTTAATTTAGCATATAAAATATGCTTAAATGAATGGAATAAGAAATAAAAAGTATAATCAGTAATTATAGTTAGCTATATCTGCATGTGCATGAAAAACTAATGCATAGGAACTGATTAATTACTAAGGTGACAGAAGTTATGATTTTTTGTTTATGAATTAAAACAGCTTTCCTTGTGAAATTTTGAGCACGTGTATCGCACGTGCGCTTGGGTATTTTTACCTGCGACAAATAATACGAACAATCAAAAATGTTGCAAGAAGGCATGACAGTTTTAAAACTATAGTTTCATAATAAATGGATGGTCATTCTGACACGTGACAGATGACCATTACTGTGCGTGTCTGTTTCTTTGTATTAAACTATTTAATGGCTATTTATTTTTCAAAACGCGTTACGATTTTTGTTACTATATTTTTAATAGATGACATGAAATATATTTGGAACGAGCCTATACATAAAGAGAGAAAAGACGTTTCTTATTTGCATCACGTCCAATAATGTTTAAACAATAAAATATCGGTATGTTCAAAGTAAGGAGAGAATGAGAGAGGGGTATGCATTAATATAATTCAATGATTTACACGTCATTCTTCATTTACATGGTCTGTAAACGGATTTATAAATATGTTGAACTTAAAGAAAGTTGCACATGTTCGATATAGATCCATATGTACTAACTAAAGAATGAGTAACAAAGGAAAACGTGTTGGCTATTTTCACAACAAAAGTTGTCACGAATAAAAAAGTTAAAATCATATTGTTAACTTACTAAAACAGATTCTACTTATATATAATTAAATCAAAGTTTAACCCTAGTTCTAAAGCGTTTTATAATAAAATTTGGAAAAATGAAAGATTTAAAAATCATAGTGAAATTCATACAAACGTCCGATAGAATGCAACAAGAGAAACATTACCGTTCAAAAACGGAAATTATTTGATTACTTTTAAATCGCCTAAATATTGGTTTTTTTTCCATGAAGAAAGATGCATACAAAGAGTAACAATTAGAACAAGATCTATAATTATAGTTGTACATTTATTAGCAATAGGAATTTGTACAATTTGTCGAAATAATATTATATGAACTGTACCTTCACATATATATATATATATATATTTTTAAATAACTTTTTATTTTTTAAAAAATGATGTCAACGTAATCTAGATACACGTGAAGTTGTCAAACTCTTTAATCTAAATATTCAATGTTCACATGTCTACCATCATTGGTAAAACAGCGTCGGATTGAAGTTTATGTACACCCTTAAAAGTTTAAAAAAAAAATAACGTTGAAATAATGTGTCAAATAGAAACTTCATAAACTACATCTGAATATATACCAGAAACTATTATACATTGAAAGTTGTCTCATTGGCACTCATACCACATCTTATACCTATAAAGATATAAAAATTGAAACGGTTGACCTCCACTTGAGACCGACTAAAGTTATGCAAGGATAAAATCGGATTTGAAGCGTCCAGCTGTGGGTCATATCAAATAAAATCACAAAAACACTGAACTTAGAGGAAAATCAATTCGGAAAGTCCATAATCACATGGCAAAATCAAAAACAAAACGCATAAAAAACGAATGGACAAGAACTGCCATATTCCTGACTTGGTACAGGCATTTTCAAATGTAGAAAATGGTGGATTAAACCTGGTTCTACAGCGCTAACCCTCTCACTTTAATGACAGTCTCATCAAATTCCGTTATATTTACATTGATGCGTTAAATAAACAGACACAATAAATAAAATAGTCAAAATATGGGAACATCAGTCATCATCGTATAACAATTTTAAAAGGAACAATTTAACAGAACACAAAAACATCTACTATCTACGAACACAATTCACTCCTATCATGAATTCCTTGAATAAATATCTATAGCCTGGCGTTTTCAAGTTATGGATGGCATAGTTCCAATCCCAGTAAAAACACACATGATCTAATTGAAATAAAAATCTTGTTTCCAGTCTCTGCCTACCAGTCGTTCAAGCGAAGCAACGACTCAAATGTTTTGTTTTTATTTTAGAAATCAAAAGATGAATAGTCTAAAGGTTACCTGCCATATTATTTAATATAAGATCGTTTATATGTAAGTTAACCAATGCACAACAATCAAAACGAAATAGGTAACCTGATCTGAGCACGTTAAATCGTCAGTCAAATTTACCAAAAATATTTTAATTCTTGAACTTTTTTCATATATATTTCCATGATAAAATGGCGATTAAATTCTATGTTTGCTGTACAATGAATACGGAAATATTGCTTCTATATACAAATGCAATCATCGTTTTTAGGACCCGAAGGGCTTAAACCGGCCCCTTAACCCCCTCTCACAGTGTGTGCCTACAGTTCACATAACTACGCCCCGGGGTAAGTACGTGATGCAACTGAACAATATGTAACAGTTAATCGGTAATTTACTATTCTAATATGACGTGCTTCTTTCGCTTTGTAAACAACACTGTGTGAAAATTCTCGATATATCTATACTTAGCGCAGACTCAGAGATATACATAATAATGGATGTTATCAAATTAGTTATTTATTACAGGGAATTCAAACGGATCTGGAATTATGAAAGTTGAATATTGAATAACGTTCATATACAATTTGATACGTTTGACTTATTGCTTAATATGCTGGAATAAACTGCATAATCATACCTTTATTTCCCTTTCATTTTATATCTAGCGTTTCCCTGAAAAAAAAACAGCAAATGTGGTACTGTAGTATAATTGTATATATATATAGACATGTAGATATATTTAGTTCAAACCGAATATATTTCCTTCTCATTATTCATTTGTGATGTTCTAGTCCTCTTCTACTCAAGATATGATTTATCCTCGTTTTCATGTTTTTATCCCAAAAACCTTTCACAAAAAGAACATCATGAAACATCATCATTAAAACTATAAAATGTCATCAGCAGTAGTTTAGTTCATTACAATTCGGATCACTCGACAGATATAGATTTTTACATTGATACAAGTGGATTATCGGATTTATCCAATCGAGATAGTTAAATTTTAAATTTTAAAGTCCGAGCCAGTCGGCGAAGACTTTAACATTTATAATTTAACTATCGAGATTGGATATATCCGATTATCCACGCGTTACTATGTAATAATCTGTTTCTCTAATGATTGAATTCAACTTTATGTTCCCAAAAAATGCACTCCTCGAATGCGTCCGTACTAACTAGTACTTTGGCGTTCCAACTTGCCCTTTGCAATATACATTGGTACAAATACCTTGTTCTTAAACGTGCCTGATCTCCTAATACAGGCTGCATTGATATGATCTGTCCTACAATACTTGCAATAAATTTTACCCGGAAAAGCCTAATTCCGTAGTGAAATTGTAACCTGAAAACTTCCAAAATTCTTAAAAGCTTCTCTATTCTTATTTCGGTAATTCTTATAACCCCTTCTATCATATCCCAATGAAAACCCAACCAGTCAAGACCTTGAATAGGAACCCAATTGCACTTCTCTGATGCAAGAACAAACCCAAATTGTTCCAAATCGGAATGGATTTTTTCACTCGCTAACATAGCCTCTTTCATGTTTTTGCCCCCGCCGAGGCCATCGTCTAGATACATGACAATTTTTAGACCCGTACTTCTCCAATATTTTATAACTTCCCTGACTACCTTTGTGAAAATATACCCACTGGTTGACAACCCAAAAGGCAAAACATTATACACATAATATTCATGCTCCCATTTAAAACCTAAATATGTAGTATCTGTTTCAAAAATGCTTATATGATGATATGCGCTTTTTAAATCGTAAGAAAATACAAAATCTCCTTGATCATATAACTGTCTAGCAGTTTTTGCATCTTCATATTTGTGTTTAAATTTAACTACATATGGATTGATATGTCTTGCATCTAGTACTAATCTGAGTTTTGAACCTCTATTATGAGCTACAGTTAAAGGATTAACTACATATGGCTTACGAGACACTTTAGTAATACATCCTTTTTCTAGCAATTTTTCAATCTCGCTCTGAACAAATTCAGGATTGTCTCTTGCTGATTTGTTATTTTGTAATTCAACCATGCATGGAATTGTGCTGAAAGGAATTTTATACCCGTTTGCTATAATATCTAATACAAAATCCGTGGCACCTATTCTCTTCCATTCGCTCAAGCTCTCTTTTAAATGACCTACACCTGTACCGTTACATTTTACTATAGTAGTAGTATGTGTATTGCTCATTGACTGGACATCACGTGATGTCTGTGTTATTGAATTAACATTTCTCATTGAATAGAGTTCACCCGATGCTACTTCTGTTTTTGGGTGAGTATACATTTCTACTTTATTATCAATTTTACATATAGAAGTATCAATACTTATCTTATGTTTTTGTTCAGCAGCAGACTTTGGACAATTCCTAATCCAGTGCCCGTACTCATTACAATAGAAACATCTACCGGGTCGTACATCAGACCTGGATCCACCACTAACGTTCACAGGGATCGAATTTGTTGTTTTCGCTGGAGCCTGTTGTGTGTATGGCACGCTCTTGCGGTCTGGGCGTCTTTTTAACTTTTCTTTTTTCAGCTTGCTTTCTGCTCTACTCTGCGCTTTATACATCTTCTTCTCGTCCTCGGAATCTTCAGCGAGTGGATTGGTAACGTATTCTTCTACCACGCGCCAACCCGCGTCTGAAGAATCTGCAAGTTTGATGAGCTTTTGTCGATTTTTTATCAAGTCCATACCTTCTGAAATTTTTCTTTTTGCACTGTTGATATTGGACTGCGTCAAGTTGTCGGTCTCAAATTCTGCATGCACTTCTCTGATTTTGGCGTACACTTTCTGGTTGTGTTTGTGTTGTTCTTCGTTCCCCCTCTTTCGGAATTTATAACTGTCGGTCAGTGATTCGTCCATCCTAGCTATTTGCGTGTCCGACAGCACTTTCTGGTTGTCCTGTATCCTTCTTTGGAACCCTTCTAAACGTGAATCTAGTAACGTCGTCATACTGTTCAACATCTGGTCCTGTGTGGATTGAACGGCATTCTGTACTTCTGTCTGGATAACTTGCTGTAATTCGGCGTCCATTCGTTTACACGGTCAATACGACGGCTAGAAGTGAAGCTACCACAGAAAAACACCTTATATATGACCACAACTCAGTCCTCTGATTGGCTAAATTTCTTCGGCCTACCGAAAATTGACGATTCCCATATCGAGAATACAACATTTTCCCGCTATACTGATCGAAACGCGGGAAAATATTATTATCCACGCGTTACTATGTAATAATCTGTTTCTCTAATGATTGAATTCAAGATAAATTTTCTTCTTTTATTAAGCCAAAATCCCCTGTGACCATTTTTTTAATTTATAGGCAGGAATATCAGGAAAACATATTAAACTAGTCCTTTAATGACAATGGCTCCAATTAATAGCCAACTGACAGTTTCATTCGTGTGACTTGTTCGTATACCTTGCCTTGGTGGTAATTTGTTTTGCTGTTTTTCACGCAGTTACTGTCTTATGTTCTATTCTTAGTAACCGCGGCCATTTTGGCTAATCGACGGGAATGTCAGGTAAAACATATTAAATTAAACATTAGGATGATTGTGACCAAATCAAAGGTTTATATAATCGTTTTAGCACAATGACACTAATTAATAACCAACTGACAGTTTCATGCATGTGACTACTTAAAGCTATTAAACCAAGAGTTCCAAATGGTGATGTTGAAATCATCCCTTCGTACATGTACACCTGCGGACGCCATCACGAGATGGTTGACCGTTTCACAGATGATATCGGATATGATCCTTATGTCGTAACTACTATCCCCTTCCCTGTTCACGGATGTGACCTACAGAATTAGACTATTTACCGGGTTTGTAATAACATGAACAACACAACCGGTGCCACATGTGGAGCAAGATCTGCGTAACCTTTCGGAGCAACTGAGATCACCTCCAGTTTTTTGTGGTGTTCGTGTTGCTTAGTCTTTACTTTTCTATATTGTTTCCTGTGTACTATTAGTTGCCTGTTTGTCTTTTTCAGTCGTGGCTTTGTCAGGGTTTTTTTTCGATCTATGAGTTTGGGTGTCCTTCTGGTATCTTTCGACCCTTCTTTATTAACCTTGCCTTGCCTTGGTGATAAATTGGTTTGCTATTTTCAGTTTCTGTAATCACAGTATATTCTTTTCTTTGTAATCATGGCCTTTTTGGTTTATCGACAGAAAAGTCAGAATAACGTGACCAATTCATAGGTTAAAATATCATAAAAGGACAATGACTCCAATTAACAACCAACTGGCAGTTTTATTCATGACTAACTTATATACCTCGAATTGGTGATAATTTGTTTGTGGTAAATTGTTTCTGTATGTCTTTCTGTTACTATTTATTAAACAGATATTGTTTGATAAAATGTCATTAAAGGGCAATAACCCTTATAAAGGTAATTAACTTGACCATTTCATTTCATTTAATTTTATTTTATCCTGTTTATCTTGTATTGAAAATTATAAATGTTTTTACTTATGATAATTTCTTAAGAACCGTTCATGTCAAATTATAGTTTTGACTCCAAATGCATGGTCCACTGAACATAGAAAATGATAGTACGAAGTTCAGGTTAAAGTTTTTGTTCAATGTAGTTTTTGATGAAGTTAAAGTTACATCAACTTGAAACTTAGTACACATATTCCGTATGATATGATCTTTCTAATTATAATTCCAAATTATAGTATTTGACCCCAATTTCACGGTCCACTGAACATAGAAAATTATAGCGCGAGTGGGGCATCCGTGTACTATGGACACATTCTTGTTTATTATTATTTGTTTCTTTTATATAGTTTAAAAAAAATTGTGCACTGAATTTATAATAATTTGTCAGAAATCGTAATTTTTAGGCCTGAAAATCTCGTATCTTTGATCATTTTGATTTAAATATGAAGAAGATGATCGCGATCATAACTGTCTGAGAACTATAGATTTTATTACTTAACATGGTTTATCTATCTATGATACATACTAACTACCAATGTACATATCTTTTATGATGACAATACATTTTAACTTGCCATTTTACCATATGTGTATTTTTATTGTATTTGTATTCAAGGTATACGAACAGTTTTTCTTCCACAGCCCATGTGTTTACTCCAACTTTTGTTCTGGAGTTCGTACAATGTTGCTTAAATAAATAAATCTTTTGTGGTGTCAATGATTAAAGTTTGTAGTGTTTTGTGAACTAATAGATTTCGTGTAAACCCTTTATGACAAAGATGTTGTCTGTTTTCCTTCGACTTGTGATTTTTGATAACCGCCTGCGTATTTTTGCACTTGTCATTAAATTGATAAAACTTATTAGAGTTAGGGACGACATCAAAAGTTCAATAAAGGATAAAAAACTTAATTCACATAGTTTTTTGACTGACCCCCCCCCCCCCCCCCCCTCTCTTTACTTAATTTGTGAAACATTGATTGACCAATAGGGATATATGTAAAATCGATTTTAGATTAACAAAACTTGCAGCAATGTAAACCCCCCCCCCCCCAAACTATTTGATTTAAGTTTTTTATCCTACATTGATCTTTTGATGTCGTCCCTGATAGTTAAAAACTGTCGATTGTTAATACTGATGTGTTCATTTCAATAAACTACACGCAATCTATTATGGCATTTAGCTTTATGAAAGGAAACTAAATTATACCTCTAATATATAAATACAATGTACATACATAATTGTTACATGTAGGTATATGTCTTTTTAAAATTGTGCAATTTAAAATGCATGTAGATTGATTTCTAAGGTAATCTGTGATTTTCCATGGTGTACGGGAAGTAACTCTGACTTGCTTTATCCCATTTTTGAACTTATTCATTGTCAAATACGTAATAATATTAAAATCACATCAAAACTAAGTTACTCAAGTCCTCGTAAATTAGCCCTCGTGTAAAACCTTGAACTATTATGGCGCTGTGATATATAATTTAACCAGAGCCGTCAAAATAGCATTTTTTTTAGCACGGCTAAATGGCAAATTTCCTATTTTGCCGATGCCGGTCAAATAGCCACTGCCTTTAAAATTTTCCTATATTTTTTTTTATTAAAAAAAGGTTATCTTCCCTTAAAGGCTTATGGGAAAAAAATATTCTAAAGACACAACATTTAATATGTGTTAAAATATTAATATGATAACACAAATTCAATAAATAATCATTTATTTTTTTTATATAAATAAACAGTTTAACCAGAGACATATATACACATGTGTATATATGTCTCTGGTTTAACCAATTATACCTTACAAAAATTGGGCAAATAACTAGACCGATTGTTGACTGCGACTGTACAATCCGAGATGGCGATATTCCATGAATCTGCCTTAAAATGTTGGTGAAAGACGTTCATATTTTCGACCTACGTTATAACTGAGACTGCTATAACTAATAATAACACACAAAGTAGTCTCAGGTTGTAGTTTTCATTTCTTTTTCATAAAAATCCTTAAAACTTATGTTGGTATACCTTGTGCTCCTTGTTTTTTTTTTTCTACAATGCAGGTTACAATATCTTGCTGCATAGCACCATTTATGTTTTGCTTTCAAGTCATATCAGGTTTTCTCAATTGCTCGTGGCATAAAAGGTAATTTACGAAGAGTTAACTTGCAGTTACTAGATTTATCAATTTATTTCGATTTGAGATCCAAATAATACCATTGCAATTCTGAGAATTATACTATGTGTTATAGTCTCAGTGCAAATATAGGGTAACAGTTCAAGTCAGACTTTCCCCTGCAATTTTGTTTTAATTAAATATTTTATTTTACCTCATCTTTTGCTCCTTACCTAATGTTCTTCTGACTTAAATTGTCAATTTTGAATTCGAGATTTGAAATGTCAAAATTTCGACTTTGAAAAAAAAGTTCACTGCCAATTTTATTTTTTCTATGTCCCTAATACGCTTCCGTAGGACTGAGGTTTTGATGTTTCCAAGAATTTATCATATAATAAGATATTACTATATAAACACTTGACATAATTGATGTATTGTCAGTGTTATCTGGGAACAAACATGTTTAGGTATTATATAGTTACTTAGATCATATGATGTTCCCAGAAAGGCTCAAATATTTATTTTAATTATTTCGATGATAGTCACAGTCGTATATATTTTTTCTCATGTTTTGTGCCTACGACTGTTTAAAATAATTATTAACCAGATCACCTTGTCTTGGGAATTCGGTAACTAACTTTTTTGATTTTGGTCCAAAAGAACCTCAGCCTCCTATTATGACCCTGATTGTTTATTTTTCCATCTTCTTGTTGGTATTAACATGCACCTAATCTTTGGCGCCATATTCCTCCAACTGGCTGCAACGACAGGGCCGTCAGGGGTCTTGTGTGAATATATATTGACTTTTTATTGTAACTGTTTATCCTTGGAAGACGTAAGCCGTTCATCAAAAGAATGTGACGATTTATTCTTTCTTCTCACATTCGAAGTTTTCTCAAGCCATACGTGTGACGTGATACATCTAGGTTCACCACATAGGCACTTGTTTCTCAGTATCCATTGGAAGACCTCCACTAATTCTATCAACGTAAATATACGTTGGTAGTGGGTTTCCCAATGGATAGAAACAAGTGCCTGTGGTTCATTATAACAAAAGAAGAAATATGGCTGTATTTTACTGTTCTACACCTCTAAAACTACTCTGTGTTCAGACTTATACTAGTCCAAATAATTATGACGTCTGGCAAGGCTATTTTAATTTTTTTCTGGGACGCCTTCCTACAACGTCGTAGGAAGGCGTCCCAGAAAAAAAATAAAATAGCCGTCCCAGACGTCATAATTATTTGGACTAGACTTATACCTGCCCAATTGGAAACGTTTGAAGGACTGGCATTCACTATAGATAAATGAAAGTTAAATGCATTTTGTGAGGGTGGTAAAAGGTTTTCTCTGTGCAAAGTGATCGCCATTTTTTATTTCACGTTCAACGTGTTATGACTTTTTTATTTGACCTTCAGTCCTGCAAGACATGTGCCTTGTTCAACATGTTCTGCTTATTTAATTTCACGTGCATCGTGATTTTCAGTCTTATTTTGTGTCCTCGGTATTTTTTCAAATAAAATTCAAACACTTGACAGGGATCGTCAAGAAATACTTTCTTAACAGCTGTAAACCACTTTTATCGCTATTTTGTGCATTTTTCCTTTGATCTTTTTTTTGTGATAATTTTCATATCATGCTACTCGCTTGAGATGGAAAAATTATCGCTAGAAACTAAGGACGCCACGTGCGTTACTAACGAAATTGACATTGAAATTGATAACGTCGTCATAGGTAAAATAGCGATAAACAGATTATCATTGGTCATCTCAACTCGATTGCTTCTCTCACTTTCGCTGTTCCAGCTCAAGCAAGAAAATCAATCTCGTTGAGATAACCAACGATAATCTATAAATATCATAAATGTGTATACTAAATCGGGAATATCAAGTAAAACAAAGCGTTAATATATACAAGACAGTGACTCAGTCACAAAAGGTTCACATAAAAGTATTTATTTTTTGTGAAACATTCATTACAGAAACTATATCATGTTCAAAGTGAAATTTTGTCTTATTTCACATTTTTTTCGTGCATGCACCCCCCCCCCCCCCCCCCCCCCCCCCCCCTTTACCACTCTCTTTTGTATTTCAGAAAGATGAAATCAATTTTTTTTTTAGGGTTTTTGAATTTGACACTTTTTTATACAACCAGGGGTTAAAAAATCCACTAGCCCGACGCCCAGGACTAGATCATTTACGCCTCGGGCAATTAAAATGTGTAATCCGATATGCCCGACGGACTAGTAACAAAAAATTCTTGACGTTTCCAAAATAGAAAGTGAAAAATCCCTTCATCACTATTCTATGTTAGCCAATTCGATTCAATTAAATCATCTGGGATTTGAACTGGGTTGTACATATTTTAAAAATAGAACAAATAACTCTGGCATGTCTGGTGACCTGGTATCATGTGTTGATTGCAATTCTCGTACTTTAAATATCGATTTCTCATACCATGGCTTGGGGTATTGTACATTGCTTATCGTGCCAAGATTTTCAATTAACGGTATTTGGGGGTTTGAGGTATTGATTGGTATTGACCTGTCTTGTTGCACAGCTCTTGAGCACGAAACCATGCAACAAAATATTTTTTAATATATTAGTACGGGAACCCCAGGAACTTCGTCAGTTTCAAAACGAAAAACGGTAGATGAAAGGAGTAACCAGGCTGAAAATTCTTCCCCCAAAAATGCTAAATACGACAGGGAAAAGTCGCGGAAAATTTTTTATAGTGTCCAGGACAGAAGGGCTGCCAAGTCTTTAGCGTGAGACTCACACATGTTCATGCTTATTTGGCAGCATTTTCCTTTGATCTATTGTTTTTTCTCTTTGATCTTTACAATTTGGCCAAAAAATCACACATTCACTTCCTGAAAAGTTGGCAGAACTGGGACACAATGATTCCCCTGGCAAGGTTGGCTGTTGCTAAGGAAAAAAACAGACAATGCTCTGTGAATATTGCCGTTAGTTGCCCCAAGCACGCAAATAAAAAGTCTGCTTTGAATGTGGGAACTAATATAAAAAAGAAGATGTGGTATGATTGCCAATGAGACAACTATCCACAAAAGACCAAAATGACACAAACATTAACAACTATAGGTCACCGTACGGCCTTCAACAATGAGCAAAGCCCATACCGCACAGTCAGCTATAAAAGGCCCCGATAAGACAATCATGACAATGTAAAACAATTCAAACAAGAAAACTAACGGCCTCATCTTTGTAAAAAAATGAATGAAAAACAAATATGTAACACATAAACAAACGACAACCACTGAATTACAGGCTCCTGAGTAAGTTAGGTTAAGCACCAAAAGAATAAATTACAGATCAACAATTTTTTTTAAATACAGTGTATAATGTCTCCTTCAAAACAAAGGACACCCACTTTGTATTATGCAGCAAACTCTTGATTTTAAGGCATACTATATATAGCTAGGGCTAGCAGGTCAGTTTTGATGGACTAGCAGTTCTTCCAACAGGGCTAGTAAAATCCTGCTGCCAATAAGTCCTGGGCTAGTTAGCTGTAACAAAATTTTTTAACCCCTGACAACCTCAGAAGTTGTTTAATGGTATCATGTCATCGTCTACACCTAGTCGTTTGTCCGAAGACGTATTTAGCTTCTGAACAATAACTTTAGATTTAATAAATGGATCTCTATAAATTTTTTACCAGAACAGGTTTAATACCACTAAAGAAAGGTTGGGATTGAATTTGGAGGTTATGGTCAGAATAGTTTAGGAATTAGGGGCCAAAAAGGGGGCCCAAAATAAGCATTTTTGTAGTTTTCAAACAATAACTTGTGTTTAAGTCAGTGGCGGATCCAAAAGTTTTCATAAGCGGGGCCCACTGACTGCCTAAGAGAGGGCCTGCTAGGGTCACGCTCCAGTGATTCCCTATAATAAGCAACCAAATTTTTCCCAGATAAGGGGAGGGCTGCCCCCCCTAAATCTGCCACTGTAAGTGTATGAATCTCTCTGAAGTTATACCACAAGTTTCCATACCATGAAGGGATGGTTAGTAATGACTTTGGGGTGTTATTGCTCAAAAGGTTTTGGAATTAGGGGCATAAAAAGGAGGAAACTAGGTATATTGGTCAATGGACAGTTAAGACAATTTAAAAGCAGTGTAAGGGAAGTAATTCTAAAACATTTAACATGCAATGTTGGGTATGTTTTGATTTACCTCCCATACACTTCTTGTAAATAATGTATAAAGAAATGTCAGGTTTTAGACTTAATGCAAAAAAAAGGCGGAGGGAGTAGCATTTAATTTTTTTTCCCAAATTTCTCAAATTCTAAATTTTTGAAAAGTTTAAAGGAGAAATCTTTAATTGCACAATATTGCATAATATATTTGCAAGATCTTGACATTTGTTTTGTATCAAAAACTTGTATTGTGTCAAGAATCTGATCACAACCCGAATTCAGAGCTTTATCAAGCTTGAATATTGTGTCCATACATGCCACTACTGTTCAGGGTTCATCCTCTGCGGTTGTATAAAGCTGCGCCCTGCGGAGTACCTGGTTACAAATTGAATTTCAAATTTGGTTGGGAAAAAAATATTTAACTACAAATTGATTATTTCCCTTTGTTTAATTTGTTTCCATTAATTTGAGTTTAGAAGCTAAATTATATTTTAAACTTTTTGTTCGAGTCAAACTATTTCTAAATACTTTTTGAAATATTTTATATCGAAAGTGGATTTTTTTTAAATTAAAAAAAATATGTGCTTTTAGAGTGTGCTTTATTTGGAGAAAAATAATTATTGAAAATATTTTCCTGGATTATCTTGTGGGAAAAAAAGTTAAATGATGTATACTGTCTATTCCATATGCAGTGAAAAGAAGGCAAAGAATATGATGAAATAAAATATTTGTCTTTTTTATGCCCCACCTACGATAGTAGAGGGGCATTATGTTTTCTGGTCTGTGCGTCTGTTCGGCCGTCTGTCCGTCCGTCTGTCCCGCCTCAGGTTAAAGTTTTTGGTCAAGGTAGTTTTTGATGAAGTTGAAGTCCAATGGACTTCAAACTTAGTACACATGTTGCCTATTATATGATCTTTCTAATTTTAATACCAAATTAGAGATTTTACCCCAATTTCACGGTCCACTGAACATAGAAAATGATAATGCGAGTGGGGCATTTGTGTACTGAGGACACATTCTTGTTATTTGAAACATATAGGTTAAAAAGACCAAACATTTTTTGTTACCTTTTTGAATGGTTTTTTTTTTAAATGTTTTTATTTTAAGATTTTTAGTCTTGCTAGATTTTGTTATAATAACTTCTTACATAATAAACCTAATTATTTGCAACTGGACATTAAAAATTGAATATAGCATTTTTAAAAAGCAACATTGTTAATCTAGAAAACGGATCTGCAAATTTTACAAATAGTCATATTACCTAATCTGAGTGAGTGACCTAAACTGAAAGGCCAATGTCCAGAAATGGCAGATTAAGATTTGGGGGAAAAAAAATATTTTATAGAAAAATCATGGTTTTCATTTAGATCGGGTCACCTATTTGCATTTAAATTTGTTTTAATTTATGATTTTTTCAGTAATAATAAAATTGAGAATGGAAATGGGGAATGTGTCAAAGAGACAACAACCCGATCATAGAGTAGACAACAGCAAAAGGTGACCATCAACAAGTCTTCAATGCAGCGAGAAATTCCCGCACCAGGTGGCATCCTTCAGCTGGCCAAACTACCACTTGAGTAGTATGATAATCATGAGGGCCCTCTCAATAATCATAATACATCATTTGATAGCGAATGATCGTTTATCCCTTTTGACCTGATTTCATCAAACCTGACAGAAGTGATCAAGCTCCGAACTAATCAGGTTAAGTATTGTAAAGAAATTCCATGACATATTATTATCACTTTATTATATAATAATATTTTGCTTAAAAGACCATCACCAATTCTGATTTAAGAATAAAAAAAATATCTGTCATCAAAATAGAAAAACTGCTTTACTTTACTAATATGTAATACATGTGCATGAAATTGTCTTCTCTAGATTAGAAACTTAATTGTTAACTGCATAATGATTTCATGCTTATTTAAACGAGTAAAACTATTATAAGAACAAGTAAAATTCAAACACTTTTACATGAAATAAAATAAAAAAATATGATTATTTTCTGTCAATTCATAACAGAAGGAATCCCATATAAATGAGCTTGAATTCACAACTGTAAAGGATCTATTTCTTGAAATTTCTGGTTATATTTCGACATCAAAATCAACAGCACCAAAAGCAATTCCTGAGAAATTTACTGTTAAAGTCATTGTAAAAATTTCTATTTTGTACAGTTGCTTTCTTTAAATTGTTTATAAACACATTAAAAAGGCGCTAGCTGTCAAATTCTTGTTCACCAATATTAATCAAATTCTCCTTTTTGTCGAGCCTGCAACTTTTGTTGCAGAAAGCTCGACATAGGGATAGTGTTCCGGCGGCCAAGGCGGCAGCGGTGTTAGCTAACTTCTTAAAAGCTTTATATTTTAGAAGGTAGAAGACCTGGATGCTTCATACTTTGTATATAGATGCCTCATGTTACGAACTTTCCGTCAGTCAAATGTTCAATGTCCTTGACCTCATTTTCATGGTTCAGAAACCACTTGAAAAAAAAGTTCAGAATTTATGTAATGTTGAATTCTCTCTTATTATAAGTAATAGGATAACTATATTTGGTATGTGCGTACCTTGCAAGGTCCTCATGCCGGTCAGACAGTTTTTACTTGACCTCGACCTCATTTCATGGATCAGTGAACAAGGTTAAGTTTTGGTGGTCAAGTCCATATCTCAGATACTATAAGCAATAGGGCTAGTATATTTGGTGTATGGAAAGACTAAGGTGTACATGTCCAACTGGCAGGTGTCATCTGACCTTGACCTTATTTTCATGGTTCAGTGGTTATAGTTAAGTTTTTGTGATTCGGTCTGTTTTTCTCATACTTTATACACTAGGTCTACTATATTTGTTTTATGGAATGATTGTAAGGTGAACATGTCTAGCGGGCAGATGTCATCTGACCTTGACCTCATTTTCATGGTTCAGTGGTCAAAGTTAAATTTTAAGTTTTGGTCTTTTTATCTAATATTATATGCCAAAGGTCAACTATATTTGGTGTAAGGAAATATATTATGATCTATATGTCAGTCCCGCAGGTTTTATTTGACCATGACCTAATTTCACGGTTCATTGCACTGTGTTAAGTTTTTGTGTTTTGCTCTATTTTTCTTAAACTATAAGTAATAGGTCAACTATATTTGTTGTATGGAAGCATTGTTAGCTGTACATGTCTGCCTGGCATGGTTCATCTGACCTTGACCTCATGTTCATGGTTCATTGGTCTTTGTTAAGTTACCTTGGTTAATATTAAGTTTATGTGACAGTTGTAATAAAGCTTTATACTTAGGACTATCAACATAATACCAATGATTAGTAAAGAAGGCGAGACATTTCAGTGTGTGAACTCTTGTTGATTTATAACAATGTAAAACATTTATTCAAACTTTTAAGTCTAAATAAACAATTAGCCTGGCACGAGCATGACAATATAAAGCTTTGTTTCGTGTGTATTTTAGTCTGGATGTCATCTAATTTAAAACTATTGAGTTGACCTCTAAAGTCATCCGATGACCATATGAGCGATGTAAATATAAAAATAGGTATAAATAGATTAAGCAAACTCGTGCTGTTGGATTTTTCATATTTAATTTAATTTTATATTATAGATGGAAATTAAATTTTTATCATTGTTTTTACCTATTTAAATGTTTTTTTGTGGATCGAAATCAGTCAATCAAATGATTTACCTTTGTTTCATTTTAAATGTTGACATTCTTTTCCTTTAAATAACTTTTCACATACAATTCACATGTGATCAATCTCAAGCTACGGGGTTATATTGAAGTTCTAATGAATAAGGATTTAATGAGTTTTAATTATTCACTTGCAAGTGAATAATTCATAATTAATGGGTTCTTTTTTTTAGCTTATTTTGACAAAATTGAACCATACCGACTGTTAAAAGCGAATTATTATTTCACTATTTGCATTTTATTAATGATTGAGCAGAACAAATGATTAATTAGATTTTTAAATATCTTGTCGCTAGTGCCCCCTTAAAAGAAACAGTTAGATACATCATGAAGTAAATGAGACAAAACTGTCAATACAAGCAAGTTTATGCTATTAATTGATGAATAATTTCAAGTTTGAAAAAATGACCCAAGCTCTCTCAAGTCAACTCAAAATGACAGAAATTGTATGAAAAAAATTGTAAGTCCTTGGTTGTAAATGTTGTAATAATTTCTCCTTTGGGGCATGGAAGATTAATAATTTGCCATGTACATTTGCAGAATATTTTTTTTTATTGGATTTGATGTCATATGAAAGAAATTGATCAAAGAAAGAGTTTAGTACAGATGTTTCAAATATACATGTATCTCGCTGAAGAAAAGAATTAAATATGACTTTTATGCATTTTTATAAGTTATAAATTTCTGTGTTTTTGGTCTCTTGTAAAGAGTTATCTCATTGGCAATCTTACAACATCTTATTTTTTATATTAGCAATACACGACAACAGTATAAAAATTGACCCTGTTGTTCTAAATTTCATGTACTTTAATTTTCTTGTTGATTTTACCTGTACGAGAAACCTGCATTGCTGTACGTTTGTGATGTATAAACTGCACTTTATATAAGGTCTAATGATTTCTGCTTGCAGGTACAATTACATGTTAACCTACCTGAATTCCGTGATATTAACTGGTTGACTCCTAACTGTGATTTCCTGAAATCATATTTAATATACTATTGGATTCAAAAGGTAAGATGCCTGCATTCATATTTTGAAAATGTTTATCAATTTAATGCATAAAAAGATGTAATTAAAGATACCTCCATTGTTTTTTTTCTCCAGATTTTGGTATCAAGCTTTTCATAATGTAATAATAATTCTGCGATTTCATGTGTGCCACCTGACACAATTTTACATTTAATGCACAATAATTTTACTTTTGCATCTCAGCCTTACTAAAAGTCTGCCAATTCTCCATCACACTTAGACCCTTTTGGATTAAAGCTGTTTTTTGCTAGAACCTAGACCTACATATAGCCTTCAGTTGATTGCAATAGCACAATTAATTGTTTACATTTGACTGGCAAGTGTTTTACCCGAAGATGGAATAGAATCTATTGGATGATACAAGACTAAAAAGCTTAACCATTCATTTAGGTTAAAAAAAAAATCAAAAAAATTAAATTCATGTTTTGTAAAGTATAGAAAATATATTAAACTTATGGACCAAGTAGCCATTAAAAAAATGCCTTTTCAATTAAGTGATAAATAGATGTTATTTTAACTGCATTTTAAGTCTTCTTTGGTGCTTTAAGGTGGTACCTAACACTTGAACTAAAATTAATTTGGCTCGTTTAATTTTCTTAAAATTTTGACAAAGTATTTACTTTGACCCTTTGACAAAATATAAAAAAATCAAAAAAATTGAACGAACCGTTTAATCAGAAAAATTACACTGGTTATATAGCAGTTTGACAAACACTCATTTTGATCATTGAGAAGCTTAATATTCCCTTAAGAACACAATGTCATTTAAACTTTCTGCTGATTTTACAGAGTTATCTCCCTGTAGTGTTAGGTACCACCTTAAACTATATATATTTTGTCTATTATATAACACTGACAAATATTGGTAACAGGAGAGACTACTAATTTTTCTAGATTTTGATGCTTTTTAGAAATTAAATATATGGAACACCACTGGTTCCCTATGGAAAATGCATGATGAATAGTTACGGCCACTGCTGTAGGAAATGGGGACATTAAGTTTTACCTTCCACCTTCTGTCCTACAGTCCTTCTTTCCAACCCATTAAGTCTGCACTCAAAAATAAGATTTTCACATCCAAATTTTATGAAATTTGAAAGCAATGCTAGGAACCAAAACTCTCAAACAGAGTTAGAATTGCAATCTCATTAAAACCCGATGTTCTGATAAGCTACCGGAGGTTCTTCCGATAGCATATCAGAACATCGGATTTTAATGAGATTGTTAGAATTCTGGCAGTGATTCATATTCTATTCTAGAGTTATTTCCATTTTTAAATTGAAAAATTACAAAAAAAGTTTTACTCCAATTTTAAGAAATTCTTACATGTACACCACACTAAGGCATAAAGCTAGCACATTTCAAAGGTTGACTGTAAGTCATTAACTCTTCTAGAGTTGTGCCTCTTTTTAACTTGGGAAATTGCAAAGCTTGAGCGGGGGGCATTGGTATCCACAGATACATTCTTCTTTTATACTGAAAGGTGATAATCAGTAAAAAAATGTCTTTGAGTTAATTGTTTATTGGAGTTATTGCCCTTAATTTAATGTTTGTTTTTGAACGCTGTAATAGATTAGACAGAACCTGCTGTAAATAACAGAATTATCATCAAGGGCAATATCATATGTCATGTAACTGAAACTGTCTATTGACTTTTTTGTCATGTAACTGAAACTGTCTATTGACTTTTTTGTCATGTAACTGAAACTGTCTATTGACTTTTTGTCATGTAACTGAAACTGTCTATTGACTTTTTTGTCATGTAACTGAAACTGTCTATTGACTTTTTATTGAAGTAAATGACCTTTAATAATGATTTTCATAAAATTTAAGTAGGTGTAAAACCGTGTGTTTTTTTTTATTATTTTGAAAACAATATTCTAGAAAAACTGTAAACAGCATGTTACTAATGAATGAGCAAACTGAGATATATCAAAAGAATGGATTTGAATAGGAATTTTGAAGATTTATTTTTATTCTGATAGTAAACCAAAGGCTGATTCAGAGGGGGACAGGGATATCTGGGTATACTTGTCAATCTGGAAAATATAGTTTTTTGGCATAAAATCTTAAAAAAAAAAAAATCCTCACTATACATATGATATGCTTGCCCCTATTTTTGGCATATATATATACTCCTCAGACCCTGGATCTGCCCCTATTAACCAATTTAAATGAATAATGAGATCTTGCCACTAAAAAAAGATATAGGTTATATGCTACTTTTACATGATACCACTTGTGCAGATGTTTATTTGAAATAGATTTGTTTCTGGGGGGAAAAAATTGACCATGAAAAAAGTCCAAATAATTATGACATCTTTAAAGGCTACTCTAACTGTTTTGTGTGACACCTTCCTAAGAAATAATTAAAATAGCCTTTCAAATCGTCTTATTACGTATAATTTATTTTGACTAGGAAAAGTAAAGATATATATCAATTGATCATATTTTGAGGGATTTTAAAAGCTCTTAGATGTTGCTAAATATAGTTATTCAATTCCTACAGTTATAATGACACATCTACAATTAATTCCTTTATTTAGATCAAAAGTAAGTTCTGATAAATTTATGATACATTTGTAGCTCTATCTCTATATCTTTTTTATATGTCCACAAAATAATTTTGGGATCGTATAATGGTATAATTTCATTGTCGTCAGCGTTGTCTGGGTCGTCTTCTGAAGACACATTTGGTTTTCGGACAACAATTTTAGTTTAAGGAGTTAGACCTAGGTTAAGGGAAATAACTCTTAAAATCATCAGTACGTTTGTGTCAACCATTTTCATAAATATATTCTAAGCTTCTTTGTTACATAGATTATTTTCAATCTGTTTCTGGTAAATGCTTATAATTAAAATACGTTGATGAAACTTGACTTTTACAAACACATAACTGATTTAAAGAGTTATCTCCCTGAACCAAGGTTTAACACCTTAAGTGAGTGGATTTCTATGATTTTTTTTTAAAAAGGTTCAACACCACAAAAGGAAGATTGGGATTGATTTTGGGGATGATGGTCCCAACTGTTTAGGAAGTAGGGGCCCATAACAAATATTTTTCTAATTTCAGGATAATAACTTGTGTTTTAGTATTTTGATTGCTCTGAAAAACTTCCACAATATTTAATACCACAGGTAGAAGGTAAGTGTTTGGGGGTTATGGTGCCAAAAGTTACGGAACTTAGGGCCAAAAAAGGGGCCAAAACAAGCATTTTTGTAGTTTCCGGACAATAACTTGTGAGTGAGTATGGATCTCTCTGACATGGTACCACAGTTTGGGGGTAATTGGCCCAACCATGCAGAAATAAGGGACCAAAAACAATCATGTTTGTAGTTTCCAGAAAATTACTTGTGTTTAAGTGAACAGATCTCTTGGAAATTGTACTATTAGTTTCCATACTACAAAGGCTTGGATTTTCTGGTCAGGTTTGACCTCTGCAGTCATATCAGGCTGTACTCAGCAAAGCAATTTATTTTTATAGGATTTTAACTTTTAAGGGGGGAGTTGTATGTGTCTTTTTAAAATCTTCAATTTTTTATGCACCATGATAGCATTCAAATTTTTTTTTAAAACTTAACTTTCTATTTGATGACAAATTCAAAACTCCCATTCAAACAATTTTTTTTTTTAAATAATATTTTTTTATTTTTTTTAGAAAAAAATCCAAGCAATAAGCCATAACCCCCCTCTCCCCCTTCAGAATTAAATGGCTGTTCCTTTAGTAATAAAATACAGCTGTATCACATCCATTTATTTCACTGACTAAATGGAACACCAGAATCAAGGAAGGGATTGCTGCATTTCACCTTTTCATAAACTAACGCATACTGGGTAATACTTTCAAAAGCAGACATCAAATAATTGTGATTGGTTTAAATCATACCAATAATGTGATAGGTTTTAATCATACAATACCTAGCTCTTACTACCTTCAGAAAGGTTGCCAATTAGCAATAAATTCCACTTTGAGCCTCTAGTTGGTATTTTAATGGGTATCCAAACTGGAAATGTTTGTTATTTTTTTTTTTTTTAAATATATATATTCACATTTTGATTATTGAAATGGATATTTAAGATAGATCTGCAGAACCATGCATTTTTGGTAATTAAGAACAAAATGCTTAAAAATGTATTTTATATTTGGGCATTGAATATGTTTAGAGAAAATATTAAAAGTCAGAAATTTGTGTTCTTTTAAAAGTTTCATATCCATTTATTTTTTGTATTGAAGAACATACCTGTTCCTTTTGTTATTCAGAGAGTGTTATATAAACTGGAATGGAATATCTTTTAAAAAGAGCAAATTATAGATCAGACAATTTTGTGATCTAGTTTTATATTAATGTGATTTATCTCTTACAGCTAATTTACTAATGCATGTAAAGTAAAACTTTGGTTGGCTTGCTTGCTTTGCTTGCTTTGTTTGTATAATTGTTTATACAAGCTTTGAAAATAAGATTGACATCTTTAAACAATATATATAGACATATTTTAACCTGTATATATAATATTTGAATTTAATTGGGTGTTATCCTAATGATTGTACAATATTAAAACAAAGCAAGCAAGCTAACTTAAGTCTTGTTCTACATGCTTTAGGAAATTAGCTATAAAGTACATATCATGTCCTTCAGTAAGTCAGAATAAAAATCTTAATATAAATGTGTTATATAATCATGCATGGAATATCTTATGAGGAAATATTACAGATCTGAAAGTTTGTGTTCTAGTTTTATATCTATAGATCTAGATGTTATTTGTGTCTTGAAGTCCAAACCAGTTCCTTCTGTATTTCAGAATAAAATACTCACTACTATATTATATAATCGGGCATGGAATATCTTATTAGAAAATATAACGATAAAAGATCTTGTGTTCATGATTTATATTTATCATGTAACTTTTGTCTTGAAGTATCAGTACATGCATACTAGGTTGATTGATATGTTACATACTAATTTTTTTCTTCAGATCTGAGGAGTAGGTGACTTAGTTACATAACAAACCACAAGTAAACAGTTGGATGTTTATTTCATCAGACAAAGACAGGTAATATACACTGTAATATGTCTTCGTGTCTCCTGTTAAACAACCAATTTTTTTAGAATTTTATTTTTTTTCTTTTGTTTGCAAGACAAATAAATTAAAATCCTGAAAGTAGTACAAAAAATTGATATAAGTAATTTAATATTTTGAAAGGACAGACATTTAATTAGATGTCCTGTCTGAAGCAGGAGAATTATCATCATAAATTAATTAGTGTTCACGGCTTGATTTGTGCTTTGCAATACACATTAACTTACGAATTGACTGTAATATATAGAAATATGTTAATCCTGGACTGCTTTAATCTTGCAAGAAAGCCTGTTTAAGAGGTGGGAGGAAAATAGAGGGGTTGCTTATTTGTTTGTGCAGAACGTGTAAATATGCAGCCACATCCAGTCAGAATAGTGACCTTAATTTTAGTCCAATGCCTTGTGTAGGAACTGTGTCGTAAACTCTACAAGATAAAGAACAGTTACATCAACTTATTGATGGGTCCACAGTTGGCTTTGCTGCAATGCAGTTTATCTCCCTATTGTTATACTTGTTCAAGTCTCTAAATTCCCAACCTCTCATTCTGGTCTACTACACAAATGTGGTTGGCTTTGTTGCTATGTAGTTTCTTTCCTCTTTTTTTACTTGTTCAAGTCTCTAAATTCCCAACTCCTCATGCTGGTGGAACACTCAAATCCTGCATATTGAATTTATCATTTAGTTGTTTTGTTCTGAGTATGTTTGAAATACTTGTCACTGGACATCAAACATACAAGAACAGTTAATTCTATGATGAGATTAGGTGGCTTACCAGCCAATATTTTAAATAAAGAATAATTCTAGAACACTCTTTTGCATATGCTTACTGTTATAAAGAATACTGGAGCTCCAGTCTTTTTGTTTTATATAAATTGTGGATTCATTATTCTTAGTACAGGTAAACTTCAAATTTAAATGTTCAAAGACATGCAAATTTTCTGAACCCTTGTATGCATCCATTGGTAAAACTGTGGAATCAAATATCCATGAAATATACAATTTATCCTCAATCCATGAAAAATTGGTATTAGAGAAAACAATTGAATTCACAGAATATAGTTTATGATTTAAGAATGTGTCTTTCCCCATATAGAACAGCAATATATATGAAATATGACATTTTTATTTTAATACTAAGCCATCTGTGGGAGAATCTATTTATTTTACATAACAGATCTAGATATTAAGTCAATCCTAGTTGATACTGTTGAAACAAAGATGTCTATTTGCCTAGACTAAATATATACTCAGTGTTGGATTTACCGGGGGGGGGGGCAACAGTTCAGGTCACCAAATATTTTATTGCTACTGAAACTTCTTTTCTAGTGCGGAAATTGTCACAGCTTGATTAGACTTCTTAAACTGGCCGTTAATTAATACCAGCGTCCCCCGTGCGTGATTTATGACAACTTATCGGTGGGTGTGTAAATATTGTCACCTGTGGGTAATGTCACTATGCAAAAGCTTTTATGTAAAAAAACATTTACATTATGATTGGAATAGTACAAATTTGTATTGGTTTATAATGCAATACCGATTTAGATCGATTACCAGGTAAAACTTCTGATCTGTGTATCTGAAGAATATGTACAAACATTTCCTGTAAATGTACGTTTTTTTCCAAAACTTTCTTTTTGTGAATTTATTCAGCAGCAAACTAAACTATTTATTTTTTGACAACTTAGAAGATATTTTTTTTAAACGGAATGTCATATTTCATTCCCCTCTTATTTTCAAGGTCAAATCAACAATTTGTTTTTCTCCCCCTACCCTTTCCCCTAATGCTTTCCCACTGTCCAGGAAAAATAACTTGACATTTCCTATTAAATAATCATTAATAAATTAAATGCTATTTGATTTTCGTTAAAACTTAGTTTGTAACAGAATCTAGGACTTATACATTTCTCTAAAAGCTGAAGCATGCAGTTATATTTGTTTTTATTGTTCTTGTTTCAAATACCATGTACATGTATGAGGCGATGCAAAAGGTCACCATTTATGAAGATATGAAGGTGTTTTGCAGATATTAGAATAATGTGCAAAAAAATAAGTCTGGAAGAGAGGCAAAAAATATAGATAAAAGAATACCGTATTGAGGTGATGAAATATAAAGAAAATATTGTTTGAATGTTGCATGGTTGTTAAACGTACGTCCAGTGGCAAATACAGGTTGAATTTAATAAAGATCAATTTGCAGTAAAGTGAAAAGATAAAAATATAGAAACGGTGATCTGAACCCCCCCCCCCCCCCCCCCCCCCAAAAAAAAAAAACTTAATAAAAACAACAAACAAAAAAAAACAAAAAACAACAAACAAACAAAAAAAGGTTTGTCAAGTTTGTTTGTTATATATATATAAAAAAAAAATTGGTTCAGACATCGAGGTCCTGGATCGGCCCCTGATACAGATAAACTCATCCAATAAGACATTCAATGTAAAATTTTATGATGTGACAACTGTCTCTGAGGAAAATTTATTTTAGCTGACAATTGAGCTTTCTGTTATTTTAATTTTGCGAAATTAGTTTTTTTGCACTGAAAAGTGTTTACAATTTTCCCATTAGACCTTCATAATAGACTTGTATCATGATATATCATAGCCATAAATTTGTTTTCTCAAAGCCTTGTTGTCTTTTTGACACACTGACCATTTCCATTCTCAATTTTACTTATTATTTTCAGATAATCAATTTATCCAAATAAGCCATAACTTGTACTGCTTTTTGGATTTTCTTGTATACTGATAAATCTACAGTCTGCTTTTCTGCCACAATGATATGTTATAATATAGATGAGATTTCTTTATGGTATCATATTAAGAATAAAAATGGGATATCTCTCGTAGAATAACTGAATATTTTGAAAGGAAAGATTTACTTTAGGAATCACCCTTTGTTGACAGAATAAACCAAGAGTTACAAGAAGAAGAGGTTCACTTAACAGTTTATGTGAATGGAAGGCTTAATGTGCTCTTTTATTTTAGATGATCTTGCCTAAGACCATTAGGAGGTTTTGATATTGCACTGCATCTGCTGTTACAGTGTCTAACACATCTCCTAAACCACCAATCAAATTGAAATGATAAGGTAAGTGTTATAGTAGTTATAGATTTCAGTGGCGGATCCAGAAATTTTCATAAGTGGGGGTCAATGACTGGCCTAAGAGGGGGCCCGCTCCAGTCACGCTTCAGTGATTCCCTATATAAGCAACCAGAATTTTTCCCAAAAAGGGGGGGGGGGCCTGGGCCACCCAGTAAATCCATCTATAGATGTTAATGTGTTAATTTTATTTTGATTAACCAAGCAATAAGGCAGCAATGTCTGAAAATCAAACATAGTGGTTAGATGCAAGTTAATGTATTATAGACTTCAGGATCTACAAAGATGCCAAATTACTAGAAAGATCTTATGAGTCCCTGCCCATTCATTACAATATTCAACTAATTTTACCATTTCTCCCTGTTTATATTGATAGATAAAAACTGGAAGGCAAAAATTACCATCTGTACAAAATCTGCGGAAGTGGGTGTGTGTTTGCACATCTTCATGCAATGTGCTAATCAGGTTCTAAACGGTCCTTTGAGCCTCTAGTTGGTTTTTGAATTGGGGAGAGATTCTTAGTGAATTAAAATAGATTCTTAAAACACAATCTTATCTTATAAGTTACATATTTGTTTCATTAAAAGTTAGGTTCTTTAAAAATTAAAAAGATTCATAAAACACAATTTTATCTTACAAGTTACATAGTTGATCCAATAAATAGACACCTACATTACCTCTCCTACGCTCTTTCTAAGATTCACCTGACGTCTTATTTACTAATTTATAGACTTCAAGGTTCACCAAGAGTTGAAATATAGATAAGTATATACTACAATAGACAATTCTTTTGATATCTGACAGGAGATCATTAAGATTATTCTTTATTTCCTAAATGGAAAATCATATTTTATAGATGACAGTTTTTGTAGAAATAAATTGCTATCTGATGCAGCATTGGGATGATCATTAACTTTGTCTTTTGAAATTTTTCAATTGTATCATAAATTCTATTAAGTTGTTTTGTCGCACTGCGAGGATTTGATTAGAAATTTGAGTGGTTATTTATAATTTGGGAGGAAGTACGTTGAAATGTATTATTTCTAGCTTGCCTTATATTGCTTTTTAGCCTTGTTTTCTGTTTTTTGTTTGTTCTGACCAATGTACCTCATAAAACTTTTAAAAAACAAAAACAGCTTATTTCAAGTAAGCAAGTTTATTGCCAATTTGAATGACCATTTTAACACTTTTTATGTGTTCAGATAAAACTATAGAAGATAGAAAGAAATTGTTAACAGCAAAAACAATCTACAAGACAAAAAAATTATCATTGGTCATCAATTGTCGATTTATTGCCCTTGAGTGAAGATTTCTATTCGCTTTTGTGTTTTGGACAAAAGCAAAAGTAGATAGAGAGAAATTTTATCAGAAAAAAAAAGATCAACAATATTACAAGATTTTTGAAACAACACATATTGAAATTCCACTTAATATAGATATAGTCATGTTTGGTCTTTATGATAACTATAAACTAAATTTTATAAAAAATAAAGTCATTTTACTAGTTAAGTATTTTATATACAGATCAAAGATGCGAGAGGAAAAACCTCATATAGAGGGACTTAAAAACTATATCAATGAAAATTTGATTTTAGAAAAACATATTTCCTCAAAAAATATGAGTGTGAAAGATTATAACATGTACTGGAACCCCTGGGATAAAATCATCAATTAATTTAATAGTGATTTATTTTATATAGATGTGTCTGAAATGTAATTTCATTTATCACTATATATTTTTTGACGAAAATGTTATACTTCATCCATATTTATATCATATCGTATTATTAGTTATTTTTGTTTACTCTTTTTTGCTTGATTATGCTTATTTTTCTAAAAAAAAACACAAAAAAAAAACAAAAAAAAAATATTACAAGATCAACAAATAAAAGATTTGAGTCATGAACTATACTCTACTCTAGTCTACAATGTTGGTAAGTGGCTGTTGTTTGCTACCTATGCAATTAGAAGAACCAAGGGATGAAAAAAGATAATTTTAAATGTTGTAATATTCTACTGTTCTGGTTTCCTGCGAAATAATGCTGTACTGGTTTCTTTTCAGATCCCTAACCATGGTGATCACAATAACATGATAACAGACATGATACACAGACATTCATTAATAATATCAGGTAAAATCCGTGAAGCTTTTTCCTATCCTTCAAATTTTAATTTTTATGTACTCTGGATTCAAAGTCATAGTATTCTTATTTTTATACAACCGCAAAAATTGAAAAAAATTTCGTCGTATATTGCTATCACGTTGGCGGTGTCGTCTGCGTCGTCTTGAATATACTTTTTCACACTCTAACTTTAGTAAAAGTGAATAGAAATCTATGAAATTTTAACACAAGGTTTATGACCACAAAAGAAAGGTTGGGATTGATTTTGGGAGTTTTTTGATAATTATTATGAATTCATTATTATTCATGGTATACCAATTTTTGAGGGTTTCACAGGAACAGCAGAACCACAAATTTAATGTTCAGCGAATTACAAATTATCTGTAGGCTTTGTATGCAGAGATGAGCAAAATCATGATATCAAATATCACAGAAAAATACAAGTATTCCTCAATCCATGAAATTTTGTACCCACAAAAATAAATGAATCCTCAGTATATAGGTCTTCAGAAAAAATGTGATATATTGCAACTACAATTTACATGATTCAGATGTGTTACTAGTTCTTTCTTTAGCTTGGCTGATCAACAAACCAATAAAATAATGTTTAAACTCCATCGTAATTGTCACATCAGCATGTTTCTCCTCATTTTATATTAAACTAATTCCAGATAAAATGTACTAAATATCTGAAGTCATGTCATGTTAACATGTTTCAGTTCTTGCTAATCCTATTACCCAATACCATTCTATAAAATTCTCATCAACAAATTATTGATTTTTAAAATTGTTATTTAACACATGTTTTTAGTAACATATTGCATTTCTGGTTTTTAGATATTTTACATGAAACAAGTGACAATTTTATATCCTGGTTTGAAGAAAATTTCATTCTAATAAGTTGTGGTTTGTATGTTTATTCATTAAGTAATTGCCTTTCCATGTTTGATTATAGCTAAAATGTCTTGCTTTAAGCTTACCATGTCTAGAGTATGTTTCTTCTATTGCGTACTTAGTCACCTATAATCAATTTACTTTTACTAACTGATTCATTTATGTAACAGTATATGGTAGCATGTGTCAAAACCTAGGTCATTCTGACCTACATTAAAGGCTTTATTGATTTAGTTCAGATACTCAGTGACTTGCATACTAATAGTTTGGTGTAAGGGTGCTTTAAGTTGTTGATGTGAGGTCACTGTTAAGTTTTCATGGAGATGTCAGATAATCAGATACTTTAAGCAGTAGGTGGACCAGGCAAGGTGTATGGAATGATTGAATGGTGAATATGTCTCTGGCAGGTTTCATCTGACCTTGACGTCATTTTATGTTGCATGGGTCAATATTAATTTTTCATGGTTTCATTGGTTTATCTGATACATTAACAAATAGGTGAGCTATATGTGGAATGATAGTAATTAAGGTGAATAGGTCTGTTTTGTAGGGTTTATTTGACCAATATCTCATCTATAATATTCAATTATTATTAGAAAAAAATGACAGGCCAGACACTTCAGTATTGTCATTCGTTTTGAAGTTATCAGGTCTATGTTCAGTTAAGTGTAGCTGAACGGGTCGTTGTCGACCTGGGTACTCCATCAACGTACCCTGGGTACCTTTACTTTCAATGATGGTACCCTGGGTACCGTGTTTTGGATGAATGGTACCAATAGGGTACGTTTCCGTCGATAATCGTACCCAGCTTCGTACCGATTTGAGTCTTGAAATTTATCGCGAGATTTCTTAGGAGTTCCGAATAGTCGGATGTTGGTGGTTAGCCCAAATTAAAGAATTAAGAACGCATCAGTGTTCTCCTTTTTTGAAAGAGGTAAGGTGGGTGTTTTGAAAATCCAACTTCCAACCGCCGGGACGTTACGCATAGAACAGAACGCAGAATATCAGCCCCCCCCCCCACATTTCACCATATTTTATCAAACGTTTCTGTAGCATTGTAGCTAAGCATTACATACTTCCTACCTTCAACACATTCACCAAAACCTCCACAATTCCGGAGACAGTTGCCTGTCCCATTGCCGAGGAGGGTCTCCCGAGCAACCCAAATTCTCTGTTTTGGTTTATCAATGTCTTCACTCTTGAATATAATTGTGTCTGTCAAAAATCCATTTTCTCCCTTTTCAGCTTTCACATATTTTGTTTTAACTTCTCTTCCTTTCCGGATAATATTGGCCAAGTTGAAAGTTTCAATAGAATCCAAATACTCCTTAAGATTTTCTTGTTTAATTTTCCGCGCCATTTTGCATCATCAACAACATCAGCAACATCCAGAGATTTTCCGATAGCAATCACGTGGTTTTAAGACGAGAGTAGGGTACGTTTAATACTCCGCGGTACCATGACGCATTTTATTTCAAACGAGGGTACGTGTATGACAAAACACGGTACCCAGGGTACCATCATTAAAAGTAAAAGTACCCAGGGTACGTCGATGGAGTACCCAGGTCGACAACGACCCGTTCAGCTTAAGTGTATTGGAGTGATCCTGTTTCCAAAATCCTGGGCTGAAAAACATGATATCCTGAGGTCCTGAATTTAAAGAAATTTAAATCACGACATCCCAAAATTAGGGAAAAAAATCCTGGATCCTGAAAGGATCAATCCAGTAATCCCAAGCTTAAAAGCACCCAATCTTAACACCCTAAAAAGGTCCTGCCCCCTCTTCTATGGAGGGTTCTAAGCACAAGAGAATGTAATATATCTCTTACACATGTTGCTATGTTTGAAATATAGATATGCTCCAATACAATTTAACTCTTTTAAAAGCCTTCTTGAGGTATACAGTTTAAATTACTTCAAAGTTTAAAAGCATATAAATTTCTGTAAGATTTCATATTGTAAGGTTCAGTACTTGCATTTTTTTTTTATATATGTGTACATTTTAGTAAAACAACTCAATTTTAAGTACTGTAAATTCAGAAATTATTGCGTGCATTTATTATTGCGATTCTGTCAATTTACACTTGAATGCGATTTTAATTTTTACGATTTTGAGAAAAGTCATGCTTAATTCAGTTAAAATATTACAAAATGCGAGTTTTAATTATTGCGTTTACAACTCAGACGCATTATTCGCAATAATAAAAACCTCGCAATAATTTCTGAATTTACAGTAGTTCTTTCACATTTTTGTCGAGCATGCAAATTTTGTTGCAAGGCAAGTCATAGCAATTCTTCATTCGTTCGGCAGATGCAGAGTCCACAAATATTTACTATGGTTAAAGTTTTTGAAATTTAGATAACTTTCTCAAACTGCCCTGGATTTCTACCAAACCTGGACAGAAGCTTGTTTATGATCATAAAATAGTATCCAGAAGTAAATTTTGTAAAAAAAAATCCTATTAATCTGTATTTCACTTATAAATGGACTTAGTTTTTCGGCCAGTTAACATTACATTCACTCTGTAGTAACTATCTTAGAATATTCAGGATTTGTAGCAAACTTGGACGGAATCTTGTTTATGATCAAAAGCTAGCATCGCATAGGAAACTTTGTAAAAATCTATTTTCTTTTTTTCTGTATATAACTTCTAAATGAACTTAGTTTTTCTTCCAGTTAGATACAATCTGCAGTTAAAGTTTTTAAAACAGTTTTTAAAACATTTATTAGATTCATACACCATCCTGGATTTTAACCAAACTTGGACAGAAGCTTCATACAATCAAAAGATCGAGGAAAATCTTTAATTAATTTTTCCCCATTTTGTTGAGCCTAGCTTTACAAGTAAGCTAGATACTGGGTTCGACAGAACCCTTAAGAAGGTTTTACTTGAAGTAAATATTTGAGATGAACATAAGATTTAGAATTTACCTTTGTTTTCTTTATTATATTCCCTGTCAAAAGGAGGAAAGTAGAATACTATAGCAATCAGGATCTTCACATTAGATATGGGCTAAGTTACTCTGTCAATGTTTTATGTCTTTTAGCAACTAGTCGAATAGGGACATAGGACACAGACAGGGAATATAAGATCTTATCCAAGGCTTAGTATATTTCTAAGATTTTTATTGGTTAACGTAGGTTGTTACAAAACCATAGCCCCTGAGTGTTGCTAACCCATATCCTTGGACAGAGCTACCCAATACATCAAGGAAATTCAAGCTCATTTTCCTTAGTTCCATGGTTGTTCCTTATGAAATATCAAAGTATGTAGATTATCCAGGGTGTACTTAGATACTTCAGGGTTTTAAATATCCATATCTACGGATATGAACATAGATAACTTATCCCTATGAACCATAAATGACAATTATATTATGCTGGAGTGTCCTGATTTCAACATTAATTATAATTCAAATTCACCTGGACTATAGAGCCAACTGATATTTTTTATCACTTGGCGTCCGCCATCCTTAATTAATGTCTGTTAAATTTTACAAAAATCTTCCCCTCTGAAACTACTGTGCCTACTTAATGAAACTTGGCCACAATCATCATTGGAGTATTAGTTTTAAAATTTGTCTGATACTCCCCTTCTAACCAAGATGGCCGACATGGTTAAAAATAGAACATATGGGGTAAAATGCAAGTTTTGTCTTTTTATTTTAAACTGTAATAGATTAAGAAAATCTGAAAGGCCAGAAATGTTTAGAATGTCTAACAATTGTCTACATACATCAAAACTGTCAGACAACCTCTCATAGATAGAGAAAAACTAAAATGCAAAATTGACCAGCATGACAACTACTACAAATAAGTCTCATAGTCCAAATCGTCAATAGATATTTTCTGGGATGATTTCCAGCTTGATTGTGTACAAACGCTTGTTCATTGTTGAAGGCTCAGGATGTGTTGGGATTTTGTATTGCTGGATTGCTGTTGCATTGATGTATAACACTATTACTTTTTATTCAAACATAGATAATAGTATACTTTGTAATTTCTTAAATTATTGTTTTGTCCCTCTGGTATTAAAAAGTTTTTTTAATTTTACAATTACGGATGCTTTTTTCCACATTTTTTTTTTTTTTTTATTTTTAAATATTTGATAACCAAACTGATTAGGAATCAATAACTTGCTTAGTGATAGAGATTTCTTCTGACATCTCTTCCTTACTATTTATATCTAATCGGCATGTAGTGCTAATTTTCCGTATTGTGATGAAAATATATATAATTGAAGGTCTATTTAAGAAATTAATTAAACCGTCTTTTGTGTCATCAGCTCATGAAGTACATCAGGTATATTTTTCTTCTTTTTCCTTTCAGTAAATGTGACTGTAGCGGAAATATTGATCCTTTCTAAATCATTGGATTAATGTATTCTTTCCTTGGAGCAAAAAAATAGGACAGCTTAGCACGGAATCAGTCTAACAGCTGATTTAATATAAGCATACTGCTGTGAAATATAAAAGCTTCAGTCATCAGAACAAGAGGTGGGTTGACTTATTTCTATGTTGAATGATCGTATATTTGTTGAAAAACGGACAAGTGGTCAAAAATTTGGGTTATAAAAAGGTATGTATGTATCTTCTTATATTTTATAAGTCATTTGCAAATGTTACAGTGTACTTTAAAGTATTTCTTTTTTTATAAATCATAGGAGGTACAATATTTAATCTTACTGTAATATATCTTAATCTGTAGCAAAAAACATTGTTTGTTTACCTAATTGCAGAGTGTATTGGTTTAATTTAAGTGATCTGTTTGTTAAACAAAAAAACACGATTAAAGCAAGAGAAAATTTATTTGTTTCCTGTTGTTCATGTCAAGAGAACTTATAAAATTATGCATTATCAAATCATACTGATTCTGCAAGATTTTATGGTATTTTAAAATTTCATTGGTAGACATCATCGTGACTTGTTTGAAATTTATGTTTCAAAATATATAAATATAAGAATAGATTCTTATTCACCATATATCAGTCAGTTTGTCGGACGGTTTGTACTTCAGTCATTTGGGTTTTCAGACGAAGATTCAATAAATTGATATTGGAATCAACTGGTTACATAAAATGGGAAAGATATCTTTTGTTTTTGAGGTCACTTTGTTCAAAGTCAAGGTCATAGTTACAAAAAGTAGGCTGAAATTTGTGCAGGGTTCTATGTCAAGGTCTAAGTTACTAAAAATAGATTGAAATTCCGTAAATTCAAAAATGATTGCAATGTTTGTATATGACCGCAAAAAACTTTCTGGGATCGTATAATGGTATGATGTTGTCTTCGTTGTCTCATTGTCTGAAAGACACATTTGGTGTCCAGACAATAACTTTAGTTTAAGTGAATGGATCTCGATGAAAGTTAATAAGAAGGTTCAATACCACAAAAGGAATTAGGAGCCCAAAACAAGCATTTTTTTACTTTCAGGATATTAACTTTTGTATAAGTATTTCAATTTGTCTGAAATTGTACCACAATAATTAATACCACAAGTAGAAGGTTTGGATTCATTTTGGGGGTTATGGTGCCAACAGTTTTGGTATTAAGAACCAAAAAGGGGCTAAAAACTAGCATGTTTGTAGTTTCTGGACAATGACTTGTGTGTATTAAAGTGTATGGATCTCTCTTACATCAATGTACCACAAGGTTCCATATAACAAAAAGAAGGCTGGGATTGAGTTTAGGGGTAATTGTACAATTCATATGGGAATTAGGGGCAAAAATGGGCAAAATACAAGTATTTTTATAGTTTCCAGACAATAACTCTTGTTTTAGATTAAGGATCCCTCTGAAATCGAACTACAAGGTTCCATACTCTAGAGAAAAGGCTTGGTTTTATGTGTGGGGGTTATTGCTCCAAGGGGGTCTACAATTTTTTCAAGGAGTCAATTCAAATTTTTTGCAAATATATTTTTTTTTAATTTGTCAAGTAGAATCTTTAATTGCACAGTATTGTGCAATAGATTTGTAAGATCATTTATTTTTGTGTCAGAAACCTATACTATGTCAAAAATTTGATCACAATCCAAACTCAGACAGAATCAAGCTTGAGTATTTCGTCCAAATTTGCCACAACTGTTCAGGGTTCAACCTCTGCAGTTCCTATCTGGTAGCGCTCAGAGTTGCATTTTATTTATATTGCAAATGATTTATTTTCATGATGAACTGATATATATACATGTACCTGTATGCAGATTTCCCTGAAATCGCAATAAATTATCTTGTATTTTTGTCCTTTCTTCAAAAAAGCAATAATTAAAGCACACAATAATTTCCTAATTAACAGAAGGTGGAGAACACCAGTTTGTCGATATTAATTGTGGAACCTCACATAGAGTTTCTAGTTTCTAGAAGCTAACAAAACCTTTAAATAGACTTATTAAGAAAGGATATAGTTACGATACTGTTGTCAGGTCATTCAAGATTGCATATTTTGGCATTAATATTGATTTACTTATAGGGTCTTTGCATCGGAACTAAACACATTTATTTAAAAACCAGTTGTTGGCATGACACGGGTTATGTTCTTTTCATATATGTTATGATGGTATGATACTTAACCCTCATGGGGAAGATTGTGTCTGATATTTGTATGATGAAGACATAACTTTTCAATCAGTTTAATTAAAGTTTGGAGCTGGCATGTCAGTGAACTGCTAGTAGTCTTTTGTTATTGATGTATTATTGTCATTTTGTTTATTTCCTTTGGTTAAATCTCATACCCGTAGCCAGGGGGGTTCGGGGGTTCGGATGAACCCCCCCTTAAAAACAAATAAGCACTGTTAAAGTCAATGTTCTGTTCCAATTGTGACTGTTAAAGTCGAGTTTGTGAGTCCAACGAACCTCCCTTTGGAAATTCCTGGCTATGAGCCTGAATCTTCTGACATCAGACTCAAACTTCTCTTGAACTGAATTTTAATGTGCGTATTGTTATGCTTTTACTTTTCTGCATTGGCTAGAGGTATAGGGGGAGGGTTGAGATCTCACAAACATGTTTAACCCCGCCACATTTTTGCGCTTGTTCCAAGTCAGGAGCCTCTGGCCATTGTTAGTCTTGTATTATTTTAACTTTTAGTTTCTTGTGTACAATTTGGAGTTTAGTATGGCATTTATTATCACAGAACTAGTATATATTTGTTTAGGAGCCAGCTGAAGGACGCCTCTGGGTGCAGGAATTTGTCGTTGCATTGAGGACCTGTTGGAGACCTTCTGCTGTTGTCTGCTCAATGGTCGGGTTGTTGTCTTATTGGCACATTCCCCATTTCCATTCTCAATTTTATGCATATATGTTTAGATATAAGGAGAGGAGAAGCCATTTTGACTTTGAGACAACTGCTTCAAAGATCAATGCAATGTATATATAGTTAACTTACAAATTATAGATTATATTAGTGCAGAAAGGGGATTTGTAATTTGATAGGTACATTCAAATTAAATAGGCTTTATTTTGAAATAAGCAAGATTAGTCACAAAACAACATTGATCTTTTGAGCTGACATAAAGACATTTATGCAAACAATCTTGTACTGTGGTTGCAACACAAAAGTTAATTAATACACTTTTTAGTTTTCTTGATTGTAATTAATACATTTGCAATGAGTCGTATTACGTCATTGTCTTTTATCAACAATTTTCAGATGATACATTCCAATTTGTGCCATAATCTTGTCATTAAGACTAAGGGCATATTGTTTTCTGTACCAGTGTTTAATCAAGACAAATTTACAAATTTTGCTAGAATCCTTAAATTGTTTTGTAATGCCCTTTTTAGTTTGTTAAATGGTTTTGAATCTTTTGAATTTTTATCGACCCTGCGACTTTTGCTGCAGAAAGCTTGACTAAGGGATAATGGTCCGGCAGCGACGTTAGCTCACTTCTTAAAAGCTTTATATTTTAGAAGGTGGAAGACCTGGATGCTTCATACTTTGCATATATAGATGCCTCAATTTAAGAAGTTTCCCATCTGTCACATGTGCATGGTCCTGACCTCATTTTCATGGTTCAGTAACTACTTGAAAAAAAGTTAAGATTATGTGTAATGTTAATTTCCCTCTTATTATGAGTAAAAGGATAACTATATTTGGTATGTGAGTACCTTGCAAGGTCCTCACTCCTTTCATGCAGTTTTCACTTGACCTGGACCTCATTTCATGGATCAGTGAACAAGGTTAAGTTTTGGTGTTTTTATATTTTTTTCTAATACTACATGTATATGCAATAGGTCAATTATATTTGATGCATAGAAATAATTTATGATGTACATGTCAGTTTTGCAGGTGTTTTTTTTTACCTTGACCTTATTTTCATGGTAGATTGGTCAATGTTTGGTTTTCATGGTTAAGTCATTGTCTGTTTATAAGAAACTAGTAGCATTTGGTCAACTCTATTTAGTGTATTGAATGATTGTGAGGTGTACATGTATTTCTTGTTTGGTTTATATGACCATGACCTCATTTTCTTGGATCATGTTAAGTATATGTGATAGTTGTAGTAAAGCTTTATATTTAGGACTATCAACATGCTATCAATGATAAGAAAAGAAGGTGAGACATTTCAGCATGTTCACTTTTGTAGAAATTTAATATTGTGTTGATTTTTGTAAATCAAACTTAATTTTTGAGGGCTTATCAAATAAAATTGAGGATGGAAATGGGGAATGTGTCAAATAGACAACAACCTGACCATAGAAAAAACAACAGCAGAAGGTCACCAACAGGTCTTCAATGTAACAAGAAATTCCAGCACTTGGAGGCGTGCTTCAGCTGGCCCCTAAACAAATATATTGACCCAGATGACCCTCTAGTTGTTTAATGAACTGGTTGCCTGACATATATTAAGTGCCCTATTAACCTAGTTTTAATACTCCGCGGTGATCAGGATAATGAATGATGTCAAAATTTGGAATACATTAATCAATCTATAGACGTATTTACACTTGTTAGCAAATTTGTCTGCCTTTACCCAGGGTTTCCCCTGGGTCAATTTTTTTTTTCGCCACCTCTTTCGCCAAAACAATATATTTTTCGCCACTTTATTATTTTTTTCGCCAAGTAACACATTATATTTTTCTTTTAAAAAAATCCTTTTTTCCAGACCCCCCCCATAATAAGAAGTGGTTTTTACAACAATACAAAGCATCTTATCACTTGGAATTGATCCCTTTTGTAAGGTGTGGTCATTACATTGAAGGGTTACTCTCATGCAAACATTTTAAATAGATTTCTTCATAACGACAGTTTCCTTTTCTAGACCATCGTAAATAAGTAAAACTATACGCTTGAAACACGTGTGTAAGTGAAACTACTTTGAAGTACAAACTCAAATCAATGATCTATTTGAAAGTTGAATGATAAAGTTTTAAATCAGAGACCTTTCTTGCTTTTGAACATTTTCGTCATAACAACAATTTTCTTTTCTGACTATCATTTTAAAGAAGGATAGGAAGCCTTAAAAATTTTGCTTCAAACACGTGCGTCGTAAAATAGTTAATTATTCCCTTTTGTGACATGTGACAGAAGCCATTTAACCTTATCATTTGTCATATTATACAATCAACACCTTTATTAATTAGTCCTTTGATGTCGATAGCTATGAATGCAATCAGCTGATTATTGATTTTCTGTCAAAATCTTAACGAGTTCAAGGTGAATTCAAAGTATTGAATGATCGGTAAAGTTAGAGAAAACCGAAAGAAGTAAATAAACAAGATGGCTGAAAATAAATCGTTATATATTAAAATATTCTTATTCTTATTCTTATATATTTCTTTCGCCAAATTCTTTCGCCAATGACGAATTTTAATCGCCAAAATTATTATTTTTTCGCAAATTGCGAAAATGGCGACCGCCAGCGGAAACCCTGCTTTACCTGTAAACTTTCACATTACAATAAAAAAAAATTGACATCACAATTCAAAAAATTTGACGTTACAATTATAAAGTGATTGTTGCTTGACGTCAGAAGGTTATTCAGATACGATCTAAGGTCATAATTGAGCTAAATATCAAAAGTGCAAATACGTTTATTCTTATATGATGTTTTCTCACACCTGTTAATAAACAGTTTACCTAATACCTAATTATCAGGTAAGATCAGGTGTCAGAAAACATAAAAAAAGATACCTCAAATATCAATATTTCATTGCAGTAATACATTGATGTAATTACAGTTCTGACATTGTCTTTTAGAACATTGTCTAAAAGACGGTAAGAAGCCATTCATTGATCACTAATCATTCTTTAGTTCCCAGCAATTTGAAAGTTGTTAGCCTGGGATACAAGCCCAATTTCTGCTCCCTGTCATTAAGGATCTTTAAGGTCATGTATTACAGAATTGATGACCAACTTTCACAGAAAAGCTAAATTTCTGCTCCCTGTCATTAAAGATCTTTAAGGTCATCAGAGGCGAATTTAGGGAGGGGGGGGCAGGGGGACCCCCCCTATTTGGGAAAATAATTGGTTGCTTATATAGGGAATCACTGAAGTGTGACTGGAGTGGGCCCCCTCTTAGGTCAGTTAGTGGGCCCCCACTTGTGAAAATTTCTGGATCTGCCACTGGTCATGTGTTACAGAATTGATGACCAACTTTCACAGAAAATCCCAAATTCTGCTTTCTATTATTAAGGATCTTTAAGGTCATGTGTTACAGAATTGATTACCAAATTTCACAGAAAAGCTAAATTTCTGCTCCCTAATGTTAAGGATCTTTAAGGTCATGTATTACAGAATTGATTACCAAATTTCACAGAAAAGCACAATTTCTGCTCCCTGTCATTAAGGATCTTTAAGGTCATGTGTTACAGTATTGATGACCAACTTTCAGCCCTGAACAGGAGTCAGTAGTAAATAGCTTACTGGTAAATGTGAACAATAGATATAAAAACCTTGGTGGCCAAAAGGTCCAAGTTGTTCTACTACTGTAATCACTAGCCAGTCAACACTGAGGTTGTGAGTTCAAAGCTAGTCTGTGCAAGTGCACTCAACTCGAATCTGAATTGACTACAAGAGTTGTTTCAGGCCGTACGGTGACCTATAGTTCCTTACTTCTATGTCAATTGGTCTCTGGTAGAGTCTTTTGGGCAATCATACCACATTTTCTAATATTAATATTGTCCCTAGAATTTCTTGCCTTACATAAAACGATTATAACTCAAGAAATGAATTGATATTTGGTCAGAAACTTTTAATGTTGAGTTGTGCTATGTAAGCAATTTTCAGACAACAGTACAATCCCTTCCTGTAGTATATTACCCAACTGAGTATAGAATTTAGTGATCAATTATTTCTCACCTTCTGCACAAAACCTTATAACCTTGAGTTAATTGTATATATATTAATATATAGCTAGTTGGTCTAGGGAAAATTTTTGTTTATTTTTATCGCACACCGGTTTAAGGCAACCTATTATTAATAAAATATATATAGGTTTGCAGCATGAGTAAATTTATAATTAGCCAGGCAGTTAATTCCCGTTTGACTATACTCTGAATATTTTCTCACTGAGCATTGCATTTTTCATTATATACATTAAACAGCTTATCTATTATGTAATGACATACGACATTTGGTATAAAACTTTTATGTTGTTCAGTTGAATGCTGTTAGCGATTTTCAGATCAATAATTTACCAGACTGTCAAAACCTTTTTGATTTTACTTTGAATTTTATTATACCCACAGAGCATTATTGTTGGGTTGTTTTGCATGACGCTCAGCTTATATATTGAGGATTGTATTTAGTATAATGATTGAAATATGATTTATATTTAGCAATGGTTTGAAATATGACCTGGACTTTTATAATGTGCAATGTAAGCTATTTTCAAGTCTTCCAGGCAGTCAATTCCTGTTTGGATTCACTTTGAATTTTTTTAGATGTTCACAACAACATTGAATCTTTGTCACATAATTCTTCACTTCATATAAAAAATTAATTTTAATTTTGGTCCTGTTTGACATTTAAATTTTATTTTCCTGACTGAGAAAGGTATTAATAAGCTTGGTTAATGTCTTATACTCACTGCAGCAGATTCATTTATTTTCGTTGATACCAATTTTTGTGTTGTATATAGATTAAGGACTCACTGAGTCAATATGTTATATACATGTATAGATAAAAAAGGAAATGTGGTATGATTATCAATGAGACAACTATCCGCAAGAGACCAAAATAACACAGAAATTAACAACTATAGGTCACTGTACAGCCTTTAACAATGAGCAAAGCCCATACCACATAGTCAGCTATAAAAGGCCCCGAAATGACAATATAAAACAATTCAACAAGAAAACTAATGGCTTAATTTATGTAAAAAAAGACCTATTATATTATATTCACACACAGACTTAGTCCTTGGTTAATTTAATTTAAATAGGTCCATATAACATATTGGCCTCCTCAAAAATTGATAATTGAACAATTTAGCACAATTTAACAGCCTGACCTTTGTGTAAGAGAGTATGTCACTATTAGATAGTGCAGGCTGTTGCATTTTTTCTTACATAAGATTGACTTATGTGTACCTTCACTTTGGATCCAGGACAAAGTATTCCCGCAATGTCATAGCTATACTAGCATTAAATATACCAGTAGTCAAAAGCTCTTTTGATCAACTTGAATTCTTTACAGGAACATCAACCAAATTTTGACAGTACATTGACATTGTGAGTGGCATTTCTCTTGCCCTTGTCAAATACATTCCCTAATAGGGGTGCCACCGTAAACGTTCCCTTAACTGAATGTTTGCAATTTTGTACGAACACTCTCATAAGTTTTGACCCAACCACTTAGTTTCCCGTTAAATGTCTGAGTTTACCCAAGCTTTAAACATATACTGATATTTAAGGCATTTTATTCTTATCTGTATCATGTGATCAATAAACATTGTAGGTGAATATATATATATATACACACATGTACATGTTTCAAATCAAAAGTAGGTCCCTAAGACTGACAATTTCCAATCAAAAGTAGGTCCCTAAGACTGACAATTTCCAATCAAAAGTAGGTCCCTAAGACTGACAATTTCCAATCAAAAGTTGGTCCCCAAGACTGACAATTTCCAATTAAAAGTAGGTCCCTAAGACTGACAATTTCCAATCAAAAGTAGGTCCCCAAGACTGACAATTTCCAATCAAAAGTAGGTCCCTAAGACTGACAATTTCCAATCAAAAGTAGGTCCCTAAGACTGACAATTTCCAATCAAAAGTAGGTCCCCAAGACTGACAATTTCCAATCAAAAGTAGGTCCCCAAGACTGACAATTTCCAATTAAAAGTAGGTCCCTAAGACTGACAATTTCCAATCAAAAGTAGGTCCCCAAGACTGACAATTTCCAATTAAAAGTAGGTCCCTAAGACTGACAATTTCCAATCAAAAGTAGGTCCCCAAGACTGACAATTTCCAATTAAAAGTAGGTCCCCAAGACTGACAATTTCCAATTAAAAGTAGGTCCCTAAGACTGACAATTTCCAATCAAAAGTAGGTTCCTAAGACTGACAATTTCTAATCAAAAGTAGGTCCCTAAGACTAACAATTTCCAATTAAAAGTAGGTCCCCAAGACTGACAATTTCCAATCAAAAGTAGGTCCCTAAGACTGACAATTTCCAATCAAAAGTAGGTCCCTAAGACTGACAATTTCCAATCAAAAGTAGGTCTCTAAGACTGCCAACTTCTAATAAAAAGTAGGTCCCCAAGACTGACAATTTCCAATTAAAAGTAGGTCCCCAAGACTGACAATTTCCAATCAAAAGTAGGTCCCTAAGACTGACCATTTCCAATCAAAAGTAGGTCCCCAAGACTGACAATTTCCAATTAAAAGTAGGTCCCTAAGACTGACAATTTCCAATCAAAAGTAGGTCCCCAAGACTGACAATTTCCAATTAAAAGTAGGTCCCTAAGACTGACAATTTCCAATCAAAAGTTGGTCCCTCAGACTGACAATTTCCAATCAAAAGTAGGTCACTAAGACTAACAAATTCCAATCAAAAGTAGATCACTAAGACTGACAATTTCCAATAAAAAGTAGGTCCCCAAGACTGACAATTTCCAATCAAAAGTAGGTCCCTAAGACTGACAATTTCCAATTAAAAGTAGGTTCCTAAGACTGACAATTTCTAATCAAAAGTAGGTCCCTAAGACTGACAATTTCCAATCAAAAGTAGGTCTCTAAGACTGCCAACTTCTAATAAAAAGTAGGTCCCCAAGACTGACAATTTCCAATTAAAAGTAGGTCCCCAAGACTGACAATTTCCAATCAAAAGTAGGTCCCTAAAACTGACAATTTCCAATCAAAAGTAGGTCCCTAAGACTGACAATTTCCAATCAAAAGTAGGTCTCTAAGACTGCCAACTTCTAATAAAAAGTAGGTCCACAAGACTGACAATTTCCAATCAAAAGTAGGTCCCCAAGACTGACAATTTCCAATCAAAAGTAGTTTCCTAAGACTGACAATTTCTAATCAAAAGTAGGTCTCTTAAGACTGACAATTTCTATTCAAAAGTAGGTGACAAAGACTAACAATTTCCAATCAAAAGTAGGTCACTAAGATTAACTATTTCCAATCAAAAGTAGGTCGCTAAGACTGACAATTTCCAATCAAAAGTTGGTCCCTAAGACAGACAATTTCCAATCAAAAGTTGGTCCCTAAGACTGACAATTTCCAATCAAAAGTAGGTCCCTAAGACTGACAATTTCCAATCAAAAGTAGGTCCCCAAGACTGACAATTTCCAATCAAAAGTAGGTTCCTAAGACTGACAATTTCCAATCAAAAGTTGGTCCCTAAGACAGACAATTTCCAATCAAAAGTTGGTCCCTAAGACTGACAATTTCCAATCAAAAGTAGGTCTCTAAGACTGCCAACTTCTAATAAAAAGTAGGTCCCCAAGACTGACAATTTCCAATCAAAAGTAGGTCCCCAAGACTGACAATTTCCAATCAAAAGTAGGTCCCTAAGACTGACAATTTCCAATCAAAAGTTGGTCCCTCAGACTGACAATTTCCAATCAAAAGTAGGTCTCTTAAGACTGACAATTTCTAATCAAAAGTAGGTCTCTTAAGACTGACAATTTCTATTCAAAAGTAGGTGACAAAGACTAACAATTTCCAATCAAAAGTAGGTCACTAAGATTAACTATTTCCAATCAAAAGTAGGTCGCTAAGACTGACAATTTCCAATCAAAAGTTGGTCCCTCAGACTGACAATTTCCTATCAAAAGTAGGTCCCCAAGACTGACAATTTCCAATCAAAAGTTGGTCCCTAAGACTGACAATTTCCAATCAAAAGTAGGTCCCAAAGACTGACAATTTCCAATCAAAAGTAGGTCACTAAGACTAACAAATTCCAATCAAAAGTAGATCACTAAGACTGACAATTTCCAGTCAAAAGTTGGTCCCTAAGACTGACAATTTCCAATCAAAAGTTGGTCCCTCAGACTGACAATTTCCAATCAAAAGTAGGTCACTAAGACTAACAAATTCCAATCAAAAGTAGATCACTAAGACTGACAATTTCCAATCAAAAGTAGGTCTCTAAGACTAACAATTTACAGTCAAAAGTAGGTCACTAAGACTAACAAATTCCAATCAAAAGTAGGTCACTAAGACTGACAAATTCCAATCAAAAGTAGATCACTAAGACTAACAAATTCCAATCAAAAGTAGATCACTAAGACTGACAATTTCCAATCAAAAGTAGGTCCCCAAGACTGACAATTTCCAATCAAAAGTAGGTCCCTAAGACTGACAATTTCCAATCAAAAGTAGGTCTCTTAAGACTGACAATTTCTATTCAAAAGTAGGTGACAAAGACTAACAATTTCCAATCAAAAGTAGGTCACTAAGATTAACTATTTCCAATCAAAAGTAGGTCGCTAAGACTGACAATTTCCAATCAAAAGTTGGTCCCTCAGACTGACAATTTCCTATCAAAAGTAGGTCCCCAAGACTGACAATTTCCAATCAAAAGTTGGTCCCTAAGACTGACAATTTCCAATCAAAAGTAGGTCCCAAAGACTGACAATTTCCAATCAAAAGTAGGTCACTAAGACTAACAAATTCCAATCAAAAGTAGATCACTAAGACTGACAATTTCCAATCAAAAGTTGGTCCCTAAGACTGACAATTTCCAATCAAAAGTTGGTCCCTCAGACTGACAATTTCCAATCAAAAGTAGGTCACTAAGACTAACAAATTCCAATCAAAAGTAGATCACTAAGACTGACAATTTCCAATCAAAAGTAGGTCTCTAAGACTAACAATTTACAGTCAAAAGTAGGTCACTAAGACTAACAAATTCCAATCAAAAGTAGGTCACTAAGACTGACAAATTCCAATCAAAAGTAGGTCACTAAGACTAACAAATTCCAATCAAAAGTAGGTCACTAAGACTGACAAATTCCAATCAAAAGTAGGTCACTAAGATTAACTATTTCCAATCAAAAGTAGGTCGCTAAGACTGACAATTTCCAATCAAAAGTTGGTCCCTCAGACTGACAATTTCCTATCAAAAGTAGGTCCCCAAGACTGACAATTTCCAATCAAAAGTTGGTCCCTAAGACTGACAATTTCCAATCAAAAGTAGGTCCCAAAGACTGACAATTTCCAATCAAAAGTAGGTCACTAAGACTAACAAATTCCAATCAAAAGTAGATCACTAAGACTGACAATTTCCAATCAAAAGTTGGTCCCTAAGACTGACAATTTCCAATCAAAAGTTGGTCCCTCAGACTGACAATTTCCAATCAAAAGTAGGTCACTAAGACTAACAAATTCCAATCAAAAGTAGATCACTAAGACTGACAATTTCCAATCAAAAGTAGGTCTCTAAGACTAACAATTTACAGTCAAAAGTAGGTCACTAAGACTAACAAATTCCAATCAAAAGTAGGTCACTTAGACTGACAAATTCCAATCAAAAGTAGATCACTAAGACTAACAAATTCCAATCAAAAGTAGATCACTAAGACTGACAATTTCCAATCAAAAGTAGGTCCCCAAGACTGACAATTTCCAATCAAAAGTAGGTCCCTAAGACTGACAATTTCCAATCAAAAGTAGGTCTCTTAAGACTGACAATTTCTATTCAAAAGTAGGTGACAAAGACTAACAATTTCCAATCAAAAGTAGGTCACTAAGATTAACTATTTCCAATCAAAAGTAGGTCGCTAAGACTGACAATTTCCAATCAAAAGTTGGTCCCTCAGACTGACAATTTCCTATCAAAAGTAGGTCCCCAAGACTGACAATTTCCAATCAAAAGTTGGTCCCTAAGACTGACAATTTCCAATCAAAAGTAGGTCCCAAAGACTGACAATTTCCAATCAAAAGTAGGTCACTAAGACTAACAAATTCCAATCAAAAGTAGATCACTAAGACTGACAATTTCCAATCAAAAGTTGGTCCCTAAGACTGACAATTTCCAATCAAAAGTTGGTCCCTCAGACTGACAATTTCCAATCAAAAGTAGGTCACTAAGACTAACAAATTCCAATCAAAAGTAGATCACTAAGACTGACAATTTCCAATCAAAAGTAGGTCTCTAAGACTAACAATTTACAGTCAAAAGTAGGTCACTAAGACTAACAAATTCCAATCAAAAGTAGGTCACTAAGACTGACAAATTCCAATCAAAAGTAGGTCACTAAGACTAACAAATTCCAATCAAAAGTAGGTCACTAAGACTGACAAATTCCAATCAAAAGTAGGTCACTAAGATTAACTATTTCCAATCAAAAGTAGGTCGCTAAGACTGACAATTTCCAATCAAAAGTTGGTCCCTCAGACTGACAATTTCCTATCAAAAGTAGGTCCCCAAGACTGACAATTTCCAATCAAAAGTTGGTCCCTAAGACTGACAATTTCCAATCAAAAGTAGGTCCCAAAGACTGACAATTTCCAATCAAAAGTAGGTCACTAAGACTAACAAATTCCAATCAAAAGTAGATCACTAAGACTGACAATTTCCAATCAAAAGTTGGTCCCTAAGACTGACAATTTCCAATCAAAAGTTGGTCCCTCAGACTGACAATTTCCAATCAAAAGTAGGTCACTAAGACTAACAAATTCCAATCAAAAGTAGATCACTAAGACTGACAATTTCCAATCAAAAGTAGGTCTCTAAGACTAACAATTTACAGTCAAAAGTAGGTCACTAAGACTAACAAATTCCAATCAAAAGTAGGTCACTTAGACTGACAAATTCCAATCAAAAGTAGATCACTAAGACTAACAAATTCCAATCAAAAGTAGATCACTAAGACTGACAATTTCCAATCAAAAGTAGGTCCCCAAGACTGACAATTTCCAATCAAAAGTAGGTCCCTAAGACTGACAATTTCCAATCAAAAGTAGGTCTCTTAAGACTGACAATTTCTATTCAAAAGTAGGTGACAAAGACTAACAATTTCCAATCAAAAGTAGGTCACTAAGATTAACTATTTCCAATCAAAAGTAGGTCGCTAAGACTGACAATTTCCAATCAAAAGTTGGTCCCTCAGACTGACAATTTCCTATCAAAAGTAGGTCCCCAAGACTGACAATTTCCAATCAAAAGTTGGTCCCTAAGACTGACAATTTCCAATCAAAAGTAGGTCCCAAAGACTGACAATTTCCAATCAAAAGTAGGTCACTAAGACTAACAAATTCCAATCAAAAGTAGATCACTAAGACTGACAATTTCCAATCAAAAGTTGGTCCCTAAGACTGACAATTTCCAATCAAAAGTTGGTCCCTCAGACTGACAATTTCCAATCAAAAGTAGGTCACTAAGACTAACAAATTCCAATCAAAAGTAGATCACTAAGACTGACAATTTCCAATCAAAAGTAGGTCTCTAAGACTAACAATTTACAGTCAAAAGTAGGTCACTAAGACTAACAAATTCCAATCAAAAGTAGGTCACTAGTACTGACAAATTCCAATCAAAAGTAGGTCACTAAGACTAACAAATTCCAATCAAAAGTAGGTCACTAAGACTGACAAATTCCAATCAAAAGTAGGTCACTAAGATTAACTATTTCCAATCAAAAGTAGGTCGCTAAGACTGACAATTTCCAATCAAAAGTTGGTCCCTCAGACTGACAATTTCCTATCAAAAGTAGGTCCCCAAGACTGACAATTTCCAATCAAAAGTTGGTCCCTAAGACTGACAATTTCCAATCAAAAGTAGGTCCCAAAGACTGACAATTTCCAATCAAAAGTAGGTCACTAAGACTAACAAATTCCAATCAAAAGTAGATCACTAAGACTGACAATTTCCAATCAAAAGTTGGTCCCTAAGACTGACAATTTCCAATCAAAAGTTGGTCCCTCAGACTGACAATTTCCAATCAAAAGTAGGTCACTAAGACTAACAAATTCCAATCAAAAGTAGATCACTAAGACTGACAATTTCCAATCAAAAGTAGGTCTCTAAGACTAACAATTTACAGTCAAAAGTAGGTCACTAAGACTAACAAATTCCAATCAAAAGTAGGTCACTAAGACTGACAAATTCCAATCAAAAGTAGATCACTAAGACTAACAAATTCCAATCAAAAGTAGATCACTAAGACTGACAATTTCCAATCAAAAGTAGGTCCCCAAGACTGACAATTTCCAATCAAAAGTAGGTCCCTAAGACTGACAATTTCCAATCAAAAGTAGGTCTCTTAAGACTGACAATTTCTATTCAAAAGTAGGTGACAAAGACTAACAATTTCCAATCAAAAGTAGGTCACTAAGATTAACTATTTCCAATCAAAAGTAGGTCGCTAAGACTGACAATTTCCAATCAAAAGTTGGTCCCTCAGACTGACAATTTCCTATCAAAAGTAGGTCCCCAAGACTGACAATTTCCAACCAAAAGTTGGTCCCTAAGACTGACAATTTCCAATCAAAAGTAGGTCCCAAAGACTGACAATTTCCAATCAAAAGTAGGTCACTAAGACTAACAAATTCCAATCAAAAGTAGATCACTAAGACTGACAATTTCCAATCAAAAGTTGGTCCCTAAGACTGACAATTTCCAATCAAAAGTTGGTCCCTCAGACTGACAATTTCCAATCAAAAGTAGGTCACTAAGACTAACAAATTCCAATCAAAAGTAGATCACTAAGACTGACAATTTCCAATCAAAAGTAGGTCTCTAAGACTAACAATTTACAGTCAAAAGTAGGTCACTAAGACTAACAAATTCCAATCAAAAGTAGGTCACTAAGACTGACAAATTCCAATCAAAAGTAGGTCACTAAGACTAACAAATTCCAATCAAAAGTAGGTCACTAAGACTGACAAATTCCAATCAAAAGTAGGTCACTAAGATTAACTATTTCCAATCAAAAGTAGGTCGCTAAGACTGACAATTTCCAATCAAAAGTTGGTCCCTCAGACTGACAATTTCCTATCAAAAGTAGGTCCCCAAGACTGACAATTTCCAATCAAAAGTTGGTCCCTAAGACTGACAATTTCCAATCAAAAGTAGGTCCCAAAGACTGACAATTTCCAATCAAAAGTAGGTCACTAAGACTAACAAATTCCAATCAAAAGTAGATCACTAAGACTGACAATTTCCAATCAAAAGTTGGTCCCTAAGACTGACAATTTCCAATCAAAAGTTGGTCCCTCAGACTGACAATTTCCAATCAAAAGTAGGTCACTAAGACTAACAAATTCCAATCAAAAGTAGATCACTAAGACTGACAATTTCCAATCAAAAGTAGGTCTCTAAGACTAACAATTTACAGTCAAAAGTAGGTCACTAAGACTAACAAATTCCAATCAAAAGTAGGTCACTTAGACTGACAAATTCCAATCAAAAGTAGATCACTAAGACTAACAAATTCCAATCAAAAGTAGATCACTAAGACTGACAATTTCCAATCAAAAGTAGGTCCCCAAGACTGACAATTTCCAATCAAAAGTAGGTCCCTAAGACTGACAATTTCCAATCAAAAGTAGGTCTCTTAAGACTGACAATTTCTATTCAAAAGTAGGTGACAAAGACTAACAATTTCCAATCAAAAGTAGGTCACTAAGATTAACTATTTCCAATCAAAAGTAGGTCGCTAAGACTGACAATTTCCAATCAAAAGTTGGTCCCTCAGACTGACAATTTCCTATCAAAAGTAGGTCCCCAAGACTGACAATTTCCAATCAAAAGTTGGTCCCTAAGACTGACAATTTCCAATCAAAAGTAGGTCCCAAAGACTGACAATTTCCAATCAAAAGTAGGTCACTAAGACTAACAAATTCCAATCAAAAGTAGATCACTAAGACTGACAATTTCCAATCAAAAGTTGGTCCCTAAGACTGACAATTTCCAATCAAAAGTTGGTCCCTCAGACTGACAATTTCCAATCAAAAGTAGGTCACTAAGACTAACAAATTCCAATCAAAAGTAGATCACTAAGACTGACAATTTCCAATCAAAAGTAGGTCTCTAAGACTAACAATTTACAGTCAAAAGTAGGTCACTAAGACTAACAAATTCCAATCAAAAGTAGGTCACTAGTACTGACAAATTCCAATCAAAAGTAGGTCACTAAGACTAACAAATTCCAATCAAAAGTAGGTCACTAAGACTGACAAATTCCAATCAAAAGTAGGTCACTAAGATTAACTATTTCCAATCAAAAGTAGGTCGCTAAGACTGACAATTTCCAATCAAAAGTTGGTCCCTCAGACTGACAATTTCCTATCAAAAGTAGGTCCCCAAGACTGACAATTTCCAATCAAAAGTTGGTCCCTAAGACTGACAATTTCCAATCAAAAGTAGGTCCCAAAGACTGACAATTTCCAATCAAAAGTAGGTCACTAAGACTAACAAATTCCAATCAAAAGTAGATCACTAAGACTGACAATTTCCAATCAAAAGTTGGTCCCTAAGACTGACAATTTCCAATCAAAAGTTGGTCCCTCAGACTGACAATTTCCAATCAAAAGTAGGTCACTAAGACTAACAAATTCCAATCAAAAGTAGATCACTAAGACTGACAATTTCCAATCAAAAGTAGGTCTCTAAGACTAACAATTTACAGTCAAAAGTAGGTCACTAAGACTAACAAATTCCAATCAAAAGTAGGTCACTAAGACTGACAAATTCCAATCAAAAGTAGATCACTAAGACTAACAAATTCCAATCAAAAGTAGATCACTAAGACTGACAATTTCCAATCAAAAGTAGGTCCCCAAGACTGACAATTTCCAATCAAAAGTAGGTCCCTAAGACTGACAATTTCCAATCAAAAGTAGGTCTCTTAAGACTGACAATTTCTATTCAAAAGTAGGTGACAAAGACTAACAATTTCCAATCAAAAGTAGGTCACTAAGATTAACTATTTCCAATCAAAAGTAGGTCGCTAAGACTGACAATTTCCAATCAAAAGTTGGTCCCTCAGACTGACAATTTCCTATCAAAAGTAGGTCCCCAAGACTGACAATTTCCAACCAAAAGTTGGTCCCTAAGACTGACAATTTCCAATCAAAAGTAGGTCCCAAAGACTGACAATTTCCAATCAAAAGTAGGTCACTAAGACTAACAAATTCCAATCAAAAGTAGATCACTAAGACTGACAATTTCCAATCAAAAGTTGGTCCCTAAGACTGACAATTTCCAATCAAAAGTTGGTCCCTCAGACTGACAATTTCCAATCAAAAGTAGGTCACTAAGACTAACAAATTCCAATCAAAAGTAGATCACTAAGACTGACAATTTCCAATCAAAAGTAGGTCCCAAAGACTGACAATTTCCAATCAAAAGTAGGTCACTAAGACTAACAAATTCCAATCAAAAGTAGATCACTAAGACTGACAATTTCCAATCAAAAGTTGGTCCCTAAGACTGACAATTTCCAATCAAAAGTTGGTCCCTCAGACTGACAATTTCCAATCAAAAGTAGGTCACTAAGACTAACAAATTCCAATCAAAAGTAGATCACTAAGACTGACAATTTCCAATCAAAAGTAGGTCTCTAAGACTAACAATTTACAGTCAAAAGTAGGTCACTAAGACTAACAAATTCCAATCAAAAGTAGGTCACTAAGACTGACAAATTCCAATCAAAAGTAGATCACTAAGACTAACAAATTCCAATCAAAAGTAGATCACTAAGACTGACAATTTCCAATCAAAAGTAGGTCCCCAAGACTGACAATTTCCAATCAAAAGTAGGTCCCTAAGACTGACAATTTCCAATCAAAAGTAGGTCTCTTAAGACTGACAATTTCTATTCAAAAGTAGGTGACAAAGACTAACAATTTCCAATCAAAAGTAGGTCACTAAGATTAACTATTTCCAATCAAAAGTAGGTCGCTAAGACTGACAATTTCCAATCAAAAGTTGGTCCCTCAGACTGACAATTTCCTATCAAAAGTAGGTCCCCAAGACTGACAATTTCCAACCAAAAGTTGGTCCCTAAGACTGACAATTTCCAATCAAAAGTAGGTCCCAAAGACTGACAATTTCCAATCAAAAGTAGGTCACTAAGACTAACAAATTCCAATCAAAAGTAGATCACTAAGACTGACAATTTCCAATCAAAAGTTGGTCCCTAAGACTGACAATTTCCAATCAAAAGTTGGTCCCTCAGACTGACAATTTCCAATCAAAAGTAGGTCACTAAGACTAACAAATTCCAATCAAAAGTAGATCACTAAGACTGACAATTTCCAATCAAAAGTAGGTCTCTAAGACTAACAATTTACAGTCAAAAGTAGGTCACTAAGACTAACAAATTCCAATCAAAAGTAGGTCACTAAGACTGACAAATTCCAATCAAAAGTAGGTCACTAAGACTAACAAATTCCAATCAAAAGTAGGTCACTAAGACTGACAAATTCCAATCAAAAGTAGGTCACTAAGATTAACTATTTCCAATCAAAAGTAGGTCGCTAAGACTGACAATTTCCAATCAAAAGTTGGTCCCTCAGACTGACAATTTTCTATCAAAAGTAGGTCCCCAAGACTGACAATTTCCAATCAAAAGTTGGTCCCTAAGACTGACAATTTCCAATCAAAAGTAGGTCCCAAAGACTGACAATTTCCAATCAAAAGTAGGTCACTAAGACTAACAAATTCCAATCAAAAGTAGATCACTAAGACTGACAATTTCCAATCAAAAGTTGGTCCCTAAGACTGACAATTTCCAATCAAAAGTTGGTCCCTCAGACTGACAATTTCCAATCAAAAGTAGGTCACTAAGACTAACAAATTCCAATCAAAAGTAGATCACTAAGACTGACAATTTCCAATCAAAAGTAGGTCTCTAAGACTAACAATTTACAGTCAAAAGTAGGTCACTAAGACTAACAAATTCCAATCAAAAGTAGGTCACTAAGACTGACAAATTCCAATCAAAAGTAGATCACTAAGACTAACAAATTCCAATCAAAAGTAGATCACTAAGACTGACAATTTCCAATCAAAAGTAGGTCCCCAAGACTGACAATTTCCAATCAAAAGTAGGTCCCTAAGACTGACAATTTCCAATCAAAAGTAGGTCTCTTAAGACTGACAATTTCTATTCAAAAGTAGGTGACAAAGACTAACAATTTCCAATCAAAAGTAGGTCACTAAGACTAACAAATTCCAATCAAAAGTAGATCACTAAGACTGACAATTTCCAATCAAAAGTTGGTCCCTCAGACTGACAATTTCCTATCAAAAGTAGGTCCCCAAGACTGACAATTTCCAATCAAAAGTTGGTCCCTAAGACTGACAATTTCCAATCAAAAGTAGGTCCCAAAGACTGACAATTTCCAATCAAAAGTAGGTCACTAAGACTAACAAATTCCAATCAAAAGTAGATCACTAAGACTGACAATTTCCAATCAAAAGTTGGTCCCTAAGACTGACAATTTCCAATCAAAAGTTGGTCCCTCAGACTGACAATTTCCAATCAAAAGTAGGTCACTAAGACTAACAAATTCCAATCAAAAGTAGATCACTAAGACTGACAATTTCCAATCAAAAGTAGGTCTCTAAGACTAACAATTTACAGTCAAAAGTAGGTCACTAAGACTAACAAATTCCAATCAAAAGTAGGTCACTAAGACTGACAAATTCCAATCAAAAGTAGGTCACTAAGACTAACAAATTCCAATCAAAAGTAGGTCACTAAGACTGACAAATTCCAATCAAAAGTAGGTCACTAAGATTAACTATTTCCAATCAAAAGTAGGTCGCTAAGACTGACAATTTCCAATCAAAAGTTGGTCCCTCAGACTGACAATTTCCTATCAAAAGTAGGTCCCCAAGACTGACAATTTCCAATCAAAAGTTGGTCCCTAAGACTGACAATTTCCAATCAAAAGTAGGTCCCAAAGACTGACAATTTCCAATCAAAAGTAGGTCACTAAGACTAACAAATTCCAATCAAAAGTAGATCACTAAGACTGACAATTTCCAATCAAAAGTTGGTCCCTAAGACTGACAATTTCCAATCAAAAGTTGGTCCCTCAGACTGACAATTTCCAATCAAAAGTAGGTCACTAAGACTAACAAATTCCAATCAAAAGTAGATCACTAAGACTGACAATTTCCAATCAAAAGTAGGTCTCTAAGACTAACAATTTACAGTCAAAAGTAGGTCACTAAGACTAACAAATTCCAATCAAAAGTAGGTCACTTAGACTGACAAATTCCAATCAAGAGTAGATCACTAAGACTAACAAATTCCAATCAAAAGTAGATCACTAAGACTGACAATTTCCAATCAAAAGTAGGTCCCCAAGACTGACAATTTCCAATCAAAAGTAGGTCCCTAAGACTGACAATTTCCAATCAAAAGTAGGTCTCTTAAGACTGACAATTTCTATTCAAAAGTAGGTGACAAAGACTAACAATTTCCAATCAAAAGTAGGTCACTAAGATTAACTATTTCCAATCAAAAGTAGGTCGCTAAGACTGACAATTTCCAATCAAAAGTTGGTCCCTCAGACTGACAATTTCCTATCAAAAGTAGGTCCCCAAGACTGACAATTTCCAATCAAAAGTTGGTCCCTAAGACTGACAATTTCCAATCAAAAGTAGGTCCCAAAGACTGACAATTTCCAATCAAAAGTAGGTCACTAAGACTAACAAATTCCAATCAAAAGTAGATCACTAAGACTGACAATTTCCAATCAAAAGTTGGTCCCTAAGACTGACAATTTCCAATCAAAAGTTGGTCCCTCAGACTGACAATTTCCAATCAAAAGTAGGTCACTAAGACTAACAAATTCCAATCAAAAGTAGATCACTAAGACTGACAATTTCCAATCAAAAGTAGGTCTCTAAGACTAACAATTTACAGTCAAAAGTAGGTCACTAAGACTAACAAATTCCAATCAAAAGTAGGTCACTAGTACTGACAAATTCCAATCAAAAGTAGGTCACTAAGACTAACAAATTCCAATCAAAAGTAGGTCACTAAGACTGACAAATTCCAATCAAAAGTAGGTCACTAAGATTAACTATTTCCAATCAAAAGTAGGTCGCTAAGACTGACAATTTCCAATCAAAAGTTGGTCCCTCAGACTGACAATTTCCTATCAAAAGTAGGTCCCCAAGACTGACAATTTCCAATCAAAAGTTGGTCCCTAAGACTGACAATTTCCAATCAAAAGTAGGTCCCAAAGACTGACAATTTCCAATCAAAAGTAGGTCACTAAGACTAACAAATTCCAATCAAAAGTAGATCACTAAGACTGACAATTTCCAATCAAAAGTTGGTCCCTAAGACTGACAATTTCCAATCAAAAGTTGGTCCCTCAGACTGACAATTTCCAATCAAAAGTAGGTCACTAAGACTAACAAATTCCAATCAAAAGTAGATCACTAAGACTGACAATTTCCAATCAAAAGTAGGTCTCTAAGACTAACAATTTACAGTCAAAAGTAGGTCACTAAGACTAACAAATTCCAATCAAAAGTAGGTCACTAAGACTGACAAATTCCAATCAAAAGTAGATCACTAAGACTAACAAATTCCAATCAAAAGTAGATCACTAAGACTGACAATTTCCAATCAAAAGTAGGTCCCCAAGACTGACAATTTCCAATCAAAAGTAGGTCCCTAAGACTGACAATTTCCAATCAAAAGTAGGTCTCTTAAGACTGACAATTTCTATTCAAAAGTAGGTGACAAAGACTAACAATTTCCAATCAAAAGTAGGTCACTAAGATTAACTATTTCCAATCAAAAGTAGGTCGCTAAGACTGACAATTTCCAATCAAAAGTTGGTCCCTCAGACTGACAATTTCCTATCAAAAGTAGGTCCCCAAGACTGACAATTTCCAACCAAAAGTTGGTCCCTAAGACTGACAATTTCCAATCAAAAGTAGGTCCCAAAGACTGACAATTTCCAATCAAAAGTAGGTCACTAAGACTAACAAATTCCAATCAAAAGTAGATCACTAAGACTGACAATTTCCAATCAAAAGTTGGTCCCTAAGACTGACAATTTCCAATCAAAAGTTGGTCCCTCAGACTGACAATTTCCAATCAAAAGTAGGTCACTAAGACTAACAAATTCCAATCAAAAGTAGATCACTAAGACTGACAATTTCCAATCAAAAGTAGGTCTCTAAGACTAACAATTTACAGTCAAAAGTAGGTCACTAAGACTAACAAATTCCAATCAAAAGTAGGTCACTAAGACTGACAAATTCCAATCAAAAGTAGGTCACTAAGACTAACAAATTCCAATCAAAAGTAGGTCACTAAGACTGACAAATTCCAATCAAAAGTAGGTCACTAAGATTAACTATTTCCAATCAAAAGTAGGTCGCTAAGACTGACAATTTCCAATCAAAAGTTGGTCCCTCAGACTGACAATTTCCTATCAAAAGTAGGTCCCCAAGACTGACAATTTCCAATCAAAAGTTGGTCCCTAAGACTGACAATTTCCAATCAAAAGTAGGTCCCAAAGACTGACAATTTCCAATCAAAAGTAGGTCACTAAGACTAACAAATTCCAATCAAAAGTAGATCACTAAGACTGACAATTTCCAATCAAAAGTTGGTCCCTAAGACTGACAATTTCCAATCAAAAGTTGGTCCCTCAGACTGACAATTTCCAATCAAAAGTAGGTCACTAAGACTAACAAATTCCAATCAAAAGTAGATCACTAAGACTGACAATTTCCAATCAAAAGTAGGTCTCTAAGACTAACAATTTACAGTCAAAAGTAGGTCACTAAGACTAACAAATTCCAATCAAAAGTAGGTCACTTAGACTGACAAATTCCAATCAAAAGTAGATCACTAAGACTAACAAATTCCAATCAAAAGTAGATCACTAAGACTGACAATTTCCAATCAAAAGTAGGTCCCCAAGACTGACAATTTCCAATCAAAAGTAGGTCCCTAAGACTGACAATTTCCAATCAAAAGTAGGTCTCTTAAGACTGACAATTTCTATTCAAAAGTAGGTGACAAAGACTAACAATTTCCAATCAAAAGTAGGTCACTAAGATTAACTATTTCCAATCAAAAGTAGGTCGCTAAGACTGACAATTTCCAATCAAAAGTTGGTCCCTCAGACTGACAATTTCCTATCAAAAGTAGGTCCCCAAGACTGACAATTTCCAATCAAAAGTTGGTCCCTAAGACTGACAATTTCCAATCAAAAGTAGGTCCCAAAGACTGACAATTTCCAATCAAAAGTAGGTCACTAAGACTAACAAATTCCAATCAAAAGTAGATCACTAAGACTGACAATTTCCAATCAAAAGTTGGTCCCTAAGACTGACAATTTCCAATCAAAAGTTGGTCCCTCAGACTGACAATTTCCAATCAAAAGTAGGTCACTAAGACTAACAAATTCCAATCAAAAGTAGATCACTAAGACTGACAATTTCCAATCAAAAGTAGGTCTCTAAGACTAACAATTTACAGTCAAAAGTAGGTCACTAAGACTAACAAATTCCAATCAAAAGTAGGTCACTAGTACTGACAAATTCCAATCAAAAGTAGGTCACTAAGACTAACAAATTCCAATCAAAAGTAGGTCACTAAGACTGACAAATTCCAATCAAAAGTAGGTCACTAAGATTAACTATTTCCAATCAAAAGTAGGTCGCTAAGACTGACAATTTCCAATCAAAAGTTGGTCCCTCAGACTGACAATTTCCTATCAAAAGTAGGTCCCCAAGACTGACAATTTCCAATCAAAAGTTGGTCCCTAAGACTGACAATTTCCAATCAAAAGTAGGTCCCAAAGACTGACAATTTCCAATCAAAAGTAGGTCACTAAGACTAACAAATTCCAATCAAAAGTAGATCACTAAGACTGACAATTTCCAATCAAAAGTTGGTCCCTAAGACTGACAATTTCCAATCAAAAGTTGGTCCCTCAGACTGACAATTTCCAATCAAAAGTAGGTCACTAAGACTAACAAATTCCAATCAAAAGTAGATCACTAAGACTGACAATTTCCAATCAAAAGTAGGTCTCTAAGACTAACAATTTACAGTCAAAAGTAGGTCACTAAGACTAACAAATTCCAATCAAAAGTAGGTCACTAAGACTGACAAATTCCAATCAAAAGTAGATCACTAAGACTAACAAATTCCAATCAAAAGTAGATCACTAAGACTGACAATTTCCAATCAAAAGTAGGTCCCCAAGACTGACAATTTCCAATCAAAAGTAGGTCCCTAAGACTGACAATTTCCAATCAAAAGTAGGTCTCTTAAGACTGACAATTTCTATTCAAAAGTAGGTGACAAAGACTAACAATTTCCAATCAAAAGTAGGTCACTAAGATTAACTATTTCCAATCAAAAGTAGGTCGCTAAGACTGACAATTTCCAATCAAAAGTTGGTCCCTCAGACTGACAATTTCCTATCAAAAGTAGGTCCCCAAGACTGACAATTTCCAACCAAAAGTTGGTCCCTAAGACTGACAATTTCCAATCAAAAGTAGGTCCCAAAGACTGACAATTTCCAATCAAAAGTAGGTCACTAAGACTAACAAATTCCAATCAAAAGTAGATCACTAAGACTGACAATTTCCAATCAAAAGTTGGTCCCTAAGACTGACAATTTCCAATCAAAAGTTGGTCCCTCAGACTGACAATTTCCAATCAAAAGTAGGTCACTAAGACTAACAAATTCCAATCAAAAGTAGATCACTAAGACTGACAATTTCCAATCAAAAGTAGGTCCCAAAGACTGACAATTTCCAATCAAAAGTAGGTCACTAAGACTAACAAATTCCAATCAAAAGTAGATCACTAAGACTGACAATTTCCAATCAAAAGTTGGTCCCTAAGACTGACAATTTCCAATCAAAAGTTGGTCCCTCAGACTGACAATTTCCAATCAAAAGTAGGTCACTAAGACTAACAAATTCCAATCAAAAGTAGATCACTAAGACTGACAATTTCCAATCAAAAGTAGGTCTCTAAGACTAACAATTTACAGTCAAAAGTAGGTCACTAAGACTAACAAATTCCAATCAAAAGTAGGTCACTAAGACTGACAAATTCCAATCAAAAGTAGATCACTAAGACTAACAAATTCCAATCAAAAGTAGATCACTAAGACTGACAATTTCCAATCAAAAGTAGGTCCCCAAGACTGACAATTTCCAATCAAAAGTAGGTCCCTAAGACTGACAATTTCCAATCAAAAGTAGGTCTCTTAAGACTGACAATTTCTATTCAAAAGTAGGTGACAAAGACTAACAATTTCCAATCAAAAGTAGGTCACTAAGATTAACTATTTCCAATCAAAAGTAGGTCGCTAAGACTGACAATTTCCAATCAAAAGTTGGTCCCTCAGACTGACAATTTCCTATCAAAAGTAGGTCCCCAAGACTGACAATTTCCAACCAAAAGTTGGTCCCTAAGACTGACAATTTCCAATCAAAAGTAGGTCCCAAAGACTGACAATTTCCAATCAAAAGTAGGTCACTAAGACTAACAAATTCCAATCAAAAGTAGATCACTAAGACTGACAATTTCCAATCAAAAGTTGGTCCCTAAGACTGACAATTTCCAATCAAAAGTTGGTCCCTCAGACTGACAATTTCCAATCAAAAGTAGGTCACTAAGACTAACAAATTCCAATCAAAAGTAGATCACTAAGACTGACAATTTCCAATCAAAAGTAGGTCTCTAAGACTAACAATTTACAGTCAAAAGTAGGTCACTAAGACTAACAAATTCCAATCAAAAGTAGGTCACTAAGACTGACAAATTCCAATCAAAAGTAGGTCACTAAGACTAACAAATTCCAATCAAAAGTAGGTCACTAAGACTGACAAATTCCAATCAAAAGTAGGTCACTAAGATTAACTATTTCCAATCAAAAGTAGGTCGCTAAGACTGACAATTTCCAATCAAAAGTTGGTCCCTCAGACTGACAATTTTCTATCAAAAGTAGGTCCCCAAGACTGACAATTTCCAATCAAAAGTTGGTCCCTAAGACTGACAATTTCCAATCAAAAGTAGGTCCCAAAGACTGACAATTTCCAATCAAAAGTAGGTCACTAAGACTAACAAATTCCAATCAAAAGTAGATCACTAAGACTGACAATTTCCAATCAAAAGTTGGTCCCTAAGACTGACAATTTCCAATCAAAAGTTGGTCCCTCAGACTGACAATTTCCAATCAAAAGTAGGTCACTAAGACTAACAAATTCCAATCAAAAGTAGATCACTAAGACTGACAATTTCCAATCAAAAGTAGGTCTCTAAGACTAACAATTTACAGTCAAAAGTAGGTCACTAAGACTAACAAATTCCAATCAAAAGTAGGTCACTAAGACTGACAAATTCCAATCAAAAGTAGATCACTAAGACTAACAAATTCCAATCAAAAGTAGATCACTAAGACTGACAATTTCCAATCAAAAGTAGGTCCCCAAGACTGACAATTTCCAATCAAAAGTAGGTCCCTAAGACTGACAATTTCCAATCAAAAGTAGGTCTCTTAAGACTGACAATTTCTATTCAAAAGTAGGTGACAAAGACTAACAATTTCCAATCAAAAGTAGGTCACTAAGACTAACAAATTCCAATCAAAAGTAGATCACTAAGACTGACAATTTCCAATCAAAAGTTGGTCCCTCAGACTGACAATTTCCTATCAAAAGTAGGTCCCCAAGACTGACAATTTCCAATCAAAAGTTGGTCCCTAAGACTGACAATTTCCAATCAAAAGTAGGTCCCAAAGACTGACAATTTCCAATCAAAAGTAGGTCACTAAGACTAACAAATTCCAATCAAAAGTAGATCACTAAGACTGACAATTTCCAATCAAAAGTTGGTCCCTAAGACTGACAATTTCCAATCAAAAGTTGGTCCCTCAGACTGACAATTTCCAATCAAAAGTAGGTCACTAAGACTAACAAATTCCAATCAAAAGTAGATCACTAAGACTGACAATTTCCAATCAAAAGTAGGTCTCTAAGACTAACAATTTACAGTCAAAAGTAGGTCACTAAGACTAACAAATTCCAATCAAAAGTAGGTCACTAAGACTGACAAATTCCAATCAAAAGTAGGTCACTAAGACTAACAAATTCCAATCAAAAGTAGGTCACTAAGACTGACAAATTCCAATCAAAAGTAGGTCACTAAGATTAACTATTTCCAATCAAAAGTAGGTCGCTAAGACTGACAATTTCCAATCAAAAGTTGGTCCCTCAGACTGACAATTTCCAATCAAAAGTAGATCACTAAGACTAACAAATTCCAATCAAAAGTAGATCACTAAGACTGACAATTTCCAATCAAAAGTAGGTCCCTAAGACTGACAATTTCCAATCAAAAGTAGGTCACTAAGACTAACAAATTCCAATCAAAAGTAGGTCACTAAGACTGACAAATTCCAATCAAAAGTAGGTCTCTAAGACTAACAAATTCCAATCAAAAGTAGGTCACTAAGACTGACAATTTCCAATCAAAAGTAGGTTGCTAAGACTGACAATTTTCAATTAAAGCATCTTTGCTTTTATATTCCATTTTATATTCTTTTCAAGAATTCTATGTGTCATGCACTTGTTTAACATGGAATATGGGGTTATAGTAATTGATCTTTTATACAAACAGTTAAATAATTGCCTATCAAAAATCCATTTACATGGTCTTTCAGATTTGATGAGTATAACAAAAGGTCACCATGACCTAATTTTAATGTTTTATACATTTTGGCTTATTACTAATGACCTATGTGAATTTCATTTTGGCTGAGGGTACACAGTGCTCTGTATTATTTTAAGCATTATCATCAAGATACTAATAAAAAAAGAAGATGTGGTATGATTGCCAATGAGACAACTATCCACAAAAGACCAAAATGACACAAACATTAACAGCTATAGGTCACCGTTCGACCTTCAACAATGAGCAAAGCCCATACCGCATAGTCAGCTATAAAAGGCCCAAATAAGACCATGTAAAACAATTAAAACGAGAAAACTGACGGCCTCATTTATGTAAAAAAATGAAAGAAAAAAGTCAAGATTTTATGTAGTTGCATCATTTTACTGAAATTTCTGTATTAAATGTACCGTGTATTATACAGTATGAAAACTTCAATTAGTTTGATACATTTATTGATAATTAGTGAATGTATTTTTCTCTTTGCAGTAAACTGCCAGTGTCTATATGAACTTGGAACAATTGATACAATTACAGATTATGCTGAGTATAAATGAAAGAATAAGAGAGAGGGTGAAGGTATGATGTATTTCTGATAGGAAAGGTCTGACAAAAAAGCACAACTAGTCAACATCATATTTTTAGAAGAAAAAAATCAATTTTAGTAATCATTTTACTTCTTTCAAATTAATTTGTCTATGATTTTTTGGTGTGCTTAAGAATAATCACATGGCATTGAAATATTCCAAAGTAGTGACCATTTTTTCATGCACATTATGGAATCCTATTGGAATCAAGTGGTATTTCGATATGATATGTTGTAGACTTGTTGCTGTTGCTGTGGTTTACCATTTTTTTTCCATCAGTCCGTCTATCTTAATGTTAAGATCACCTTTCAATTATAATGATTTCCAGATCCCAGTTATGGTAGAGTTATAGAACCTTATCCTTAAAAAAAATCCAACATTTTTTCCTCTGTGTGTTTACTGGGTAATTCAAGTATTCTTTCACATTATCATTTAACCACTTTTACACTGTCATAACTAATAGGGAGTCGAATAGACATTCTACCCTTTAATTTGATGAATTCCAATTTGTTTCTGAGTCATATGACATGAATTTTTTTTAAAACAGCAATTGTTTGGTTCAACATATAACCAATATATGAACCATTAACAAAGATTATGATGGCTGTTTTGTTGGATAGTCTGTCTGTTAGTTACAAAAATATAGATTGTAAACAATTAGGGGGTTGGCCAATGTGAAATCTCTAATTTATATGAAAAGGGGGTGGGTTATTGTTCAACAAATAACATATTTTCAATAGGCTTTGAAAACAGATATTGGCAAAACCATGAAATCAAATATCCATGAATATGCAAGTTTTCAGCAATCCACGAAAATAAATTAATCCACAGTATACATAAGTGAATGTTGGTAGCATGTTCTTTTTAGTTGAGTTAAGTCCTAAAATACTCTGAGGTCCAACAGCTGTTTTGCCAGAATGGCTGGGACTGTGGCACTTCAAAGTTTGTGCCGCTTCCTTGCCTCCGGAGCAGACTGATGGCCTTGGATCCATATAAATCGGGCCTCAATTTGTTTATTTTTCATTTATCTCCTCATTTATGCAAGTTTTATCTACCTGCAAACCTTTATTTTCTCATATTTGGACAGTTTTCACAGTGATCTATCAATTATAATTTGAGTTGATTTTTTCTGGTAATGTCCCTTTAAAATTTTGGCAGATCATATGTCAGCCATGTAGTTTAGAGGAAAAAATAAAGAACTGAAGAAGGCCAATGGCCAAAACGTCTTGAAAAATTGGTTTATTTATACAATTATATAATGTATGTTCCCTATTGGAATTTTGAAAACAAAGATCATACGTTGTCAGCACAACTTTTCTTTCAAATGCTGCAAGATACAGGGTTTGGTAGATCCCTTAAGTTCTAAGTGTGCAAATTTGATGTAAAGCGGATGCACAAGTCTATTGATTTATGTGGATAGAAAGGATATTGCTGTCCAGAGAGTTCATCCAGTTAATAATTGTAATTTAGAAAGAGTTTCATATAGTTTATTTTTTGTCAGCAACTATGCTAAAATAGAATTGTCTCAATAAACAATTTTAATTCATAAACAATTATTTTTATAGGGGTTATTTTCCTTAGAAATGTAAATTCTATAGAAATTGCATTGTTATGGCTCTCAAGTGTACAATCCTTGCCAGATATTTATGAAATTTATATCAACAGGGTTTATATTAACAACAATGTCTGAAGAGTTTGATCAATTGTTGTCCCATCCTGGTGCATTGTGGGGGAAGTAGAAATATTAGATGTCTATCCTTCGATCTGACCTCAAATTTATATCAAGTGTTTATATTAGCAATGTCTGGACAATTTAAAAAAAATAAATGCTAATCAACAATTTTTAAGAAATATCAATTGTATTCGATCAGTGCTCTAAAGCTTACATTTTTCTTTAAAAAAAAATTAGAAGTTGTACCTGGAGAGATAAAAAATTTGCAGGGCATTGGATTTGACTCAAATGTACAATTCTTACACCAGATTTTTATGAAATTTATATCAAGGTTTATATCCATAATGTTTCATACAAGTTTAAAAATGCTTTAAAAAAAAAGAGTTGGTCCCCTTGGAAATATCAATTATATAGAAAATCGCACTGTTAGCACTCTTCCACCTACACTTCCTGTAAGATTGTTAGCATACCTGTCAACCTCTGAAAATGAAAAGTCAGGTCATGACCTGCATTGAGAAAAAAAATCTCAGGTCATAACGCGTACGACATTTTGCGGGCTCAATTGAAGAACAAAAATATGTTTACATATAATTTATATAGTCAATAATGTATATAAAACAGTTAGAACATGTATACAAGTTTATTTCAGACTATTGTTATACATGTATTCCATAGTAGCAGACTTGGCATTCTTTAAAAGAACTGCACTTGGTTTCAGTTAATAGCAATGCAAATGTGTATTCATTTTACAAGAAAGAAGAGCACACAGTGTATCCTTATTAAGATCAGCCTTAAACTCTGTAGCTATTTTCTTTACTGAAGAAAATGCCCTCTCACTGTCTGCATTGCTGTTTGGCAAAACCAGTAATGTTTTAGCAAGTTTTGACAAAACAAAAAATCTTGGCTTGTTAAGAAAAATGTCATGCAACTTGGACATTTCTCCCCAAAATGTACCAATGTCAGTTTCAGGGGAAGTGCAAAGTGGAAGTTCATCTAATGGGGTCAACTGATAGTCACTGAACTCATCTTGTAGCTTGTTGAAAATATCGTTACGTAGCTCAGGTAAACAAGTCCTACATTTTGACTTTTGGTTACATTGAAAAAGACCGATAAAACCGAAGGTCGTATTACTTCTAAATACCTGAAACAATTCCGGTCAGAAATCCGGGTGAAACGGGTAATGTTAGAAATTCCTGGGACCCGCCGGGTAAAGAAAAACTCCCGGGTGAGAGGTGAAAATAACGGGTGTCACCCGCAAAAAAACGGGTGAGTTGACAGGTATGTGTTAGTAAATTCATATTGTAGGTTTATATCAACAATGTCTTGAGGGAGTTAGTAATCTGCTCTGATTTATTCCGATATATTATTATACCCCCGCTTTTAAAAAGGGGGGGGGTATACTGTTTTACCTCTGTCTGTCCTTCCGTCAGTCCGTCTGTCCCATGAATATTTTTCGTCGCATTTTTCTCAGGAACTACAATACAAGGATTTTTGAAATTTGGTTTCAGGATTTATATAAGTCAGCTATACCGTGTGATGCTTTTTCAGATTCATCACTCGACAACTTCCTGTTTACCGAACACTTGCATATTTTTACACTATTTATATTATCCACTTGCGACGGGGGTATCATCAGTGAGCAGTAGCTCGCAGTTTCCTTGTTTTTTACAGGATTAATGTCCCTTTGTCATGTAATTGTTGAAGTTTTAAAAATAGTTTCTATGAAAGGCTGATCATCAAGGTCTTGGAAAAATTAGTTTTACAAGAGTTCAGCCCTTGAAAAGTCGTGCATGGAAAATAAATTTGTTGGTCATTCCATTCATACATTTCTTGTGAGATATTAGTAATTATTTTGTATGAGTTATTACCCTTTGGCAGAAAAAAATATATGCATTGTGGGGTAACATTGGATCTCTGTTCTTTCATTTCTAGAATCAAAACATAAAGATTACATATACAGTTCTTATCAATTGGTGTAAATTAGTATACAAGAGATTTTTCATCATTGTAGAACTGTCATTTAATTAATATATGAAAAAAAATATGTACTTAGGCATTTATGTAACCACTAGCTTATTTATTCTTGGAAGTGAATATATTCATGGATGGAATTTATTTTTATCAAAACCAAGTTAGCTTGGATTTAACATAGCTTTGAATTTTCAATGAAGGAAGCCAGGAAATATGTTTTGCACTATTAATGAAACCGTGTCAATAAGTTTCTTTGAAGCATCAAAAGTGCAAATTTCAAGGAACTTTGTACTTTAGAATAGAAATTGCAGACGAAGATCAAGTTTGAAATATAGAAACTGAATTAGAACTTGTTAAATGAAGCAGCTCAACAACATGGGTATTGATGCAGACTTTCCTATAAATATTTTTTTAATCAGAATATATGAATTTTAAACGTTTGATGAAATGATGATAAATATTCCACAATTATTGATTAAATAAAAAGTTTTAAAAAATTTCCCCAAGTATGGATTTAAAAAAATTGTTAAGAAATTTAAATCGACTTTCAGACATCGTAAAATGGGTTTAAAATAAGATTTTTAGACAAATTTTGAAACAGCTTTTAGCATCAAAATGGTTTTTAATCGATATTGATATTATTGAGAATTAATTTGTTATTTTGTTGTAAATATGTAAGTTTTAAAAAACACAAATTTATTAGAATTTGATTTTGATTAGAATTGTGCACATTGTAATGAATTACAGCTTTAGAAATTGTTCACTTGTGGTCATCTGCTACATGTCCAAAGGCTCACCTGTTATTCTTCTCAGGAAACACTTTTGGCGGATAAATAAGACCAAAAAATCATCAATAATTTTTTAAATTTCAAAACAGCTGAAAAAAGAATTAAAAACGATGAGAACATCACTCAGGTGAAATTATTCTTTAATTTCTGTTGATGAAATGATACTTTTTCTTGTTCCACAATTTTAAAGTCTTAACCAGGGCTTTGAAATTGATTTTTTTAAACAAATTTGTATGGCCCTGTTTTCGGTTGTGTTATCTATTTGCATTTATTAATTTCTATGGTGTCTTAATAATTTTGGTTTCTGTTTACATAAAACTAATGACTTGCATTTTTAGTTGGAAAAAAATGACAAAATTATTTTGTAGTCTTCTAAAATCTAGTTTATGCTACACTATTAAATAAATATAAATTTGCCTTTGCCTTTGCTATATTCTATTCTAGTAATGACAAGTCCATGTTATGGAGCTTGTTGTCAAGCTAAATATAGGAAATGCAAAATCTCTCGTATTTCTTGTAGATTTAAAAAATGAGAAATCCACTTTTCTGCAAATGAGATGGTTGAATTTTAAAAAAAAGGTGGAGAATTCGAGATATTTTTCATTCACTTCAGAAACTAAAAAGAAAAGTTGGGCATAATGCTTTTTTGTGTGCAGCATTACAACTAGTTATAACTTTGAATAATCTTGAGTTATCTCCCCTCATATATCCTCTTAATATTTATTGTTCCATAATATATCAAAATGCTTTTTTAAATCCTAAACTTAAGTTCTATTATGAATCCATAATGCAAAATCCTATAATCAACATAAAAATAGTTTTTTGAGTCATTTTCTGTAGAAAAAACTTTTGTTATAATTTATTTTTGGGTAATGTTGCCAAATTTTCAGACTGTGAGTTTGAAAACAATCAACAACGAATCTTTCTTCCACCTTTAATGTCTCATCAATGGTTATCCAATATCAATTGCATCATGTAATTTGCAAAAAGAGTACAAAAAGACAATAATTCAAGTGTATGCCTATTACCAGGAAAACTTTAATACTAATAAATTAAGGTAGATATTGGGAATGGCAAATTGGTCACCAATACAAGACTTCAAACGCAAAAATCATTGTATGACTAGAAGCTATAAAATTAAAATAGAATAATTGTTAGTCCCCTGTTAAAAACTTTTACTTGCATGCAAGTTATGTAACTATTACTTGGGAGGCTTTGTGTAGGAGGCTTTTCTACCTCAGGCATAGCTTACCTTAGCTGTATTTGGCAAATTTTTAAGAAATTTTGGTCCTTAATGCTCTTCAACTTCATACTTTATTTGGCTATTTTTTCTTTTTTGGATTCGAGCGTCACGGATGAGTCTTCTGTAGACGAAACGCGCGTCTGGCGTATACACTAAATTTAGTCCTGTTATCTATGATGAGTTTATTTTTTGGTAGAGTCAAATGACCTTAAACAAAATTCAATAGGGAATGTCTCCCCAGTTCCAGAAATCCTTGATCTACCTTGTAAAATATTCTGTATATTGTCTGAGATTCAGTTACGTAAAAGTTGATTAATGCTTTTCTGTTGATGTAAATTATTAGTTTTATTGATTTGCAATGCAGACTTTATTAAAGTTTATAATTCCATGTTTTCCTGGGAAAGATATTAAATTGTATTGTGATAATAATGGGTTGATAGGTACAGTTTGAAAAATTGACTGCTATTATAAACAAGAAATAGCTTTAATGAAAAGCTAGCTGTCTCTTGGCTGTTTTGTTCATATGCGTTTCATTATTGACTCAGTTAAAAAGAAGAAGAAAAAAAAAGTTTTTTCTCTGACTTTGGTCAGATCATTAGAGTCTTTTGAGTCAGATTCATGAATGGACTACCTGTTACCCAAAAAAACAATATTGATGTTTATGCTTCCATTCTAAAACAAATACATGTATAAGGGTTGATAGATATAGGCAAAGGATTTTATTTTTTTAATATTTTTTTAACTGATATTCTGATACAAAATTTTTGTCTATCCTTTATGGAGTAAAAAAAAAACAAGACATAAATCTAATGTTGCCAGAGGTGGCAGTTTCAGCAGGGTTAATATATTGTTCCCAAAGCAACTTTTCCCCTGAACACATTACAGGGGGACATAGCAATACTGGACGTCTGTCTGTCCAGTCTTGTTAGAGCTCTCACATGTACAATTCTTGACAGATTTTCTGAAACTTATGTCACACATATCTATTAGCAATGTTAGGTTCAAGTTTTAAAATCAATACAGATCAACTATTTTCAAAAGAGTTATACCGCTTGGAAACATTAATTATATGAAAATGTGCATCTTTAACACTTTTAATATTTGTACAATTCTTACCAAAATATTATGAAACATATATCAATGCTTTATATTAGCAATGTCTTGAATGAATTGGAATATTGGTAACCATCCAATAATTTTTAAAAGAGTTATGTCTGTCCCTTGGAAATATAAATGGAAAATTGCATTATTACCAGTTATGTGAACAACTCTTTCCAGAATTTTATAAATCTTGGTATTGTAGGTTTATATTAATTAGCAATGTTTTAAACACCTTTAAAAGTAAATGCTGATCAAATATTTTCAATGAGTTATGCCCCTACGAAATAAAAGTTATACTGGAAATTGCATTGTATTTGATTTGTCAGAAGCCTTCATTTCTTAAAGATTTATAAATGTTTTAAAGGGGAAAAAGGGCTTTCTTAAATATTCCTAAATCTCATTTAGGTTTTGCTACAGATTTAACTAATTTTACAGGAATTTTTATGCCCCATTTATGAGCATTAAGTTTACTGGTCTGTGCGTCCTTCTGTTCGTTCGTCTTTCCTTCCATCTGTTCGTCTTGCTTAATTCAAGTTAACGTTTTTGGTCGAGGTAGTTTTTGATGAAGTTGAAGTCCAATCAACTTGAAACTTAGTAAACATGTTCCCTCTGATATGCTCTTTTTAATTTTAATGCCAAATTATTGATTTTATCCCATTTTCATGGTCAGTCCACTGAACATAGCAACTTTACAGTATGATTCCATATATAGTTATGTACTGATTTAGCATATTTGAAGTATTTTGTTTATTGCAAAAGTAACCATATATTTTTTTCTCATTATTTGATAATCATTCTTACAGTAATAACCTGTTTAATAATCGATTGTCAAGAAAGACTTTTTCAACATTTATAGTCCACTTGAACATTTTATTAACCGGATTTTTGTGACAAAAATGTCAGTTATTGATTTGGGAATGCTTGGCGGTCGGTCGGGCAGGGGGCAATTAAATGTTGTCCGTGCATTAACTCATGAACCGTTTAACCAAAGCTTTTAAAATTTTAATATGTTGTTACTGACAACTAAATAAAGTTCAAGTTCAATAATGGCGATTTTGACTTTTACCGTTCAGGAATTATGGTTCTTGAAAGATTGAAAAATGGCGTTTCCAGTCGTGTCCGTGCATTTATGCATGAACGGTTCTACCAAAGCTTCCCAAATTTTAATATGTTGTTACTGATGACTTAATTGAGGTCAAGTTTAATAATGACGATTTTGACTTTTACCGTTCGGGAGTTATGGTTCTTGAAAGATTGAAAAATGGTGTTTCCAGTCGTGTCCGTGCATTTTCTCATGAAGCATTCAACCAAAGCTTTTAAAATTTTAATATGTTGTTACTGACAACTAAATGAAGGTCAAGTTAAATAATGACGATTTTGACTTTTACCGTTCAGGAGTTATGGTTCTTGAAAGATTATAAAATGATGTTTCCTTTCACGTTGTTGCATTTACTCACGAACCATTCAATCTAAGCTTTTCAAATTTTAATATGTTGAAATACTGATGACAAAATAGATGTCAAATTTGATATTGACGATTTTCACTTTCACCAATCATCAGTAATGGTTCTTGTGATATTGCCAGGACACAAATAAATGTTAATATATCCGGTTTGCTGTCGTAGTGACAGCCTCTTGTTATAACTGGATTTGTCAATCTCAGAAAATCTAGGATAAGCACTATCTACCATGTTCATTTTAGGACTTAAAGAATGATTGAATACTCAAGAGTCTTTCTTTCAGGAAATAAGTTATAACATAGACAAAAGAGATATAAATATACAATATCAAGGCCAAATCACCAGGGAGGGGAAATGAAGAATACTAAATATGAATAAATTGATTTGTTCTGATATTCCAAGGATGAACTCAAATGGAGCAGTGCCATTTCTGTATAATTATAAAATAACTCAGTATTTATGCACAAAAACCCTAAGCCTATATAGTCCACAAAAAAATGATGGTCAGTTTTATTTATACCTCAAAGACAGAGTTACTGCCTATTTGGTCGTCAGCATGACAGGAATAGGTTATAAAGGAGAGGCTAGAGATACCAGAGGGACATTTAAACTCATAAGTCTAAAATAAACTGACAAATCTGTGGCTAGAAAAAGAAAAAGACCAACAGACAAAATTAGTACACAAAGTACAACATAATAGACTGAGCTACACAACATCCACTAAATACTGGGAGGGGGGATCTAATGTGCTCTGAAAGGGTACAAGCAGATCCTTATTGTAATTAGATATTAATGTGTTGATTGATGCAAACAATTATATAAATCTATCCAGTCAGTTCCAGTATTTTACCATAACATTTAACTGCCATCTTCTATGAAAAAATTTTATTCAACAAACTATTGAAATAAATGTTGACATAGATTTTTATAAGGATGTTGGAATTCGTGGATGTCGGGGTTCCATTTGAATTAATTGAAATTGATTTTGTGGAATTGGCTTACATTATTTTAGGGGATGGGAATTTATAAGATTGGTTTTCATTACAGAAATTTTGATTTTTTTAAATAGACAGGGACCGATTTTTTTCTTCTTTTATATATGCTTGACTTGTTTATTTAATATGATGACCATTATATGACCTATCGTTGTAATCACAGACATCTGTTAAGCAGATTGATTATTATAGTGACCACTGCTTACACTGTCCATAATCAATATTTCTCATTATTCTGGGAATAATACCAAATTATTGCAGTTTGTGATGGACAAATATTTTCTTAATTACTTGAATTTGTATGATTGATAAGATCAAGTTATATATGAGGGCCTGAATGGGGAGGGGGATACATTATTTCTTTATTTTATAAGTATTTAGACCATTTTTTTCTATTCTTTATGTTTAAGACCATATTTTCTGAATTACAGTAATTGAATTTGTATGATTGATTAGATGACGCTCCAATTTAAAGTTTTAAGTCAGGTCTGGATTTGGGGGTGGGGGATTTATTTCTTTATCCTTCAAGTTTTTAGAACAAATTTCTCTATTCTTTTTTGATGTCACCCTTCTTGCCCCTTATTTTCTTTTCTGTAAACCCCATTTAGACCTTCATATGGAACATGTTGAAATCTTTTCCTTTTACATGAAAATAATTATATTTAAGAATAGTAATTTGTTATTCTAAAATGTAACATATGAATGCAAATAAGACAGTAACTAATGGGTGTATGACATGTCGAGCAATTATTATAGGAATTAGCTGATTTTTTACTAGAGTTTATTGATGAATGACCTGGGCAGATGCAATACATGTTAAACAAGAGTGCACACGCTAAAATTTCTCGCCTTCTCTACTAATCATTGATATTATGTTGATAGTCCTAAGTATAAAACTTTATTAAAAACTGTCACATAAACTTAACATTAACCAAGATAACTAAACAAAGACCAATGAACCATGAAAATGAGGTCAAGGTCAGATGAACCATGCCAGGCAGACATGTACAGCTAACAATGCTTCCATAGAACAAATATAGTTGACCTATTACTTATATTTTAAGAAAAATAGACCAAAACACAAAAACTTAACTCTGAGCAATGAACCGTGAAAATGAGGTCGAGGTCAAAAACTAAACTTTGACCACTCAACCATGAAATTATGGTCAAAGTCAGATGACATCTGCCCGCTAGACATGTACACCTTACAGTCCTTCCATACACCGAATATACTAGCCCTATTGCATATAGTGTCTGAGATATGGACTTGACCTTGTTCACTGATCCATGAAATGAGGTCGAGGTCAAGTGAAAACTGTCTGACGTGCATAAGGACCTTGCAAGGTACGCACATACCAAATATAATTATCCTATTACTCATAAAAAGAGAGAATTCAACATTGTAAAAATCTTAACTTTTTTTTCAAGTGGTCACTGAACCATGAAAATGAGGTCAAGGACATTTGAAATGTGACTGACGGAAACTTCGTAAGATGAGGCATCTATAAACAAAGTATGAAGCATCCAGGTCTTCCATCTTCTAATATATAAAGGCAAACGCTTTTAAAAAGTAAGCTAACGCCGCCGCTGGATCACTATCCCTATGTCGAGCCTTCTGCAACAAAAGTTGCAGGCTCGTCAAAAATGGCGATAATAATCATTGAAACCATACTTAAACTAGTAACTTACAATAAACCACGCCTCTGCAAAGCAGGGGTATAACTACTTGTTACTATGTTATTGTGATGTCCGTCTTTCAGTCCATCATACGTTTGGGTTCCAGATGATTATTCAAGTATTTTTAGTACAAATAAACTACTTAACGAAACTACTGAAATTTCAACACCCTGTCATGGACCATAAAAATAAAGGGGCATTATTGTGAAGAATTAGACAAAACAATTAGAATAAAGTATTTGTGTTGGTTTCAACCATTTATAAAAGCATACTATAGAAGTTTGGTTCACGCAGCCACCAAGCATTAAAAAATTAGTAAGTGAGAGATTTAATTTTAATTACTTTGAAAGGTAAATGCAAGTAATTGGCTAAAGTTTTGAAATTTATAATTGATTCGCTACGTTCACTCGACAAAAAGCTTCATATTATGTCTCGCAGCTGATATTTTACGATATCAACATGTAGATAATCTGATAATCGATTTATCGGGCTGTATTTGCGTGTTTCAGAAGCGTTTTCTTTGTTTCACCAGCACACAAAAGATGACTTGATAAGTTCGGGTCAAAGTTATTAACGTCGGTTAAAACATTATGACGTCGCTGATATGTCTGGGTCAAAGTTATTAAGGCCGGGTCAACGTATTTGACGTCACAAAGACATGATACGGAATAATATTAAGAGCTGAACAGAGTGATATAGACAGTGGGACGACCGATAATCTATAATATTTATTCTGTTAGGAACATCTACTGTAATATTTATTCCTGTTGAAATAATATTCCAGAATAGTTTTTCCATTTGGAACTTATATTATGAAGGAACTTCTATTCTGTGACAGTACAAGTTATTCCTCTTAAAAAAATGATTTAATTTTACACATCTTTTGAATGATATTGCTGAATTTCATAAGATTATTTTCTCAAAAAATTAGATCAGACAATCATCTTCAAAGATGTCCACCATTGCTAAATGATTGGTCTAAAAGTATACCAACTGGGCACGTTCTATCTATTTGTGTCCTTGAACTTTGTACTTGCTCCTGCTGACCTCTGTAATACATGAGCAAAAGAAAATCGAATTCTGCATGAAATATTGAATTTGTCAAATATCTTTTATATGTCAACAGTTTTGTAAAATTTAGGAATTTATTAATATTTTTTCTAGACCATTAACCAGTGTTTTATTCTCCAGACAATTTAACAATATTTATTGAAGCTTGTACCTATTTGACACTTATGGAATATTAGTTGAATATTAGTATGTCAGGAAATATCGGTGAAAATGCAGTAACATGGGATTTTTTATGGTTTCTAGAAAATGATTTATTGTAATCTATAATATGGGCTCAGACAGTCATTGTTTATTAAGATCTAGGTCAATTCTTTCTGTAAGAATGCATCTACAAAATGCTTTTCTTATAGCTATTGTTTTAGATGTGGTGTTGCCTTGACTTATATAAGGTGTTTTTTTAATTATTGTATTTTGTGAAGATGGTTGGTTTTTTTTCAATTAAAAAAGATAGTCTTTTTCAATATAAATATTTGTTTTATTGAATCATCTGCCAGGAAAGTTGAAGAATGCTGCACATGCTGACTTCTGCTCTTTGGTTGGGTTGTTGTCTCTTTGACACATTTCCCATATCCATTTTCAATTTTAATCTGGTGTGAATGTGACAACTAGTGTCATATTTTTTAATAAAGCTTCCTATATTTCAGAAGGAAGAAGACCTAGATGCCTTATCATTATGTAATGAAGTTTTTATATGGTATAAATCTTTGTCCTTGACCTCAGTTTCAATGTATGTTTAAGAAATAATTGATGCAAGCTATACTTTATTGTAGTTTTAACATGGGTAGGCATTATACTCCTGACGATTTTTGCCCAAGCGATAGTGAATTATATATTAGTGACAAACATGTGCATCATTTAAGAGTTTGGAAGTGTTTTAAGTTGATGAAATATATTAAATGCATGCCAATTTGATAAAATTCAATATTCTGCAGTAGTCAATATAAGTATGTGCATTCAATTATTATTGGATTTAGAGCATGGGTTTATTCACAAAGCGAAGGAAGCACATAATTTAAGAATAAATATTATTGGATGTTTTCTGATATTTTTTTACACTGTGTTTTCCAAATTGAAGCTTACTTAATTTAATGTGCATGGTGGGATCCACTTTAATACAGATAATTTCAGAAAGATGACTAAATGTATCGTAGACAGAGACATTTAGAGAACCACCAAATGGAATGAAACCAGACATGGCAGGAATGCTCTTACAATATCTAAAGTTTTACTCATGAAAATTTTAGAAAACTCATTCACAATACTAAGCACAACATGCAGGCAGAATACAAATTAGGGCAGTGCATCATTTAGCTTTATAGATTTTTTGCCTCTTTATAAATTGAAAAATGCAAAGATTGAGCAGGAGCATTTTCTGTGCTCAGACATATTCTTCTTATATATATCGGGTGTTTTTAAGCTCAGGATTTCTGAATTCGGGAATCATTTTTTTTTCAAATTTCGGGATGTTTGGTTGTATTTTTTTTTTAGATTCGAGACTTTGTGATTTTTTGTTTTAATCTTTTCTTTATATTATTATGTCATTATTCTCTTTTCTCTTATCTTTTTGACCATTGTTCTCTATTCTGTAATATGTTGCCACTGATTCTGTATTACTTTACCCATCCAGACCCTCATAATTACTGGACCAATAACTTCTAGTATTGCATAAAAGTCTCAGCTTAATTTATGAGAATTTCCCAACAATATTACATCAAACATAAAGCTATAAAAATGTGATAACTTATAACGATATTGTCCAGTCAGAAACTTGGGGCTAGACATAACTGTTATAAAATATGACTATAATAGTAATGGTTAATCAACAGAAAGTAGCCTACAGCTGTATGAACTTAACCAGGATGTCCTCTGTCAATAGTTCAGATGTGGAAAGCTATGTTTTGTAGGTGCCTGTCCCAAGTTAGAATCAAGCAACTCATTTCACCAAAAATTGTATTAGAAAAATCATGAATATTTCGATTTATTTTAATTGTTAGATATTTTTTTTAATAAGAGCTCCCGTCATTCAATGGTTGCCCTTTTTAGCTGTAAATCATATTTGTTTTTCATGAAATGTTTTGTCCATAAATCAGGCTGTTATTTTTCTTGTTTGAACTGTTTACCTTTGTCATTTCAGAGCCTTTTATAGATTGCTATTTATGCTGTCTATATCTTGCTATATTGTTGAACCTCATACTGTGACATATAGTTTCTATCTTCTATGTCATTTGGTGTATAAGTCTTGCTATATTGTTGAACCTCATACTGTGACATATATTTTCTATCTTCTATGTCATTTGGTGTATAAGTCTTGCTATATTGTTGAACCTCATACTGTGACATATAGTTTCTATCTTCTATGTCATTTGGTGTATAAGTCTTGCTATATTGTTGAACCTCATACTGTGACATATAGTTTCTATCTTCTATGTCATTTGGTGTATAAGTCTTGCTATATTGTTGAACCTCATACTGTGACATATAGTTTCTATCTTCTATGTCATTTGGTGTATAGGTCTTGCTATATTGTTGAACCTCATACTGTGACATATAGTTGCTATCTTCTATGTCATTTGGTGTATAGGTCTTGCTATATTGTTGAACCTCATACTGTGACATATAGTTGCTATCTTCTATGTCATTTGGTGTATAGGTCTTGCTATATTGTTAAACCTCATACTGTGACATATAGTTGCTATCTTCTATGTCATTTGGTGTATAGGTCTTGCTATATTGTTGAACCTCATACTGTGACATATAGTTGCTATCTTCTATGTCATTTGGTGTATAGGTCTTGCTATATTGTTGAACCTCATACTGTGACATATAGTTGCTATCTTCTATGTCATTTGGTGTATAGGTCTTGCTATATTGTTGAACCTCATACTGTGACATATAGTTTCTATCTTCTATATCATTTGGTGTATAAGTCTTGCTATATTGTTGAACCTCATACTGTGACATATAGTTTCTATCTTCTATATCATTTGGTGTATAAGTCTTGCTATATTGTTGAACCTCATACTGTGACATATAGTTGCTATCTTCTATGTCATTTGGTGTATAGGTCTTGCTATATTGTTGAACCTCATACTGTGACATATAGTTTCTATCTTCTATATCATTTGGTGTATAAGTCTTGCTATATTGTTGAACCTCATACTGTGACATATAGTTGCTATCTTCTATGTCATTTGGTGTATAGGTCTTGCTATATTGTTGAACCTCATACTGTGACATATAGTTTCTATCTTCTATATCATTTGGTGTATAAGTCTTGCTATATTGTTGAACCTCATACTGTGACATATAGTTGCTATCTTCTATGTCATTTGGTGTATAGGTCTTGCTATATTGTTGAACCTCATACTGTGACATATAGTTGCTATCTTCTATGTCATTTGGTGTATAGGTCTTGCTATATTGTTGAACGTCATACTGTGACATATAGTTGCTATCTTCTATGTCATTTGGTGTATAGGTCTTGCTATATTGTTGAACCTCATACTGTGACATATAGTTTCTATCTTCTATATCATTTGGTGTATAAGTCTTGCTATATTGTTGAACCTCATACTGTGACATATAGTTGCTATCTTCTATGTCATTTGGTGTATAGGTCTTGCTATATTGTTGAACCTCATACTGTGACATATAGTTGCTATCTTCTATGTCATTTGGTGTATAGGTCTTGCTATATTGTTGAACCTCATACTGTGACATATAGTTGCTATCTTCTATGTCATTTGGTGTATAGGTCTTGCTATATTGTTGAACGTCATACTGTGACATATAGTTGCTATCTTCTATGTCATTTGGTGTATAGGTCTTGCTATATTGTTAAACCTCATACTGTGACATATAGTTGCTATCTTCTATGTCATTTGGTGTATAGGTCTTGCTATATTGTTGAACCTCATACTGTGACATATAGTTGCTATCTTCTATGTCATTTGGTGTATAGGTCTTGCTATATTGTTAAACCTCATACTGTGACATATAGTTGCTATCTTCTATGTCATTTGGTGTATAGGTCTTGCTATATTGTTGAACCTCATACTGTGACATATAGTTGCTATCTTCTATGTCATTTGGTGTATAGGTCTTGCTATATTGTTGAACCTCATACTGTGACATATAGTTGCTATCTTCTATATCATTTGGTGTATAGGTCTTGCTATATTGTTGAACCTCATACTGTGACATATAGTTGCTATCTTCTATATCATTTGGTGTATAGGTCTTGCTATATTGTTGAACCTCATACTGTGACATATAGTTTCTATCTTCTATGTCATTTGGTGTATAGGTCTTGCTATATTGTTGAACCTCATACTGTGACATATAGTTTCTATCGTCTATGTCATTTGGTGTATAAGTCTTGCTATATTGTTGAACCTCATACTGTGACATATAGTTTCTATCTTCTATGTCATTTGGTGTATAAGTCTTGCTATATTGTTGAACCTCATACTGTGACATATAGTTTCTATTGTCTATGTCATTTGGTGTATAGGTCTTGCTATATTGTTGAACCTCATACTGTGACATATAGTTTCTATCGTCTATGTCATTTGGTGTATAAGTCTTGCTATATTGTTGAACCTCATACTGTGACATATAGTTTCTATCTTCTATATCATTTGGTGTATAGGTCTTGCTATATTGTTGAACCTCATACTGTGACATATAGTTTCTATCTTCTATGTCATTTGGTGTATAGGTCTTGCTATATTGTTGAACCTCATACTGTGACATATAGTTTCTATCTTCTATATCATTTGGTGTATATGTCTTGCTATATTGTTGAACCTCATACTGTGACATATAGTTTCTATCGTCTATGTCATTTGGTGTATAAGTCTTGCTATATTGTTGAACCTCATACTGTGACATATAGTTTCTATCTTCTATGTCATTTGGTGTATAGGTCTTGCTATATTGTTGAACCTCATACTGTGACATATAGTTTCTATCTTCTATATCATTTGGTGTATATGTCTTGCTATATTGTTGAACCTCATACTGTGACATATAGTTTCTATCGTCTATGTCATTTGGTGTATAGGTCTTGCTATATTGTTGAACCTCATACTGTGACATATAGTTTCTATCGTCTATGTCATTTGGTGTATAAGTCTTGCTATATTGTTGAACCTCATACTGTGACATATAGTTTCTATCTTCTATATCATTTGGTGTATATGTCTTGCTATATTGTTGAACCTCATACTGTGACATATAGTTTCTATCTTCTATGTCATTTGGTGTATAGGTCTTGCTATATTGTTGAACCTCATACTGTGACATATAGTTTCTATCTTCTATATCATTTGGTGTATATGTCTTGCTATATTGTTGAACCTCATACTGTGACATATAGTTTCTATCGTCTATGTCATTTGGTGTATAAGTCTTGCTATATTGTTAAACCTCATACTGTGACATATAGTTTCTATCTTCTATGTCATTTGGTGTATAGGTCTTGCTATATTGTTAAACCTCATACTGTGACATATAGTTTCTATCTTCTATGTCATTTGGTGTCTGGGTCTTGCTATATTGTTGAACCTCATACTGTGACATATAGTTTCTATCTTCTATGTCATTTGGTGTATAGGTCTTGCTATATTGTTGAACCTCATACTGTGACATATAGTTTCTATCTTCTATGTCATTTGGTGTATAGGTCTTGCTATATTGTTAAACCTCATACTGTGACATATAGTTTCTATCTTCTATGTCATTTGGTGTATAGGTCTTGCTATATTGTTAAACCTCATACTGTGACATATAGTTTCTATCTTCTATGTCATTTGGTGTCTGGGTCTTGCTATATTGTTGAACCTCATACTGTGACATATAGTTTCTATCTTCTATGTCATTTGGTGTATAGGTCTTGCTATATTGTTGAACCTCATACTGTGACATATAGTTTCTATCTTCTATGTCATTTGGTGTATAAGTCTTGCTATATTGTTGAACCTCATACTGTGACATATAGTTTCTATCGTCTATGTCATTTGGTGTATAAGTCTTGCTATATTGTTGAACCTCATACTGTGACATATAGTTTCTATCTTCTATGTCATTTGGTGTATAAGTCTTGCTATATTGTTGAACCTCATACTGTGACATATAGTTGCTATCTTCTAATTTGTCATTTGGTTTCAGGTGGAGAGTTGTATCATTGGTAATCATACCACATCTTCTTATATTTATATCACAGAAAAAAATTCCCTAACTTTCTATTTAACTGCTAACTGCACATCACCTGTTATTCCGTAAGCAATTGCATCACTTAATAAAACTTTTCATTCATGATAACATGTGGTCCCACAATAAAGTGCACAGGTGAATGAAATAAAGAAAAATATAAAATTCGTGTTTTCATGATCATAGCTAAAAAATGTAATTATAAGTATTATTGAATGCTTCTTTTTGTAACTTCATAGGGTTGTAAAAGCGTTGACCGTGCGCACATTTTTAGAATGAAGCGCTTCAATGTACAAGGGTGGTTCCAGAATTTCATAAAGGGGGAAGGAGGTGCACTGACTACTTAAGAGGGGGCCTGCTGCAGTCGTGCTTCAGTTATTTCCTATATTTGTATAATCAACCAAATGTTTTCAACAAAAGAGGGGGAGAGAGAGGCAATCTGGGCCCCCCTCTCTAAATCCCTATCTAATTTAAATGAAATTTTATTGAAAATTTTGTTATTTGATGACTTAGATTAGAAAAGCTATTACCGGAGTACTAGTGAAAATTAAATTTTCAAGTTGAAAAATAATATTTTATCCAATCAATATGAAAATCAAAACTTTTGCTAATACTAGTAGTTGTTCTAGTAACCAATCAGTTTGAAGGCCATTTTAATCATATTATAAAAGTCAATATGTAAAAGAAATATTAAAACACATCTTGATAAAATTTAAATAATTTAATTTATTTACCAAAAGATAATATTAATTGCTTCCTGGTTTGCAGGCATAATTTTATATCCACTGATTTTTATTTTTATGCCCCACCTACGATAGTAGAGGGGCATTGTATGTTTTCTGGTCTGTGCGTCTGTCTGTTCGTTTGTCCGTCTATCCCACTCCAGGTTAAAGTTTTTGAAAAAAACAAAAGAAAAGATAGTGTGAAGTTCAGGTTAAAGTTTTTGGTCAAGGTAGTTTTTGATGAAGTTGATGTGCAATCAACTTGAAACTCAGTATACATGTTTCCTATGATGTGGTCTTTCTAATTTTAATGCCAAATTAGAGTTTTCCCCCATTTCATGGTCCACTTAACATAGAAAATGATAGTGGGAGTGGGGCATCCCTGTACTATAGACACATTCTTGTTTTCGATTGCTAAGATTTGGTAAAATATCATCTGACCTTTTTGGCCATTATTTTGTTGTTTGTGCCTATATGCTAAGTAATGTCAAACATTAGCGTGTATGTAATTTATTGAGAAAATTCTATTACTGGTATGTGCCTCTGGTAATGAAATCAATTAAAAAAATATTTACTGATATAATGTATAAAACGATAATTCATCTTTTGAAGATGAAAAAGTAAATAAAATGTATATCTGAATTTACAATGTAACAAAAAAATTAACCGATTGCATAGAAAGAAGCATAGATAATTTGCCTTAAACTTGCACAATTTTATGTCCTCTTACAAATGTGAAAAATTGAAAGCTAAAATGAAAGCCTTGTTACTATTTTTGATACACCCCCATGCTCTTTTCAATAAACTTTTTTCACTCTTAACACATATTGTTTCCATCAGACCATAAAGTTTTTTTAGCTTTCTGACACAGTCTGTATCTATGTAACATTTTATATTAAATTCAATCTCTAAGGTTATATATGAATATCATATTTATTACATTGGTATAATTATAGCAGAGCTGGTAATCTGCACTTTTTATCAAGATTTTATCATTGACCTTCACCTCTTTGTACTATGTTTAGTTAGTAAGCTACACATTGATGACCATACAATAAAGATGACCTGAATATGACCCCATGGTATAGAAATTGACCAGGCTTATACTATATCATGACCTACTGGCCTTTATGTGTAAACTCCTCTACACACCTTTAGTTCTTGACCAATTTGTTTACACACAGGTAGACTGGTCAATATAATAGTTAATTCAGTGATAGTGGTCACTCAACTTAGGGATGAATAACCCTCAGACCAATGGACCTCTGGACATTGAAGGACACTAACTCTGGACCATTTTTTTTTAATTAAGAATTTTTAATGGTCAACTTCTTAAGACAAGGAGTTAATGGGATTACAAATTAATGAGAGTGACTAAGATTTGCTTCAACGAATATTAAAAGTCAGAGGTCTACAGTACTAATTCAAGGGATTAAAGTGCTAATTATAACACAAAAGTACATTTGTGGATAATTGAATTGGAAATTTATTATTTTAATATATATATATACTTAAAATGAAAGAAGGTAAGATTTTTATGTCTATGTCATATATCTCTACCCTTGGGTTGTTTTTCTGTCTAAAACATTTTTTGACAGGACTATAACCTTATTTGATATTTTTAGGCTACAATAATAATATTGTTATAACCTATATTTTTAAACTCTGATCCTTTGTATACTTTAAACTAACTTAATTTTGCGACTTACATAATTCCTTACATAAGTCCTTATTGTGTAAAACTGGGATTTTGCCTTTTAAAAAGTACATTGAGAAAATGAATAGATTCCAAAAATAAATAGCAGTGAATTTAGTTAGAAAACAAAAAATAGCTTAGATTAGTTGTTTTACAGTAAACAGGAGAATTCTGAATGGATTTATTTAAAAAAAAATATTTTATGGGTAGAATTATTAATCAATGATTTAATTTTGGATGTATTTGCTGACATTATTTTGTTATCAGCCCATAGACATAATTTAGTCATGTGATGGTGACGTCATCAACATTTTTTCATTGATTTCTATGGTTTAAATTGGAATTTAGAATTAAATAATAAGAAATGACTTACATTTTTTCTGTCTATTCGAAATAACATAAAAAATGTGGTGCACACTGTTAAATAACCCGCTACGCACGTTATTCAGTGTGCACCAAATTTTTTATGTTATTGCTTCATAGACAGAAAAAAATATAACAGTCATTCCTTAAATGTTTTTTTTTTATACACAGTAATTTCTTCAATGTTTGACAGACAGAGGCATATATTGTTTAAAATAACCAACACTCCAAGAAACATAAACTTTTAAAACATTTAAAGTTTGTCTAGACAAGTTTTAAAAATGTGTTTCTCTAATAAATTCTTACCCGATTTATGCTTTTCCTGACCTCTTGTTTATTGGATCAATGTGTGCTTCATTTGATCTCAGTTCTTTAGTGGTCAAAATTTGGTCAAAATTGAATTATGACATCAAATTTTCATGCTTTCCTTCCCAATAAATGGTGACCATGCTTAATAGTGTCTCATAGAAAGAACATATCTTGCTGAAGTTCATAAGAAAAAAAGAAGGATAAAAATGTCTGTATTATGTCGAAAAGTCATTTGAGAATTAAGTTCCGCCCCCCCAATCCCATGCAATACAATATGTATTTGCTCTTGACCATGTTGACAGTTAACTCTTGAGCAAATTGAAATTTAAAATTAATTTCATTTTATGTTCATCTGGCTGAGGTTGGAAATTTTCCTTTCTGTAAGTGAATCTTTTTCAAGGTTATTAAAAATTTTAAATTCTTGGTTTCAACCAGCAAACCTGCCAACTGTCACTATTTGCGTGGGAAGTTTCTTCCATGGAGGCTTCCAAATTTATATTTTGAAAGTGCAATTTTGTCCACAATTTTAAACAAAACAATTAATTTTACATTTTGACATTAGGCTTATTAAAGTATGAAGAAGCCAAAAAACATAAAAATGTACTTGAAGTCCCCCTGGAAGTTTTTTTATGACTATGACAGCCATCTTGCATGCAAAACCTCCATGGGCATTTTGAAAAGTTGCCAGGTATGAACCATCATACAGATAAGTCACTGGATGTTAAATAACAATCAATCAATCATACTACTTATTATCAGAATATTTCTTCATTTAAGAAAGACAGGTCTGACATGCAGGTATGCTTGTCACATGAACATACATATGTGCATCATCTAGTTAGATTTTTATTTTTTTTTCATACATATGTCATATAAATTTTTGCTAACTTCTCTCTTTTTTTTCCCCCTGAATCTTTATATTCTGGTCAGCTAATCATTGAAGTGATTTAGATTTTAACCTCTGTTTGATGTGTGTCTTGCAGTCAAATTTTCAGGCAAATTTTCTGGCATCCTGATTTTTCATGTGAAATATTAAAACAAATGGTGATATTATGGCAGGAGCTTAGTTGAGTCTTATGTTTGTTTGTATTTTAATGTTTGCCAAGATTACTATCTTGTACCGCCCCAGCATTTTCAACTTTTGACTCTGCATTTTCTTGCCAATCAGTTGTCTGTTTCATAAACATATTAGATACAAAATTAGATAAAAATTGATTGAATTGTTTCTGAGGCCATTAGTCTGAGGTCATCAGTGTTATATAATACTCTTAATGGCAATGACCTATCAACCAGTTCATAATTATTGATTATAGTGTCATAAAATTAGGTATGGAAATAAAAATTGAGGCAACAACTCCACCAAAGAGCATATCTTATAATAAATTACCAATAAAAATTATTACTCATTATATAAAATATCCTAAAACTAAACCATTGTAAACTCTGTCTACTTACAACTATTTTTGAAGTTGCTATAAACAAAAATGTCCATAGTTCTACTAACAAAAAAAAATCACATAATTTATAACAGTTATCATGGATTATCACTAAAGTCTCGGCCCAATGATTTACAGAAAAGGACCAAAAAGAACCGAAAAGAGCATACATATAATTATTATTTAAAGTTAAAACAATGTATATATATATATATTATACACCATTTTCCCCCTCGTAATAAAGGAATGAATAATTCAAATTTAGACTGTACATTTATATGGATATGTAGATCCTTACAAAAAAGTTAGATTTCCCTGTATCAGATTAAAGCATTCAAAGTTAATATTTTTGAAAAAAAAATCTTAAGTGTCATTTCAGTTGTCTTGTTTTAAAGGATATTTTGTTTTATTTTGTTTTTGTCCAATTGTCCGAATGTCCGTTTTATATATATATTCACTGATGAATGGAACACATTCCAAAAAAATTTATGAAGAACTGTTGTAATGTTCGAAATGAATAAGCAAGATTGAACAAAATAATGACACTTAGCTTATAAATATAATTCACGTAGAACAATTGTTTGACAGTAATGAATTAATATATTTTGTTTTCTTGTCTGTTCTATGCTTTCTATTCCATAAGATGGGCATCCGACCTAACCTATAATTTTTCACATGTACAGTAAGTTATTATATGTAGTCCTGTCGCAGTATAAGGTTTCAAAACCTAATAATAAACTTTTGTGAAAAATATCTTTTTATTTATAATTGACTTATATAATTTTACAATTTGCTAATTTTCTTCAATTACAATAAACTTCGATCTCCTTTTCGGTTCTTTTCTGTAAATCATCGCTCATTTCTGTAATTCGTCGAACCCCTAATGTCTATATATATTTAGCTCCTTAAAGGGGACACTTGTTGCATAGCCTTAAGAAACTAAGTTACATGCTTTAAAATGAGGTGTCTTCAGACATTTTAGAACACTTGCTGTTTATGAATGTCTGTACGTGACAATTGCTGTGTTTCACCTTAAGGATCTATTTCTGATGTCGTAATTTGAAAACACCATAAAACCAGCCTCCCAAGTCTTTTTTTTTACTTAAAAGAGTAATTGCCTTTAAAAAATAACCATTTAGAATTTTACTCCAGAATATTTATTGACATCTTTTTTATGAACTTATAGCTTGGATATTATTAGTTGCAAAAAGATTAAAAAACAAAAAGTAAGATTAAATTTCACAAAATAACTGAATTTTCACACTTAAGTCTAAGCATTGGTCGGTAGAAATTATTCACTGTCTAAAAACACAAGCAGGTATAGTTTGAATTGCTTTTATTTACACAACTCCTAGGGTTTTTAGATATATTTTACCCTTTTAGAAAATACCAAATCTTTGATTATTAATAGTCTCCTAAATATTTTTTTTTTTTTTTTAAACTATTACAATACTTAAAGCTTGAAATTTAAACACTTTCATAATTGTTGGCAATTTTGATATACAGATTTAGCCGCTGGCAACCAGTGACTATCAAACATGTTCTAAACAAGCTGGCCATTGGCCTTGATAGATATAGAAATCAGTCGAGCATGACTGGCCAGTAATAGCTGGTCAACAACTTTAAATGCTTATAAACTATCACGGAAGTAAGTAACGCCAAAATGTGTAAGTTCAATATATCTCGTAGAAAAGTTGTTTTTAATAATAAGTATATTTTTGCAGGTGTTTTATTCTTTATTTCCCTTTGTTTAATTAAATTATGATGTATTTGCTTCATAAAAATGACATAGTTAGTTGACCCGTCTTCTGGTGAATCATGGTATATTTTGTACTTTAAATTTTATTAGTTGTTCATTGGCTATTTGAAAAACATGGAGGAGGCATGATTAATTACGCTTTTTAATTTTTTTAAATGTTGGGTGTTACCTAGAAATAAATCATAATTTGTTAATCCAATAATAAATCCTTGAAATAATTTGCACAGCTAAAAAAATAACCTTTTTGTTCCATAATGATGTACAGTTTTTAATTACAAGGCTAAATTAATTCCAGGCTCTACCTTCCCAAGTTACCTGTTGATTATTACCATATACTGGTGCTTTAGTACTAGGAAATATATCCTGTCAATCATACATTGTTCTAGTGAGAATACTTGTATGGACATGATACTAGAAATCACATGCATGAATTATAGTACATAGATATAAGAAGATATGGTATTAGTGCCAATGAGACAACTCTCCATCCGAGTCACAATTTGTAGAAGATATGGTATTATTGCCAATGAGACAACTCTCCATCCGAGTCACAATTTGTAGAAGATATGGTATTAGTGCCAATGAGACAACTCTCCATCCGAGTCACAATTTGTAGAAGATATGGTATTACATGTAGTGCCAATGAGACAACTCTCCATCCGAGTCACAATTTGTAGAAGTAAACCATGTATCTTTGTCAGAACTTAATTGGAATAACAGTAAATGTATGTGTGTCCCATGAGAGACATTTGTACCTTAATTTGAATAACTGTACATGTATTTTTTGTCCCATGAGATACCTCGATTGGAATAACTGTACATACATCTTTTTCCAATGTGAGACATGAATTGGAATAACAGTACATGTACGTATCTTTGTCCAATGAGAGACCTTAATTGAAATATCTGTTACGCATCTTTGTCCCATAACAGAGATTAATTGGAATAAATGTACATGTATATTTGTCCCATGAGAGACCTTAATTGGAACAACAGTACATTCATCTTTGTCCCATATAGGATACATTTATTGAAATAACTCCTACATAATCTCTGTCCCATGAGAGACCTTAATTGGAATAACAGTACATGCATCATTGTCCCATGGAATACATTTATTGAAATAACATACATAATCTCTGAACCACTGGAGAGACATTAATTGGAATAAATGTACATGTATATTTGTCCCATGAGAGACATCAATTGGAATAACAGTACATGTATATTTGTCCCATGAGAGACATTAACTGAAATTACCGTACTTCTATATTTGTCCCATAAGCATGATAAGAAACATTAATTGGAATAACAGTACATGTATCTTTGTCCCATGGGATACATTGAAATAAATCATACATGCTCTGTCCCATGAGAGACCTTAGTTGGAATAAATGTACATGTATATTTTTTCAATGAAAGACCTTGATTTGAATAACAGTACATGCAATTCTGGTCCCATGGGATACATTTATTGGAATAAGCATATTGCAGTTCATCTACACCAATAACACACATGGTATAAAGACAATATACTCTGTTTATTAGTGCAAAACACATTTACATGAAATGGTTATATGGAAAGAACAAATACAAACAATAAAACAGGCAATTTTGCACCTAAATAACAGTTTTGATATAAACAGTATATTTTTTGCAAATTGTTTTCCCGTTACTTGTTCATTAGTTTATCAATAAAGTTTTCCATAAAGTTTGGGTGTTATTATGAAAATAATTATGAAATGACAAAAAATGAGTCAGAATAAAAATGAAAAAAATGTTATTTCTTTGAAATAGAGAAAAACAATGTTTCCACTGTTGTCTCATTGATGCAGTTTTTATTTCCATTCTCAATTTTATTCTAAAAATGTACATGCATTTTCGACATGTTAGAGGTAAATGATAGGGCACATGTTGACTGGATCTTGTCCTATCAGTTTGCCATTTTATTTTTTTTATCTTACACGTTTGAATTGTTGACCTTTGGCTGTAAGTTCATCGCAAAGGAGGTGACCGACATTAAAAAATATGTACAAGGACTACTGTGTTTGTTTAATTAGGGGTAAAGTGATCACATGTCAAAAGAATATCTTAAGTATTGTGTAGAGGGTATAGTCTTCCAACTGATACTGCCAGCTTGTATTTAAACAACTGGTAGACCATGTGCCCTTGAAATGTGATTGATTAATACAGACTAAATATAGATCATTGAGATATTTTGTGGTGAAGTGTTTATATAATTCAATGCATATTAATGAGGGGGCTGCCAAGGGATTTAAAATAAAGAGAGATGCAAGAAAAAACTTGCTGTTTTTTGGGAAAAAGGATTTTGAAAAAATTCTTGAAATGGTGGTGCATCATTGATTCTTTTAATGAACATGTTAGATTTGCAGCTTCTTTGAGCTTGAAAGTCCCTTAACAACTATTCCAATAATGCAATTTGTGCTCCATTTATATTTCTCCTCTTGACCCCAGGAGGTCCAATATTTTTCTAAGCCCCCACTAATGCATATAAAGCATGAAGTGTTACCCTTGTACATACATATGTATGTCCCTATTAAAAATTAGTTTCCATTCTCTAATTTTCGTTTGTCTCAACCAATTGTAACAAAACTTGTACACAATACTTATAATCATAAAACATTTAGTTAAAATTGGGTTGTAAGTCACTTTTTACTGTTCTTGAGTGATGCCCCTTTAAAACATTATATGCATTTGGGGCCATCATCTCTAACTTCATTGCAAGCATAGGCTATTCATATAGGATAACATTGATTCTCAAATGCAGGTCATGTTCATTGATTAAGATTTTCACTTTTGCCTCTCAGTACTCGATTTGTCCTTCATTGATTGGAAAATTGTAATTTCTACTGTTCCCTCAGTGTTTTTCATATTGTAGTACATGGATATTGTAAATGCATGGCAAAATTGAGGTGGATTTTGTTATGGTAATTTTTACTTTTGTGGATTGGGAGTCATGACCCTTCATCTCTTAAACAATTTAACCCAGTTTGCTGTTATTTTGACAGCTTCTTATTTGAAAATGTCTAAAGCAAAACTTAGGTTTATTATATAATGCCAATGAAGATTTATTTTGTCTCAGCAGTTGTTGGTTCTGTTAAAACCCCTATAAACACACGATTGGCTTTAAGAGAATTCATCTATTCATGGCTTATTTATACATGGATTTAGTTGTAATTAGTTCTTTTTTTCTGCATTCACCTTCACTATAAGCCTTGCAATGATAAACTTGTCTGAGCAATTTTCATATTAACAGTTCTTCAAAATGTTCATCACTATTCAACAAGAGGTGGGAAAGGCCAAATGGTCTTAAGTTATCGAACTACTTTAGCCTATCTGAACACTGAGGTGTATTTGAATCCTGCACTTGGCAGGTGCACTGGACTCCAATAGTCCATTTGACAATTACCAATTTGATTCTGTTATTACATGCACTTTTTAAACAAATTACTTCCCTTTGTCAATCTTAGACTGCTTCCATACTGGACAAATTTGGCTTTTGTCAATGCAATACATTGAAAGTGATGTATCCACGGTTTAACGAATTTTTCATGAAAAATAATTTCTGATGTGAAAAGTATTTAGGTAAACTACAAATTAATGTTATAAAAACATTTGAAAACCTTATAGATTACTCACATTACGCACAGGTAGATTTGTTCTTTCTGCTAGCTCTCCTTTGCAAAATAAATATTTTATTTCCCTCGAAAGGGAGACAACTTAAAAAAGAGATCCCTAATTACAGGGTCAATTACGGGAATTGGCAAATAGCCTATTGACTAAGATTATTAGTTTTTCCACCAAAGGTTGGTGGTTCTCTTTGGGAACTCCGCCTTTCTCCTCCAATAGAAAATTCATGAAACAGCACAAAAGTATTGAAAGTGAGTTAAACAACAATCAATCAATCAAACAAGAGGCTGTCAAAGTGAGAGTGAGAGCAAACAAGATTTTCATATTGTAATATATCTACAGTCCCTCCAAAAAGTCTTTAACAATTTAAACAGGAGACTCTCAAAATGACAGAAATTAAACCAGGTTTTATATTGTAATATATCTACAGTTTCTCCAAAAAGTCTTTAACAATTTAAACAGGAGACTCTCAAAATGACAGCAATTAAACCAGGTTTTATATTGTAATATATCTACAGTTTCTCCAAAAAGTCTTTAACAATTTAAACAGGAGACTGTCAAAAAATGACAGCAATTAAACCAGGTTTTATATTGTAATATATCTACAGTCCCTCCAAAAAGTCTTTAACAGTTTAAACAGGAGACTCTCAAAATTACAGCAATTAAACCAGGTTTTAAATTGTATTATATCTGCAGTTTTTCCAAAAGTTCAAACAAATCAGACAAGAGGCTGTTAAAAATGACAGCAAATCAGGTTTTATATTGTATTCTATGATCTGATTAACTCACTTAAACCAGGTTTTTATTGTATTATATAATCAGATTAACTCACTTTTGTTACATACTGTTTATGAATACATGACATCAGAGACTGATAAATGAATAACGACAGCTGTTGTTAAGATCAGTAGTAAAACTTTGATGAATATTTATATACTACAAAGAAAGTGAATTTAATTCGAATCAGATAATCTTGAAACCAATAGATAATTTTTCATATATTAGTCCTAGGTTTGTCATAGCATTTTATGGTCTGGCTAAATGTAAAGAAAGTCATTTTGTGTGAGACATAAGTATAACTTTACCAGCTATTGCATATAAATATTTCCAAATAACAATATTTTAACCTATTTGTACTGTATGACAAAATATGTAAATTCAAATGTTATATTGTTGTGTAGCAATTTTGTATTTGATGTTGATCAACTGGATAAAATGCAAAACTATATATTAAACTGCTTTTTCAGAAAATGTTGGAACAAGAATTAATAGGTAAACAAGGGTAATTGAACCAATGGCATCATGTTATTTACATTTTGGTGTACAAACAGTGAGATTACTCATAGTCCTTTAGATTCTAAAAGGCAGTGGGGGATCCAGGGGGAGGGTTGGGGGTTGGACCCCCCCCTTTTGTCCTGGGTTGGGACATAAAAAAAATGACAGTTGAAATGTTTTTGAGTATTTAAGTATGGTATTATGTCTGTCTGACACTATATAAATAACACATAGCTGAGAGGGTGATAGAGCAGCTTGGTACCCCAAGCGGCGAAGCCAAGGTTGACAATGCCTTTTCGAGGGGTTCCAATCTGCTTTATCACCCTCTCAGCTATGTGTTATTTGATATATTATACTGAATGTCCTATCATTATCGGCTTTTACATATTTCTTTTATTATAACAGTATTTTCTATGACGTCAGGTTCATAACAACGTTAGGGGCATAAGAAAAAAACAACAAAAGTCAATCAAGATGTTTAATTTTATTTATTTTAACAGTCGATAATAAAATCTGAGCCAAAACGTAGAACTTAAGCATTGCATTTAATTCCTTGATGTAAATTCAATTCATTGTTCTTTGAATTATCGATTTCTGATTGGTCTAGACGAGAGGGTAACATTCAAAAAAATTGTCACCCGCTAAGCCATGGGATAGAGCAAATTGACACCCTCGTCTTAGCCAATCAAAATATGGCATTTTAACGTGAAGTATAATAAATATATATATTATATGACTTTGCCGTTGATATTTTAGGCTCCAGTGCATGTGGTACTGTAATTGTTACTGTTTTTGTGTTGAGATCCATATATTCATCATACATGTGTGGTGGTGTTGTCGATAAAACATCAAACAAATGCAGGCTGCATGTTTCACGATTAGAATTTCTGTTTATGAAATACTTGCCACTGGATGTTAAGAAAACAACAATCAATCAATCAATCTTCATAGATCATTTAGTAAATATCAAGCTGAATTGTCCATGTGCCTTTATATAGAATTCTTACAGACATTTTTGTTTTGTTTCTTAATAAATCATTCACATTGACACATTAATGTTAAACAGTAGTTAGTTGTATGTCTAGGTGGGTATTTGGGTACATAGTATAACCTTGTATTAATCAGTTTTATGTTGGTCATGTAAGTCAGCAATGAATGCACTAGTGATTATCTTCAGGTCAATACTAGTTCAAAACTTAATCCTACCTTACCCCATAGTGGGCAAAACCTCATCTGGTTCTGATCCTCTTTCTCTTCAACCTGGGTCATCCCATTCAAAAATTAAGGGGATTAGAAAAGATGATTCCAAAAATAGCTACCATAATGTTATAACACCTAATATAGGGAAATATTTACAGTATATTTAATGTATCAACAGAATTAGAAAATTTTCTAGTATTAAGAATTGAGACCGACTTAAATTGAATAAAACATGGTTATTTATCAGCCATACTTTCAACATGGAACTCAAATTGAAGGAAATTAGTTGTCAAATAATTTGATCCTTGTCATAAGGTAAGAATTGTAGGCTAATTTCAGAGGTGCCAGTGTAGGTATTATTACATGAAGCATGTTTTATTGGTGGGTTTACCAGAACTACATGTAGATTTATTATTATTCAAAACTATGGTTACCAATTTTTACGGATTTCATGGGGACAGGAGCCCACAAATTTAAACATTCAATGAACTACAAATTGTCTATAGAAAAATATGTGGATTTTGACAAAACCACAAATATTAACAAAAGTGCAAGTTTTGCTTAAATCATGAAAATTGGTACCCATGAACAGAAATGAATCTGCAGTACCAGAGTCTATTTGGTTCAGATATCATCAGGGTATGGAGCACTGCTAGAATGACTTGCATTGTAATATAATAATATTTTTTTAAGATTTAAATAAGTGACAACAATTTAAAGGGTAGCTATAGACCGTCACTGGAAAGCTGTTTGTTCCAAAAATACAACTCAGTATTCATGATGAACTATTATTCAAATTTTTGACTGACGATGCTTCAATCAATCATAATAGTGTTATCTGTTGAACCTTTCGTCTGCCCCAAAACAGACCAGCAGACGGGGCATCTAGAATACAAAACAAAAATGGAAAATTGAAGATGACAATTACAGAAACAGTGACATGGTGTTCATAAAATGTAATTTTAACGTGGTCACATTTGAAATTTACATATCCTTGAGAAAGTTCTTTTAACTGATTTTTTTTTTCATTAGATTCGTTTTAAGATGACATTTACATTGCCCTTTGTCAGATTGCTTAGATTTATGTTGGGACACAAGATTTAATAGGATGACCTTTGATTGAACTTTGAAAGGTTGAGTGAATGCTTTTCTGGTTTGTTAAAGTATTTATATTGTAGCTTAAAAATAACATCCTGTTTGTCTGTTCAGTAGACATTTGAGATTATGGTTTTCTTGATTTTTTTCCTCTGATGTTTTTGATGATATTATGTTTGAAGATTTACTTAGTAAATATGACAAATACATGTAAATAAAGTCTGATTACACCCAAGAATTTAACCCAATCAGCCTGGTTGTAACTATAAAAGTTAAATTGCTCAAAGTTTTTTCGTTTTTTGACCAGGTAAACTTGGTCCAAGTCATTTTCGTCATTTGTTTTTTCAGCCGAATAATGTTCATCTTTGATCTTTGTGATAAAGGAATATTTTTTTTACAATAGATCTGCACAGCTATTTTAACTTATTCAGATACTCGGACCAATAAATTTTATTCAGATTAGTATTGAAGTATTTGCAAAACTTTGTTTCTAGACACATTAGAAACATGTTGGAGTATTATTGGTCTTTAGGACTATAAAATTGAGAATGGAAATAGGGAATGTGTCAAAGAGACCACAACCCGACCATAGGGCAGAAAACAGCAGAAGGCAGTGAGTACCAATGAGTTTTCAATACAGAGAGAAAATCATGCACCTGGAGGTGGCTGCTGACCACTTAACAAAATATGTACTCTATATATAGAAGATGTGGTATGAGGGCCAATGAGACAACTCTCCATCCATTAGTCATAACTTGTAAAAGTAAACCATATTTATGTATATATACCAAATGCTTCTTATTGCTAAAAGAACTTGAAAGTAAATAAAAATTTGATCAAATTATTTCTATTTCACTTGAAAATTTTAATAGATTTATATATTCAAAGGTAAAAATGAGTGATGTTCAATGATGCATGCTTTGCTTTGTTGTACTATGTAACAAATGCAGAAAACTGCACTTAAACCTGTAGGTTGATTTGAATAGCGATGATATATTACTGATTAATAGTAAAGTACATGGAGATTGTTACAATTTACATGTGGAAAAGGATAGACCATTGATTTTAGCTCAAATAATTGTGGCAGATTTTACTGAAAATCGTAGAATTAAATCACCTCGATAAACATGAAAATAGAATTATTGTTATACTGTTGATTCATGGAAACAACACTTGAAAGGTTATAGGTAATTGTGACTTTTTACTGAAAATAGTTGGAATCTTTTGGGGAATTAAGGATTTCATCATTTATGGCATCAAATTGTTGAGTTCCAAAATAAAAAGGATTGATTGGTTGATGTTTAACCCCTTCGCCCATAGTCGTGATGCCTCAGTTTTCTGTTAAGCCATTTGATTCTGACAGCTCCCATTCCCGTAGCCAGGGGGGTTCGGACGAACCCCCCCCTTGAAAACAAATAAGCACTGTTAAAGTCAATGTTCTGTTCGAATTGTGACTGTTAAAGTCGAGTTTGTGAGTCCAACGAACCCCCCTTTGGAAATTCCTGGCTAAGGGCCTGGCTTCTTCTTATGTTATGTTCTCACACTTTTGCCATTGTCCCAGGTTAGAGGGATGTTTGAGCATTCACATGGAAACCTGCCACATTCTCTTTATATATGGCCAATTAGTCGGCACACTGTAATATAGTGTTTGCTATTTGTTACTGCCTTCCAAATCATTTGTTTTTATTGTTTTAAGCATATATCTGTGGCTTTTGAATTGAATCATTTTCCCTTTTGCTTAAGTTTTTTTCACATTTTTTCATAGTCTTGACATTCTCATTGTTGAAGGTTGGAGATGTGATAATAGTCGTCACAACATCAGTCTTTGGTCTCTGGATGGTTGTGGTATCTCATTGGCTATCGCACATCTCCTTATTCTTTATGTGTTAATTGCATCATTTTATGACAAAAGGTTAAGACATTTAATCTCTAGAAAATAACAGTTCAAATTCAATTCTAACTTCATGCTGTTATACATCTATAATTACTTAAAATGGATATCTTTGTCTATGAATACTATGTTTTATGAAATAAATAGAAAAAAGTGGCAAAAATTCCATCTGCTCAAACTGTTATTTTCTGGGAGGTGTGGAGAAAATCTTGTATATAAAGTAACTGATCTTTTCACTTTTATTTAAAAAAAATATTATATCTATTTTTCTCACTTTCTATAAAGACAATATTTTTTTACATTTAAATGTCCGCTTGGTTTAAAGGGTTCATTTGTTAGCTATGATTTCCACTGCAGAATAAAATATGATGCTTATGATGCTTTTTTGGGTTTCAAACATTTATAAATGCAGAATAATGAAATAGTGTTAAGCTATTATAGCAGTGAGTTTGGTTCAATTAAGTCAAAAGAACATAAAAAAACATTACTGGTGTATCATGGACTTGCAAGTCAATAAATAAACTCTTGAATGTGTACTCTTGTAACCTTTAATTTGACCTTTAGAGGATTATGCACTGCACACTTTAACAGCGAGTGCAGTGTCCTCTTGGGTTTTTTTTATTAAAAAGAAAAGTATATGTCTATATTGAACAGTGAAACAAGGGAGAGAGTGAAAATTATCATATAGTTGTGGGAATTATCATAAAGTTGTTAGCTCTAGTCCACAGATTCTCTCATACAAGTATAAAGACATTTATTTTTAACCTTGAACATGAAATCAAACAGACCTATAAAAAAAAAAAAAAATTGCACATACTTACAATTTTCTCATATTTAGGTTGATATTAGGTTGTATGACCCTTGGCAGTCTTCTTAGGTCATCTCATTGGATAATTAGATGGTATGATTCAGTCTATGATGCACATTACATGCTAATAATTTCAGCAAGCCCATACATTTTTTTCTTTTGGACTTTTTGTAGTTTAGATATACAGTTAAGTATGTTATATAAAATAAAATATCAGAATTGGGGTCAAAATGGTAGACATGAATTTGACAACTTTAGTCCTTTTAAGTATATAAAACTGAGTTTGACTGCTTTACCTGCTGTTTTCACCTCAAATTGGAAACAAGTAGGTAGGAATGATCTGGATATAATAATTTGTAGTAAAAAAAAAATTGGCCTTAAAAGTGTTTTAGTTCAAAAATAAAATAATAAAAAAATACTTTAAATATATGAAGAAAAAATGTGGGTACATATCAATGAGACAGCAACCGAACAATACAAAAATGACAAAAAGTGACTTTAAACTCAACATCAGTCTTAAACAACAGAGAAGTACAGATTGGAATGGAATATTTTATGTTCTTAATATTAATTTTTTTGTGGATGGAAGAAATTTTTTATTCTCATAGATATCCGATCTCGTAGTTTTGGTTTAGTGTACGTTTAATCTTTGACAAAATTTGTACTTCTTGAACATTTATATTCATGTATTACCTATACCCACGAAATCCACTAAATTGGTATTTATAGAAAAATAATAATCCACAGTATTTCAAAATTGAAAGTCTGGTAAACAGTTGTTTATATATTAAAAAACAACATTCAGTGACTGTAATCTGAGACATTCAAATAGTTTTTACAACAAAAAGGTGTAATGAATTTTCAATAACTATCATCAAATTCTGTTTTCTTATATATTTCAGATTTCGGGTTGACGGATAAACACCTTACACTGGCACAATATAATTTCCAAGATATTTGTGTTCCAGCATGACGACAGGGGCTGTAACTCCTGCTGACTCTGTCACATCAAAGCAATGCATGGCCAACATTATGAATCCTTTCTAGGATCTGGTCACTATTCCTCGGTCATGGGTAAATGTAAGTATTTAGGTTTATATATTTTTTTCAGGTGTGCAGACAGGTGTGTAACTTCATATTTTCTGGGTACATGTTAAAATATTTATAACTTAATGATCTTGTTTCATATTAATGATGTGTCTGTTCTTTTATATGTCCAGGCGTATCTTCTCTGCACTTGGTGCCTTTATAAGTTCCTTTCTGATTTCTTCAGGGAATCCTGCTTTCTCCAGACACAAAAAAAAGGCCACAACGATATTGTCCAAAATTATTTCCGGAAATAGTAGAAATATAGATTCCTACACTGCAACAAGTGTATTACTATATTTCTCCACTCGAGACAGTTGAATTTTATTATTTAAAACAAGGCTTGCCGAGCTCTTTAGATAACTAAAATTTAACTGCCGAGAGTGGAGAAATATTGTAATACAAAAGTTATAGTGTCAGAATCTGTTTCCCTAATGATTGTTATCCTACTTTTTCAATGATTTGCAGAAACATGTGTTCTTTATATGCGATGTCATCAGGCAAGGTCGCCTTTTTCATGACGTCACAATAGAAGAAAACAAAACATTTTGACATCATAATCAAATTTCGACTAATCATTTGCCGAGAACAGATTTTTCACTAGTGAGGGGAAATATTTTTCTCAAACCGGTCAGAAAATTTGAAAATAGCACAAAATTTGGAGAATTCATTCTCTTATTATTATTTTTTTTATCTCCCTTGAAAAGTAGGAATTGCTTTAAGCAATCTTAAACAGGCATGTATACACATGTACAAGAAATAATTTATCTTGTCAGTATTTCACCATGTCTTTTGGTCCTTCATGTCCTTCATATAAAAATAAAAATTGATAGTTAAAAAAGAAAAAAAAGCAATTGGTGACCTTATAGTTGTAACTTCTAGTCATTTTGTCTCTGTTGAAGTGTTGTCCCATTGGTTATAATACCACATCTACTTAATTTATATGTCAGGTTCACAAATAAGAATATAATTAATTGCATCGCTGGTAAGTTCAACTATGTCGGAGATGACCCTTGAGTTGGAAGATTTTCTTTAGTCGGAATGACCCCAATTATAACAAGTCATGATCATGTTATCTTAATATTTGTCCTGAACTTTAAATGCTACTTATTTATTTACTTAAATAGGTCTTAAGTTCAGAATATATATATATATGGTTTGGGGTAATGGTCGAGAGGTCACTATCGGTCAACATGTGGTTATATGACTACATTTTTACCTGTGAAATGTGGAATTATGTATACAGTAGTCAGGTTTATTAAATAACTTGACTGCATTTTCTATATTAATGGAATTTCTGGACTTTTCCTATTAAATATTTAACAGGCTATTATTTGAACTTGGAATTATTTTTAATTATGGAATTTGCTTGATTTCTTGTTATTAGAATTTTAATAAATTCCATGATTATTCTGTACTGAAATGTTCACTTTCTATTACAAAGAAAATAGTATATTTTCAATAGAATATGTGCCGCGCACAACACTATCTAACAAAAATACATTGTATGGAAAGTGTTATTAACTGCTCAAAAAATCATAATACCAAATAAACATGGAATTTATTAAAAATTTTAAACACAAGAAATTATGCAAATTCCATAATTAAAAATAATTCCAAGTTCAAATAATAGCATGTTATTTTTAATACATATAGTATTAGGTTTACCATTCATGAATTAATGCAATGTAGTTATGTTGGCCACTAGTAATTTTTTTTAATTTTTTAATTTTTGGTTAGTTTTACTTTTTAATATGCATTTCAAATCCTCTTTGCATCAGATTTGCTCATTTAAAATATTTCTGTTCAGAAACTAAAATAATGCAATGAATCATAAAACTAAGTTCTAAGTTTACACATAACTGCATGGTATTACATAGTATTGCTATTTTTCACAAATTAAGTGTTGATGCGCTATCAGGCCCTTTTCTAAGTTGAAACACCCTCTCCTTTGAAAAATCATAGAATTCATATAAGGTCTATGTCACTTAATTGATATTTTGAAGAGAAAAAAACACAATTCAGGTCATATTCTAATTGTAACCCAATTAATTTATTTATGTGGCTTTATTTTCCAAAGGATCATGATATTTTTGGCTGAGCATCTCTTTCGAAGTCAACATTCTTGTATTTAGAACTTATATATTATACTGTAGTCATAGATTGGTCTTTTAAAAATAAATAGATGTTTTCTTTTGAAAAAAAGGGGGGGGGGGGTGCTTATATGTGTTTTAAAGATCAACTACATTCTCTGTAAATTGAAGGATTCTCAAAGTATAATATTTGTGAAAGCTTGGATGGGAAACAGGGAGAAAATGGCTATTAATTATTATATATGTACCTCTTTTCTTAAAACTTGAACTTAAAGTAAGTTACTATTTTGCTAAGATATGAAATTTACAAATTGAATATTAAGGCAGGCAAAATCTTATTTTCTAATAAGGACTATATATTGTATCTGTTAGTCATTTCTGTAATTAGTTCATCTTGTTCATATCATTTCCCAAACAAGATCCAATTTATTGTCCTCAATCCCCCTGTTTTGAGCCTCTGTGCAAGCTGCATAGCATGGAAGCCATGTTTTCCCCTTGACCTTCAACTCAAGGTTTATTATTTAGATTTGTACAACTTTCTTTTCACATAATACTTGACATTATTACAAAGTGACAAAAAATAAATGGTGGAATGATTTGACATTGGAAATAACATGTTAAAATATTGATGAATTAATTTATTCAGTAGAGGAGAGTGTAGACTATGTGGTCTTGTTTACAAGATATATATATATATATATCTACATGTGGTGTACTTTTGTGCTGAATATCTGTAGGACATATGATACTTTATATTTTACGTACAAATCGTTGTTGAAGGATTTTATATCAGTTTTAAGATGAGTATTTTAACATTGTGGTGAACGAAATCTTTTATTTAATGCAATTTGGAATGTAAATTTATGAATATTGGCTTGTGAGCTGTGTCCTTCTTTGCTTGACTGAATTCTGATTTATAGGTGGATTTTAAACATTAAAATTTTACATGAAGGCAAGCTGACAAAAATGAAACATTTGAAGCGTGAGTAATGTCCGAACGGTCATTTGTCGGACATATCCTGTAATGTGTAAATCTGATAGAATGGTTTGGATTGATGAACCGACACATTTGTCTCAAAATAACGAAGAAGAATTAATTTATACAGATCTGGATAGTTTGAAAAATAGTGAAGAAAAAGGTAAAAACATGTTTCAAAATACACTTAAATGTAATCAAGCATAATGAAATTTTGTATTTAAGTAACATGTTTGAAAAATTAGGTACCATGTATTTACAGATTTAGAAATAAATTGACCATAACAGTCCTTGAACACGTTGAGTAGACCTTGAAGGTCTGTTGATACTTGCATACAGAATGTGAGGTGTTCATTGAAGGTTTGTTTTCTATCCAGTTGTATGCATGAAGTGCATAAGTCTGTAAAATATATTATAAATCTGTCCTACTGTGTGCAAGTAATAATGGGGCTATGGTGGGGGTTACTCATACAATATTTATAGAAAAACAGGAGATGAAAATGTGAGAAAATATGACAGCTTGTACAAATTGAGTAGATAAGCATAAAGAAAATAAAAAAATGTAAAAATGAGTGCATATTGAACAAGGGGGCAATATGAAGTATATGTATTTCAAGGGTTGCAAGGGTACTAATACATGTAAGAGGAAACAAAGTGATTTTTGGGGAAATTAAGAAAAGGGTGATTTAAAAATGAGGAATAAGCAGAACAAAATAAAAAAAGATATCGATCAAATTCCAGTGCAGGACAATTAGAATAAAACAGAAACATGATGTTGGATAACTTTGTCATTTACATGATTGTTTGGATGGGGGGTGTCACTCATTCCTTTACTGCTATGTATTTAGACCATTTTCTTTATTCTTTTCTTACATATCTTATGTCTGTTATTGATATTCTTTTTTTTTTTTTTTTTTTCTTAAGACTTTTTACCCATTATTCAATATTCTATTAACCCCATCAAGACTTCTAACATATTCATCAAAGGACAATGTTGCTATAGCTTGCCATAAAGGACCTGACAAGACCCTCATGGGAAGTCAAGGTTGTTAAATATCCCCTTCCAGTAGTAGCTTTCATTAAGTAATTGCCAATTTCAAATTAAGTGGATGTAAGCATTTAAAGGCTGTTAAGGTGTCAATAATGAGAAAAAACCCTTAACATAATGTAGGCTTTAAAAAGCCCTCATATGAAAATATGAAACAATTCAATAAAAAAAATATAATTAACAGCCTTATTTATAACAAAACAGTTTACAAAAATCAAGTATGACAAACATGAACCAACAACAATCACTGAACTTCAGGCTCCTGACTTGGGACAGGCACTTAAATATTGTGGCAGGGTTAAACATGTTTGTGAGCACTCAACCAACTCTCTGTTAAACTGTGACAGTAGTTTGACAGTACAAAATAAGAACAAACTATAGAAATCAGTTGTAAATGAAATTAACTCATCAGATGGAAACAAATAGATACATTTGTATACCTCTAACAAAAACATAAAGTAGTCGTGGCTTGGTACTACATTTATAACTACAAACTATGTTACATACAACTGCAGGCACTATTATGGCCTAAAATAACATATCAACTAGTCCAACTTTTGAATGTCTTGTTTTAAATAATGTCTGGGAAATTATGCAATCATTAGCCATAAATCGTAAAAAAGACAAGAACTTGCCAAAAAAGAAAGAAAAAAGACAATCCTAATTGATTGTTGGGTGTTTTTTTCTTTTAGGGAGTTTGATTAGATGACAAGAACTTTAAACATATTTGATATTGTTTATTTTTAAATAACAACAATAAACCTATATTAAAAATAAGAAGATGTGGTATGATTGCCAAAGTATGAGACAACTCTCTACCAAAGACCAAATGACACAGAAATTTACACTTTTAAAAGGCCTTCCAACTATATGTCCCCATTCAAATGCCTTGATCATTAAAAAAAAGGGGGGATCCAACCCCTGGAACCCTCCCCCTGGATCCGCTACTGAGGTCAACATAAGAACAAACTATTTAAATCAGTAGAAAAGGACTTTACTCATCAGGTGGATACAAAGGATAAATACATCTACATCTCATTTCAACATTCATTTGCATTGATATTGACCGATATTGACCGATAAATTCCTTTCCAACCTGTGCTAATTTGTGTTCACATGTTTTAATGACTCGAGGAAATAAAAAAGATGATTTACGTAGAGGAAATATGTATTTAGGCTTGTTATGACGTTAATCATTGTGCAATAAGGAAATCAAAGGAAATGCATATTTTTGCAAAACCAAATGTACTAACAGTAATTATTATAACAGCCATCATCAGTTTTTTTCTTTCTATTTTTAAATTTTTAAAGTACATCTTCAAAGATTTGTGTTAGCCTCAGTCTGGATAATTATCGGGTACAATTTGAATATGAAGTAAAATAATCAGTGACACAGATTTTGTAAATTTTAAATCTTATAATTAATAGAAACAAAAACATTAAGGAAGTATTTTTCAAATAAAATGTAGGACTCTAGAATATCCTTGGGCAGGTGTCAGTGTAATTACATAACATTTCATCCGGTTGAAAGAAAACAAGTATTTTTTCAGGATTGTCGTGAAGAAATTACATAGTTAAGACATTCAAACAAAACATCATTCTTATTTTTGATTGTACGAAAAAAACAGTTCCTGTATTTCTGCAGGTACAGTTTTAAATGATTCATGTGAATGAAACACATAAACTGTAAATGTTTTTACAAAGTTCTTCCTGGAAGATACCAATTTTATATGTAAAAATCCCTTGCTGTACTAGTATATCCTTAGGGAATCAAGAGAAATGTAAGTTGGTTAATTTGGTTTGGCTCCACGAAACCAACATGGCCACCATAGGTCCATTGCTAAAAATTGAAGAAAGGGGTTAAACACTAATTCCAGCATGGACTTTAAGGTAATAATCAACATAATATAAAAGGAAGGAAATGTGGTGGAAAATTTAATGAGAAACTAGCTATCCATCAGAGACTAAAGAACCAATGGATTGTTTCAATGCAAGGAATAATAGTATAGAACAAAGGAATAAATTTATGAAAAAACAAAGGTTTTAATGTAATTTTCCGTTTTGGAAGGGCTCCTAAAATCTGCAAATTTATATTTCTGATCCTTAAGGTCATGCATTAGGGAAAAGTAATAAATGTTTGTAAACACATTAATCAAAGTATTTTACGTAACAGTTGCAGATTTAACGCCTTCATGTGTATGAGATTGGCTAAATGTCGGTGTTATTGATAACTTTCTGTCATCCCAATACCATAAAAATCAATTCTAGTTAGCTTTTGCATCCTCTTTCTCTAATTGAAACAATAAAACATAATCGTTTAGGAAGAAAAAGAAAAGGTTTATCTGTAAACTAGCATTTGATTGGCTGTTTTGTAATGCACCAAGGAAGCTGCTCTAAGTAGACTGAGAGAGAGAAAAACAGAAAAAAAGGAGACGATATAAAATAGTGGAAAGACATTATGTATCTGGTACATATGAACCAGGGTTGGATCCTGCCATTTTAAAAAGGGGGGTTTCCAACCCAGGATAAAAGGGGGGTTACAACTATATGTGACGTGACTTAGTGACGTCCCCATTCAAATGCATTGATCATCCAAAAAAAGAGGGGTCCTAACCTCTGGAACTGTGAACACAATTTATCCTTGCATGCCAACTGTGATAGACCCTCATGGGTTTTGAGTCAAGGTTGTTAAAAACCACATCATCATCATCCTTGAATGGTTTTGATTGAACACATAACCCTCAAACATTACCATCCTTCTCTCTGATTCATAAATTTATATATTAATATTATACCATTTTAAGTTGATATTCTGACAATCCTTTATAGAGCTAATTTATTTAAATAAGTTCATTCCTTTGTGTTTAAATTTCAATTTACCATAGATTCATTATTATTCCTTGGAGACTATTATTTGGTGAATTTCCTGGATACAGGTGAAACAAAAATGTATAGGTTCAAATAAGTACAAGTTTTGTAAAGGTTTGTTTGTTAAAACAACAAGATGAAATATCCATGTAATCCAATGTTTCCTCAATCCAAAAATGAATTTTTTTGCATGAGGAAAACATAGTTCACATTTTTGTTGAGGGGCAAGCTGAAGCATGCCTCCAGGTGCAGGATTTTCTTGCTGTATTGACGACCCATCTGTGGCTTTGGTTGTTTTCTGCTCTTTGGTTGGGTTGTTGTCTTTGACACATTACCCATTTCCATTCTTAATTTTATTGAATGCAAATTTTCGCTAGTAATAGTACATGAAGTAACACAATCTGAAAAATAAAAGGCTTAGGTCTGAAACAAATGTAATCAAATTCATTTAGAAAAGTACATACGAATGTCTAGCTTGAGGTCCAATAATGAATAAATCAGCTATCAAGGACAAGAATCTTGATTGATTGTTGGTCTTTTTCATAATGTACCAGCTTCAAGTGTAGGTCATATATACCATGTATACTACTAGGCAAATTTAGGACAAGGCTTGAATAGTAAATAAACCAGGTAAATTACTCTATTACAGTTTATGGGTTTGCTGGGCAAATTAGCAGTGACATTGAGTGCACCAGGCTGTCTGTACTTTTTATAAAACTATAGAATCTTGCCAAAAAATGTCCTTTTTTTCAACTAAATTTCATGTGAATGCAAATCAGTTGTATGGAAAAACTCGTAAAGACCCAAATCTTGAGCTTAGCAGCTGTGAATTGAGTAGGAGGTATTTGGATCAAGGGGTGAATTTATAATCACTGCAAAAGATATTTTCTTCAGTGTTACTGTTATGTTTTATTAAGTAACTGTATAAAAAAGGCATGATATTAAGACTATAAAACTTTTTTTTAATAATTTAGAAATGTCTGCTTAATTTTTTCTAAAAAAAAAAAAAATGTTAGTCTGAATGAAAGTTCAATTTTTTTTTTTTTTTTTTTTATATATATATGCCATTTCCCAAACATGTGTACCAGTACGTAATTAATATTGTATCAAGAGTGCTAAGTACCTCTGGTGGTGTAAAAGGGAGATCCTTTTTCACATCTCCTGCAAACATTAATTATCACTCAATTTGTAAGAGATATATATTGCATGTGGTCTTTCAACTTTAATAAAGCTGTCATACAATCATTCATGAATGATTGATAACTACTGCATTTTATTTAAAGCTTTGGTAATCAAGAAATAGAACCATTAAATTTTAAAAATAAACAAACATTGACACATCCAAAATTGACTTTAATAATATTATAGGTTGGTGTAGTGCACTAATTTATGATAATGATAAAAACAGGATGAAAATAGAAACATGCTATGTGAAAAGGTCATGGCCTTCATATTCTAATTTTAGATGATGTTTGGAATCTCTGAGGGGTTCTGGACAGGACATTATATTGCTATAGTATTTCTAAGGAAGAAAATATGATGTTATCAAAGATACTCTTTTGTGATCTGTTGGGGAGATTTATTGAATTAATTGTTAGTGGATTTAACATTTGCATAAATGAGGGTCTGGAATCTGGAAATGGAAGGGGGGCTTCATTTCTGTATGTTTTAAAGTCATTTTTCTCTAGAACTATATTCTTCATTCTTCATTATTTACCTCATTTTTCTTTAATTTTGACCATATTTTTTTTATTTATTTATTTTATTGGTCCATTTTATTTTTAGTGATGTAGTCTTCTGTAAACCCATAAATAGATTTTGTTGTGGGCTGTTAATTAACACATATCTCAATCCTTCTAATTTTTACACAAGCATGCAGTTTATGTTTATTTTACTAAATAAGGGTATTTACTCTTGTTGTCCAATTATAGACCTCACTCATTCAGGTTTCAATGTGATAATTGTGTTCTAGTCAAGGGCAAGATCATTGATAAATTTTAACACAATGATCCTACACAAATGAATGTAGTTTAAAGCACTGAAGAATTCTGACTTAACCTGTTTTTGACTAGATGGTAGTTTATATATATACATGTACATGTAAATGAAGATACTTTCTATATCTATAAAATACCTTATATGAACATTTTTAAATTCAGTTAGTTACCAATCACACTATCTAGTTTAAACATATTTATTTATAATGGATTGGGAAACAAGTTTTGCAAATAATATTAATCCCTTTCCACTTTGCAGGTGCGAGTGCTGCCTTGTAGCGGCATTACTAGCCTGCTCTATTTCCAAATCTACAAGGGTGTCTTTAACGTGCAAGAGATATGGCTCTCTCTTAACACGGGTCAGCCATTTATCGTCCTCTCCCGATGGACTATCATCATTTCCTCAAGACCATACTCTCAAATGGTGTCAAGGGAGAGCCGAAAATTAAGTCCCTGAAATTTTCATCCCAGACCAGAATCGAACCAGGAACCTTTGTGTTAGTAGTCCGATGCACTAACCACTACACCACGGCTCTCAATCACACTATCTTTCCTTCAATCTGTCACCAATTCCAAAGTAGATCTGAACTTTTAAGCAAGAATGTTGATTTTGAATTTCTAATTTTCCAGTAAATTTATATTTGTAATGCATTGTAATGTCTTCAAAAGATTCACCCTTAACCTCCATTAATTGACTAACATGACTAATGAAATCAACTGAACGATAAGTACCCCACAAATGGTTTTGAATCCACAGTATATATTGCACTATACAAACTATACCTATTTTTATGAATGCTTTCTCTGCAATTGTAATTCTCATTGATTTGGATGGCCTGTTGCAAGGCTAAATTTCTGTTTCTATCCAATGTGGGTCGTTTTCCTGTGGCAGTCCAAATTTTCTTGACCTGCAACCCAGTATGGCTCTATTAGCAGACGGTACTTAATATATTTATTATACCCCTGCTTCAAAGACTGGGGGTATGTGTTTATACCTCTGTCTGTCAGTCTTACCTTCCCATGAAAATTTTTGTCACATCTCTCACAGGAACTATATACTTTACAAGGATTTCTGAAATTTGGTTTAAAGGTTTATACGAGTCACCTATACATTGTGATATGTTTTCAGATTCATCACTCAACCTTCTACTTTTAGCAGGCAGGGGTATCATTAATGAGCAGTAGCTTACAGATTCTCAAATTGTAAAATTTTTCTTTCCTGAACATGTTTGGTGTGAGCCAAGGCTCCGTGTTGAAGGTCGTACTTTAACATATAATGGTTTACTTTTTAAATTGTTATTTGGATGGAAAGTTGTTTCATTGGCACTCACACCACATCTTCCTATATCTATGAAATATTTGCCACTGGATGTTAAGCATCTAACAATCAATTAACATTATTGATTTTGAAATATGTATATCTATTCAAGGATTTATATATGTATAATCTTGATATATTTAACATACTGTACATTCTTGTTTATTCATGCAAAAAAATGCAACAGTTTCTGTTACTCGATAATCAGGAGTTGCATTAATAATTTCCGTAATGATTTTCTTTCACAAAAATTTTGTAAACGTATTAATTTATAGGTATCACATTTTTGCTAGTAATCAGTGATTTCAATTAATAAATGCACACATTATTTTCTGAATTACAATATTGGTTGATTTAAGTCGTAATGCATTTTTATGATTTTTCTTTGTAATTCATTTTCCGGCAGCTGTTTTACACATTGATTTGTGATTTGCATTAAGTATTATTTATAAATAGGTCAGATTTAAGGTAATGGATTTTCTTGTCTTCCACCCTTGTTACAATGGATTTTCCTGCTTTTGTATATCATTATGCTTAAATTTTCCTGAAATTTATATATGTATATGTTTATTAAATTAATTAATTAAGGCATTTGGCGACTCAAATATATAGTCATGCGCAGAATCAAGATTTTTTCAAAGAGGTATGCATAATTCCATAAAACGAAAGAAATACTGTTGAACATATTAACAAGTTTAAAACAAATTGACATTTTTTTTGCTAAAACATGAGATATTTTTCAATCATTATAGGGGCTATTTTTCGATAAGGGAATTTGACGGAGAACTTTTAATTCTTTGATTATCATACCCTCAATAAAACCTTGTTTACAATTTATCCATAGATCTGCACTTTCTGCAGATATGTTCAAAACAGTTATTGATAGTAAGGTCTGATGATTTATTTTGTGTAAATATTTCATACAATCAGTAAAAGATAATAAAACTTGCTAGACATTTACTGCCCCAAAAGACTATGTATAGATTAACAAGGAATTCATCTGTTCTGACCTTAATATCACACTTCACTGATTTTAATGAATCTTATCTACAGGTATATATGTTGATTGATTTAATGATAGTTGGTTGCTTTAAATCAGCGGTCTGTATTGTTTGCTAAATGGGCATTGTTTATGATGATGATGTGTATTGTTTCAAATGACGATAAATGCCTATGAATGTTTAGATTACTTTTCTTTTCTGATATCTTGTTTGATCAGTTTCAGAATTTTCTTGTGATAAATAAGCTTATGACAACTTTAGATAATTGCAAAAAATGACAAATAAAAAGGCTGTGCTGCCAAAAAGTAAAATCACAAAAATACTGAACTCCAAGGAAAATTCAAAAAGCAAAGTCTTAGGCAGTTATTAAATGGCAAAATCAAATGATAAAACACATCAAATGGACAACAACTGTCATATTCCTGACTTGGTACAGGCATTTTCCAATGTAGAAAATGGTAGATTGAACCTGGTTTTATAGCTAGCTAAACCTCTCACTTGCCAATTGAAGTAATGTTGCAATGTGGTCATCATCATGAGTGGTTATCAGATAGATCATCTTCAAAGTTTAATAAAAGTTTTGTTTCAAGAAAGAATTAGAAATTATACCAACACATCAATAGAAGTTGTAAATTTAGTACAGGTATAGAGATAACTAATCAAAAGTCAGTTTTCCATATTTACAAGAAATGAAAGTTTTATTTGAGAAAAGTAAGGTACTTAGGTGTAAACAGAAGCTGTAAATCTGATAAAACTATGGAAATTACTCATCATAAGACATTCTTCCATATTTAGAAAATGAAAACAACTCTGTCAATAAACAAGACACCTACACATAAATGTTGGATCTTGATCTTTACAGCTATCATCATTTCATTCAGAAAATAGAATAGAATAAAAACACTAATTAATGTGATACAAAACAATAACAAAATAGGTGTCACATGTGTCAAATGTAGAGCAGGATCTGCTTACCCTTCCAGAGCACCATAGTTGTCACATGTGTCAAATGTAGAGCAGGATCTGCTTACCCTTCCAGAGCACCTGAGATCATCCTCAGTTTTTGATGGGGATCATTTTGTTCATCAGTCATTAGTTTTCTCCTAATGTGTTTCATGTGTTTTGTATTCGTTGTTTGTCTTTTTGATATTTTGCAATGGCATTGTCAGATATTTGTTTACAATTAGAATATCCTTTTGGTATCTTTTGTCTTTTTTTGGAGCTTTAAGATAGACAATATATTAATGATAATGAAAGTGTGATTTGAGAAAAATTAGTACTAAGGTATTAACAGGTGTAAATAAAAGCTGTAAATCTGCTAATGTTGATAGAGATTACTCATCAAATGACATTTTTCCATATTTAGAACATGTGTTCAAATAATAAGACACCTACATATATTCTTGGACCTTGATCTTAACAGCTAGAATCATTTCATTCAGAAAGAAAAAGTATAAAAACAAAGACACAACTTTTATGACATACAAAACAATAAAAATCTGTACAAGGATATTGTTAGGTGTCACATGTAGAGCAGAATATGCATAGTACCCTCCTGGAGCACATGACATCATCCCAAGTTTATGGTTTGTATCATGTGGCTCAGTTTTTAGTTTCCTATCATGTGTTTTGTATACTGTTGTTTGTCTTTTTTTTGTTTTTATACGACCGCAAAAATTGAAAAAATTTTGGTCGTATATTGGTATCACATTGGCGTCGTCGTCCGAAGACATTTGGTTTTCACACTCTAATTAACTTTAATAAAAGTAAATAGAAATCTATAAAATTCAAACACAAGGTTTATGACCATAAAAGAAAGTTTGGGATTGATTTTGGGTGTTTTGGTTCAAACAGTTTAGGAATTAGGGGCCAACAAGGGCTCAATTAAGCAATTTTCTTTGTTTTCGCACAATAACTTTAGAACAAGTAAACAGAAATCTATGAAATTTATAATAAGGTCTATGACCACAAAAGGGAGGTTGTGATTGATTTTGGGAGTTTTAGTCCCAACAAATTAGGGGCCAAAAGGGTCAAACAATCTTTGTTTGATTTCATCAAAAAATGAATTATTGGGGTTCTTTGATATGCCAAATCTAACCGTGTATTCAGATTCTCAATTTTTGGTCCTCTTTTCAAATTGGTCTACACTAAGATCCAAAGGGTCCAAAATTAAACTTAGCTTGATTTTAACAAAAAATGAATTCTTGGGGTTCTTTGATACGCTGAATCTAAACTTAGATTTTTAATTATTGGCCAGTTTTCAAGTTGGTCCAAATCTGGGTTCAAAATTATTATATTAAGTATTGTGCAATAGCAAGAAATCTTCAATTGCACCGTATTATGCAATAGTGAGAAGTATTCAATTGCACAATATTGCGCAATAGCAAGAAATCTTCAATTGCGCAATAGCAAGAAATATCTAATTGCACAATATTGCTCAATAGCAAGAAATATTGCACAGGATTGTCCTGTTTTCAAATTGGTCTACATTAAGGTTCAAAGGGTCAAAAATTTATCTTTGTTTGATTTCAACAAAAATTGAATATATGGGGATCCCTTTGGTATCTTACCCCTCTCAGTTGCTCAGTCGTTTGTTTTACTATCATGTGTTTTCTATACTGTTAATTGTTTGTCTTTTTTTACAATGCATATTGTATGCTTTGATTTTGCAACTTGTGAGTTTGATTATCCCTTTGGTATCTTTTGTCTCTCTTTTGCTCAGTTTTTTATTTTCCATACTCAGATTTTGTATTTTGATCATTTCTTCTATTTTTAACATGGTGTTGCTGATCCAGAAATTTTCCAAGAAGGAGGGGGCGCATTGACTGCCCTAAGAGGGGGGGGGGCTCTCTAGTCATGTTTAGTGATTCTCTATATAATTAACCAATTTTTTCCCTCAGAAGGCTCCCACACTACCCCTGGATCTGCCTTTCAAGATTTTTTTTTTCAATTTGAAAATTCTTTTGGTATCTTAAGCCTCTTGCTAAGACATTTTGTAGGGTAGAAACTGAATTCCCCCATATAAATTCAAGTATCAAAATGTTTTATTTACTAACAATAACAGTGAAACATCAGATTTGAATGCTTTTTCTTATCAGTATGTTAAAATTATCATGTAAATGTAGATGATTTTATCTCAGTTTCAGTAGCCAAGTATTAAATACAAAATAAACAGCCTCACCTGGTCAGCCAAATGTCAATGACTGACCAGTAAATACCATGACGTCACCTTTAGAATTAGCAGTTATACATGTAGTTTTATAGTGCATACTATATAAGTACCGGTCATTCAACCTGTTAATACCATTTTAATCCTGTGAAAATGACCATAATTGGTGTAAATAATTGACAATGAAAATTGCCTGCATGAGTGACTGTTTTGGCGAGGGATTACTTAACTTAGGGTTAAATTACGATATTTCCATACTTATGGTCAGTTCTTACCTGTGACGAGACATACATGTCTAGTTGAGCTAGGGTCAGTCTTTGGCCAAACATTCCCGTGATATTGATTAACTAACAGTCAAGAAGAGTTCAACGTTTATTTATATAGATATACAATTATGGCTATTGTATAAAGCAAAAATTTGTTTAATTAGCAATCATTTAGATTGCATATTGCTACAGTGGAAAGTGAATGATCTGGAAATTCTTGTTCCTATTGCAGACGGACGAAAAGGATTAAATCTGCTTGAAGTAATAGTTATGTAACAGATTAAAGTTTTAGTAAACTTCCGAGTAACTTATTCCAGAAATTTGTTTCAAAGAAAAACATTCAGCATAAATTCTTCGTTAAAACTGGATAAATCTGAACTATTGAAAATAAAAACAAGACGTATTCTAAGGAATAAGTGTTACATTTTTTTTGTACAAAAATCAACGATGTTTATTTTAGAACTCAATATGTGTAAAAGGTACATGGCTTTTTATCATAAGTAAAATAGTGAAGTGCTAATAAATGATATTTCCCGTAGAAGGATGAAGAATTAATGTGTTAAATGACAGGTATGCTTATAACATGCGGTATGTTTGGAATGGAAGATGTATCGAAAATCTTCTGGCCAGCGCAGGATGAAGTCGATTTTTCTCAATTTCTAACTGAAGCAGGTAAACAATATTGAAGCATTGCTTCTTAATTTTAGTTAATTAAAATCAGCTTATACAAAGGCCCTTGCCATTAAAAAGTATTTTGAAAGTTGGTTTATTTCCCAATGGTTAATTGAAAAAGGGGCCACAACTAGAATTTTCAAGATTTTTGTTTCCGATCCATTATTGAATTTCTGTACCACAATTTGAAGTACTACATCAATAATCAAACCTGGTTTCAAAAATGAAATAGGGTCATGTTTTTTTTTGTTTTGTTTTTTTCTTTTTAAAATATTTTAATTACTGAAGTTAGTTTAGTCAATTTTTATATTTGAATTTTTTTATTTATTTTTTTAATTTAAATATTAAATATTTTAATTACCGGTACTACTGTTAGTTTAAAGTCAAAAATTTATATGTGTGTCTGTTTGTGATCATCCATCTATAAAAAAATAATTCTGGATAATTACTGAAGTTCATTAATTTAGTTTTCATTATATAATCATTTAAATTTGAAACAGAGACTGCTTTCCTTTAAATACAGACCAAGTTAACTATTGTGGAATCCAGAGTCATGGCCCTTGAATTAGAATATATATACAACTAGTTTAAAAAATGTTGTGAATTAGAACATTTCATTTTATTTTCTGTGTTCCATGAATGAAATACAGTTTGAGTTTGTAACTATTTCTGCAATAACTGACCTGTTGAATTATCTCAAAATGATCAAATGGTAATATTTAGGCAATCTCTAAAAAAACTTCCTTCATGATTTTTTCATCCATTGTTTTTTTACAAGATTAAATGGTTGACACTTTTACCAATGAGTAATAAGATATTTAGCTTTTCAATTTTGACAAACAATTTTTGTTGTTGTTTTTTTATTTTAGAATTGTTCAAAGTCAAAGTTTTAATTTGTATTATTTGACATTATTGTTTTTATGTTGCTTTATGCAATTTTAGGCATTGATGTTTGAAGTCTTTTTTATTAAAAAGAAAACTGACTTTCTAAATGATGCATTTATCACTCTGTTTTTTGACAACAAATGCTGGATTTTGTTTTTCTTGAATAATCAGGGAAGACTTTATAGATGTTTTAAACATTATTCTATATGAAATTTCTTTATTTAAAATCAGCATTACCAATATTTTGAAAATATTGTAAAAAAAGTACTGTGAAATCATTTATATTCACATACTTAATAATCGGTTTTGTTGATATTAGACTAATTTGCATTTGAATGTACCCGTACCCGTATCCTTCCTAGCTATCCTTTATTTTATGGCTTGATTATAATGGTCCCTGTAATCAAAATTAAAGAAAATGTATTTTGTTGAGAATTTAAATTTGAAGTTTCCTATCTTGGAAATCCACAACAAAATTGGAATCCAACAAGTATTAATAAACCACAGTATATGTATATGTGTGTATTATGGTTTATGTTTGAAAATAACCAATGAATAAAGAGATCCTGAATTAAAGCTATTTTTGAGCTCAAATTAAAGAAACAGGATGTCTTGATTTCAATAACTTTAATTTTAGCTTGACAAAAGATTAATTTACATTGTGTGGTTAGTTTTTTGTAAATATATAAGAATTGCATACAAAAATCTAACATGCTAATATAATGCCTGTTTTATGTATTAAATTTATTTTTTTGGCCTAAATTTTTAACTTTAAAAACTTTTTTTTATTTGCCTTATAAATGTTGCGGGAATCCATTACTGTAGTACTATAATTAAATTGCTCTTTGAATAAGATATTATGAAAATATGAATTCCTACAAGTAATACAATAATTAACCTTTAGTTTTGAGCCTTTTTGCATGTATGACATCATGTCCCTGACATTTTAATGTGTCAAAATCATTCATGAAATTTCACAATATTATTTGTATCTTATAAATTTGTACATTTTTATAAACTTGAATCAGGAACATATATATTAACAGATATACTGTTCCCAGCTTGAATGTACTATTTCTTTTTGCATTCAATTTTACTGTAGTTGAAGAGTTGTTGCCACCAATTACGATTTGACAATTGTCAATACCCAATTAGGTGTTGGCAATGAATCTGCATTTGTGACAGTCAAATCTGCGATTAACCACCGGAACTCTTTAACTACAGTACTGTTATTCCTTAGTTGAAAGGAAGAAAGGAAAAATTTATTTTAAAAAGAAAGCAGAAAATAGGCCCCAAAATTAAGAAAATAAGAAAATGCCTAAAAAATCAAAGAATACAGGAATGAAAGATTAAGGGTAAATTGAAGGTTATCCAAGACTTTAGTCCTTTTTTTATGGATAACCTTCAATTTACCCTTAAAAGATGAAATTGTTGTAGATTTGACCTATAATATAAAAAAAAAACACTGAAAGAGTTTTTAAAATGTTTTTGTCTTTTTATTTATTCAGTATTACATGATGACATCGCTGACCAGAGGAACACTCAAGCCTCCATAGATGGACGGGTCCTCAGTCCAATGGGACCTCTTATAATGGACAACAATGATTATGGACAGTATGGTCCAACGTCAGATAGGGTTGTATCATCAAGTACATATATTGACCCCAAAAAGAAACTCAAAGGAAATGGTGTTCCAGGGAAAAGTATAGAGGAAGAGCTTTGTCGTATTTGTGGGGACCGGGCATCAGGGTATCATTACAATGCACTTAGCTGTGAGGGCTGTAAAGGTGAGTAGATTGTTTCTGTCAACCAATTAGTTTCAGGACAATTTATATTTGTGAGTAGAAATAACACGAGTAGGAATTATTGGTAGATATAAGAAGATGTGGTATGAGCGCCAATGTGAGAACTCTCCATCAAGTCACAATTTATAAAAGTTAACCATTATAAGTCAAAGTATGGTCTTCAACACAGAGCCTTGGCTCACACCAAAACAGCAAGCTATTAAGGGTGGGAAATTAATACTAGCGTAAAACCAAATAAACAGGAAAACCAACAGTCTAATCTACATAAAAAAAACCAGAATATATATATAAAACTTGGATCTTTCCTTGCTTAACTAAATCAAATGTTTATAAAAAAAGATAAAATGAATTGATTGAAAGTTCCCGAAATTAAATGCTGCAAAGTGGACTACAAAGGTCTTATCAAGAAATATAGTATATATGTATCCACAAACAGATCATTATGAGGAGGCATCACATTTAGGTTAATGTAAAATATTATAAAAAGTAAAAAAATGTCCTTATTTGCAAATTGAGAGATGCATGGACAATAAAATGGTTGAAGAATTGGTCTAATACTAATAACTAGCAGCTGTGGATCATTTAAGCGCAACTGTCTACTTTCCATTACTGGATAAATTGGTTCAGCTGAAGTGTGGATTTTCCTTATTAATTGGAACAGATCAGAGCATTTATATTGATTAATTGATTTTTTAGTGATAAGGTTGTTAATGCCTCTTGTTTTGTATTTTGTAACCATTTGTTATAATTTATTAAATAAATTTAATGTAGGTTTTCAGATTTTAAAATAGATATAAAAAGATGTGAAATGAGTGCCAATTATGAGACAACTCTCCATCCATGTCAAATTTTTTTAAAGTAAACCATTATAGGCCAAAGTCTATAACACGGAGCCTTGGCTCAAACTATACAGCAACTTTAGAACTCAAATAATTTTTTGCCCAAAGTGTTAAATTCTTATATATCAATGTAAACTTTTTGGGAATAATTTTAGTATTTTTCTCCTAAAATCAGTTATTTTTTTGCATATATATATTTTATAGTGCCATACAATCCATCTTTATATATTTTTTTCCAGGTTTTTTTCGAAGAAGTATTACAAGGGGAGCTAACTATACATGTAAATATGGAGGAAACTGTGAAATGGACATGTGGATGAGAAGAAAATGTCAAGCTTGTCGACTGAAAAGATGTCGAGAAGTGGGAATGAAACAGGAATGTATGTTAAGATTCCTCTTAGAGGGGGGATAGGAGGGGTCCTGATCCCGAAATCCCTGACTTAAAAAAACGAAATCCTGAGGTCCTGAATTTAAATAAAGTAAATCCCGAAATCCAAAAAAAAGGATTCCCGGATCCCGAAAGTAGCAATCCCGAAATCCTGAGCTTAAAAAACACACGATCCCAGAGTCCTGATAAAGGTCCTATCCCCCCTCCTCTTAGTGATATGTTTTCATATTCATCACAAATAATACCTCTGTTGGGGAATCATAGTTTTTAGCTTTCGCCATCACTTGTCGTCTGCCGTCTGGTGTAAACTATTTCACACATCTTCTCAGGACTCTGAAACTAGACTGAACTAATTCCTACCAATCTTAAGCTGAATGATCCTTATGGTATCTAGAATAAAGTTTGTGATTTTGTTTCTGTTTCGTCAAAAAACATGTCCACCATGGCTAAAATTAGAACAGGGTATTGATGATTTTTTTGGTATTAGATTTTTACCAACAAAATGAAGGATATAAAGGAGGTGTGGGGTTTACGTCAATGGGACATGACAAAAATAACCAAAAGTCATCTTGATCATTTTAAGAACACTTTTCATTAATTTAAGAAAGAAATATCAAATGCAATTTATCTTTTTGTTATATAAGAAAGGAAAACACTATTGAATATGATCATTACCCATTTTCTCATTAGAAATGTAGCAAGAGGTTCTTTTTGTCCAAAGATTTGTTTTAGTACATACTTACCGTTTGTTTTAGAGCATTTTATTAATTTTATCTTCTCTGTATTTAAGGTTTATTATCCGATGAACAATGTAAAGCTAGAGATGCTCGGCGGAAAGCAAAACAGAAAAAAATGGAGAAACCAGCTCCTCCAGTTGTTGTTCAGAATATCAACAATGATTCCCTTGACAGTCGACCAAGCTGTGAATTCGAAAGACAGGATGTTAAATTTTCTGCGTCTTTTTCCCCATATGATGTCATATGTGATCGTCCAATAGAACTTATTTCAGAAAATACACATGCTCTTATAAACAGAATAGTTAGATTGCAGGACAAATATGAATTCCCTGACGAAGAAAAAGTCAATGATGCAATAGTAAGTACAAAAAGAAATATATATTACAAGTTTTAGACAACAGCACCTGTACATTAATTCAAAGATATAGTTTTATATGGTCTCTATGTTTTGCAAACAATCATCCTTAAGACTGAAAATTAAAAATTTGATATAAAACAACATGTAAACTTGGCAGACCTAACTTTTGTTTGTTTAATGTAATAAAATGGGCCGCTTTTGAAAATTGCTTGAAAAATGTCCCACTACTAAGATGACTTCTATTCAGGTCTTGGTTTCCCCTACAGCACCACAGCAGAAGAAAAAAACTAATAATTTGTGTCCATCAATCTGAGACTGTTTGGGAAAGCTTTATACTCAGACAAATTGTATGTCCTCTGTTGTTGATCTGTATTGCAAATTTTTGTGTGAGTTATTGGACTTTGGCTGCTTTTGTGCATTCTGTTATATTCATGAAACTTACAGATCTTTTGTCCATTTGCTTTCATATTGGTGTACCGAGGATTAATAATCATCATGAAATGCTTACCATACCATATTGCCATAATTTTGCAGATATTTGAAGATTTCTTTTAATCATATTTGACTCTTGTTGAAAGAAAACTTGTCTCAACTGATATTGATTTGATAGCTAGCTTTATTGGCTTTGACGATTTATTCTATGCTGCCAACTATTAGGAGCATTATTTCTGTGATTAAAAAAATAAATAAAAGCTGATTTTTCAAAATCCAATGTTTAATTGATTTTTCCAGTTTATACCAATTTTGCATTGCAAGCATTATTTAATTCCATGAATACTGCTTTAAGAATTCTATGCACAAACCCATTCATCAAATCAAATGATATGTTATTTAGAGCGGAACTCAATTTGAGGATAATTCATTCTTGGAAACACATTTGGAGTAGCAGTGGGCCATTCATTGAGATGATAATTACATCATTTGCAATTTAATGTTTAGATGCAGATAAATAATTCCATGTTATCTTCTAGAATTACAAATCATTGCACTTTTATCCGTTAGGTTAATCATGTAGATCCTCATTAAGTTGGATTTGGCGCTAAGTGATATATATATGTTGGGAGTGTTATTAAGAGGTGTAAATTCATATGAACCTTTGTGACATGTAGATCATAGGAGCTTCACCTCTAATCAAGGTTACTTAAAGTAGTATATACGGAAATAGTTTTTTAAATTATAAATCTTTATAAATTGAAGCAGGAATTTAATGACAGCACATAAAAGTGTTTATTTACCTTATTTGTGATATTTTGAAGGTCTTTTATTATATCTGCATGATTGATAGTTGTTATTACAAGTTATTTGATCTTATTACATTAAATATTCATTACAATTTTGAAGTCAAAACATGTCACATGACCTTGCCGATAAAAAAAATTAAAATAGTTTTTTGTAAGATACAGTTATGTCAAGGTAGAACAGTATGACATAGGCTGTTTAGTGTGATTCTGCAGTTTCTCATTTAAGTTCTTGAGAACCTGTCTTTGTACTTTATATGGCCTTCTAACTTTTTCATTCAATAGTCATTGATGAGTCTGTAAGCCTGCATCTGGCATACACAATTTTGAAGAGAATCAAACTGTGACCTGATGGAAAAAATAAACTTTTATATTTTGAATCAGTTTTTAATGGTCTCAAATGGGTAATTTCATATTAATCATATTATCCATGTCCATGTACAGTGGTATTGGGTCAAGGTTAACAGCTGGTTGAGACACAATATGACTGTACATGGATATGATACCTGCAGGGGGCAACCCAACTAAGCAACGAAGACCAAAATATTTGCCAAGTATGTTACCATCAATGATAATTGAATCTAGACTCTGACCTTCAAGGGATAAAATACAAATAAAAACTTTGTACTCAAATAACTGAGTTCTGATTATGTTCAAACCCCTCTTCAAAACTGGAAACATTTTATCTACAGCGATTTTAGGTTAAAATTTGATGACAAAACATTATAATGGTTAGTCTTTATTTGATAAAAGGTTCTTGCAACAAAATTAAAACACATTCAGAAAGAAAATGGAAAGTTTTAATTTTCAAGTCATCCAAAACAGTAGTTTTAATTTACCAAGCCTTGGAAACACTTCATTCTTATACTTTGAAATTGTCTGAATCAATTTGAGATAGAACATAGATCTGAAAGTTTTATTTATACATACTTGATTCCGGAAGACTTCAACTCGAAAGTTACTTCCACTCTTTTTTATTTAAAGTGCGAAATACTTAACTGAAGTTATTAGACCTTTGCATGGAGGTGTTCCATTAACAGGATGGATTTATTGAATTGTCAAGAAAGGGATATCCTAGACTGGTTAGTGTTCATTAAGATGATAAATTGATAACCAAGGTTACATAATAACCAGGATTTTAGATATTATTGACTAATTTATCTGAGAGAAGCTTGCTGTCTGATTTATGCCTTTTTATTTCATTCCAAAAATAATCCATTCTTTGAAGCAATCATTAATGAAGGTTTGATGCAGTGATGAATCAGATAAAGGCGCATTTGGATGAATAAAGATATATTACAATATTTACACTGTTTATCATTCTGTTGTTTATCCTGTAATTGATAAAAGTATTTTCTAAATTTTTTGTACTTTTTTCACATTTCTTGATCAGTGAGAAAAATCTGTACTCTGAGCATATGATTGGTCGAAAATTGATTGTTACGTTTAACAACATTACCCTGGAAAAAATGATTTTGTATTCAAGAAGAACGGATATTTGGTATTAAATAGGTTAGGTTCAAAAACTGGTTTGTCCTTAAATTTTTAATTTTCTTTTAACTTTACAAAATGAATAGGCTGAGATTCAATTTAGTCAGTTTTAAAGGCTCCCTACAGACTAGTGAATGGCAATAAAATTATATTAGTGAAGGTGATGAAATTCCCAATATATTTCATTATATAATTGTCATGTAAAACCTAATTTATTTCTATGTCTATTTTACAGCCTCTATTTGGCGTTTCTGTTCATAAAAGAATATATAAGCTTTTGTGGGTTACGTAAAATACATTAATAAAACATCTTACTTAATCTAGAATTAATAACCTTGTCTAGCAAGACAATTTAAAATGTAGAAAAATCAATAATAATGCTAGAATTCTATATGTTCATGTCTTATATAACACAAAATAGCAATATTTTTTTTACATAAGATTTGCTAGAAATTAAAGAGGAAATGGAAAATAAAAGCTGTGATTTCAGGGAAAGTAGACAGAAATTAAGCTCATTATTCTGATAAAAAGGTTGATTTTGCAATTTTCCCAGTTTACTCCTATAAACAGCTGGAACGTTAGGTTACTATGAATGGATTAAAATATTTATGTAAGTGTTCGTTATATTTCTTGCTATGAAATCAATGTTGAATCTTAGGCTAGATTTTATAAAAGCTTTAAATGCAGGTAATATTTAAAACGATATAAAAAAGTGAATAAGGATGGTGCTATAATACTTTTAAAAATTGAACCGCAAGTTTTTAGTCTAGATAAGGATGGACCTTTAAGTTGACTTTAACCTCTTTTGCAATAAACAACGTAAAAACCTAATCTAAGTTTAGATTGAGATATGTTGAAGGCCATATTGTGACCTTTTCTTGTTTTCTTCTACGTCATTTGGTCTCTGATGGAGAGTTGTCTTATGGAAATCATACCACGTCTTTTGTTTTTATAACATTTTTGGGATTCCCCTCTAAAAAATCATGAACTTTGCAAGCATGAGGTATCTTCTTGTGAGCTTTGCTGGCTGTTCAACTAGTTTTTATTACTGATTAGAATTTATTGTTCTTTTCAATAAAGAGACAGAGTTTGAATGGATATTGTCAGTGGCGGATCTAGAAATTTTCCTAAGTGGGGGCCGACTGACTGACCTAAGAGGGGGCCCGCTCCAGTCATGCTTCAGTGATTCCCTATATAAGCAACCAATTTTTTTCCCAAAAAGGGGGAGGGGGCCCCCCTAAATTCACCTCTGATTATTTTCAGCTTTGCATTCTTGTGATTGACCAATTCAATCATATCAATATTGCAAGATTGGTCCAAGGTGTAAGTTTTGCTCATTGTTGAAGGTTGTATGACCTCTATTTGTTAATTTCTGAGTCGTTTGGTCTCTGGTGGGGAAATATAACTCATTAGCAATCCTATCAAATCTTCTTATTTCCATTTTAGAATTTAAATCTTCCTTTTAAAGTTTTGTACTACATATATCAATTAGTACTTTGTTGTACTCACTACTGTGATGACTGTACTGTATATTTTCTCTACAGAAGTACATGTACTGTAAATGCAGAAATTATGGCGTGCATTTATTATTTTGATATTGTCATGGTCATTTTAGACTAATTTTTATTTTTGCTATGTTGAGAAGAAGTCCTTTTACAATTAATTTCTTTTAAAAATTTCAAATGTGAGTTTAAATGATTGCAATAAAAAATCTTGTTGCATTTCCCGCATAGATAAAAACAACGCAGTTCTTAAAAATTTCTGCAAATTTATTAGATGTGTAGTTTTCTTGTCATGTTTTGATATTTATATATACCCCTAGGCCATAATGTAAAATAAAGATCACAAGATAAGCAGGAATCAGTTTTTCATGTATTAATTTACATTGTACCTTATAATTGAATAAGAATATATGTGTATATATATATACAACGCGTCTAAATATCAACCCAACAATGTTAGATCTGTAAATTTGCTTTCGCAAATTTTTGGTTCTTCCCTCGCCGGGATTCGAACCCATGCTACTGTGATATCGTGACACCAAATCGCCTGCATTGCATATATATATATATATATATTTAGATTATATGCCTTGATAATATAATGACATTTCTTGGCCATTTACTTCTCCAAATTATGGGTAGACAGGTGTGGATCCAGAGGGGGGTTCTGGGGGTTGGATCCCCCCCTTTTTTTTGGACAATCAATGCATTTGAATGGGGACATGTAATTGGAACCCCCCCTTTTTAAAATGGCTGGATCCGCCCCTGGTAGACCTGGCTGTACATTTACTATATGCATTTTCCTTTAGAAGACTATATAGCAAATAAATAAACAAGCACAGTTCAGTTGGTATCTACTTGTACATGTACTTCCACTTAAATTATCACACATGTCTGTATTTACATGGTAGTAGATTTAATGGGGTCATGTAGAGTTTATCACACAGGTAAAAATAGAAGTCAAAGAGGCACATTGAGGGTATAATTTAATTATTTTGGTATTTAATCCTCTAATAAAAAAGAAGACTGTTATATAGCTCCACATTGCTAATTTTTAAGATTTGAACACAAAATGCCTATTTTCTTATTTCCTGCTTCATATACATGTACTTTCTGTTTTGTAACTAGATATTTGACTTTCATCACTCAAATTCACAAATATTAAACTTTTTCAAAGACTTCTTTCTTTTTCACTACATTTAATTTCTTTAAACTACTCAAATCAAATTTTGATGTGTTTCACTTTCCTCTTTCCTAAATTATGCCCTGTTCAAAAACATTCATTAGCCTTGACCAAGAGGTTTATTAAGGAAGAGTGATGGACCATTGAGCACAGGTAACATTTGACGTTGAACTACATTTTATCAGTCAAGAGTTTGATCAATTGGTTAGGTGGAGAAATGGCATATGAGGTATCTGAGGACAAATAAATAAAGATTATATATCTACCAATTTGTTTCTTTCCAAGAGCCCTTTCTATTCTTTTTTTATACGGATCAGATATGAATTATTTGAAAGACATCATATCAATATATGAATTCACAGAAAACTTTAGAACCAAAATTGTCAGGACATTATGGTGTAAATGAAACTTTTTAAAATTTGAAAATCTAAATTTAAGTCTCTGTTCACTAACCATGGAAATGATAGTGTGACTATAGTGCATGGTGTCTTATAAACAAGGTTTTTTTTTCAATTTATACCTCTTGTTCTAAATTAACCTACTTTGAAGTGACTTTCAATATTAAGTAGTGTTTGGCCACAGGAATTTGTGTCTGAAAAATCAATTATACATATTTTAAAAGATATATAGGTTATTTTATTTTTAAGAGACAAGTGCCTTTCGGTTTATCTATACCATACACAAGTTCACACAAAACTAGCTATTTAACACAAAAATCTGAAAACTTGATGCACAAGTTAACAAAACAAGACAAAAAAATAGCATGTAAGTTCAAAACTAACTAAATTATTAGCTTAATAGAACAACATTTAAAAAAAAAAAACAGAAGCAAGTTACTGAAGAAAAAAACCAAAGTGTAAGTATACATATGAGAAGTAAACAAAATATATAAGGAAAACAATAGCAGCTTAGTATTTAAAATTAACCTATCGCATTATAGCAGCTTTTGAAAATTGAATAAAAGAAACTGAAATCCTGATAAACAAGTATCAAACAAAATATAAGAAAACAACAAAATAATTAAGTTTTGCTCATTGTTGAAGGCCATACCGTACGGTGACCTATAATTGTTAATGTTTGTGTCATTTTGGTCTTTTGTGGATAGTTGTCTCATTGGCAATCATACCACATCTTCTTTTTTATAAGTATAAAACAACCTTTAGCATTAGACATTAGCAGATTTTGAAAGTAGCTATTGTATCAATATTCAAATGTCTGTTGTCAATACTTCATTACAGTTATATATTTGATCATTGTAGTTACATATTTAGTAACTGTCTAGATGGACAACACCACTAAACATCATTTATTTAACATTTAGAAATCATTGGAATGAATTTTTATTGCATATTATATTATCCATAATGATTCAGGTTACCACGTAAAAACATTGATAAGCAGAAGTTCATTTGGACATACTACTGCTGCAGTTAGTTTTGTTCAGTAGATTTTTAGTTCTCTATATCAATTGAACATTTAATTACTTTACTTTGAACTGTAATTTGATTAAGTCAGATGCAAATGATCAACTATGATATTATCATACAAGTTCAACTATCATATCATACAATATAAAAAAGAAGATGTGGTATGATTGCCAATGAGACAACTATCCACAAAAGACCAAAATGACACAGATATTAACAACTATAGGTCACTGTACGGCCTTCAACAATGAGCAAAGCCCATACTGCAGTTTATATTAAAAAAACAATGGGAAATGGACAGGTATTCTCAAAGAAATCCCTGAAGTAAGAATGTCATATGTATAAAAATAAGGCAGTGTTATAGGATTGCCATTGGTACAACTATAACACAATAGACAAAAGGGTGTGCAAGTACACAACCAAAGGTCATTATACATCCTTTAACAATGAGAAAAAACAGTACCACATAATTGAATGATTTATAGCACAAACATGACAAAATGTAAATCAATTCAAAATAGAAATCCAAGGTCCTGATTTATGTTCTTGTTTGTAGAATTGTTTTTTTCTGTTTTCCCTATGTATTTATATGTATGTACTTATTTCTACAGGCCATTTTATACTTTGATCTTTTTCCAATTCATTTGTAATTAAATTTTCCTTCTGGTTGTGAATTTTAAAAATCCACATTTTGCTTACTTTTTTCATTATAAGCCAAACAAACTACATAAAACATTTAAATTTCATATAACTGTTATTTCTTTTGGCAGCTTTAAATTGAATCTGTGTGTGAATTAATTTTCCTATATTGCTTGTGGGAGCATGATTGGAAATTTCAAATACATCTTTATTTAAATTAATAATAAAAGGATATTTAAGGTGCACATCTATGAGACAGCACACCAACTATAAGAAATAAATGACAATTAACAGACAACCGTCTTTAGATGAAACTGTTGTATTTGCTGGACCACAAAGATAGTGATAGCCTTTTTAGAAGAATTTTCACCACATTCTTATACTGACATACATGTAGTTAAATGAAATACTTTCAATTAATATTCAGAAATAAATTTGAATATGTATGATGATAGTTTACTTTTTCTGATTTCTTTTGAAATCAATGGACACTAGTGCTTTAAGGTCTTTTTATCATGCAATGAATACAAATTCAAAAATTCATTTTTATCTGTATGTAAAATTATTTCATCTTTTTCTACACCTGAATCATCCCTCAGCTTGAGAAAATATTTTCAGTAGATTCTGTTCTTTTTTTAGCTCACCTGGCCCGAAGGGCCAAGTGAGCTTTTCTCATCACTTGGCGTCCGGCGTCCGTCGTCGTCCGTCGTCCTGCGTCCGGCGTCGTTAACTTTTACAAAAATCTTCTCCTCTGAAACTGCTGGGCCAAATTAATCCAAACTTGGCCATAATCATCATTGGGGTATCTAGTTTAAAAATTGTGTCCGGTGACCCCGCCAACCAACCAAGATGGCCGCCACGGCTAAAAATAGAACATAGGGGTAAAATGCAGTTTTTGGCTTTTAACTCAAAAACCAAAGCATTTAGAGCAAATCTGACGTGGGGTAAAAATGTTCATCAGGTCAAGATCTAACTGCCCTGAAATTTTCAGATGAATCGGACAACCTGTTGTTGGGTTGCTGCCCCTGAATTGGTATTTTTTGGGAAATTTTGCTGTTTTTTGTTATTATCTTGAATATTATTATAGATAGAGATAAACTGTAAACAGCAATAATGTTCAGCAAAGTAAAATCTACAAATAAGTCAACATAACCAAAATGGTCAGTTGACCACTTTAGGAGTTATTGTCCTTTATAGTCAATTTTTAACCATTTTTCGTAAATCTTGGTAATCTTTTACAAAAATCTTCTCCTCTGAAACTGCTGGGCCAAATTAATCCAAACTTGGCCATAATCATCATTAGGGTATCTAGTTTAAAAATTGTGTCCAATGACCCCGCCAACCAACAAAGATGGCCGCCATGGCTCAAAATAGAACATAGGGGTAAAATGCAGTTTTTTGCTTATAACTCAAAAACCAAAGCATTTAGAGCAAATCTAACAGGGAGTAAAATTGTTAATCAGGTCAAGATCTATTTGCCATGAAATTTTCAGATGGATTGGACAAACTGCTGTTAGGTTGCTGCCCCTGAATTAGTCATTTTAAGGAAATTTTGCTGTTTTTTGTTATTATCTTGAATATTATTATAGATAGAGATAAACTGTAAAGGGAAACAATGTACAGCAAAGTAACACCTAAAAATAAGTCAACATGACCTAAATGGTCAATTGACCCCATAAGGAGTTATTGCCCTTTATAGTCAATTTTTAACAATTTTCATAAAATTTGTAAATTTTAACTAACATTTTCCACTGAAGCTCTTAGGCCAAGTTCAATATAGATAGAATGATTGTAAGCAGCAATAATGTTCAGAAAAGTAAGATATACAAACACATCACCATCACCAAAACACAATTTTGTCATGAATTCAAATGCGTCCTTTGTTTAATATTCACATAGACCAAGGTGAGCGACACAGGCTCTTTGGAGCCTCTAGTTTGTTTAATTCACAATGTTCTGATACTGTGGATTCATTCATTTTCGTTGGGTACCAATTTTCGTGGATTTCGTGGTCACAGGTGAACCACGAAATTAAATGTTCCACGAATGACAAATTTACTATAGGCTTGTATGTAGACTGCATCAAAACCACGAAATTAAATATCCATAAACATGCAAGTTTTCCCTAATCCACGAAAATTGAGCAACCTAGTTCTCAGACAGTAAATTCAACAGTTCCACCTTTACCAACAGGCAGGTGTTTAAGGTCTTTTTCTTAATTTATAAAACTTGTGAATGAAATTAATAGATCAGTGTTCAAAATCTAATTTTCCAAATGAGGAATTTAAGACTGCTGTACGAAAAAAACTTATGAGTCAGGCTATAAATACTAGGAGGGGGCAGAAGGACCTTTATGGGGAGTCTTGATTATGCCTCTAATTTTACAGGAACTCAGGATTTACCCTTATAAGAACTCTGGAATTGATGATTAAGTTTATAGGATTAAGGTTAAGAAACTTATTTTTGTGGGGGAATTGTGGATGATGCAACCTCTTACTAGATTTCCCTTCTTTTGTTTAAATACTATATTTGAGTCGTGACAGCCTTGTACACAGCAACTTTTGCATAGGTACTATTTCCGTACTAAAAATCTGTACCTATGCAAAAGTAGCTGTGTAAGAAACTGACTATTTCTAGCTATACAGAATGAGAGCCATCTTACAAGTATCTTTCTCTTATTTTCGTCAGTTGATTGTATGTAGATTTATGATACATTTTCACTATAAAAGTTTTTAAATATTTCTTAAAGTCAATATATCTGATGATTTTATTATTAATCTGATAGTCCTAGAAACTAAAAGTTAAAATTATTTATCGAATTTCCTTTGAAAAAGTATCCAGAGTATAAGTTCATATGACGTACGAAAACATATGATCTGACCATACTTACTGCTGAACTCAGTTTTCATGTTCATTTGTATAGGGATTAATATTGATGTCAATATCACTGCCTTCAACTTAGTTTAGCTATTATGTTTATCTGTATATCTATTGTTCAGTGATATGAATCTCAAATCTAGCCATGCAGGCAGATCTTTTATTGAAAATCTATGTAATACTTTTCTATTAAAAATTGCATATAGTTTTGAATATTTTTTTTATTATATATCAAAGAATACATTTATTGCTGCCCTACCCCCCCCCCCCCCCCCCTTTCTTGTGCACACAAACAATTCTATCAGATTATGCATTGATTATAGAAAATTTAATCACGTAACTTTATCTGACAATTATCCGATTCCTCGTTTTAGCCTTTGTTTCATATTTTAGCTTATTTTTTGACTAATTGTTATTGTTTATAATTTTTGACCAATTGTCATTGTTTATTTACAGGATATTAAGCCTACAAACAATGTGGAGTCAGGAGAACATGTCCTAGGCAGTCTGGCCAGAATGACCGTTTTAATTACTCATTTAATTGTAGAATTTGCTAAAAGTTTACCAGGATTTGACCGTTTATCAAAAGATGATCAAATTATATTGCTCAAGGTAAGTTTCTTTTATTCAGTCTTTGATGCCCCTATCGCTGAGTTTTTTATGCCATCAAATGTTTTGAAACTTGTACACAATGGATATAAGAAAATGTGTTATGAGTGCCAATGAGACATCTCTCCATCCAAGTCATACCATTATATTTCAAATTACACACTTCAACACAGAGACTTGTCTCACACCAAACAACAAGGGCTTCAAAAATTATTAGTGTAAAACTATTAAAACAGGAAAACAAGCGGTCTTATCTATATAGAATCAAGAAATGAGAAACACTCAAGAACAACAACCAATGAATAATATTTATTAACACAAAACTCTGATCAAGTAGCAATTTTTGTCACGTTATATTTTTACACTTTTTTTACTTATATTGTTTTTTATATTGCAGTGTGCCTCTAGTGAAGTTATGGCTATCCGAGCCAGTAGATGTTATGAACCTACTAGCAAAGCAATTGTGTTAGCCAATGGAACTCCACTAACAATGGAAAATATGATTGCTGCTGGTCAGCCACAAGAATATACAGAATTAGTGTTTAAATTATGTGAAGATTTAGCCAAGCTGGGTTCTGACAATGCAGAATATGCATTGTTTACTGCCATTGCAATATTTTCATGTAAGAATTGTCATTTAATGCAAATTTAAAAGTTATTGGGTGGATTTATTATTGCCATTTTTAAACGAATGGACAAAAATGAAAGATTAATTATTGCTATTTTGGAAAAGATGACAAGAGAATACATGTATATGTATCAAATGTCAGAATGCAAGTTCTTATGATTGCGATAATTACCAAGAGCATTATTCCCATTTATAAAAACCTTGCAAAAACTTATGAATATATATATTTACAGTAATTGGCCTGATAAAGTCGGTTACCCCATTTTTGTCACTGAAATTATTAAAAAAAAACAACAATTGTCACTGTTAAAATTTAAACGTCTATTGAAATTTCAGTAATTTCAAATCGTGTGATTGTTTGCAGTATTTTCATGAAATAACTGGTTTTTCATCATCAAGTAGAATAAGAAAATGCTTGTAAATAATTCTAGTACACTTCATGAATGTTTAAATAAGCCAAAATTCTGGATAATACAAGTTGATTCCAGTTTTTGTTATGCAATGGAAAAATTTTGATGAAGTATTTAATTTTGATATTTGTCTGGTAAAACTGGATTTTTGAATTAAAATTTAATATCCATATCAGATAAATTATTAATTTTGAAAATAAATAAGGGCATTCTCCACAATTTTAAATAACAAACATGGCAGAATGTAAACAAACCTTGTGAAGTTTGAAACCCAAATTTGGTAAGAAACGTTCAAGTAATTTCAAGGATTCTAGAAAAATGACTCACTTTATAGCAGCTTTGTACAAGTACTAATTAAGAGTGGGTTAAATATTTACAATCAACATCAAAAAGTCGAGCAAAACTGTGAAAACAAGAGACTAGGCTAAATGAAGCATTCATCATTCAAAAGGTGAATGACCACAAGAATTCGACCATCTCACACCTATTCTTAAAATAATTCCAATGTCTAGGTCATATTGTTGTACAGTGTATACAAAACAAAGATGGCATATTATTTGAAACAGAAACAAACAATACCTTATTGGTAATATTGTGCCTATTCTCAAAAGGAAAAAAAAAAAGATTGATTGATTAATTGTTGGTAGCTTAACGCCCAGTTGCAAATATTTCATTTCAAGGATAGGTTTAAAGAGGGGGAATGAATATACTGGGCCACACATCAGTCTTGTGAAATTGTTTGTTACATTTTTTGAAAAACTACAAATCAGAGCTACCTGAAATTTGATATAAATCTTCATGTGAATATGCAATATAGTGTGATTTGTCTTTACATCTATTGCGCGTCCATATCCTGTTAACCGAATTTTTGTTTATTATAACATATGAATACACATTACTACTAACATATAACTATAAAGGAAGGGTTTCATTAGTCAGTTTTAGCTCACACTATATCCTGTTGTACTTATATTCATTCATTCAAAATTGTTAGAAATATCCAAATTGAAGAAAATGATTGTTTTGATTTAGTTCATGTTTTAGTTCATGTTTCATGTTCATGTAAAATGTTTAATGTTAGATTTAAAAAGAAAAAAAAACGTTTTAAACAATGAATAAACTGAAAACAACTGTTTTTATACTCAAATCTTTTAGAGAATGTTTTTGTGAATACACAATGTATAAGTTTTCATGTTATTGAGAAATTCCGCATTTAAACCTAAAGAGATTTTTTTCAAACACTTTAATTTAGGTCATCCTTAACTTGTGGAATAAGTACCCTCAAATACTATTTGTAATGTTTTCCTAATTATATCCTGAATATATAAGCTCCATCTTAATTTTAATAACAAGAAAATATGTCATATGTAAGTTTACTTAATTATGTTTTAATTCTGTGTCAATTTCAATCTTTTAAGTAAAAGTTATATTTTAATTTGTCCATCATTTGGTTCAACTGTTGCAATCAGTTTATATATATTGATTTTTCATATTTGTCACTTTGAAAATCTGCTGTATAAAACAATAGGTCTTTTTTATTTTTTGTGTGTGAAAAAACCTGCTGTGATATTATACCTCGCTTACGCAAATAAGATCTTTGGGAATAAATTTACATCTTGTTGTTTTTGATGTGATAAACCAATTTGTTTAAGCTTTTCAATGATGACTATTTACCAGATGAAAACAATATAGAAACTTTTCAAATCACTTTCTTACAGATATTTTTAACTTTTTACTCAGCTGACGAAATATGAATAAAAAACGTAAAACATTTATAATAACATAAAAGTTTTTTTTTAAAGTGACTTAAAATGGTTATAAGGTTTGTTTTTTTCTATAAAAAAGGGAATTATTCCCTCTTGTTTATATATTTAAGATAAGTAAACAAAGAAGGCTCTTATTGTAATAACATTAACGGTACAAATTTTTTCTGCACCAGATGCGCATTTCCACAATACATGTCTCTTCAGTGATGCTCGTTGCCAAAATATTTGAAATCCAAAGCTTATATAAAAGATGAAGAGCTATAATCCAAAAAATATAGCCAAATCTGTAATTTATATACTCAGAATCACCAAGATAGTATGCTTAAAAAAAATATATTTTCAGTAACTTTCAACGTCAATCCATGATTTTCATTTTAATCAGATTATTAACAAAAGGTCCATGAAAATACAGAAGATGAAAATCAGGATATGGAAAATACTAAACTCTCAATAAGAAAATGTTTACTGCGTTGGAAATTTATATTTATGGTTTTACTTACACCCATAAATTCTGCAAAAAGTGGTATCCAACAAATACAATAAATCAGAAGCAATACAGTACAAAATCGTAAATACAAACAAAGGATAATAATCAATATCAGATCCCATAAAAAAATGCTCATCTTTACTGAAAGCAAGCTCAAAATATTCAACCAATTTAAATGAAAGAATCAATGCTATTCTTATTGCTATGTATAAATTAACACTTATATTTATTAAAGTAATTTATCTTTTTCAGCTGACAGAGGTGGACTTCAAAACAGAGATCTCATTGAAGAGATTCAAAAAATGTACGTTGACGCATTAAATGAATATGAAAGTAAAAAACGATGTCGTGGTGGAAGTGCCTTAGCAAAGTATCTTCTTTTACTGATGGACCTGCGGAATATAAGTGTTGAGCACTCTAAAATGTTAACAGTTTTACCTATCCCAGAGTCTAACATGCCCAATGTAGTTAAAGATATATATATACAAGACGATGATGTATAATGTTTAATTATTGTTATTATTTATGTGGCAGCTGTGGAGACTTAAGACATGATTACAGGTTATTTAGTTAATTACATGTTATTAAATGTAGTCGATTACTGGTCATCTAGTTAATTACAAGTTATAACATGTAGTCGATTACAGGTTTTCTAGTTAATTACATGGTATAAATGTAGTCGATTGCAGATTATTTAGTAATTTACATGTTATAATGTAGTCAATTTTAGGTTATCTTGTTAATTATAGGTTATAAATGTAGTCAATTACAGATTATTTAGTTAATTACATGTTATAAATGTAGTCGATTACAGGTTATCTAGTTAATTACGAGTTATAAATGTAGTCGATTACAGATTATCAAGTAAATTACATGTTATAAATGTAGTTGATTACTGATTATCTAGTTAATTACATGTTATAAAATGTAATCAATTACAGGTTATCTAGTTAATTACATGTTATAAAATGTAGTTGATTACAAATTACCTAGTTAATTACATGTAGTCGAACTATTAACACTTTTAGTTCACGATATGTCCAAGAAAAATCTTTGCTGAAAAATTTGAATACAACACACACTAAAAGTCTATGCAATTTAAGAAAATTTCCTCTGTTTGAATTATTATTATAAATCATGAATTGAACTAGTATCCTGTAATCATGGCCAGAGTCTCTCAGTAACCTTTGTTTGTTATTTGCTCAGAGTATGATCTTGAAGTATGTGTGTTGATGTTCTAAGGGGAGATAAATCTAGTAAAGAAATTGTAACTATTTAAGCTGTACAACAATGTATTATGTGCTGAGTCTAACTCAGAATATTTACTTTTATTATGTTTAACATTAGTGCTAATTTTAGACATATTTCTGTATGAATATGGTCTACAAAGTTTTTATCTACATCAGACATAATTATTCAGGGATTTTATCAGCATACAAAGTAAATTATGATTGAATGTTTTTTGTAGGATTAGTATTTATCATTTGTATTTATTATTTCATCTTTCGTATTGTATGCCATATTTTTATTGTTTTCTTTAAATTCAACCTTTTTTCCAATTCTTTAAAGATTTGAGTAAAAATTCAACTCTTCGAATTAATATTCAGTTTGGTATCCTATTACAATAACAATTCTACAGTAATCTGGTATGTTAATTTATATCTCAGACTTAAATATTTGTAATTTTTTCTCACAGAAATATAGTAGCTTTTATTTTTTAATTACCATATTTATGGAGATAATATAGAATTCCTAGGGGCGGATCCAACCATTTAAAAAAAAAAAGGGGGTTCCAACTATATGTGCCCATTCAAATACATTGATCGGACAAAATAAAGGGGGGTTTGAACCCCGCCTGGATCCGCCAATGATTCCATTTAAATAATGGATAAAACATCAAGTTTATAATGAAAAAAAGTTTGATATCCTACGCAATGGATTCTTGTTGTTTGTAGAAGTTCAGGGGAAACTTTGTAAACAAAAGTCAATTGTCTGAACAATTTTACAATCTTATCTTTTTCATATACATTAAAAGAAAGTGAAAAGTAAAGAAGGATTCTTAATTTATCCTTTACAAATCCGAAACAACTAAATTGAGTCATTTGTAACATTTGACAGTATTTACATATTTGAAAAAGATGTATTTATCAAAATAGTAAATACATCAGCTCATGCAGTAGAGTTGTGAAGTTATTTAGTTATGTAGTTGAATCGAAGGACATACTTTCTGTTTCAATGGGTAAACATTTTTATGCAAAAATTTATGTTGAGAGAAATGAATACAGCTGTGGAGATAATTATAATCTTTATCAAAAGCAATAAGTTCAGGATATTTTTTTCCAGTCCTCTCATATTGCAAATATGTTTAAGCAAAATTGAAGATGCAAGTTAATATGGTTTATAGTGTGTATTTTCTTAAATTTTATGCAATTGTTCATCAGAAAAATCCCTGCATCTGTTATCATTATAAACATCCAAAGACTTTAGAAAAAAAATTACATGCCCCAGAATATTAACTACAAAGAGGGAAAAGGAATGGCCTGAATTATGCTAAAATAAAAGAATAACAAATATGGCAGGTTGCTACCAACAACAACAGCTTATTTTAGATGTTGTGTGTTATGATGTGACCTTCTATTCCTATCAGTTGTTCTAAATATGTACTGAAAAACATATACAACAGCTGTCTAAGAAAAACACTACATGTATTTTCTCCAAAACACAAAACAAAAAACTTACTATTCCAAAATAATATTGATAATGACATACTTATTTTTTTTATAGGTGAATAATAATACTTTTTAAAATCTGATTTCTTTTTAAACTATATAAATTCCTTTAAATATAGTCATAATTAACTTCTTATGACTTTCAAGGATGTATTAAACTGTTTTTAATCTAATTAATTATACTATGGGCTAAAACTGTCAACTAGGGGACACAAATAATCCGCAGAAACATTTGAAATATAGGATATAGTTTTTAAAATTCCACTTAAACAAATAGTAATTAAGAACACTAGACGATTTAACATTTCCTGATTTACAAGATGTCCCTTTGAGTTCAACAGTTTTCAAATTTAAAAAAAAAGGTATTTTAAGTAGAAGGGATTATTAAAGACCTTTGTTCATGGCCATATGTGACAAAGGTTTTACAGTAAATATATCTGTGACAAAGATTAAAAAGGTTTTACAGTAAATATTTACAGGTATGAATACACAAGGGTTTGGATGGGTGAACAAAATAGAGAATAATGAGCAGATAATGCATAATAAGGGGCTAAAAAATTAAGATTATATTAAAATAGAACCAAAAATAATATAGAATATTAAAAGGGTGGTAGAATATTAAAAATAGAGAATAACTGACAAAAAGATAAAACTAGAGAAAGAATATAGAAGAATGTACTGTGGATTCATTTATTTTTGTGGATTGAGGAAAACTTGCATTTTCATGGATATTTGATTTCAGTGTTTTCACAAAGTCTACTTACAAGCCTATTTGAAATTTGTCATTTGTTAAACATTTTAATGTATGGTTCACCTTTATCATGGAAACCCATGTAAAGTAGTAACTAACAAATATTAATGAATCCACTGTACTAAAAAAGACCCCCATCTAGACCTTCATACACAAATTGAACGCTATTTTAGAATGAACAACACCTCAAACTATCACTTATCAGGAGGGAGATGTCATGGAACTTGGGTTGAACATAAATAAGCAATATTGCCATTATTCCGTTTGACCAGGTTTCTCTTCTTTTTATCTTTTGACAATTATGATCAATACTCGTCAGCTTAAAAAATACATTGCTACTTTTTTCTAGTATGAGAAGAGATTGTTGCCTTGTTTTTGAAGTCTTGTATTCTGTCTTAAAAGTTGAATATGTTTTAACTATTTAAAAAAAAAATTATTATCAGGTACTTTTTAATTTAAGGATACTTTTGATAAACATAACAAATATTAATTTTACATTTTCAAATCAGTTTTTATTTGGAACTGTATATTTTATGGCAATATTATACAATATTGTGATAAAAATGAGGAAAGGGGAATAACTCTTGCTGATTTATGGTTGCTAGTGCTATGACTAATGAAGTGCTGATTTGTGGTTGATAGTGCTATGACTAATGAAGTGCTATATAGAGTGCTTTGTTGAGTGAAGTGCTAAATTAGTGCTATATGGATTATTTGGTGCATAAATGTTTTATGTGAATATTGTTGAATGAATTTTTAATGTGTTAGTTTTTATATTGTTAGAGATACATATGTTTGTTGCTCTGAGGATCAGGGATAATAGAATTATGCCTTTTGTAAATAGAAATATTTGTTTATAGAGTTTTAAATATCAATTTGTGACATATATATATTTGCTCATTTCATTTTATTTTCTCATTAGATAACAATAAAAATCATGTATGTAATATAATTAAATTTTGCAATGAAAGCATTTGAGATAATGGAAGAATTGAGTTTTTGTAAGAAATAATGATAATTGTTGAAATAGTAAGGCAGCATGTACCTGTAAGGTTTTAAGCCATTGGCAATTGGTTGATAACATTAAAAAGTGTTTTCTGATATAATAGTTTGTATACAAATGTGGATAAACTGTACTTTTCATGTTGTGAACTTGAACTAATCCCTGTAAATCACACAACCCACATTAAACATACTGTAAAATAAGCCTCAACCACTTTTAAATTTATACTGGATGTGCTCCTTGTTATTAGGAGGAAGTTACAGAAAAGCAGTAGAAGACTGATATTTCAGTGTTTGTTTCACAATAAGTAAATGTTCCGAATACACCAAATTTGTTTAAGTAGTGAAAAAAAAAGAAAAAAAGCATGCTGTTTTTGATTTGGGTATGATGAATTTAGGTGTTGATATTTGTGGCAATTAATTAAAAGAATCAAATTTGCATAGCCCAGTTTCAGTAGGATCTATTATTCTTGAACTTTGCTTTTGTTCTAATTCTCCTGATTGAACAATTTTCAGTAACAAATATATTTTTTGTGTGAATTACCAATTAGGTCCTTAAAAGGTGTTTCTGTATTATAGATACAATGAATAAGTGCTAATTCATGAAAAAGAAACCATGAGGACTAGAACTAGCTCGAATGTCAGAACATGACTAAATAAATCTATTCCACAATTGTTTAGTCCTTTTGGTTATAAACTGGCTTCAAAATGTTAGGCTTTTAACCTCCCTGATGAAGGTAAATCCAGGATAGCACTTCAAAAGCTTGAATTGTTTAAGTGTTGTTGTAATTTTTTTGTTAGAATTAATGCTTGACAGCTATAAAACCACAAATATTTTGCTTGCTTAAATTTTGTGAAGAAATACTGAAGCAAAAAGTTAGTCTTTATAATGGCTTGTAATTTATCTTTTGGGTGTGAGACTAGTATTCTCAATTAGATTTGACTGAAAACTACCTTAGTTCTATAAGAAAGATTTGTATTGGTTAATTGAAAATATTCCACCAAACTTGCCTCACATAAGATATCATATCATCAAGTGTTAAAAAAAGATATTTTAGTGCATTTAATGTATTTTAAGTTAAAGTTTTGTTGATTTTTTTAAATTTCAGCTTCATCTGTACAAACAGTTCACCAATAAATTGCTGAGAATGAAGTCTGTAGGAATAGATGAGCAATTATGTTATTCATGACTAAACATTTGAATTGGCAGACTCACAGTCCAACATTTTATAAAATTTAGATATCCATACACTGTTTTCATAAAGAAAAAATATCAATACCCAAAACATGACCAACAAGACATGGGAACCAAAAATATATATTCTGTAAACTAGTGGACAGCGAATTAACTTTTATATGGCATGATAATTCTACCTCTCTTTGATATCAGCTGACAAAGAATCCATATTGTATCAATATTGTTAACTATCATTTGTTAGTATTGTCAACAACAGAATATAGATTTGTATGAAAATTATGAGAATTTTTACTGTTTGTGTGTGTATTTTATGTATGTGTGTTGATTGATAGTCAAGGAGAAAACTCATTATAGTATTGCATCAATTTGCTCTTTCAGAATCTAATGCATCCTGGGTAAGCTTTCACCAAAACACTATGATTGGCTAACAAAGCCTTTAGCAATTACAATTCAACCAATAATATGACTTTGTTTTCATTTTGGGGTTAGAATAACGATATTACCCATAAGTCTTTAGATTCATAAATACCGAAATTAAACTTTTACAGGATTTCCATGTTGGCTGGAATGATTCGTTTACTTTCAATGCAGTATCTGTATTGTAATTATGTGTTTCAAAAAGTTCATGGAGATATCACCATTCAAAATTATATTTATATAGTTGTTTCATTATCATTGATGAAAAGAAAAGACATTGTAAAATTCTCCCACAGGATTGAGAAGTTATCTAGATTCTCATAGGCTGTTATGGTTGGTAAAGTGTTTGTGAGACTACTGTCTTAAAAATATGTAATATTGAGAAAGATTTTATTGTATATAAATAAAATATATCACTATTGTTTGCGTAATCTTGATATTCATTTGTGAAACAAAACGATTTGCGCTATTTAGTTTCATTTTAAGTACTGTACAAGTAGTACATATTTGACCTCCATAATGTGATAAAAGTCTTGTGTTTCACAAACCCACATTCACACACACACACAAAAGAGTCATAGAATTCCCTGTCAAGGTGAGGGTCAGTTGACAGCTTAAATTTATATTTATGCATAATAACACAGTCATGTAAAGATCTGGTTTTGCTCTCTAACACTAAATGATAGAAAACGTGTAGAAAGAATGTACTTGGTACCAGTTTATTCATGACTCTAAATTGAACATTTCTGATGAAGGTTAATCTGGAAAAGCACTTTGGAAGCATCAACTTTATAATTTTATTTTCATTTATCTCATGATACTTGATCACCAATTAATCAGAGATTAACTTACTGTGTACCAAAATATAGGTGAACGGAAAAAAAAGTCAGGAAAAAAGTCACAAAATCCCTAAGAAAAAAAGTCACAATACGTATTTAAGTATAATTATTTATCAGAAGTATGTTGGAATGCATATGAATAATTCACTACTGTAAATTCACAAATTACTGTGAGGTTTTTATTATTGCAAATAATGCGACAGAGTTGTAAACGCAATAATTTAAACTCGCATTTTGTAATATTCTAACAGAATTAAGCATGACTTTTCTCAAAACCGCAAAAATTAAAATCGCATCTAAGTTTAAAATGACAAAATCGCAATAATAAATGCACGCAATAATTTCCGAATTTACAGTATTTGCATCTATGCAATAGATAACTAAAGTCTTTAAAAAGGAAAATGTACCACAAGAAGCCACTAAACTAATAGTTCTATCAATAAATATTGTAAATACCAAACTATTACTAATGGCAATGAGTTGTTTGTTTCACACTCAATCTAAGGATTCTCACCTTAAAAAATCAAAATAACATGTGGTCAAATATATAACATATATATTTAATAATTGTGACTTTTTTTTATTACTCAAAGTAAAGGAAAACTAAGTGACTACAAAATATATATTGTGACTTTTGTTCCTGTGACTTTTTTTTCCTACATTCAAAATATATTATGATTATAACCCATTGGGCTATTTTTTGTTAAGTGTTGTAAGAGTGAGGTTTTTGCTCTACTAAGAAATGGTAAAATGATACATTAATATAACATATAATCTAGGCACCCTTTGAATGAATCGTAATTAGTTTTATTTAAATTGTTTAGTGGTTACAAGAACATCTTCAACAGAGTGTACAGACAAAAGATTCGAGTAATAGTAAACACACATAACAGATTTTGTAATGACTTGTGTAACTTAAAACCAAAGATAGTGTTCAACGGATATACAGGCAAACCAAAGCAAAGAAAGGTGCATACCTTCTTCAGTTTGCATAGAGACCAAATAGAATTATTAATTCGTTGAACACATATTCTTTGTTGCCTATTTCTTGAAAATCCACGAAAACTAGTACTTTACAAAAAATAACAAATACACAGTCGTTGTTTGATGTGTAGCATATCTTTCTTTTTTTTTTCTTTTCTTTTTTTCTGCTAAATTGAAAATGCTTTGTATTTGAAGGACAATGTATGTCATTTAAGGTGGTACCCAACACTTTAGCTTAAATCAATTTGGCTCGTTTAATTTTCATACAATTTTGTCAAAGTATTTACTTTGACCCTTTAACAAATATATAAAAAATTCAAAATCTTTGAACCAACTGTTTTGTCAGAAAAGTTACACTGGTTATATAGCACTTTGACAAACACCAATTTTGATCATTGAGAAGCTTTACATTCCTTTTACAAAACAACGTAATTAAAACGTTTAGCTGACTTTACAGAGTTATCTCCCTGTGGTGCTAGGTACCACCTTAAAGCACAACATAACAAAAAAACTTAAAAGTTGTACTTATTATCGTACATTACTTTCAAACATTAACTTTGGGAATATCTTAATTATAACCCCTTATTTACTGTATAGGTGGTGTTCGTTGTGCTACTGGGGGAAATTCCTGGTAAGGTACCCACTTTTGGTATTCGTATAAATATCCCTAAAATATCTGGTTAGAATTTAAATTTCAAGACAACATAAAAAGTTATTCAAGCAAAAATACGTTAAGCTGATTGAATATGTTGGAAAAGTTTCCAAAAATTCACAACTTTAAATGGACGTCTTCATACAAAATTGCAATCCTGATATTTCTGATGAGTTCATTTACAACCACTGTGTCGATGCCACTGCTGGTGGATTTTTTATTCCCCGAGGGTATCACCATCCTAGTATTCAGTTCTTTGTTGGCATGAATTATCATTGATATGGTCTTAATTATAAATTAACTGTTCACAAAACATTGCATTTTTGAAATTCAAAGGCATTTTTACCTAAGAGGTATTTGGCAATGCTATTCAACTTTGTACTTTTTTTGCTTTTTTAACTTAAAATGAATGTTTTCATACAAAATTTCAATTCTGATATTTTTGATGAGTTCGTTTACAACCACTGTGTCGATGCCGCTGCTGGTAGATTTTTATTCCTCGAGGGTATCACCATCCTAGTATTCAGTACTTCTTTGATGGCATGAATTATCATTGACATGATCTTAATTATAAATTAACTGTTTACAAAACATTGCATTTTTGAAATTCATAGGCAGTTTTACCTCGGGAATAGATTATTTTAGCTGTATTTGGCAATGCTTTTCAACTTTGTACTTTTATGGCTTTTTAAACTTTTTAATGTCCCATTTATGGGCATTATGTTTTCTGGTCTATGTGTTCGTTCGTTCGTCCGTCTGTCCCGCTGCAGGAGGCAGTCCAATCAACTTGAAACTTAGTACACATGTTGCTTATGATATGATCTTTCTAATTTTATTCAAAGTAGAGTTTTATCTAATTTTCACGGTCCACAGAACATAGAAAATGATAGTGCGGATGGGGCATCTATGTACTAGGGACACATCATTGTTTACCCGAGCATCACTGATAAGTCTTTTGTCGACGAAACGCGCGTATGGCGTCAATTCAATATTTAAATCCTGGTATCTATGATGAGTTTATTTTGTAGGCACTACAATTGAAAGTTATATTGAACTTTTTAAACATTGAGTCCGTTTGTCGACAAACAATGTTTATAGTCATCTAATGTTGCTCACAAAGAGAACAATCATTTCGATAAAGGTTGTATCATGTTCCTACAGACTTAAGTTTTGTCAACACGTTAAAACTTAAAAGTCATTACCTTAGTACTAGTATGCAATTAAAAATAAAGGCAACAGTAATTTACCGCTGTTCAAATTCATAAATCGATTGAGAAAAAACCACTCCGGGTTACAAAGAAACACATCAAATATAAGAGAACTACGGCACAACAGAAACACAACATTACAATGTAACGCACACAGAAACGAACTATAATATAACAATGGCCATTTTCCTGACTTGTTACAGGACATTTAAGAAAAAAATTGTTGGTTGAACCTGGTTTTGTGGCATGCCAAACCTCCCGCTTTTATGGCAATGTTAAATCAAACAAACTCATTCTCCACATGGTGCAATTCATACTTTTTATAAGATAAACATGCTGAATATCTTTTCGTTCATACACTTTTGCGTATTAATACCTTAAGCAATAATAAATAACTATACATTGAATTACTACGTGCCTTCAAATGTTCCCTAGAACGCAATATCATACTTCTTAAGTTTTCTCTTACTGTATCGTTCGTCTCAAAGTGCAGAGGATAAAAGTTGAATTCCATAAAGAAGGGGAAGAAGATCAGATAGTAGCCAATGTGTCGAGTTCGTTGTGCGTTTTTAAATAATCACTGTACAGTTCGTTGACAAAAACCGTCATAAATCACTTTCTTATTAAGGTATTCGAGATGGCATCGACGACCCTTTTTCTGTATGTTATTGTAAATTTTTATCTGTTAACTTAGTCGAAGTAGTTGTACATAATTTAACAGTCATCCAAAGCCATAATTACAATGTTTAACCAGTGTACATCTAATAGGAATGTTTTTATTGAAAATTGGGACTTTCAACGTTATTCCAGATGAAATAAACTGTTAATAAATATATTCCAGAGAAGAAGAAAAAACTCATTCTCCACTGGTTATGCCTAGTATACAGTGAAAAAAGAGACAGTCAGATTTTTTGTGATCATCATGTAGAACCAGAAATCGAAGTTATAAACACTTATGAAACTGATGATAAAAGTGACAAATATACTTTTATTTAAAGAATATACTGCTTACTGCTTTTATAAGATTTAGCAATAAGATAAGTGCAGAGGATAAAAGTTGAATTCCATAAAGAAGGGAAAGAAGATCAGATAGTAGCCAATGATATGACATCGACTAGGGATAGAAAAATGCGTGTGTCATGTAGAGTAAGTGAACTGAAAATTACAGAGGAAATCATATACAAAAGACCTTAATCATACCATTGGATATGAATAAACTCATCAAAGATACCAGGACTAAATTTAGTATATACGCCAGACGCGCGTTTCGTCTACAAAAGACTCTTCAGTGACGCTAAAAGGGACAATTATATATTATTTACATGTCCCCGTAGTATCTATTCTTTCAATGATACGATGTTAGTGATATATATCATACAGAAGTAAAAGGAAGAATAGTGATATTAGATTAAGGGAGATGACTCTATTGTACTTACAATGGTTACAACAGTATATATTCAAACTAAGTTTGCATATGTGACGGACATGATTTGTTTTTACAGACTATGATCATACAGACTATGATCATCATAATTTACATACATTAAATCCTTCTGGGGAAGTTGTTATGTGCAAGGAAGTAAAAAGCTCCGAAATTTTAGTCCTGGTTAATAACAAAACAAAAGTTTTGTGGATTGCATGCACATGCACTTGTTTTCCCCTTATATATATAGGGGAGAAATCTGAGACAAGAGCCTGTGATTGCATGTAATGCATTGTCATCAATGAGAAGGCCAAGCTTTACAGTGTGTTATTCTAAATACTATGGATTTTCTTGTCTAGGTACCGATAAAATAAGCCGTGTTTGGCACAACTCTTTTGAATTTTGGGTAATCGGAGCTCTTCATACTTTGTATTTTCTGGCTTTCTTTACAATTTTGATCTGAGCGTCGCTGGTGGGTCTTATGTAAACGAAACTTACGTATGGTGTATTAGATTGTAGGCCTGGTACCTCTGATAACAATTATCATGTCGAAATACCATATTGTAATGTTTATTTGTGTATTTCTATGTCCGTAATGTTCTTGCATTAATTTGTACTGTAGTCCTGTCATGAAATGTTATCATTTTAGTGTTATATTTAACAATGCTATAAAAGCAGGAGGTTTGTTTAGCCGCAAAACCAGATTCAATCCACCATTTGTTTTTAAACAAAATGTCCTGTACCAAGTCAGGAAAATGGCAGAAGTTCTCTTATAGTTCGTTTCTCTGTGTGTTGCGTTGTCGTTTTGGGGTTTTGCTCTCAGTGTTTCTGTTGTTTCGTTGTTTTCCGCTTATAATCGATGTTTTTACCTACGTTTTAGTTTGTAACCCGAATTTGTGTTCTCCCAATCGATTTATGACTTTCGAACAGCGGTGTACTGCTTTTGCCTTTATTTGATTAATCTAATAATAGCTCAATTGTCCCCCTTGTTGCACATGTTTTATAGTTCGTTTCTGTGTGTATTACATTGTTGTTGTTTTTGTTGCACTTTATTGTTTCTATTGTTTCGTTGTTTTCCTCTTATAGTTGATGTGTTTCCCTCGGTATTAGTTTGTAACCCGGGTTTGTTTTCTTTCAACCGATTCATGACTTTCGAACAGCAGTATACTACTGTTGCCTTTATTTATTTTTCCTAGTATTATAAAAGCGAGGAGAAAGGTATCAGAGGGATATTCACACTCATCCATGGAAGATAAGCTAACAACACCCTGGCTGAAAAAGAAGAAGACAAACAGACAAACAATGGTACACAAAAATAGCATAGAAAACCAAATACTGACCAACACGAACCCTTCTAAAAATTTGCGGTCGACTGGATTGTAGTCACGACATCAGGGCTATATCTGCTATCATCTGTGAAACGATATGCCATTACAGGCAACCAACTCAGTCTCGATGGCCTCCGTAAACAAATACAAAGGGATGATTCCAACTGTTAAATAGCTTCCTTGTGAGCATCAAAACTCTATCAAGACAATCATGTTAGGAAATACAAGCCTTTGAATATCGTCAAAACTTGGAGATTTATACTACGTGTGCCGGCGCTGCTGGAATGTTGCTACATGTACATATACTGAATGGAAAGTTTACAATATAGAAGCTGAAATCATTTATTTTGATTTGAAAAATATATCCTCCAAATTTAACAAATAAATAAAAAATTAAGCATCTTGATAATGTCAGAGAATTGTTTGTTTGATTCAGAGTAGGATTTATCCCTCCCTTGGACAACATACTTGTATCTACGTTGTCCATTTTGTGGTATGAAACAAAGCAGGACCAACTCATTTAATATGCTTCAGTTTTGAATGAGGAATACTTGGGTAAAGTGAAGAAAAGTCAAATGTTTTAATACTATTGCATGAAAGAATCTTTAATTTTTGGTACTCTAAAAATATTATTATCTATATTCAATCCACGCCAGCTCTTTAATATGTAGTTGCACAATAACTTTGAAACCCGGCATTGATTGCTGATCAAATTCATATTAATGATTTAGAACCAGGTTTCATGGAGCACTTGTGAGACCCAGTAAAATACCTTTGTCTGTAAGGACACTTATGTAGTTTAAGTGTCTAATACAGTAATGGAAGATTTAGTTTCATCTTTAATTGAAATCATAAAGGAACAAAGTTGTCTCATTGGCACTCATACCACAGTCTTCTAATATCTATAGAAAACAATATCCAGCATTTCTTGTTATGTGTTGGTGGGTATATGTTGAGTTTCCAAGTGATTGGTAATTAACTGTTACATCTTATCTAGCGAAAATATAAAATGTGACTTACAATGAAAACGATGTTGTTTGGTGCTTTATCTGCGGATATAACAACATATTTGTCATGGAGGTAGGACAAGTGTTTTGCAAAATTAGGGGCTTAATAGATTGATGTAGTATGGGTTTTAGGCCCATTCAGTTTACTTACTAAGTAATTCTGATTTGTATCAACGATCTCACAGCCTTTATCTTTTTGGAAAGAGTATGTTCATCTTCTTTATCGTGTTTTAATTCATTGGCTGGCATGATCATCGTCTGAATTCATCAGTATTTTGATTTTTTTTTCCAATTGATGAATTTAAGGCTCATAATGTTTCAGGCTATATGCAAAACGTTCCGCAGATAAGTGATATTGAAAATGTTTATGGCACCAGTAATAACGTGGCACATCAGGTTATATATGAACTGGGAACTAGCACAGGTTCAATCAGAAGGTTTAGACTTGGAGTCGTAAATATTGGGATCCTGCAACTCGTGGTTATTGAAAATGTTTTTGCAATTGTTTCATATTCAAAACCGAATATGGACTAGTGTTTTCATTTTTATTAACCAGTTTAGCAGTATATTTAATTATCTCATTCCACATATATTGAAAAAAAACATTTATCTTTTCTTCAAGGTTTATTTCGATATTTTTTTTAAAGTATTATACTGATTTTTGCAGTGACATGATATGACATTCATAGATTACATATTTGTTTTCTAGTTTTATATCATGTACAATTTTTTTTGGCAACTGTATTTTAAATTTGGCAACAAAGAATCATCCATATTATCGCTTTCTTTTTCCTTGAGTTGTTATCCCCCCAATAAGGATGGATAAGACTCCATTATAAAAAACGTCCTTTGCAATATTGATATTTTTTACTATGTAACCTAGTTGTAATTTCATCTGTGAAAACTATATGCAACAACCAGGAAGCAAGTCATGTGAATTTGAGAACGAACTTACTTTAACTAGACCGTTGGGGCATTTTATTGTTGTATTAAAAATACAAAATGGCGTTTTCTCAGGCTGTAGGGATAGCGCAAACTTCAACTGTATGTCAGTTCTGTGAAGAATCGCCAGAAATAAAGTGGAAGTGTGTTAACTGTGAACTATTTCTATGTAACCTGTGCTGTTCAAAGATTCACAGTAAAAGTAAGGTATCAATGGAACATGAAATTGTCAATCTTAAAGATTTTGGAACGGAGATTTTTTTTATGTCAGTGCGTAAAGTTGACCTTGACAATATGGAATGCACAACACATACAAAACGAAAGTGTATTGTTTACTGTAAAGATTGCCAAAGTCCCGCTTGTTCCAAATGTTTAACTGAGACTCATAAAATGCATGACTATAACGCTATTGATGAGGTGTATTCTGACATTATTTCTAGAATTAGGGAATTGTTACATAAATTTGAATCCAACCATCAGTCACTTAACATTGAAACGGACAAACTACAAAAACAACTTGAAGATGGTGACAAAAATTTCCAAGAAACAAGGGAAATAATTTTACAAACAGAGAGAGAATTGAAAGATGCTATTTCAAAATATACTAATAACCTTTTACAAGAACTTGAAGCAAAGTGGAAACCTTTAGAAAATGTGATCATGAAGGAACTGTCTTCCCTAAGAACAAATGCGGATGTGTTGGAAACCAGGAAGAAAAATCTAAATCAAGTCCTGCAGTCACGTCATGTGGAAGATATATTTTCTGCAGGCCAAACCTTATATGAATCTTTACCGAATTATTCAATTAAAAAAATCGAACCTTTTAATGCAAGGTTTATTCCTAGCAATCAGCACGTGACAAAAGGAAGTCAGATGATTGGTTATCTGTATACAGTTCCCGAATTTGAACTTTTAGACACTTACCAAAGTATTTACAAAAGTGTGACAAATATTCTATTCAGTAGTGACAAAACTGCATTGATAGGGAGTTTTAACTGTCAAAAACTACAAAACGTTCAATTTGAAAACCATTGCATGAAAATGAAGAAAGTAGTAAATATGAAAGTGTATGATATGGCAAAGACAATGGATGGTAACATACTTATATCAGCTGAAGAATTTGATTTAAAAATATATAACAAAGACAAGAAACTTATGAAATTTATGTCTTTTGCTCCATTAAAAACTATAGGTTTGCATGTTACAAAAGATAATAAAATAATAGTAGGGTTGGTGAAAAATTTAATGATACCTGTACCAACAGACTGTATCAGAAAACTTGTTGTTATGAACTCCGATGGTGACATACAACATTCCATCGAATATGACAGGGACCACCAGAGACTGTTAACCTACCCTCATAGAATCAATTCTATAAATGATAAAATAGTCGTTGTAGACGTTATAAACAAAGAGTTTGAGGGGAGGGTAGTAATGTTAGATCACGGGGGACAACTCCATTGGACCTTTAATGGTTGTAAAACTATAAATTCTGACCAGATTAAATTTTATCCTGGGGACGTGGCAGTAACTTCTACAGATATGATTCTTGTTACTGACTGTGAGAATCATTTGATACATGCACTAAATTCGGTAGGGGAAGCTATTTTTTATAAGGAAGTAAAAAGCTTAGGAATAGAATTACCTTTAAGTCTTAGCATTGACAACAATGACGTCTTATGGATTGGATGTAATACCTGCACAGAAGACACAAATAGTACAGCAAATATAATGTATGTTAAACTTACTTAACTTTGACGTTTCGTATCAGATAGATTTCTTAAATCCAGGATTTGCAACTGAAAGTGATTTGTTAGTCTCTGTGATTTTGGAAATAAAAAAAATGTAAATTGCTCTGTAGTGTCTGTTGCTTACTACTGATGTTGTCAATTTTGACAGTTAAAAAGTAATATTGATAGTTAGATTACGTAGTCAATTTGTCAATGAATAAAACGTAAAAACACAAAAATACTGAACTCCGAGGAAAATTCAAAAAGGAAAGTCCCAAATCAAATGGCAAAACACAGAATAAATAAACAAGGAAATTACCAAAGACTTGATCATCTGATATCTCTGGATTATTACGAAGCTTCTGTCAAATTTTATTTAAATTCGTGGTTATAGTTATTCAAATTCAAAGTTTAAGGACTGTATATCTATATTCGGCAGGATCTGGTTACCCTTTTTGAGCACCTGAGATCACCCTCGGTATTCGGTCTTCAGTTTTTCTATGTTGTGTTTTGGGTAGTTTTCGTCGTTTTTCGTTTTGTTTGGCCGTAGCATTGTCAGAACTGAAGTGCATTTAAATAAAAAAAATTTTTTAGCCAACTCAAATCATTCAAAGGGGAAAGCAACATAACCAAAAAATACAATAGTTAAGATTTAAGATAGAGGTTTCTCGACCTTTATTACTAATCACAATTTTTAAGGCTTAAAATTATGTTAATTTGTTCACCAAGATAAATATAATTCTCTTTTATCATATGTTTAGTAGTAAATACAGTAGTTTTGCATATGTGATAAATAGCCTGCTGTTTAATCCATATCGCGCAACTTTGATGCGCACCCTTTATCACACCCCTACCCTTTATCGCAGCCTACCCTTTATCACACCCCTACTTTTTTTTCTACATAAAGTCAGTTTTAATTTTTTTGGCTCAAGAATTTTTTTCCTCAAAATATGACGTCATTGTTTGGTATGTGACGTCACGAACGTCAAGTTTTCTATATTGTATGTGACGTCACGAACGTCAAGTTTTCATATTTTTGGCACACTAAATGTAACTATAAAAAGTGCAAAACACACAAATAAATACAATAATAAGCAAAATATTTTTTTGAAACAAAAGCAGGCAAATTGGAAGGCGCTTCGGATAGGTAATTGAGCAGTTCTTTTAAGGCCTTTGAAACAAGACAAAAGTAGAACTGAAGGTAACCCAGTGCTATGGATTAGAAAATAGTTCATAAAATATAATACTCTTCTTTTGAAATATATGATAAAACGTATAATACATGGCAAAATCCGTATCACATGCCGTATCACCCTCTACGATTTCCTCTACCAATATCATCCCTCGGGCATAAAGGCCTTTGGGCTGATATTGATGTCTCGGGATGATACGAAATATAATACGGATTTTGCCATGTATTATTCTCTATATATTATATGCGCATGAAACTTGTATTGTTCACTCTTATGTATTTAATCAATTTGGTAACATATGTTAAATAAGATAAATGATACATTCGATCATCCTTTTCAAAAGAGTATGAAATGTTCAATTAATTTGATAGATTGATCAATGGTTTTCAAAGTGAATTTTTCATACACTCAGACCAATATCAAAGATACCAGTGGCGGATCCAGAAAAAAATTTGGGGGTGGTACGGCCAAATGAATATTGAATGGTATGAAAAAGGTTAAAAAATACCTTCGACATTATAGAAGATCATGAATTTGGACAACACCATGCGATGCACATATTCATAGGTAAAGGAATTTAAAGACACATGTAAAACTGATTTTTATTCAAGACTCTATACAATATCTTGCAATCTAGAATAGCACAACATACAACTGTCATCTGAATAAGGCAAGCTGAAAAAAGGTTAAGCTAAAATGTTCCGAATCGGTAAAAATAGTTTCACGTAAAATTGTTCAAAATTTACTTATTTAACAAACTTAAGAGTCGTTTGTCAGGTCATTCAACATCATGCTATGCGGGGTTTCCTTGCAAAGTTATCTATAATTTGTGTTATGTTTAGGTGATCTTAGTTCCAAACTGTAGTGCACATGCATCAACGCAAGTCCATTTAAACGCGATTGTCCCATAACTCGTCACCCCCATGGTAGCTATGATTTTTAAGATAATAGAAATAATTGGAAAGTCGGTTTTGCAACATTCTTTCAGAGCACCGGCTACAGTTTCTGGTTTTGAAAGCATTGACTCGCAAGTCTTTTGCCACAAACGTCAGTACGGAAGGCATTGTAGATGGACTCGGCAAATCAGTATGGTAAAAGTCTACAAAATGTTTAATTTCATCAAATGTTGCGCTTTGTACAAATGCTGGTACCAACTTCAGTGCTTGAATTGCTGTTGATGTTGGGGGGAAAAGGTGGGGGCTCAAAGAGATAGATAAACACATTTAATCTAATTCATTCATAATGATTGGTTTTTTTTTCAAAATGTACATAAATGAAATTTAAAACCGAGACTCCGTTAGTTTGGAGAATGCAATTATATATGGAAATTTCACTTAAAAATACAAAAATAATTTGTATTTACCTTTCAAAATAAGAAGTCAACGTCTTCATATTGACGAGCTGTTTTGACAATTTAATTACATGTATATATGTGAAACGCATTGATCCGTAATTTCTATCATTGTGACACCTCCAGGTATCAAGATAATCCATAACCAATTAGTGCGATTAATCTTAAGTGTTAATTTGTTAATAAGCTAGTTATTGAAAAAATAGACACTTTAAAAAAAATTGAGGTTCGTCATGGGGGTGGTCCGGTGCGCCGTGGGACCACCCCCTGGATCCGCCACTGTTAGCGTCTTACTTTTACTATGTATCATACATAGTAAAAGTAAGACGCTAATGTAACATGAAATTTCAAAGTTGTAAGATAATGATACAGATAAAGTTGCCAAAACCATGAGTAAAATGGACCTCCAAATTATGTAATGTACAGTGCATGGAAAAGAAAAAAACGCTTATTTGAAAAGACTGCATTGAGCCTGTTGTTCAAAATTCAGGATCGAGGTTCACCAAAAGCATTAGAAAATAATCCTTGATAAAGTTGGGATAAGACTTATTGCTTTATACATTTTCATTAAAATATTATGCACATTTGAATTCTTTCTACAGTTAAAGAACAAACAGCATAAAATGCTTTCAGATTGAGAAACAAATTTCACAGAAACCAAGGACATAATACTACAATCGGCTAAAGAAATGTAAAGGGGATTTTAAAAAATGCAAAGGATATTTTACAGACTTGAAGCATAATGAAAACATACTTAAAAAAATACTACCAAATCAGAACTGTCTTCCCTTACATAGAATGAGCAGCTGAAATCTAGGAAGAAAAATATATACCATGTGCTGCAGTCTCGTCAAGTGGCAGAGATTTTCTCTTCAAGTAAAATTTAGATACTAGTAAATAAACTCATCATAGATACGTTATCGTCAAAAAAAATATTGAAAATATGTGCGGCAAAATTTATTCCTAGCAATATACAAGTGTTAGTTGTGGTGAATATGTGTCAGTAATGCTATATCTAATTGTTTACAGTCCAAAAAGTTTAAAATTGCCTTTCATATATACCATCATTGTCATGATAATTATTTGGACGAATATTGTAAAATTAATTGTATTAACATTGAGATTGCATGAATGTCACTGTTTTTCGGTTTCCTGTGGTGTTTGTCGTTGAGGGAATATGTTCGTTGTTATTCTGCCGTTTGCATGTTGTGTCGACTATTACATTATTTACTTGTGCGTTTCTCTTATCATTAATATTACAAATGTTATTGCATTTTAGCATGTGTTTGTGCTGTATTTCTGTTACATAGTGTTTTATCGATTTTTTAGCATTGTAATAAAGCGGGAGGTTTGGCATGGCATTAAAACAGGTTCAAACCACCTTTTTCTTTAAAATGTCCTGTACCAAGTTAGGTATATGGAATTTGTTATCAAATAGTTCATTTATATGTGTGTTGGCGTTTGTTTTCCTCTGAAAGTTAATGTATTTCCATCGGTTTTGGTTTGTAACCCAATTCTTTTTTCTTTCAATCGATTTATGACTTTTGGACACAGAGATACTACCCTTATCTTTTTTAATGTAATAATTATTTAATACCATATTAAGAAATTATAGACACTCGTCAAAATGAAAATACATTAATTTTTAATTACTATACTGCATTTACTGTTAGACTGTTTCCTTGTTCTTTATCTGTTTGACTTTGATACGGGTTACACTAATGTCCTGACAGAAATGAAAATGCTTAATTCTTTTTTTATTATTGGAAGGATTTACTTGAAATTTGGAATCAAGCACGATGAGAACTTATATTTCTTTTCTAACTCTTGAAAATATTTTTTTTCTTTTTTTCTTCTTATATTTTTGAATTTTATGTATAAATCTTCCTTGTTATCGAATTTGAAGTATATCCTGTCAATAATAAAACATTTTTAGCCGTTTCTTATCGGTCAGGACATTAGTAGTTTCAAAGTCAAGTTGGTCAGGTCAAGTTTTCTAACTCTAAAAAATATTTTTTTATTTTTTTTAAATTTTATTTATTATATATAAGTTCTCATCTTGCTTGATTCCAAATTTCAAGGAAATCCCTCCAATAATAAAAAAGTATTAAGCATTTTCATTTCTGTCAGGACATTGATACCCGTATGTTGCAAGGGAGAGGACCAGCATACATTTACTGTCAGCTTTCCCAGTCAGACCACGGAATTGCTCTAGTAATAAGCAATTCATACGAGTCTTTCATAGATGAAACGCGCATCTGACGTAAATATAATTTTTTAATCCCTGTATCTATGATGAGTTTATGTGGAGATCCTTTTTATTCTTAAACACAAGTTCTTGTCCTGAAACAAGAAACATACTTGTGTTTGGACTATAATTCTAAAACAGTTCGGACAATAACCGATACAATTTCATAGAGATAAGTACACTCATACTCAAGTTTTTGTCAGTACCAATATACAGGTGCAAAAATTGTGTTGTTGTATTTAAAAACCTGACAGCGTGTACATATTTGGTATGTGAACATAAATATAAAATAAAGTTCCCTGAACTGAAACTTAAGGTACAAAAACCTGGAGATGTTAGTGAGCTGTAATTGTGTCATTGTAACTGTTTGTTTACATATTTGTTTGTTTTTATAGTGATTCGGATAACACAATGTTGACTGCTGTAACCCCCTTTTTTTTTTACATTTGTACCCTTCATGTTTGTTTTGTTCACACATCGTTGTCAATATAATTGAATTTTGTAAGACTGTCATACAAGGAGAGGTTAAGCTAGCTATAAAACCAGGTTTAAACCACCGTTTTCCACATAAGAAAATAGAATGTAACTGTACCAAGTTAGGAATATGACAATTGTTTCGTTTGAAGTGATTGAGCTTTTGATTTTGCCATTTGAATAAGGACTTTTCGTTTTGAATTTTACTAAGTTTGGTATTTTTTGTATCTTTAACTTTTAACAGCTAATTGCATTCCTTAAATTGCAACCAAAAGTAACACCCAGTTTTAATCAAATTAATGGAGAATGTGTCCATAGGACACAGAGCTATGGACACAGATGGTGCCACTGCCTACATAAAATATAATAAAGAGAAGAACTCTAGAAGAATGTGACACCCTTCTAATTCAATTTTGATATGTTTCTATGGTAATAAGCATTCTCTATAAGTTTCATAACATTTAGTTGAGGCCAGCTAAATATAGAGTACTGAAGGAAAAGAGTAACAATAACTGCTAGCTGCTCTGCAGGGCATAAAAAAATCATTAGTATCAAATAAACTTATCCAAGATCCCAGGCTTTAAATTTTGTATGCCAGAAGTGCACTTATACTTTACAATTTCTCTTTTGATGCAAAACAAATACCCATCTAGATATCAAACCCATGATCTTCAGATTTAAGATAAGCACACAATCACTAGATCAACAATATAAAAAAGAAGAAGTGGTATGATTGTCAATGAGACAACTATCCACAAAAGACCAAAATGACACAGACATTAACAAGTATAGGTCACCATACCTCATAGTCAGCTATAAAAGGCCCCGATAAGACAATAAAAAACAAGAAATTAAGAAAACTAACAGTCTTATTTATGTAAAGGCGATCAATATTTATCAGCAAATAATAACCAGTTTTCTATCTACTTTGATGGTATTCATCATTTAAATGACTAACAATTTAGGGAGAAAATATTGATGTTACTATCAAATATGAGAATATATTTGTTCTGCTGTAGATTCATGTATTTTCTTTGGTACCTAATTTCATGGATTGAAGAAAAACAAACCTTTTAACAGACATTTGAAATTTAGGTCTTGCAAAAGTCTGCATTCAACTGAATAGAAGATTTGAGTTGTTGAACATTTCAATGTGGTTCACCTGTACACACAAATTCACAAAATTAGTATCCAACAAATAATGTAGATGAATCCACAGATTATAGGTTGTTTTTCTTGCTTAAAGGTATATTTCTCAGAAGTTAATTGTAATTTATCATTGAGACAACATCCCACATTACAGTGAAACCATATATGACTTATAAAGGTCAATTGCAACATACAGTCTTCAGCAAGAAACAAGACTCTATATCATACCTCAAGCTGAGTCTACCAAAGCTGAATCATTAAACAGATTATATACAAACATTTTCATGATAAAGAAATTCTGATAACAGCTATGTTGAATGCAATCAAGGATATTGTATGATTTGTTTTACATTCAAGAACAATCATAAGGATTACTACTGGTACAAATGGATTAAACATTGTTTCAGTAAATTGCTCCTGTAATTTCAGTACTATCCCTGCCTAAAATGCTACATCATTTGAGTATGTTATTCCTGAATTTGCTATTTCTAAAAAGATGACATACATCATATGATGGCCACAAATCAAAGCCACATTTCTGTATGAAGTAATAAACAAGTACAGGTTTACGACAATCTTGTATTTCTACATGAGACCAACATTTACAATATAAAAAGTTCATACAAATTATTTACATATCTATTTATGATAACAGTAATTTTACAGAAAATCAAATGCTTTTTGTACTACAAAAATATAAGTTTATGAAACATGAATTTACAATATGGAGATAAAATATTGCAGATCTTAGCACCCAAATTCAGTCTAATGTTATGAGTAGCATTCTGAAAATTTCATAACCAGATGTTCTGAGGCTCTATTAAAACTCATCATATCATTCAGCCAACTCATTCACTGTTCATTTACACATAACTAACAGCTGCCAAAACTCTTAAGATCTTTTTCCAGGCTTATTGGTTTCTTATACCCAAAGCTTGCTCGATTTCCATTCTTCTTTGCTGAACCTGCAATAAAGATACATATATTACAGTAATTTGAACATGACATTTTACAAACAGTGAATTCAATATCTCTCAAGATCTGAAAACAGTCTGTTATGAAAGCTTACTGGAGCTAGTGTTTATGTAGTTTACTAAATATCAACTTAAAACAAATTTTGATTTTATGGTGTAAAGAGACAATCAAATACCAGACATAATAAGTATATAATATAACAAGTAGTAGTGTAATGCATTTGTAATAAGACATTGAATCAGTATCAAAATTGGGTTATCTTCCTTTAGCTAGAAAAAATTTCAATGGAATTCAAAAGAATACAATTATTTTAAATTAGTAGGGTACCAATTTTGATGATTATGTGGGTAAAGGGATACCACAAATTAAAATGATCAATGAAGTATATATTGCCCATAGGCTGGTATACATTGTTTCGCAAAATCCACAAAATCTACTGTTAACAAAAACAGTTTGTCCTCAATCCACAAAAAAGATATATATATCCACAGTATATGAGTTTAAGATATTTCATATACTTATTAAGAGATATGTTACAGTGGATTTATGCAATCCTATTTTCCAAGATTTCATGGGATAAGGAAACCATGAATTTAAATGTATAATAAAGAAGACCTTTTCTATAGGCTTAACTAAAAATTTTGGTAAAATCATTAAAACAAATATAAACTTATAATATAATATACCCAAAATCAGTGAAAATTAGCATCCACAAAAATAATTGAATCTGTGTGGCATTTTTAGAGGAATTTACAAGAATAAGTGTAAGATTGAACACTGACAATATGTACAACTTATGTCTAAATATGAAATAATTTTGTTCAGAATCACAAAAAAAAAGAGTGAGTGATGGAAATTTAACTTCATTCAATTTGTTGAAAAATTCAAGGTGTCAGCAAAGAACTCAGGAAACAGGTATTAGGTTTATTACAGATTTCAAAAGGTGCTGAAACATTACAACCCATCACTGTTAAGCTGACACAATATATGAACTCTATCTATTCTATAGTTCCTTAAAAATGTAAAATAAATATTTGTTAGAAGAATGGAGGAAAAGACCAAGAGACAGATAGACAAGAGGACAAGGTGAGGGCAATATTGCCCCTACTCCTACAGTGGGTGCATGAAATGAGCAAAATTGCACACAAGTCTGTATTAAATTTAAGGAATGATAATTTGGTGAGAGGTAACAAGAGATTAATTATTGTATACCTTTCCATAGAAGTATCTACACACAGCTTCCTGGCACCATGGTTGGTAGAAATAGTCAGCTCTTCTCTCTTCTTCTGGATTGCCAGCTACATCTGTCATTGTCTGAAAGAAAAGAAATTGTTGAAAATTAAATCTGATTATTTTGTAAACAGAATTTATTGTAAATTCTTTGCTTCAATATTCACAGCAATATTTATAGTTGAAAAAACTCAGTTAAGCATCTAGGGAAACTTCATTAAGGGATAGTATCTGATACTTCTTCTAAACAACTAATAGGTGCAATCAGAAATTCCAGAATTTTGATAATAGGTATTCAAAGAATAAACAGAAAAGTACCTCTTATATTTTAAAACTACAAATGAAAGATATTGAAATCATTACTTCAAAGCAGTGCCTGTGCATTTTCGGTAAAAAAAGGAAAACAAAGTTCTAACTACACATTATAGAAAGTTTTAAATGATATAAATAATGCAAAATAAGCATTTGTATTTCAAAGAAATTCTACATGATCGATAAAAACAATTGAAAAATGTATTCATAGGACATAGATGCCAAGGCTTTTAAATATATGGCAAATTCTGCAATTTTTCAAATTACAAAGGGACATAACTCAAGACTAGTAAAAGTGACATCACCTACATCTGAGTTCAGTGGTAATAAGCATTGTGCATAAGTTTATAAACATTTGGTAGAGGCAAGTTAAAGTTAGAGAACAGAAAATAATGTTCAAACGTACAAAGGTACAAGGGTTAAAAACAATGCCCACTCGCAGTGTCCATGGCATAAAAACACACAATTTTAATTTGCTGATTTGAGAGTATTTTTAAAAGCAGAAATCTTCCTTTTTTCAATTTTGACAATAAGTTGCGGCAAAAAAAAGTTACAACAACTGTATGTCCAATGGAGCAATACTGTACCTTTAAGTCTCTGGTTTGTGATATCAACCAATTATTAATAAATTCTTGTGGATCTTTGGCAAAACTGAGGAAGAATTCTCTGTTGGTTTTCAACTGATTAATGGTTTCAACAGTTTCATGAATCTGAAATACAAAAAAAAATAAAAATTTTAGAGCATATTTTATATCAAGGCATAAGTCATACTGTTTCTCAACACCTCATGTAGTATAATTTAATGTAATGTTGATGTATTGTTCAAATGAAACTATTAAACTTTTAGTATAAAAGACTCTGTCATATAGCTTTGTGATTATATTGTGTGTTATCAGTAAATTTTGAAGAGACAGAAAACACATGGTTAATACAACTATGATTATAGGTATACCCTGGATATTTTTGAAAATTCAAGATGATTTAAAATTTTTACACAATGATAGAATAAATAACGTGCTAGTCCAAAAGATAACAAACAGCCAGCAAAAAGACATGTCACTCAACCAAAACCAGTCTTTACTCTTACACCTAAATGATGCATGCTTAGCGAGAAGCAGCAAATGCCAATACTACAATTTGATTTTACCATGTGGGGGTTCTAACCCACAAACTCCTGCACTCAAGTGAACACAATAATACAAGATCACTGAGGCAGTTATTTAAGAAATGAATGCTTCTTTTTGTAAATTCACTGGGTTGTAAAAGCGTTGACCAAAGTATATTTGTATGAAGAGCTAAAGCGCCTCGTTCTTGAAATGTGCGCACAGTCAACACTTTTACAACCCTATGAAATTACTAAAAGAAGCATTCAATGCTTATAATTACATTTTTTCGCTATGATCATGAAAACACGATTACTATCAAGTTTTTTCTTTTCTTAAACTGTATGTCAGAATTCATTTTGAAATGAAGTTGATTAAGGAATCAAGATTGCAGTTAGCCATTCAGAATAATGTATTATAATGAAACATACATCTTATGTAATTATATGTCGATGAAGACACCTTATATTTGAAGTTATAGTGTTTTAACAGTTTCCTACCTTGTTGTCGAGGTTACTGATTTCTTGCTGACTTTGTGTGGTCAGTAAGAATGAGTTCATCTGCTGCTTCAGTGTGTCATCCTGCAGAAAATTAAAACATTTATTATTTTAAATGATTCCAATAATGTGAAAATAATATGTGCATGTGATTATTTATTTTACTTAAATAATTTTTTTTCAGAATTTTCCAGAACATCAAGAAATTTAAAGCGTGATTATTTTTTTTACTTAAATAATTTTTTTCCAGAATTTTCTAGAACATCAAGAAATTTAAAGTGAGACTAACTGCATATGCATGATGCATCAAGAAATACATTTACATATTTGATCATTGGCTTTGGAGCAAATGAAGTTTTGAAGTAGGTGTAGTAGAAACTTCCTATTTGCATTTTCAGAATTCAAGGAACTATGGGTATTTTTATTTGTTTGTAAAGCAAAATTAATATAAAAGTCAAATCAGTGGTTGAGTCTACATTATTTTGGACTTTTTTAATCAAAAAAAAAGTTTTGATGTGTGCTTTAAAAAAAATATCCCAGAATTATTTATATTCCGAAATGGTGAAGAACACCTATTAATATAAACCTTAAATCAGGTGATTATCACAGTGTTACACAAAAACTAGGAATGCAAACCAATGGATTTACATCAAAAAGGAAATTACAGATGATAAAATACGAAATATAAAATTTTAAATCATATCTCCTTCTTTTAGATAACTTACTATTTCAACATCAATATCATAGCAAGCGGTCTTCCTTGCATCAGGTCCCTCAACTCTGTGAAATGTAAAGTTACTGTAATATAAATAAATATTTCTAGCAAACTGTTCCCTTCACCAACTATCATAATAAAGTTTTATAATCTTACCAATGTTCATTTTTGAGACTTTGAAATGTTTTACTATTAAACTGTATATATGTTTGTGTATTTTGTTATTTACAAAATCACATGCAATTATTTCAGTTAGATATGAATGATTGAAATTAAAGAGCAGATAAATCATGTGTTCAACTATCTGTTGCTATTATCATGTCTTTCTAATGAAAAATTTCTGTAAAATGAATTGTTTTAAATAAGGTTGCTAGTCTTTTTGATATAATTGTTTCACATTTTCCATGTTAAGGCCTTCTGTAGATGACAATACAGTATGGGTTTTTCTCACTGTTGAAGGTAGTGTGGTGACCTATACAAGTTTATATATATATTCTTCTTATTTGAATTTTGGAGGAGAGTTGTCTCAGTTGCAATTATATCACACATTTATAAATTTCTATAAACCCTAAAACTTACGTTATAACATGATTGATAACAATCGGGTCTGGTGGCATCAACAAGTTATGTAGCTTCCCTGGAATCTCAGCAAATTTCATTCTTTTACACTCAAAGATCTGAAAGAGAAAGATATACACATATACAAAAGTTAATCAAGCAATTGAATTACAGCAGATTTTCATAATATGTAAATTGCACACAAGAATGAATTCAAATGTATTCCAAACAATTTTGGAAACAAACTATATTGCTTTTAAAATTTAAAAGAAGGCTTTAGGATGAAAATTTCTTTACAAAGCTGCAAAGGGTCATCAGTTTATATGTATTCATTATTCAATTTTAAATGAAGACCATCATTCAGTTTTGTTTCGTTAACAAAAAATCATAATAACCTGCTCGAGATATTTGTCACAATTAATGTATTCTCTCTCATTTGGATCTTGTAGTTTGTGTGTCTTAATATACTGCCACAAAGCACTGATAATAACTGGCCTTGTCTGTGTGTGTACTCCTAATAAACGTGCAAGTCGCTGGTCCAACTTAAACTGTGGTGGCTAAAATATAAATAGATAATTATTATTATACATCTTTGACTAAAGGGTTTGTAATCTAACACAGTATGAAATGTATACGAAATGAAATGTTGCTGATTTTTTTTGAGTGATTACACTATCTGCTAATAATTGTTATGTTAAAAGATCTTACACTTATGTGTCCAATTACAATACACCCTTATTGTAGTTCCATGATAAAGACATAAATATAATGACTGAAAGGTATCTCTATAATATAAGGGAAATACTTTTAATAATGCATGAGTAATTAATTCTTTAATGAAAAAGGTCAGATATTAAGATATTTAGTTCATTTTCTTACTTTTACCAAGAACTTATATACGTCCCTGCTTTTACAAGTAACAAAATTACATCTAAAATGTTCTCTTGGCAATTTTTCAGAATTAAATATTTAAAAAACAATTGGTTAGGAACAGAATGGCCATTACAGCTGTCCTTGACAACTGTATTTCAACTGAATATTTACAAGCATAAATACAAAAATATTCTTAATCTAGATGAACATTACCTGGTAATCAAGCATTAACAAGACTGTGCATTTAACATTCTGGTCACCTGGACGTTTGACTTGGAATCCATCAGTTTCTTGTGTACTTGGTGTACGGTGCCACTAAAAAAATTCAACAATACATATATAAAAATCAAATAAACAGCTGCTACAAGAGTGCATGATACACCTCTACCCAGCAATAGGCCATTCCAGTTAATATCTGCTAATGGAGGTTACAATCCTTGCAGTAAAAAATTCTGATAGGTCATTTTTTCCCCATGAAAGCCCATCCACCCAATATGAACAGAAACTCTACATCTGATGTCTTAATTTTTACATCTGATAGGTAGTTTTTCATGATGTATTTTTCTGATACATATAAACAAAATTCTCCCCATCCATCCCCACCTGTCAGAAATTAACTGGAATGGCCCAATCATTATTCATGACATGAAAATGTTCTTTTAAGGTGGTACCTAACACTATAGGGAGATAACTCTGTCAGCTTAACCTTTTAATTATGTTGTCTTGTAAAAGGAATATTAAGCGTATCAATGATCACATATAACCAGTGTAATTTTTCTGACAAAACGGTTGGTTTTAAATTTTTTTGTTAAAGTTTCAAAAGTTAATACATCGACAAATTTTTTTGAAAATTAAACAAGCCAATTTAATTTTAGTGAAAGTGTTGTGTTGGGTACCACCTTAAGAGGATTAATTGCTAAGAACTCCATTTTAAATTAGAATTAAATCACATGGAATAATGGAATTAGTGATCAATATCCTTACTCTGGAATGATTGATAACCATTTACTATAATATATCACCAATTCATCTGATAAAACATTAAAAACATTAAAAACATGAGAAATGTTGATGTTTTTTTAATATATATATAAACATAAAATATTACCTCCACAAGATGATTGTCTGGTCCATACAATTCTTTGTCTAGTTCTATCACCAAGCTTTTAAAGAATGATGAGAATTTCCTTTTAAGTTTTGATGTGTCACTAATCTTTGCACTAGCAGCCTGAAATATACATATTTATACATGAGTATTTGAATAGTTTTCAACAGTGTGGATTCATTTATTTTCATGAGTACCAGTTTTCATTGAGGAAAACTTGTTCAAATCACAAAAAAACTTTAAATTGACCAATGAACTATGAAAATGAGGTCAAGGTCAATTGAAACCTGCAAGACTGACAATTCCCAAATTCATCAAATATAATTGACCAACTATTTATAGAGTTTTTTAAACTTTTTTTTTATAGCAGTCGCTTAACTATTAAAATGAGGTCAAAGATAATGGAAATATTTAAGAATTGAATGCTCCTTTTTGTAAATTTATTGGGGTGAAAAAGCATTGACCGAAGTACATTTTGTATGAAGCGTGGAAGGGCTTCATTCTAAAAATGTATGCAGTCAACACTTTTACAACCCTATAAAGTTACAAAAAGAAGCATTCAATACGTATAATTACATTTTTTAGCTAGGATCATGAAAACACGATTTTTATCAAGTTTTATTTAATTCACCTGTGAACTTTTTTGTGGGACCTCGTGTCATCATGAATGAAATTTTTTATTGTCTAATGCAATTGCTTAAGGAATAACATGTGATGTGCAGTTAGCCAATCAGAATAAAGTATTATAATGAAACATACATCTAATGGAAATTTAACAGAGTGAACCTTTGTAACACAAGGTATGAAGCATCCATATGTCTTCCATACTCTGATGAAAAGTCGAGACAAAAAAAATGAGTTCTGTGTTCTTGTTTTTGATATATAATCAATTGAAAATTTGGCAAGCAATCATTTTCTCTTAATCATTCATACATTTTTGGCACATGTTTTCTTTTAAAATCTATTAAAAATAATACAGATTTTATAAAATTTTCAAAAATGGATTTTTAACTCTATACCTAAATTATAATAAAATTTGAAATTAACAAGCAAATTTTGTGTTGGCACTACATGCATTAAACTAGACAATTGCAAATACTGTGGATTCATTATTATTCATTGGATACCAATTTTCGTGGATTTCGTGAGAACATACAAACCACGAAGTTAAATGTTCAACGAATACCAAATTTTCTATAGGCTTGTATGCTGATTTTTCCCAAACTACGAAATTAAATATCCACGAACATATAAGTTTTCCTCAATCCACGAAAATTGGTATCCACGAAAATAAATGAATCCACAGTATCTGACAAAAAGTCAAAATAGAGTAACTAAAATCCTTAAAATAATTTTAATAGATCCTATCTGGTCTTTTTGGTAGTGAAATAGGAAATATATTTAACCAGCTGGCATGCTTTATCCTTTTTTTTAACAAAAAAGAATTCTTGTGGTTTTTGTTTTAACATCAGTCAAAGTGTTGAAACTTTGTTTTTTAAAGTCAAAAGTCAAAATAAATGTTATTTTGTAAAGTTGTATAATATTAAAAGTGGTTTTTTTTTACGTTTAATGCAATATGATTACAGATTGATATATAAATCATGTACATTTAAAAAGGCAGTCGGTAACTTTATGAATATATATTAATTTTTAAGGAAAACATATGCATCAAGTTTGAAGATTTAAAGGAGTTCATGTACTTTATTTACCAATGTACATTTAATCGAGAGAATGCATTAAATAACATTTCAGAAAATAGGAGATAAATGCATGATTGACCTTGAGGAATAATATAATAACATAATTGACCTTGAGGAATAATAAAATAACATAATTGACTAGGGTTTCCATCAAGCAATTTTGTACCAAGAACACTTACAGCAAAAACCGTCACTTCAAGTACCAAACCAAGTACATTTAGTCTTCTTATTATATAATGAAACATTCTAAGGGACCACTCTTTTTCCATCTGATGAGTTAAGTCTTTTTCAACTGATTTTTATAGTTCGTTCTTATGTTGTACTGTTATACCACTGTCCCAGGTTAGGGGAGTGTTGGGATCCTGCTAACATGTTTAACCTCGCCACATTGTCTTATCGGGCCTTTTATAGCTGACTGTGTGGTATGGGCTTTGCTCATTGTTGAAGGCCGTACGGTGACCTATAACTGTTAATGTTTGTGTCATTTTGGTCTTTTGTGGATAGTTGTCTCATTGGCAATCATACCACATCTTCTTTTTTATACTTACATCTTCTAACAATCTTCCTTCTACTCTAAGCTCCCATGATGCAACAGTTTCTTCTCCATCCTTTAAAATAAATATTTAAATATGAGTTTTAACATTTATGTAGATTTATACAATCTTTTTATAGGGTCTGTTTTTGCCAAAAAGGCTTTGTTTATTTCACAATGATAACTGTTTAAATGACCCTTTTTGGTCTGAACTTACTTTGTTAATCAGTGTACTGTCGACAGTTACTTTGATACTATTTGGAAGAAATAAACATTGTTACCTAAGCATGGACACAGCATCCCATAAGGTTTGACTTTAATCTGAATAAATGTGCCGATCAGTAAAAAATATATTTCTGTATTAAGGCTCGGAGGTACAAAAATTTCAGCAAAAAATTAAACATTAGTTTTTTCATTACAAATTTTATTATTACACTATTAGTTAATACTTTAAGATATGAAACAAAAATCAACCCAAAAAATAGATCCAGTTTGACATCAGATGACTTTTTAAATGTTAATATCATTGAAAAAGCTCTAAATTATCTCCCTTTGGTGCAAAAAATGCCATTTTCTGTAATTACAAATGTAAGTTGGTTTTTTTTAATTTGGATATTACCTTTATTTCTCCTATTAGTTCAACAGAAAAAAAAGACAGTAACAAAAATGTATGCTTCTTTCGGAGGCAGATTGTAAGCTTACATGAACAGTGACCCCATTTTCTTATTTCATTTTTCTATTATGTACATGATAAAGTTTATTTATGAAAAAAATATAGAGAAATCCTATATTAAAAAAAAAATGATTTATACCTGCGAGCCCCCATAAACATGTTTTATTAAATTATAATTTGACTTACCTCCCCTTCAGCTTTAGCAGGAAAGAATGTGTTGGAAATGAATATTCTTAGTTTTCTCTTTTGCTAAAATACAAGAAGGACAACTTTTAAAAGTAAGTATCAACAGATATTCAAATTGTGTTTGTAAAAACTTTCTTTTTTAAAATACCGAACAGAGACAGTTATCATTTTCAAAACAAAGGCAATCTGTGTCTATTCTCAAATTAAAAACACCATTGTCTTGTCTTGAAATAATGTTTTATTGTATTCCATGTCCTTGTTTCTGTAAAGGTGCTTGAATGAGTTTAATTTGAGGTAAAATGTGAATCAATTGTTTTAACCATATCTTTTTAAGTGACATAAGTAAACATTACCCAATAGTCTTGTAGCAATTTACTCTTTTCCGGCCAAGTTAAAAATTCTTAAAGTTACTAGTTTCATCATATATATTATTGCGTTTTTGATATTGTTTTGGGAAATCTCTTCTCTGAAGAATATATTGTTCTACAGATTTCAAATTGTGCATTTGCCTCCGAATACTTATTTGTTACTCATTTTTCTCAAGATTGCAATTGCTTGTTGGCTATATTATTGTGACTGTTTTGTTTATGGAGAAAGCTTAGTGGATGGAAAAACCATCAACCTTTGGCTGGAAAACTGGCAATCCTAGTCCATTGAGATTGGAGTGGAACGCACTTGCTATGTGCTATAAGCTATTGCTTACTATCAATCTCACTGTTGACAGGTAAGCAATTGGTATGAAATACTTAAACCAAGCTGCAAATGACCCCCCCCCCTTTTTATTCCAGGAAGTTATAGATATAGTTGTTGCTGTATTTCATGCACATATTTTCAATTAAGTTTGCTTTTTTACTTTCATTGGTCTTTTTAAAGCTTCTTGAATATCAAGTTTCTTTCTCATTATTGTAGCATCTAATTTTCTTTCAAATGCCAGCAAGTCCATATATGCCTGTGATTCAGGTACTAAATCTCTAACCTACAAAATAAGAAACAACTGTCAATGATATTATTAACTTTCATGGGAAAATTTATGACGGTCTGAATTGTGGGGGCATTCATTTCCTTATTCTTTATTTTTTATACCATTTTTCTCTTTTTTTTTTATATTGTTGGCATCCCATTATTGTCTATTCTTTCTTTTTTCTATTTTCTTTCTTTTTCATGTTAACGTCCGTCATTTGACTCTTATTGTCCATTATTCTTAATTTTATAAACCCCCATTCAGACCCTTAACTACAGGAAAAGGTTCAAACAAACTAGGATGAACTACTCCTTGGGATTTCGTTAAATTAACGATATTTCAAAAAGGATTAAATCATAAAAACATAACAAAATATAGACTAATTCAATCATAAACCTTAACAGGATAGAATAAAATGTATGTTTTGTAAGAAAAAAAATAAAAGAAAATAACATTATATAATTTTGATATTATCTTTTTAAAATAGCAATTTATTCATCTTTAAAATCTTAAATAAAAAATGCTTAGATGATTTCAATACACCTAGAGTGTTTTCGTGAAGTGAATTTAATATAACTTAAATCAGGAGCCTGTAATTCAGTGGTTGTCGTTTGTTTATGTGTTACATATTTGTTTTTTCGTTCATTTTTTTACATTAATAAGGCCGTTAGTTTTGTCGCTTGAATTGTTTTACATTGTCTTATCGGGGCCTTTTATAGCTGGCTATATGCGGTATGGGCTTTGCTCATTGTTGAAGGCCGTATGGTAACCTATAATTGTTAAATGTTTGTGTCATTTTGGTCTTTTGTGGATAGTTGTCTCATTGGCAATCATACCACATCTTCTTTGTTATATTAAGCATTAAAGAACATTCTCCAACATCTTGTTTGAATAAACAAGAGAAAAAGTACATTAAAATCCTGCTAAAATCTCAATACTAGATACTGGTAGTTCAATTTTGATATTCAATCATAAATTTATTGCATAAAATAAATGCAGCCAAATTGATGATGAACTTTTTACCAACATTTTTTTTTTGGATAATTAAGAGAAATTATACATTTGCATTCTCCTAAAATCTGAAATAATTTAAAAAGGAAACCAATCATAATTTTCAACCAATTAATAGGTACCAAATCTAAGTAGCTGAAAAACTGACGAATAGTTTAATATTTTACATAATAGATATAGGAAGATGTGGTGTGATTGCCAATGAGACAACTCTCCATACAAATAACAATTTAAAAAGTAATGTCTATTTACAAATCATTTTGAAAAACAAATTAGTCATTTGGTGCCTATATATAGATCTTATTTAGTCTTTGGACTTTTTATTGGGACTGGTTATAAGTTAGTCCAGCCCTATTTTCACAGAGCATGTGACACAAATGGGGCGTGGTAAAAGTACACTACATAAGTTCTATCATCACATGATTATTTCGTAACTATTATTGCCTATTTATAGATTTGATTTGACCGAAACCAGTAATATAATATTTCAGCATGATTTTGAGTTTTAAGCCTTTTTTTTGCAAATCGTCTTCTTTTTACAAATACATTATTAAGGCAATAATGCAGAAAGAAAGTTTTATCATGACATGCATACAACTCTATTCATGTGCTAGATGAACTTTTGAATTATATAATAATTTATTAATCTCCGAACAAGGCATTAATTAACATATGTTTTTAAAGACCGCCCAGATACTACTTTTTTGTTACCTATTACCTTGAACAAGAATCAAAGTAGGTTATGCGGTTAAATAATGTTGGATGTAACTAATGCGTAAAGCTTAGTACACTTAAACCTAGTTGTTTAAAACATAATTACAACAAGGCCAGTAACTATTTTGAATATTTTTAAGTCCTGATTAGAGTTCACTTTGTAATGACAGAAATGTTACATTTTTTAAAATAGTGACCATTTTTTCAATTTGAAATTTAAAATGGATATATTTAAATATTAACAATTTAAGGGACCTGGCTGGTAGGTTTGACAGTATAGACAATGTTAAGAAATAAACTCATGTATGTACCACAGTCAAGGTTTAGCAATAGGGATTTGATATTGGCTGTTAAAAAAAAAGTACCTCAATAAATGATTGAGGACTATTATTTTTCATTTAATTTCCTAAGTGTATGAAAAAAATCATTTATTTCATCATGAATAATTAAGTCAAAAGGAAATTTATAAAGATCTCATAACATTCATAATATCATCTGTAAGATAGCATCACATAACCATGATGCTAAAAGGTAATGGGGGCTGAGACACTGCTATATATGCAATATTTATTTCTCGGTTGGAGATAAAACTTTCATCTATAGTCAATCACCTCTTTTAAATGGCTAACTTCAATTAAAGAATTCTATTCACGATTATTCTGAAGACTCTTTTACAAAAGTTTTTTTTAGGGGAAGGGGGAATTATATGAAACACCTCTTTCATGCAAAATACAACCTTCTTATACTAGTTTAAATCCAGAGCAATCCCAAAATGAGAACAGGAGACCTTTAATAATTTATATCATGACTGTAATTTAAATTTTCTTTACTACTGTCAATAAATAGTACCTGTGTAATCTATATATGGAAACAATTAAGTTATATTTATCGTCAAATGTAAACAACAACCATCCGTCTTATAAATGGTTTATAAACCTACAAAGTACTCTATTAAACATTGACATGCCTCATTTCCATTTAAAGTTATCAACAAACAAAATTTACCTGACAAAACTACATGGACTTGGGAGAATATGTGACTTATTGTACGTACCCTTTGTGGTAAAATTTTATCAGCAACTTTCTTCTTTTTTTGTTTCCTGAAAAATATAAAAATAAAGTTTTTAGACGTAATAAACAATGTCATAAGAAAAACAAATTTGCAAAGTCCAAGTTTTTAGATGACTTTATTGTTCACCATACGCATACAAACAACGAAGAGTCCTCTAATAATATCAACGATTAGCTCTCAAAAAATCTCACTACCATTCACAAATAAACTTTCAGTTTGTATGCACTAGAATTATAATGTGTTATTTCAATTTCAAACCCTGGATGGATACCACTGCTGGAGAAGTAGTCCTCAAGGGGATCATCAGTTCAGGTGTCAGTGCATCTGTACTTACATAATTTATGACATATAATTTTTTTTTAAATAACCATTGATAACTTTAGAAATTAATAATAAACTAAGGCTCGGTGAAAGCTAACCTTTGGTGCATTTGGCTATTCTCTTTGGGTCCATTTTGGTCAAACTGTGGATTTTGTATCATTTGTGGGATACATTTGTTGGTATCGGTCAATATTCAAAAGTACAAATTTTCTACAGGCTTGTATGCAGACTTAAGCATAACCAACCAGATGCTCCGCAGGGCGTAGCTTTATACGACCGCAGAGGTTGAACCCTGAACGTTTGGGGCAAGTATGGACACAACATTCAGGCTGGATTCCGCTCTAAATTTGGATTGTGATTAAATAGTTGACACAGCATAGGTTTCTGACACAGAATGAATGTATTCAAATGAACTTAAAATTTTTGTTTTCTCTTAGAGCAATTCACTATGCTGTTGAATATTAATCCTCTCAAAAAATGTTTGAAGAAATTTTCTTTTTATTTATGAAATTTCAAATGAGAAAAATTGAACCCAATTTTTAAATCACATCCCCCTTTCCCTTATTCCAAAACTAATTTCAATTAAAATATTCTAATGGAGTTTGCAACAATTACTACTCATTTAAATACATCATAAAATATTAAGATGTAAAAAAACTGCTTGTTATCAATGAATGGTAAAGATTATTTAAATTTATCAGTTGGTAGTAAAAAGTGAATATACATTGTATATTGTATATAACAAAGATTTAAGTTGATTCTGGACAAAGAAAGATAACTCCAATTAAAAAAAATCTTGCAGATATTTCTTGCTTACTATACTGGACAAAGAAAGATAACTCTTAATTAAAAAAAAATTTGCTATTTCACAATATTGTGAAATTAGATATTTCTTGCCATTGCACAATACTGTGCAATTGAAAAGACTTGCTATTGCACAATACTTAATATAATAATTTTAGATCCTGATTTGGACCAACTTGAAAACTGGGCCCATAATCAAAAATCTAAGTACATGTTTAGATTCAGCATATCAAAGAGGACCAAGAATTTAATTTTTGTTAAAATCAAACTTAGTTTAATTTTGGACCCTTTGCACTTTAATTTAGACCAATATAAAACTGGACCAAAAATTAAGAATCTACATACACAGTTAGATTTGGCATATCAAAGAACCCCAATTATTCAATTTTTGATGAAATCAAACAATGTTTAATTTTGGACCTCGATTTGGGCCAACTTGAAAACTGGGCCAATAATCAAAAATCTAAGTACATTTTTAGATTCAGCATATCAAAGAACCCCAAGGTTTCAATTTTTGTTAAAATCAAACTAAGTTTAATTTTGGACCCTTTGGACCTTAATGTAGACCAATTTGAAAACGGGACCAAAAATTAAGAATATACATACACAGTTAGATTCGGCATATTAAAGAACCCCAATTATTCAATTTTGATGAAATCAAAAAAAGTTTAATTTTTGGACCCTTTGGGCCCCTTTTTAACTGTTGGGACCAAAACTCCCAAAATCAATACCAACCTTCCTTTTTATAGTCATAAACCTTGTGTTTAAATTTCATAGATTTCTACTTACTTATACTAACGCTATGGTGCGAAAACCAAGAAAAATGCTTATTTGGGTCCCTTTTTGGCCCCTAATTCCTAAACTGTTGGGACCGAAACTCCCAAAATCAATACCAACCTTCCTTTTGTGGTCATAAACATTGTGTTTAAATTTCATTGATTTCTATTTACTTTAACTAAAGTTATTGTGTGAAAACCAAGAATAATGCTTATTTGGGCCCTTTTTTGGCCCCTTATTCCTAAACTATTGATACCAAAACTCCCAAAATCAATCCCAACCTTTCTTTTGTGGTCATAAACCTTGTGTCAAAATTTCATAGATTTCTATTAACTTAAACTAAAGTTATAGTGCGAAAACCAAGAAAATGCTTATTTGGGCCCTTTTTGGCCCCTAATTCCTAAAATGTTGGGACCAAAACTCCCAAAATCAATACCAGCCTTCCTTTTATGGTCATAAACCTTGTGTTAAAATTTCATAGATTTCTATTCACTTTTACTAAAGTTAGAGTGCGAAAACTAAAAGTATTCGGACGACGACGACGACGACGACAGACGACGACGACGACGACGACGACGACGACGACGACGCCAACGTGATAGCAATATACGACGAAATTTTTTTCAAAATTTGCGGTCGTATAAAAACAACAAGAATGTGTCTATTGTACATGTATGACCCACCTCCACTATTGTTTTCTATGATCATTTGGGGTCAAACTCTACTTTGGCTTAATAATTTAAAAGATCTTATACATAGGGAACATTTGTACTTAGTTCAAAATTTGTTGGACTTCCATTTCCTAAATATCTACATGCATTCACCAAAAACTTAAACCTGAAGCAGAATAGACGAACAAAATTTGAAAAAATTTATTTCTAAATGTGGGGCATAAACAATAGACCATCTCTAATTGAATACAAGACCATCTCTTATTGATTATGAGACCATTTCTTATTGATTATGAGACCATCTCTAATTGATTACGAGAGCATCTCTGATTGATTATGAGACCATCTCTTATTGATTATGAGACCATCTCTAATTGATTACGAGACCATCTCTTATTGATTATGAGACCATCTCTAATTGATTATGAGACCATCTCTTATTGATTATGAGACCATCTCTAATTGATTACAAGACCATCTCTTATTGATTATGAGACCATCTCTAATTGATTATGAGACCATCTCTTATTGATTAAGAGACCATCTCTTATTGATTATGAGACCATCTCTAATTGATTACGAGACCATCTCTTATTGATTATGAGACCATCTCTAATTGATTATGAGACCATCTCTTATTGATTATGAAACCATCTCTAATTGATTACGAGACCATCTCTTATTGATTATGAGACTATCTCTTATTGATTATGAGACCATATCTTATTGATTATGAGACCATCTCTTATTGATTACGAGACCATCTCTTATTGATTATGAGACCATCTCTAATTGATTATGAGACCATCTCTTATTGATTATGAGACCATCTCTAATTGATTACGAGACCATCTCATATTGATTATGAGACCAGCTCTTATTGATTATGAGACCATCTCTGATGGATTATAAGAAGTTCATACTTCCCATAATACTCTCATCTGCTGTATTTTTTGTTAAAAATGTAATGAGAGGTCACAAGTATAAGAGAAAAGAGGAGATATGGGATGTCCATATATGACACAAAATCAGTATGTGCCAAAAAAGCAAAGGAAATTACGCACTTTCATTTTTGTTTAAAGATTATTGGGATTTCAGGAAAATCAACATACAGTTCTACGCATAATATAGCAGACTGCGAGTTCTTAGTACCGCCATACTCCACAGGCACTCGTCTCAGAATTTTTTTTTATATATACCTTTATGTAAAGGTATAAGGGGGGAAAAAAATCTGAGACGAGTGCCTGTGCCATACTCCCCTAGTTGCATTATTCGCCTAAAACAAAAACCTTGCAACAATTTATGAATTACCAGTACTCTTAATTTATAATAACACTATCATTCACATAAGTTTACAGAAAATTGAAGATTTTTAGAAAATCAGTTTCACTTGAAAAATGACCGCATTTCAATTTAAAAATCAAGAGATTATATATACATCATAAACATTGATAAAAGTCCACTGAACTTAATTTTGACCATACAAAACACTAGTTCTTCTACCCTCCAAACAATTTAGTCTTCCACTCAAATGAGCAATAATCATGGCAGAACCTTGTTTTATTACAAAATAATAACAAACACTATGGCTGACCGATATTTTTAAAAATATTTAATAGCTTCTATTTGTGAAGTTAACCTTGGATCTTTATCATAGATCATCACTAGGGTTGTATTTTCAACCTATAACCCTATAACTGTAACTACTTTAAATATTGCTCTATTTCATGTAACATTGGGTATTTCTAAGGACAAATTATGGAACAACAAAAAATAGTATCAGATAAGAAACAGATTGTAAGGAACCAGCTGTGCAATGGGGACATGATACACACCTCCCTGTAGTTTACATTAAACTAGATGATGCTTTTGTTATCAATTATTATCCATACCATTTCAAATCTTCTAAAAGTTTTGAAATATTTGGAAAACCTAAGGTTTCTGCTCTTTGGTCAGTTTGATATCTCTTTGACACGTTCCCTATTTCATTCTACAATTTTATGGGAATATAAACAAAATTTTAATAAATTTTTACATACTTTGCCGAAATGTAATATTATATTCTGATGTTCAAAATATAATATAAATGATTGTTTGTTTTCAAGCTACTGGTTTGTGATAGAATGAGACATTTCATAGAGATTATACAGAGTCTGAATTGGGGTCAAAAATCTTATTTGGCATTAAAATTAGAAAGATCATATCATAGGTACATGTGTACTAAGTTTTAAGTTGATTGAACTTCATAAAAGACTGACTTGACCAAAAACTTTTAGGTCAAGCTGGACAGACAGACGAACAGACAGACGAACAGGCAGACATAAGGAGAGATGGACAAAGGAAACAACAGACACACAGACCGAAAAACATAATGCCTCTAAATGTGGCATAAATAGCATCATTAGGTGAATAAAAGGTAAACTAAATGTTAGAATTTTGAAATAAAATATGAGATTTAGATAACTCTTATCAAATGCTTTCAGAATCTCAAATGAAAAACACTGGTCACCTATCAGCTATAACACAAATAATAATATATTTTTTAAAATCTTAGAATTGATTTTACTATATATAGGTGAAAAATTGCTTGTATGCAAAAAAACAATAATTCACCTTGGGATCAAAACTGTATCAATATTCCCTTAAATGATTAATATACAATGAATGTTGATACATTAAAAGTAAAACAAATGCTACTTTCTATTTAGATTGTTTCCAAATGTAAAACACAGGATCAACTATTGGTTTTGTCACTTTTAAATACAGGGATGGTCCTATTACATTGTACATGTACTTTCAAAATAAGACCTTTTACATTCCATTGTATTTAAACACAAGAAAGTGCAGTAGATCTCTATTCTGAATAATTTGGATAACAGGTAGACAGACATTAAAGATAGACAATCAACTAGATGAAAGGACTTCAGGCGGCAATTAAAATCACTTTATGCAGACAGCTGCACCAAAATTTCACTTTAACTCTTTAACTCATTTCCACCAAAAAAGTAATATGTCAAAAGTAAACATTCCCAGACCACCTCACCTAAAAAGAAACAGAAATAGGACCAAGATTACGATAGCTCAGTGACATCGTTTTCTTACCGAAAAAGTCTCGTATCTTAGTCATAACAAAATGGAATTCCTTACTGAAGTTCAAATTACATAACTAAATAAGTTATGGAGCTTTTCTGGGAAGGTTCAATCTGTTCCAGTGTAAATTGATATAAGAATATGTGGTTTGAGTGCCAATGAAGCAAAGTTCTCTCCATATCCAAATCACAAAATTGTATGAAAAAGTTTCTCAAATTAATTAATGAAAAATCAGTTTTTTGGTGTGGAAAATCATCAAATCAATACAAATTCAAATGTCATGCACATAATACTAATATACTGCTTCGCTAGGTGTGAAGCAGAATCATTTTCTGAGAGTTAGATAGAAATACATGTGGCTTTCAGTAGTGATCAAAAGTGTCATCATTGAATTCCAAGGGTATTTTGAAGAAGCAAAACAGAACAATTCTGACCAAAAGCTGGTTTGGAGAAGGTGATTACATAGCCTGACTGAACTGGGCCCTAATATTAATTAAGTCAGTGCAATAAAGGGATTCACAAATGAACTTTCTTTGTTTGTCAATCTTATGCAAATTCAAGTTACATAAAGAAAAGTCTAGATTAAATCTATCATTGTCAGTTACAAGATTGTACATCAAAGATGTGATCAAACAATTTGACTATTTTTAGGATTAAAATTTATGCATAAACTCTCAGACAGAAATGTGTAAGCTGAGGTATTATATAACATATTTAATGAATCGATACAACACATGGTAAATATGTAGTTCATAAAAAGTTCTATAAATAATGTCAGAAACTATGACATTACTGTTAGATTAAGAAGTTCCTACTTCTGTATACTTTTGACACCAATTGCCTCTATGGTGCATTTAGAAGAACTTGTTTTTTGAATCTACTTCTGTTGATTGGATGATTTTAGATCTACTTCTTTTGATTGGATGATTTTAGATCTATTTCTTTTGATTGGATGATTTTAGATCTACTTCTTTTGATTGGATGATTTTAGATCTATTTCTTTTGATTGGATGATTTTAGATCTATTTCTTTTGATTGGATGATTTTAGATCTATTTCTTTTGATTGGATGATTTTAGATCTATTTCTTTTGATTGGATGATTTTAGATCTACTTCTTTTGATTGGATGATTTTAGATCTACTTCTTTTGATTGGATGATTTTAGATCTATTTCTTTTGATTGGATGATTTTAGATCTACTTCTTTTGATTGAATGATTTTTATCATTCGGCACTATTGGCTATTTCTGAGCAGCAGCTTTATTATTGGTGGAGGACCTCAGTGCCAAGAGAAAACCAAAACAGGCAATCCTATTTACTGTAATTTCAGGAATTATTGTGTGCATTTATTATGAGGATTTTGTCATTTTAGACTAAAATGTGATTGTTATCTTTGCATATTGAGATAAAGTACTGTTTAATTTAAATAAAGAATTTCAAAATGCAGTTTGAATTTTTGCGATTATTACCCTGTCGCATTTTTCTGAATAAATAAACAATAATTTAGGATTTTGCAGTAATGAAGATTAGAGCTGGTCTCACCTGCTACATGTGGAACTTGAATTCACTACCTCAATGTTGACAAGCTGGTGATTCAGTAGTAGAACTACTTTGACCGCTCAACAACAAAGGCCAAAAGTAAATTTTAAGTTTCTGGATAAATGAATGATTACAAATATAAACCATCAATAGAAATGTCAAAGTCTTTTTTGAGTTGATACATATCTTAAATATTAAGGGAGCACAAAAAGTCAGACCAAAACTAAAATCATGAAATTTTGAAATGAATTTCTAGGTGTAAAAATAAATTGTCGCTAGGATAATCACAATTTTAATATATGACCTATATTTTTCCCAATTTGATAATTTGGTCAGTTACGTTATTCAAAGAATTGACCGGCTTTAAACAAGCACAAAGTGTGTATCAAGCTACATTTGTACCTTATAATCTTTTTAATAATCAAAAGTATTTAAGGCTGTCTGTACTTTAATTGGCAGACTAACATATTTTAAGTAGTGCAAAATTTTTTCCCTAATTTGTGCTATGACGTGGACTTTTTTTTTGTAATGGAAAATTAAGCATATATTAACGTAATAGGATTAAGTTTTTATTGTTGAACATTTCACCTTCTGAAATGTTCAGTGCATTCCAGAAAACGACCTATTTTCATTTGCAGACAATTTTTTTTTTTAAAGTAAATAATTATTTGATAAATAATAGAACTGATTAAGAAAGAAATACAATTGGGAAATTGATGAGGTCTGGCTTTGATTTTGGAAGTTTATATATTTGTAACGAAAAATTATTTTAATCTGTTACTTGTATGATTAATCTGTTAAAGATAATCTGTTCCAATGTAACTCTTATAATACAAAAGTAAGAAGAGGTATGATTGCCAATGAGACAACTAGCCTTTAATATATATGCATTTTGTAATACAAAAGATGTAAACATTTATATAATTTACTCTTTTGAGGCACAATTCAGTTACCATATACTGTGGATTCATTTATTTTCGTGGGTATCAGTTTTCGTGGATTGAGGAAAAATTGCATGTTTGTGGATATTTGTTATCGTGGTTTTGCCAAAGTCTGCAGACCAGCCTATATCTATAGAATATTTGTTATTCGTTGTACATTAACTTTGTGGTTCACCTGTACCCACGAAATCCACGAAAATTTGTATCAAACGAATTATAATAAATCCACAGTGAGTATCTATTTATGCGTTAGTATCAAAACCAGCAATATCAAAATAATGTATTGGGTACATAAAGACTTAACAGGTAGTTGGTCTGCTAACTGATAGGTTTTGTAATTTATATCTTTGAGAGCTTTTTTCCCCCCCATCAACCTTTTTCTTTGCCAAGACAGTCCAAACGGAACATGCTCGACTCTCATGTGAAGTCAAGGTCTTTAAACACCCCCATAGAACTGAAATAAGACTGACCAAATAAACTTCATACTTGGTTTTTGCCTCCATTTCTTGCCACATGTGGGCAGATTCAGACAAACTAGATCTATTTTTATCATATTTTATCTATTTATTACAAATTTATGTTTACATGTTTGTTAAAAACTGCTCAACTCTTTCACATTCTAATAGGTCAATTTGATCAATAGGACAAGTTTACAGACAACTTAATAAGATGCATTAGGTCTTGTATCTTTGACATTTTTTGACATACATAGATGGGGTTAAGGGCTAGAGTTAATACTGGAATGCCAGCAACATGATTTTATGTTCCAAAAACTTTCATTACTTGACATGCGATGTGAATTTAATACTTATTGACAAGAACTTTTTTCTTGGAAAACTATTTTGATTTTTGATTTTTTAATAGAATATTTTCACAGAATAATGTAAGGCATATCATTGATTTGAAGAAAATTATTACTTATGTAAACTGTGCCATGTGTTTTATAAACATATTATAAAAACAAAATTTAAACAGGTACGTTACATATGTTTAATATCTGATTCATAGAGTACATTGTGTAATACATGAATTATTACGACACACTAAAACTGCACTCAAAACTTGTGTTTCTCTATGTTATTTTTTTTTGGCAAAAGAGATTGGAAAAGCTTTAAATGTCCTGAAACTTTTTGGCAAAGCAGTAACTGAACTCTGTTTTAATTGCTTATTGATGATGAATACGTTGTAATAATCGTTGTGTATAAATTTCATTACATTTGGTAAAGGCAAACTAAAGTTAGAGAACAGAAACCAATTTTAGAATGTATGGATGTACATATGTATGTATAGACTGACAAGGGAAAAACTCAACGCCCTGCCCCATCTGCTAGGCTAGGGCATAAAAAAAAGTACCGGTGCACCACAAATTATCAATTTAGACCAAATTGAATTTCTATCATCTTTCTATCAATTATTGTTCATAAGCATTGTATCTAACTTTGTCCTTCAAATTCTGGCACTTTATCACTGGAAAATTAAAACCCATGCATTCTCTCAAAAATCAACATACTGTGGATTCATGTTATTTGTGCTATACAATTTTTTATCTAATTTATGGCTGGTATGGGTTAACATGAACCACAAAAAATGGACTTTGGCAAAACCGAGATGTCAAATATCCACTCAAATTTGTACCATAATATAGAATACAAAAATCCACAGTATGGGAGTTCAAAGAGTGGAAACACAATTCTTTGGAATATCACTGCAAGTCTATTAACAAAGGATGATAATTCTTACGCTTTCATATGATGAACTGTTCTGGGATCTGGTAATCTTTTCCGATCCATGGGGGTCTGCATTCCAGGTGGTCCAGGGGGTGGGGGCATGCCTGGAGACATACCTGATCTCATACCTGTAAAGTAAACATTGATTTTAAAATAAGGAGCTTGACTACAGAAACTTACAATATGACAATAAACTAAACAGACAGACAGACAGGCATCAGTTGTACAGACAGAGTTATGTTAATATCTTGAGTTATTTCCCCTTATTAAGTAAGGAGTAATATAGGGGAAATACTAAATGTTGCTTCTAACTTAAGTTAGTTATTTCATTTATTATATTTTACTACACCTATGTTTTCTACTTTTTCTTTCTTTCCTCCCCTCTCACACTCTAATTTTTGTTCTTTCTAACAAATTGTCAATTCAAGGCTTGAAAGTATGTTTTCTCAAATCATTTCTTTCAAAGGTCAATTTTACACCCCCATTATAAATATTATAAATTTGTGAACTCATAGCTGATCCAAAACCATGACACTGTGATGATAGAACTTTAAATTAGGCAACCGACCTTTTTAAACTAACAAAATGAAAACATATATCAGGTAACTGACATCTTAAAAATATTAATAGTGTCCTTGAATTCATTTGTCCAAAGGCCATAAGAAAACCGTAAAAGCTTTTTTAACAAAATAAATCTGCTGAGAAAGTTTCAAATTGAAAAAAATATGGATAGTTTTCAAATCAGGTGAAATATAAAAAACAAATTCAACAAGGAAAATGAATGATGCATCAATTAAGCTGCTTATAGCATGTAATGAGAGTCGTTTTAAAAGCAGATAATAGAAGTTCTTTGTCAATTTTTCTATCTATGACAAAGGCAAAGTTTGAAACCAGTTGAGGTCAAATTTTACCTCAAGATTATCCACAACAATGAACATACACTTCCAATCCAAACAATAGGTACATGTGTATGTAAAGCAAAGCTCACTATATAATACCCAATATCTTGTATGCATTTTGATTTGTTAAAGAAGATAAGGTATAATTTACCCATTGTGTGCCTGTACCAAGCTAAGGCTATTTGTATCATGTGTTGTTTCTGACATTGTGTTTTTTTTTAATATACTGTCTTGACTGTGGATTCATTTAATATTTGTTGGATACCAATTTTCGTGGATTTCATGGGTACAGGGGAATCACAAATTTAAATATGCAACGAAGGCCAATTTTCTGAAGGATGTATGCAGACTTTACCAAAACCACGAAATTAAATATTCATGAAGATGAAAGTTTTACTTGAACCACAAAAATAAATGAATCCCCAGAATCTGTTTTTTGTCAAGTTATTTTTGCTGGTGTGGTTTGTTGTTCTTCTTTTTCTAACAATTCCAGCTTTCCCTTTTCTTGTATTATAAATTATTGTATTGACCTTGGCCTTCCAGACTCTCTATCCAACCGTATTTGCAACAAAACCTTTGTTGGTGGAAAACAATTGTATCAGGCATTATTAATATCCACCCATAAGGCCTCTTACAGCTTAGAAAATGCTAGAGCTACACAAATTTTACAATAATTTTTTTTATTAAAATTTATACTGATATAAAAATCAGACTGTGTTAAAAATACAATAAAGAGTATAGTCTCTTTATACTTAAATCTTCGATAAAACCAAAGTAAAATATGATAAAGCCCTGAGATGACCTTGAACTATTAACTGTTATTTTATATCAATAAAGGGGTACCAAACCTAATTTAGCTTGTTCATTTTCAAAAATTTATGACAAAATATATACTTTGACCCTTTGACAAAAAACAAAAAAAAAATAATTGAAGCACACATTTTATTGACAAATTCTGTAGGATATGTAGCAGTTTGACATCAACAATAGAACTTTATGAAAACATTCAGCTGATTTTTACAAAGTTATCTCCCTGTAGTATTTTGAACCACCTTAAATGACAAGCCTGTAGCAATGGACACCACAAAATAATTATGGGAATATTTTTCAAATGTCTCCTCTCAAAAAAAAGTCCACTATAATTCCATTTCAGATCTTTTTTATAATCAAACTTTAACAAGTTTTTGCAAAGTGGAAACATGCAATACACAAGTTTGAAGAGAAACATCCCAGTGACAAGAATTAACATGGTCTTCCATACAAATAGATTCCTTTTTCATTTTTTTATTTTATTTTTGTACCCATTCAATGATTGGAAGCTCATCAACCAAATTGAAAAGGAGGAGCAAAAAAGGAGTGTTTATAACTAGCAGCGACTAAGTAATGAGTGACTGACTGAACCACTTGACAAAATGATTTTTCTCTCAAAAAAATGTGTTGCAAAAGTACAATAATTGTGTTAAATATTACTAAAATATTAAAAACAAAGTTACAAAGATCATCAAAAAAAGTTAACCCCCCAAAAATTATAACATTTTTCAATCTAAGAGGGTCTGGGTGCAGTTTTTTCAATTATGTATTCTTTCATCTTTTCAGCTATTTTTCTCTACTCTGTATACATTTGCTTATCATCCTTAATCTATTCTTCATATTTAATGCTTTTGCCTTCTTTTTCTCTGATCATTATTTTTCTGGACCATTTTTCTATAATATAAGCCGATTAATTTCTCGTTGGTACAGCCCATCCATGGAGACCCTTTACAGAAGTTCACTGATATAAATATAAACAAACATGTGTTTATTTTAAGCTCCCCAGGTATGTACTGATTTTGGACAAGGTTGTTCTGTTATCGGGACAATGTGAGGCTTTGTATAAATTCCTGTTCCATTTAAAAACCCTATTCACATATATATACATGTACACCACAATTTCGACCTTCACATACAAAAAAATATCTTAAATAATATCATGTAAGATGGAAATAGTGTCCTAGATTTTATACATAAATGTTAGTATTGTAAAACAATATAATTAGGCAATGCAAACTGTAACAGGAAGTTACTTATCTGCACCCAAGACTAACATGCTAATCAGTAACTTAATGCACAATGCCTTATATACTATTTACGCATACACATGCACTGTGAAGTAAATACAAATTTAAGTTAAAAGGAGCTTCTATTGACCAATATTAACCCAAGGTAAAAAGAACAAAACATGTATTTATAAATTGCATATTTACATTTCTCTAATTCTTATCCGATTTATACAAATCCTGAGATTCAGTGACGTCATGAAAAAAGATCCCAAAACCAAATATTGTGCAATATAATCTTAACAGTTAAATTTTAGTATTAAAAAGAGCTCTGTTTTAACCTCATGTTTTGAATTTGAAAATTAATCTGTTCTTAGTTGTTGACCTGACATCACCCAGTTTAGGGGTATGATAAAGCATTTTGTGAAAGTGACTGATGTCCATTTCATCATCAATGGTTGATACAGCACGATTGCCATTGTTTGTATTACACATACAGTTAACATGTATTTATATATACTACTAAGTATATAAATAAAGGTTACTATCTGATTACAGTTGTTTATAATACAATAAAGCTGTAGTATTTGGCTTGGGGTATAATTTGTTACCCGCCTTTTCCTATTATCTATAATTGGTAGTCTGTATGTATCACAGCTCCATCTAGGTTATGTATGGTAAACAACATAATCAGGTAGTGATGCACTCAGATGATATTCATTCATATGTCTAAGTATTTACTTTTAATATTTGATCAACGCTAATGAGTCTGTCCTCACTATAGACGGAACATGCTTGTGGCATACAAAATTTTAAGCCTGGAATTCATGATATCTAAGAACTTTTTTACATCAGGAATAGATTACCTAAGACAAATCTTTTTTTTCAGAATTGAGGGTCCTCAATGCTCTTCAACATTGTACCGGGCCATTTTAACTTGATTGGCACATCACTGATAAGTCTTTTGCAAATTGCCTCATATTTTTAGCCTGTTATCTATGATGAGTATATTCAAATTGACATAAGCTGAATTTGTAAATCGCTCAAAATATACCTACCACAAAATTCTTGAAAATAAATACACAGTCATATACTTTTGAAATAAACAAAACTGTGCAAATTATGGTCTCTTACATATCAGATTCATGTGTAAGGAATATCAAATCTATTAAATGTAGAACTGGGAGGAAGCATGGGGTCACAACTCATCCCCCCCGCCTTTTCCTTCCTTCACTTCCTTCAGGTTATAAAGTAGATAACCCAAAAGATCATCAATGTATTTAAAATTTGAAGAAATTTTAACTTAAATTAATTCTAAAGTAAGTGTTTTAGGAGGCGATGTGTTGGCTCTACAAATGCTAATAGATTTAATAAAAATACTACATGTACAAATATCAGTGTTTGGTCCAAATTAGCATTCCATAATCTTTCAATATCACAACCTATACTCAGTATAGGTCATATATACATTGCTTCTGAAGGTCACTAGATTCAAAATATGCTTTTTGAGTGCAAAAGTGTAATAAGTTGCCATTCATTATTTTTTTAAAGGTGGTCATGGTATAAAAGTGACTTGCAAACTATCTGAAATTTTTCAGAAAATTTTTAAGAAAATTTCAGGCTCACGAGATACAAGGCATACACATAGTTTATACAACAGCAGTACAATTAAAAAGACAATCTGGTACCACCCCTCCCCCTTTTTTTGTAAGTATACCAGAGCTGCAATCATAATCACAACAATACATAGCAATGCATTCTATATACAGAGCAAGCTGTCACAACATAGATGCAGTTAAGTAACATGTTTACATTTGATTTATTTTAATCTAATTTAAAAAACTTGTAATCATACTATGCAGTTTTCAAAAATATAATAAGTGAAGGTCATCATGCTTATTTTCAAGCTACAAGTTGCAAAAGTAAGACTATTAAAAGTTGTTTTACTAGACAGAAAACTAAACAACCTACCCATCAAAAAGCAGCCAGCCCCAAAAAAATTATGACACAAAAAGTTAATTTCCCCCCCCTTTTCTTATTAAAGTTGTTGTCTTGTCTTATGTTGTTGGCCAAAAAAACATTCCATACCCACATGTACCTGTCTACCTAAGACTATAAGGTATGGGTAGAAAAAATCATACAAAGTATTTTCTATGGGTGGCACTCTAAAAGTATTCAAAAGCATATGGCATGCAATACAATGTTGTCACATATATAGTTGAGTTGGTAATCTTAAAAATACACTCCCAACACCAAACAAAAAATAATCAATTTACACGATAAACAGATAGTATGGACATTGGTTCATGCCTCTCCCCTCTCTTCTCAATTCACAAAAATATAAGATATAAAAAATTAATGTGGGTCTTATATCAATTTTATTCAAATGTTTATTTTGTATGAATCTCTGTGGTTTATGCTTGGTCCTGTAATGGTTGGTAGTAACTTGAACATTCTGATTATACCACAACTGTTTTCAGTTCTATGAGTTTACAGAGACATTCAAAATACAACAAGGCTACATCATTAGTACATCTGCACCTTAGAAGACGTTAGAAATTAATATGCAGTAGGGGATTTAAAATAATTCATAACAAATAAACAATTCTATTTATATATATAGTGACTTATTAATATTCTATCAAGATGAAATAAAGACTTTTTATTATAATAGAGATACGTTAATTTAAAAGTCCTGCTCATATTTAAATTGTTTGAAATAAAAATTATTTGAAGTTTGATTAATAGTATTTCCGTACACATAATTATTTGTGCAATATCAAATTTCATGGCTTTCAAGAGTAAAGATAAACAAAGGTTTAACAATTCAAAGTACAAATTTTCTGCATGCTTGTGCCTTGTAGGCAAACTTAATTTGGTCCTTCATTTTACCACGAAGATAAATGCAATTTATCCCCTATCAACCAAAATTGAGATCCATGGATATAAATGAATCCATAGTATTCACCACTCTATTTACTGGTGCTTTGTTATTGATAAAAAATCTAAAATTCCATTCCCTTTCCTATATATATATATTCTTTTGATAAAAATATTTTCATAAATAAATAAGACCTTTTCCCTTTGGAACTTACATGCCACATTCAAACATTTATTCCAATTTGTACCTGCAAGCTTGGCTATTATAAAACCAGGGCCTATGATCATGAAACAATTGTATTGTTTGCAACACCAAATCTAGCAGACTGATTGGTTGAATTTGAAACACAAAGCCCAGCATTGTGATTGTTTGAATTCTAAGTCTAGATCTGAGTACAATGATCCTACTCCAAATTTTTATGACTGCAAGGCCATACCTAAACATTGAATACAGAATTATGTTTCTCCTGAGCTGTTGTCTGGTCATGCCACATGCATTGAGCGATATCAAATAATAATTTTCTGGGCACACAACATACTAGCAAAATAAGGCAGCTTAAAAACTCAAATCTAAGAAATAAAGAGAATGTAATTCCTAGTCATACTATCACCTCTGTCATGTCTGTCCAATCAGAGTTTGCCATACTTCAGTGCAGCCAATGAGGGGCTGGATTGGGTGTCCTTCATTTCTGTTTTCTATTTCTATTTTTAGGTCATTTTTATCTATTCTTAATTTAGGCCTGTTTTCATTTAGTCTTTATATAATTATAATGTAGCACCCATGCTATTATTCTCTATTTTTTTTTTATTCTTCTCTGTAATTTTCTCTGTTCTTCATTTTTCCCCATAAGAAGTAAATATGTTTTTAAAGGAAAGTATTTAGTACATTTTGTAGTTTCTAAATATGAGAAATGTGTAGACTTTTGTGAACACTTTTGAGGAAAAAATTTGTTGAATGTGAATTTTCATTTTGATAAATTAATTGAAATTGTATAACATTACTCTGAATTCAAAACCTTACTAATTTCGAATAAATTTATCTTCAAATTATAAAAGACAGAAAGAAAGAAGGAACAAGAATGTGTCCATAGTACATGGATGCCCCACTCACACTATCATATTCCATGTTCAGTGGACTGTGAAATTGGGGTCAAAAGTTTAATTTGAAATTAAAATTAGAAAGATCATATCATAGGGAACATGGGTTCTAAGTTTCAAGTGAATGTGACTTCAACTTCATCAAAAACTACCTTGACCAAAAACTTTAACCTGAACCGGGATAGACGGACAGACGGACAAACAGACGGAGGCACAGACCAGAAAACATAATGCCCCTCTACTATCCTAGGTGGGGCAATCGTAGGTGGGGCATAAAAAGTGCATACAACAAGGTGTACTTATTTAGAAATTCTATATTGACACAGATGAACTCCCAACGTTCAAAGTAATAAAGGATTTCAATATAAGGGCTTTAATAATGCTAATAAGTTATACTATCAAATAAAAACGCAGAACCTTAGACCAGTTTAACAAGATGACAATGATAACCACACACACCCCCTTTTCCCAGACCCTAGGTCCACCCTTTAAGTGCACTGGTAAGACAGAGGAGACAGTATAACAGGAGCACAAAGTAGATTCTGTTGTGTAGACAGTTAAAAAAAAGCTTTGTTTGTTGCAAGAACTTACTTCCTTTTGTGCTGGTAGATCCTGAGGCAGAACTGCCGGCTAAAACACAATATGTATTATAAAAACATGTCAGCTTTAAAATAAGAGATTGATGTAAAAATGCTGAATGAAAAACACCAAATTTTATCAGCATTAAAAAAAGCACTTACGTTTTATCATGAAAAAACACTAACTTTTATCAGCATTAAAAAAGCACTAACATTTTATCATGAAAAACAATAACTTGTATCAGCATGAAAAACACTAACTTGTATCAGCATGAAATACACTAACTTGTATCAGCATGAAAAACACTAAGAAATGAAAATAACACTCAATAAATTTGGTATCTCCACAGCTGGTTTTTTTCTGGATTTACTTTTCCCAATGGTCACAAAAACCCCAAATTTGAAAGACAAGGAAGAAAAATCTTGTAAGCCATTATTGTGAATTTCATGATTGCAAGCTAAGGTTGGGCAGTACATACCACTCAAGTGGTGAGTACTGGCCAATACTAATCGATTAAAATTTTAACAGTGGTTTTTACTATTTAGTGTGGTAAAAATTTGATACCAAGTAAGAAATTTAATATCTAAATATTTATCTTTGAGCATTATTACAGTTCAGCTGAAATAAATGAATAAATTTAATATGCTTATTAATTTTCAACACTTATCAGTACTAATTAGTCTTTTAAGTCCATATGTTCTTGTAGTCAAGAACTCATACATGTACATTAACAAAAATTGAAAAATTAATTACAACATATTGTTGAACCAGGATATTATTTTTTAAAATTGCATAATTTTTACAGATAAATGAAGTTACCTTTCACCTGGCTGTGCTCGGTGTGAGAAATTAATTACTAAAACAACACACCCCAATAAATGACGACATCATGTGGGTTTTTATGTCTCACTCTTAATTTCAATTGACCAATATTTGCCAGTAATTCCCAGTATTTACTGCAAGCATGGTCATATGGTCATAATAACTGACCAGAATTGGGCACTTTTTGTCAACCTTGCATGATGATGGTTTGTAAAATAGAAACTTAATTAATGTAAATTCAGAAATTATTGCGAGGTTTTTATTATTGCGAATAATGCAACAGAGTTAAAATTAAAACTTGCATTTTGTAATATTTTAACTGAATTAAGCATGACTTTTCTCAAAATCGTAAAAATTAAAAACGCATTTAAGTTTAAAATTACAAAATCGCAATAATAAATGCACGCAAAAATTTCTGAATTTACAGTATATTTTTTAATTCACTTATACTATTTTGCACGTTACAAAATTTACATAATAAGACCAATACCAGTAAATGGGAGCATATCTCTTCAATGTGACTCAGAACAAAGAAGTACATGTAGGTTATCACAAACAGACGTTACCTGCATAAGGATGAGGTGCCATTCCTCCATGAGCTCCAGGCATACCGGGCATAACCCTTTGTGGTCCACCGCCCATCATCTGTGGAGGGCCACCATATCCACCGGGCCTTGGACCCTGTTAAAATAAAGAATAATGGGTGAAATTCTCAATACATAATCGGATTCATATGGAGAAATTTCTATCTAGAAATGAAACTTACAAATGTAATGCAAATCTCGGACAAAATATATGATCATTGTTTACAAATGCATCAGCTTGTGACTGTGAGTACCTACTTTTTATACCTATATCACCCAACTTACTACTAAAATTGATCCTTAGTCATACTGAAATGTTCAGGACTGATATATATGCAAGATTTTTTAGGTACTGTTAATTCAGAAATAATTGTGAGTTTTTTATTAAAAAGTAAATAGTATGACTGGTTGAGTATCGTAATAATAAAAACTTGAATTCTGATCTGACAGATACCTATATCTATATATGCAGATTTTTCAGAAAATCACAATATCCCATTTTCAACCTTTTTTTCAAAATCACAAAAGAAAATGCATGCAAAATTGTAAAGAGAGTACTAAATCTTGGCAAGAAAATGATCTATAATGTAAAATTTGTTTTTGTTCCTGATTATATGTATATTAAATTGTTTTAATTTCATTATTTACAACATTATGGGTATATTTAAAAATCAGTTCAAGAGGAAACAAATGAATAAACGTGAGATAAGCTCAAAACATTTGATAAATTTGGTCTTCAGGCCTGTTGGCCATATACATTGAACCTGTAACTAGAAAACTATTGACAGATATTTTCATAGTCTAGTTCTTTTATGAAGATTTATAAGTTTTTAACGTTTGATAATTTGAATCTAGTAACTTTTTTTTTAAAGTCCTTCCATTATCACAAAAATCAGCTTTTTAAAAGTAAATAATCTTAACTTCAATATTATAAATTTGATTATTGTGAAATAATGTCCTCGCTTCAGGTTTTCCACTTGAATGACATCATGTACATGTATGTCCTACATTTGTACCATTGACCAGTCTAACAAATGTCAGAAATCTGGGTTAGTTTATTATCAGGCTATAAACAAAACAAAACCATTCATTTATAAACTTATCCAAGTTCACATCCTATTTAAATACTATGCATAAATTTACATATTATGGGCTGGCCTTTCTGAAAAGACAATTCCTTTAAATCCAAACCCTCAAAATATATACATACAAACAATCATTGAAGAAATCTTAAAAAAAAAAAAATAATAACTAAATTGGAATAACAAAAATATCTGTTCATGAATATGTAAAATTTATTCTTTCTTTCAAATCATGCATATTCATATATAATTTGCATATGAATTTCAATAGTGGGATGTTTTAGAGTATAAACATAGCCATACCTCTTTCTGCACAGTAAAACATGAAGTCCTATAAAATGAAATATTTCTTCAAAACCAACTTATCCTAATCAAAAAAGGAGTGTACGAATGTTATCTTTTATCTTACGATTATTATATTCAAAATGATATTTTTGGTAAGTCATATATATATATGTAAGATGCATTCATAAACAATTAAAAATCCTGTCTACCTTATAAGAATATTAAAACGGGTCCAAGGCCATTGGCCTGTTCAGTTCACATTTATTTTCACATATCAGTATAATAAAATACTTTAAACTCGTTACATACAAAAGCAATATATTTGTTTTCAATTCAATATAAGATAATACAAGTACTTTACAATAATTTGTAGCGTTTTTAACTTTGAAATGAAAACATATTGTCTTTAAAGTATTTTTCTTAATAGTTGATTGCATTTTATCTCTTTTGTTATATATTTTATTCACATTTCAAAGTAAATATTTAAACAAAAATTTGATTTCACAAATTATTTTATTCAAAGTAGTGACTATATATATAGAATAAATTTAGTACATTGTATTATTCATTTACTATATATATGCCTTTCATGCATTCTGTTTTCAAAATAACTTTCTTTTATTTATTGACTTCTTGTTATTTAGATTTTAATAATGCTGTGCGATATTGTTCCTTTCGTATTTTAAAAAATTCTATGGGTTAAAATGTTTATTGTTAATATCATTGAAAAATCCTTTTTATTAATTTTGTGGGTATATGTGCACCACAAATTGTATTTAACAAAATATTAAATGCCAATAGTATTGTATGCAAAACAAAGAAATCAAGTATAAACAAACACCGCCAAAAAGTTCAATCTTCAAAAATGAAATGCAATGAAAATATTAAAATGAATTTCCAGATACAACATGTACATGTATCTTTCTAGTTTATTGTTTAATATTTTATAGTTTCATTTAGTGTTTAGTTTTAGTTTTTTTTTCTTGTTTCATTTCAATTTCTATTTGAAAATGATGCTACATTTTTGTATATATAATATTTCATATTAAACATATTTTTTGATAAAAAATTGACTCTCTTTATTTCTTATCTAAATTGAATAAAATATTTACTATTGAATAAATAAATGCTTGCAGTTTCTAGAAAAAGATATGTAAGTTATTTGCAATCTAATTAAAATTAAATTTACGCACTTGCTCATTTTTTTCTGCTTGGTCATTTTCAATTCATTTTCATCATGTAATATTAATCCATTTAAATTCAAGCATGAATTTCAGCAGGAGTATCTATTTTTTGAATATTTGCATTTAAATAATAATTTCTCATTACAATGTAATAGTATTTCATAGAAAAATTTCTACACAACAAAAAGGTAAACCGAACAACATTTATGAGTTTAACCTTCTTTTTTTTTTTTTTATCAAAATCAGACACAAAGTAAATTTTTGACAATGTAAAAAAAAAAAAATATTATATGAAATATATATAGATATATAGAAATATCTGAATGATGAAACACTATTGACCTATGACAATAAGAATCAATTCATTACAAATTTACAGACTCACTAATTACAAGTCTTTATAAATGAAAAGCCTGTCTGTCTGGTGCACAAAGTTTTAAAGTCTGGTATTTTTTATCAGATTATTTCAAAATGGTTTCTTCTTGTTTCTTGTACTGTCATATCATTTATTTATAGATACTGGTGGTGTGTTTAATCTTTTTACTGTTGTATCCAGCTTTGGAAGATATTTATCTACTATATATAGAAAAAGTTCCGCCTGGACCAATATCCCTGCCAATTATTGGAGGACTCTACAAACTTCATAGCTCTAAACCACATCTTAAATTACAACAACTGACAAAACAATATGGCGAAATCATGAGTATAAGGTTTGGACCATCAAGTAGTCGTACTGTAATTATACACAACACCAAATTTGTACAAGAGGTACGTGTATACTCTTTATAAATGTGGATTTTTGTTCTTGTCACTCATCAATGAAAATGCGACTTAATAGCGGGAAAATATTAAATAATTAGCACCTAGGCCATCAAAAATATTGAGTAAAATATTATACTTCTAAGACAATTGTTATAAAAAGGCATTTCGTAGACTTATAAAATGCATTAGCCTCTAAGTATAACTATTGGTATTTTATTTTGTGGATTACACCTTTCTTATTATCCAAACATTATGCTAGACAACAATTGCAAGAAGTGTTAAATTGTAAGATTAAAATTTGGGGAAAATGCTATAGTAAGAAAGATAACTCCAATTTTATTTTCCAGTCCATGTTTCAACAAAATAATATGAGACAACAAATGCCTAAGAAAAAGTATTTTTCTTTTTTACAGCTTTACAATAACCAAAAGGCTTTAGATCGGCCTGATCTTCCATTTTTTGAATTGATAACACCTCATGGAGCTGGAATTGGTTCAAGACCTTACGATAAGATCTGGATGCTTCACACAAGAATCATCAAACTAGCTTTACACAAAGTGTGTCAAAATTCTCTCTCGGAAAAAGTTATGAAAACCTTTGAAGTTTTATTCAACAGGTAAGTCATGTAAGACATACCTACAGAAAAATCTCTACTTTAATCAAAAATTCTTTGTTGTTTATCCCTATGTTCTAAATCGGATTTGGAAATAATTAAATTCTTAGCGTCTACAAAATGTACATGTACTTTTAGCAAGACACAAATGTCTGATTGGTTTTTTAAATAATTCTCTGGGAGGTATGAATCGTAATTTCTAGCCTAGACAAGAATTATAGAAAGCCATATTTTTTGGTAGTTTATAGTTAATATTGACCACTATTTCCTAAAACTATTTCAACATGATCATCAACAAATCCCCACAAATAACTATTTAATTCATGATTTTTTGGCAATGATCTGAGACACCATTCAAAAACAAACAGCAAACAAAATATGCAAATTTATTACTGCAAATGAATATTCAAATCTTTGAAAAGTATTATTACCGGTATAAAATTGAAGCGTTGATTAAACCAAACAGCCAAAAGTAAAGCCAATCTGAGAAATGGAATCATAGATAATGCAAAAGAAATTTCATTCCATGATAATGATAATTCAGCATGACTTGGAAATTAAATAACATCAAATCTAAATAAAAATCAATATTCAATAATTTTGTAGCAAAATACAAACTGCTAAATCTTGCCAAATGAAATTATGTAATAGTCATTTGGGTATGTTACAATGTACATGATGTACATTACAACCAAATTTCCATTTTTGACACAGATTAAATGAAAAAGGGAATGGACCACAAGACATTGGTTTTGATCTAAAGCTAGCCTCACTAGATATCACATCTTCTATCTGCTATGGTTTCCATTACGATGACTGGACAAGTGACCAGATGAATTTATTACTGAAAGACCATGATAAAGCAATGTCTGGGTTAAGTCCCTTTAACCCTATCAACATCTTTCCTTTCATAAAGAATTTACCGATCAGACTGGTAAAGGAAATAAAAGATATAACACAGGTAATTGTTACATATACATATTGTTAGGTAAAACCTGGTATGAACCATAGTCATGAAATGGACAAAGTCCCATAACCATGATAACAACTGTTGAAAACAACATTGAATCAAACTAACATTATAATAAAGTCAACTACACACAATGGCAAACAATCCTACCTAGCTGCGAAAACGTAGCTCTACTGTCCTTTAAATTTTTTTTTGCCATCTACAAATGTATGGTCCGCAAATATAAAAAATCATCAAAAGGACCTTAAGAGTTAAGTTTTCTCAGCTAAATCCTACCAAGTATGAGAGATTTCTGTAGAACAATATCAAAAGAGTTATGTTCGTAAAGTGTCATTGTTGTTTCAACTCTCAATAGTCCTAAACAGGATCAAAGTCCCATATGTAAATGATCCCCATAAAATTGTCAGATCAAATTGGGAGTAAAGTGTTTTCAAAAGAATGATGATAAATTAAATTCTACTAAGTATGCAAGTTTTCTGTTTAATTGTCTATGAGTATTGTGTTTTGGCTTGACTGATCGATGGACAAAGAATAATACTAAATGAATTTTTGATATAACCTTATAACCAGGAACATTAAGAATAATGTGTGGTCAAAATGTGAAACAATTATTAAACTATGTCATGTATGTACACATTCAACAGAGGTGAAACCTTTTTCCATAAAACACAGCCATGGTTGCACTTACAAGCATACAGGGACGAATCCAGCCATTTTTCAAAGGGAGATTCAAACCATATGTCCCCATTCAAAAGCTTTTATTGTCAACAAAAAAGAGGGGTTCAAACCCAAGAACCCCCTATTATCCTCCACTACTTGTATTGTCCATTCATAAACCTTTTCTATTCAGAGAAGAGACGAACTGAATCAGAGAATTTATGACAGGCATGTTGAGAACTGCACTGGAGAGGTCCATGATGTGATGGATATTATAGTAGATGTGATGGAAAATGGATATAATACCAGCCATATTCCAGACTCTCAGAAGAAACAAATGGACCTGAAAAGTCTCTTTATGACATTAACTTGTCTCTGTATGGCAGGTAGGGCAGACTATTGCATCATTTATTATATATTGAGGGGAAATTGTGTTTTCATGGATATTTGAATTCATTGTTTTGCCAAAGTTTGCATACAAGCCTATAGAAAATGTATACTTCTTTGAACATTTAAATCTGTGGTTCACCTCTACAAACAAAATGCAAAAATTCATTTACAACAAACAATATTGGTCCCGCAGGGCCTCCGGGGTTCAGATAACCAAATTATAATTTTACAATCCTTGGCAGCTGGGATTTGTTTAAGTATGAATATAATAATACAGCAAACTTATTCATTTTTTTTGTATCAGGCATTGATAATATGCAGAGCATAATGCAATGGAGTGTGCTTGTCTTAGGGAAACATCCCAGTGTGGCAGAAAAAATCTTCATGGAGTTACAACAGACAGTTGCCATGGATACCTCAGTAACCACAGAAAGCAGACAACATTTACCATACACAGGTGTTTATATACTTATAGCTTTACAATATTTGAAGTTTTGAAAAAAAAGTGAATTAATATTATTTCTTTTAAAAAAATATAAAAAGCCAAGTCTTTTTCTTTTTTATTTCTAACCAAATAAAATTTCTAGTCAACCCATTCAGGGATAGAACTTAAATTTTGTCGCAAAAATACATGTATATAGTCCTATGTAAGAAAATCAGAAATTTAAGTAACCCACACCAAATTTTAGGGGCCATACGCCTGTGGGCCCCTGCTAATTTCATACCCTACCATTTCATTTCACATTCAGAACTCTGATCATACTTTCAAGCAAATTTAGTATTGAAATATTTACATATATATAAACTAAAAATTTGGAACTTGTTTCCTTAAACTATTACTAAATCATGTCAGATTTCAACTTGATAATGATTCTAATTAGCAGAAAATTAATTTTTATAGCATGTTTACTTGTTTTTTAACCTACAGAAGCTTGTGTATATGAAATATTGAGAGTTTCCTCAATAACTGGTTTAGGTGTGCCACATATAACAAGAGAAGATATTCAAGTTGGAGGATACAAGATAACTCAAGGTAAGATTTTCAGGGGCGGATAAAAAAAAAGCAGGGGGGGTACCAAACCCAAGAACCCCCCTGGATTCACCAAAGATTTTAATCCAGTGTCTAATGAGACAACTATCTACCAGAGACCAAATAATGAAATCAACTAAATGTCACCATACTGCCTTTAACAATGAGTAAAATCAATACTGCATAGTAAGCAATGAGGACCTTGATACATTGTATATATATGTGTTACAAAATGTATTGTGTATTAACCAAATAAAAAAAAAGAACACCATGACCTATGGTCTAATTCTTGTACAAAACATTACCAAAAACAAATATGATAGATAGCAACAATCTACAACTGAATAATAGGCTTTTGAACTTGGGACAAAAACATTCCAAATGAGGATAATAATTAAATAAATTAATTAAATAATTATTCAGGTAAAGGCAATATATACTAATACATAATACAACCTTAAACTATAGCAATGGTTGTGATATAGGTACCTCTAATGCCTTGACCCAAGGAAGACCAATGAGAGTAAATAAGCTTACTCCCAATACATGCCATAGGGTCCATATTAGTCTTAATAATAAGATACATAAATCATCTTTCAATCTTACAGCAATAAAGAGTATCCAAGAATCACACAGCTCTTCTTTAACATTCATGTAAAAGCAATCTAATAAAATATAAAATCTGCATCTGACATTGACCTGACTTTACCGGTACTTGATAAATATAAGGATGGGTTAAATATTTGTGTGAGTGACCAACCCCTCTAACCTGGGAAAGTAGTGACGTGTAACAGCAAGTAATGATTTTTTTGGATTTTTTTAGGAACACAGATCTTTACCAATATCTGGCACATACACAATAACAGTCATAACTGGACAGATCATGAAGCTGTAAAGCCAGAACGTTTTCTAGACAGTAATGGACAACTAAAGCTAAAAAGTGATGAAATATTCAAAAATTATCTCCCCTTTGGACTAGGCAAAAGGACTTGTACAGGAGAAGTGATTATACAGAATGTATTGTTTTTATTTGTCAGTAACTTAGTACGAACACAAACAATCAAAATTGACAACCCTATCTCTGAACTGATTGGTAATTGTGATATGAACCATAAGCCGCCAGCTTATAATGTAACTTTAAACCCCAGAGTCAGCCAATTCTGAAATAGGTCAAGTTTCCAATCGTGCAGCAAATTTTTGTTACTTACAGACAGTGCAATATCGTAACCTTAAAGTGGTTATGTAGTTAAAGTAATCATGGTATGGTAGATAGTTCTTTAATATTTTGTTTTGTACAAAATTTATTTAATATGTTTGAAATTATATTTTTTATTTTTTTTGGAAAATGTTGAAAAAATATAGATACATGTAGCACTAGACTGCAGTGTTTGTGAAGTTTACATGAAAAGCATTCAATGGATAAACAGGAATTAACAATAACAAGAATTTAAGCTCAATTTCCATTTATATAATTTTATATTTTCATTTTCCTCTTTCATTCCTATTCAACATTTTTCATAGTAGTCTTATTATCACGCCAGAATCAATTTTTGTTCATTCCCCCCTCCGAACTATTTTCATTATTAGAGATTAAACACTCAAATATTTTTCAACAAAAAGTGATTGGATCATTTCATCATAAATTGTCATTTCATTTTCCTATCCATAACTCCACATGCTGATGTACATGTACACATGTATATTAAAAAACAATGAGTTTTTAGTGCAGTACCTATCACATGATGTTTGTATATATAGATTGTACCACTGCATCAAATGTGATACAATAATTAAATTATCCACTCGAAACAGTTAAATTTTCAAATTTAAAATTTAACTGACGAGAGTGGATAAATATTGTTTTACACAAGATTTGGTGGTGGAATCTGTTTCTCTAATGATTTTCGAACAATACACAGGCAAACTTATTCCTTCTTTGCGACAGATCTGCAAAAAGATGTGTTCTTTCTATGTGACGTCATCAGACATGGTCCCCTTTTTTTATGCCGTAACAATAGAAAATTCAGAAGAAAACAAGAAAATTCAACGTCATAATCCAATTTAAACCAATGACAATGCATGAAGAACTGAGATGAAACAAAACACACCATTTTTTTTTATACAATGGGTGCAGATAGTGATAAATTGAGAAAGAATTAGAGAAACATATGCACAAATGTATACTAGTACTCACTGGTACATTTACATAGGTCCTGTTCTGGTATACAATGTGAAAGATATATCTAGGATTATTAAAATGTGTGTGTACACATGTTCTTACTTCAGTCATTCACAAATGTATATATCTTTATGAAATTATTCTCTGTATCACTGTATGCTGTTGTTTATTGAAATAAAAGTTTATGATTTGTTGAATTTGTGGTTAAATTCTTATTGTTCCTCTTCAATGAATAATGATAAAATACTCAAAAGCATCAACTTCAAAACACGAAGAGTACACTGACCTGTTGTACCAGCTTTACACACAAAATGTATCATTGCATTTCATACTTTGTACTATACACCAATTGCAATTTAAAGTTAATGTAAGTGCAAATTTATCTGACATGTCTGAGAAATACAATGTATTCTTTTTGTCTTCATCATTTTGGTCTAAATGAGACACGTGTCCGGTAAACTGGAAGTTGTCTAGTGATGAATCTGAAAACACATCACAGGGTATAGCTCACGTATATAAAGCCTGAAATCAAATTTCAGATATCCTGGCATTGTAGTTCCTGAGAAAAATATGACGAAAATATTCAATGAACAGACTGACAGACAGAGGTAATATACCCCCCCCTTTTCAAAGCAGGGATATAAATTAAATATGGCATTGGTTGTAGTTGATTAAACAGCTATTCTACAGTTGTATATCTAGACAAAGGAAGCTATAAACTCCATTTTTTAAAGACATGAAAGATGAGGTTAACAATGACATAATTTATATTTTTAGATTAGATATTTGATTCCTGCACCTTGCAAAAGTTATATGTAATTTTCTAAACAAGTCCATGAAGTCTAACATCCTTTTGTGCCTTGAATATCTGAGCATATATTACATTGATAAATTTCTGGAAATGTTTTTGGATAGGATGTATAGGCTGTTATGATCAATGCACTATATTTGGTGTTTCAAAAAAGTTATAAACGATAAGCCATGGAACATTTAGATATTAACAATGATTAAGTCAATTTCATGCAATCTTTACCTAAAAAGTCCTAGCATGGAAACAGAAAAAATAGACAATATGAAACTCTAAAGACTTCTAGATCTCATACACTGTCATAAACTGCCTATTAAAGCAAACGTAAGTTATATATATTATCATGAGATAAACATTACACACATACATGTACATGCAGGACAAAAATAGAAAACATAAATTGTAAAACCCATAATCTTTCAAAAATTTAACTTCAGAAATATAATTTTCTGTCTTGTACATGTTGTATCCAAGCATAAATTTATAATTCAAAATTTCAAATCCAATGTTTAATTACCATGTACCACTTTCCATATTAGACCACACTTAAAAATATTTTGGTTTGCCCAAACCCTACCCAACATCAGGATAGTGGGTTGGTAGATAGGCATTTTCCTTCTCTTTTTTTTTTATATAAAAAAGAAGATGTGGTATGATTGCCAATGAGACAACTATCCACAAAAGACCAAAATGACATAAACATTAACAATTACAGGTCACCGTACGGCCTTCAACAATGAGCAAAGCCCATACCGCATATAGTAAGCTATAAAAGGCCCAGATAAAACAATGTTAAACAATTCAAACAAGAAAACTAACGGCCTTATTTATGTAAAAAAATGAACGAAAAACAAATATGTAACACATAAACAAACGACAACCACTGAATTACAGGCTCCTGACTTGGGACAGGCACATACATAAATAATGTGGCGGGGTTAAACATGTTAGCGGGATCCCAACCCTCCCCCTAACCTGGGACAGTGGTATAAGAGTGCAACACAAGAACGAACTATAAAAATCAGTTGAAAAAGGCTTAACTCATCAGATAGACAAAAAATAAAAAGTGGACATGGCCGGTAATCTTCATGCCTATCTGAATAAAAAAAATTATTCCACATCAATGACATCAGGACAATAAAAGATTTTGAGAATGCAGCTATTTTCTGGTTTATAGGTAGGGCAATCTTGAGCAAACAAACCTTATATAATTTTTTTATGGCCTAAAAAATTATGACAGCACTAGATATAATCATGATCATTGGCTACATTTTAAGGCAAATTTTATCAAAATTAAATTACTTTTCCACTGCATCATTGGCAGACTGCTTGGTTCAAACTGAACTGTATTCCTTTATAGAATAAAATCTTTCTTTTTTAAAATCAAATTAACTATTTTAAGAAGCTACAAAATGTAGATAGGCAGGAAATCCCAAGACATTTAAAATCTTTGAAAACATATAGGTTTCCCTAATTTTGGACACAATTGTAAAATGTGTCACAAAAATCTATTGGGTGACATCATTCATTAAGAAATTTTCATGCAATGAAACTGAAAGTTTGTTGTGAATATGTTCACACTATACACAATGTTACAAGTGCACAAGTGGAGATAAGAAAATTGGTATCTTAACATTTAATCATTTTCCTATATACATGTACAATGTACAAATGTATACATGCCTTGTTTTATTTACACCGGTTAATAAGGTTAATGTACATATGTAATGATTTTAACATATTTAACATATTTAACTTATAACAGTTAACCACACTGTTAAAGTTTATGTTTGACTCTATCACCTTTAGAAAACCAACTGTAAGTTGATCATTATGAAAAGTCAAAAATGCAGAAATCATGGGTCTCTGTGAAAAATGTTAAAATATAGGAAAATAAAGATTTGGCAGGTAGGTGAAACTTACATAAATGAAAAGATAAATGAAAACTGAAGAGATTGATGCCCGATTTATATATTTCCAAGGCCCTCAGTCGGCTCCAGTAGCGAGGAAGCAGGGCATCTATTTTGGGTGGGCAAATATCCACTTTTTTTATATGGAACGAGCTCTGACGTCCCACAGCCCCAGCTTGTCTGGCTAAACAGCCGTCGGACGTCAGAGTAATCTTGGACTACTCTCATACATGTATGTTGATATTTTCATTCTGCTCTTGTATTTATCTCAACACTGCATAAATTCTGACGTTTGTGACAAAATTTTAATGGGGAAACGGAATATCTTGGAATTAAACCCATTTTTTGTTGTACAAGTTTACCAAAGGCAAAGTAAACATGTAAAGCCATAAATCTTTGGAGTGTGTATACTGTACATTAGCATACCTGCCAACCTTCACGATTTAAGCGTGTACTACATGATTTTGACCCTTTGTCACGATTGCACGATCGTGTTCCTGAAAAACCCTCTAAAACACGATTTGGTGAAAATCTACACGAAAAATATTGTTGTTCCCGATTTTGAACTGTGTCCAATGGATGAAAATAGTGTTCAGCCAATCAAATTGTGTGTTTCTCATGATCAAATTAATCAGCCAATCAAAAACGTTTTCTCTCAAGATTGTTTTAACATGCTAGATATTGAACTTGTGTTGTATTCCTCTGTTTGTTGGTCAGAATTGTAAAAACGTGAACAGGGCAAATGAGTTTACAACTACAAATAGGTTCTTACACAGGATAAGAATAAAAGCATGGCTGATTGACAAGCTTCAATGATGCAGTACTACCATGAATATAATAAATAGTAGTTTATTCACTAATTTATTGACATTAAATGTACACTTGCTGTAACATAATTTTATTTATGTATTCAATCATTTAAAGTATAATGTACTTTTCATTACTTTTCACATGGACCCACCCCCACAACAACATGAGGAATCCCTTAAATGAGGGACTACCCTTAGTCAAGGGGTCACCCTTGTAAAAAATAAAATAGAAAAATGTAGATTGATTAACTTATAAATTGGAAATTCTGACATTATATTTGTAACAGCTTTTCTAAATGAAGAGTCCTATTATTTTGAATAATAAAGAAGAGGAAAGGCCAAGAACATATCAAAATTCTTGGACATGTGTTGACCATACATGTATAATACCAGATAGATCATAAGATGTATAGTTCTTTGGGAAAAGTTTCTTCATATAATATGAATGTGTGCTCATTTGTACTTAAAAAGTGGTTTTTAATGTCCTAACATTGAGGGGGATCCCTATGTGTTGTGTCCAACATGATAAAGGTCCTTCTTTGTTTATAATTTTAAATTGGAAAAGTCAATAACTATTTAGTATCCTTACACATTAAAATAATTTCTGGTTTTACAGCTACATGTTCATATTTTCTGCTGATATAATAACTAGAATCTTGCAAATAAACATTAAAAAAATAGGGATGTAAGCTCATCTTACAAATCATGCAAATATGACACTTTTTCTAGACTACAAAAAAGCACGCGCAAAATAGTCGTCGCAAAGAATTTTAAACTTTGAAATTGTTGTCGCGCGCTAAAACCCCCATGGGCATTTTCAAAAGTTGGCAGGTATGCATTAGACGGCACCATAACTGACGACTGATGAGCATAATCAGTTGCATGGTTCTTATTTTTGTACCTATGGACATATCTGTTTAAAGCAATAAAATATTTCCCTCTGTAAAGGTTAAATGAAAAATACAGTCTTCAACTTTACCATCCCCCTTTTTGTTATGTTCTTATTTTTCATAATTCTACACATGTTTATTTATGTCACTAATCTTTCTCAAGAAGATATACATACAGGGGAATAACCTGGCTGGGGAAATGGTCTCATTGGTGGTCCCTGTGCTGGGAAGGACCGCTGTTGTGGCTGCATTTGATTTTCTTTGTCGGCTTCGCTTGGTAGATTGAAATCTCGTTTTTTCTCGTGACTATGAAATTACTAACTACCACAAGATATATAAATATTTTCGGTCTTTAGATAATGTTTAGAGATAGTATTTCGACCCCATTTATTGGTCGGCACTTTTAAATGTTAAATTTTCGTCAAATTTCCAATTAAATAATAAAAATAAAAATCTCAGAAATATGTTTTATTGCAATCTTCCTCAACTTTTTTTTTTATCATGTGTGACTTGAATTTTTTACAATTCAACTTAACTCGCTGCAATAAAAACAGTCACAGTTATCAGACGCATGTTTATAACTGTAACAGTATGACGTATTTAACGTATCATTTTGCATATTAATTAAGAAATTTTACCATGTCAAAAGAAAGTCAATATTTTTTTTAATTATTTTTATTACATTACCAAGGGGTCATTATCATTGACATACAAAAGAAATCAGATAAAAGTATATTTGCAAAAATATGACGTCACCTTCAGTTGATTGAGATGTCACAAGTTACATATGTTAGATTTGTATTCCAGAAAAGTTGAAAATTATCAAGTGAATACACTGTGGTTATAAACTAATGAAATTTTATAAACATATAAAATTGTATTAAAAAAAATCGGTTTATAATATAGTGTTGGACATGAGTTAAATTGTAACTATCCCTATTAATTTCGACAATTTCTAACCTGAATAATCTAGAACATAATGTGTTATAGAAGCACCAGGAGTAACCATTTCTAGGACATTAAATTTAGAATAAGACTCATAGCTTTGATAAATATAACTTGTGGACATATATACAAAATAAGTGGAAATTGGCCAGTAACAGGTCACCGTATGGTCTTCAACAATGAGTATATCGCATAGTCAGCTATGAAAAGCACCGAAATGAAAAATGTAAGAGAAAACTAACGGCATAATTTATGTACCGTTTTATGAACGTAAAACAAATATGTTACATAGCAACTAACGACAACCATTAAATTATAGGCTCCTGATTTGACACAGGCACTTACAGAACTTGGCGGTCTTAAACTATTTTGTTAGTGTTAAATCCTCTTCTAACTTTAGACAATGGTGTCACGGCGCAACACAAAACAATAATAGAGAATGGAAATGGGTAATGTGTCAAAGAGACAAAAATTCGACCAAAGAGTATACAAAACCAGCCGAAGGCCACCTATGGGTCTCCAACACAGCGAGAAAATCCCACACTCGGATCGAGTCGGAATTTAGCTGGCTCCTGAAAAAATGTGTACTAAATCAGTGAAAATGAATGTCATACTTCAATTCTAAACATGCATATAAATGAACTAAAATTAAAAAAACAAACAAAAACATAAAAGACTAACAAAGGCCAGAGGCTCGATCCTGACTTAGGACAAGCGCAAACATGCGGCGGAGTTAAACGTGTTTATCTCAACCCCGGCCTTTATCCGTAGCCAATGTAACACACATCAATACGCTCAGTAAAAAATCAGTTTAAAAGAAGTCGGAGTCCGATGTTAGAAAAGGTAACAAAATAAACTATAAGCAAAATGACGATGATACACAAGGAAACAAAGGGCTACTACTAGTCTTATACCTTAATTTATAGGCACTGGCTACGGTGACATGAAAATGTAACAATAATAAAAATATTATTGTTACATTGGACACTAATTGCGCGAATATAGGTTTGGGTAGGGATCCGATTAATTAAGAAATAGGGGCGTAGCTACCCGGAGGCACTACAGCACGTGCATGCAACCACGTCGTTTTCACAACAACAAAAAAATAACAGAAGAGAGAGAGAGTTGGTCAATCGGAAACGGACAGAGTGATGCATGTATTATCTATGACTATTATGATTATGATATTTGTTTAACGCTCGGAGACTGTTGGTGTCTTTTCCATCTATCCCGGATATTAGTTTGACAACCTAGTTACAAGTGTTCGAGTCATGAAGAAAAAAGATCGTAGCTCCGTATATATACGCTAACACGCAGTTGCGTGCACATTGATTCGGCAGTCAAGAAAGAAATAGCAAAATAAAAATTTATAAATTGAATGTTAAAGGAAACAGCTATGTTGTCACTTTTTTAATATTGATGAAATATCATTGAATAACGACATTTGGTTTCAAAATATTTTTGTTTTGAGATTATGACAAAATCGGAAGGTAACTTATATGTTTTACAATTTAAGGTTTTAAATTTGTAATACTCAGTCTAAGACATGTAGTTTTGAAGCACATTTTACAGTGTACAGTTGATCAGTTTGAAATGAGATGTACCAATCGGCATTACAATTATCAGATCCCTTCGATATCGTTAAAAATATGCAGAGGCGATGTGGTCTACAGGAGCCAATCACCCTGCAAACACGCCAAAACAGTATTGGAAAGTCTTTATTTTTTTGCGTTCATAGACCATATGATAAGCCGGGAAACTGGAGAGTGGAGTCGCGTTATGTACGATATTCAGTGATTTCATACTGTTGCATCCGTGGGTTTTTCATCCAAATTTAAACAGAAAATAATTATTTATTATTAAAAGTTTCAATAGCCGTTGATCTTTGTATTTTAATATGCAGTGTTGACATCTTAGCCTTTTCAAGCAACTGTTGATATGAGCTTGAATGGTCTTTGTACACAAACCTTAGGGCTCTTTCTTGCACTTTTTCTAAAAAAAAATAATATTTTTCTCGGTACAAAAATGACATGCCAAAGGGCAGAAATTGAATTTAGACAAAATTAATGTATTGAAAATAGTAAGCTTATACTTAGCTTGTTCGACTGAGCTCCAAAACGTTTAAAAATATTTAGTTGCTGGAAGCCTTCCTGTATATTTTACCAGTAGCGATATTGCACGATGTTCGCTTTTTTTCGGTGGTGTTTATTGTTAAGTTCCATCCTTTAAAAGAGCTGAGAATCATAATATTACTAGGCTGTTCAAATGGATTTGTGTAGGCTGTTTTTTTATTTTGTTTTGTCTGATCTTTTAAAAATGTGGTTCTGGTTCGTTCCAATTATAGATAGGTCACAAATAATTGACACGATGTATTTCCAGTATATGCGTCTAAATCAATATATATATCACGGTCTCTGATGTATCTAGTTTTTTTTTTTTTGTATTTTCCTATAAAGTTTTATGTATCTGTCAGGCCGCCCGGTAATTGTTCTATGATCTACTATCTATCCATTTCTTATCTAGTTTCTTTTCAAGTTTTATTGATGAGTTTTCTTAGCCGTATTTTAAAGTTAGTTATACAGATTAGTCTTTGCTTGTAGTTTCTAAATAGGCAGGTGTCGACACACTACGTGCCGAAAGTAAATTCACATCATTTGCAGGGTTTCACTCCCCTGTACGACAGTTCTCCGGAAAATTGTTCCAGAAAATGCAAAAATATGAAAAATTAGAGAAAATAGGAGAAGGTTCGTAAAAATCATGAATTATATGGATGAGAACGTAGAAAATATAGTAGATAAGTTGATAGTTCGTTTTTTTCTACTAAGAAGAAACTATACAGTAATCTTACGTCTATGTTGTAAACAACTGAATAAATCAATAATTTATGACAGCTATAAATGGCAATAATGCTATACGAGACAAACTGTATAATTTGTATATACAATTGAATTAAAATTGTATCTATGTCATTGCCACCTGAGGCACCTTAATTGGAATAAACACATATATATATATTGCATTGTATAATTTTTTATACACCTTATTGGCCGTTTCAGAATCTAAAGCATCACAGGTAATTTCATTGTTCGTACCCCAAAGTGAAAATAACGTTACATCGTTGGTTGAATTTCCATTGTTTATAACGTTGTAAACCAATCAAAACGCTTTGGTGTACGCTTTTGAAAATATTACCCAAGATGCATTAGATTCTGAAACGGCGAATTGCTTATACCGTCTGACCAGCGGGTTACACTAATGTCCTGACAGAAATGAAAATGCTTAATAAATCCTTTTTTATTAATGGAAGGATTTACTTGAAATTTGGAATCAAGCAAGATGAGAACTTATATTTAATAAATAAAATTTAAAAAAAATAAAAAAATATTTATAAGAGTTAGAAAACTTGACCTGACCAACTTGACTTTGGAACTACTAATGTCCTGACTGATATGAAACGGCTAAAATATGTTTTATTATTGACAGGATAGACTTCAAATTCAATTTTGAATTTATTTATTAAATATAAGTTATCACCTTGCTTGATTCGAAATTTCAAGTAAATCCTTCCAATAATAAAAAAGTATTAAGCATTTTCATTTCTGTCAGGACACTGTCAGGACATTGTCAGGACATTAGTGTAACCCCTGACCAGCTAGTAATATTGATATGTCTAAGGTACATGAACATGTAACATGTGATTTACTGTACATTATTTAATTAGATTTTCTTTACAGGAACATATGGTACAGTTTTCAAGGCCAAGAATCGTGATACGCATGAAGTTGTAGCTTTAAAAAGAGTACGACTAGATGATGATGACGAAGTAAGATAAATCAGTCTGATAAATTCAGTAAAAATAGAACATGTACTGGTAATATAAGAATTAGGAGATGTGGTTTGATTGGCAATGAGATAGGGATTGCTAATTTTCCTACCAAATATTGTAGTTCTCCCAGACTCCAGTACTTCAGTACTTCAGCTTCATCTGCCAATAAAAACTGTCAGCCATGAAATAGCACAATAAGTGTTGAAACTGAAAGTGGCTTTAAACACCAATCAATCAGTCAATCAATCAATCAATCAATCAATCAATCAACCAATGAGACAATTACATGTATCAACCATGATAAGTCCATGCACTAACCAAAGGAAGTGGATGTATGCAGTATAGGCCATCATATGACCTTCAACAATGAGCATTTAGCAAAAACCATACCATATCATAATAATTGTTTACTTCCTGGCTTGAAAAAAAAAATAAAAACTTTTTTTCAAAAAACAAACTTCTGATAGAAGCAATTTACTTTCTAAAATAAACATAAACAGAAGATGACTTTAAAAAAACGAGAAACAGAAACATTTATAGACCACATCAACAATCAACAACCACTAGATAACAGGTTATTGACTTAGGACTAGCCCAAATAAATGCAGCAGGTTTAAACATTGTGTCTATAAAGTAGGGAAAGATCAAATAATTCTTTTTAGTTTAATTTCATTCATGAACATTCATTACATATTGAAATATATTTATTGCACAAGGTCATGAATGTGTTAGAAAATTAGTAATTTACACATTATTATAATGTACTTAAATGATTAAATTTTACAGGGTGTTCCAAGTTCAGCTTTAAGAGAAATTTGTTTATTGAAAGAATTAAAGCACAAGAATATAGTCAGGTACCAACAACTTTTGTTTTAGTTTGCTTTTGTCTTATCTTAATTCATAATTATTCAAGGAATACCATCTTCCATTGATTTGGTGACACTTCTGCAGGAAAACTACTAATTTAAATGCTCAAAGAATTAGACATGTTGTATTGGGTTGCATGTCGGCTTTGACAAAACCATTGAATCTTCCATCCATATTGATAAAAATTCAAGATTTTCTCAATCCACAAAAATTGATACCCATGAATATGAATGAATCTTCCATCCATATTGATAAAAATTCAAGATTTTCTCAATCCACAAAAATTGATACCCATGAATATGAATGAATCTTCCATCCATATTGATAAAAATTCAAGATTTTCTCAATCCACAAAAATTGATACCCATGAATATGAATGAATCTATACAATCCATGAATCATTAAATTTTATTAAGGGCCAGCTCAAACCCCCTCTGGGTGCAAGATTTTCTCGTGTTTAAGACCCATAGGTGGCCTTCAGCTTTTTTTTTTCGCTCTCTGGTAGGGGTGTTGTCTCTTTGACACATTCCCCATAATTTCCATTCTCAATTCTAAATATAGTGACTAAGTCTATACACAAATCTAGGTAACACCATGAAATGAAATATTTAGGAATATATGATTTTCCCTCAATCCACAAAAGTTAATACCTATGAAAATAAGAGAATCTACAGTAACGTTTTACAACATATATATAGATATAATATTTTAGATACAATATGTACCTCTTTATTTAAAAAAGAAAACTAAGTCTGACAAACAGATCATTAATTGTTTTTTATACAACTGTTGACCGATTTTAAAACTTCTTTTTAGACTGCATGATGTGTTACACAGTGAAAAGAAGTTAACATTAGTATTTGAATACTGTGATCAGGATCTGAAGAAATACTTTGACAGTTGTAATGGAGAGATCGACCAGGATACAGTTCAGGTACTACTACAATGTATAATCACATCTCTTCTTAGTATGTCAGTTTCTGAATAATATTTCCAACTCATTTGGGTATAGTCTGCAAGGTAATTGCTAACCTCATCATGAAGTGCTGAAGATCATCTTCAAACAAAGAAAAGTTATCCTTTACTTTTTTAAATGATTATCTGTCTACTTCATTGCAAAAATAAGATGCTCAATCCTTGGCAGTTCAAGGAAGTGTGCACACCACCACCAATCCCATCCCTAAAAATCAATTAAAGAAAAACAACAAAAAAAACCCTATTAGTTTAAAAATTCTGGATCCACCCCTGTAAGTTATCTATTTCAAAATGACAATGATATTTTAGCCTCCTTTCAATCATTTTGTCATGAGGCTGTATATACATTACACCTGATTCCATTGAGTGTGTAGGCAAAGAAAATATCTTTGGTTTGCTTGCTTGCTAGCTGAAACGTGAAGTCATTGTTAGGTAAGGTATACTATCCTCCTTTCGAAGTAGCCTAGTCCTACACACAAATAGATTAGTCATCTGTCGGACTAGTCTACTTTTAATGGAGGGTTGTTTACCTGACCAAACAATGACTTCACACCTTAGTTCACTGTTCAGCTAGCAAGCAAGCTAAACAAAGATATGACCTTTGCCTACACACTCAACATGTTCAATGGAATCGGCTGTAAGAGAAAATGTCATCAATATTTATTCTTTTAAAAGTTCTCTTTCTTCAGGTGAAGCACCACATAGAATACACTAAACACAGCTAATAACTTATTTATGTATGATTTAGATATGCCCTTCCTGTCTTTTATTAAAAAAAGTTGTCAATTTTATTAATATTTGCTTTTTTTTTCCCTTTTCAGTCGTTTTTGTACCAGCTGTTAAGAGGTTTAGCATTCTGTCATTCTAACAATGTACTTCATAGGGATCTCAAACCTCAGAATTTACTCATTAATAAGGTATGCATTATACGGCAGTCTGAACCATTAGCCACTAGTCCGATGCCGCAGACTAGTAAATATTGATTCGGACTAGTGAAAATTTTCAAAACTTTATATAGTCATATAGGCACAATTCTTGCTATTGAGGGTCCAGACTAGTAAATGAAAAAGATTTTGGCGCAGACTGTACGGTTCCCGCTACTGTGGATTCATTATAACTCTGTGGATACCAATTTTCATGGTTTTTGTGGGAACAGGTGAATAATGAATTAAAATTTTCAAAGAAGTACACATTTTCCATAGGCTTTTTGTATGCAGATAATGGCAAAACCACGAAATTACAGTACAGTAAATTTATGAATTATATATTGTATATATAAGAATTTCACTAGAAAATTAATGTTATGATGAAGGCATACAGGTCTGAAATTAAGCTTGTGAGAGTCATTCTGCTGTCATAAGATACTTCATCATACTTCACTATATGTAGACTTCACATAAACTAATTTGATTTGTAAAAGAAAGTTTATTGCAGAAGACTTTGTATTGCAGATCTACAACTTGAACCTTTACGAAACCTAACTATAAAATATTCATAGAGAAAAAAATCACTACTGTTAATTCAGAAATTATTGCGTGCATTTATTATTGCAATTTTCTCATTTTAGACTTAAATGCGATTTTAATTTTTACGATTTTGAGAAAAATCCTATTAAATTCATATAAAATATTTCAAAATGCTAGTTTAAATTATTGCGTTTAGAACTCAGTCGCATTTTTCGCAATAATAAAAACCTCGCATTAATTTCTGAATTTACAGTATCATTTAAAAAAAAAAAAAAAACCATATAAATTTTCCCCTAAATGGAATGGAATATTGTACACCTAAATTAAATGATGCTTTTTACAGAATGGTGAATTGAAGCTTGCAGACTTTGGATTAGCCAGAGCATTTGGAATACCAGTGAGATTTTATTCTGCAGAGGTAAAATTTCATCAATTCCTTAAATTTCATAGGAAAACTTTTTTTTATTGTTCATCTTTTTCATCTTTCAGAAATAGGATCATGTGTATAGAATTTAAAGTGAGCCGCTATTCATTGGTGTCTCTTATTGACAACATTTTTATGAGGAGTAACAAACTGCTCTATCACCTTCTCAGTTATGTGTTAATTAATTTATTTTACTGAATGTTCTGTTAATTTCTACAGTATTTTATTTTCAAAAGTGCACAAAATACAATAATACAATAGAAATACAGGGATTTGGAAACAAGAAAAACTTATATAAATCTGTCTCCCTTGAATGTTCTGTTGAATTTAAGTTGACAGTACATGTATAAACTATGACACCTAGATGTACTTTTTTGGTGCTATAAAAAGTTTATGTCTTTAAAGTCATAGTAAACGAGTGACTTTTGAAAAATAATGTTATTCTAATTCTTGAACCAATGCATACAAACATCATAAACTTAGTCTTCTGTGCATGATTTTATCATTATTTTTGCATAAATTTCGTATAATCATCAATTTTTTTTCAATTGATCAGTGTTGTTGTGAAAATATGGCAGATAATTAAAGTTTGTGTTTTGAAGCCGAAATTTAAGGATTGTCACCTGTTTGCCAACAATCAACAACAAAGCATGGATATTGAGCACATGTTGTAACATGTACAATCCGATAAGAGTTTATTTTAAGGACATCCATGCATATTGCGATCACAGGATTTTTACGAGATGGGTCACACAGAGGTCACTTTGCATACGGAAAATAAAGTAAACTTCTTCTTAATATGAACAAATTAAAGAATTTTCTACAGAAAAAAGTATATGTACAAAAGTTTTATAATGAAAACTATCAATTGAGTTATGAAAAACATATGCATTATTTTTTTTTAATTTGAGGTTTCTTATGACTTTAAAGGTAGTGACACTGTGGTATAGATCTCTAGATACATGTACTTATTGGTGCTATAAAAAGTTTATGTTTTTATAGGTAGTGACACTGTGGTATAGACCTCCAGATGTACTTTTTGGTGCTAAGATGTACTCAACATCAATAGACATGTGGTCAGCTGGATGTATATTTGCAGGTAAAAATTTATTAATTTCCATTCTTTTTTATTAGTCAAATACCAATTGATTTCAAGGTGGTAGATTAACTACAAATTTAAATGTTCAACAAAGTTTAGTTTTACATAGGCTTGTATACAGACTTTTACAAGTTCATGAAATTTCACATCCAGGATATCTATCAAAAACGGTACCAATGAAAATGAATAAATCCACAGTATAATATAAAAGGACATATGTATGTTATAATGCAATTTGTTGAGAAATTTTGAGTTATGATCTATACAAAGAGTAACACATTTTAATTGACACTTTTGAACATCTGTGTCCGATTTCACAAAATAAATAACGACTAAGATTGATTGTAAGTATATTGATTTGTTCACGACTTAAGACCAATCTTAGTCGTAATTTTTTTTTTGTGAAACAGACCTCGCGGCCCTGGTTGTTATAAATTATTGTTTGGCTAAAAACATTCGTAACTTTTCTTCTAAACAAAAATTGTATCTGTTTCATTTAAAATATGTTTGCAGTAACAACACTATGATCATTGTATACTGGAACTAGAACATATCTTGTTGATGCTATCTAACAAATGTAGTAAGAAATGAATATTTCTGAGATTGGCCTAATATTTTTTATACAAATGATAATGTTTTTCAGAACTTGCCAATGCAGGAAGGCCATTGTTCCCTGGTAATGATGTTGATGATCAACTGAAGAGAATATTCAAGTATCCTTTATTACAGACTGTGTTTTGTCAAAACCATGTTATATTTTAAACAAGAATGTGTCCAAAGTACACGGATGCCCCACTCACACTATCATTTTGCATGTTCCATGGACAGTGAAATTGGGTAATAATCTAACTTGGCATTAAAATTAGAAAGATTATTCTATAGGAAACATATATGTTTTAAGTTTCAAGTTGATTGGACTTCAATTTCATCAAAAACTACCTTGACCAAAAACTTTAACCTGAAACTTCCACTTTCATTTTCTATGTTCAGTGGACCGTGAAACTGAAGTCAAAAGTCCAAATTGGTTTTAAAATTTGAAAGATCATATCATAAGCAACAAGTGTTCTAAGTTTCAAGTTGATTGGACTTCGGCTTCATCAAAAACTACCTTGACCAAAAACTTTAACCTAAACGAACGGACGAACGGATGCACAGATTAGAAAACATAATGCCCCTCTACTATCGTAGTTGGGGCATTAAAATAATAAGTGGAATTATAACCTTAGTTGGACCTAAAATTTAATAAAGTTAGTGTTAAGTGTTCATTAAAGCTTAATGATAGGAAAATACACCAAAATTTAAAATTTCAAAGAGGAGAAAATTTTCATTTTCGTAAAAAGGGTCCAAGGGAAATATGGAACATATGCTAAGACTATAAACATACATTCACAAACGATATGTCAATCAAAGATACACAACACTGTGGTCAATAGTATCTCATCGGTTCTTGTGTCAGTTTATTAGCATGTCCAAACACACTTGAAAACAAACTGTAATTTATATAAGGTCATAATAGTATTTTCAGAGATACTAACACTCTTGTATTAAATATTTTTAATTTTGTATTGTAATCATCTTAATGTATTGATGTCACTTTCTTGAGGACATTCCTGAGAGATGTCAAAACAGTGATCATTGCTTCTCAAACAGTACATTGATTTATTGGACCTTAACATACAACAGATTGTTAGGTACCCCTACAGATGATACCTGGTCAGGAATGTCTCAATTACCTGAATATAAGGTATAAGTATTACTTTTAAACAGCTTAGGTTAAAATAACTCTTTATATATAAATCATTCCTTCTTTTTTTTCTGAAATGATCAAAGATAGTAGGTACACCATTTGAAGTTAATAACATTTTTTTTTTAGCTTTCTTCAATGATGTTGAGAAGTAAACAAGGAAAAGGCACATTCAATGTTAATAGATACTAATTTCACATAGCAGGTTGTTCTTTAAATTCAAATTTCTTATCTGCAATGTTTTAACTTATTTGGAGATTATTGAGGAATGTGTATTGCATTTATAAAAACTTTGAATTCCTTTCAGGCAAATTCAATGATTATACAGAATTTCATGATTTCTTTTTTATACAGTATTTGCTACTATTGAATGAAAACATGAAAAAATAAAACCAATACATTCTGTATCTAGGTTGTTAATAAACACAATACATTCTGTATCTAGGTTGTTAATAAAACCAATACATTCTGTATCTAGGTTGTTAATAAAACCAATACATTCTGTATCTAGGTTGTTAATAAACACAATACATTCTGTATCTAGGTTGTTAATAAACACAATACATTCTGTATCTAGGTTGTTAATAAAACCAATACATTCTGTATCTAGGTTGTTAATAAAACCAATACATTCTGTATCTAGGTTGTTAATAAAACCAATACATTCTGTATCTAGGTTGTTAATAAACACAATACATTCTGTATCTAGGTTGTTAATAAAACCAATACATTCTGTATCTAGGTTGTTAATAAAACCAATACATTCTGTATCTAGGTTGTTAATAAACACAATACATTCTGTATCTAGGTTGTTAATAAAACCAATACATTCTGTATCTAGGTTGTTAATAAACACAATACATTCTGTATCTAGGTTGTTAATAAACACAATACATTCTGTATCTAGGTTGTTAATAAAACCAATACATTCTGTATCTAGGTTGTTAATAAACACAATACATTCTGTATCTAGGTTGTTAATAAAACCAATACATTCTGTATCTAGGTTGTTAATAAAACCAATACATTCTGTATCTAGGTTGTTAATAAAACCAATACATTCTGTATCTAGGTTGTTAATAAAACCAATACATTCTGTATCTAGGTTGTTAATAAACACAATACATTCTGTATCTAGGTTGTTAATAAAACCAATACATTCTGTATCTAGGTTGTTAATAAAACCAATACATTCTGTATCTAGGTTGTTAATAAAACCAATACATTCTGTATCTAGGTTGTTAATAAACACAATACATTCTGTATCTAGGTTGTTAATAAACACAATACATTCTGTATCTAGGTTGTTAATAAAACCAATACATTCTGTATCTAGGTTGTTAATAAAACCAATACATTCTGTATCTAGGTTGTTAATAAAACCAATACATTCTGTATCTAGGTTGTTAATAAACACAATACATTCTGTATCTAGGTTGTTAATAAACACAATACATTCTGTATCTAGGTTGTTAATAAAACCAATACATTCTGTATCTAGGTTGTTAATAAAACCAATACATTCTGTATCTAGGTTGTTAATAAAACCAATACATTCTGTATCTAGGTTGTTAATAAAACCAATACATTCTGTATCTAGGTTGTTAATAAAACCAATACATTCTGTATCTAGGTTGTTAATAAACACAATACATTCTGTATCTAGGTTGTTAATAAAACCAATACATTCTGTATCTAGGTTGTTAATAAACACAATACATTCTGTATCTAGGTTGTTAATAAACACAATACATTCTGTATCTAGGTTGTTAATAAAACCAATACATTCTGTATCTAGGTTGTTAATAAAACCAATACATTCTGTATCTAGGTTGTTAATAAACACAATACATTCTGTATCTAGGTTGTTAATAAACACAATACATTCTGTATCTAGGTTGTTAATAAAACCAATACATTCTGTATCTAGGTTGTTAATAAACACAATACATTCTGTATCTAGGTTGTTAATAAAACCAATACATTCTGTATCTAGGTTGTTAATAAACACAATACATTCTGTATCTAGGTTGTTAATAAAACCAATACATTCTGTATCTAGGTTGTTAATAAACACAATACATTCTGTATCTAGGTTGTTAATAAAACCAATACATTCTGTATCTAGGTTGTTAATAAACACAATACATTCTGTATCTAGGTTGTTAATAAAACCAATACATTCTGTATCTAGGTTGTTAATAAAACCAATACATTCTGTATCTAGGTTGTTAATAAAACCAATACATTCTGTATCTAGGTTGTTAATAAACACAATACATTCTGTATCTAGGTTGTTAATAAAACCTAGGTTGTTAATAAAACCAATACATTCTGTATCTAGGTTGTTAATAAACACAATACATTCTGTATCTAGGTTGTTAATAAAACCAATACATTCTGTATCTAGGTTGTTAATAAAACCAATACATTCTGTATCTAGGTTGTTAATAAAACCAATACATTCTGTATCTAGGTTGTTAATAAAACCAATACATTCTGTATCTAGGTTGTTAATAAAACCAATACATTCTGTATCTAGGTTGTTAATAAACACAATACATTCTGTATCTAGGTTGTTAATAAAACCAATACATGCTGTATCTAGGTTGTTAATAAAACCAATACATTCTGTATCTAGGTTGTTAATAAAACCAATACATTCTGTATCTAGGTTGTTAATAAAACCAATACATTCTGTATCTAGGTTGTTAATAAAACCAATACATTCTGTATCTAGGTTGTTAATAAACACAATACATTCTGTATCTAGGTTGTTAATAAAACCAATACATTCTGTATCTAGGTTGTTAATAAAACCAATACATTCTGTATCTAGGTTGTTAATAAAACCAATACATTCTGTATCTAGGTTGTTAATAAAACCAATACATTCTGTATCTAGGTTGTTAATAAAACCAATACATTCTGTATCTAGGTTGTTAATAAAACCAATACATTCTGTATCTAGGTTGTTAATAAAACCTAGGTTGTTAATAAAACCAATACATTCTGTATCTAGGTTGTTAATAAAACCAATACATTCTGTATCTAGGTTGTTAATAAAACCAATACATTCTGTATCTAGGTTGTTAATAAAACCAATACATTCTGTATCTAGGTTGTTAATAAAACCAATACATTCTGTATCTAGGTTGTTATATCATCTATTTATTATCAGTTTGATTATTAGAGTACTGTAAATGTTGAATCATCTTAATCTGCTCTGATTTTAGTAGGTCATTATATATAGATTCTACCACTGCATCGAGTGTGATACGATATTTATCCACTGGAGACAGCTAAATTTTCAAACTGAAAAGGCGAGGCTCATCGAGCATTTAAAATATTTAAAATTTAACTGTCGAGAGTGGATAAATATCGTATTACACATGATTTGGTGGTAGAATTTGCTTCTCTAATGATTTTCAAAAAATATGCAGGCAAACTTATTCCTTCTTTACGACTGATCTGCCAAAGATGCGTTCTTTTTATGTGACGTCATCAGGCATGGCCATCACAATAGGAAATTCAGAGGAAAACAAGAAAATTTGACGTCATAATAGGATTTTAACCAATGAAAAACTGAGATCAAATGAACCACACGTTGATTAAATTTTTTTATACAATGGGTGCAAAAAGGGATAAATTGGCGCAGCATAAAAGAAATGTATTATATATAAAAAAAAGAAGAAACATTCACTAATATAATTATTTTGTTGTTAATAGAATACTCTGCACATTTTCAAGTATTGCATATTTTATATTTCTCAATTCAATATAAAAAATAATTTAACTCTGATGTTGAATTATCTTACACATGTCATTATTTTTTTTCATTTTTCAGCCTTTTCCATTATATCAAGTTACTACCATATGGCAACAAGTTGTTCCAAAACTCAGTGCTAAAGGTCGTGACCTTTTACAGGTTAGTGTTAAATTTTCACATTCTTACATCAAGGTTAGGTATTGGATTTTTTTTTTTTTTTTTTTTTTCAGTAGTCAGGCTTTTACAATCCCTTTACATCACCACCTGACTATGGTGTTAAGGGGTTTGATATTTAATATCAAACCCCCTAACACCATAGTCAGGTGGTGTTCTCCCCTTGCCAAAAAATTAGACGAATGCAAAAAACATCCCGTTGACCGACTTCTAAGGCCTGCTACTAATGATCCCAACAACAATGATAGTCGTGTCATATACCATTGTGTAGATAAATCAATTTAGATTTACGGCATATTAAGTTTAAGTAGGTTTGAATTTGGGACTGGGTGTCATTATTCAAAAATTTAGTTAAGTACCTTGTGTTATATTAAGGTATATAGGAATATTTTTTTTGAGACAAGTGCCTGTGTTATGAACTGTAAGTTTAATTTTTTATTCTTGACACTATGCTATTACTTGAAAAATTGATAAGAAACTGTTGCAATATACTACTACTTGATTTCTGTGCAGTGAATTCTTAACAAAACTTTCAATAAACAGAAAAAATAAACAAAATGCTAAAGTTTGAATATTTTTTAATTTTTGTCTTCAGCTGTTAGACAAGTTTTTGACATGATTTATTACTGATACATTTTTTCAAGCCTTTGAAATTTGAATGAATTTTTAATCATTTCTGACCTTTTTTTTTTTTTTACAAGATAGCATTACATTAACTTTCCTTGGCTTAATTTTTTTAACCGATATACTTTAGAATAGCACTAGGTACCTTACTCAAGAAATAACACACAGTCTTGAGCTACCTTTATATGTAGATTTCACAGCTCTGTCTATCCCACTGAAACTTGTTTATCGTAAATCCTACATTAAGATGGTTTTTATACGACCGCAAATTTTGAAAAAATTTTCGTCGTATATTGCTATCATGTTGGCGTCGTCGTCCGAATACTTTTAGTTTTCGCACTCTAACTTTAGTAAAAGTGAATAGAAATCTATGAAATTTTAACACAAGGTTTATGACCACAAAAGGAAGGTTGGTATTGATTTTGGGTGTTTTGATCCCAACATTTTAGGAATAAGGGGCCAAAAAGGGCCCAAATAAGCATTTTTTTGGTTTTCACACTATAACTTTAGTTAAAGTTAATAGAAATCTATGAAATTTTGACACAAGGTTGATGACCACAAAAGATAAGTTGGGATTGATTTTTGGAGTTTTGGTTTTAACAGTTTAGGAATTAGGGGCCAAAAAAGGGCCCAAATAAGCATTATTCTGGGTTTTCGCACAATAACTTTAGTTTAAGTAAATAGAAATCAATGAAATTTAACATAATGTTTATGACCACAAAAGGAAGATTGGTATTGATTTTGGGAGTTTAGGTCCCAACAGTTTAGGAATTAGGGGCCAAAAAGGGACCCAAATAAGCATTTTTCTTGGTTTTTGCACCATAACGTTAGTATAAGTAAATAGAAATCTATGAAATTTAAACACAAGGTTAATGACCATAAAAGGAAAGTTGGTATTGATTTTGGGAGTTTTGGTCCCAACAGTTTAGGAAAAAGGGGCCCAAAGGGTCCAAAATTAAACTTTGTTTGATTTCATCAAAATTGAATAATTGGGGTTCTTTGATATGCCGAATCTAACTGTGTATGTAGATTCTTTACTTTTGGTCCCGTTTTCAAATTGGTCTACATTAAGGTCCAAAGGGTCCAAAATTAAACTTAGTTTGATTTTAACAAAAATTGAATCCTTGGGGTTCTTTGATATGCTGAATCTAAAAATGAACTTAGATTTTTTATTATTGGCCCAGTTTTCAAGTTGGCCCAAATCGGGGTCCAAAATTAAACTTTTTTGATTTCATCAAAAATTGAATAAATGGGGTTCTTTGATATGCCAAATCTAACTGTGTATGTAGATTCTTCATTTTAGGTCCCGTTTTCAAATTGGCCTACATTAAGGTCCAAAGAGTCCAAAATTAAACTAAGTTTGATTTTAACAAAAATTAAATTCTTGGGCCTCTTTGATATGCTGAATCTAAACATGTACTTAGATTTTTGATTATGGGCCCAGTTTTCAAGTTGGTCCAAATCAGGATCTAAAATTATTATATTAAGTATTGTGGAATAGCAAGTCTTTTCAATTGCACAGCATTGTGCAATGGCAAGAAATATCTAATTTCACAATATTGTGAAATAGCAATTTTTTTTTTTAATTAGAGTTATCTTTCTTTGTCCAAAATAGTAAGCAAGAAATATCTTATTGCAAGATTTTTTTTTAATTGGAGTTATCTTTCTTTGTCCAGAATCAACTTAAATCTTTGTTATAGACAAAATATATACAATGTATATTCACTTTTTACTACCAACTGATAAATTTAAATAATCTTTACCATTCAGTGATAACAAGCAGTTTTTTACATTTTATTTACAGTTTATTTTATGATGTATTTAAATGAGTAGTTATTGTTGCAAACTCCATTAGAATATTTTAATTGAGATTAGTTTTGGAATAAGGGAAAGGGGGATGTGATTAAAAAATTGGGTTCAATTTTTCCCATTTGAAATTTCATAAATAAAAAGAAAATTTCTTCAAACATTATTTTGAGAGGATTAATATTGAACAGCATAGTGAATTGCTCTAAGAGAAAACAAAAATTTTAAGTTCATTAGAACACATTCATTCTGTGTCAGAAACCTATGCTGTGTCAACTATTTAATCACAATCCAAATTTAGAGCTGAATCCAGCTTGAATGTTGTGTCCATACTTGCCCCAACCGTTCAGGGTTCAACCTCTGCGGTCGTATAAAGCTACGCCCTGCGAAGCATCTGGTTTATTTATTTTTTTATGTAATGATTAGGTAGACACACAAAAATGTGTTTTTATTAAAAGCTAGAGGAAAGAATTTGAATACTGTAAATTCAGAAATTATTGCGTTAATTTAATATTGTGATTTTGTCATTTTAAACTTAAATGCTATTTTAATTTTTATGATTTTGAGAAAAAACGTGCTTAATTCAGAGAAAACATAACAAAATGTGAGTTGTAATTATTGCGTTTCCAACTCTGTTGCATTAATTGCAATAATAAAAATCTCGAAATAATTTCTGCATTTACAGTACCACAATTTTTATGTTTTTTTCAGAGATTATTAGTTTGCAACCCCCCAGGAAGATTATCAGCAGAAGAAGGACTACAGCATGCCTATTTCCAGGACCTAGACCCAGCAGTGAAAAATGATTCAAATGTCTTGTCTCATGGCAGATGACATTAAGCCTAATTTTAATTTTAATATTGTCCCTAGATGTCAGTACAAGTGTGTTTGATATCTAACAGATGGATAGTACTTGCTCTGTCCAATAATTTCTGTTGTGATCTTGATGTAACCATGGAAACTGCAAGAAAACTGAAGAAAAAAACTTATGCATTTGAAATGCATTTGATTTGGAAACAAATTGGAATGAATGACATAATCATGTGCAGTATTATGCTATTAAATGTTTTTAACAAGTCGTAATCCAATATTCATTTGTTTTTTATAAGGGAACAATATTTGTTTTTTAGAGAGTGGGGAGGAGTTTGAAAATGAATTTGCCGGCCTTGACATAATCACGTGCAGTACATGTATTATGCTATTAAATGTTTTTAACAAGTCATAATCCAATATTCATTTGTTTTTTATAAGGGAACAATATTTGATTTTTAGAGAGTGGGGAGGAGTTTGAAAATGAATTTGTGGGCCTTGACATAATCATGTGCAGTATTATGCTATTAAATGTTTTTAACAAGTCGTAATCCAATATTCAGTTGGTTTTTTTTTATTTTTAGAGAGTGGGGAGGAGTTTGAAAATGAATTTGCGGGCCTGGACATAATCATGTGCAGTACATGTATTATGCTATTAAATGTTTTTAACAAGGCTAATCCAATATTCATTTGTTTTTTATAAGGGAACAATATTTGATTTTTAGAGAGTGGGGAGGAGTTTGAAAATGAATTTGTGGGCCTTGCTATAATCATGTGCAGTATTATGCTATTAAATGTTTTTAACAAGTCGTAATCCAATATTCGTTTGTTTTTTTATAAGGGAACAATATTTGATTTTTAGAGAGTGGGGAGGAGTTTGAAATTGAATTTGAGGGCCTTGACATAATCATGTGCAGTACATGTATTATGCTATTAAATGTTTTTAACAAGTCATAATCCAATATTCATTTGTTTTTTATAAGGGAATAATATTTGATTTTTAGAGAGTGGGGAGGAGTTTGAAAATGAATTTGTGGGCCTTGACATAATCATGTGCAGTGTTATGCTATTAAATGTTTTTAACAAGTCGTAATCCAATATTCAGTTGGTTTTTTTTTATTTTTAGAGAGTGGGGAGGAGTTTGAAAATGAATTTGCGGGCCTGGACATAATCATGTGCAGTACATGTATTATGCTATTAAATGTTTTTAACAAGGCTAATCCAATATTCATTTGTTTTTTATAAGGGAACAATATTTGATTTTTAGAGAGTGGGGAGGAGTTTGAAAATGAATTTGTGGGCCTTGCTATAATCATGTGCAGTATTATGCTATTAAATGTTTTTAACAAGTCGTAATCCAATATTTGTTTGTTTTTTATAAGGGAACAATATTTGATTTTTAGAGAGTGGGGAGGAGTTTAAAAATGAATTTGAGGGCCTTGACATAATCATGTGCAGTACATGTATTATGCTATTAAATGTTTTTAACAAGTCATAATCCAATATTCATTTGTTTTTTATAAGGGAATAATAGTTGATTATTAAAGAGTGGGGAGGAGTTTGAAAATGAATTTGTGGGCCTTGCTATAATCATGTGCAGTATTATGCTATTAAATGTTTTTAACAAGTCGTAATCAAATATTTACTTGTTTTTTATAAGGGAACAATATTTGATTTTAAGAGAGTGGGGAGGAGTTTGAAAATGAATATGCGGGCCTGGTACAAGCTTAAAATAATTAAGATGGGATGAAAATGAATATTATGCAACACAAAATGCAGGAATCTATAAAATAAATTTTCTAACAGCTTAGCAATGAAATAAAAGAAAGCATGCATAAAAACAGATGAACACAAACAGTCAATTCTCAACCCCCTTGCTAAGCACCTGTCCTTCCTCTATGACAGATATGTTGTCTATGCCGGTTAAAATCCCTAAAGAACAAATTTATTTGTGTAATTCATATTACTCTTCGATACAGGAATTGGTAATTGACAACACACCTGGAAACTCAAGATATACCACCAAACACTTAATAGTTCTTAAAATGCCTCTGAACTTCAACCGAAGACAATAAACTGGATCTTCCTTTACTTTATTGGAGACCTAACTTTCATATTTTAAAATTATCATAAACAGTAAGGTTATTTTTCTAGATATTGCAAAGACTCTGCAAAACTATTCCTAAACTGTAACATCAATTCTATCAGCAATCAAAAGCTGAGCTTCAAAATTACCCAAGAGGCGGTTTGAATCAGATGTGGATACTTAAAAATTCCAAAGACTTGTTAGAGTACATACTATCCAAGTCTTTTTTCTCTTGCAATAGCATAAAACGTTTGACATATTGATGTGTACTGTACCAAGTCAGGAATATGGCAATTGTTATCAAATAGTCCATTTCTATGTATATTGGCTTTTGTTTTTTGTTGCACTTCACCGTTCTTATAGCTGATGTGTTTCCTTTAGTTTTAGTTCGTAATCTGAATTTGTTTTCTCTCAATTGATTTATGACTTTCTAACAGCGGTATACTCTTTGTTGCCTTTATTTACCCTTTACACAAATATTCCGAATTTAAAACTTTACCAATTCCAAATTAATGAATTCTTTATTCCGAACTTGAAGGCTTAGTCTTACTGTTTTTCATACACCAGAATAGCCAACCTAGATACAAATATCTGGTTTAAGGGAGGAACAAATACTTTGTAAAGAACCACTCTGATTCAAACAATAAAAAGTCTTAAACTGACAATATCAAGGTGCTTGATTTTCTTGATTTTCAACATTGAGGTTTTTTTTCTACAAACAATTAGTATTCTCATGGGAAACAAATATGCTTCTCTGCTTGCGGGTTTGTTAATTGTTAATTTATTCATATGATGCAGACTTCACACAGGAACATCTTAGAAAGAATGAAGAGAAGCTAGAATTATTATTTTACTTCATCTTCCATTACAGAGATGATGCCCTCTCACTAAATAATTTAAAGTTTGGTGACTCCCTAGAACGCATCTATCCACTAGAACTTGATAAAAATGATACAACATATACATTTAAGTCTGTCTCATATTGTGATGATGAAGAAATTGACAATATTGAAAGGTTGAAAACAAAACTTTACAACAAAAGAGATGATTTCAGCTTCTAAATATAAATTCGCCATTTCTATGTAACAAAGAGTCGATATGATATTGTAGAGCTTGCATTTCCTATATTGATTTCCTTGATAGAATGTTGCTTATTATAAGGAATCTATCAAATAAAGTTTGCCAAGGGATGTTAATAACATATGTTACTTTTTGACAGACAATTGGTATTCCGCTGTAAACCAACTTTATTATTCTTATCGACTTGGTCCTTCATTAAGAAAGGCAAATTTCACACAGGAGCTTCTCATGAAAATCGGAAAGAAGCTAACATTAACTTTTGATTTGATGCTTCTTATTTGAAATTGAGTGACTGTTGAGCTCATCTACCTCTCCATAACTGAATTAAAAGACCACAGAGATGCAGTTTGCTATGCCTCGTATCTTGACTCGCATCTTGAAATTAACGACGCCAGGATCGGTAGGAAAAAAAACTTTAAGACAAAAGAAAATATTTCTGGTTTCCTATTGTGAACCTGTATTTTCATAAAGGGGCATCATTCCAGCAATGCCTGTATATATCGTATTAATATCTTGTAGTTGAGACGATATTCCAGGGCTTGCGTTTCGTATCGTGAATTTTTATAGAAGGTTGCTGTCTATTTATCCAAGACTTCCTATTGGTGATGTTGAAGTAATCTTTATACAGCCGCCTATGTGTGTGATATATATTACACAGTGCATTATCAGATCACAGACATGTTGGCTATTTGCACTGAGAGAAGAGCTCATTACTTTGTAAAAAACAAACCATTAGATCGCCATGAAACCATTATTTCTCCAAGTTTTTTTTTATGTGCTCCCTGTGAAAGTCTTTGTTTTTACCTATCGTTTATTCTGTTTGGGTATAAGCTATATATTATTATTTTGTTGAATAGCATGCGCAAATCACGTAACCCCTCTGTAGAGCATCAATTAATAAACCTCTGCAGTTTCTTGTACCATCATCAGTTGGTTGATCGATATGAAATATCTGTGCCACAGATGTCAACTAACTGGTAGTCGTAGCCTTTCTTTCGCTACTATCTTGATTATGACAAATATAAATAAGAACTCAACATCTAATCTTTGAGGTTATTTTTACAACCACTGGGTTGATGCCACTGCTAGTAGAGGTATCCTACACGAGGGTATCTCCAGCCTACTAGCCAGTACTTCTGTGTTAACATAGATTGTCATTTATATGATAATAACTCGCACTAAAGTGTTATAAAAAATTTGAATTGTTCGAAATACTAACGGTGTTCTATACAAGGAATACATTACCTAAGGTGAATTTGCCCAGAACTTTTCAATTTCAATATGAGTTTATTCACAACCAATGCCTCTGCTGGTGAACATTTTGTCCACGGAGTATAGCCATCCTAGTAGTCAGCACTTATTGGTTGACATAAATTATCATTGATATGATCATAACTCTAAACTTTCTAGTTAAAATCTTTGAATTTTTCGAAATACTAAGGATGTTCTACTCTAGGAATAGACTATCTTAGTTGTATTTGACAAAGCATTTTACTTTGTTTGACATTTTCAACTTTTATGATTCCGGAGTGTCTGAATCTTTTGTAGACAAACAGCGCGTGCGTGTCTGGCTTATAAAACTTCATTTCTGATATTTTTAGGAGTTTATTTATAAAGTTACCGTAATCTACACGACTGGTGTCATGCATGAGGCTGAATATGCTTTTATACTATGCTTTTATACCTTGCAGGATCTTCATGCACAGATACAAACAATATTCATAAAAAAATGTTAAAACAAAAATTATAATGATTTTTTTTGGTAATGTAATGACGCAACAAAAATGATCATGAGTTTCCTTGTCCGTTATCTTGTAAAATTCTGAAAAATAAAGAGATTTCATTACGGCATATAATACCTTATTTGACCCTTCGTTAAAAAAGCTGCTTTTAGAAATTAAAAAAATGATGCAGGCTGGTATGAAGTACTATTACCACAGAAGCATGTTTTCTTTATAGAAGCCGGATGTTTTAATTTGGGATGTCGCCTTTATATTTTCAAAGACAAAAGGGTAAAATATTTAAATAATTTAAACACGATTTTGCGTTGTAATACTCTCTTGTTCCTGTACACCCAGTTATATGATTTATGTCATTTACTATTTGAAAAATCAAATGAATTTATAAATATTTTATCAAATGGTCATTTTCTATGTTTGTTGGTCGTTGTTTTTATTAAAGTTCGGTGTTTCTGTTATTCCGTTGTTTTCCTTTTCTATGATTCCCTCGGTTTTTGTTTATGACACAGATTTGTTTTCTGCTTCATCAATTTTTGACCAATCAACAGCGGTATACTTCTGTTGCCTTTACTTAAGAATTGAATGCTTCTTTTTGTAACTTCATTGTGGTGTAAGAGCGTTGACCGAAGTAAAGAAGCATTCAGTACTTATAATTACATTTTTTAGTTATGATCATGAAATTACGAATTTTATAATAAAACTATTTGATTCACCTGTGCACTTTATTGTGGGACCACGTGTAATCATGAATGACAAGTTTTATTGACTGATGCAATTGCCTAAGGAATAACATGTGAGGTGCAGTTAGCCAATCGGAATAAAGTATTATAATGAAACATACATCTAATGTAATCATTAATATTTAAAATGAATTGAAGTCAATAAAGCAAATAATATGTAATACTTCTGCTACATCTTTAAATTATGTTATAATGCTTCAGATAGCTCGTGTGATAATGTAAACGAATATATAGTGTATAGACATCTGCGTCTTGGTGAAGTGTTTTCGTTGTCTGTTAGATTTCGTTTTGTTTTTAATTTCAGTACATGCTCACAATCTTTATACTATTTATCCTCTAATTTTACCTTTCATCTAACGTATCCTTTTTTCTTTGTTTTTATGACGAGAACATTCATAGGTTTACCACCTTTGTAGATAGTCTGTGTCAGATTTACTATTTTCTTAAATGACATGCCTGCAATGCAAAAGTGAAATTGATCATGGGTGATTCAGATCCAACCTGTTTTTTTGGCTATAAAAAGACGGCAAAATATGTTCCCGCTTTAAAAAAGGTTCCCGCTTTACCAAATGATTAGGGTCAATACCCCTAACTGTTGTCTTTTTTATGACTAGATAAATACAAACCATTTGATGTCGGTTCATCTTCTTGTATTTCCACGTTTTCATTACTCGGCGGAGGAATGTCATCCTCATCGTCATCATCATCATCTGAAAAGACATGTTTTCTTTTTAAATGCGCATTTAAACATTATTTTTACTCAAATAGCACTCAAACAAACACATTGTACGAATACAGATGATGTAAATGTACAGGACTGTCCTGACAACAGAAACGATGAACTGAAACAAAAACAAACGCCAATGCAACATACATTGAAAAAAGAAATCAATTTTGAATTCGAAGAAAATTCTATAGATGCTGACGTCTACGTCATTTAAAGCGTCTAAAATGGGGAATAGTTGTCTCATTAGGAATCATACCACAACTTCATACTCTTGCCGTATCAACGTTCCAACAAGGGTTCGTTCGGTCAGTGACTTGAAGAGTTAAAATGTTCTCTATATCTCGAATGCGACATAAATGGATGTGACCTATCACCGAATGTAAACTTATCATGAGAAATATGACGTATACAAGTAATTGATCAGGCTCTGTGTACCTTGCGAAGCACCTTGAGATCACCCGTAATATGTATTATTATTTTATTAATTATTTGTTGTTTTGGAGAAGGGTGCTTATGCTTAACAAAGACTAACAGGAAAAATCAATGGTGGAATGACATATTTAGGGGGAAATGTTATATTTTTATACATACCTGAGAGTACCTCCGGCTTTTCCTCTGCAATTACTGTAATATAAGTAATAAAAGATGAATAAAGAAAAGGTTTGATATAGTTGTTATTTGACCCTTTAAATTTCTGTTTTTTTGGAAAAGACGTCTGATTTCATACTCATTAGAACAGAGGAAAATTTTGACATGGATGTAAAAGACTGGTACAGGAATGCTAAATTGGCTTCAAATAGGGGTAGTGTTGAGTTCTTACAAAACATGTTGTTAGTCTTGTATGTTTGTTTGTTTTATAACCCTGGTACATTTGATAACTATTGGTCCATTTATATGTTTCGGAGTTTAGTCTGAAGTCAATTAACAGTGACCTAGTACACATTTGTGTTTAGGGCCAGGATGTCGGATTTTCTTGCTGTGTTGAAGACCCATCTGTGGCCTTGGGCTGGCTTCTGCTCTTTGGCCGGGTTGTTGTAAACTATCTTTGACACATTTCCCATTTCCATTCTTAATTCTATTCATAAGTGTATTTTCAATTTAGTCAAATATGACTAAGAAATCTTGCCAATGAAGCTTTCTTAATTGTTCTTCGATCCTAGTACATAAAACAGTTCAAACAATTCAACAAAGGAACATACATTTGCTTTCATTTTAAGGGCTTTTATCAAGAAAGTTGAGATGGTTGGACAACCTAACAGGCCTGAATTATTATGATGCTTTTTGATAATTTGAAAAAAGTTATATATGGTAAATGTCTTATCCTTAACTTATCTATTTTGACAAAAAGGTTTCAGTGAGGAGATTGGTTGCATGTAAATTTCCGAATTTTCATAAAAGCAAAACAAAACAAGCATTACCACATATTTACTCGTTTTTGGTCATTATCCACCAACATTACATTTTTTGTATTATAAATATGATTATTATTAATAGTTATGATGTTTACTAGTATGTCAATAAAATGTAAGTCGACAAATTTCGCTTAGAATCAATAGTATCTGCTCAGTGTCAAACAAAAACTTGTATAAACAATCGATATGACCTTTCCATTGATACATGTAACCGTATTTAGACGTATTCAGCTAAACTCTTTAGCATTGTGTAAAAGTGTAAACTTATTAGAGCATTGTCCCCATAATTTAAAGAGAAAAACTCTTTCTGCTTTAAGATGCTTCAAGAACGCTGAACACATTTTTGAGTATCGAAAAGTATATTCTATTTGCGCTTCGGAAAGTTTAAATTGAAAGGGTAAATTGTCATACAAGAAATATAATGAGGAGAAAGCGTAAATGAACTACCTGGTTTTTCTGGAATTTTTATATTCATTTTCAAAATACTTTCTACAACAACGCTTGCAACATGTGGTTTAGGTACAACTGCCGAAGTGCACCAGATTGACTTTGAATGTACAGTTGGTACTTCTTTCGGTACTTCGTCAGTTTCTTTTTCTTGAAATATTTCTAGCTCTCCATCTGGTTGTTCCTCATCTTTGTTAATTCCGATGTTAAACACACGTAAATTGTTCCTATTACTTTGCAGTGTTATACACTTTGTGTCCTCGTCTGCCAGGTCGGTCAAATTTCCATTTAGCTTGAGCTAGATATAGAAAGAAACAAAAAATAGATTCAGGTAGGTCGAGTGAAGTTGAAAATCAACTATTTTTCTCGAACTAATCTAAACACCCAGAAAACTAGTACAGATTGTATCAAGTTTTAAAAAAACCCAAATGCTAACAATTCGGGTTTTAATGTTGTTATAACTACTTATATGTTTTTGTCGAGCCTTCGACTTTAGTCGAAAAAGCGAGACTAAGCGATCCTACATTCCGTCGGCGTCGGCGGCGTCAACAAATATTCACTCTGTGGTTAAAGTTTTTGAAATTTTAATAACTTTCTTAAACTATACTGGATTTCTACCAAACTTTGACAGAAGCTTGTTTATGATCATAAGATAATATCCAGAAGTAAATTTTGTAAAAATAAAATTTCATTTTTTCTGAATTTTACTTATAAATGGACTTAGATTTTTCTGCAGGGAAACATAACATTCACTCTGTGGTTAAAGTTTTTAGAATTTTAATAACTTTCTTAAACTATCCTGGGTTTGTACCAAACTTGGACAGAAGCTTGTTTATGATCATAAGATAGTATCCAGAAGTAAATTTTGTAAATAAATAAATCCATTTTTTCCACATTTTACTTTTAAATGGACTTAGTTTTTCTGCGGGGAACCATTACATTCACTCTGTGGTTAAAGTTTTTAAAATTTTAATAACTTTCTTAAACTATCCTGGGTTTGTACCAAACTTGGACAAAAGCTTATGTATGATCATAAGATTGTATCCAGAAGTAAAGTTTGTAAAAAGATTACTCTGTTTTTTATGTAATTTACTTTTAAATGGACTTAGATTTTCTTACAATCATAAAATAGTAACAAGAGGAATATTTTTATTGATTTTTTTCCTCATTGTTGTTGAGCCTGCGATTTACAGCAAAAATAGGCGAGACACTGGGTTCCGCGGAACCCTTACAAATTTTTTTCCTTAGTAGTTTCCATAAGTTGTGTAAAAATATAACATTCATGCATGCTGTATGATAGTTTTCTCAGTGTCAATCAAACCTTTCCTAGCTTGTACGCTCACTTTTTTTTTATTCCAAACAAAGTTATCATGTTTCTTTAAGACAATCTTACAGTGAAATTCTGACCGAGTTGTGCATGGTAAACTTCGCTTTTCTGTAATGTAGAAACATCATAGCCACTGGCTGTCCAATGTTCGATTCTTTGGTCTAAATTCCGCAGTCCGGCACATTCCAGAACGAGATCATATGACTCGCTGTTTATCCATTTTGTCAGCAGGAAAAAGATAACCCGTTTCTTTCTGGTTATAGAACGTTCTATGGCACTAACCACTTCCAACAGATCGGTATCAACCTTTTTCTTTCTTGAAACTGAATAACTAGGAAAAGAAACGTATTGCTGATAAAACATTATTGATATTAACAATATAATAACTATGACACATGTTATGTCGTGTTACAAATCACCACTTTTTGCAGTTTCGCATGCCAAGTTATGTTGACACCCATTAGTATTTTTATTGGAGATTCAGTTTATAGTAATAACTATAATAGTAAAACAGACCAGGTTAGTAAGTCAGTCATATATATGCTGACTATAATCTGGCAAGGTTTGTAAATCCAAGAATAACTCATCAAAGATACCAAGCAATCAGGCTAAAAAGTGTGTACCGTCAGCGCCAACACACGTTTCGTGTACATATGACTCATCATTGAGACTTGAATAAAATAAAAAGGGAGATATCAAAACATGAGGATTATGAGAAGAAAATTAACAGAAAGTTGATTACATTCAATCTCTTTGTTTTTATCTTTTTTTATAACAGAACAATCTTAAGAATCTTAGTTGTTCCTAATGTAAAACACAAAACGGTTGACGTGAGAGCCTTGACAGAAAATTGAAAGGAGTCAGCAGTAAACCCTACAGATTGCCTGACAGCAATCGTATCCCAAAAAGAGTACAACGATCAAATAAAGTACGAAAATAAAGAGTTGAATATGATAACAAACAAATGGAAAATACTATCACCAAAAACAGCAAGTAAAACATTAAATCCACTTACAAAGAAAAATGGTTGACATAAAAGAATGCTGACTTTCCGTCTTGATTAATCGTTGCATCTCTAATTTCCCAGTCTAATTCCGAGTCTTCTGGTTGGTCAGTTGTTGAGGTCAGCACGACGATATCATCGGACACAGCCATCTTGTCATGAATTGGTATGACTACACGTATTGGTTCCTTTGGTTGCTGTCCATTGTTTACGGTCAGTTCTAAGACATTGGTCAATAATATAGCTGTGCCATTTTCTTCTTCTTTGTTGACTTCTTTTGTTTCTACAAACTTAGACGGAATGACAAAAATATGTGTTAAAATATTATATAAACTCAGCAGCTAGACCACGGCACATATGGACACTACAACTTTGAAAGAAAAGATCTCGGTTTTGTCTATAACTACATGTATAATAAGTGTATTCCTAGCGAAACAGATTTTTTTTTTTAGATCCTCACGGATTGAATATTTTATCTTTTAAACATCATGATCATTACTTTTAATAGGTTTTACACATACACTAGCCTGTTTTCATGAATATAAAATAATTGACTGTATTCATGAAAGACAGGGGATAACTACTTCGTTATTATATATATGTTTATATGTCAGTTTAATAATTTTGCCTGAAAAACAAGCTACCAACTTTGTGATATTTTTAAAAAGTTTAAGCTCGGATGAATCCAGCCGTTCTTTCTTATGGGAAGTTAAGAGTACACCCTTTTTAAATTCTATAATTTAAAATAACATATGATTAAACAAATCGAAAATCCAATTAATCATTCGCAATAAGCTCTTGAAGTAACTGTTATCTAGGCTTACATTTACTGCCATTTCACTTGGTTGCTCAAAAGTACCTCTCGGTATATCAATTTCTGCGTCAGGTTCCATCTGTGGAATAATCGTTGTTGCTTGCTCATTTGATATAGCGAATATTTCTGGCGCAGAGTGCTTTACAATAGAAAATCTGGACAGTTTCCTTTCGTCTAGTGGAACACTGACTAAAACTTCTGTGAACTGAAATATGTATTTTACAATATCTTCTTGAAATCCATATCGAAGAGGTAACCAAATTATTCAAAGTTTGTTCTTCTCAGTTTAAAAAGTGCAATAGCTATATAATTGCATCAGTATAAAAAAAAATGGGCAATAATATATAATTTGCAAATAAGACAACTACCCACAAAGCATTTCTGCTAAGCTAAGAGGGGTTTTTTTTTGCGTCAAAGCTCATGCAATTTCTTACTAAACGAAAGAATATAAAAAAAATCAAGAGGAAAACTTCCTAAAACGAATTAAACTACTAGTAAGCTTAACAAGACCATAAGCATAAACATATATATAATATATCTTAAGTTTTATCTCCGAACATTTTCAAACTTGTCCATATATTTGCTTCAACATTTTTGCATATCCAACTAAGTTAGACATCACGTGACTTTTGTGACGTATAATAGCCGCCATTTTGTATTATATTTCCCCATATAAAACGCATAGATGCTTCAATAAAGTTTAATTTTCTCATAAACCTGATCCGTTTTCTTACTTTTGCAAATCAATCCTTGATATTCAAACATATTTCTATCAAACAATGTTGGTCCTAACAGTTTAATTTTTGATTTAATTCGGTCAAATCGGAATCGTAAAACATGCACTTTTTCTCGTCATTTCTCCGTTTACGCAATGCTAAATTACCGATACCCATGTCTACTTTTACAACAAATAAAGAAATTCTGTAAATAAAACACAAACTTTGCAAACCGATTAAGTATATTCAAACATATAGCTAGCAAGGAATACTACTTAAAACAGTTTAATTTCAAGGCAAATTCGGTCAAACATCGAATTAAAAAAGGAAATTTTCCGAGATTTTTCAAAATGGCGGCTGATGTATCATATGAAAATGTTGCATCAAATCTGGGAACAGTATATCTAATATATATGTTCCTGATCAAATCAATGATTTCTATAGTAAGACTTTCCTAGATTATATTTTATTTTTCATAAAGAATCTCTGATGTTTCTGTTATTTTCCTAAATAGTGATATTTCGATATCATTGATTTCAAAATTTCTTAATAAAAAAAAATATTTTAAGTGTGACACGGGAATATTTAGTTTGACAAATATGCATCCAGGAGATACTGTTACCTGAAAATAGTTTGCAAAATCTATAATAAAAAAAAATCTCTTTTTTTTAAAGGTGTTTTTCAAGTTTTCTGTATATTTTATCTTTCTTTAGAAATATATTTATACATTCCTTTTAGAACAAAAAAAAAATGTTTTCATCCTAAGAGAAAAAGAAAACCAATGACCTATTATAATAGATAAATATTCTATACCTTTAAAATTTCGTTCCTTGACCGAACAGGTGAAATCTTACTTGGGTTATAATGTTACATCATAATATATTGTCAGGTAGACGTGCAAACCAAAAGCAACCAGGTGACATTCAACATCCTGTCAGTGTGTATACATGTATTACCAGAGTTTAAATTTTGTGATATACAAAAGTTTTCATAAATGTACAAATAAATATCTTCTCCTTCCCGTGTCAAATCAGAAGAAGTATGTTTTATATAAACTTTAGGAAAATATGAATATGATGAAAATTTCTTTAAAAAACTATTTTTTGCTTAAAAGGCATCAAATATTTATATGTTTCTATAATTATTTCAAAGAAATATTCTGATTCAAATTTTAATTTAAATGAATTTCGATCATTGAATATGATTTTGTTGTAATTTATTTTTTAATTCAATATTTAAAGATAAATCCAGGCAATGAATCTATATAAAGTTTAAATTGACGTGTAAAAAAGGAGTTATTGTACACATTCCAACAGAGACTTATAATACGATTAGTCTGGTTTTAACAATATTGTATACCCGATATTATCTCTCGACAGAGTTATCGGTCCTGAATAGGACTGATATAGTTGGGTATGGGGGGATTTTCAAAGCTTCAATGACTATGCTTTATTGTACATACATCTTCGTCTACGTCAGTCTCCTCAGCAAGGTGTCTATAGGTGTTTGTTACGGAAACAGGTTTTCCTTCGAGTGTAATGGCAAACAACTTTTCGCTACATTGCGTCACACCAGGCACCGTTAATATCAGTTTTAAATTTTGACTTGAACAACCCCAAATACAAAGTTCGTATGTGTCACCATAAGTTTCTTGTTCGTCTGTTAGTTTACTCCGAATGTCAGAATACTCTGTCTGCATTTTACTGCAATAAAAGTAAAACGGCGGCGAAGATGTATCGAATTTCATTACGTCAACTTTAATGTTGTCAAGTCTTATTTCATCTTCAGGTGAAACATATAACACTGTCTGAAGAATTGATCTGAAACAAACGATTTTCATTTTATAAATAGCCAGTGCTTAAACGCCTATGTTATTCCCATCACAATGCAAATTGCATTAAAGATTTGTACCCAAAATAAAATTCATAATTATAAAGTTACTACACTAACGTACGCGCGTGGTTTTTTTTAAAACTCTACAGCTTAAAACAGTAAAAATAGACGTAAGAAGACCTTTAACACGATATGTCTACCCTAGCTTGCAGAGCATCTGGGTCACCACCAGTCTTTTCCCGTTCAAGTTTTTACGGTGTTCATATTACTCAGTCTTTATTTTTTTATGTTTGTGTTTTGTAAACTTCTGTCCAGCTTTCATCTGTTTCTTTTTCTTTTTATAGCATTGAATTTCATGTTTTCGACTTGTGGTTTTGGTCATCTCTTTGGTATCTTAATTTCGCCTCTCTCTAAAAAAACCATTCAAAAATGTAAATGAGTCACGGAGGGAAAACTACAAGATTAGAAATGGTTAGATATATCATTGAGCAACTATTTATCATGCAAGAAGTATACTAACTTTTTACTGATAGTAAATCTTCCTTTCTTACAGTGTGTGTTCAACATAGAATAAACGTGCATCCCTCACAGCATGCGATGGTTTGTACTAATGCCAAACACTAAAAAACGTCTGTGGCCAAGACGTTTGCGAAATCATAGTTAATGACAAGTTCGGACACATATCAGTGTGGATACTACTTGTATCTTACTTTATGATAAACATACCCATATTTATAACCTGGCATTCGACCATGTTGACTAACAAGCAGTTCTAATATCTTATTTTCTTTTTGTTCAAGTTCTTCCATTGTCCATGACTACAAGTACAAAGTACAGTATACTTAAATATTTGGTTATCAATTGGGTAATTTTCGATTTCAAAGTTCATGTTATTTCATAAAAATACTACATCTTCTTAATTTTTTTCTATAATTAATTCACATATTTTCTGGGTTTAAATCACAGTTTCCAATTAAAGGTTTATGTTTTGAATAAGTAAGTGTTAACTGTGGCAATTTCCTATATTTACAAATAAGTTTTCAGACGCGAATAACATAACATATAGGCAATTAGTTAATAACACCAGCCATGTATTTGTGTGTCTTTAAAATGAGCATGTTTTACGTTTTTTTTCTATCAGAAAGGAAGAAGCTTCAAGTGCACTATATAATAGACAATGTCTTAATATGTAATACCATTCGCTTGTGGTCAAATCTTTCGTAGTCAAACTCAAAACTGGTGTTGCTATTTTAAAAGAATATTTAATTAATAAAAAATGGCAGGTAGTTTACAGGTGACTATTGGTCAATCTAAAATTTCTTTACCCAGTCCTGTAACGACGGTTCAGCACCAAACAAACAGAATAGCTTGACCATTTCAACATTTCTAGATTTTACAGCTACTTCTAATGGTGTCTGGCCATGCTGTATAAGAGATATGAATATGATATGAATATGTTAAGCCTCGGTCACACCTTACCGGATAGCTCGAACGGACGCCTAACGGATGAAAAAAAAGTTATCCGTTGACAAATTTTGTATCCGTTGGGAGTACGTTGGTGTTCTAACGGACATGTAACGAATGCCTAACGGACATTGAACGTACGTGAAACGGATAGGTACCGGACAGAACGGACGTCGAACGTACATCCAACGGACGAGTACCGGATAAAACGGACGGACACCTAACGGAAGCGTAACGGATAAAATGGATGAACAAAATAATCTGATAATTAAAGGCAATAAACCATTCGAAATTTCAATTGGCAGTTGTCCGTTTTACATCCGGTATCCTTCCGTTATATCCGTTTCACATCCGTTTTATCCGTTAGGCGTCCGGTAGACGTCCGTTGGTGAATTGGTCTACCGGATCTCCAACGGATGCATAACGGACACGTAACGGATACAAAACGGACGAGTACCGTACAAAACGGACGCCTAACGGACGCCAAACGGACGTTCAACGGACATTTCATCCGTTAAACGTCCGTTCAAAGTTTTTAACATACTCAAAATTTCCACCGGACAGAACGGACGTCAACGGATAAAACGCACGCTCAACGGACATGCAACGGATATGGACGGACGCCTAACGGATAAGAACGGACGTCTAACGGACATGGACGGATTGAAAAAAAGTTATCCGTTAGGCGTCCGTTCGAGCTATCCGGTAAGGTGTGAACGAGGCTTTAGAATTGCGCTAAATATTGTTGCGTATAAGAATTATATTTGTGTTATACTTGTACAATTAAATTAATGTGTGCGATACTTGTACGATTAAATTAATTTGTGCGATACTTTCACGATATACTTGTTCGGTGTATTCAAATCGATCATCGAGTCAGAACAGAAACAACTAATCGATTAAAAAACCCATCTTAAATAAAACAAAATAAATGAAATGGCATCCTGCATTACTTTTTAGAATTATCTGTTGTGAAAATTTATTTTTTACTGAAGAATAATGCATACAAACCTTGTCGTATTTTGAAATATTTGCACCAAGTGTTACAAGAGAAACAGCACATATGATATGTCCGCGTCTTGAACATTTATGCAGAGGGGTCTCTCCATTCTGAAAAAAAAATATTTACGAATTGAGAATGGATGTGAATTACATTACAAGGTAAAGCAATCAAGAATTTCCTGCCTTTTACATATGGAATAGGTATACCTCTTTCTTAAATATGCACCTACGGGTGCGGGAATTCTCGCTACATTGAAGATCCATTGGCAGCCTTCGGCTGTTGTCTGCTCTGTGGTCGGGTTGTTTGTCGCTTTGATTCATTCACCATTCCCTTTCTCAGTTTTATTTTAAAAATCTATCTCATACTTTTCGTTTTTAACAGTGTCTGCTTATTATTTTTTTGAGTTTATATTTTAATGAAGCAAAAACTCAAATTTAAACGTGCATATCTAAATAACGGGAAAACCATGTGTTATCAATCTTGTATTTTAGTACTGCGTAAAAAAGAATGACAGAAAATATTTTGTGGGATGATTCATATTAATCTTTCCTAACATTTCTAGTTGTAATATCTTACACGATCTTTCTTATTGACACGGTCTCCTTTCTTGACCAATGTTTTGACCAAGTCTGTATATCCACCGGCAGCAGCATAATGTATAACATTCCAACCAGCCTAGATACAAATAAGCTACATGTAATTTAAATTTATTATTTAGACTTTAAAAAAAAGTATTATAAAAAAAGAAGATGTGGTATGATTGCCAATGAGACAACTACCCACAAAAGACCAAAATGACACAATCATTTTAAAACAACTATAGGTCACCGTACAGCCTTCAACAATGAGCAAAGCCCAAACCGCATAGTCAGCTATATAAAAGGCCCCGATAAGACAATGTAAAACAATTCAAACGAGAAAACTAACGGCATCTCTTGTATCGTCATCTGCCCATTCTTTAAGAAAGTCAGTTCCAATACAGTACAATTGTTTCGTATGTTTACTTATCTAAGTATGTGATAAATCGTATGAACATTTCAGTAAGTAATGTAAATATAAGTAAAACTTATATGTTGTAAGTTCAGTTTGCTCCAGGTTTCATTTTAGCATGGTATATCTGTTGTAATATTGTAGCAGTATTTAGAAAGTGCTATTATGTCAATACCATTACTTATGGGAGTGTTGTATTAACTGCACTCCCCCCAAAAAAATAAAATGATGAAGTTCTTAAAAAATATTCAAATACCTCATCTTTACAATTTAAGTCTACTTCTTCTTCCAATAAGGATTTCGCTTCTTTCAGATGTTTGTTCTTTGTCAACCAAATTAACTTTAGTCCTCGTGTTCTCTGAAATAATATTGAAATATAAACATATCAAAAAAGATCGATAGACTTTATCAATGCTGTACACTTTTCATGTAACTTTGATGCTCGTTGGCTATAGCTGAACATTCTGTGGTTTGCTGTCAGATTTACTTTATAAAATTGAGAATGGAAATGGAGAATGTGTCAAAGAGACAACAACCCGACCAAAGAGCAGACAATAACCGAAGGCCTCCAATGCAGAGAGAAACTCTCGCACCAGGAGGTGTGCTTCAACTGGCCCCTAAACAAAAATGTACATTAGTTCAGTGATAATGGTCGACATACTTAATTTCCGAAATCATACACAAGAAACTAAAATTAAAAATCATACAAGACTTCTAAAAGCCAGAGACTCCTAACCGATGACAGGCGCAAAAATGCGGCGGGGTTAAACATATTTTTGAGATCTCAATCCTCTCCCTATACCTTTAGCCAATGTAGAAAAGACTAACACACAACAATACGCACAGTAAAACTCAGTTCAAAAGAAGTCCGAGTCCGATGTCAAAATAAGTAACAAAAGAAACTAAACAAAATGACAGTGATACATAAATTAACAAAATACTATTAGCAGTTACTGACAAAGTCACATGCCAGCTCCAAACCTGAATAAAACTGATTGTATATATGTTGTATATAAGATGTAAGTTTGTGCATGGTTTTTGTACAAGTTATAAGTTTTTTGACACCTACCTGTTGCAACAGGTGATACATGTTTATCTTATAAAATGTACCAGTGTAATGTTTTAAATTTAAAAAAAAATATACTTAAATCTAACATTTAGTGCTATTCTCCTTGTCTTCAAACTGGAAATGTGGATACCTGAATGGTTTACATTCTAATTTTATTATTTTCCTTATACCATATTCATATCCATTACAAAATCTTTGTGTGGTCTAATAAGGTTTTTGTATGAATGCTTAGTATTATACTGTAGCATGAAGTTGTGAAAATATGACAGAAATATGCGAAGCAATAGACTGTGTGCATGTGTGCAATAGACTGTGTGCATGCATCCATTCTTATTCAGCAGGTCATAAAACAGTTATTACTTGTACAAAAAATCCGTACAAATTATAATTTGTACAACATTACAACTTTTACACAACATGTACAAAACATATTTTGATAAAAACTTACAGTCAATTCTGTCGACTTGTCATCTTCAATTTCTGCCATGTTTCATTATTGTCAACAGTTCTATTTATGAAGTTAGATTTAATTTCACATTGCACATGAAATTGCAAAATCAACAAATATATCAATTTGAATAAGTTGCTGACTAGAAAAAAGTAGATCTATATTTGTAGTCCTATATCTTCTTTTTTTAGTGTTAACAATTCTACCTAAGCATTAATCGGAATCAAATTCTATCTATGCATAAATTGGAACCGTCACAATATTATGAAATTTTCGTCCGGTTAAAGGAAAAACCTCTTCCTGATATTCAATTTACCCTTTCATTAGAAAATCATAAAGCAAAAGTCAGTGCTCTATTTATTTGCTTTGTTGCTTTCTATAAGTCTTTCGCATGCAGATTGAATTACACCTATTTGTTTTACTGTAATCAAAAGTGTCTTGTGGCTGATTTAGAACGTTTATGAAAGTGTAATTGTATTGTTAGAAATCATTATGCTTGATGTAAAGTATGGATCAACGAAGACAGCAACCCAACGATTCAAACAATGAAACGCCATTTTGAGTTCAACAAACCGTTTTAAGTAAATTTCTTCAATCGGGAATACTAATTAACATATGGTCAATATAAGATCATAATGAAATATGATATGACGGCCAATGACACAAATGTCCAACAGAGTCCAAATTAAGCGGAATTTTAGAAATTATAGGTCACCATGCGGCTTCAACAGTGAAAAAATTCATAAGTACAGAAAGGTATAAAAGCTACCTATTTTATTACCCGTTTGATAATTTTTTGGTTTCGTGTTTGCCCAGAAACTGTGTTTATGTCATTAATCTTTAAAAATAAAAGAATGAGGACCACGATTATTGAGCCGAAACACTTCTTTAAGTTGTAAATGTATCCCTTTCTTGGATATAATGAAGATATTATGGCAAGTGGATGTCTTGATAGGTTGGCTGGTTCTTAATTTTAGTTAGAGATTGTCGGGCGAATTAATGACAGAATTTGTTAACCTTATTTGTACGCTATTATTGGCCACAGTGCTTTGAACAATGTGCAGATCTAACACACTCCAGAATACATACTAATGTATGAGTTTATTGAAACACTTTTTAATATTCAAATAGGTCACAGTGGTGCAATATTTTTCTGATAATAAAAAAAAAATGTTTAGCTATCTAAAGAAAAGCTTGTTTTACGTGAACTTTTCTATTTCTTTTCAGTATGTGTTTGGACATCTAGGGAGCTCCATTTTCAATGTTCAATGTTGTATTGAAAGTACTCGAATAAATAAGGTTTCATAGGTTGTATGAATAAGAGAAGCTTATTTTCAACCGATATGAAATAAATTATATTATTTGAAGAAGTTTCGATAAAGTATAGACCTTAATTTTTGTAATCACTGCTATAAATACAAGAAATTTGTCGGTCTTTGGGACGAGATAACTGTGGTACGAAAAAAGCTTAAGTATTGAAGCTCTCTAAAATAGAAGACACATTTAATTGAAAAGGGGAAAGCGAGAAAGCCAGGTGCCCTTTTTGTGTCCTAAATACTTAAACTGCTCTTTAGTTTCAAACTTAAAAACGCATTTCATATAGCAAACATCACCAAATCACTCAGGCTATATTTCCAATCGGTCAATGTATGATCTATGTTGAGAAAAAGTCTATTTTGGAATATGTCGTAGGAAGGCGTCACTGACAAAAACCACAGGAGGTTGAAATCCTAGAGAGAAGCTCTACTGTGATAGTCGAGTTGACATATTTATAGACCCTCATTGATAGGATTTCAACCTCCTGTGCAAAAACCGACCGTGCAAGTGCTGTATAGCCAGTCAAGGTCGTTAAAATCTTCCATTTGTTGTACTCACAAAAATAAAATTAATTTATCATGACATAAAATTTTCTGAACTATCCGTCTAAAGGTTCATTTTGATTTTCGTTGCTGCTCTCCTTCTAGATGGTTTTTATAATTTATACATGCGACGATGTCAGATGCCTAAATATTAAACTTTGTATAACATGAACAATTGATTCAAAATTTGCTTACATTACTATATTGATTACTTTTTGTAAATAGGCATGGCATTTCATCTACATTTACATTTAAATAAGAAAGAACAAACATTTATGCCAATGTGACAAATTAAACATTATTGCTTTTTAAAATGCCTAATCATAATGATTCATTATATATCTGAGCATTCAAACATTCTTGTCAATTGGAATTAGCTTTTAACATGTTTGATTTATACTTTGGATAAATTTGAATATAGCCATCTGATTAGCTCTCTTCCAAAGATTCGATTATAGTCATATATATTTTGTACCAACTGGTCATTTCAATCAAATGTGCACTTTTGTAACATTTATATTTATGCAAAGGGCATACATGTACTTTAAACAATGTTAAACAGGTAAAAGTTATGGATGCTCAATATAGGAACTGCAAGTCATTGTCTTCAATTAAGATAGTAAAAAATGTATACATGTATATTTCTTCAAGATGCATTCAATAATCAGGTATCTGGCAGTAACTGAAAAGTGGTAAAATGACTTTTTAGCTCACCTGGCCCAAAGGGCCAAGTGAGCTTTTCTAATCACTTTGCGTCCGGCGTCCGTCGTCCGTCGTCGTCCGGCGTTAGCTTTTACAAAAATCTTCTCCTCTGAAACTACTGGGCCAAATCAAACCAAACTTGGCCACAATCATCATTGGGGTATCTAGTTTAAAAAATGTGTGGCGTGACCCGGTCAACCAACCAAGATGGCCGCCACGGCTAAAAATAGAACATAGGGGTAAAATGCAGTTTTTGGCTTATAACTCAAAAACCAAAGCATTTAGAGCAAATCTGACAGGGGTAAAAATGTTTATCAGGTCAAGATCTATCTGCCCTGAAATTTTCAGATGATTCTGTCAATCGGTTGTTGCGTTGCTGCCCCTGAATTGGTAATTTTGAAGAAATTTTGCTGTTTTTGGTTATTATCTTGAATATTATTATAGTTAGAGATAAACTGTAAACAGCAATAATGTTCAGCAAAGTAAGATCTACAAATAAGTCAACATGACCAAAATGGTCAGTTGACCCTTTTAGGAGTTATTGCCCTTTATAGTCAATTTTTAACCATTTTTCGTTAATTAAAGTAATCTTTTACAAAAATCTTCTCCTCTGAAACTACTAGGCCAAATTAATCCAAACTTGGCCACAATCATCTTTGGGGTATCTAGTTTAAAAAATGTGTGGCGTGACCTTGTCAACCAACCAAGATGGCCGCCACGGCTAAAAATAGAACAAAGGGGTAAAATGCAGTTTTTGGCTTATAACTAAAAAACCAAAGCATTTTCAGGAAATCTGACATGGAATAAAAATGTTTATCAGGTCAAGATCTATCTGCCCTGAAATTTTCAGATGAATTGGTCAATCGGTTGTTGGGTTGCTGCCCCTGAATTGGTAATTTTGAGGAAATTTTGCTGTTTTTGGTTATTATCTTGAATATTATTATAGATAGAGATAAACTGTAAACAGCAATAATGTTCAGCAAAGTAAGATCTACAAATAAGTCAACATGACCAAAATGGTCAGTTGACCCGTTTAGGAGTTATTGCCCTTTATAGTCAATTTTTAACCATTTTTCGTTAATTAAAGTAATCTTTTACAAAAATCTTCTCCTCTGAAACTACTGGGCCAAATTAATCCAAACTTGGCCACAATCATCTTTGGGGTATCTAGTTTAAAAAATGCGTGGCGTGACCTTGTCAACCAACCAAGATGGCCGCCACGGCTAAAAATAGAACAAAGGGGTAAAATGCAGTTTTTGGCTTATAACTCAAAAACCAAAGCATTTTGAGGAATCTGACATGGAATAAAAATGTTTATCAGGTCAAGATCTATCTGCCCTGAAATTTTCAGATGAATTGGTCAATCGGTTGTTGGGTTGCTGCCCCTGAATTGGTAATTTTGAGGAAATTTTGCTGTTTTTGGTTATTATCTTGAATATTATTATAGATAGAGATAAACTGTAAACAGCAATAATGTTCAGCAAAGTAAGATCTACAAATAAGTCAACATGACCAAAATTGTCAGTTGACCCGTTTAGGAGTTATTGCCCTTTATAGTCAATTTTTAACCATTTTTCGTAAATTAAAGTAATCTTTTACAAAAATCTTCTCCTCTGAAACTACTGGGCCAAATTAATCCAAACTTGGCCACAATCATCTTTGGGGTATCTAGTTTAAAAAATGCGTGGCGTGACCTTGTCAACCAACCAAGATGGCCGCCACCGCTAAAAATAGAACATAGGGGTAAAATGCAGTTTTTGGCTTATAACTCAAAAACCAAAGCATTTTGAGGAAATCTGACATGGGATAAAAATGTTTATCAGGTCAAGATCTATCTGCCCTGAAATTTTCAGATGAATCGGTCAATCGGTTGTTGGGTTGCTGCCCCTGAATTGGTAATTTTGAGGAAATTTTGCTGTTTTTGGTTATTATCTTGAATATTATTATAGATAGAGATAAATTGTAAACAGCAATAATGTTCAGCAAAGTAAGATCTACAAATAAGTCAACATGACCAAAATGGTCAGTTGACCCCTTTAGGAGTTATTGCCCTTTATAGTCAATCTTTAACCATTTTTCATAAATCTAAGTAATCTTTTACAAAATCTCCACTGAAACTACTAGGCCACAATCATCTTTGGGGTATCTAGTTTGAAAAATGTGTCCGATGACCTGGCCATTCAACCAAGATGGCTGCCACCGCTAAAAATAGAACATAGGGGTAAAATGCAGTTTTTTGCTTATAACTATGAAACCAAAGCATCTAGAGCAAATCTGACAAGAAGTTAAATTGTTAATCAAGTCAATATCTATCTGCCCTGAATTTTTCAGATGAATTGGACAACTGGTTGTTGGGTTGCTGCCCTCCAATTGGTAATTTTTAAAGAAATTTTGCCGTTTTTGGTTATCTTGAATACTATTATAGATAGCGATAAACTGTAAACAGCAATAATGTTCAGCAAAGTAAGATCTACAAATAAGTCAACATGACTTAAATGGTCAATTGACCCCTTAGGGAGTTATTGCCCTTTATAGTCAATTTTTAACAATTTTCATTAATTTGGTAAATTTATGTAAATTTTTACCAAATATAGTTCTCTGTTACTAATGGGCAAAGTTCATGATAGATATAATTGTAAGAAGCAAAATCGTTCAGTAAAGTAAGAACTTCGAACACATCACCATCACCAAAATACAATTTTGGCATGAATCCATTTGTGTCCTTTGTTTAATATGCACATAGACCAAGGTGAGCGACACAGGCTCTTTAGAGCCTCTAGTTATCATTTGTTTTTACAGAACATGAGGCTGGTTTTATTAGGATTGTTTGTTTTGGTGGTTGGCATTGTTTCAGCTGGCAATCAACATGGTGCAGACATAGATGACAATGAGTTTGCTGAATTTGAGGAGCTTGATGAAGGTACTTTTTGTACATTATTGTATCAGATTACTGAAAGAAAAATAGCTTGATCCCATAACCGATTTATAATTATTTTTTCTGTTTACAATGATGTGCATTGATAAGTTTGAATGTATGATGTTAATTGAAGTCCACAAAATGTTATAAGCTGTTGCAAACGGGCGGATCCAGCCATTTTAAAAAGGGAGTGTTCCCAACCCAGGATAAAGGGGGGGGTCCAGTTATGTGTCCCCATTCAAATCCATTGATCTGGGAAAAAAGGGGGGGTTCCAACCCCCGGCTCCCCTGGATCCTCCAATGGCAAACAATAATTCACAAAACTCTACAAGTAACTTTGAAAACTAGAGACTGAGCAACAAAAAACCAACAAACACTTGATGTTAGTCTCATTCAGTCTATAATCATTTGATATAAATTATGAATAAAATAAAATAAAAAGAGATGTGTTATGATTGCAAATAAGACAACTATTCACAAAATTTCAAATGAAGTGGATGTAAGTAATTATAGGAAACAGTACAGCTTCCACAATTAGAAAAAAAAATACCATATAGTTGGCTTTAAAAGGCTCCGCCAAGAAAACTATGAAACAATTCAAATGAAAAAACTTACAACCTTATTTATGAAAAACAAATAAGGTAAAAATGAACTAACGACAACCACTGAACTACAGGGTGCTGACTTGGGAAGGCACTAAGAGAATGTGGAGGGGTTAAACATGTTTGTGAGTGCTAAACTCTCCCATAACTTGGGACAGTTGTGTTATTTGTTTTCCTTCAACATTTAAACTTTTCAATGTGATTACACACAAATGATGATATACTGTGATAATTAGAGAAAATAACATGATGCATGATCATGAATAACAAAGTTTATTTTCAGATGAGGTTATGTTTGAAGATACAAAACAAGATGAGGTAAAAGAACAGAGAGTTGAGAGGAAAGAAGATGAAACAGTTGCAGAGGAAGATGAAGATGATGATGCTACAGTGGAGGTAAACGTTTATACAAATTATGAGATACTGTATACACTTAGATTAGGTGGACTTTGTTTTGTCCACTCTGTCCATCCATATGATTGGATTATGGATGGACAGAGTGGAGTGGGCATGGAATTTCTTTTGTTGAATCAAAAGATTTGATCCATTGAAATAAACAAAAAAACATTTGTAATCAATTTGTTTACCATAAAAAAGAGAATATAGCTAGGGTGGGCACAGATGGGCTGTCATCTGTTGACAGATGGAAAAAGAAAAATCCACATGGACTGCTGTGTATGTGTGACAAGTATTTAGCAAGACAACAAGATAAGGATTTAAAAAATATTAGCCACTGTATAGACTTCAATAATTAGCAAGACCCATAAAACTAAGAGCTGTTAATATTAAATAATAAAAAAAATATGACGACAACCTATGACAATCAATTGACTACTGGCATTTGAAGAATCACAATTACATGTGTAAAAATACTTTTTAGGGTAAAATGTATGCAATCTATGCAGAATTGTGCATTCAGTGAAACATGATTTAATGAGTTTGTCTTTTTACAAATTCACCATCTATTTAAGGTTATGTGTATCTCTATTTATCAATTAAAATTGAGAAAGGAAACGGGGTATGTGTCAAAACAACAACAACCCAACCATAGAGCAGACAACATTAAAACTAAAAATCATACAAGACTAACATAGGCCAGAGGCTTCTGACCTGGGGACAAGTGCAAAATTGTGGCAGGGTTAAACAAGTTTATGAGATCTCAACCCTCCCCTATACCTCTAGCCAATGTAGAAAAGTAAACGCATAACAATGCACACATTAAAATTTAGTTCAAGAGAAGTCCGAGTCGGATGTCAGAAGATGTAACTAAAGAAAATAAATAAAATGACAATAATACATAAATAACAACAGACTACTTGCAGTTTATTGACATGCCAGCTCCGGACCTCAATTTAACTGATTGAAAGATTTTGTCTTCATCATATGAATATCAGGCACAAATCCCGTTAGGGGTCTAGTATCATACTATCATAAAATATATGAGATGAACATAACCCATATCATGCCAACAACTGTTTTTTAAATAAATGTGTTTAGTTCCAATGCAAAGACCCTGTAAGTGAATCAATCTTAAAGCCAAAATATGAAACCCCCAACAACCCAACAACAGCACTGCAACCACATCCATTCTCAATAAGTCTGCCTAAAGGTTTTGTAAGCCCTAGAGGTGAATACTGTCATTTTTGTGCTCTGCAAAGAACACCACCACAAAAGACTGGATGTGAAACACCTGAACGCACAAGATGTCTGCACGCTGAGCTACAACCACAAATTATTTCCCTACACCGACGACAAAACTCCGCAATTGTCCCAACTAGTCTGTGACATAGAAAACCCTGGTGCAACAATTTTTCAGCAATACATAAATTTCTCTTGCTAAAATCTAATATGTTGTTACATACACGAGCGAATTGTACAAGTTGAGATATATAAACACCATAAGATGGTGACAAGGGAACGTCACCATCTAAAAATGGATAATTAACGATAGGAAATGAAAAATTGCCTATTCAAGGTATTGTAATAAGATCCTATTTATGAGAACACATTGTGAATATAGAGTATACACATCATTTGAACCTATGACGGCCATTAAACTAACTTTATTTCTAACCATTTGCCTCAGACAGAAGATGATGAATTTGAACATTTCAATGATGAGGAAGAGTTTGTTGGATTTGATAAAGACCGTGAATCAACAAAACCAAAGGAAAAGATGCCAGAATTAAAAATAAATCAAGTTAGTATAATAAGAAATCCATAGGATGTCATTTAGACTTTGAATATTTTGTTCATATTGAATTTCAAACCAGAAACAACTCCATCATCAATTTTTATACATGAATAAGCATATTTAATATGAAAATATATAACAAAACTAAAATTAAAATTATAAAAAAACAATTCAAATAGTCCTAATGGATAAATGTTTTAAAAATAATTTAAAATGCACCATATTTTGCAGACCTCACCAAATGATACATGAACAATAATTTATCATGTCATAATAATGTATGAATATGTAATAATTAGAAATACATATTTCAAATATAGGGTTTACTTTTTACGAGAATATTAAAAGAACCTGTGAGGCAGAGCAAACATTGTCAAATTTAAAACTTAATTTGTAACTTTTCACACACAAATACACATAATAAAACATAATGTTTGAGAAATGCATTGCTGACCTTTATTCCAGTATAATGGGTAGATTTGTATAGAATATATGCAAAAACTTCATCCCAACCAAAGACTATAAATGATTTAAAGGTGTTGTATCTTGCTATTATTCAACTGAATTGGTATTAGAATTATATGAAGGGAACAAATTTGCTGACTGTAGCAAGAGTTATGGTGAATTGTTCTTATAAAATTACTGATTCATATGAATTTTAATAGGTTCCACAACATCTTAGAACAAACTGGGATAGTTTTGTGATAGAAATACTCATGTTAGCTGGACTTGGTGTGTATTTATTAAACTTCCTTCATGGGAAGAACACCAATCACAAACTTGCACAAGCCTGGTTGAATTCACATAGACAGATACTAGAGGAACAGTTCAGTATTGTTGGTAAGTGCTAGTCTTTGTGTTAAGAAAACATTTGTAAGAAAGACAGTGTTTGTTTTTGTTATATAATCCATTGATAGAATAGTCCACATTACTTAAATTTTGACATCTGTTCATTATTGCCTCCTATATTTGAAGTCAAGTTATAATGTTTTGTGCACAATAATAGATGCACACAATAATTTCTGAACTTACAGTAGTATGTTAGAAGGAATAAACAAAAATATTGGACAGAAAGACAGACTGCAGCAGCTAGCAACAACCAACTTCTCAGAAAAAAATATTCATTTTAACCAAACAGCAACAAAAAACACATGGTCTAGATAGTTCTACTTGGTACAGGAACACAAAAGTTATGGAGCAAAAGTACTTATATGTGTGAAAAATCTCTACAATATGTAGAATTTATGCAACTTTAAGCATGTAAGCATTGCAAAATTGAACCTTGATGATACAATAATGCGAAAAATATTTATTCTGAATTGTTAGGTGAACCCATTTAAAAACAGTATTAATTATTGATGTTTTCTTTTTTAAAATTATTCTCAGGTGATGATGGGACAAGTAAAGAAGCTCAGTCAGGCACTTTTATTAAAGAATCGGAGAATGTTTATGCTTTATGGTGTAGTGGTCGATCATGTGTGGAGGGAATGTTGGTAGAATTAAAACTTATCAAAAGACAAGATCTCATCAGTACAATCGCAGGATTCATGAAACCAGTATCGGATCAAATTGTAAGTTATGAAAAGAACAAACCAAAAGAACACATGAACCGCCTTGTAGTCAAAAAGATTGTAGTTTTTTTTCTGTATGTTACAGATTAGATAATCAGGCAAGACATGACAGTATTTGTTAGAGTTCTACGCCAGATTTTGTTTATAATTTGTTGATACTGTGTACAAACAAATTTCGAAAGGGATTTATTTTCACAATTTGGTGAGAGTAAAAAATAGTGCAAGTTTATATAAATCATCATGAATATATATAATTTTGATCTTCTCTTGTAAATTTAAATGGTATGAGGAAATGAGAAAATTTTGGAAATAAGTCCTGTGAAGTTTTTTCAAAGGGGAAAAACTAAATTAAGTACTGTAAATTCAGAAATTATTGCTTGCATTTATTATTGCGATTTCGTCATTTTAGACTTAAAATGCGATTTTAATTTTTGCGTTATTGAAAATAATCTGTTTAATTCATGTAAAAATGTTCAGAGTGTGAGTTTAAATTATTGCGATTATAACCCACTTGCATTTTCGCAATAATAAAAACCTTGCAATAATTTCTGAATTTACAGTATCCATGGCAATAAGTTGGTTTACAGTATTATCCAGCAGCTGTAATGATAAAATATTGCATGATCACCACTTAGCAAAGAACTCTGCTGAGTTTCCTAAGCTCATGTGAATATATGTTCTTTTAGTGAGTGGTGTTATCATGATCTTAATTTCTCAACATTATTTTTAGATGATACAGATAGACATGGATCCCAAGGTGATGGATAAGTTTGTATTTGCTGTTGCCACCAAACGATCCTGTGCTAAGATACATAAAGACATGGTCGATCTCGTAAGATTTTATGAACCCTTCAATTCTTTAATAGATAAAAGACTACTTTTAAGAAAATGTTGTCAGTGTTCCCCCGAACGCCTTTTAGCATCATGGTAATGTAATGCTATATTGCTAGAATATATTGCTCTCTGAATTTGTTTTCTCATAGCTTGTGTTATAGATATGATGCTATAATTTTTAGAAACAAAATGGTAATGTCAAATTTCCCTTTTTATCAGGATGCTATATGAAATATCTTTGGAGAACACTGTGTTGTGTAACCAATAAACTATAGGTTACTGATGTTCTAATCTTGTTCATCTATTAAAAAGAGAAAAATTGAGAGAACAAACAAAAACTTTGGGAATCAACTGAATTCCGAAAGGACTGAGACAGGATGAGTCAAAAGTGTTTCAAGTCTATGCAAACAATAAATAGATTGTCTATTTTACAGGACATCCTGAAATTTTATGACACTGTCGCAAATTATTATATTTCTATATACATATAATTCAGTCTACAAAACATTGTCTGAAAAGACAAATTAAACAAAATTTTCCTTGCATTACTGTAAATTCAGAAATTATTATGTCCGTTTATTATTGCGATTTTTAAAGAATGGATAAAATGCAAGATCAGTTATTGCGATTTTATGAATAATGACATATAGATAAATATATCAGATATAATATATTGCAATACTCACTCAGTCGAATTATTCACAGTTATAAAAACCTTGCAATAATTTCTAAATTTACAGTATTATAATGTGAATCCTCAAACATGTATACACATTTTTTGAGTATTAAGCTGTACATAGAGAGTTTAATAAAAAATGTTCTGATTAGATATTGTTTAAAAACTATGCTAATGAATTTGATGTTTTTTTGGTTATAGAGCCAGTTTACTGAGAAGAAGAATGGTGAGAAGTATGATCTAAGTAGTTCTTATCAAATATTGAGTGAGATAGGGGAGGCAACTGTCACAGTTCTCGATAAAAAGGTAATCTGATTTACTTATCAAATATTGAGTGAGATAGGGGGGGCAACTGTCACAGTTCTCAATAAAAAGGTAATCTCATATTGAGTGAGATAGGGGAGGCAACTGTCACAGTTCTTGATAAAAAGGCAATGATAGGGGAGGCAACTGTCACAGTTCTTGATAAAAAGGTAATCTGATTTAATTCTTTATGTTTGATAATCGTAAAGCTTCCCTCATTAAGATTGACGAGAAAAAAAATTGCTCAAGTGGAAAAGAATTCTAGAGATTGAAAAAAAACCCTCAAAATATACCCATTTCAACAATTTAACATAAGTTTTGCTATTATTGTTAATATTGCTATTGTGAAATTGTTAAACAGAAAATGAATATAACAGAGATATGCAGGTTGTTCTGTATAAAGTTTCCATCTCATTACAGGTGACAAGTGTTCTAAATAAATATGAGGGTCTGGTGGAGTTCATGCATTTTTCTGATCAATACAGTGGACAAAAAGCTCAGGAGTAAGTATGAATGAAATAGTTTACTGAAAATAGGGTAAACATAATGTTTATTGTCAGACTGTAAAATTATGACCTGCAACAAAATGTACAATGAAAGTAGATGCTGAATTATGAATGGATTTTTAAAAGCCCTTGGTAATTGTTGAAGCTTCAATTTTTTTTATTCAACTTTAAATAGCATTCAAATTGGTTTTGAAACCTTTATCAATTGAATCACTAGAAACTGTCATTTTAAAAAAAAAAAATTTTTAATCAAAATGCATACAAATAAAAACTTGTTATTAAAACATGTAAATTTATGAAAATTTTAATTTCTTTTTTTTTATCATTATCATTATTATATAAACTTTTTTTTCAGTGATAGCCAAACTTCAAAACTTCCAGAGGTCAAGCCTGTACTTACTTTCTGTTTCAATGGTAAGTAATTTTTTTCCAATGTTTCAAGCAACATTTTAGACTACAGAAAAGTTAACATTTAAATATATATTTATAATTTTAACCTGTACAATTAATTAGAAATTCTAAAAAGAATCACATTATATGTTATTTCCATATATCAGAAAAGAATTCTACTGTTTTCAATCTTCCTTCATTCAAGCCAAGACTAATCTTATTTTGTCTTATTAAAAAAGTTAAATCACAAAAATACTGAACTCTGCGGAAAAATCAAATCGGAAAGTACCTAAGCAAATGGCACCATCATAGGCTCAAACACATCAAACTAATGGATACCAACTGTCATATTCCTGACTTGGTACATGCATTTTCTTATGTAGAAAATGGTGGATTAAACCTGTTTTTTTTAGCTAGCTTAACCTGTCACTTGTAGGACAATTGCATCAAATTCCAGAGAAAATAAATGTTAAAAGTGTAAGATGAGTTTGATATGGACAATGTATTTATGGACATATATTTAGGTGAAAGCTACCTTGCATACTGTATATCTGACATTGAGGTGATGAGCAATCAAAGACCTTAGAAATTCAGTGTTCCATGACCATAAAATATTTTTTTAAATACATTTGCAGTTCCTGGTAAAGGAAAATGTAAACCTGCCGACATGGAGAATATGTTACCACTTCTTAAACTAGTTCTGTACTGTGTCGATAAAGTCAGCCGTCTTCAATTGGGAAAGGAGGTAAGATATTTGTGATACTGTGTATTAACTTATTTTGTGCATTTTTCGTTTGATCTTTTTTTGTGATAATTTTCATATCATGCTACTCGCTTGAGATGGAATAATTATCACTAGAAACTAAGGAGGCCACGTGGCGTTGCTAATGAAATTGACATGAACATGATGAAATTGACAACGTCGTCATAGGTAAAATAGCGATAAATAGATTATCATTGTTCATCTCAACTCGCTTGCTTTTCTCACTTTCGCTGTACCAGCTCAAGCGAGAAAAATCAATCTCGTTGAGATGATCCACGATAATCTATAATTAACTTATTTTCGTTTTTCTTCAGGTGCAATAATTTAGTAAAAATAAGTACATGATACCAAACATGTTGTTTTAAAAAATGAGTTATTAAATTTATTATTTTAGATAGCTGACTGGAGACCATTTAATTTAATGTGACACCTCTAAATCAATGTTGGAGTTTATAACCTAGAATACTAAAACTTTTTTTTCAAAATATATTTTTTATTAATTTTTCTGAGTTAACATTTGAAGCATTTTAAATAGTCATACTTTTGATCTGAGTTAACTATTTGAAACATCATTTCAGTCAGCTAAGAGGTATTTTTGAAAAAAATAATTCTGTTTTGTCTTTATGTTTGCGTATGTGTTGCTTTGTTTGAATGTAATATATTGTACCTTGTTTTGTGGAGAGGGCTTATATAGGCTATGCCTCTTGCCCAATCCAATTCAATTTATTTGAATAAAAAATATTGTTTAAACTAACTTATTTTCATGGGTATCAATTTTAAAGTAAAACTTAAATGTTAGTGAATATTTGCTTTGCCAAAGTTTGCATAAAAACCTATAGAAAATTTGTCTTTCTTTGAACATATAATTTCATTACCTTCCCCCTCGAAATCAATGAAAATTTGTATCCATAGAATAAAAATGAATCCACAGCAGATAAATTTAAGTTTGTTAATTGCATGGTATATGCAATTTTAGTTATGTTAACATGTATTTGTTTGCCTATCTGAGTTCCAATGGAAATTTTGTTATATACAATGCGTACTATCTGTAAGCCCTGGGAAAAATATTCACCAACCTTTATTCCATAAGGAACAAATACTGTTATATTTGTTCCAGTGGATATAATATTACAGCATAATTCTTCCACATGAAACTATATATATAATGAAGACACTTTTTTATCGTTAAACAACATCTATTTGTTATAGTTAAAATTAACTATGAACTGTGATCAATATATATAATAGCAATGTTATTATTTCTTTAATATCAGGCTAGGGCAAAAGCAGACAAGAAACGTCAGAAGATGCAGGAAGTCTTTGAGAAAGCCACTCATCAACAACGTCAGGAACAAGCTCAGCAAAGACGTGAAGAGAAAAGAAGAGTGGAGAAAGAAAGGTTGATGGCTGAAGAAGATCCTGACAAAGCCAGAAAATTGGAGGTAATATCTTTTAAATGAAACATGGTCACAAATATGTGTATAAGAATGTAAAATCTCCAATTTTTTCAGTACATTTATTCAATGTTCATTAGTTTTATCATTTGAATTGTTTTATTTAAGTCATTTCCTGACTTGTTGATTTCCTGACTTGTTGAAGCGGATAAACTCATCATAGATACCCCTATATGCTAGACAATATTTTTTGTCTACAAAAGACTTTTCAATCAAATTAAAGGTGTGAAGAATTAAAAAGAAAAAATAGATGCACAAACTTTACCTTTATATATTGTAAAATTGCAATGATTTTAGAATGATGTAAGCATAAGTATATATTAATCTATCTTTTTTATTTATAGGAGAGAGATAGTAGAAGAGAAGCTAAAAGGAAACAGCCAAAAATGAAGATGATGAAAGTGAAGGCCATGTAGAAAAGTCATGTGACATAGTGTCATGAGACATAGCATATGGCCATGTAGAAATGTCATGTGACATACTGTCATGAGACATAGCATATGACCATGTATAAATGTCATGTGACATAGTGTGTCATGTGATATACTGTATGGCCATGTAGAAATATCTCTGAGACATAGTGTATAGCTATGAAGTAATATCAACATGTTTTGATGTTTAGCTTATTTTGTTGTCCCCTACTACCTACACATATTTTTATTCTGTTTCATATTGCTCTCTATTCATAATATGAACATAGTTTTATTTCTAATCAGTGAAATTTCATTTCATTGCAGCCACAATTTTTGCATTTTGACTGTTTTATCATACACACATATATTACACAAACACACTTAAAAAGTGATGTGAGTTAGTTGTTCCTTGTAATAATCAGAACTGATTGTAAGTGTCTTAATAATATATGTCTTTTGTATATAGTTTACATTTAAATGTGATCAGAGATTTTAAATAAAATATTTTACATGTGTTCATTTATTGACTTTTTGGATGCAGCAATGGTTATTAAATATGATAAACTAATTTTATTTGGAATCTGCATTAGCAACAGTGAAGGAGATTCACAAGTCAGGAGCATGTATTTCAGTGGTTGTTAGGTGCTGTATATCATTTTTTTTAATTAATTATTTTTGTCGACTTGACAAAGTAAAAAAGCAAGACATTTGGGATCATCAACAATGTATTAATTTGTGATTAGATTAGTTTATAGGAAACTAATAGTGGTAGGTCAATGGTATTTGGTATTCATTTGTTATAGCATTGGCACATTCCAAAACCATAGAAATTGTTTGGATTACTACACAGTAAAGATTTTGCTTATTGTTGAAGACTGTGCAATGCTCTCCAGTTGCTTATATCTAAATCAGTTACTTTATGGTGGAAATTTGTCTCACTGGCAATCATACCACATCTTATTTTTAGCTCACCTGGCCAGAAGGGCCAAGTGAGCTTTTCTCACCACTTGGCGTCCGTCATCCGTCGTCGTCGTCGTTATGTTAACTTTTTACATTTTGAACTTCTTTTAGAGAACCACTGAATGGAATGAAACCAAACATGGCATGAATGAATGTTCCTTATGAGGTGCTGACCAAGTGTTGTTACTTTGTAGCGGATCTATTGTCCAAAATGGCCGCCAGCGGGGGACTTAGTTAAACATAGGACCCTATGGGAAATGCAAACAAATGACTTCTTTTAGATAACCAATGAATGGAATGAAACCAAACACGGCATGACTGTTCCTTATGAGGTGCTGACCAAGTGTTGTTACTTTGTAACGGATCCATCATCCAAGATGGCCGCCAGCAGAAGACTTAGTTTAACATAGGACCCTATGGGAAATGCATACAAATGAATTCTTTTAGAGAACCACTCAATGGAATGAAACAAAACATGGTATGAATGTTCCTTATGAGGCCCTGACCAAGTGTTGTTACTTTGTAGCCGATCAATTATCCAAGATGGCCGCCAGCGGGGGACTTAGTTTAACATAGGACCCTATGTGAAAGGTATACAAATGACTTCTTTTAGAGAACCACTGAATGGAATAAAATTAAACATGGCATGAATGTTCCTTATGAGGTGCTGACCAAGTGTTGTTACTTTGTAGCCGATCCATCATCCAAGATGGCCGCCAGCGGGGGACTTAGTTTAACAAAGGACCTTATGGGAAATGCAAACAAATGAATTCTCTTAGAGAACCACTGAATGGAATGAAACCAACATGGCATGAGTGTTCCTAATGAGGTGCTGACCAAGTGTTGTTACTTTGTAGCCGATCCATCATCCAAGATGGCCGCCAGTGGGGGCACTTAGTTTAACATAGTACCCTGTGTGAAATGCATACAAATGACTTCTTTTAGAGAACCACTGAATGGAATGAAACAAAACATGGCATGAATGTTCCTTATGAGGCCCTAACCAAGTGTTGTTACTTTGTAGCCGATCCATTATCCCAAGATGGCTGCCAGCGCGGGACTTAGTTTAACATAGGACCCAATGGGAAATGCATTCAAATGACTTCTTTTAAAGAACCACTGAATGGAATGAAACCAAACATGGCATGAATGTTCCTTATGATGTGCTGACCAAGTATTGTTACTTTGTAGCCGATCCATCATCCAAGATGGCTGCCAGTGGGGGGGGGGGGGAGTGCTTAGTTTAACATAGGACCCTATGTGAAATGCATACAAAAGTCTTCTCCTAGAGAACCACTGAATTGAATGAGCCTCTAGTTATAGTGATTAAGTAAAATAGGGTTTGAGATATTAAAGTCATTGTTCATAATTGGCATATATCAAGGTGAGCGATTGAGGCTGTACAAAGCCTTGGGGTATAAAGAATATTTTATTTTTATTGCTTTAAGAGAGAGAGAGAGAACAAAAGATACTTAAGGGACATTCAAAGTCAAAAGTCGAAAATTAACTGGCAACACCATGACAAAAAAATCGAAAAAAGACATATAACCGTACGATTACCTATAGCTGTTAATGTCTGTGTCATTTTGGTCTTTTGTGGATAGTTGTCTCATTGGCAATAATACCACATCTTCTTTTTTTTATATATGAGCAAGCAACAGTGTACAAAACAGAAAATAGAAAACTAAAGACTGAGCAACATGAACATAACTAAAAACTTGTGGTCATTACAGCACATGTGGCAACCATAGTTTTGCTCATGAAAGAAACCTAGCCATAAGTCTATAAGAAGGGCCTATTTTGAGGATAAGAGAATGGAATAGCGGTTAAAAGATGGCAACATATCTGTTGCCATCTGTAAAACAGATATTTCATAATGGTTAACACACCCCAGAGGTAGTTCGACTGACTGTTGCAAGTAATTCTTTCTTACCTCGAGTCCAAAATTGACAGCAATTTAGACAATTTTTCAACTACATTTTTGTCATCCTTGAAATAACTTGCTAACGAATAAGTTTGGTTACTGGAAGTGTTTTTCACTTCTCAACGTGAGTATGAAATTAATGTTTTATATTTTACTATCCATTACATCCAAAATGTACAATGATTTTTTTAAAGAGATATAGTTGTATATTTGATTAAATGAATAAATATTGATCTCCCCCTTGACAAAAATTTCCATATGAAACTCAAGGAAAATATTTTGACATTAAGACATGGTCCGGTTGAAAATCAAATCTATGGATTATTATACTTGCAAACATATGCACATTTATGACACAAGCAGTTGGCCAAATGTATTACAAAGGATTACAATATAACTTCGGGTTGCCAACTTATACTATTTCCCTATTTCTGTACGTCATAAAATTAGTGTCAGTTCTACATCTTTTGCTTGACTCAGTCAAATATGTTGAAACTGATACATAATGCTTATTACCATCGAACGCATATCAATTTGAATTTGGTTGGCCTCACTTTCACCGTTCTTGAGTTTGATATTTGCAAATTTTCTTTTTCGCAATCTTACTAAACTTTCCCTCAACAAAATTTTATTAAACTTATACACGTGACAATGCTTTTTAAGACAAAACAGAAATCAAGTTTGGATTCGTTTGGGGTCACTTTCACCGATCTCGATTTATGTCCATTTATAATTGAAAAAAAACCCAGCCGAATTTGATAATAGAGTTTTTTTTTCAAACGGGGACACCTGTGTCCTGCTGACACATTCCTTTTTATTTAAATAGGGTGCCACTAAATTTTCATGTGTAGATAAAACGCGCGTATGGCATACACAATTACAAGCATAGTATCTTTGATAAGTTTTTGTAACCACTGGGTCGATGATACGCTGCAGGAGGGTTCCTCTAAGAGAGTATCACTTGCTCATACTTAGCACTTATGTTCTGACACGAACTAGCATTGATATGATGATATTAAAATAAAAAAACTGTTTACAAAACTTTGAAGTGTTTAAAATACTAATGATTATCTAAGTTGGGAAAAGATTACCATAGCTGGATGGGATAACAATCCTTCTGATTTTTTTGGTCCTGAATGCTGTTCAACTTTCTTTATATAAATGTTCTTTAATATTTAAACGTTAAACGTTTTGTTGTCAAAACCTCAATTATTAGTCTGTTGTTGACGAAACGCGGGTCTACAGTACAAAATTATAAGCATGGTATCTTTGATATTTTTGCAACCACTTCGTCGATTCTATTGCTCGTGGAGGTTTCCTCCCCGACGGCATCACTAGGCCTGTACCTAACACATGTGTGTAGACTTGAACTACCAATGAAAGGAATATTCTCAAATTAACTGTTATCAAAAGTATGACGTGTTCGAAATACTAATGAATTTAAGCCCGAATAATCCAGTCGTTATATTACGATCACTTCGATCACTCGATCATTCCTCGAGAAAAGTAGTGGATAGAGGGCGCTGAATTATTCGAGTTAATGATTTTATGCCATCGCTGTATTGTAGGGGACATTAAGCTTTTATCGTTATTGTCGTTATAAATGGAAAAATGGCTAAACCGGTTGTATCCGTTATCTAACTTTATTTTGTCTCAACCAAATAGTGTGTGGGGGGGGGGGGGGGGGTGTTGCACATGTGGCCCATAAACACATTCTCCATGTAATCAACCAATGCTTTGATAAGCTAAACTGTATTTGACATATTAATTTTCTAGAAAGGTGGTCGATACCTGAGCTGATGGACTTTCGGTCTATAAGGAAATCATTAGCGCAAAAGTCAGTCGTAATGTGGTACAGACATGATTTATGCTATACCATTCTTATATTGTTCATTTAAAAACTTATAGATTATAAAGAAATACAGAAATGATATAGAAACGAATGCTTCAACTCCCTCGGGTAAATAGAACAAGAGGAAATAATGCTATATTATAAATCGAAAGTTTTTAATCATGAATGAAATTGAAAGAAAAGACAAAATATTAAAATGAGTTAGAAATTGGATTGTATTACAAAGGACAAATAAAATCTTTGTATTAAAAAAGCGAAATACTGTTACGAATTTTTTTTATTTTAGTATCTTTGGCAACTGACCAAATACAAGAATTGTGAAATACTGGCAGGTTTATAGATTTCTTTTAATTTCTGCAGATAAAAGTCTACCATGTTTCAATGAATACTGACAATGAAAGTATCCGATACAATAAGTAAAATAATACTTCTGAACTGAAAAGAATTGTGTCATGTACTATTTAAACTTTTGTAGAAACTTCGAGGGTCAATCAATATTCACAAAGAAAATAAAACTATACGAAGTTTACCATTCTACTTCCTAATTTTACAAAGAAATGAGCACTAAAGGTAAGCTTTTAAGATTCTGTAGTGCATGTACAGCTTGCAATAATACTATAACTCTTTTGTAAATGAATGTCAATTAAATTGTACAATAAAGCTATAATAGCGACATATATTTAATATTATTGATGTGAAATTAAAAAGTATAAACATTTATCAATTTAATCTGTATTTTACTTTAAAAATCTGTGCAGTTACCACCACAGGCGTGACTTTGAAAACCGCACCATCTGTTAGTGGAACACAATCCCATCCTGGAGCAAAGCGAGTGCACCCTTTGAATGAACCAACTGCTGTCAAAATATTTGTAACTCCAACAGACAATAAAGAGTTTGTAAGTGTTCATCAGTTGATCAATGTCCACTATGATTTGGTAGATGTTTATGTCCTTGCATATTCAAGTCATTGAAACGTTACGCAAATTATATACTAATACAATATATATAAAAAAGTAAAACCACAAAAAATACTAAACTCCGAGGAAAATTCAAAACGGAAAGCTCGAATCAAATGGCAAAATCAAAAGCTCAAACACCTCAAACAAATGGATAATAACAACTGTCATATTCCCTGACTTGGTACAAGCATTTTCTTAAATAGAAAAAGTATGTATCAAGCATTTAAGTAAAAGGTAAACGTTTTTAACTTTCACCGAAACCATTAAAAAATCCCAAGGTTTTTAAAATATCTTTTTAAAATATATATACGTACATATGAGTATTATTTTCTTACATTATAATGTCTGCAAAACTTTTTTTAAAGGTCTGCAAAAGATATATACATATGCAATTAATGTGTCATTCTTTTTTTAAGAATTAATTTAATGTGAGTGACAGTTTATCTCTTAATTAATATATCAACCCTACAATTCTCTTAAGTCTGCCAACTCATTGCGTTTATAATAACATTTTATATATCAGGATCAAAATATGAACAAGGTGAAATTTTATAATTTGTGATTAATAATACTGTGAAGTATATTACTAACAAAGCCAAAGACAAAAAGCTGATAGAGTAATGTATAGTAATGCAAATTCTTTCTGGACAGTTTTGTAAGCATTCTAATTTGATAAATTAATTTGTGTTTTGCTTGATAAAAAAAAATCCCCATTGGCTTTCCTGCAAACATTGTTCTTTAATTTAAAAATGTTAAAAGACTGGTGCTAAAAAACTTCAGCTCGGCTACACACTTAAATGTTTATATTTAAAATAGTTCAACATTGACAAGAACTGTATGGTTTATATAAAGTTGACAAAGATGTGATATCTCGCTTAACATTAAAATGATGGGGCAAAGAAAAACGTTCTTGTCAACAGAAATCATTAATAATAAAAACAATACAATAGATTGATCATATAATCGCATTTTATTTTAATATGTTGCAACTTTGATCCTACAAGTGACAGTTCTATGTTCGGTTTGCAGTTTTGTTAAGCAGCAGCTTTTGAAAAAAATACCTGTCTAGTTTGTATGAATTTAATAACTCTGATATGGAAATAACACACGAGGTACTTAGAAATTGTGTATATCATTCTACCATGATTATTTCGTTATTATCATTTTCTAGAATCACCTAGGAATACAGTTGTTGCAGCTGATACGTAACGGGAACGCAAAACAAGCACTAGAACTACTTGATAAAAATGCAGATGTGTGTTTTTGTGACCAGGTGAAATTAATATATACGATTTTTTGTCAAGTCTGCGACTGTTGTCGCAAAAACGAGACATAACGATCATACATTCCTTCGTCATCATCGTCGGTGGATTCCACAAATATTCACTGTGTGGTAAAAGATTTTTAAATTAAATAACTTTCTATAAGTGTCCAGGATTTCTTCCAAACTTGGACAGAAGCTTGTTTGTGGTCATAAGATAGTATATAAAAGTAAATTTTGTAAAACAATAATCTGTTTATTCATCTTTTACTTATGAATGGACTGTTTTTCTGCCAGTTAACATTACATTCTCTCTGTGGTTAAAGTTTATGTTATTAATAACTTTCTTCAACTATCTTGGATCAGTACTAAAATTGGACAGAAGTTTGTTTATGATCAAAAGCTTGTATTTAGAGTGTCTTTCAGTTAACATTACATACAGTCTGCAGTTAATTTTTTTTAATCATTAATTAGATTTGTTAACCATCCTGATTTTTTTACCATACTAAGCTTCTTATAACCAAAAGAAAGTATCTAGTAGATGAAACGTTTTGATACTTTTTTTTCTCCATTTGTGTTGAGTCTACGACTAACAGCAAAAGTAGGCGAGACACTTGGTTCCTCGGAATTCTTACGATTTTGTTGCTGAAGAGTCGTATAAATGCTTTTTTGTACCTTTTGGTTGCCTTTGTTTCATTAGCATATACACGTTGGGCCCACTTTGTATTTAATCGTATTTGGCTTTTAAAAAGGTAAATCACAAAAATACCGAATTTCGACAAAAAGATAGTATGTGCATCGCAAACTATTTTTAAGTGCCTTTTTTTTGGTATTTTGCTTCAGAAGTAAAGCCCATTTTCAACTGATAATTAAAACATGTCTTCCAGAATAAAATATCAGTTAGGGAGCTACCATTTGATTTTTATGGGGGGCTAGGATGAAAAATTTTGTCCTGCATTTTGTTTAGCTGTAATCTCTGTCCTGCCTTTTTATTTTTCACTCTGTTCGGTCCTGCCTTTTTTTTTTTTTTTTAGTTTATGCTGACTTTTATTTACCTAAATTGTCGTCCTGACTTTTTTTTGCAAGTGTCTCATCCTGCCTTTTTATTGACTCAAAACTCCTGTCCTGCCTATTTTTTTCAAATTTCATCCTAGCCCCCCTCCCCCCATAAAAATCAAATGGTAGCTCCCTTAACGTCAAACGGATTTAATGTATCGACGTCATAAGTCATAAGGATGTTTGATCATAAGTGCTCATCAATGTAAAGAAATACAAAGTTATGTATCAAACTGTTAAAAATAAAATCAATATTAATACCACATTGAAAGATCGTACTATAATGTGAACTTGATAATTCTGAAGGTGATAAAATTATTCATAGGACCAATTTGTTTAAAGTAGCGTTTCTGACTTTACTAGCTCTAAACATGTATGAACATTTTCCTTCAAATTAGGATGTTCAAATATAACTTGATAATTACCAGTTATATATGTATTACTGTACGGTATCTAAATCATATTACTTGATATACAGGCATAACGAACAAGTAGGGAAAAAAATGGATAAAAGAACATCACCGTCTTCAAAAATAAAAATAAACAGAAGTCAATGAAAAATCACCTCTTTTATCTAGAATTTATCATATGAAACTTAAATCGTTTCTGGTTTTATATCCATGAACCATTATCACTACCCGATAAAAAGTAAAATCACAAAAATACTGAACTCAGAGGAAAATCAATACGGGAAGTCCATAATCACATGGCCAAATCAAATAACAAAACGCATCAAAAACGAATAGACAAGAACTGTCATATTCCTGACTTGGTACAGGCATTTTCAAATGTAGAAAATGGTGGATTAAACCTGGTTCTATAGCGCTAACCCTCTCTCTTTAATAACAGTCTCATCAAATTCCGTTATATTTACATGATGCGTTAAATAAACAGTCACAATTAATAAAATAGTCAAAATATGGGTACATCAGTCATCATCGATAACAATTTTAAAAGGGACAATTTAACAGAACACAAAAACATCTATATACGAACACATGGATTGACTTGAGTGTCTGATGTCATAAAATTTGTATACGTCACATAAATTTGTCGTTCAATGTGCATACAAACAGTTTTAAAATTTACATAGGCAATGTAAGCATACAGAGTTAAAAAATCAAAAGTATGTAAGAACAAATTACAGAAAAAGACCGAGATTTAAATTAGTCCACAAGTTATAGGTAGAATTTATGAGAATCCAAAAATAGTTAATTCCACTACGCGATTGAATGATTTTGACGTTTGTGCTTCAACGTATATAGTAATTCATAATAGAAATATATCATAACTAGATTTGCGATTGCAAGCAATAGCGGATGGCACCCTTCCCCTATTGCCAGGTGAGCGGTAGCCATGGTTACGGCAGCCATTTTGGAAATTCCAAACTCAAAAGTCAAGTGTACATTAGCTGAGCAACATTTGTTATAAGTTTCAATAAATTTGAAGCATTTTGAAGTTTTTCGTATTTTTGCTGTTTCCATGGTAACGGCGGCCATTTTGAATATTCCAAAGTCAAACCCCCGCTGCAATTTTTTCCCTCCACAATCATATACCATTTAATGTCTTTAGAATAAATTAAACTTTGATGTTCTAGAATGTTCTGTGAAAATTCAAAGTTTTGGCCTTTTTGCATTGTTTCCATGGTAACAACAGCGATTTTGGAAATTCCAACGCCAAATTCCACATCTTCCAATGTTGCTCATCGTTACTGTGAAGTTTCATTAAGTTTGGAACATTTTGAGATTTTTGAATTTTTTGGAGTAGTTTCCATGGCAACATAGTAGTTCCAATGAGTGCCAAAATCATCCAACACCTGTATATAGTGGGCACCTACATTGTATCAAAATATAATGATTCTAAGTTAAAGCATATCCTAGCAGTTCACCAAACCAAAAAATGGATTTTTTCACATTTGTTCTGTTTCCATGGTAACGGCGGACATCTTGAAAGTGCCAACCCCAAAAAGCAAATCTTCACATGGTGGTTAACATTATGGTATAGTTCCATCAACTTGGGTTCATTCAATTCCGAGATCCAGAGTGGACAAAAAAGTGTGGAAGAAAAATAAAAATAAAAACAAAAAGAAACGTAGAATAACAATACGTCACCCCAACTCCGTTGAGGGTGCCATAATGACATAAAAGGTCATTCCAGATAAATGTGAAATGTGTGTGTTTAAACTCAATTTATACATATAACGTCTAAATGATTTATTCTTAATATTTGTATTTTTTAAAGATTGATCAGACAATGCAAAATACTTGTTTTAAACCTTGACTTTTTATAGGCTGGATGGAGTGCAATGCACCATGCAGCTTGTAACGGCTTTGTGGAACTAATAATACATCTGAGAGAGAAAGGAGCTTCAGTTGACGCCTTAGATTGTGTAAGTACTGAAGGACAAAAGTAGAGATTTCGCATAGATTAATATTGGACCGATTTTGCATATGTTAATATTGGACCAGCCGTATTGAAGTCTTAAGGGCATATGATACAGTTACAGGGGAGGTATTGACGTTGCTAACGTAAATTGTTAATGTTATTGTCAAACTATGACTTATCGGGAGAGATGCAGTTTTCAACTGAATTTTTATCATTCAAACTTATTTAACTTGAAAACGAGTTCATGAACCCCTCTTTTTTAAAATGCCATTTGGTTTGATTACGCGAGAAGATTATGTGTGCCAGTTTTCATGAAAACTTAAACAATGCAATTTTTTTTAATTAGATAATACTAGTATACAGTAAAAAAAAATGTTTTTTTTCTACATTCATGAACATTTGATAAATATGAGTTATTCCTGAATAAAAAATGTATAAATTTTAAAAATACTTTAAAAAAAGAAAGTACTAATATTAAACAAAAAACAGTTTGTGTTTATCTTTTCAAACAAAAAAGTTATGTCTTTCTTTCGAAAAGGAAAATTACGTCCACAAACCTGATTTTTGAGCAAATATACAAAATTTCGACCTCATTTTACCCAAAAAGTAGCACATGAAGGTATATTTATTACATATTTGATTTCATCAGGTAAAAAATAGTCTATATGGACTTTTTTTTTTTTTTTTTATCAAAATGTAAATACGGGACAAAAACTGTATCATATGCCCTTTAAAGCCCCAGTCACACTGTCACGTTTTACTACGTTTGAAAATGCTACATTTCAACTACGTTTTGAAAAAAAATGTCCCGTTATTTTGAAATAATGAAATTTATTACATAGTAAGCACGTTTTGTTACGTTCCGCTAAGCTTTGATACGTATTAACTAGGTTTCTACCTTGTTTCAATTTTTGATAGGTTTGTTGTTAAATTTTCAAAACAGGCAGATCCAGTTTTGAACAGAGGATCACTCCGTTTCGATAAGCTTCGTTACGTATATTCCGGTTTCGCTACGCTTTTAATACATAGTTAAGCGTAGCTCTTGAAATGTGACAGTGTGACTGGAGCTTATTAGGTGAAGAATTTGTATTAAAAGTTTTACTTTGAAAATGATGATGAATATTTTTTTACCAATCAATAATATTGAAATTGTAAGAAATTTATGTAAGTATTAACATAAATCAATTTACATTCATAATGACTTCAGAACCAATAAAAGATTTTAATGAAAACATTTAAAGTAAAGCATAACTATTTATTTCAGTCGAATGAAACCCCATTACATAAGGCGTCGAGGAAGGGCCATGCTGAAGCAGTTATAGTGCTCATAACATTTGGCGCGGAAATTAGTGCTGTAAACAGTGTAAGATTATTTTTTGTAAACAATTTTGTTCCTTGCTGAAGTCAAAGATGGTTATTTTTTTTATATGATTGTATTTTATATTATGTTGTCATTTCAATGTTATATTTAACTTTGCCATTAAAGTGCGAGGTTTGGCATGCCACAAAACCATGTTCAACCCACCATTTTTATTCCCCTTTAAAAATGTCCTGTACCAAGTCAGGAAGATAGCCATTGTTATATTATTGCTTGTTTCTGTGTGTGTTGCATTTTAATGTTGTGTCGTTTGTTTTCATTATTTTTTTAGATATTAAGATAAGACGTGGCACGGTACTTGTTTATCCCAAATTCATGTATTTGGTTTAGATGTTACATTTGTTATTCTCGTGGGATTTTGTCTGATGCGTTTCGGTGTTGTGTCGTTGTTCTCCTCTTATATTTTTTGTCCATGGATTAATGAGTTTTGAACAGCGGTATACTACTGTTGCCTTTATGTATATTACTTGTTAGTCTCATTTATATATGTTTTATATGTTTTTATCATCATTAACACATATCCAGCAGAAATAAATGATGTGATTAGCAACATGTTTATTCTATAAAGAAATGTCATTTTATGTTAAATATGAAGTATTTTTATACGCCCGTCATAATTTTGACGGGACGTTTTCTGGTATACAAATGTCCGGCGTCCGTCCGTCTGTCCGTCTGTCTGTTTGGCGTAAACATGTCGCACTGTAACTTGAGAACGACTTATCCAAATGTCTTGAAACTTAATACAGTTGTTTATTATAATGGTCAAATGATCTGTATACGTTTTGGTGAAATAAGATTATTTTTTTTTGAGTTACGGCACATTGTAACTAAAACAGGTGGTGTGTTTTTTTTTTTGTCGTACCATATCTCAAAAACGATTTTTGATTAATGCTTAAAACTTTTATACACACTTCTTAGTTATATTAATCGAAAAATCTGTTTACTTTTTTGTGATGATTCAAAATTTTATTTTTGAGTTATTGAGTATTTAGTTAAAAAAGGAGAGGTTTTTAGCATGTCGCGCCGTATCCCAAAAGCAATTTATGATTATTGCTTAAAACTTTTCACACTTCTTTGTTATATTAATCCAAAGATCTGTATACTTTTTGGTCTTGATTCAAAATTTATTTTAGTGATATATAAAAAAGGAGGGGGAGGGTTCACCTGTCCCGCCGTATCTCCTTAACAATATATAGTTATTGATTAAAACTTTCTCAGAAACTATTTATGATTATTGCATAAAACTTCCACACAAGACGACGGACGTATCATGCGCTCATGGTGCAGCTGTTTATTACTTTCCTTAATACATTTCATTTTGTCAATATATAAAACAGCAAGTCTTACAATTTTATGTATATACAATAAGAAGGTGGAGTCTAATAACAATAAGACATCTATCCACCACCTGAGGCCAAATAACGTTTATATAAGCAACTATAGGGAATCACACACTGCATTTTGCTTACAATTTTGTCTAAGGCATGATCCGTAGGTATAATGGTATGTACATGAATGTACATTTGTATATTTTCCGCTTATTCCATTTTGAAAAAAATAAAGAATTGCTTTCTTTCATTATTTTAAAAGTTGACTAAAAACCAATATCTTGCATTTATTTTTTTCTTCTATGCGCAGAATGGAGAAACTGCATTAGAGCTTGCAGTGAAAACTGTCCAAACTACAGTTGTAGAGAATTTGTGCATGCTTGGAGTTGAAGTTTTGTTGCAAGACTGGGTTTGTACAATATAAAATTAATCTCAATACATTGGTAGCTTTGTTTGACAATCAGAGTCACAATATACTTTTGAAAATTACATCATAACATAATTTCGATTTTTTTAAAAGTTTGTTTTATCGCATTCCATAGATGAAAACATAAAAATCAAATAATTTTCATATATTCATAACCTATGTAAGTTTTCTTCGGGTCGTATGATTCAACAAAAGCAGCCTTTCTTGTTTAAACACTTTTTATTGTTCAAAATCACGATTGGATCAGACAAAAGTTTCCCAACTTTCAAAGTTTTCATCAATGATCTTCCTACTGCTTCCCTAGTTTCAACTGCTTTTGGAGAATTATTATTTCAATATCCCACTTTGTTCATGTTAGATTTTCCGTCTAAATGATAGCTCATATTCCTTCGAATATATCAATTATTCTAGTACGGTTAATATAGTTTGGATAGTTGCACATACATTTTGATCCCCATTTACATTTTTAATGCTGAATACCTTTTGCTGCAACTATCATTTAAGAATTAATGCATAACCTGCCAGTTTTTAGCAAAATGAATATTATAGGCGTAGAAAATTAATTGCTTTGACTTGTATGCTACAACTCTCACTTTCTGTCCACTCCCAACTCACAAAATCTGTTTTTTTTATAATAACAATAATGACAATAATTTTATTTTATTCCAGTCATGGTCAATGATTGAGGAAAACGAACTGAGTAAGAAACAGAGGAAAATTATAGAAATATTGCTTAAGCAGCATTCTCGCAGTTCTGGATATGCACAAAAGTAATTTCTTTCTTTTTTACAAATGATTTTTAAGATACAATCACCTTTTCTCTGGGAACAAAAGGAGGAACGAAAGATACCAGAGGGACAGTCAAACTCATAGATTGAAAATAAACTGACAACGCCATGGCTATAAATTAAAAGACAAACAGACAAATAATAGTACAGAAGACACCAAAAAGTGGGGATGATCTCATGTGCTCCGGAAGGGTAAACAAATCTATGCAAATCTATGCCCCACATGTGGCACCCGTCGTGTTACTTATGTTATCACAAATCCGGTAAATAGTCTAAATCGGTAGGTACATAAGAAACATATCCGATGTCATCTGTGAAACGGTTATTCCATAATGGTCAACAAACTCGTGATGGTGTCCGTACAATTTACGATGGGATGATTTCAACTTCACCATTTGGAACTCATGGTTTAATCGCTTCCTTATGAGCAGCAACCCTCTATCAAGAAAATCATGATAGGAAATCCAAGCCTGTGAATATCGTATCAATTGGGAGATATATACTCCGTATGCAGGCGCTGCTGGAATGTTGAAACACAGAAATGGACAGTTCACTATTGGGAAACTGAAATCATATTTTGTTTTCAACCGACCCTCATTGTCAATTGCAAGATGTGAGTCAAGATATGAGGCAGACTTAACTGTATCTGCAGTATCCTTTATCTCTAGTTTGATGGGATAGATTCTTTCAACATAGTCACTAAATTTTGTATTATTTAGTCATAAAACATCATCTTTATAGCTAAACGTAAAATTAAAAGAACAAACTGTGCCTATCGTTCCCCCCAGTTATGTATTGTTTATGTGACAGACTTCATACAGGAGTTCTCAAAGAGAATAACAAACAATTGTTCTTCAACTTCTCGTTCCGCTTTATAGAAGACGCCTTTTTTATTGTGTACTATTTTTGTTATTTTTCTTTGTTTCTTTTTATATTTCAGATCCATTCAGTTTGAAATAGTTTCCCTAAAAGCCAATGAAAACAAATGTCTGGAAAATCTAGGAGTGGAGGTAATTGGTAATGATGATGCTAAAGATTTAGAAGTTATTGACAGTGGAGAAATAGATAACGACAGTTATTTTCTTTATTGTTGTAAGATGAAGACAGAATACTCTGAAGTCACAAGCAGCCTTAAACTTAAAGACAACACTGAACTTGTCAGCGATATTTATGAATGCCGACTTTGGTGTAACAAAAGGAAGACCCTGCGACTTAGTATACGTCTGAAAACTGTTCTTGCAAGTAATGAGAATCTCATTATAATGTCATCAAATGGAAAGATCGGACGAATAGATTGTATTGACAAGTTTACGGAACACAAGAACCAATCAAAGCATGTGAGTTTTCTCAAAAGCTGAATTGCACTGACACTTTATATAATTATTCCTACCTTTTAAAAAGAAGGATCACGACAACGAACATAGAATTAAGGCACTATGCCAGTCATGAACACATCAAACAAAAACAAAACGAAGAGCTACTAAGGTGAAAAATATAAAAATTAGGAGACGACAGAGAGAACGAGACGAAACCAAATATAAGCACTCACTCAACATTGATAGATTATGTTTCCTTCGGATACTCAGGCACATTCCTTTGATTTCTATGAGCAACTTACACAAACTAGAAATTTGTCACATTTTTGGTCTGAAATTGTGATATTATATTACTGTTTTTTTTGTTAGATTTAAACAAACTCAAAACGGAGAGAATAAGCAGAAGAGGGAAGGCATCAGACGTTTTCGACCGATTCCCTTTTTATGTTAAGGCAAATACTACCTAATAAAATAAGAAAGGAAGGCCATTTATAGATACCAGGCTTATAATTGTGTATGCCAGACGCACACTTTGTCTACAATAGACTCACCAATGCAGCTCGAACAAAAAGTTAAAAAGTACAAAGTTGAAAAAAAATACGAAAGGTTTTGAAGCTTAAGTGATGTATTCCTGCGATAGGAAATCCTTAGTATTTCGAATGTGATAATATCGATAAAATCAACAAGGATTCATGTAAGTCAGAGGTGCTAAATACTAGGCTTCGCCAACATTGGCATCGACCAAGCGGTTGTAAAGTCATAATAGATACCAGGATTATAATTTTGTTCACAAGACAACCGTTCCGTCTACAAAAGACTCAAACGTAGCTCTCCAATGAAACATTTAGTTTATCAATATTACAATTTCAACGATAACTCATGTCAACACAGAAGTTCTAGCTACAGGCTTAGTGATACACTCTGGACGAATATTTCCACCAGCAGGCTTTTAATTTTGTAAGCGCGTTTTATTTTCCCAAGACTCATCAATGACGTTTTAATAAAAACAAAAGGCAAAAAAAAGTGCGAAGTTGAGGAGCATTCAGTGCCAAATTTTCCGAAAGGTTTTGAAAAAGACAGTTAATTCAGGTTAAATGTTAAACCCAATTTTCATTTTACCCTTATTTTTTCAGTATTCTGTGGCTCATGTTACAATAAGTGTTTACACAGCGTCAGTATCATTCTACTTTGGAAAACAAATAGAGCCGGAAAAGTTCAACATCGGTTCTGAAGCTGTGACACTGAAGCCAAAAGGAGAACCTGAAGCTGAAATAAGTATTCCTAAAGGCTCATTTGAATCAGATGGACAAATGTCTTTACAGGTAGCCATTTTTTCCAATTGCTAATAATTATACCCCGCAATTCATATTTGTATTCCCAATATACGCACCATAGGTATTAGGATTAAATTTTGTATTGACGCAATATATCTTTAACATTAACTGAGGAATTCGTACTGTAGCTGAAATAGTTCTCTTATGTGTAAGTCACCAATTGCCGAAAAAATACATGTATAAGCGATTTGTTTTAACTATACCAACTAATCGAAAAGGCATTTCAATCAAATAAAATAATAATGAACACTTTTTAAAGCGGTACTATAAATTACTATTTTAGCCTTTTCAAAATTTTCAATTCTGGATGAAATTTAAGTCGAAACGTAAATTCTAACCAACGGTATTTATTCGTATCAAAAAAATTGAATAAAACTCTGTTTTTTTCATGATAATATTGTAATATTTCTTTTGTGGATTAAATAAAAGTCCTATATTTGTCCTATATTTGTCCAAAAGATAGTTATTTGAGCACAAGACATACAAACTATTTGCAAAACTTTGAAACAATGCATTTGTTGTAATATTTGTTTTGCATTTTTTCAATAATCATATATTTTCTTGATTCCTATTTTTTTTATATCCAACTTTGTTATGTCTCACACAAAAAAAATAATCCTTTGAGGTGTATTTTTCCGAATTTGTCGAATGACGTCGAAATGTAGCTTAAATATTTCCTCATTACATAGTTGTTAAGTGTGGTTATACTTTAGATTGTTGATACCAAAGAAGTAAATGAAGAAGAACAAGAAGAAGAATCTGGAGATATGTTAACAACAAACATAGTCGACATATATATGACTGATGGACAACAACCAAAGCAAGAAATTGGTATAAAAATCCCAATCCATCACAAGTTGTCTGAGGATGATGCTGTTGTAATACTGGCAACCTCTAGCGATGCGCCTTGTTCAGTTGACGATTGGGAAGTCATGGAGGCAGAAATGGACGAATCTGGCAAATCTGCAACTTTTAGAATACGTCATTTTTCTATGTATGAAATTTTGGTTTCAGTATTTGGATTTTTGTTCAAAATATAGATGAACATTTTTAAATATTTTGTATCTGAAAGTGTATAGTTTGAATATTACAGACAGGTTGATCTATTCATTTTCTATAGAAAGGGGAATTTATACCACTTAATATATTTGCGTAAAGCTTTTTTCTGTACCTTTTTGTTAAAATTTGTGATATGCATTTGGTAGATTCAATAATTAAGACGACGCCTTAAACGGAGACAAAAAAAAATTGCAAAAGGGAAAGCATACGAGCAAGAAAGATAACAATTGACAATTTTTAACAACATCTTTTCTATAGATCATGGTACCATGATATTATACTTTAACAATTTTGCTTTTCCCCCGCTGTAGCAGATACAGATACATGTACATGTGAAAATTAGGGAAAAAGGTATTCACAAAAATACTGCACTCCGAGGTAAATTCAAACTAAAAGTCACTAATCAAAAAGCAAAATTAAAGGCTTAAACACATCAAACGAATGAATAACAAATGTCATATTCCTGACTTAACAAAGGCATTTTCTTTAGTAGAAAATGGTGGATTAAGCCTGGTTTTACAGCAAGCTAAACCTAACACTTATAACCCGCCACAAGGAGTGTCTTTTTTCATTTTTATAAGAAAGAACTAATATTTATGAAAACAAGTTTATTCAGTTAAAAATCTATGAATTTGTTCTTGTATTCGTTTTTGTAGCTATGCTGGTTCATCAAAAGAGAAAGTGAAAATAGACTTACCCGGTGTTGTTGATGCTTTAGAGAGATCTTTAAACCGACAAAGAAAGATTGAATTCATCTTTCTAACAAAATGGGTAAATGTTGACACTCTGCTCTTGGTGATCGAAGGAACCGCTGCACGGAAATCTGATAGTAGAATAAAATATTGGGCGAGACAAGGCTATAATGAAAAATCATTGAAGAGAAGCAAAGAAAGTCGTGTCAAAAATGGGCAAAGATTCATGGTAAATTTTCGTTTGATTTCAAAATTTTATAGAAATGATCTCTCGAAGCAAATGTTTGAATCAAAGCTACAATGGAGGAAATTTAGGAATGTTCTCATTACCACAGATATCGGAGATACGATAAATATGATTAGATTATTTTAAACATTGTTATTAACATGTTGATCAAAGTTATGAAAATGATCTTTTGGTAAAAATATATAATAAAGCAACAACCTTGACAAAGTTATCATTGACTAACAGCTATATACATAGTTCTGCATAAGGAATCTTGAAACAAAATTATGATGGTTTAAGCATAAATACTGCTGGCATTTCCCCTCATATTTCGAACAAGATTTTTGCAAATTATGTATTGTTTCCTTAGATGCAAGACGTTTGAAATTTTAAGGCAATAAAGTTAAAATACATTTAATTGACATATAATAAACTTGTATCCCTCTCATGTATACTTATTTTGGTATAGCACACGTGTCCGGGAAATGTTAAAGAACCTTGTCCTTACAAATGTGTGTCATGATGCTTTGGACGCCGGAATATAAAGCTGTATTCTCTTTTTATCTCACCTGACCTGAAAGGTCAAGTGAGCTTTTCTCATCACTTGGCGTCCGTCGTCCCTAAACTTTTACAAAAATCTTCTCCTCTTAGACTACTGGGCAAAATTTAACCAAACTTGGCCACAATCATTATTGTGGTATTTAGTTTAAAAGCTATGTCTGATGACCCGACCAAACAACAAAGATGGCCACCATGGCTAAAAATCAAACATATGGGTAAAATGTAGATTTTGGCTTATATCTTTGAAACCAAAGCAGTGAGAGCAAATCTGACAGGGGGAATATTGTTTATAAGTTCATGATCTATCTGTCCTGAAATTTTCAGACAAATTGGTCAACCCGTTGTTGGGTGTCTGCCCCCGAATTAGTAATTTTAAGGGAAATTTTGCAGTTTTTGGTTTTTAATTTGAATATTATTATAGATAGAGATAAACTGTAAACAGCAATAATGTTTAGCAAAGTAGGATCTACAAATACCTAAACATGACCAAATTTGTCAATTACCTTCTTAAGGAGTTATTACACTTTATAGTTAATTTCAAACAATTTTTTCATAAATTTCATAATTTTTTGTAAATTTGTACAAAATATTTCCCTGTAACTACTGGGCCAAGTTTAGTATAGATATAGATAATTGTAGCAACAAATATGTTCAGTAAAGTAAGATCTATAAACACATCACCATTACCAAAACACAATTGTGTCATGAATTTATCTGTGTCCATTGTTTAATATGCACATAGACCAAGGTGAGCGACACAGGCTCTTGAGAGCCTCTAGTTGTATCATGTGATCAAGTATACAATGTTTTAGATAATCCTTTTGTTATTGTAAATATGAGTGTTTCGTGTACATTTGAGAATAGAGAAGAAAGATAACAAAGGGACATTCAAACTCATAAATCGAATATCAACTGACAATGCAATGGCTAAAAAAGACAAAGTCAAATAGAGTACACAAAAACACAACAAAAACTAAAGCGACAAGTTTAAGCGCGATTTGAGGAAAGAAAAATTCAAAATTAAGTTGAAGAAGAAGACAACAAAGGTTACTTTGTCATCTGACACACTAAAACTGGTACAGTAGTAGACTTTAAACATGATACTACCAACTACTATACTTTATAAAAGATTCACGTTTTATCCCTTACATATTTTACAAATACCTGTCAATATCTTCACTATATATAAATGCATTCATTGCTTCTGACAGATTTGTCTGGAACGCTTCATTGTATTGACAAAATTTAAGTATACAGCTGTATGCTTGAATACTTCATAACTTAAAAGATCATTTATTATTATGTATATTTAAAAATCAACATATTCGCACTATAATCTTAACTCACTAAGTAATCTATTTCACGTTGATGCAATTATTATTGTTTTATTTTTATTTTCTCAGTTTACCTTTTCTGGAAACCTTGCAGAAGTATCAAGAGAAGAGAGTTTTGCATTAATCTACCAAAACAACAGAGATAATTTCCGGATGTTTAATATCTGTTTAGATGACCCCAACAAACCATTCACTGGAGAAATTCAAATATCTTTTGAAAATGAAGTTATGCTTACAATACCATTAAAGAAGAGTGGTTTATTTTCCTGTTGCAGTGCTCAAAGAGTAAAGAAAGTTACAAATATTGAGCACACAAGCTTGGAGAACATTTCATATAAGGTCATAAAACCAAAAGGTAAGCAAATTACATCACGACACATCGTCACAGCGTCTATGTCGAAAATTGTCAAGCTCAAATTGATTCAAAAAGTAAAATCACAAAAAAACTGAACTTAGAGGAAAATCAATTCGGAAAGTCCATAATCACATGGCAAAATCAAATAACAAAACGTATCAAAAACGAATGGACAAGAACTGTCATATTCCTGACTTGCTACAGGTATTTTCAAATGTAGAAAATGGTGGATTAAACCTGGTTCTATAGCGCTATTCCTCTCACTTTAATGACAGTCTCATCAAATTCCGTTATGTTTACATTGATGCGTCAATACAAGGACACAATACATAAAATAGTCAAAATATGAGTTTATCAGTCATCATCGTGTAACATTCTTAAAAGGAACAATTTAATAGAACACAAAAACATCTACAAATACCCAAGCAAGAAAAAAATTAAAAAAATAAAATAATAATATTTAAGTATATATAAAATTATCCCGCTTTATTAGCATAAGTGTATACATGAATATCTCCATGAGAAATTGAAAGATAACAAAATATCCAAAAGGAAAAAGTAGAAAGAAAAACAAATAACAATGCAAACTGAATATTGCAAAGCAAAGTCTCCAAAATCGAGGATGAAGTCTGGACGGTTTGGATATGTGTTGCTCTACAAGCGGAACGTGCTCCTAATAAAAAGTAAAATGCTTTCGACGAAAAGTTTTGAACCAAAATAAATCTGCCCTTCGTTATGAGTAACAAAGCATATTTTATCAGCCTGTAATATGAGCTTTGAACAGCGGTATACTACTGTTGCCTTTATGTATCACATTAGTCAACTATGGAGTGACGAGTCCGTTATACAACATGTTGGAAGTTTATTATACTATATCATCAAATATCGTAGTTCGGTAGTGTCCATTCAAACATCAACTTGCTATAAAGAATATCCGGAAGTGAAACGCATACTATAGAGGAACAGCTTTATATTCATGTGCTTACGTATAATGTTTAACAATGCAAAAAATAAAGCTTTTACGATTTGTTCGTTCAAAATTCTTTATAAAAATAATCTTCATGAATATGATATACACTTATCGTTCCCAGCATTCTTGTTTTTTGTTTTATAACTACACACGTTATCATTTACATAGGATTCGTGTTTTTGTCATTTATAAATTGATACGTAAAAAATGCTAATATCTTTTCTTATCAACCTTTTTTGTAGAACCTGATCCTCCCAAACCAGGTAAGAATAACTAGCATAAATTATATCTTCTTATACTTTGCAATTCTTCAAATTGTTTGTACAGTATGGATATTATGTGGAACAATCAGATTCGTGTTTACATAACCAATTAAATCCCACTGACTAGTTACTCACTACTTATAATGAATTCACTGTGTGAAGTTTTTTTTGTGGAGTCGGAGCTTCCAATCCTGCTTTGTAGGTAGGACTAAGTTAGTGTTTCTCTAATTTTCATTCTATTTGCACATTTCCTGACCGGTGTGAGAAAAATATTTCTAATTTCTAGCAAAAAAATTGTTCTCAGCAAATGATTGGTCGAAATTTTATTGTGATGTTAAATTTTCTTCGTTTTTTCTGAATTTTTCTATTGTGACGTCATGAAAAAAGGCGACCATGTCTGATGACATCACATACAAAGACCACAACTTTCTTCAAATCTTTGAAAAAGAAGGATAAAAATCATTAGAGAAACAGATGCCACCACTATAACTCGTGTATTATAATATTTCTCCACTCTCGACAGTTAAATTTTAACTATTTAAAAAGCTCGACAAAGCATCGCGCTTTAAACATTAAAATTTAACTGTACGAGTGGAGATATCGTAACACACTTGATGCAGTTGTGGAATCTATATTTTACTTTTGTGAAGCCTCCAAATCACCTGAATTAAATTAAAAAGAACATTTCGCTTACTAAGTTAGAATGTCAGAGGTGTACTTCATTCAAATTATCAAGTGTTGTTAAACAAGCATAGCATAAGTGTTTTTGTCATTTGTAAATGAATAAGGAAAAATGTTTTTTTTGTAGAATATCAAAACAAAGGATGATTTCGTATTCAATGAGCAAAAAAAAGCCCACATATTATATAGTCTCCTATCAAACTGACCATTTGCCAGAATCGAACCATTTATTACTGGATATATAGTTTAAAGTTATCAAAGGTAACATGATTATAATTTTTAAAAACGCCAGACGGACGTTTCGTCTAAATAAGACTCATCAGTGACGCTTTAGATCAAATTGGCATCTGACCTCACAGTCCACAAATAAGGTAGGTATCAATACCGAGTATATAAGATATTAGACGAATCATTACCAGATTTCCTTATTTTCCCATTAAAATGTTATACTTAGCGCCGTAGATATGAAAAGTGTGTGGATAACAATTTATACATTTCAGAACCAAAGAAAATGTCGGACCAAGCACTAAATAAACTGGGGGTAGTCAAATATAAAGTGACCAGTACGAGACAACGCACTCAAATTTAAAGGTAAGTTAAGTATCAAAAGTTATCCTTTCTACCTAAAAAAACAGTATATTTATGTCTACATGATCATTTTAATATAAACGATTAAATCGTATTGAAGTTCATGGAAACATTTTTAAGACGAGCGTGAACGAAAGAACAGGTATTATGAAATATGTCACAAGCACAAAAATGGTTCGAAATGTAACTGAGAAACACATGTGAAAACGGGAATATGCTAAATACATCAATGAGATAGTACATAAGAAAAGAAATAAAAAATACCAGGCTTAATCATAATTTTAATGTGAAAAAAGAGAAATGGCGAAAAATCAGTGGAATAAATTTTAATGGGCAAAGATACAGACATTTTCACGCATTGCTATGACATTTAAGTAAAAAATCGGACCTTTTAGCGTCAACGTATAACCCATTTTAGCGGAAAATGTTATACCAATTCAAGCGACAATTGAAATTATCAATAGATATAGGAAGATATGGTACGAGTTCCAATGAGACAACTCTCCATCTAAGTCACAATTAATATTAAAAGTAAACCATTATAGGTCAAGATACGGTCTTTAACACGGATCATTGGCTCACTCTGAACAGGAAGCTATCAAGGGCTCCCAAAAATACTAGTGTAAAACCATTCAAACTGGAATACCAACGGTCTAATTTATATATAAAAAAAACGAGAAACGAGAAACAATTATGAACCACCTAAACAAACGACAATTACTGAATATCAGATTCCTAACTTGGGAATTATACCACATCTTCTTTCTTTATATAACAAAACAGGTGAACGGATTAATCCTGCGCTAACATGTCCACTAGTAGTTTAAAAGTATTTGCTTAAATGTTTTTCGCCCTTATTATTTGAGTACAGAGGACGCGCTTTTATCTTCACAAGAGTACCAACTAACGGTATGAGCATTAATCTGACAAATGTTCGTAAAATTAATCTGAAGTATACAAATATGGTGATCTTATTACAGTATGCAATATTAAGATAAAAGTAAATATGTATAAGATAATTGAACTTTTGACCTAGTAATATATTCACTAATAGAAGACTCATTCGTTGATTCATAATAATGTTGCTATAATTTTGATTCTCCCAAACAAGTTATAGCACAATACGTGAATCAAAAGGAACATATGTCATATTAGATTATAGCAACATATGAATCTGCGAATGAGTCCTCTATAGGAGAATATTGTACTAGATCAAACATTCAAGTACTATATTTAATTACCTGATATATATCATTAAATTTACAACTTCTAGTTTCTGTCTTTTCGTCATTTGTCGATTTTTGCCATGGCTTTACAAGATAAGCTTCGACTTATGGATTTGAATATTCCTTTGGTACCTTTCGCTTCTTTGGCATATTTCAGATCAAATGAATATTCCCCCTAGATTGAATGATGCAAAAAAATGTTTCAAATGATTAATTATAGTTATCACAGGTACCGGGACTATGATTTAGTACGTAAGACGCGAATTTCGTCTACATACGATTCATCAGTGACGCTCATATCGAAAAATTTAAAACCCAAACAAGTCGAAGTCCATTTAGGATATAAAATTCCAAAAATTATTGTGAATGTCATGGTCATAAATTATTTGTTTGATTTTTATAGGATGAAGAGAATAATTCACAGAGGAGGACACCAAATATTGGAGAATTCTTGAAACATTGGAAAATTGTGAAAATATTTTTTGTTTGTTTGTAAAAATATGTATTTGTCATATATACTTAAACAATAGACAGAACAAAGATAATAATGTTTAACCAATGCTTAACATTTTATATATCTAAAAAACATTTTTTATATTCACTGACATATAGCATGGCCAGCACAATGGTTATTAATTGACTAAGAACTATTGAAGTTTGGTTTTTGTCTTTTCAACTTTGTCGGTAAAAGTATTTCGTCTCCCAGTCTATCCGTAACCCATTAAGGAAATAGTCCCTGGCATGTTAAGCTCAACAGTTTTCCTTTAAAATATTTAAACATTGTGCAATGATCAAATATAAATTGAATACAAAAAGGAAAAAATTATTTTGGACCGATTTTATTTTTGTTTTTTTAAGTTTGCAGGTAAGCACATATGGAGCAGGATCTGCTTACACTTTTGGAGCACCTGAGATCACTCCTAATTTTTGTTTGGGTTCGTGTTGCTTATTCCTTATTTTTCTATGTTGTGTCATGTATTGCATTGTTTGTCTGTTTGTCTTCATTCTGTTTTAGCCAGGCGTTTTCATTTTATTTTCGATTTATGAGTTTGACCTGTCGCTCTGGTATTTTTCGTCCCTCTTTTAATGAAATAGTCCAATTTTTACAACAAATTGTAAATGACATTACGTTTGTGTCATTTTTATCGGGGTATTTCAAGGCAGAGTTGTATATATATATATATATGTGTATTGCAGATCATTTGAATGTAAAAAATCTCGTAAAGCAGTGTACAATTTTCCCTAAAACTACTTATAGTTGTAGTGCTATAAAAATAACAACATAAGTAAGTATTTGTCTGAAATTACTTAAAAATGAAATATCCCTGCATGCGGTTTTCCCCCTATGACAAGCGATGATTTGTTTTTAATGTCCCTGGTATTGATTTTGTTTCCTTGACGTGATCGTCTTTCCCTCTGATATACATGTTGAATTCTTACTTGGGGTGTTTTCCTTTTTGTCTTTAGTAAATTGTCATTTTTAATTGATTAACTCTCTAACTCACGACATTTTATAATGACCTGTCAAACCATAAAGTCCTCAATTTAACAATCTTGTTTTAAAAATACAGTACTACATGTGTTTGATTGTTAGAATATGCAAAACCTATCTCTTTATTTGGAAGATTTCATCCAGTTGTTACAAGTTTGTATTGAACAAGGGCTTACTAGTAGCATTTCGTTCTAGCACAATCCTTGTTTCAGTATTATTTTGCACTTTCAAATACTTTCTATAATGAAGTTTGCAATTGTTTAACCTTCAGTTTTCAGATGATCTCGTTACCGTTAACCAAAAGTAAAGTTTTTACAAGAATATGTTAGTTTGTTTTATATGAATTGGGTCCTTCATTTAAAATTAAAAAAAAATCATTTCGCCATTATTATCTATTCTTTATATTTTGACACCTAATATGTGTTCGACATAAAACCATTTTTGAGCATGACTAGAGACAACTGAATACAGGTTATACGAAGGACTCTGTGATAATTAATATGTTGAAATCATATGTACAGTGGAGACAAAAGGAGATTATCATGTTCCTAGATGAAACTATGCCACGAAGTCATAGGAAAAACAAAGCAAAAACTGCAGTGAAAACCTTAAAACTCTAATCAGCAGAACAAACAGTGATGTAAGTAGCTGCAGTAACAACAAAGAAACATTCATATGAGATGTTGAAAAGGGGAGCTTAACAAAACTTCAATATAAACCAAACAATAAACAAATAAAAGAAATGATTGACAATTTCTAGTGGAAAACTCTTGTAGCTCAAAAAGAACATGAAAGGTACACTATGATTCCTTATTTAACCCTACTGGACCATACAAATGCAGGACACGTTCAATAACTCATGTGTGTGGGTCATCTACCAAATGGAAAACAAGGACAGCTTACACTGGCAGAAAACTATTTACCTCGTTTGTGTTTTGTGGCGAGACAAACGTTAATCAATGGTGAAGAGGAAGAAAAAGGAGACTGAGAAGGAAATCTAATATTTGAAAGGTAAAAAATCAGAAAGATCAAATGGATACAATTGCAGTGAGATTTAAGTAATCATTTAAGCAAACTAAACCTAGACTGAGGGCAATTAATCACGTGAAATAAATTTTATCTATCAATGAGGTTGGTAAAGGGTTATTTTCATGCAACGTGTTTTGCCATTTTTTATTTCGCATGCAGACTTGAAATAGGTTCGTTATTCACCGTGTTTTGTGAAATCGGTAAAAAGATCAACGTGCAAGACATTTTTAATTATTTGTTCATCGTGAAATGGCAATTGTATTTCGCGTTCTTCCGTGCAGATAGCCTCTCTTTACGCCCCTCATCAACCTATTGACAATATGTGTTCACAATTAACTAGTTCTGAAACAGTAAGATCCCACAACATGATAATGTCGAACAACCTAAAGTTCCCGAGTGTCTCTGTTTACTAGAAATGAAGTTATCATTCCAAGTTTATCACCAGCCCAGTAGTCAACACTTCGGTGTTGACATGAATATCATTAATATGGTCATTTTATACAAATTTCCTGTTTACAAAACTTTGATTTTTTCGAAAAACTAAGGATTTTCTTATACCAGGCATAGATAACCTTAGACGTATTTGGCACAACTTTTTGGGATTTTAAATCCTCATTGCTCTTCAACATTTTACTTGTTTGGCTTAATTAATATTTTGATATGAGCGTCACTGATGAGTCTTATGTAGACGAAACGCGCGTCTGGCGTACTGAATTATAATCCTGGTACCTTTGATAACTATTTGGTTATAACAATAGTGTCACAAGTAATTCCGCTGCCAAAACCTATAAATGCAAATCTGATTAAAAAAACTCGCTTTCACATTGTGCTGTTATATCCACCCAGTTGCATATGTTTAAGCAATACCGGTATCTGGACTGAATTTATCAACCAAATTGTATGTACCCATTTATGCAATAATGATATCCAAAATGAACGAATACAATCCCTATCAAAGTAACCACATTCCGCAACAGGTTCTTGCTTACTGCAAAGTAACTAACAAATCCACCATGACCTAACCGGATAACACATTTTGTATGAATTATACAGGAAATAACACCATTTTGTGATTAGAAACTAAACAAAATAATAGAATTGTTAAATACTTCAGAAAAAGATAGCTTTCAGACACTGCTTTGAGAATATCAAAAGAAAAGATAGGGTCACCGCACGTTTTTTCCCGGCTAAAATACAAAATAGGAAAATTCCATGTAGAATCCTTCAGGAAATGCACTGTTTTAGAGTTACCTCCCCTTAAATTGCCAATTAAAAAAAAAAAAAAAAACTAAAAATAATTAACACTTGCAAACATATTAATATTTATAAGTTATATTCTTATAAATTGGTTCTTATAAATAAATTATCTGCATTCCTGCATCAAATTTTGCTAACTTGATGGAAAATCTGGACTTTTGGTTCTATGATTTTTACAATCCAAGATGGAGGAAGACACCTATACTACCTTAAAAGATATATTTCACGACGTGGAGATGACTCGAGTCGTTTTGGAATTTTATTTGAAACTTGTTTCAATGGCAACAAAACTAAAAGCATATAACATAGAATGAACTGACCATTTGTATATATAAATATATATCTTGCCTGCAATTAGCTTCAGTTGGAGTAGTTTTGCGAAACCAGTTGTTAATCTGTTTTCTGTGGTTAAGATTTATTAAAATGTGTTCCTTGTAAATATCTTGTAAAATTACAAGACATGGAATACTAGATTTTAGCTTAGGTAATTCTAATAAACAAATATTCAATACAGCATACCATGTAGGAATAAAGCGAAAAGGTATTATGACATGTATATGATGTTTTTTTGTATGTACATAACCTTGTGATTCAACTTTGATATACCATACTTGCATTTGTCAGTTTTATTGCTGACTCCTTATATGATTTCTTGCTGACTCCTTATCTGTTTTCTGTGGTTAAGATTTATTAAAATGTGTTCCTTGTAAATATCTTGTAAAATTACAAGACATGGAATACTAGATTTTAGCTTAGGTAATTCTAATAAACAAATATTCAATACAGCATACCATGTAGGAATAAAGCGAAAAGGTATTATGACATGTATATGATGTTTTTTTGTATGTACATAACCTTGTGATTCAACTTTGATATACCATACTTGCATTTGTCAGTTTTATTGCTGACTCCTTATATGATCGTATTTAGGAGTCACGAAATGTTCCTAATACGAATGATATGTAAAGGATTAATTTTGAGTTGATCATAAGTTAACATTAGTGTATCTAATATAAGCCAACTTAGAACAAAAATGAAGACCATAAAATATTTCATCTTTATCCATACTAACAAACTTGCCTCTGAACTTGGTGATTACATTTATTGTATAGTCCAATTTTCCTAGACAGACAACAGATAAAAACTTAATGACAATGACTTGCTGGTGATAACAAAAGTATGAGCTAGCAATCTTTATTTAACAGTTAGGCCATTTGGAGTCTGATTCTGAACTATGAGAAATTAAGTTTCAAGACCTTCCATATTGTTGAAAACCAAATAGCCTTGGACAGAAAATTGTATCAACTAACCAGAATGATGTTTTTAGGAAATGATCGCTTCATCTTGCAGCAGGATGCTACCAAAAGGAGAGATTAAATTGACGATGGTGAAAGTAATAAATGTATAAATGAATTTAGTAAGCGAGTTGATAGATTATTCGGTGAGACGACGTTGAAATTCATCACTGATAAGTCGAACCTAAACGAAACGGTCGCCTGTAGTTCAAGATAAAAGCATAACATTTATTATCTGTTATTTGCATTTTATGGGACTGGGTCGACACTGGTCCTTATGATCTACCAGTACCTAAGCAGATCATCCGGTCAATAGTCAGTACTTTGGTATAGACAAATTTATACAATACAATTATTAGAATTGTCAGTATATGAATTTTAAAATTATGAATAAATGTAAAATTATTAAAAAAAAACTAATGTTTCAACTGCCTCAGGTAAGCAGAAACTGCACGAATATTATTCAGAGGGCTTGAAGCTGTGTAAAAAAACAGAAATAAAATTGTGAAAGGAAATGGGAAATTTGTCAAAACGACAAAAACCCGACCATAAAGCAGACAACGGTTTTTAATTATATAAAATGAAAGTAAAGACAAACTATTCACATGAGTTAAACATCGGATTGTATAAAAGTGTAAATATACCTTGCAGGTCACTCAAACAAAAGAGAAATAACTATGCATTAAAATTCGAACTGCTTCCTGGAAAAATATGTTTTGGTATTTTTAATAACCGACCAATAAATATAATTATATAATAGTGACAGGTTTATGTATTTCTTTTTATTTCTGCAGATAAAGGTGTCCTTTGTTTCAATGAATACTCCGTTACCAAAAGTAAAGTTATACTTTCTTAAATGAAAGAAATCTTGTCATAAACCATTTAAATTTTTGTAGAATCTCCAAGGGTCAATCAACATCCACAAAGAAAACAGAATTATACTAAGTTTACTCTTCTACTTTCTAATTGTACAAAGAAATGAGCACTGAAGGTAAGTTTTTAAGATTCTATTTTGCTTGTATACCTTCAAATAAAAATTGAGCATAGATATGAGGTGTTTATCAAAGAGACAAAAACCAGACGAAAGAGCAGAATACAGTCGAAGGCTACCAATGGGTTTTAAACATTGCGAGAAAAAATCCGCATACGGAGGCGTGTTTCAGCTGGCCCCTTAAAAAAGACTAATTCGGTGATATTGAGCGTCATACTAAACCCCGAAAGATATAAATGATATAGAATTGAAAATCGTACAATACCAACAATGTCCGAAACTCCTAAATTGGGACATGCGCAAAATGGCAACATAAAATAACTTTTTTTTAAATAAATGTCAATTTAAATCTACATATAAAGCTATACATGAAATTATATATGACAAATTATGTACTGTATTTATTAATTTAATAGTATATTACTTTAATTCAATTCTGAACAGTTATCGCTACAGGCGTGACTCTGAAAACTGCACCATCTGCTAGAAGAACCAAATCCCACTCTAGAGCAAATCGAGTGCGTCCTAAGGATGAACTAACTGGCCTCAAAATAGTTGTTACTCCAAAAGATACGAAAGAGTTTGTAAGTGTACATCAGTTGATTTATGTCCATTATGGTATTGTAGATGTCTAGGTTGCATTTTGTAAATACAGCTGTTTCTCAAAACACGCCTCTTTTGAGGAGAACTTGAATATTCATAGAAAATTAATTTTGTTTACATACTGGTTCCCAATTATGCTCTCTGTGTTCCATCTCACAGAGACATAACTTGGGAATTTTATCAGTTAATTTAAATGTGCATATCGTTTACATTGAAATTTGTGGTAACCTTTCAGTCGAGGTAGGGGTATTTTGATTGTGTTATATTAAACTCTATGCCACACAGCCCTATATTTTGACCTTGGAAAATAATTGTGGTGCATATGAACTTTCAATTCTAGGATAAGATTTTTTTTTAAAACTTCATAGTAAAAGTTGTACAGTTTTAGCCGTAAAAGGAGTTCCTATGGGAAATTGAATTGTCATTATTTACAGATTGCAACCTCTATGCATATCAAAGTTATTGAAACCATTGTCGGAGTTCAGTGTTTTGTGATCTATCATTTATAAGGATGTCAACGTCGAGTATTGCTCGGTTGTACCGAGTATCGAATACCAGAATGACACTCGTCTATTAATCAGTTTCCTCTTAGAATTTTGTTGTTGTCTTGAGCTTAAACAAAGCACCTTCTTGGTAATAATATTAATCAAATGTAACCAAATGTGAAACACGATTCTAACTTTTGCGTTTAACTATCATTTAAATAGAGGTTTTTTTGCTAATCTTAGTCATTCCTCCACCTCTGTACCATCAGAGCATATATTTTTTTGTCAGCATGACTGTTATTCACCTAATAAAGTTGAGAAATCGCCTCGTCCAAGAAAAAAAGATACAATTATTGTTATAACAAAAATAAGAACAAGTTCGTTGCCACCTGTGTCGACCCTCAGAAAATGCTTAAATGCATTCAAAGTTATAATTATCCCCCCTTTTGTTGATCATTAAAAATGTTTTTTAAAGATTCGAAAAAACTGTTGTTTGGGAAATAATATTCTTTAGATATTAATTATTTACTGGATTTGATTTTTGTCAGTTCATATAATTAGTACATGTGGTAAATGAGTTATTAATTAGGGTATAAAATACCTTGGACTATTTTCTTGTCCTAGGTATTAATATTGATTTTTAAAAATACGTCCATAAGACAACGACTCAAATTACATAAAGTGGGTATACTTTTGGTTTCCAGTTCGTAAATGTTTGTCCGAACGAGTACTCGAGTATTGCTCGGTTATCCAACGAGTACTCGATTAATAAGTCTTCATCGAGTTGACATCGCTACTTTTTTACAATTGAAACCATAATGTAAAAAAGCCACAACGTTTTAAGGATGTACTTAGGTGAGGTTAGGTGAAAATAAATAAATTAAGAAGTTAAAATTGATACTATAAGCTGGTAGAGTATCAATTAAGGATAAAAATAAGCTAAAAATATTGATAGGTCATGGACCTCCTTTTCGAGATATTTGAGATTTAAAATATGGCGGGAAAAGGTTGACTCGGACTTCTACCTTATATTTGCATTGATATTATTAGGTCTCAAAACAAAAGAAAGAAAATTAAGAATCTTCTAAAATTTTGGTAAATGACCTTTCATGAGCTATTAAGTCTTATATGAAAAAAATGGGTGTTATGGGGCAAAATATTTTACATTGTATTGTATGGAAAAACACCAAGGAGTCCGAACATTTGACACAAATTACAAAACCTCACCTTAGTACATCCTTAAAAGATTTATTTGAAATATATATATATATATAGTTACGTACATATGATTATTCTTTGCTTTCATACATAATAATGCTTGCAAAACCTTTTTTCAAGGTCTGCAAAAAATATAAACATACGAAATGTATATGCCATTTTAAAAATAAATTATATTAAAAGAGAGATACAGTTTTTCTCTCAAAAAATCTTTGTAAAAAAATTATCAGATCTCTTCAGTCTGCTAACGCATTGCGCATAAAAAAAAATCAATATATCAAAATCAACATATCAACAAGGTAAACAAACCTATAATTTGTGATTAACGACACTGTATGGTAATTTTCAAAACAAAGCTAAAGACAAGGCTTGTAAAGTAATTAATTGACAACTATTTCTAGACAGTTCAGTTAGTATTATAATGTCTATTAAAGGAACTAATTTTTGATGTGCTTAATAAAAGTACCATATTGGCGTTGCAGCAAACATTGTTCTTTAATGTTAAAATGTTATAAAACTGGTCTTATAAAAGATTTTCAGAATCAAGACATAGCCCTTTCGTTTTACATTTTAAATGCAACCTAAGCTTGGCTCAACAGATTGACAAAACAACGGACTGTACAGCTTATATAAAGATGATACGTCTCCAAGTTAGAATTCTTGTAAATTGATTCATGAAAACTCAAAACAATAAAACAGATTTATCACATATTATTTTACTTAGTTGCAGTCTTGAACCTTCCAGTCGCAGTTAAATGTTCGGTTTTCATTTTTGCCAAGCAACAACTACTAGTATTGAAAGCGAACAACAAGTTCTTATGGTGCATTCCGCCAAATTTGATAACACGGACATAGAAAAGAAGTGCTTAATAAACATGTATAACAAATTTACCATGATTGTTTTTATTTGTAGAATCGCCTGGGAATACAGTTGTTGCAAGTGATACGTAATGGGAATGCAAAACAAGCATTAAAACTGATTGGTCAAAATGCAGATGTATCTTTTTGTGACCAGGTGAGAATGATATTTAGTTTTTTTGGTGAAGTTAGAAATGCTTTTTTGTATCAATTGCTTGCTTTTTTCTCGTTAGCAAGAACAAAAAGACCCTTAACATTAAAGCCGAACTCCGAGGCCACTTTTATTTTTAATCGTAAATGGCAGTTAAAATGTACTTATAAACCCGTGATTCACAAATGTCGGAACCAGGTATAAAAACGATTATTACGTGACCGTAAATAGAAGACACGTAAATCGCAAACAATTGTTTACCTCCTTTTTGTACTATTTTACTTCTGAAGTATTTTTTTAGTTATATCAACTAATAGTTAAACAATTTTCTCAATAGTTATAATGAAATAATAATCAGTTAACGCAAAAAGTAAAAATAAATCAAATATAAAGACGTCAGAAGTCATAAATAGAAATAAGAGAATGTGATATGAGTGACAATGAGACAACTCTCCATCAACAATGTGTAAAAATTAAAACCATATGAGGCCAATACGCAGGTTGGTCCAAAAACAATATTCAAATATTTACTGTCGTGTAAGGATATTCGAAAAACCAATAAGCTCATATATATCGTTTCTAACATAACGAACCCTATATGAACCACATCACCGCACAACTAACGATGTTATAAGATTTATACAGGTACAACCCACATCTTCTAAATATCTGACTTTATAATCTACCAGTAACACATATATTACTTGTATTTTACTTCAGATACAGACATAACGAATGAGTTGGGAAAAGAAGGGACAAAAGAACATTATCATCATAAAAAATAAACATTATTGTTAGTCAATGTAAATCACCTCTTCTATATAGAATTTCTCTTGTGAACCTAAATCTTTTCTCATTTTGATATCCACGCACCCTTAGTTCTGACAACACCCGATACATGTTCCAATAGGTACTGAAATGGGAAAAATATATATGTTTAAACTCAATTTATACATAAAACATCTAATTAATTGATTCTTTTAAATATTTTTTTTTCAGATGAGTCAACTAACTAATTTTAAACATTGACTAATTATAGGCTGGATGGAGTGCAATGCACCATGCAGCTTCTAACGGCTTTGTGGAACTAATTATACAACTGAGAGAGAAAGAGGCATTAGTTGACGCCTTAGATTGTGTAAGTAACCGTGTGTAAGTACTGAATGACAAAAAAGAGCTTTTTCATATGTAAATATTGGACCAACCTTATTGATGTTTAAGAAAAGGCAGTTGAATTAAATCTTTTACTTTTGAAAATGATGATAAAATTATTCAATCCATAACTTTCATTGTTATTGTTAGCAATTTATATTGTTAGTTAAATTAATCAATTACCTGTACATTAACTTCTGAAACAATACAAAATGTCAATGAAACATGTGTAGTATACCAAAACTGTTTATTTCAGTCGAATGAAACACCATTACACAAAGCGTCGAGGAAGGGCCATGCTGAAGCAGTTATAGTACTCATAACGTTTGGCGCAGATATTAGTGCTGTAAACAGTGTAAGATGATATTATTCCCAATTTATTGCGTCGGGTATAATGCATTGACCCGTCCGTCTGTCTGTCCGTTCGTCAGTCCTGGTCTTGCTATTGAAACTACTCTGAAACCACACAGCAGAATTCCATGAAACTTTGTAGATGTGAATATCGACGGGAAATTATGATTTAAATTGGTTTTTTCTAGGAGTTATGCCCCTTTGAATATATTGGCATCAATATACTACTGCAGCAGTTTGTCATTGCAACTCCTATAAATCACACAACATAATTTCGTGAAGCCTTTTAGATAACAAAGACATACTAAATAGATGTTCATATCGGTAGGAAATTACGATTCAACTTTTTTTTTTACTAAGGAATGATCTGTAAATGTAACTGTACATCTGTATATTGTTTCAACAATTTCAGTAAAGTGTCGTTTTCTTTTATCATACAAGAAGAAGACAAAAAACACACTACAGTTGTGTTTTATTGTTTTTCTCTATACTTTATAGAATGGAGAAACTGCATTAGAGATTGCAGTGAAAGCTGGCCAAACTACAGTCGTAGAGACTTTGTGCATGCTTGGAGTTGAAGTTTTGTTGCAAGACTGGGTTTGTTGCTTTATTTAATAATCGGAGTCAGTATATACAAAAAAAATATTTGAAACTAATTGCAGTTAACAGAATTCAACTTTTATATGCAAAAAATTGTTATGAAGCAACCTGATTTCGATTATTTGGAACCTCATTGATAGTATAAAAATTTGTCAGTCTCTAAAAATTACATCATTGAATGTCGATTTTATTTTATAAAAAATGTATATATATATTATATTTAATACATGAAAACAAAGATTCAAATAACACTCATTTATTAAAAACTTATACAAAACTTTTTTTGCGGGTCGCATCATTCAACGAAATCGGTCTTCCATGTTAAGTCAAAACACATTTTATTGTTCAAAATCACGAATGGATCAGAAATAAGTTTAACAGCTTAGTAACGTTTTCATCTTCCTACTGCCACCTTTCCATGTTTCAACTTTTCTTCTTGCATTCGTTTGAATCACTGGACATGATCAGCACAAACGCAACTAAGGGTCAAATTACACTTACTTTGTCACCACTCCACAACATCGGTCTTCATTTATATCTACAGTAAATAATATGATTTTTTTTTTTATTTATGATGATTATTATTTTAATGTTATTTGATTCCAGTCATGGTCAATGGTTGACGACAACGAACTAAGTAAAAAACAAAAGAAAATTATAGAAATATTGGTGAGGCAGCATTGGCGCAGTTCTGGATATGCACAAAAGTAATTTTATTTCTCACAAATTGTGATAAAATTGATACACACTTCAGATACCAGCAAATATTGTCAAAAATATGTTTTCAAGAGATAATTGTCATTTATATAGGAATAACCTGTGCTTTTATGTTTTCCCCGGACCTGCCATTTAATGTTTATGTGACAGACATTATCAAGGACTTTTTAAAGAGATCGACACACCTTTAGCATGGTCCTTTAATTTCACGTTCCGTTTAATATCATATGCCTTCTTTATTCTTAATTATTCTTGTTGTTTTTCCTTTACTTAAGTCTTAACAGTTGATGTGTGCCTCCTGATACTCTCTATGAGATGAAACATCAAATTGTCTTTTTATTTCAGATCCATTCAGTTTGAAGTATTTTATCTCAAAGCCAGAGAAAACAAATATTTGGAAAATCTAGGTGTGAATTTTATTGGCAATGATGAAGCTGAGGACAAAGAAACAATTGAAAATAATGGCGCGGATGACGACGGGTTTTTTGTGTTTTGCGGTAAGATGAAGTCAGAATACTCTGATGTCACGAATAACCAACACAAAGACAACACTGAAATTGTCAGTGATATTTATGAATGCAGACTTTGGTGTAATGAGAGGAAGACCCTGAGACTTAATGTACGTCTGAAAACTGTTCTCGCAAGCAATGAGAATCTCATTATAATGTCAACAAATGAAAAGATTGGACGAATAAATTGTATTGACAAGTTTACGGACCATAAGAACCCATCCAAACATGTGAGTAATCCGATAAAATAAAAAGACACTTTGAATCAGTGTTTCCATCAGTAAAAGGGGATCACGACAACAAAAGAAGTAGACACTATGCTAGTCATGAACACATCAAGCAAAAAACAAAACAGAGAGGTACCACTGTGTGCAAATGTATACTCGTAATCTGAAAGCGGAGGATAGAACGAGACGATAAGAAACACATTCATAAACTATGGTTCCTTTGGATACGCAGAAACATCCCTTACTAGAAATGCGTGACATTTTCGTGCTGAAATTATGATATTTTATTACCTTTTTTTTTTTATTTCAGATTAAAACAAACATAAATGTGAAAAAAGGGTGAATAAGCAGAAGGGGGATAACCATCAACCGTTTTTGATTGATTTCGTTTTATGTGAGGACTAATACCAGCTAATAAAAGTAGAAAAGAAGACTCATTCAGATTCTAGGCTTATAATTGCGAATGCCAGACGCGCGTTTAATCTACAACAGACTCACCAGTGACGCACGGATTAAAAAAGTTAAAAAGTCAAATAAGACCGACGTTGACGATCATTCAAGGCAAAAAAATAAGAAAGACTTTGCCAAGCGAAGGCGATTTATTCCTTTGAATTGAAATGCTTAGAATTTAGAACAATTCCTCAACTTTTTAATGAGATAATATCAATAATAATTCATGTCACATAGAGGTGCTTATTACTGGGTTTCACCGACAATGACATCGACTAAGCGGTTGTAAAAAAAGTCGGTTAGCGCCCTCTCACTTCTGTCCCTAGTCTAGCGCAAGTACTTCAAAGGTTGTTGCTGTGTTACATATTTGATTTTCGTTCCGTTTTTAGTACACAAATTAGGCCTTTAGTTTTCTTGTTTGAATTGTTTCATTTTTGTCATTTTGGTGCTTTTAATAACTGACTATATGGTATGGGTTTTGCTCATTGTTGAAGGCCATACGATGATATATAGATGTTAATTTCTCTGTCATTTGGTCTCTTGTGAATGTTGTCTCATTTTTTATAACGCCACATCTTCTTTTTTTATCATAGATACATGTACTAGGCTTGTGAATTTCGTTCACAGGACGCCCGTTTCGTCTACAAAAAAAACTCTCCAATTACACATCTACTAGTGATTTATCAATATTACAATTTCAACGATTATTCATGTCAACACAGAAGTGCTAGCAACAGGCCTAGTGAATCACTGTTTTCATCAGCAGTGGTATCGAAAATACAAGGCTTTTAATTTTGTAAGCGCGTTTTGTCTACTGAAGACTCTACAGTGGCGTTTTATAAAAACCAAAGGCAAAGGGCAAAATAAAATACCAAGTTTAAAAGCATTCAGAGACAAATATTTTGAAAGGTTTGCCAAAATCAGCCAAGATTAATTTTTACCACATTTTTCATGTTGTCCTTCTTTTTTCAGTATTCTGCGGTTCATGTTACTATTAGTGTTAAGAAAACATCAGTAGTATTCTACTTTGGAAAACTAATAGAGCCGGAAAAATTTAGCATCGGTTCTAAAGCTGTAACACTGAAGCCAAAAGGAGAACCTGAAGCTGAAATAAGTATTCCTAAAGGTTCATTTGAATCAGAAGGACAGATGTTTTTACAGGTAGGCTGCCATTTTTATCAATTGCTAGTAATTGTACCGCGCAATTATATTATGTATTCCACTACATACTTCGTATTAACTAAGTAATTCGTACTGAAGCTGAAATAGTTCTCTTATGTGTTAGTCCCCAAATGTCGAAACATAAGCAATTTTTTTAAGTACACTAAATAATCGGAAAGGTATTTCAAATGTTTCAGTTATATTTAAAAGTGATGAACATTTTTTGAAAGCGGTTCTATAAATTACTTTTAACTATTTAAAAAACAAATTTTATAAATGTTCAAATCTGAATAAAATTTGAAGTCGAAACGTAAGTTCTAACCAACAATATATATATAACCTTAGTTTTAAGCCCGATTTATGGGCATTATGTTTTGTGGTCTGTGCGTCCGTCTGTCCCGCTCCAGGTTAAAGTTTTTGGTGAAGGTCAGGTTAAAGTTGTTGGTCAAGGTTAGGTTAAAGTTTTTGGTCAAGGTAGTTTTTGATGAAGTTGAAGTCCAATAAACTTGACACTTAATACACATGTTCCCTATAATATAAACTTTATAATTTTAATGCCGGATTACAGTTTTTACCCCATTTTCACGGTCCACCAAACATAGAAAATGATAGTGCGGATGGGGCATCCGTTTACTTGGGACACATTCTTGTTATAATATAATAAAATAGCAATATTTTTTTGTGAATTCAATGAATAGTCCTATGTTTGCTTATAAGATAATCATTATTCCAACTTTTTACCAAACAAGACAAATATTATTTTTAGATTGTTGATACCAAAGATGTGAACGAAGAAGAAAAGGAAGATGAATCTGGAGATATGTTGACAACAAACATAGTCAACATATCTATGACTGATGGTCAACAACCAAACCAAGAAATTGGTATTAAAATCCCAATCCATCATAAGTTGTCTGAGGATGATGCTGTTGTAATACTGGCAACCTCTAGCGATGCGCCTTGTTCAGTTGACGATTGGGAAGTCATGGAGGCAGAAATGGACGAATCTGGCAAATCCGCAACTTTTAGAATACGTCATTTTTCTATGTATGATATTTTGGATTACGTATTTTTTTTTTTACAAAAAAAGATGAAATGTTTTACATATTTTACATCTGTAGTGTTTAGTTTTCTTGATACAGACAGGTTGATCTTATATTCATTTTCGAAAGAAAGGAATTGCTTATACCAACATAATATTTCTGCTTAAAAAAAAATTCTTTACGTTATTGTTTAAGTTTGGAATATCGTTTCGTAGCTTCAATAATTAGGACGACGTCTAAGATAGATATAAAGAGTTGATAAACGGAAGGCATACCCCCAAGAGGATAATGCTAAGTAATTTTTAAAAACATCTTTTACTTTGAGGGTATCGACATATTATCCTTTCATAATTACTGTTTTTGAAATTAATGCCGACATTGTTGTGCTGTATAAGGAAATTACCACAAAAGATTGAATGTGAAATACCTGAACGTATAGGTATTTTCTTAAGTAGAAAATGATGGATAAAATCTGATTGTATAGCTAGCTAAACATTTCAAATATTAGATTGTCACAGGGAGTGTCAGTTTTCCGTTTTAAGATTGCATAAAAAAAGTCTTTATGCAGGTTAAATTCTATATATTTGTTTATGTATTCGTTTTTGTAGCTATGCTGGATCATCAAAAGAAAAAGTGAAAACTGACTTACCGGGGGTTGTCGATGCTGTAGAGAGATCTATAAACCGACAAAGAAAGATTGAGTTTATCTTCCTAACAAAATGGGTAAATGCTGACAGCCAACTCTTGGTGATAGAAGGAACTGCTGTACGGAAATCTGAGGGTAGAATAAAATACTGGGCGAGACAAGGCTATAATGAAAAATCATTGAAGAGAAGCAAAGAATTTTGTGTCAAAAATGGGCAAAGTTTCATGGTAAATTTTCAATTGAATTCAGAAGCTTATAAATAGAAACTCTCCAAGCTAGTTGTTGAATCAAAGCTGCAATAGTTAAATTCATGACAAATTAGGACATTTAAATATCCAAATAGATATCTTGGATACTTTCGGACGTCTTGGTCACTTGAGCGTCACTGGTTAGTCTTGTGTGAACGAAACACGCATCTAGCGTGTTAGAATATAAACCTGGTACATTTTAATAGCTATTATTCGTGTGTTTGTCTGTCCTATATGTTCTCTCATTTATTTGTATTGAAGTCCTGTCATTTAATGTTGTCAGGTTAATGTTAATATATTTAACATTTCCATAAAAGCGGGAGGTTTGGCTTACCACAAAACCAGGTTCGACCCACAATTTATTTTCTTAAAATGTCCTGTACCTAGTCAGGAAAAATGCCATTGTTATATTATAGTTCATTTCTGTTTGTGTTACATTTTAGTGTTGTGTTTCTGTTGTGTCGTTGTTCTCCTCTTATATTTGATGTGTTTCCCTCAGTTTTAGATTGTAACCCGGATTTGTTCTTTCTTGATCGTTTTATGAATTTCGAAAAGCGGTATACTAATGTTGCCTTTATTTATACGATATCCGGACAATTCCAGGAATACTCAAAGAAACCTCAATCATTTTTACATTATGAATAGGGATGTGACGATGACAATACAACAGAGGCTTACCACCAATATGCTTTGCAAATGACACTATTGACAACATATATTAGATTCACGTTTCAGCACTTAAATGCTTACAAATAAGCATACAATGACCAATAACTAAAGCTTAATATAGTCTCCTATTATCATATTTAACGATTATTTGAATACACCAGGTATACATTTGTTGCTTCTGGTATTTTTTTTTGTATTGACTGAACATAGCTGGGTTTATACCTAAGTCATTTAAACAGTAAGTGTTACGCTTTAAATTACACAATTTAATATACCAAATCTTCTATTATTACTCTACAAATCATTGTATTTTCACAAAAATCACAGCCTTATATCTCTCACGTTTGTGCATTTTTTGTTCTCAGTTTACCTTATTTGGAAACCTCGTGGAAGTATCAAGAGAAGAGAGTTTTACTTTAACTTACCAAAACAACAGAGATAATTTCCGGCTGTTCAATATCTGCTTAGATGACTCCAACAAACCATTTACTGGAGAAGTCCAAATATCACTTGAAAAAGAGGTTAAACAAACAATACCTTTCAAGAAGAGTGGTCTATTTTCCTGTTGCAGTGCCCAAAGAGTAAAGAAAGTTACAAATATTGAACAAGAAATCTTGCAGACCATTTGTTATGAGGTCATAAAAACAAAAGGTAACTGAAAAACGACATATGAATTTGAATGTATATCAAAGTTTATTAACAAGGAAGACGTTCAAAGTTTGCATTAGTCGGTCCAAGCTGGAACGAATGAACAAATAAGAAAAAAGACTTAAATTGTCAAGCTCAATTTTATTTTTAAAAAAAAGTGTTAGTCCAACAACAGGGACTAAGCCTATTCCTTTTCTTTTTCTTTGTAAAAAAAGATTATTGGCATCAATTTTGCTGCACCAGATGCGCATCAATACTCTCCAACTTGGTATTTTTACTTGCCCTTTTTAAGGTTTTTTGAATTCGAGCGTCACTGATGGATCTTTTGTAGACTCGCGTCAGGCGTAAATACAAAAATATATTCAAGCATCTGTGATGAGTTTATTTAGACAAATAATGTCTCTTTTGAGACACTGGAGGTAAAAATGTTTACCTAATTTAAACGACTAACAGCTAATTAAATCGAAAAGGACCAAAAGTTAAAACTAAACCCGACAAGGAAATAGAACTATGCATTTTATGGAGATTCATTCTATAATTAAGAATAAGTTAAGAATTTTACATCAACAAATATAGATAAAACAACATCCGTAGTTCATATTGCATCGTGAAGGGAAAATTTTGGGAAAATGATATCATTGTTATAAAGATTTAAATATGTCTTCCTACTCTTACATAAGGTAGCAATTATATTCAGAAATATGCAATTAAATGGGAAATATGAAGAGTTCCTTCAATTTTTACAATTGAGCTTATCCTTTGACCTAGTAATGTCAATGATGTTACCAGTTTAAAACATGCATTCTATTGTTAAATACCAAACATTTGTTGTTCTACTTATTGACATTATTTTTATAGGTATTCATTCAATTCAAACATAAATTTCAGAATAAATTGTTGTAAAAAACTTGGCTGTCCTGTTTATGGTCGTTGTTAATACGGTATTAGAAAATACTTTTTAAATGAATACATGTAAAATGTGTAAGACTGAATGATTACATAATATAATCCTTCGTATACGACCTAAGAACACTTTCACATGTTGATGAAAGATAAACATTACTGCATTTATATATAGTAACACCACTAGACCTTCAGTAACTCCAATGACACAAAAGTATCACCATTGACAACATATTTCAAATTTTACTTTTGTTAAGTCCTGAACACAAAACAAAGAACCCTTAGCTTAAGAAAAATAAAAAAATAAATAATTCTTAGGCTAAAAAATCCCAAATCATAAAACATAGCATCATTAACTAACAATGTCAATAGTGTCACTAAATAGTGTCATTGGTGTTACCAGCATACATTATATGGTTAAAACATTGTTAAATAAAATTATTCATCATAAATAATATGATGTTTCGCTTGTTAAACATGAAGGAAACACAAAAAATGCTGATTGTCATAATAAAGTCAGTGGTGTTACAAAATTGGTCAATGTACGGTGTTAATTTATAAAGTGCACGTGGTCCCACCATTGACAGTAACACCAATGATTGACAGGTATATTTTTATATTTAGTTCCAAAATAAGTGTTGATTTCCCCTATCATATATGTTGTCCCTGGCGCATGTTTCTTCAATTAATATCTTTTCTTCAATCAAAGTTTAGGAAAGCTTTCGAAAAATGATTTTTGTAAGGGTACAACATTGACACTATTCTCATTTACGAAAAAGCTTTTACATACTTTTATGAAGATTTTTTTACTAATTTTTAGTGTTGTCAACGGTTAACGGGGCTTTTTTTCAATTTTAATAGATTTGATATGAATTTGTATGGCAATCATTAAATAGTTATGTTTTATTTGAAAAATGTCGTCGTGGTAGTTAATTTGACAGATAAATTGTTCAGTATGTTGATTGCTATTGTAAATCCAAAAATCATAAAATTATATAGAACTTGTCTATCAACTCGGGGCAAGATCTTAAGGAAACATAATTAGTTTACATGTTTTTTTAACAAACAGTTACTGGAAATCAGAAATACAATTACAGTTTACGATTTTTTTTAATATTTCATCTTTAATCTAATATTGTTTAGACCTACATCTAAATTTGCAACCTCCGTCGTGCAAGGCTCTGTCGTACTTTAAAAGAAATGCTAACTAAAAATTGTGAAATGCTAACAAATGTGAATGTAATTAATGTATACTTGATAGTACGAGCAACATGCTTAATAATTTCGAAATTGAAACTCCTCACATCATTTTCGTAGACAACAAGAGAAAATAAAAGAATCATCGGTTTCAGACATTCAATTCTACGAGATCAAGGCGTTGTTTTTCTTTATTTTTCAATCTGTAGCTAGTACAAACGCCACAGTTGATAAGGTGTGTTTGGTTATCAAAAGTCAAAAACCTCAGAGACAAGCCATATAATACCAAAGAACAATCTTCAATTCAACGTATTATAAAAACCTTACTATATGAATTGGATGGAAGGTTGTCATATTGACATTTATACCACATCTTCTTGTCGGGTACTGTAGATAAGTCCGACACACACAACCTTTCAATCGGTCAAACGATTGTCCGACTAACGAGTAAGGTAAAAGTGTACGATTTGACAACACTACTAATTGTCATTTTTAAGGGCAGAAATATTTTTCTTAGTTTGTGTTGATTTTTCAAGACCCAAAACATATTTGGTATTTTCCCCCTTTTTCTGCCCCTCTGACTCGGGATCTGTGCACCTCTAGTGTCCTTTGTATATTAATTTTGGCAACTGTTATGTACGTTATTTATTTCTACTTCAAGATGTTCTGAATTATTTGATTTGTCATATTAAAATTTTAACTTATTTTCTAAATGTGTGATTTCATTTTTACTTTCAGCAGCCTTTTGTTTGCCGTATGCAGTGACCTCCCTAACTGCAGTTTTGAAAATGTCCAAAGTAACTCTAGGATCATTATTTTTGGTGAGTATTTTTTCTATGAGGTTCAATAAGTTTAATTATTATTTCTTTGTATTTTGTTCCATTTAGTACACTGTTATTTGTCCTTTATTTATTTCACCTTTGCTTTTTGAATCAAGTGCATTACAGTGTCGTGGGGACTCTCGTGGGGACTCTCGTGGGACGTAAACGTTTATCGGTAATACTAATGAAAGGTTCACCTATAACTTGTTTGTCATCGGGTATGATTTTATGCTCACTCAGAGGCCTTCCAGTAGGGATTTAAATGATCAAACATCACAAAGCTTTAAAAGTATTTGTTTTAAATAAATTTTTACCATCACATACAACAGTATCAAAGAATACCAATTCATAAATTAAACTTATAGTACAAGAAAGATGATGACCATCGCTTTTGTGCTTTACTTAATATCGAATTCGAATCTTTATATCGGAAAAGGTAACATTGTGTAAATCATAACAATTATTATATTTCAAATGATTTTCTAACTGTTGAAATTTCTCGGTGTGAGCAAAGTTTGACTTTTGGCCGCATTTTTAAAATCAATTTTCATATTGTATTCTTGTTAGAAAGCATTTTTTTGGTGATTATTCATGCTTGAGCAATAGAGAAAACTACAATAAAATATGTACTAGTTGAGTGAAAATGGACGTCTTACTTAAATTGACATCTTACTTACATTTTTATAAATTTCCTGTTTACAAAACTTTGAATTTATCGTCGAAAAACTAAGGACTTTCTTATCCCAGGCATAGATTACGGCTGAGACTAGTTTCGGTCAACATACAGAGCATGCATTTGACATATATGTTTTTAAAATTAATCTGAAGTATACAAATCGTGGGATACTTGTTCAGCATGCAATATTAAGATAAAAAGTAAATAAGTATTTATCCATATATATTGGGCTATGACTTGAGTACGAGATTCACAACTATAATAACACATATATGAATCAACGAATGTGTCTTCTGTTGTTGAATATGGTACTAGGTCAAACATTCAAAAACTAGATATGATTAATTGATTAATATCTATATTTACCTGATAGATATAATTTAATTTTCAATTTCTAGTTTCTGTTTTTTTCGTCATTTGGCAATTATTATTTATTATTTCCGACATTGGGTTTGTATAACCCTATGGTATCGTTTGCCTCTTTCATATATTTTAGCTTAAAAAAATATTTCCCATAAAATTATCGTGAATATTATAAATCAAGATATTTTTTATGATTTTATAGGATGAAGAGGAATTGACTGAGGAGGACTTCTAGTTTGTGTAAATATTCGAGAATTATGAAAACATTGGAAAATTATGACAATATTATTTGATTAAAATATGTATTTTTACATTTGAAAATGCCTGTACCAAGTCAGGAATATGACAGTTCTTGTCCATTTGTTTTTTATGTGTATTGTTATATGACTTGGCCATGTGATTATGGACTTTCCGAATGTGATTTTATTTTTTTCTTATATACAGAACAATGATAATCATGATCTACAGATGGTAAACATGTCATATATCTAAAATATCATTTATTGTATAGACTAACATATAGCTTGGCTACCACAATCGACCAAGAACTATTGAAGTTTGGTTTTTGTCTTTTAAACGCCGTCGCACTTTGTCAGTCTGTCCATCCGAAACATAAAACATACATAGATCCAGACATATGTATCTCAACGTGGTTCTTCCAAATTATAACCATAAAGTCAGCAATTAATCAATCATGATTTTAGAATACAGATAAAGTACTACATGTATATGCATGTTATTATATGTAAATATGATATCTTTATCTGGAAGATTTTACTCATTTAATAATTCATCTTCCAGTTGTAACAAGTGTGTACTGAACAAGCATATTGTTCTTATCAAATCCTTGTATCCATATTGTTTTACGCTCTTTAATTAATAAGTAATAATTAGATAATGATGTTTGCAATTGTTTCACTTTCGGTTTTCACATGATCTCATTTTATTTTTATGAATTTTGTTAACCAAAAATAAAGTTTGAAAATCATTATTGTAGTTTGTTTGGTATATCACTGAATCGGGTGCCTAACTTCTTTATTCCTTCTAACCTAAATAATATCTCCAATATTTTCTACTCTTAATATTTTGCCACCCCATAAGTAAGTCCTTTAAAATATTTTGAGCTAGAAAGGAGGTTTGTTACTTTGACGTCTGAAGACGTCATACAAGTAACTGCAGTAGTAACATTGAAACATTTATTGATCTAAATGTTGAAAAGGGGAGCTTATCAAAGATTCAAGAAAGAAAAAACAACCTGACAACGAGCAAAAGAGAGCCGAATGCAACCAATGTGTTTTCAATACAGCGAGACAAATCCGAACCCAAAGGTTGACTGCAGCTGGCCCCTAATCTAAAATTTGTACTATTTTAGTAAAAATGGACTTTAAATTAAACTCCGAAAGATATGAACCTACACACATACAAGACCGTATGGCCTTCAACAATGAGCAAAGCACATACCCAAAAGTCAACTAGAAAAGGCCGAAAAGAACAAAAAACAAATATATAACACATTAAAGAAGGAAAACCTCTGAATTACGGACTCGGGACAGGCATATACATACAGAATGTGGTGGGGATAAACATGTTAGAGGATCCTAACCCTTCCCTTAACCTGGACAGTGGTATAACAGTTCAACATAAGAACGAATAATTAAACTCAGTTGAAAAAGGCTTAACTCAACAGATAGACAACAATACAAGTAGACGTTGCCAGGTACTCGTACATTTCAACAAAACAGACAATATAGAGAAGAATGTAGGCCTACGTATCAATACCGTAATATTAATTTCAATACTGACTGCAACGTCATATTTCATTTTGGTCAATATCTGTACTTCATTTCCCATAGGCGACAATAGTAACGTTTTCTTCTGTAGTTCAGTCCATATCGTTAACTTGGATATGTAGTATGGCTCATTTCGAAGCTAAGAAATTTTCACATATGTAGTTAAATTTTCGGGGTACGAAGTGAGATTCATTTTCCCGTAAATTAGCAGACCCCGAAATCTATTCGTGATGCAGCTCTACATGTTAAAAAATCCTTTCTTTCGCACAACAAATTCTTTGAAAATGTAATACTTTGAATACATTTAATAGCTCCATAGTTCTAACACATTTATTCTATGGTCCTCTTCTTTTCAAATCAACACAAACGGTTAACCTCAGTCACTTATTAAAAATAGAAACATGTCCAATATCACCACACAGAGATTTTTTGCTCACGCACAACTTTTGGGTTCATTAATTACAGGCGCTTTAGGGATATTGACCCATTTGTGAACGTCAGGACAACTAAAATGTCTTAGAATTTGTTTTCGTTCATTGTATTGTAATAAGGAGTTATAAAAGTCATCAATTTACACTAATCATTTTTTAATTGACTTTTCCAAGTTAACACATGAACAAATCTCCTCAAAGAACCCAAATGCTTATAACTATAATAATTATGATCATCTTGGGAAATAAATTTTCTACTAACATACGAAGAGAGCTTTTGAGAGTCAAGTACTCTATTACAATAAACGTCTTGGTTTCTCTTATAACACATGTATCTAAATATAATATATAGTTATCAAAGATACCAGGATTATAATTTAGTACGCCAGACGCGCGTTTCGTCTACATAAGACTCATCAGTGACACCCATATCTAAATATTTATAAAGCCAAACAAGTACAAAATTGAAGAGCATTGAGGATCCAAAATTCCAAAAAGTTTTGCCAAATACAGCTAAGGTAATCTATGCCTTGGATAAGAAAATCCTTAGTTTTTCGAAAAAATTAAAGTTTTGTAAACAGGAAATTTATAAAAATGACCACATTATTGATATTCATGTCAACACCGAAATGTTGACTACTGGGCTGGTGATACCCTCGGGGACGAAACGTCTACCAGCAGTGGCCCAGTAGCAGTGACCTAATAATGTAAATACTTATCAAAGGTACCAGGATTATAATTTAGTACACAAGACGCACGTTTCGTCTACACAAGACTAATCAGTGACGAAGTTTTGTAAACAGGAAATTTATAAAAATGACCACATTATTGATAATCATGTCATAACAATAATAAAATTTAAATCTTGTTATTTTAAGGAAAATAAGTAGTGTAAGTGGCATCAATGTGTGTTAAAAAAAAACATGCTCCGATAATGACATAGAAGGATAGATTCGTTTAACTAGTTTGTGTGTATCAATTTGTACCATGAAAATATCAGCTAATTGTAAACACAAATGTTGATACAAAGGATCTGCTTACGTTTTAAATGATAATTTGTGTAATGCCATACAGAAAACGAATGTTCGATTTATCTTATCTGTCCATTTTCGTGTTTAATAAATCACAAATACAAATACGGAAACAGTAGCGATCACATTTAGTAAAAGTAAAATATTCAAACCACAGTTAAGTTTCCTGTCAATGTCAAGCCACGTGATTAAACCTTCGGGTCTGGAATCCTGAGCTGGTGTGAAACTCTTCTTTAGATAATTCTGCTGGAAATATATCATTGGACTGAAAATGATTCTTACTATACATGAAGGTTTATCTTCTATACTTCTGGTTTGTAAATAAATACTTTTTGCAACTATTAAAATTGTAATTCCGCTTACCAAAATCTGCAAACTGATTAGAAATGTGAGGTACGATATCGTCAGTGACGAGGAAGGCATGTTTTGACCTATCAAGGTAAGAAACACAGTCATTGTCAAAAACTGTGACATACAGAATCCAAGTTTTTCGCCACATTCTGTTGGAATGACGACAACCAACAAATTAATTGCCATCAAAATTACAAATGGAAATGTTGTTGTAATTAAATGGTAAGAAGATCGTCTTTTCAAAATTAAAGTATAATGTATACATGAATAAGCAAACGAATTGTCTGCATAATCCTGGTACTGGAATGAATTGGCTGATAAATTAAGAATGTCCCATTCTCCATTTTGAATAAAATGGACTTCCGACATATCTATTCCTGATCCAATTGTGTTAAGAACAAAGCTCGTGTTATCGTGATACCAGGCCTCCATTTTGATGATACATTCCTGTGTATCAAGAGGATATTTTGAAACATCGACTGCACACGAAGTCTGCAATTCTTTTGCTGGAAACCATGTCATTTTACCGTTTGATCTGACAATCACATACTCTCTATTAACTCCAGTAATGGGCATGTCCCTTACATCATTTACAATATATACTTCGGGAACCCATACATCGCTGACTTTAACTGTCAGTCTTGATATGTTCTTATAGTCGATGTTATGGTCCCATCTGAATATTTCATCTTTCCATGTAAAGTACCAGAAAACTGAAGCCGTCAAAACTTGTGATTTATCGTCAAGCCCTTGTAGCGCCATCACGTATAGTTTGGCATTGACCTGTAATGGATGTTGAGAGTTGAGAATCGGAAGCAGTTCAGGGTTGTATTGTTTAGATACATTCTGTCTTAAAAATCGCTTTCTTTCGTACTTCCCATAACAATAACAAACTGTTACAAAAACAACAACCAAAGGTATTGAAAACATTTCTAAAAATAGTTTTAAGTAGTACAATACCGAAGACAAACTGCTCACCTCTTATCTGAATAGTATCAGATTTCAAATGTTTGTCTTTGTATGTCTGTATAAGATGAATCTGTTAATTAAAGTGTAGTAGTTTGTGGTAGACATCTTTTTCCTAAATATTAGGTTCTTATGGTTATTAGCATATAGAAACCGTAATGGATCGTGACATTTTAATAAAATAAATTATCTGCGTTTTTATGAAATTGTTTGTCTGGCTAATAAAACGGTGTTTATCTATTCATTAAAATTTCAAATGCACCAACTTCATCTTTTCATGTTTTTACATTTCATTTCCCTTGCGTGTTCTGTGTAATAGAGGCAAACGTAGGATTACTTTCATATGCTAATCAAAAATGTTTCAGTTCTGTTGAGATGTTAAAATTGCATTCAATTTCTTATTATCGACGCGACGATGCGTAGGTATTTACATAGACTGATTTTAACGCAACAGAAAAGATGAACGGCCTTTACGTAAATGCAGAAAAACGAAAAACTATATCCGATAATGTCTCTTTTAAAGTTCTCTTGTAAATTCTGTTATTGATGAATTCAATTAATTTGAAGAAAAAATCATTTCAAATCTTTTCAATTGACTCACATTAAGCTTAGTCACAGTAGGAACAGCTTTTAATATTTACGATAGAAGATGTGCAAATTATCAGGTTCTCTGCATGTTGATAAATATAAAGTGCGATTCACAATATGAAAATGTTTGTGGAGTCAGCGCGGCGAGTTTAAATTTCTTCAAATTTTGCAATATAAATAGGATGGAAATCTGATAATTAATTCATCATTGTTGAAGGCCGTACGGTGATCTATAGTTGCTAATTTATGTGTCATTTTGGTCTCCTGTGGAGATTTGTCTCATTGGCAATCATACAACATCTTCTTTGTTTTTTTATATCATCAGATTGTGTTTGTGTCGTCTGCGTAATAGCAACACGTGCTTTTTCTTTGTTTTAAATTGCAAACCTGCAGATGACTCAATAAGTTCAGGTTTAACTTCAGTGAAGACTAAAACAAGTAAAGGGCAGTGTGAATCTATTAAAACAAAAGTGCAATCAAGCACGTGGTTGGATATATTAATCGTTTCGTCCATTAGATAATACATTCAAAAGTTTACCACAATAACCATAAGTACTCTTTTCATCATTTGAACAAGTATTTGTCAGCAAGAACCTATAGTATAGTATTCGTAGAGATTATGATATAATCTTTTTTATTTACATAATTCTTAATTTCATTTATCTTGAGTTATTCTCCGTAACACATGTAAAAGAGGGACGAAAGATACCAGAGGGGCAGTCAAACTCCTAAATCGAAAATAAACTGACAACGCCATGGATAAAAATGAAAAAGACAGACAAACAAAAGTGCATATGACACAATCACACAACATATTAAACACTAAAGAATAAGCAACACAAACCCCCCCAAAAACTGGAGATTATCTCATGTGCTCTGGAAGGGTAGGCAGATAATATAGAGGAGCGTCCAAGCTAATAGCAGATCAATATCATCACACTTCATCGTCGTCATGAAAATACACAGACAGTCGTATTTATAACGGCACATTATTTTTCACAATTGTAATGGTAACTATAAAATGGGGGGATAAATAAAACCCAAATTCGTTTATTTTACTAATTACTTCATCCACTTTCCTTATTTTGTGTCATGAAATGTATATGACACCAATCTATGAGCAATATATGTGCCATTTCATAAACATGTCAAATAAACCAACATCATATAACATGTCGATACTTGTATATCTAGAGACAAGCATGAAAAAGGTGGACAGAAATTGTAAGAGACATTTGAGTGGTCAAATGAAAGAAAGAATAAATCAGGACACATTTGAAGAGATTGCCCAGTCGTCTTTATAAATCTAACGAAACCCAGATTTATAGTAATCCTGCGAAATATGCATTACATACCAGCCACGTGATGAGAGATTTGGTAAACATAAACGAGTTCTTCATCTGTAAGATCCAGAAACATGATGTGAAACTCCCTAAGTTTAACAGTATTAGCTTACTAAAAAGGAAGTCTTCATTTAGTATTGTTGATGATAACAACGAATGCCAAACAAGAATCCGCATGTCTATAACCTGATGTCTGATATAAAAAAAAACATGCTTTACAAATTACACCCTTATCCGTACAGTTCCACCTGACCAAGCAAACTGAACAGTCGATTTATCAACAAAAATTCTATGAACCTATTTATGCCATAATGGTATCAACAAATGTACAACAGACAATCCTGTTTCAAATAACCACGATCCCCGACAGCTTCCTACCAAATAAACTATACAAAGATTCTATTCCTTAAACAGAAATTTGATGTCAACGGTTCGTTGAACGATTTGCTATGGAAAGCCTCAGCTGTCATATATTAGAGATTTACAAAACGTTATGCTGAAGCTTAAAATGTAAAGTTAAGACAGCGTGATGTTGAATTGAGTCATCAAAATGCTAACTCTGAATAACAATATGCTAAGTTGAATATGCGCAATGTTGACTTGCAATGACAAGTGCTGTAGTCGTGATAGTATAATGATAAGTCACGATGTTGTGATGATATGCCGAACACACGTTACATTGAGTTTAAAGTAAATGATATGAAGTTGACGTTGCATGATGTTATCTTGCAGATGGATAATGCTCAGTCATCCACGTCGATTGCTATGATAACAAATAAATTGAACAGCTACAATGTATGGTGCTGACTTGTTATTAATAAATGTTTAGCTGAAATAGTACGATGTTCTCTCATTGTGATATTGCGAAAGGTCTATCATGCAATCTGTTGATTTAAAACACCGTGATGAACAGTTGAAAGTACATGATGTTCAGTTAAGATAACACGATGCTACACCACTATATTGAAACGAAAGGCCCATTATACAATGTGTTGACTTAAAATAACACGATGCAACGTTGAAAGTACATGATGTTAAGGTAAGATATCACGATGGTTTATCAGTACAATGTCACGATGGGCTTACCATACAATATGCTCACTCGAAACTACAAGACGTTCAGTTGAAATTTTGTAATGTTAAGCTATGATAGCATGATGTTATATCAATTTAATGTCACGATGGGCTTACCATACAATATGCTCACTCGAAACTACAAGACGTACAGTTGAAATTTTGTAATTTTAAGCTAAGATAGCATGCTGTTATATCAATATAATGTCACGATAGGCTTACCACACGATATGCTCATTTATAACTACACAACGTTCAGTTGAAAGTATGTAATGTAAAACTATGATAGCATGTTGTTATATCATTTGAATAGCATGATAGGCTTACCATACACTATGCTCATTTAAAACTACAAAACGTACAGTTGAAAGTATGTGATGTTACGCTTTGATAGCATGTTGTTAAATCATTTGAATGTCACGATAGGCTTACCATACACTATGATCATTTAAAACTACACAACGTACAGTTGAAAGTATGTGATGTTGAGCTATGATAGCACGATGTTATATCATAATAATATCACGATAAGCTTGCCATACAATATGCTCATTCAACACTTCATGACGTACAGTTGAAAGTATGTGATGTTGAGCTATGATAGCACGATGTTATATCATAATAATGTCACGATAGGCTGTCCATACAATATGCTCATTCAAAACTTCACGACGTACAGTTGAAAGTACCTGTACGTGTTGTTGAGCTAAGATAGCATGATGATATATCATTATGACGTCACAAGAGGCTAATCATAAAATGTGTTGACTTTAAACTACAAGATGTAAATTTGAGGTAGTTTGGTCTTGACTTGAAACAGTAAAATGTCAAGTTATAAAAAAAGAACGTAAAGTCGAAATAAACCATGATAGGATGACATATACTTGTGCAGAATTGAAGATTTTTGGTGTTGACTTCGAATATAGTACACATGTTGGATCGTTTTTATGTTAAATTGAAAGACAATAATGATGCGTAAAACATTACAAAATTATGTGAATTAAAACTGCAATTATATGGAAAAGAATGAGGGACAAATGATAAAATCCCTAGGCTATGATTTTTTCTTCTTCACTTGCAAGTTGATGAATATTAATGTAATTTAACTCAAAAGGCAACATGATATACAAAGAAAGTTTTCCATAAATACATAAGGCAAACGAATTACCCATCGCTACATATTACACTTGAATACAGTTTTGCCGTATATTTTACATGTTTTCTTTGAATTTTTTTTTATGGTTTATACCCAGACTTTTTTTTATGAACAATATTTAAGAAAATATTTATCTATATTGTGTGTTAATATATATGTATACAACATAATGGTGTGGCAACTATATTTCCGTGTATCTGTTCCAAGTCAGGAACCTCGTCGGTAATTGTCATAATTTAATGTTTGTCGTTATTTTTAAGAATTCGATTTTAATGACAATTCTTTGATGAAATCTGTTTAATTTGTTACCCTCACTATGTATTTTGATATTTTTTTCGTCGTTGGATTGCTGTCCCAGTTATGCATAACCCACATTCCCGTTTATTCATACAGCGTTTTCATAATAAGCTTTTTATGCCCCACCTACGATAGTAGAGGGGCATTATGTTTTCTGGTCTGTGCCTCCGTTCGTTCGTCCGTTCGTCCGTCCGTCTCTGCGTCCGTTCGTCCCGCTTCAGGTTAAAGTTTTTGGTCGAGGTAGTCCAATCAAATTGAAACTTAGTACACATGTTCCCCATGATATGATCTTTCTAATTTTAATGCCAAATTATAGTTTTGACCCCAATTACATGGTCCACTGAACATAGAAAAAGATAGTGCGAAGTTCAGGTTAAAGTTTTTGGTCAAGGTAGTTTTTGATGAAGTTAAAGTTACATCGACTTGAAACTTAGTACACATGTTACCTATGACATGATATTTTTAATTTTAATTCCAAATTAAAGTTCTGACCCCAATTTTCAAGGTCCACTGAACACAGAAAATGATAGTGCGAGTGGGGCATCCGTGTACTATGGACACATTCTTGTTAACTGTTAATTTGTCAGTGTAAAGACTAAACGACTTTTTATAATAATCCTCATGTGATTAGGTTTTTTTTTTCTCTCGTATAAATTCCTTTTACACGATACAAAAATATTTATCACTGACAGGGAATACAAAGTCTTATGCCCTTTCACAAAATTCAACTATTCTGGGAAATGATCTATAAAGGTTAAAGCTTATAACACCACATCCGTGTCAGAGTTATCAAATAATTTTAATTAAATACCGCCCCCTTTTCTCCAAAATAAAAGAAACTTATATGGACTTATTCTAAAATATTACATCAAACAGATCTGATAAATGATACGCTAAAGAGTAGAACTGTAAAACAGAATGTGACCTCACCCCCTCCAAAAAAAACCCACCACCAAACAATATAATGAAATTATTAATTGAATAATAATCTATAAAATTTGAATGTATCCATATGGATAAATTGATAGGTGGAAGAATCTAGCTACTGCATCGGGCCAACCCAAAAATAAAGTATGGTAGATTCTGTTGTCACGATACTTTTCGCTCATAAATGAAGTCTATGAAACCTAATTAAATTTGACCTGGAGCCTCCAGTATAAATCGTCAACTTTCTATAAAATAACTTGAAACATCATTTACAGCAGTGCCAACCATTTTCCAGCACCAAGTAAGATAGTGCCCAGGTTTATCTGTATATCCACTCGGAGAATATATATTTTTTAATTGGTAAAGTAATTAATGAACAATGACCCTATAACTTATAATAAGAAGACAATTAATAATTTCCGTCACTTATTTTCTTGTCTATAGTGATTTTCTTGGTTCTTTACAGCTTCTTTCTATCTATATGTTTTCAAAGAAGGTCCGAGAACACAATTAATTCGTAGTGCATTTCTTTTAGAACATAAATGAAAATAAAAAAAATCCCACCTGCGCTTTCTCAAAGAAACTTTTACAGTGTGTTGTACTACTTTTGGGACAAATCATATCAAATTTATAGAAAACTTCATCGCCTCTAACTCAAAATATGGACAATTTTATGTTTAGGGCGTCTTGAAATCTTTTGACAGCTTCCGAAGTGCTCATTTTCAACCTTTTTCCATCAATATACGGCAGCCGGTACCGTCATAGAACCGTACGAATGCAGCCCGGAATAGGTCTCCAGAACCATTTTAAAGTCATGCGCAACACTTGTTAGCTAATTACCGACAATCAACTATGACCTGAATGTACACCAATAAACAGGACATATTATAATATTGTAATGACAGTAGTCTTAGATTATAATTATACAAGTTTCGTTTGTATATCTGATTAAATGATAAAATATAGAACTAATATATATAGCCGATGTTTTGGTTCAGTCAGTGGCTTATTAATAACTGATATACACATGTAAATATATGTACTGACATGCGTCCTTAATTAGATAAATTTATGGTAAACTTCATAGGACTTTATAGTTTATTATCTTTGTTAGTTATAAATTAGAAACATCTGATATATACACTTCATGATCTATTGGTCCCAAGATACATATTTTGATTTGATTTTATGTGTTTAGATAGTGTATCCTACACTGAACAAAATATGAATATTATATAATTGGTTTATTAATCTTTGGTGATATTTGGTTTATTTTCTTTCTAAATTTTATTATTAATCTTTGGTGATATTTGGTTGGTAAATTTTTAATTAATTAAAAATACTTAATTCCATCTCGGATGCTTTCGACATTACTCGTTACCTTTCGACATTACTCGTTACCTGTTTGTACAAAAATTTATCGTTCGTAATTTATACGCATTTGATTGGTTAACAGAAATACCTGTTCACTTCAGGTAAATTTTCATAAATATTTCCTAGTCATTTCGAAAAGTTTACTGGTCAGTTCAACACGTTAAATTTACTCGGTAAACTTCATTTCGTGAGTTCATGTGTTCGCCCTGGGCGACTTTTTGTTTCAAGGTTATTGGTTTGGTTGCGGACTTTTGGTGGTCAAAATATTACAAAACGTGTACCCAAGTATATTAAGATGGATTTATTTTGGTGGAGCAAGTTTCTAGACATATACAATGGAGTTTCTATGATGTTTCTTATTGACTGGTCTAGTCCGGATTGTGTGCTTTCTTGCGATTCAACTTTGATTGGTTGTGGAGGTATTTGTAATGGGAGGTATTTTCATACAGTCTTTCCTGCATTTATTCGCAGGCAACATTTGCATATTAATGCTCTGGAACTACTTTGTGTTATGGTGTGTCTGAAAGTTTGGGCAAGTGTACTTAAAGGTTCTAGGATTATTATTTATTGTGATAATTCTTCATCTGTCACTGTACTAAATTCTGGTGCTTGCAGAAATACGTTCATGCAATCTTGTCTCAGAGAAATCTGTTTTCTGACAGCTAGTCACGAGTTTCAAGTAAAAGGACGGCATTTGAGTGGTGAAGCAAATAGAATTGCTGACATGCTTTCTAGGTGGGATATGGATCCCGGTATTAGTACAGAGTTTTTAAAGCTGGCTCGTGTCAATGCGTGGAAAGAAATTGAATTGGATGATGATCTGTTTCATTTTACTTCACCATGGTGATTTTTCTTTGATATTGTTTATTGTAGATACTGAGTTATGTAAGTTACAGAAAGACACGGAGTTATGTAAAAAATCTGCGTTTGCAGAAGGAACTTACAAGAATTTGAAAGTGCAATTTGTTTCTTACTTTTTATTTTGCACATATTTTAATATGTCACCTTTGCCTACTTCTGTAAATACTCTTTGTTTATATGGAAATTTTTTGAGTAGGAGTTTTAAGAGTGTAGCTTCAATTCAAAATTATATTAGTGGTGTCAAGACTTTACATTTGTTATTAGGATTTGAGTTTCCAACGGAAGATTGGTTTTCCATAAAATTATTGTTTAGAGGGTTGTCTCGTCAAAATCATCATATGCCTCGCAGAGCTCTGCCTATTACTCCACAGATTCTTTTGAAAATGTGTGAATTTTTAGATATGTCTAATCCGTCAGATGTCACTATCTGGTGTTGTTTTTTGTTTGCCTTTTTTCTTATGGTTAGAAAGTCTAATTTAGTTCCAACTTCGGCAAAGAATTTTGATCCACACAAACAATTATGCAGAAATAACGTTATTGTTTTTAGTGATTATTTGTTGGTTAAAATGGAATGGTCAAAAACCATTCAATTTGGTAATAGGAAACTGGAGTTACCATTGGTTAAGATAAAAGGGTCTCCACTTTGTCCGTACAACGCATACAATCGTATGTGCACTCTTATACCAGCCGATGGTGAAAAACCCGCTTTTTTAATTCCACAATCTAAAGGATTTAAAATTTTATGTTATTCTTATTTTCAGAAAAGACTACGGGACATTTTAGAAAAGTGTGGTTTAAATTCTTCCAAATTTTCCTCTCATTCTTTTCGGAGAGGAGGGGCTACATGGGCTTTTCACAGTAAAGTTCCTTCCGAGTTGATACAATTTCACGGGGATTGGCGTAGTGATGCATATAAAGTTTATTTAGAATTTGATTTACATGACAAATTGTCTATTTCACGAGCTATGGCTGATGAGATTCTGAATTAATATTGTTTGTTTATCTTATCTTATTTTATTTTTTTGTAGACATTGTGTCAAAAAATAAGGTTTTGTTGCTGTCAGATTCTACTTGTAAATATGTAAATAACATTAACTGGCTGGAATGCAATGCTATATCTGGTGCTAATATATACACTCTTCATCAATTTGTAAAAGACAACAAATCACTTTTAAGAAAATACACACATTTGTTATTGCATGTAGGCACAAATGATGTTGGGAATGGTTTATCCAGTAAATTGATTATTCAATATTATAATAATTTAATTGATTTTATTTGCAATGTTTTTCCTTCTTTAAAGATAATAGTTTCAGCAATTTTGCCAAGACCTATAGATTTTGATGACACAAAACAAACTGTAATAGAATGTAATAAAGCTTTGGCTAAGCTTACTTTAAAGAGAAATATTTTATTTGTCAAAACTTATAAGCAATTTGTTCAGCAACCAGGATCTATTTATAAAAGTAAATGTTTTTGTAAAGATAGATTACACTTAAGTTATTTTGGTGTTTCAGTTTTAAGAAACTTTTTTATAGGTGTAGTTAATCATTTGTAATTATACAATGTTGTATTTAAATGTTTTTTTTTTTTCAAGATACTTTGTGGTTTTTAATTTTATTTTTCAGAAGATGATGGTCAAGAAAGCTGGGCTAGACCATTACTTCTACATCTGGTTTACCTGTGAACCTATATTAGTTTGCAGGATTCCAGAAGTAACTGTTGTTGTATGTATTATCAGGTATGTTTATATTATAATGTAATTTTTTCTTTAATACTGTACACTTTATAGTGGCCGTTGGTTTGGTGCATTTATATATTTTGGAAATTAATATTTATCAAGAATATGGACTTTAAATGAGAAATTTATTTATGACATATGTATGATTGTAAATTGTTATTTATGCCAAAATATGATTATCATTACTTATGTGTTGAGTTTTTGTTTTATTACATCGAAATGGGAGCAGAGGGAATTGGTAAATTTTTAATTAATTAAAAATACTTAATTCCATCTCGGATGCTTTCGACATTACTCGTTACCTTTCGACATTACTCGTTACCTGTTTGTACAAAAATTTATCGTTCGTAATTTATACGCATTTGATTGGTTAACAGAAATACCTGTTCACTTCAGGTAAATTTTCATAAATATTTCCTAGTCATTTCGAAAAGTTTACTGGTCAGTTCAACACGTTAAATTTACCCACCCTCCCGCCCATTTTATTTTTGTATTATTGGATATTTTTGTACATGTGTTATACCTTATTAAATAGAAGAAGTTAGTCTTTTTCAGATAATGCAGATTGATGAATTTGATGTCTGTTTGGGAAGTGACTGGTGCATTTATATATTTTGGAAATTAATATTTATCAAGAATATGGACTTTAAATGAGAAATTTATTTATGACATATGTATGATTGTAAATTGTTATTTATGCCAAAATATGATTATCATTACTTATGTGTTGAGTTTTTGTTTTATTACATCGAAATGGGAGCAGAGGGAATTTATTTTCTTTCTAAATTTGTTTCTCCAAATCTACACGCACTTGTAATTCATATTTCTTCTTATGCACTTGTTTTCTTAAATACAAGAAAAAAAAAACCATTTATTTCACATTATACAGCTGTTATAAGGGGGAATAGATTCTTCTCGATAAATTTGTGCGTCTATCCAGTTTTACTTAATTTTAGGAAGTAGAATATTAATTCGGCAATCAAAGATTACTATACAATTAAAATATTTTGTTCATCAACTCATTACATAACTTGAAAAATTAGTATTTGAAAACTGACAATATAGAGCATGGTAAATGCTGAATTTTCACTTCAAAAATAAGTTAAAAAAATATGATAGGTTAATATGTAAGGAGGTTACAATTTATAATAATGAAGACAATTTGGTTCTGAGAAGGTTTTTCTGGATTAGTTCAAAGGACGTTTCGTCCTATATTTTAATTTTAAAAACAGAAGTAGGTTCTTATAGGGTGTATACTTTCCTGTAAAAAATGGTTGCATTTGACTTACTTATATTACAATCTATCACTTCACATCTTAATTCTGACAAGGTGTTGTTTAAAATTAATTTCAAATACTGTATGGTTAGTTCTGGATAGGTACCGTCCTTTATATCATAAAGTAACTTAAAAAAGCACGATTCTTACAAGATCTTACAAGGTATAAAGTACTTTATATATAAGTTGTTTCTTATGACGTTCGCCAGAATTAAGACAGGCTCATAAAGAATGTATATGAAGTTATACTATTGTCTCAGTTAAAGGGAGAAGGTTTGGTATCATTAAAACGTTTAATACCGCTGCAAATATTTGCACACAGGAATTTAATGTACAGTAGTTGTCGTTTCTTTATGTAGTTTATACATGTTTCTCATTTCTGTTTTTTTTTTTTTTTATAGATTAGACTGTTGGTTTTTCCGTTTGAATGTTGTTTTTTCACTTGTAAATTTGGGGCACTTTATATTTTGTTTGGTGTGAGCCAAGGCTCCGTGTTGAGGCCGTACCTTGACCTATAATGGTTTACTTTTAAAAATTGTTATTTGGATGGAGAGTGGTCTCATTGACACTCATACCACATCTTCCTATACCGATATACATATTATTGGTACTGACAAGGTTACTTTTATATATTTTTAAGCCCCCGGTCGCAATTTAGTTTTACCCTTGTCAGTCTTTATGTCCGCCCGTACGTCACGGTACGTCCCTGAATTGGTTTCCGTTCTCCAACTTTAGTTTGCCCCAACCAAATGTTATAAAACTTAAACACAATGCTTATAAGCACAAATCACAGTTGAATTTGGGAAGCGTCACTTATAATTTTTTGAGTTATTATAAGCAAACAGGGGCATCATCTGTGTTCTGACAAGGTATGGTTGTATTTACTATAAATAATGGTTGTTTCTGAGGAGGTACCGACACTCAGTACACTTATAACTTTAGTGCTGATAAAGATAGTGTTGTTTTAACTGTAAATAAAGGTTGGTTTTAAGGAGGATCCGACATTAAGTTTACTTTAAAAATTTGGTTCCGAAAAGTTAGTAATGTTTTTATTGTAAAGAAAAGTTACTTCTGAGGAGGTACTAACATAGAATTTGATTCTAACAACGTATTACTGTAATTAACGAATGGTTCTGAGGACTTTCTGACATAATGTTAACTTTACTTAAAACATTACAGATGATAAGGTTATGTTGTTTTTACTGTAAATAAGGTTGGTTTAGAGGAGGTACCGACATATAGTTTACTTAAAAAAATGTTTCTGACAAGGTATTAAGGTTTCAACTGTAAATAAACGTGGGTTCTGAGGAGGTATAAACACATTTTTTTCTTAGAAAATCTAGTTTTGACAAGATATTTTTGATTTTACTGTAAAAAAAGGTTGGTTCTGAGGAAGTACCGACAATCAGATTACTTAGAAAATTTAGTTCTGACAAGGTATGGTTGTTTTTACTGTAAATAAAGGTTGGTTCTGAGGAGGAAAAACACATTTTTTTTCTTAGAAAATCTAGTTCTGACAAGATATCATAGTTGATTTCACTGTAAAAAAAAAGGTTGGTTCTGAGGAGGTACCGAAACTTAGATTACTTAGAAAATTTAGTTCTTACAAGGTATAGTTGTTTTTACTTTAAATAAACGTGGGTTTTGGGGAGGTACCGACACTCAGGTTACTTAAAAAATTTAGTTCGGACAAGATATGATTGATTTTACTGTTTTAAAAAAAAGGTTGGTTCTGCGGAGGTACATACACAAAGTAAATTTTAGTTCTGTTAAGATATGATTGTTTTTACTGTAAATAAAGGTTGGTTCTGAGGAGGTACAAACACATTTGTTTCTTAGAAAATTTAGTTCTGCCAAGATGTGGTTGATTTTATTGTAAAAAAAGATTGGTTCTGAGGAGGTACATACACAAAGTTTATTTAGAAAAATTTAGTTCTGATAAGGTATGGTTGTTTTTATTGTAAATAAAGGTTGGTTCTGAGGAGGTACAGACACAAAGTTTTCTTTTAAAATTTAGATCTTACATGGTGTTAAGATTTAACTTTAAATAAATGTTGGTTCTGAGGAGGTACCGATACTCATATTACTTAGAAAATTTAGTTCTGACAAGATATGATTAATTTTACTGTTAAAAAAGGTTGGTTCTGAGGAAGTTCATACGCAAAGTTTATTTAGAAAAAATAAGTTATGAAAAGGTATTGTTGTTTTAACTGTAAATAAAGGTTGGTTCTGAGGAGGTTCCGACATAAAGTTTTCTTAGAAAATTTAGTTCTTACAAGGTATAGTTGTTTTTACTTTAAATAAACGTGGCTTCTGAGGAGGTACCGACACTCAGATTAGTTAGAAAATTTAGTTCTGATAGGGTATAGTTGTTTTTACTGTAAATGCAAGTTGGTTCTGAGGAGGTACAGACACAAAGTTTTCTTTTAAAATTTAGATCTCACATGGTGTTAAGATTTGACTTTAAATAAATGTTGGTTCTGAGGAGGTACCGACACTCAGATTACTTAGAAAATCTAGTTCTGACAAGATATGATTGATTTTACTGTTAAAAAAAGGTTGGTTCTGAGGAGGTACATACGGAAAGATTATTTAGAAAAAAATGAGTTATGATAAGGTATGGTTGTTTTAACTGTAAATAAAGGTTGGTTCTGAGGAGGTACCGACATAAAGTTTTCTTAGAAAATTTAGTTCTCACAAGGTATAGTTGTTTTTACTTTAAATAAACGTGGGTTCTGAGGAGGTACCGACACTCAGATTAGTTAGAAAATTTAGTTCTGATAGGGTATAGTTGTTTTTACTGTAAATAAACGTGGGTTCTGAGGAGGTACCGACACTCAGATTACTTAGAATATCTAGTTCTGCCAAGATATGGTTGATTTTACTGTAGAAAAGGGATGATTCTGAGGAGGTACCGACACTCAGATTACTTAGAAAATTTAGTTTTTACCAGGTTTAGTTTATTTTACCTTAAATAAACCGGGGTTCTGAGGAGGTACCGACACTCAGATTACTTAACAAAATTAGTTCTGACAAGATATGATTGATTTTACTGTAAAAAAAGGTTGGTTCTGAGGAGGTTCATACACAAAGATTATTTAGAAAAAATAAGTTATGATAAGGTATGGTTGTTTTAACTGTAAATAAAGGTTGGTTCTGAGGAGGTACCGACATAAAGTTTTCTTAGAAAATTTAGTTCTCACAAGGTAAAGTTGTTTTCACTTTAAATAAACGTTGGTTCTAAGGAGGTACCGACACTCAGATTACTTAGAATATCTAGTTCTGCCAAGATATAGTTGATTTTACTGTAGAAAAGGGATGGTTCTGAGGAGGTACCGACATCCGATTACTTAGAAAATTTTGTTTTTACAAGGTTTAGATTATTTTACCTTAAATAAACAGGGGTTCTGAGGAGGTACCGACACTCAGATTACTTAACAAAATTAGTTCTGACAAGATATGGTTGATTTTACTGTAGAAAAGGGATGGTTCTGAGGAGGTACCGACACTCAGATTACTTAGAAAATTTAGTTTTTACAAGGTTTAGTTTATTTTACCTTAAATAAACCGGGGTTCTGAGGAGGTACCGACACTCAGATTACTTAACTAAATTAGTTTCGACAAGGTATGATTGATTTTACTGTAAAATAAAAGGTTGGTTCTGAGGAGGTGCATACACACAGATTATTTAGAAAAAATAAGTTATGATAAGGTATGGTTGTTTTAACTGTAAATAAAGGTTGGTTCTGAGGAGGTACCGACATAAAGTTTTCTTAGAAAATTTAGTTCTTACAAGGTACAGTTGTTTTTACTTTAAATAAACGTGGGTTCTGAGGAGGTACCGACACTCAGATTAGTTAGAAAATTTAGTTCTGAAAGTGGATAATTGTTTTTACTGTAAATAAAAGTTGGTTCTCAGGAGGTTCAGACACAAAGTTTTCTTTTATTAATTAGATCTTACATGGTGTTAAGATTTTCTTTCAATAAATGTGGGTTCTGAGGAAGAACCGACACTCAGATTACTTAGAATATCTAGTTCTGCCAAGATATGGTTGATTTTACTGTAAAAAAAAAGGTTGGTTCTGAGGAGGTACCGACAATCAGTTTACTTAGAAAAGTTAGTTCTGACAAGTTTTGGTTGTTTTTTTTACTGTCAATAAAGGTTAGTTCTGAGGAGGTACAAACACATTTTTTTCTTAGAAAATCTAGTTCTGACAAGATATGGTTGATTTTACTGTAAAAAAAAGATTAGTTCTGATGAGGTACCGACACTCAGATTACTTAGAAAATTTAGTTTTTACAAGGTAGAGTTTTTTCATCTTAAATAAACCTTTGTTCTGAGGAGGTACCGACACTCAGATTACTTAACAAAATTACTTCTGACAAGATATGATTGATTTTACTGTAAAAAAAAGGTTGGTTCTGAGGAGGTACATACACAAAGATTATTTATAAAAAAAATAGTTCTGATAAGGTATGGTTGTTTTTACTGTAAATAAAGATTGGTTCTGAAGAGGTACAGACACAAAGTTTAGTTCTTACAAGGTATAGTTGTTTTTACTGTCAATAAAGGTTGGTTCTAAGGAGATACCGACATAAAGTTTTCTTAAAATATTTAGTTCTGAAAAGGTATGGTTGATTTTACTGTAACTAAAGGTTGGTTCTGAGGAGGTATCGACACTCCTATTTCTTAGAAAATAAGGTCTTACAAGGTATAGTTGTTTTTACTTTAAATAAACGTGGGTTCTGAGGAGGTACCGACACTCAGATTAGTTAGAAAATTAAGTTCTGATAGGGTATAATTGTTTTTACCGAAATAAATGTTGGTTCTGAGGAGGTACCGACACTCAGATTACTTAGAAAATTTAGTTCTGACAAGATATGATTGGTTTTACTGTACAAAAAGGTTGGTTCTTAAAAAGTTTAGTTCTAACAAGGTATAGTTGTTTTTACTTTAAATAAACGTGGGTTCTGAGGAGGTACCGACACTCAGATTAGTTAGAAAATTTAGTTCTGAAAGGGGATAATTGTTTTTACTGTAAATAAAAGTTAGTTCTGAGGAGGTAAAGGCACAAAGTTTTCTTTTAAAATTTAGATATTACATGATGTTAAGATTTTACTTTAAATAAACATGGGTTCTGAGGAGGTACCGGCTGACACTCAGATTAGTTAGAAAATGTAGTTCTGATAAGGTATAATAGTTGTCTTTACTGTAAATAAAAGTTGGTTCTCAGGAGGTACAGACACAAAGTTTTCTTTAATTACCTGTTTTAACTATAGGATATTCATCAAGTACTTGCTTTGACTACAGGATATTCATCAAGTACCTGCTTTGACTACACGATATTCATCAAGTGCCTGCTTTGACTTTAGGATATTCATCAAGTACCTGCTTTCACTATAGGATATTCATCAAGTACCTGCTTTGACTACAGGATATTCATCAAGTACCTGCTTTGACTACACGATATCCATCAAGTGCCTGCTTTGACTTTAGGATATTCATCAAGTACCTGCTTTGACTATAGGATATTCATCAAGTACCTGCTTTGACTATAAGTTATTCATCAAGTACCAGCTTTGACTACAGGATATTCATCAAGTACCTGCTTTGACTATAGGATATTCATCAAGTACCTGCTTTGACAATATGATATTCATCAAGTTACTGCTTTGATTATATGATATTCATGTAGTACCTGCTTTAACTATAGGATATTCATCAAGTACTTGCTTTGACTACAGGATATTTATCAAGTACCTGCTTTGACTATAGGATATTCATCAATTTCCTGCTTTGACAATAGGATATTCATCAAGTTACTGCATTGACTATACGATGTTCATCAAGTACCTGCTTTGATAACAGGATATTCATCAAGTACCTGCTTTGACTATAGGATATTCATCAAGTACCTGCTTTGACTACAGGATATTCATCAAGTACCTGCTTTGACTATATGATATTCATCAAGTACCTGCTTTGACTACATGATATTCATCAAGTTACTGCTTTGACTATATGATATTCATCAAGTACCTGCTTTGACTATAGGATATTCATCAAGTACCTGCTTTGACTATAGAATATGTTTTAAGTACCTGCTTTGACTATAGGTTATTCATCAAATACCTGCTTTGACTACAGGATATTCATCAAGTACCTGCTTTGACTATAGGATATTCATTAAGTACCTGCTTTGACTACAGGATATTCATCAAGTTACTGCTTTGACTATATGATATTCATCAAGTACCTGTTTTAACTATAGGATATTCATCAAGTACTTGCTTTAAATACAGGATATTCATCAAGTACCTGCTTTGACTATAGGATATTCATCAAGTACCTGCTTTGACTATAGAATATGTATTAAGTACCTGCTTTGACTATAGGTTATTCATCAAGTACCTGCTTTGACTACAGGATATTCATCAAGTACCTGCTTTGACTATAAGATATTCATCAAGTACCTGCTTTGACTATAGGATATTCATCAAGTACCTGGTTTGACTACATGATATCCATCAAGTTCCTGCTTTGACTACAGAATATTCATCAAGTACCTGCTTTGAATATAGGATATTCACCAAGTACCTGCTTTGACTACAGGATATTCATCAAGTACCTGCTTTGACTATAGGATATTCTTTAATAAAGTACCTGCTTTGACTATAGAATATATATCAAGCACCTGCTTTGACCAAAGGTTATTCATCAAGTACCTGCTTTGACTACATGATATTCATCTAGTACCTGCTTTGACTATAGGATATTCATCAAGTACCGGCTTTGACTATAGGATATTCATCAAGTATCTGCTTTGACTATAGGATATTCATCAAGTACCTGCTTTGACTATAGGATATTCATCAAGTACCTGCTTTGACAATAGGATATTCATCAAGTAACTGCTTTGACTATATGATATTCATCAAGTACCTGCTTTGACTACAGGATATTCATCAAGTTCCTGCTCTGACTACAGGATATTCATCAAGTACCTGCTCTGATTACATGATAGTTATTAAGTACCTGCTTTGACTATATGATATTCATCAAGTATCTGCTTTGACTATAGGATATTTATCAATTACCTGTTTTGACTATAGGATATTCAGCAAGTACTTGCTTTGATTATATGATATTCATCAAGTTAATGCTTTGATTACAGGATATTCATCAAGTACCTGCTTTGACTATAGGATATTCATCCAGACCCTGCTTAGAGTAAAGGATATTCATCAGGTACCTGCTTTGACTATAGGATGTTCATAAAGTACCTGCTTTGATTACAGGATATTCATCAAGTACTTGCTTTGACTATAGGATATTAATCAAGTACCTGCTTTGACTATAGGATATTCATCAAGTACCTGATTTTACTATAGGATATTCATCAAGTACCTGCTTTTATTACAGGATATTCATCAAGTACCTGCTTTGACTATAGGATATTCATCAAGTACCTGCTTTGACTATAGGATATTCATCAAGTACCTGCTTTGACTATAGGATATTCATCAAGTACCTGCTTTGACAATAGGATATTCAGCAAGTACCTGCTTTGACTATAGGATATTCATCAAGTACCTGCTTTGACTATAGGATATTCATCAAGTACCTGCTTTGACAATAGGATATTCATCAAGAACTTGCTTTGACTATATGATATTCATGAAGTACCTGCTTTGACAATAGGATATTCATCAAGTACTTGCTTTGACTACAGGATATTCATCAAGTACCTGCTTTGACTACATGATATTCATCAAGTACCTGCTTTGACTATAAGATATTCATCAAGTACCTGCTTTGACAATATGATATTCATCAAGAACTTGCTTTGACAATAGGATATTCATCAAGTACCTGCTTTTACTATAGGATATTCATCAAGTACCTGCTTTGACAATAGGATATTCATCAAGTTCCTGCACTGACTACAGGATATTCATCTAGTACCTGCTCTGACTATAGGATATTCATCAAGTTCCTGCTCTGACTACAGGATATTCATCAAGTTCCTGCTCTGACTACAGGATATTCATCAAGTACCTGCTTTGACCATAGGATATTTATCAAGTTCCTGCTCTGACTACAGGATATTCAAGTGCCTGCTCTGACTACAGGATATTCATCAAGTTCCTACTCTGACTACAGGATATTCGTCAAGTACCTGCTTTGACTATAGGATATTCATCAAGTACCTGCTTTGACTATAGGATATTCATCAATTACCTGCTTTGACTACAGGATATTCATCAAGTACCTGCTTTAACTATAGGATATTCATCAAGTACTTGCTTTGACTACAGGATATTCATGAAGTACCTGCTTTGACTATATAATATTCATCAAGTACCTGCTTTAACTATAGGATATTCATCAAGTACCTGCTTTAACTATAGGATATTTATCAAGTACTTGCTTTGACTACAGGATATTCATGAAGTACCTGCTTTGACTATAGGATATTCATGAAGTACCTGCTTTAACTATAGGATATTCATCAAGTACCTGCTTTAACTATAGGATATTCATCAAGTACCTGCTTTAACTATAGGATATTCATCAAGTACCTGCTTTAACTATAGGATATTCATCAAGTACTTGCTTTGACTACAGGATATTCATGAAGTACCTGCTTTGACTATAGGATGTTCATCAAGTACCTGCTTTGGCTATATGATATTGATGAAGTACCTGCTTTGACTATATAATATTCATCAAGTACCTGCTTTAACTATAGGATATTCATCAAGTACTTGCTTTGACTACAGGATATTCATGAAGTACCTGCTTTGACTATAGGATGTTCATCAAGTACCTGCTTTGGCTATATGATATTGATGAAGTACCTGCTTTGACTATATAATATTCATCAAGTACCTGCTTTAACTATAGGATATTCATCAAGTACCTGCTTTAACTATAGGATATTCATCAAGTACTTGCTTTGACTACAGGATATTCATGAAGTACCTGCTTTGACTACAGGATATTCATCAAGTGCCTGCTTTAACTATAGGATATTCATCAAGTACTTGCTTTAACTATAGGATATTCATCAAGTACCTGCTTTAACTATAGGTTATTCATCAAGTACCAGCTTTTACTATAGGATATTCATCAAGTACCTGCTTTAACTATAGGATATTCATCAAGTACTTGCTTTAACTATAGGATATTCATCAAGTACCTGCTTTAACTATAGGATATTTATCAAGTACTTGCTTTAACTATAGGATATTTATCAAGTACCTGCTTTGACTATATGATATTCATGAAGTACCTGCTTTGACTACAGGATATTCATCAAGTACCTGCTTTAACTGTAGGTTATTCATCAAGTACCTGCCTTAACTGTAGGTTATTCATCAAGTACCGGCTTTGACTAAAGGATATTTATCAAGTACCTGCTTTGACTATATGATATTCATCAAGTACCTGCTTTATCTATAGGTTATTCATCAAGTACCTGCTTTGACTACAGGATATTCATCAAGTACCTGCTTTAACTATAGGATATTCATCAAGTACCTGCTTTGACTATAGAATATTCATCAAGTACCTGCTTTAACTATAGTTTATTCATCAAGTACCAGCTTTGAATACAGGATATTCATCTAGTACCTGCTTTGACTACAGGATATTCATCAAGTACCTGCTTTCCTTGTCTTAACACAAAAATCTTATTAAATTGACTGTCAGTACCTCCACAGAACCGGCCGTTATTTACAGAAAGAAATCAACCATACCTCGGCTTGTCTGAACAAACTTGTCTAAATAAATTGACTGTCGGTACCTCCTCAGAACCGGACGTTTTGATAAAGTAAAATCAACAAATTTCTTGTCGGTACAGAATTTTCTCAGTAAATTGACTGTCGGTACCTCCTCAGAACTGGCCGTTATGTATAGAAAAATCAACTACACTTGTCAGAACAAAATTTTCTAAGTATATTGACTGTCGGTACCTCCTCAGAAGTGCCAGTTTTTTTTTATAGTAAAATCAACCATACCTTGCCCGAACAAAATTTTCGAAATAATTTGACTGTCGGTACCTCCTCAGAACCGTCTTTATTTATATATAGAAACATCAACCATACTATGTCAGAACAAAAGTTTCTAAGTAAATTGACTGTCGGTACCTCCTCAGAAGTGCCAGATATGTTTTATAGTAAAATCAACCATACCTTGCCCGAACAAAATTTTCGAAATAAATTTGTGACTGTCGAAACCTCCTCAGAACCGTCTTTATTTATATATTAAAACATCAACCATACTATGTCAGAACAAAAGTTTCTAAGTAAATTGACTGTCGGAACCTCCTCAGAACCGGCCGTTATTTATAGTAAAATCAACCATACCTTGTCTGAACAAAATTTTCTAAGTAAATTGACTGTCGGTACCTCTCCAGAACCGGCCGTTATCTATACAATAGAAAAATCAAGCATATCTTGTCTTAACAAAATTTTCTTAATAAATTGACTGTCGGTTCTTCCTCAGAACCGGCCTTTATTTATAATTAAAATCAACATTCCTTGTCTTAACAAAAAAATCTAATTAAATTGACTGTCGGTACCTCAACAGAAAAAAAATCAGCCATAACTTGTCTGAACAAACTTTTCTGAATAAATTGACTGTCGGTACCTCCTCAGAACCGGCCGTTTTTTATAGTAAAATCAACAAAATACCTTATCCGAACATAATTTTCTCAGTAAATTGACTGTCAGTACCTCCTCAGAACCGGCCGTTATGTATAGAAAAATCAACAATACCTTGTCCAAACAAAATTTTCTAAGTTAATTGACTGTCCGTACCTCCTCTAAAACGGCCGTTATTTATAATAAAATCAACAAAATACTTTGTCAGAACAAAATTTACTCAGTAATTTGACTGTCGGTACCTCCTCAGAACCGTCTTTTTTTATATAGAAAAAACAACCATACCATGTAAGAACAAAAGTTTCTAAATAAATTGACTGTCGGTACCTCCCCAGAACCTGCCGTTATTTATAATAAAATCAACAATACCTTGTCCGAACAAAATTTTCTAAGTATATTGACTGTCGGTTCCTCCTCAGTTCCCTCCGTTATTTATAGTTAAAATCAACATTCTTTGTCTTAACACAAAAATCTATTTAAATAAACTGTCGGTACCTCCACAGAACCGGGCGTTATTTATAGAAAGAAATCAACCATACCTTGTCTGAACAAACTTTTCTAAATAAATTGACTGTAGGTGCGGTGCATCCTCAGAACCGGCCGTTTTTTAAGTAAAATCAACAAAATCCTTGTCGGTACAGAATTTTCTCAGTAAATTGACTGACGGTACCTCCTCAGAACCGGCCGTTGTGTATAGACAAAATCAACTATACCTTGCCGAACAAAATTTTCGAAATAATTTGACTGTCGTTACCTCATGAGAACCGTCTTTATTTATATATAAAAACATCAATCATACCATGTCAGAACAAAAGTTTCTAAGTAAGTAGACTGTTGGTACCTCCTCAGAACCGGCCGTTATTTATATTGAAATCAACCATACCTTGTCCGAACTAAAGTTTCTAAATAAATTGACTGTCGGTACCTCATCAGAACCGGCCGTTATGTATAGTAAAATTAACAAAAAACCTTGTCGGAACAAAATTTTCTCAGAAATTGACTGTCGGTACCTCCCCAGAACCCGCCGTTATCTATATAATAGTAAAATCAACCATACCTTGTCTGACCAAAAATTTTCAAAGTATATTGACTGTCGGTACCTCCTCAGAACCGGCCGTTATTTATAGTTAAAATCAACATTCCTTGTCTTAACAAAATTTTCTAAGTAAATTGACTATCGGTACCTCCACAAAACCGGCCTTTATCTATATGAAAGTAAAATCAACCATACCTTTTCTGAACAAAATTTTCTAAATAAATTGACTGTCGGTACCTCTTCAGAACCGTCTTTTTTTATACAGTAAAATCAACCATACCTTGTCCGAACAAAATTTTCTAAGTAAATTGACTGTCGGTACCTCCTCAGAACCGGCCGGTTTTTTTTATAGTAAAATCAACAAAATATCTTCTCCGAACAAAATTTTCTCGGTAAATTGACTGTCAGTACCTCCTCAGAACCGGCCGTTATGTATAGAAAAATCAACTATACCTTGTCCAAACAAAATTTTGTAAGTAAATTGACTGTCGGTACCTCCTCAAAACCGGCCGTTATTTATAATAAAATCAATAAAATACTTTGTCAGCACAAAATTTTCTCAGTAATGTGACTGTCGGTACATCCTCAGAACCGTCTTTTTTTATATAGAAAAAACAACCATACCATGTAAGAACAAAAGTTTCTAAGTAAATTGACTGTCGGTATCTCCCCAGAACCGGCCGTTATTTATAATAAAATCAACCATACCTTGTCCGAACAAAATTTTCTAAGTATATTGACTGTCGGTTCCTCCTCAGTTCCCTCCGTTATTTATAGTTAAAATCAACATTCCTTGTCTTAACACAAAAATCTTATTAAATTGACTGTCGGTACCTCCACAGAACCGGCCGTTATTTACAGAAAAAAATCAACCATACCTAGCTTGTCTGAACAAACTTTTCTAAATAAATTGACTGTCGGTGCCTCCTCAGAACCGGCCGTTTTTTAAAGTAAAATCAACAAAATCCTTGTCGGTACAGAATTTTCTCAGTAAATTGACTGTCGGTACCTCCTCAAAACCGGCCGTTGTGTATAGAAAAATCAACTACCTTGCCGAACAAAATTTTCGAAATAATTTGACTGTCGTTACCTCTTGAGAACCGTCTTTATTTATATATAAAAACATCCATAATACCATGTCCGAACAAAAATTTCTAAGTAAATTGACTGTCGGTACCTCCTCAGAACCGGCCGTTATTTATAGTAAAATCAACCATACCTTGTCCGAACAAAAGTTTCCAAATAAATTGACTGTCGGTACCTCCTCAGAACCGGCCGTTATGTATAGTAAAATCAACAAAATACCTTGTCGGAACAAAATTTTCTCAGTAAATTGACTGTCAGTACCTCCTCAGAACCGTCTTTTTTATAAAGTAAATTCAACCATGATACCTTGTCCGAACAAAATTTTCTAAGTGAATTGACTGTCGGTACCTCCTCAGAATCGGCCTTTATTTATAATAAAATCAACCATACCTTGTCCGACCAAAAATTTTCAAAGTATATTGACTGTCGGTACCTCCTCAGAACCGGCCGTTATTTATAGTTAAAATCAACATTCCTTGTCTTAACAAAATTTTCTAAGTAAATTGACTATCGGTACCTCCACAAAACCGGCCTTTATCTATATGATAGTTAAATCAACCATACCTTTTCTGAACAAAATTTTCTAAATAAATTGACTGTCGGTACCTCTTCAGAACCGTCTTTTTTTATACAGTAAAATCAACCATACCTTGTCCGAACAAAATTTTCTAAGTAAATTGACTGTCGGTACCTCCTCAGAACCGGCCGGTTTTTTTATAGTAAAATCAACAAAATATCTTCTCCGAACAAAATTTTCTCGGTAAATTGACTGTCAGTACCTCCTCAGAACCGGCCGTTATGTATAGAAAAATCAACTATACCTTGTCCAAACAAAATTTTGTAAGTAAATTGACTGTCGGTACCTCCTCAAAACCGGCCGTTATTTATAATAAAATCAATAAAATACTTTGTCAGCACAAAATTTTCTCAGTAATGTGACTGTCGGTACATCCTCAGAACCGTCTTTTTTTATATAGAAAAAACAACCATACCATGTAAGAACAAAAGTTTCTAAGTAAATTGACTGTCGGTATCTCCCCAGAACCGGCCGTTATTTATAATAAAATCAACCATACCTTGTCCGAACAAAATTTTCTAAGTATATTGACTGTCGGTTCCTCCTCAGTTCCCTCCGTTATTTATAGTTAAAATCAACATTCCTTGTCTTAACACAAAAATCTAATTAAATTGACTGTCGGTACCTCCACAGAACCGGCCGTTATTTACAGAAAAAAATCATTCATACCTAGCTTGTCTGAACAAACTTTTCTAAATAAATTGACTGTCGGTGCCTCCTCAGAACCGGCCGTTTTTTAAAGTAAAATCAACAAAATCCTTGTCGGTACAGAATTTTCTCAGTAAATTGACTGTCGGTACCTCCTCAAAACCGGCCGTTGTGTAAAGAAAAATCAACTACCTTGCCGAACAAAATTTTCGAAATAATTTGACTGTCGTTACCTCTTGAGAACCGTCTTTATTTATATATAAAAACATCCATCATACCATGTCCGAACAAAAATTTCTAAGTAAATTGACTGTCGGTACCTCCTCAGAACCGGCCGTTATTTATAGTAAAATCAACCATACCTTGTCCGAACAAAAGTTTCCAAATAAATTGACTGTCGGTACCTCCTCAGAACCGGCCGTTATGTATAGTAAAATCAACAAAATACCTTGTCGGAACAAAATTTTCTCAGTAAATTGACTGTCAGTACCTCCTCAGAACCGTCTTTTTTATAAAGTAAATTCAACCATGATACCTTGTCCGAACAAAATTTTCTAAGTGAATTGACTGTCGGTACCTCCTCAGAATCGGCCTTTATTTATAATAAAATCAACCATACCTTGTCCGACCAAAAATTTTCAAAGTATATTGACTGTCGGTACCTCCTCAGAACCGGCCGTTATTTATAGTTAAAATCAACATTCCTTGTCTTAACAAAATTTTCTAAGTAAATTGACTATCGGTACCTCCACAAAACCGGCCTTTATCTATATGATAGTTAAATCAACCATACCTTTTCTGAACAAAATTTTCTAAATAAATTGACTGTCGGTACCTCTTCAGAACCGTCTTTTTTTATACAGTAAAATCAACCATACCTTGTCCGAACAAAATTTTCTAAGTAAATTGACTGTCGGTACCTCCTCAGAACCGGCCGTTTTTTTTTATAGTAAAATCAACAAAATATCTTCTCCGAACAAAATTTTCTCGGTAAATTGACTGTCAGTACCTCCTCAGAACCGGCCGTTATGTAAAGAAAAATCAACTATACCTTCTCCAAACAAAATTTTGTAAGTAAATTGACTGTCGGTACCTCCTCAAAACCGGCCGTTATTTATAATAAAATCAACAAAATACTTTGTCAGCACAAAATTTTCTCAGTAATGTGACTGTCGGTACATCCTCAGAACCGTCTTTTTTATATAGAAAAAACAACCATACCATGTAAGAACAAAAGTTTCTAAGTAAATTGACTGTCGGTACCTCCCCAGAACCGGCCGTTATTTATAATAAAATCAACCATACCTTGTCCGAACAAAATTTTCTAAGTATATTGACTGTCGGTTCCTCCTCAGTTCCCTCCGTTATTTATAGTTAAAATCAACATTCCTTGTTTTAACACAAAAATCTAATTAAATTGACTGTCGGTACCTCCACAGAACCGGCCGTTATTTACAGAAAAAAATCAACCATACCTAGCTTGTCTGAACAAACTTTTCTAAATAAATTGACTGTCGGTGCCTCCTCAGAACCGGCCATTTTTTAAAGTAAAATCAACAAAATCCTTGTCGGTACAGAATTTTCTCAGTAAATTGACTGTCGGTACCTCCTCAGAACCGGCCGTTGTGTATAGAAAAAACAAACTACCTTGCCGAACAAAATTTTCGAAATAATTTGACTGTCGTTTCCTCATGAGAACCGTCTTTATTTATATATAAAAACATCAATCATACCATATCAGAACAAAAATTTCTAAGTAAATTGACTGTCGGTACCTCCTCAGAACCGGCCGTTATTTATAGTAAAATCAATCCTACCTTGTCCGAACTAAATTTTCTAAGTAAATTGACTGTCGGTACCTCCTCAGAATCGGCCTTTATTTATAATAAAATCAACCATACCTTGTTCGAACAAAATTTTCGAAGTAAATTGAATGTCGGTTCCTCCTCAGAACCCTCCGTTATTATAGTTAAAATCAACATTCCTTGTCTTAACACAAAAATCTAATTAAATTGACTGTCGGTACCTCCACAGAACCGGTCGTTATTTACAGAAAAAAATCAACCATACCTAGCTTGTCTGAACAAACTTTTCTAAATAAATTGACTGTCGGTGCCTCCTCAGAACCGGCCGTTTTTTAAAGTAAAATCAACAAAATCCTTGTCGGTACAGAATTTTCTCAGTAAATTGACTGTCGGTACCTCCTCAGAACCGGCCGTTGTGTATAGAAAAATCAACTACCTTGCCGAACAAAATTTTCGAAATAATTTGACTGTCGTTACCTCATGAGAACCGTCTTTATTTATATATAAAAACATCAATCATACCATGTCAGAACAAAAAAATTTCTAAGTAAATTGACTGTCGGTACCTCCTCAGAACCGGCCGTTATTTATAGTAAAATCAACCCTACTTTTCCGAACTAAATTTTCTAAGTAAATTGACTGTCGGTACCTCCTCAGAACCGGCCGTTTTTTAAAGTAAAATCAACATTCCTTGTCTTAACAAAAAATCTAATTATATTGACTGTCGGTTCCTCCACAGAACCGGCCGTTATTTACAGAAAAAAAAAACAAAATACCTTGTCGGAACAAAATTTTCTCAGTAATGTGACTGTCGGTACATCCTCAGAACCGTTTTTTTTTTATATAGAAAAAACAACCATACCATGTAAGAACAAAAGTTTCTAAGTAAATTGACTGTCTGTACCTCCCCAGAACCGGCCGTTATTTATAATAAAATCAACCATACCTTGTCCGAACAAAATTTTCTAAGAAATTGACTGTCGGTACCTCCCCAGAACCAGTCGTTATCTATATAATAAAAAATCAAGCATACCTTGTCTAAACAAAAAATCTAATTAAATTGACTGTCGGTACCTCCTCAGAACCCTCCGTTATTATAGTTAAAATCAACATTCCATGTCTTAACAAAAAATCTAATTATATTGACTGTCGGTTCCTCCACAGAACCGGCCGTTATTTACAGAAAAAATAAACAAAATACCTTGTCGGAACAAAAATTTTTCAGTAAATTGACTGTCGGAACCTCCTCAGAACCGGCCGTTTTTATAGTTAAATAAACAAAATACTCTGTCGGAACAAGATTTTCTCAGTAAGTTGACTGTCGGTACCTCCCCAGAACCGGCCGTTATGTATAGAAAAATCAACTATACCTTGTCAGAACAAAAGTTTCTAAGTAAATTGACTGTCGGTTCCTCCTCAGAACGTGCCGTTAATTATAGTAAAATCAACCATACCTTGTCCGAACAAAATTTTCTCATTTAATTGATTGTCGGTTCCTCCTCAGAACCCTCCGTTATTTATATTTAAAATCAACATTCCTTGTCTTTACAAAAAAATATCTAATCAAATTGACTGTCGGTACCTCCACAAAACCGGTCGTTATTTACAGAAAAAATCAATCATACCTTGTCTGAACAACCTTTTCTAAATAAAATGACTGTTGGTACCTCTTCAGAACCGGCTAAAAATGTTTTGTAAGTAACAACAACCATACCTTGCCCGAACAAAAATTTCGAAATAATTTGACTGTCGAGGTACTTCCTTAGAACCGGCCGTTATTTAAAGTAAAATCAACCATACCTTTTCCGAACAAAATTTTCTCAGTAAATTGACTGTCAGTACCTCCTCAGAACGTGCCGTTAATTATAGTAAAATCAACCATACCTTGTCCGAACAAAAATTTCTCATTTAATTGACTGTCGGTACCTCCTCAGAACCGGCCGTTATTTATAGTCAAATCAAGCATACCTTGTGCGAACAAAATTTTCTAAGTAAATTGACTGTCGGTACCTCCCCAGAACCGTCTTTTTTATATAGTAAAATCAACCATACCTTGTCCGAACAAAACTTTCTAAATAAATTGACCGTCGGTTCCTCCTCAGAACCGCCTTTTTTATATAGAAAAATCAACCATACCATGTAAGAACAAAAGTTTCTAAGTAAATTGACTGTCGGTCCCTCCTCAGAACCGTCTTTTTTATATAGTAAAAATCAACCATACCGTGTCCGAACAAAATTTTCTAAGTATATTGACTGTCGGTTCCTCCTCAGTTCCCTACCTTATTTATAGTTAAAACCAACATTCCTTGTCTTAGCAAAAAAATCTAATTAAATTGACTGTCGGAACCTCCACAGAGCCGGTCGTTATTTACAGAAAAAAATCAACCATACCTTGTCTGAACAAACCTTTCTAAATAAATTGACTGTCGGAGCCTCCTCATAACCGGCTGTTTTTTTTAAAAGTAAAATCAACAAAATACCTTGTCGGTACAGAATTTTCTCAGTAAATTAACTGTCGGTCCCTCCTCAGAACCGACCGTTATGTATAGTAAAATCAACCATACCTTGTTCGAACAAAGTTTTCTAAGTAAATTGACTGTCGGTACATCCCCAGAACCGGCGGTTATCTATATAATAGAAAAATCAAAAAACCTTGTCTTAACAAAATTTTCTTAATAAATTGACTGTCGGTTCCTTTTCAGAACCGCCTTTATTTTTATATAAAAACACCAACCATACCATGTCAGAACAAAAGTTTCTTAGTAAATTGACTGTCGGTACTTCCTCAGAACCGGCCGTTATTTATCGTAAATTCAACCATAACTTGTCCGAACAAAATTTTATAAGTATATTGACTGTCGGTACCTCTTTAGAACCGGCCGTTATCTATATAATACAAAAATCAAGCATACCTTGTCTGAACAAAATTTTCTTAATACATTGACTGTCGGAACCTCCTCAGAACCGCCTATATTTATTTTTAAAAAATCAACCATACCATGTCAGAACAAAAGTTTCTAAGTAAATTGACTATCGGTACCTCCTCAGAACCGGCCGTTATGAATAGAAAAGTCAACTATACCTTGTCAGAACAAAATGTTCTAAGTATATTGACTGTCAGTACCTCCACAGAACCGGCCGTTATTTACAGAAAAAATCAACCATACCTTGTCTGAACAAACTTTTCTAAATAAATTGGCTGTCGGTACCTCCTCAGGACCGGCAAAAATGTTTTGTAACAACAACCATACCTTGATCGAACAAAATTTTTGAAAGAAATTGACTGTCGGTACTTTCTCAGAACCGGCCGTTATCTATAGTAAAATCAACCATACCTTCTCCGAACAAAATTTACGCAGTAAATTGACTATCGGTACCTCCTCAGAACCGGCCGCCATGTAAACAGGTAGGAAAATCAACCATACCTTGTCTGAACAAAATGTTCTAAGTAAATTGACTGTCGGTACCTCCACAGAACCGGCCGTTGTTTATAGTCAAATCAACCAATATGATACCTTAAGCTTGTCTGAATAAAATTTTCTAAATGAATTGACTATCAGCACCTCCTCAGAACTGCATTTTTTTTATAGCAAAATTAACCATACCATGTCCGAACAAAAGTTCTAAGTAAATTGAATGTTGGTACCTCCTCAGAACCAGCCGTATTTTTATTGTAAAATCAACAAAATACCTTGTCGGAACAAACTTTCTCAGTTAATTGACTGTCGGTACATCCTCAGAACCGGCAGTTATGTATAGGAAAATCAACTATACCTTATCAGAACAAAATTTTCTAAGTATATTGACTGTCGGAACCTCCTCAGAAGTGCCAGTTTTTAAAGTCAAATTAATTATACCTTTACTGAACTAAAGTTTCTAAATAAATTGATTGTCGGTACCTCCTCAGAACCGGCCGTTATATATAGTAAAATTAACCATACCTTGTCAGAACAAAATTTTCACAGTAAATTGACTGTCGGTACCTCTCCAGAACCAGCCGTGTTTTTTTATAGTAAAATCAACCATATCTTGTCCGAACAAAAAAATCTCGTTAAATTGACTCTCGGTACCTCCTTAGAACCGGCTGTTATTTATTATAGTAAAATCAACCATACTTTTTCCCCGAACAAAATTTTCTAAGTAAATTGACTGATGGTACCTCCTTAGAACCGCCCAGTTTTATAGAAAAAATTAACCAAACCTTGTCCGAACAAAATTTCTTAGTAAATTGACTGTCAGTTACCCCTCAGGACCAGTCGTTTTTTTTTATAGTAAAATCAACAATGCCTTGTCCGAACAACATTTTCTAAGTAAATTGACTGTCGGTATCTCCTCAGAACCGGCTGTTATTTATAGTAAAATCAACCATACCTTGTCCGAACAAAATTTTCTAAGTAAATCGACTGTTGGTTCATCCTCCGAACCGGCTGTTATTTATAGTAAAATCAACCATACCTTGTCCGAATATTTTTTTTAAAGTAAATTGACTGTCGGTTCCTCCTCAGACCCCGCTGTTATTTATAGGAAAATCAACCATACCTTGTCCGAAAAAAATGTTCTCAGTAAATTGACTGTTGGTACCTTCTCAGAACCGGCCGTTATTTATATTAAAATCAACTATACCTTGTTTAAACCAAATTTACTAACTTAATTGATTGTAGGTACCTACTCGAAAAAATTTACACGTCACTCAGAAATCCAAATAACAGTAACACATACTGATTGCTTAATAGGCTGAAGATGACAATCATGACACCTTCAAAGCGACAAAGGATTGAGCAAGAACGTATTCATTAAAATTGAGAATGGAAATGGGGAATGTGTCAAAGAGACAACAACCCGACCAAATAAAAAAACAACAGCAGAAGGTCACCAACAGGTCTTCAATGTAGCGAGAAATTCCCGCACCCGGAGGCGTCCTTCAACTGGCCCCTAAACAAATATATACTAGTTCAGTGATAATGAACGCCATACTAATTTCCAAATTGTACACAAGAAACTAAAATTAAAATAATACAAGACTAACAAAGGCCAGAGGCTCCTGACTTGGGACAGGCGCAAAAATGCGGCGGGGTTAAACATGTTTGTGAGATCTCAACCCTCCCCCTATACCTCTAACCAATGTAGAAAAGTAAAATCATAACAATACGCACATTAAAATTCAGTTCAAGAGAAGTCCGAGTCTGATGTCAGAAGATGTAACCAAAGAAAATAAACAAAACGATAATAATACATAAATAACAACAGACTACTAGCAGTTATCTGACATGCCAGCTCCAGACTTCAATTAAACTGATTGACAATTTATGATTTCATCATATGAATATCAGGCACAAGCCTTCTCGTTAGGGGTTTAGTATCATACCATCATAACATATATGAGAAGAACATGACCCGTGTCATGCCAACAACTGTTTTTAGAATAAATGTGTTTAGTTCCGACGCAAAGACCTTATCAGTGACTCAATTATTAACGCCAAAATATGCAATCTTTAATGACTTGACAACAGTATCGTAATTATATCCCTTCTTAATAAGTCTATTCAAAGGTTTTGTAAGTTTATGAGGTGAATACTGACACCTTTGTGCTTTATAAAGAATATTTCCATAAAAAAAATGACTATTTATAACATAGCTATATAATGATTCCCAGTAAGTAAGCTCTAGATAGATTTAAAATCTACGGTACAGAGTGTTTGATTTGAGGGGGCAGTCTGAGATATTTCAGAGAAAAAAATCTGGCCCTAATGTCTGACTGAAAAAAAAATATTGGTCGTATCAGGATTGAAAACAAAAATCTTGTCCACTTTTCTGCTATTAGAAACAAACATTTTCAACAGTCATTTATCATTAAATGATCATGATGAATTAAAAATCGGGTGTATATTTTTTATTTATTTTTTGGGGGGGAGGGGGGTTGCATGTAAATACCATATCTGACCGGAATGTCTGTTTTGCCGAACTGAGATATTGAATACTTTTTTCAAGGTTCGACTGTAACCTGTTTGCTGGGTGTGGCCTTTATGTTTCCTTTTGTCGACCGTCATTCATAAATACGTTGTCATTTCAGATATATTCTTAGCTTTTGGGTGATTTGGAACTCTCACTTTCCTTGTTGAGTGAAACATTTCAAACAAACACTATGATAAAATTGCTTGTTTGTCTTATCTCGTGTCGGTCGTATTTCAAATATCATTAAATAGCTCGGTGTATATCTTGTTCACAACAAGACATTTATGAGGTTATGCTTACTAAACATACAACAAACGAGAATTTTCCATGTCCATCTTTTAACGACAGTCCCACATCAAATACATTAGTACATAGCTTTGAATACGGCATAAAAAAAAAGTCCAACCCTAACAATTAAATGTACATGTCCCGCGTAAAGATCCGTTAAAGAAGTGTATTTTACTCTAATTTAATGTCTTGTAGCCAAAAAGAGGTCCAAATCTCCATTCCTCACTACGCTCTGCGAACATTACATACTTCGCCCCCCCCCCCCCCCCCCCCCCCCTTTTCCAAATCCTGGATCCGCCCCTGTAAATATTATTAACTAATCTTTAAATTGAAACCTCATCATAACCAACTTTTTCGATCTAAAAACGTTACTTTATCAAAACCCTTTTTCATTTATACTTTAGATTGTTGCCATCTCAGAACAGACTGTTTTTTTCCAGTAAATATAACAAAACCTTTTGGGAATAATTTTGATTCTAAGTAGACTTTCTTTGATTTTTTTCATAATCAAACCGCTTAAAGAATATCTTGTATAAACCAAATTTATATGTAGATATTTGTTCGTTTGCTCCCCGGGTACAAACCGTTAAGGTTATTTTTAGTAAATATAATTAATACTTTTTTTCTGTTTATTCAGACTTATACGAACTCAATCGTTATTTACAGTAGAAACGAGTATGCCTTGTCAGAACCAACATTTGTTTACACAAATATATAAAAGTATTCGAATAACCAAGCAATCCCACTGTTTTACACAAACACGTATAATCAGTATAACTAAAAAAAAAAGGTTGTACCGTTTCATTCGTTCCCGCGCGGAGCCTGGCGGATTTAGGGGACAGGATGCCCGGGCCGCCCTTTTTGTGAAAAAAATTGTTGCTTATATAGGGAATCACTGAAGCGTGACTGGAGCGGGTCCCCTCTTATGTCAGTTAGTGCGCCCCCACTTATGAAAATTTATGGATCCGCCACTGCCGCGTTTGATGATTTAATGATTTATATGTTAGCTAGACTACACAAAATCTTGTTCAAATAATTTTCATTTGATTAATGCACACTTTTAATCAAATTAAATCAAATAATTGTATTGCCAAATAAATCAAAAACATGATCTGTGACAAACATAACATGTAAAATATTCAATATTGAAATACAAAATTCATACTATACAATACAATGTGTGTTCGTTCCAATTAAGCTTCCCTAGGGGAAAGTTACAAAGATACAGACACTAATACAGGACAATTAAAGGATTGTTTATCTTAGTAAAATCTTAACATCAGTCAAAATGTATCTTCGTTTACATCTACCGAATGTAAAATAAGAGAGCTATATCATATTGAATTTGACCTTATTAATGTTGGAGTTATTTATCACTTAGTCTAAAAAAAAATATATGTCTTCGGTTTAACTTTTTCCAGGGACGTATATAAGTCCTTGCCTTTTCTAATCAACTTAAAATTAAATCTATATTTGTAAAATTTAAAAAAGTTTGTTGGCTGCTTATTTCTCTTAAACAATAATGTGTAATTCATAAATAAATATAGATAGCTTATAAAACATAACATCAATAATTTTGAAACTGTGATTAATTCCATGTGAAGAACTGTTTTGAACTGTGCAAGTAGAAGTATGAATAAGCCAGGAGTGGAGTCATGTACATATTTACCTTAAAGTTTATATATTTAATTTCCCATGATTTAAAGTAAATTTAAATTCCCATTAAGATATATATTAACTTCCCATTAAAGTATATATTAACTTCCCATTTATGGTCACTATTTGTATATACCTGGTTAACATAAAATTCATGATGAAACCCATAATAAATCATGTAGTTGATTGAGCCCCTGTATATAGCAACTCCCAAGTTACACCGTATGGTGGTGCGCCTGACAGAGGCGGAACTTACAGATTAGGTAACAGGTAACATGGTAAAGTAATCACCACTTTAACACTTTTTTTTATTACACCGGGTCTATGTTGTATATCAGGGTCGTGGTTATCTCTCTTAATTTTACGGGAGTGAGATGTCAAGCAAACACATATCTGCGCAAGTCTTATATAGGTTCTGAGAGCGTACTCCGGTTCTGCACAAGTAATGGTTCTGAGGAAGTGCACCGCTGCCGTACCCTGATCCCTTTTTCAGCTGGACCAAATCACTACTTTCCTTTAAAATTCTGGACCCAAATTTTTTTACAGTGTAATTTCATCCCCCTACTTGCAATTTGAGGCATTGAACATGGAGAAATAAATTTGGAAGGGGTATAAAAATTAATGGCAAGTAACCCACTGTCAACACTAGGGACTATAACAACGAAAATCAAGGGACGACAATGGTGGTCTCGGACCAGAAAGAAAAAAAATCTGTAAAATTTAATATAGTGCATAACATTTACTCAGTATTGAAGGCAGTACGGTGACCTATGGTTGTTAATGTCTGTGTCACTTTGGTCTCTTGTGGACAGTTTGCTCATTGACAATCATACCACTTCTTCTTTTTTATATATGAATTATTTTGGTATTGCTTTGATTTATTTGTGGATTTTATGTCAACAATCTCTCTCTCTCTCTCTCTCTCTCTCTCTCTCTCTCTCTCTCTCTCTCTCTCTCTTATAGTTTTCATGAGTGTGGTCTAAATCAAAATCATTAGATTTTTTTTAATCATACGCCAAAATGTAGTTTATTCTTGTTTTGGAAAACGTAATAAAAAGTTTGGGCTACAGAGCGTTTGCAAGCTACAGGTTATGCATGTATTGTCAAATTGTGTATTAACTATACATGGAAAACTCAATTTTAGAAAATAAAAATAAAAACTGATATCAAAGGAGCTCGTTTTCTGTTTTCAAAACAAAATAGATAAAGTCCCTACACATTCCACCATTAGAGAAGAAATATGCCAAAGGGATTTCAAACTCATAAGTCGAAAACAGACTGACAATGCCATGGCAAAAAAAAAATGCAAGTTATCCGAGTTATCTCCCCTTATATGGAAAAGTTTAGAAATATGCAAAAAACGTTAGATGTATTCAACAACAAATAGTCGTTTAAATAAGATTAATCACATAATTTTCGTCATCAAGATGAAAAGTACTAGATATGAAAAAACATGATTCCTCTCAAAATTTGTATATTTTATTAGATCTAGACCGCGGATTGTGTTGTGCTATATGAGAATATAAGATGGCGGAAGACACCCGATCTACCCTAAGGGCAATATGTCTAATGAGGAAGAATTTTACAATTTCGGTCACGTCGAGTTACTTGTAGATTTCCGTTGTTGAAAAGGGTTTCTGTTTTCAATTAGCTATCTATTATACTGTTCAGGGGAGGGGAGAATTGAAAATAAAATGAATCAAAATACACAAAAATGGATAAAAGAAGGCGAAAGATACAAAAGGGATACTCTTACTCAAACTGACAATGTCATGAAAAAAACTCATAAGCCGAAATAAACGAGAGAAAAAAAAATCAAAAGCCAAACAACAGTATATTAGGCGTAACATAGAAAACTAAAGACTATAAGCAACACCGTAAACCCTAATAAAAGGGTCATCTCAGGTGGTCCAGACGGGTAAGCAGATCCTATTTTGAATGTTCACCAGTCACTTGGCGATTTTGCATATAAAGAAGGAATGTGTTATAATTTTCAAGGAACTCCAAAAACATGAAGTACAGAGTGTCAAATCTGTAAACGTGCTCAAAGTTGATATAGGTAGATGTGGTATGGGTGCCAATGAGACATCTCTCCATCCAAATAACAATTTATAAAAGTAAATAGGAGTTATAGGCTCCTTTTCATAAAGAAAAGAGATGATAATGTGTTTGTGTTCATGTACAGTGGCAAATATTATATGCATACAGTATAAGGACGAGAGTATGTAACTGTGATATGAATATGAATAAATCTTGGATCTGTACAAGACATATTTTGCTTGCTTAGGCGAATTTTTTACACACTAGTTGACAAACCGTCTCTGACAACCTATGGAAATCCAAAAAGCATCGATTTTGATTAAGTCCAGATTTTGTGGTTTTATTTTGGGGAAAAGGGTAGCATTTTAAGTGCGGTGGTAAATATCACATGCAAATCAGGACGAGAACATGTAACTGTGGTATGAATATGCATAAACCCTGCTTTGTTACAAGACATACTTTACTTGCCTAGCCGAATTTTAAACAAACTAGTCAACGTCTTTTTACGGATTTATTGAAATCGTAATCGCATCGGTTTTGATTAAGTCCAGATTCTTTTGTTTTATTTCGTGGAAAAGAACATTCAGATACCTCTAACTAGGCCTGGGGCACATTCTCATATAGCTCTGACCCTTTCAGTCCTTCGTTTTAGCGTATTATTTGTCATATCAGTTGATCTTTGTTTTTTAAGATTAGGACTCCAGATTCTTATACTTTATTTCGCAGAAAAAAGGAGTGGTAAATACAAATGCTCTGATAACTCTTACATAGATGTGTTTTTATATGAGTAGAAATTTTACCCTTACAGTCATAAGTCTTATAAAGCCACAACACTATATACTATTAATTAAATATTGTTCATAAAAAAAGTCTGGGTGTTAATAAATCATAAAAAAAAATCCAAAGAAAACATGTAAAATATACCGCAAAACTGTATTCAAGTGTAATATATAACGATGGGTAATTCTTTTGCTTTATGTATTTATGGAAAACTTTCTTTTTATATCATTTTGCCTCTTGAGTTAAATTTCATTAATATTCATCAACTTGCAAGTGAAGAAGAAAAAAATCCTGGAGATTTTATCATTTGTCCCTCATTCTTTTCCATAGAATTGCAGTTTTAATTCACATAATTTTGTAATGTTTTACGCATCATTATTGTCTTTCAATTTAACATAAAAACGATCCAACATGTGTACTATATTCGAAGTCAACACCAAAAGTCTTCAATTCTGCACAAGTATATGTCATCCTATCATTGTTTTATTTCGACTTTACGTTCTTTTTTTATAACTTGACATTCTACTGTTTCACTACTTCAAATTTACATCATGTAGTTTAAAGTCAACACATTTTATGAATAGCCTCTCGTGACATCATAATGATATATCATCGTGCTATCTTAGCTCAACAACACGTACTTTCAACTGTACGTCGTGAAGTTTTGAATGAGCATATTGTATGGCCAGCCTTTCGTGACATTATTATGATATAACATCGTGCTATCATAGCTCAACATCGCATACTTTCAACTGTACGTCATGAAGTGTTGAATGAGCATATTGTATGGCAAGCCTATCGTGATATTATAATGATATAACATCGTGCTATCATAGCTCAACATCACATACTTTCAACTGTACGTTGTGTAGTTTTAAATGAGCATAGTGTATGGTAAGCCTATCGTGACATTCAAATGATATGACAACATACTATCATAGCTTAACATCACATACTTTCAACTGTACGTTTTGTAGTTTTTAATGTGCATAGTGTATGGTAAGCCTATCATGATATTCAAATGATATAACAACATGCTATCATAGCTTAACATCACATACTTTCAACTGAACGTTGTGTAGTTTTAAATGAGCATATCGTGTTGTAAGCCTATCGTGACATTATACTGATATAACAGCATGCTATCTTAGCTTAAAATTACACAATTTCAACTGTACGTCTTGTAGTTTCGAGTGAGCATATTGTATGGTAAGCCCATCGTGACATTAAATTGATATAACATCATGCCATCATAGCTTAACATTACAAAATTTCAACTGTACGTCTTGTTGTTTCGAGTGAGCATATTGTATGGTAAGCCCATCGTGACATTATACTGATACACCATCGTGATATCTTACCTTAACATCATGCACTTTCAACGTTGCATCGTGTTATTTTAAGTCAACACATTGTATAATGGGCCTTTCGTTTCAATATAGTGGTGTAGCATCGTGTTATCTTAACTTAACATCATGTAATTTCAACTGTATATCATGGTGTTTTAAATCAACAGATTGCATGATAGACCTATAGCAATATCACAATGAGAGAACATCGTACTATTTCAGCTAAACATTTATTAATAACAAGTCAGCACCATACATTGTAGCTGTTCAATTTATTTGTTATCATAGCAATCGACGTGGATGACTGAGCATTATCCATCTGCAAGATAACATCATGCAACGTCAACTTCACATCATTTACTTTAAACTCAACGTAACGTGTGTTCGGCATATCATCACAACATCGTGACTTATCATTATACTATCACGACTACAGCACTTGTCATTGCAAGTCAACATTGCGCATATTCAACTTAGCATATTGTTATTCAGAGTTAGCATTTAGATGACTCAACTCAACATCACGCTGTCTTAACTTTACATTTTAAGCTTCAGCATAACGTTTTGTAAATCTCTAATATATGACAGCTGAGGCTTTCCATAATTTGCAGTGAATTTATAGGGGTAAATTCAGTAAAAAATCTCCCATTGACTTTAATGCTAATCTATGTGTGGAAATAAATTTATACCTGATTTACCTTTAGAAATTAAATAAAGGCAACATTAGTATACCGCTGTTCAAAACTCATAAATCCATGGACAAAAAACAAAATCGGGGTAACAAACCAAAACCGAGCGAAACGCATTAAATATAAGAGGAGAACAACGACACAACACCGAAACGCAACACACACAGAAACAGACCAATCATCAGACAAAACATCACGAGAATAACAAATGTAACATGAAAACCAAATACATGAATTTGGGATAGACAAGTACCGTGCCACGTCTTATCTCAATATCTCAAAAATAAGAGAAAACACAAACTACTCAACGTAAAAATGCAACACAAAGAGAAACGAACAATATTATAACAATGACCATCTTCCTGACTTGGTACAGGACACTTTTAAAGGGGAATAAAAGTGGTGGGTTGAACCTGGTTTTAAGGCATGCCAAACCTCGCACTTTAATGGCAAAGTTAAATATAACATTGAAATGACAACATAATATTACAGGACTACAATACAAATAAATGGGAGAACATATTAGACACAGAAAAACATGATTAATAGATAACAAAAAGCATCAGGTTTAAAATTCAATACGCCAAAAACGCGCCTTGTCCACACAAGACTGACCAGTGACGCCCAGATATAAAAGATCGAAAGTGAAAAAAGTACAAAGTTGTACAGCACTGAAGATCAAAAGTTGAAAAGGTTTCGCAAAATACGGCATTGTTTTTATGCCCGGGATAAGAACATTCTTATTATATAGAACAATTCATGCTATTGCAAACAGTAAATTTTATCAAATGAATATGAAAGAGATATACACAAAGAAACTAAAGTATTAACTAATTACAGAAAACTAAACCTGAATACATAACGCCTAGATATAAAAGATCGAACGTGAAAAAGGTACAAAGTTGTACAACACTGAAGATCAAAAGTTGAAAAGGTTTTGACAAATACGGCATTGTTTTTATGCACGGGATAAGAACATCCTTATTATATAGAATACTTAATTCTATTGCAAACAGTAAATTTTAACAAATGAATATGAAAGAGATATACATAATGAAACTGAAATATTAACTAATTACAGAAAACTAAACCCAAGTTTATCACAAAATAGACACACATCCGAATCAGTCCAGGCGTCAACGTAATTAAAAAAATTGTGACGTCACATACGATGGCGAAAAGGCAGAAACGTTATGTTTCATATATCATTCATGGAAGTACAAATGTAGCCCTATCTTTTGCAACAATAAAAACATAGGGTCATGCGGCATTTTTGGGCATTCACATGGCCTTGTTTACAAACAATGTAGATTCGCACTGAATTCCTATACTGACCCCTATTACTTTTTAACCCTGAAGGGAAAAAAATTAGTACATTCAGCATTTTTTTTTTTTCAACTCTAGTTATGATCCATCTACCAACAAATATTTATTACAAACATTATCTACCAATCAGAAGAGCACATGACTTCACTTTGAGACAGAAAGCTCTCCCCTAAATGGGCGGTCCCTGATGACGTATATTTATTTACTGAATTTACCCCTATATCGTATAACTTCGAAGTGGAGATAACTCGAGTATTTTGCGAAAATAAGTTAGATTGTCCTTGAAACGTTTGCTTGTTTGCTGGCAACAAAAAGATAGCATATTCAATAGATTGGACTGACCATTTTTATATTTATTGCATGCAAAACGCCACAATTGGAGTAGTGTTCGATGATTAAGTTGTTCATTTGTATTTTTAAAAGATTACTAGTAATTGCAATTTGTTCCTAGTAAATACCCTTGGAGTAGGACTTGAAAGTACTAGACCTGGCATACTAATATTCAGTTGTTTTGATGAACATTTTGATACAAAATAGAGTGAAAATAGTGGATAGTGACATGTATAAGGTGTATTTATGTATCATGTGTATGTTAATAACCTTGTGATCCAAATTTTCATAGATAGACCGTTGCATATTTCAGTTTTATTGCTACCTCCTTATATAGAATAAACTCATCATTGATACCAGGATTAAATTTTGTATTTACGCCAGACGCGCGTTTCGTCTACAAGACAATAAACAAATCAAAAACCAAGGAGTAAACAAAGACTCACAAAACCAAAGGACATTTACATCAACAGTTATAAATAATAATTAAGAAACAACACGAACTCCACTGATAATCGGCATTGAAATCAGGTGCTCCGAAGGGTAAGCATTTCCTGCACCGTATACGGCACCCGTCGCGTTATTTCTTTGTTAAGTTCGGTAATGATGGAAGGTAATTATGACTGAGGAAGAATAACAGATATGATTTCTGACACACGTTTGATAAAATGGCCAATCAGCTCATGATGGCGACCGTAAAATTTCTTGAGTGATTCACAGCCCTGTCTTAGCAACTTTTGAGAAAGTAGTATTCCTCGTTTAACAAAATCAACGTACTTTGAGCTAGCTCTAGCGTAACGTATCAATTGAGACACATATTCTCCATATGCTGGTGCCGCTGGGATGTTGTTACACAAAAATGGAAAGTTGACTATAGGAAAATTAAAATCATCGCGTTTGTCATAAATTTTGGTATTCAACCTACCATTAGTTGTCATTTCGAGAAAAAGGTCTAAATATGAAGCAGATTTATCTGTGTCGGTAGTATCTTGAATTTCAAGTTCACTTGGATATATTAAATGTGAGTGATCACTGAAGCTATTATTATTTAGAGACAGTATATCATCAATATACCGAAAGGTGAAATTAAAAGACTGGGCTAATTTCTTTTCTCCTTTCTGTACAAGCCCTTGGATAAATTCTGCTTTATAGGAATATAAAAACAAATCTGTAAGTAGAGGAGCGCAATTGGTACCCATTGGGATTTCAATAGTCTGTTGGAAGACCAAACCTCATCAGTGACGCTGGAATCCAAGATTAAAATAAAGGATGAATGTTGAGTTTATCATAAGATAGCATTAGCGTATCTAATATCAGCACTTCCTGACAACAGTGTATTGCTGGTCTCCCTTGTGTTCCAAGTAACTTCAATCGAAATTATTAACATCAATTTAATCAACAATCAAAGTCGGGCTTTAAAATAATTGTGAAACTACATATTCTAGAGGTGGCGTGAATCAGATGTGGATTCTAAAAAAACTATACAATCCAAGGCTCTTTCATCTTGCTATAGTATTTAAAACAATCGACACAGAAGTGATAGATATGCATTATAAATATAGAAAATTGAATATTTTAAACAACAAAAAATAAAATATCATATACCCAAGCGCCTGTGCATGACATAACATAGAAAACTAAATACTAAGCAACACGAACCCCACCAAAAACTGGAAGGGTAAGCAGATCCTGCGACATATGTATCCATCGTGTTGCTTATGTTATTTCAAACCCGATTCGGTAGGTAGGTCACATTCATCAAAAGGGAAGGGGATTTTAGCTACGACGTAATGAAAATATCCGATATCATGTGAAACGGTTGTGCCATAACGGTCAACCAACTCGTGATGGCGTCCATAAAATTTACGATTGGATGATTTCAACTTTATCATTTGGAACTCTTGGTTTAATTATTTCCTTGTGAGCAGCAACCCTCTAAAAAAGTATCGTGTATTAGCGATGAAAAACTTATCACTCAGTCTCTGATTATGACAAAAAAAATCTGAAACTGACATAATCAAGACGCTTGATTTCTTGCTTGACAACATATATATTACGTTTCGAGGACATTTTTCAACAAACAATCGGCATTCCAATGAGAGCAAACTGTGTCCATCTTCTTGCCGACTTGCTCCTTAATTCAAACCAGACAGACTTCTTAGAAAGTAAAGAACTTAACAATATCCTTTTCGATATATAGTTGATGTTCTCTCAGATTCTAAATAAATAATTCAACATTTTGGTGACGATGTTGAACGCATCTTTCCAATCGAACTTCAGATAAAGAATACAACAAATAGTTAAGTCTGCCTCATATATTGACTTTCATCTAGAAATTGACAATGAGGGTCGGTTTAAGACAAACCTTAAAAAAAGAAGAGGATTTCAGCTTCCCAATTGTGAACTTTTCTTTTCTATGTAGCACCTTCATACAGAGTATATATATCCCAATTGATATTCTATGGCTTGTATTTCCTATCATTGAGAGAGGGTTGCTGTTCACAAGGAGGATATCATATCTAGAGTTCCAAGTGGTGAAGTTTAGGTCAATCCTTCGTAAGATATACAAAAGACATCACAAGTTGACGTTATGAAATGAAGGTATGTACTAATACAATAGATATGACTGGTGCCACACGACAAGCAGGATATGCTAACCATTCCACAAGACCCGAGACCACCCCGCTTTGGTTGGGTTGGCGTTGCTCCTACCCATAGTTTTAATGTTGTTTTGTGTACTATTGTTGTTTGTTTTTTTTAACCCCTGACATTTTTAGTTTATTTTTGATGTAGGAGTTTGAATGTCCCTATGCCAAAATCTAACAAATCCACTATAAAGAAAATACAATTATAATCAAAGTGTAAGGTGTACAAGCTGAAATGTTTTGCTTGCTTTACTGATAATGATTGGTTTAATGTTGCATTTTTCAGATATCTTTTTTACTGTATACTAAAACTGAGAATGAAAATGGGGAATGTGTCAAAGAGACAACAACCCGACCATAGAGAAGACAGGAGCAGAAGGTCAACAACAGGTCTTGCATTAACTTAACATTATGCAAAGATCCATGTAAATGAGATCAAGTTCAGATGAACCCCCAAAGATGACCATGTAAAGGTTTTGTAAACCATTCAACCATTCCATTCACTGAAAATATTTGCTTTTAAAAGTGTGAAAAACCTTGATCAGTAATCCATTAAATTCATAAAATGATGCCAAGGTTACGGTGAACTATGTTTGACACATTCAGACTTCCAAGGATCCCATTTCCACATATAATTATTAAATTACTCCTAATCAAGTAATTCCTACCTGTTATGGCAAAAGAATTCAAACAATGTATATGTATTTATACTTTTTTCTTGTTTTTCATTTATTATAAACTTTATCTTATATCATAACTCAACAATAATGATGCTTCTCTAAGAAACAAGCTAATTTTCTTGTGTTTCTGGTTCAGACCCATAAAAACCACTCATACATTTGACCATTTTTCCCTCTTGCATGCACACTGCATATAAACACTTGTCCCATTTTATACAATTCACACACATGCATACTTCACAATCACACTCGACCCATTTCATACATACAATTGTTAGTCTCATCTTTTTCACACTTGCATATTTAACAATAACATGTGTTCCATTTCATACAGATGTCATTTTCTTTTTCATTCTTTCACACACATTTGTAATTCATAAATCAATTACTTTTTGCACACTTACTCTTCAAATACACACACTGAACACATTCATCATGCCACACACAACAACAAACTTACTCTGTCTTGTAAAATACTGTTAATTCAGAAATTATTGCGATGTTTTTATCATGGCGAAAAATGCAACAGGGTTATAATGGCGATAATTAAAACTCACAATTTGAATTTTTTAAAATAAATATTAAAAGCAAAACAGGATTATTCTGTATATATCGCAAAAATCAAAATTGCACTTTAGTCTAAAATGACTTTATCGCAATAATAAATGCACACAATAATTTCTGAATTTACTGTATTCAACTGCTAAGCCACAATGTTGCCCACAAACATGATCCCAAAAACAAATATATTCATAATGACCAGAAAATGGATTTGTATATGTTTGATGCAACATCAATTAGTACCAATCTAATGCCATGATAGGACTGCTAGTTAGTCCTGTTTTATGCTGCCTTCCTTTTTGTCAAACTGAATACAATTACATCCAACAATGTTTAAGCTGTTGTTCAACAAACTTTACATCTACATGACCAGATTTAACAATTATCTTTAAAATCAGTGTTCCGATAAACTTTTCACTGTACGTTTATATGACTGATAATAGTTCTTGTAACAACCTTCTGGAGTAATTTCAGCAAAATGACATAAACAAAATAAAACTTTTGTCTACAGATCTATAATCAAATAAAAGTCTTGATTTATCCATTTCAATCATTCTTTACTTTTTCCTCTTCTTCTTCAGGCTGCAAATATATAAGATAAATTGTTAGTTTATATCTAAGTTCATACAGTCATGACAGATGTGTGTATATTTATATCATCACAAAGCATACCCTCTTGTAAACAATCAATTTATCAAATAAATAAAAAGACTACAAAAAAAGAGACTAGACTACTGCAAATTCAGAAATCACTGCGTGCATTTATTATTGCGATTTTGTCATACCGACATTTTAATTTTTGCGATATTGAGAAAAAATCCTATCTAATTTATATAAATATATGACAAATTTCATATTATTATGATTAAAACCCTTACACTGATTTATCAATAACTTCACATCATATTAGGGGTCAACTGATTGATCAATCATTTCACTTCAAAGTCAAACTGAAAGATATAATTTACAGTAATATTTTGGATACAATTTAATAATTTCTCATTCATATAAATAAAATATCTTACCACTGCAAGCTGCCTTCCAATATTGCCAAAAGTAACACCTCCTGAGAAAAATATACATGGAACCCATGACCTTACAAACAGGAAATCAGCTTTTGTATACCTGGAACAGATGGAGAAAAAAAATTAATACTAAATAGTCAATAGTGTGACGATTTTACCATTAACAGAACATGTAAAACCAAGTAAGAACAATATTAACCTTGTACAATAAAGACCATAAACTCTGTCAATAATGACGTTATAATACACCTTATGCTATTTAGTCCAATCTGGGAAAAACAGGCATTTACACAATTTCCTGTTTGTGTTATGCCGCCGAAAATAGAGGTCATCAGTATTTACGGTAGTTTAAACATGTTTCATTAAAAAGTATCATGCATTATTGCATGGCGCATTGTTTAAACAGGGTCCCAGATAGTTTCAACTGGATGAAAAAGTTGTGTAATTTTAGAACTTATCAGAAATGGAATAAATAGCGATTAGGTGTATTACGAAAAAAAAATACATTGTAGGTGTAGGGCCACATTGTACAATTCAATAAATAAAAAAAAGTTAGTTTATAAAATACAGATTTCTTTTCTCTAAAAAAAAATAATGTTTTTAAGGCTGGGAAGTTTACATTAGACGTGTAAGTGAATTTAGGTATTTGAACAAACTTTGAAGGTGATCTAGAGTTGTTAATTTCTGTGTCATTTAGGTCTCTGGTGGAGAGTTGTCTCATTGGCAATCATACCACATCTTCCTTTTTTATATAGATAGCCTAAGCAGTACATTTTGTACTGTTTCTTTCTGTTCTTTATTTTTTATCAGTATAAAATTTGACTACAGTACTAGTCATGACAGAACAGAGAAAAGTGGAGGTTGAAAGGTTTTAACCGAAATTTTTTCAAGGACCAACACAGTTTTGAAATAGAAGCGAGGACCACCAGGGGAAAAAAGATTTCAAGAACTCTGGACTATGGTCTTAAAGTCACAGATAATAATACAAAATGAAGGTAGGATGACATAATTTCAAATCATTACTTAATTTTAGTAATGTTGAGCTTTTTGTTAAATACAAGATCATTCATTATTGATTTGTTTGTACTTGTATTTCTAGTGTACATGTATATAAAGCAAGAAATAGAGATAGGAAATTATGTTTTAATTGTTTGTTCATCTTAGTAGAAAACAAGCAATCAAATTTAGTCAAGAAAAAACTTGTCTATAATCTTATAGATACAAAAGGAGGGGATATTATATATAAAGGGGGTCTCATTGGGGGGTTTCGATCCAGGATCTAGCTTACTGTTTTGTCAGATTCCTGTCTCCCGCTTACAGTATGTATGTAAGCAGTTCTCATTTATTTTCATTTCCTGGGTCCCTCTAGACCTCATTTCCTGTTTTCACGGCACAATAATTTGACTTTCACGTGTCACCCTTACAAAAAATCAGCAATCCGGCACCACGCTTTGACCCCAATGAGACGCACTATAAATATTAAATTCCAGTTATAAAGTTTATTTACCTGTAAATTCCAGAATAAACAACCAGTTGAGTCATAAATGTAGCCAGGACAGCAATACCAACTCCCAAACTAAACCCACTGCCAGATCTGTCAAATAACCACCACAAACCTATAGACATGGCTGCCAGTGTCAATGATAGTTGGAAATTGTCAGCAAAGTCTAATCTCTAATACAAGGTTAAGAAAAAAATTCTATCGCATGTACATATATTTCTACTCAATTAAAAATAAATGGCAAAACAATTCAAACATCTATCTAAATAATGGGGAAATTTAAGTACCCAACATATTAAAGATTATCAAATAAAATATAAGCCAGAATGCATTTGATTTTGAATTTTGAATAATATTGTTCATATATCTCAACATACATGACATAGTGTGAGAAGAAAGTTTGAATAAAGTTGCATCATACTTTTTTTAAATAAGGCATATTCATTTTTTTTAAATACAAACTTTTTGTTTGGTGATCAATTTTTAATTGAAAATATATATGGGAACATCAATGCTTCACCAATATTTTTTTATCGTTTCAAATTATATTATAAAATTAAAGTCATAAAAAGAATTTAAGTACACCCAACATATATTAAAGATTATCAAATAAAATATAAGCCAGAATGCATTTGATTTTGAGTTTTGAATAATATTGTTCATAAATCTCAACGTACATGACATAGTGTGAGAAGAAAGTTTGACTCAAGCTAGGCTACACCATATTTTTTTTTAAATAAGGCATATCATTTTTTTTTAAATACAATTTTTTTGTTTGGTGATCAATTTTAAATTGAAAATATACCTGAACATCAATGCTTCACCAATATTTTTTTATCGTTTCTTATTATATTATAAAATTAAAGTCATTCATAAAAAGAACTGCCAGAAATACTAGTGAAAAAAATGGAAATGTAAAATTTAGTGAAATTATACAACTATATAAAAAGGATACAGCACTAGCATGGTTGATTCCTACAAACACTGCTACACATCTCATCACACTAGACCATTCCCTTTTATACACGAGTGGTTCTCCTAACTTCTGGTCAAAAAAAGGGTACAACAATCCTATACAAGCTGCAAAAGAAAAAAATATTTGTTTTAACAGAGATCATTCTCTAGTTGATTTATTTTGATTTATTTATCTTGCATTGGATACACAATGTACATTTTGTACATATGTACATTTTGTACATATGTACATGTAGGTTGTTGTTATAATAGTTGTCTTTCTTTTGTTTACAATTGTTGTTCATAATAATTAATATTTTATCAAATTGTTGATGTACAAATGTAAGCTGCTTTTCACAATTTTTGCACTTGTCAGTCATCGATATAACAAATGTACAATGTATAACACATCAATATTTTGATTAAATAAACATTATTTTCATTAAACATGATAAAAGGCTAATCATTTGGAATTATCAACTTAAACCATTAGATACAGATAAATCCTGTCAGACTTGTGTACATTGTATATAGAAACATGTCTTTTGTTGAAGAATTTATGTAGATACTAATTTGTCTATACTATATGGTGTACATTATAAAGTCAGTCTCAAAGACTGTTTACCACAATATGTTGTTTTATTTAAATTACAAATTTAAAGGAAGATGTTTGTGTACTCAGATAGCCTCTAGCTCCAAATAAAAATAATAACATGTTGATTACAAAAATACAAGAAATTAAAAAAAAATATTTTTAAATGAAAAAACCTACATTTAATTGCTGCAATCCACACTGAATTATAAACCAGTTTTTATTATTTATATTTATGTTCTTATATTACATTTGTTCAATTAAATGATTCAAACATCTAGAAGAATTTATTATCTTATCTTAATTCTAGGAAACATTTAATTTTATGTACATGTACAATGTATAGTACATGTACTTATACATTATATATAATAAACTTTTAGGTTTTGTAACAATCTACTACATGTACATGTAGCTGGATTTTTCCAATATGACAATACAGTAGTACAAATATAAATGTGTACATTTGTAAACAAGTACATGTACATTAAAGTACAAACCTGCTGCTACTCCAACCACTGGGTGAACCCACCAGTCTGACGTAAGGTAACTATTATAAAATTCCATAGGAAAATTAGGTATTCCTCGCTGTTTTTGCAGTAAATTCAATACCACAGAAAAAAATGTTCCCACAAAAAATAACACAGTTGCTCTCAATGATACAGTACAGGAAGCCATCACAAATATTTTCTGAAATAAAAAATAATCAATAAAATATACATGATATATATATATATTTCACAGATTTAAATTGTAAATTTCTGGAGTATTTGTATGAAAGCAAAGCTAAAACAAGTAATCAAGTAAAAATATACAAAAATAAAAATCTACACATATAAATAATAAATACATGTACATATATCTATTATTTATATCTATAGATTTTTATTTTTCGAACCCATGCTACTGAAATATTGTGACACCAAATCGCCTGCACTGTAGCCGTCCCTGAATGTAGCTAACACATAATAAAACATGTACAATATTGCAGTCAGGGTAATATGTTTTACAACAAGGGTTGTTGTCTCTTTGACACATTCCCTATTTCCATTCAAAATTTTATTGTATACACAACTTCATTTTTTTGTCACAAGTCATGTTAATTCACTTGAAGATATGTTACTGTAAGTATGATTTCCTAATTAACCTGACCTTTCAAGATTTGAATACAACAGCCTATTGAGGGGCTTTCGGGTCAATCCAGCCCAAATGTAAAGTCGATCCGGCCCCAACAAATAATATTTTTATAAGGAACAAAAACTAAGATATATATATTAATTGTATTTCATAAACGTGTATGATTTTTATTATAATGTAAAAGGTTTAGGGTAAAAAAAAAGGTCCTTTGAAAAATAGATGAGTATAAAACAACTAGGTTATTATATGTTTTTATTACAAGTTTTTAAGATAATTGGGAATAATTATATTAAAACGTATTTAAAAGAATTCTGACAAACATTAAACAGCAGTAATTAGCATTTTCTTTCATTTACTGTTTTCATCTTGTGTAATAACAAATAGTTAAAATGTATACATACACAAGGGTACAAGCGGACCCCAAGCTGATACATAATTCGAATTGTGACTGTGAATGAAATAAATAGAATAAAAATCGCCATGACATTCCAACTTATCATTGAAAAAAAACTTCATATTTTAAAATATGTTGAAGCTGCTATACAAACAGACACAATAACATTCATGTTCGTATCAATTTAAAATAGTTCTTTAACTGGTACTCGGAATCAGTCTCCAATACTTCACTTACCTGTTGTCATCCCGATACTTTTTGCAATTTCCATTTATACTATTAAAATTTGTTTATCCATATTTTATTATGGGGCCGGATCGACGTGGGACGGGTCGACTTGGGCTGGATGGACTTGGGGACGGATTGACTTGGGGCCGGATCGACCAGATACCAATGAGGGTACCTTCATGACAAATAACAGTAAAAACTCTTGCCAACTGTCGTAAATGTTATTGTTTGGTTCATCACAAAACAATGTACTCTATCTTTAAGACAATAGGTAGCAGAATTGAGGGGGGATAGGACCTTTATCATGTTTATCAGGACTCCGCCGTCCGGGATTGGGTATTTTAAAGCTCAGGATTTCGGGATTGACCCTTTCAGGATCCAGAATTTTCGTTTTTTAGAATTTCAGCGCCTCACGATTTCGTATTTTATTAAAGCACTGGATTTCAGGATTTTGTGTTTTTAAGTCCAGGATTTCATGATCAGAACCCCTCCCCCAGAATAGTCAATACATGTATGACTGTTTGACGACGCACTCTAAAGGGCATAATTTAATATACAAATGCTCATGCAGTAATGAATTCCAAATAATAATGACATCTGGCAAGACTATTTTTCATTTTTTGCTTGGAGCTGTATTCTGTACAAGAGAATAACAGCAGTCACACTAATAACAGTTTGTTTTTATCAATAATGGTCAAGAGTCATAGACGACTGTTTAAATATTAACAACTTACAAGGCGTATGTTTGAGGGAGCCACTCTCCACACTGCTTTGAATATGTACAAATAAAAAGCTGGTATTTACAGTTAATACTATCTATCAGTATCAATCAAAAGGTGGTTTATGAAAAATTTATTTATGTGGTTGTTTTGTTCTTTCAAAAATTTTGTATATGTATTTTACGAATACCCTTTGTAAAGTCAAACTGATGTTACTTACATGCTTTACACTGAAGAATGCGTCCGATAATGCTCACTATTGTTGTTGTTTACTATTAAAATATGATTAAAAACATGTTGGATGTGATGTTGATCAGCTGTTATCATGTATCTGCCGAGATAGTCGAACCATAAATTTTGACCAATCAAATATGGGATTTCTTTGATCCAAGTATAGATGTCCAATCAATACTCGCGAACTGTAAAGCCGCTTATACTTGCCGGTTCTAAAAATAGTTAAAATTTGATCATGTGACATTGTTCAAAATGGCAGCCAGTGGGAGTGTGTTTGCAGGAAGACCTCGAACAGGTTCCAAGCTGCCTGCAAATCTTGACGCAGACGGCAATGAAGCAGAGGTTATAAAAAATTAAAAGACTGAATATGCTCCCTTAATTTCCCCAAAACTTGATAATTAAGAATGAAAAGTGACTAATAATGTTCAAATTTACAAAAAATGGCAGTGTTTACACTTAAAAAATTAGACTGATACTGAAGACAAACAGACCTGTACAGTAGAAAGAGTTTTATGGCCCAGCATCCTGTAGACTTATAAATGTTGAATGCATTTTGTGTTTGAGAAAGATCGAATCCTTTTTCTAATTTTGATGGGCATTTTTTCTTCCGCTGAAATGTAATATAATTTTTTTTTTTTTTATATTTGGGTGGAAAGTAGAATCAGTAATAAATCAAATCAAATCAGTAATTGGCAAATGGCCTTTAAACAGGTAAGGATGAAATGATTTTCATTTCAAAGGCTTCTTTCTTTCAGGCTGTTAATATAAAAAAGAAGATGTGGTATGATTGCCAATGAGACAACTCGTCATGACACAAGACATCAAATGAACTATTTTTGCAGCAGCTACTCTGTGGAAAAGTCTACCTGACCATTTCAGGACTCATAATAGGGTTCTCAATTTAAACGCATTATTCAGTTCTGCAATGGTTCAAACATTCAAATTGCTGTTGTTTCTGCTTAAAGATCAACTTTTTCATACTTTAATGTTAGCATTAAAATGTCTGAAATTTCGCAATTTGCATTTGGAAACAAAAAAATTGAAAGATCAGAATAATAAATATAAACACAGTTTCCAAACTTCAGATGTTTTCTTTTTTACCTCCATATTACTAAAACCTCATACTTTCCACCCATAAAACAAAATTGGCTTGACAATTTTGTGAAAAAGATCTAGCTGACATTTTATGGAAAGCTGATACATCCTCCCCATTTTCAAAACTTCATACATGATCGTACATGGCTTTTAAAGGACTTATTGGATAAATGTTTTTTGGTAATTTTGTTTCTAGAATCCTCTGATGGTACCTGAAAAAAAGATACAATTAATTATTATAAATAAGACATACATGTAACACCAAATAACAGAACAAACTTCAAAGACCATGTTGATTACGTAACTTTAGTCAGGATTTGCTTGAATAAAGTGAGTACAAGTGGTATTACGGTTTAGTCTAAATCATAAAACAATTGTTGAATAAACAAACTAATTATTATAATAAACAAGTGATTTGATGAAACAAGTCATTATGATGAGTTAAATTTTATAGGTTCCATTGGATTGATAATATTTATTTATCTTTTCTAAGTGTGATTTAGATATATAAAAATTGCCATGACATTCAAAGTTATCAAGGAATATAAGTTAATATTAATATGCTGAAGCTGCTATACAAACAGACAAAATCACAACCATTTTTGTATTGACTTAAAATATTTCATCTTACTGGTACTCCAATTATTCCTTATCATTTATTATGGGGCCGTATTGACTGGGGGCCTGATCGACTTGGAGCCGGATTGACATGGGCTGGATCGACTTGGGACGTATCGACTTGGGGCCGGATTGACTTGGGTCCGGATCTGTTTTGGACCGGAACGACCCGACAGTCAGGGGTACTACTTATACAAGTGTATTTTATTTACTTGAAGAAGTAAATAAAAATATACACATATAAGTAAATTTGTAGGATACTTATACAAGTGAATTTTATTTACTTGTATAGGTAAAAAAAAAATTGGCTGAGTTATGTCCCTTCGGCATTCAGATTTTTTTACTTGTATAGGTAAAAAAATCAACCTTTCTTCTCTTCTTGAATTCTTAATATTTCTTTGCTCTAATAGCATTTTAAATTGTGTACCCTTTGCAGATGTCTTTACTAATCATTTAAGTGTAATTTCGTGGACAATGAAAGTCCCATTTGTCTGTTGTCTTCTTAACACTGCTCATTTACAAGCCCCAAAGGAGCAATTTTTGAAGGCCTTGCGCAAATATACAAGATCTTTGCTCAATCAGTTTCTTTGATGAATTAATGAGATGAAACATTGAACTTTAATGAAAAAATTTGAGCAAACCTGGGAAAAATCATTAAAGGCATGATTTTACATCTCAAAACTTGAGGATTTTTGTGGGATTGTAAGAAAAATTTACTTATACAAGTAATTTTTTCAGAAAATTAAGGGGAGATTATTCAAACATTATTTATTTACTTATATGTGTATATTTTTTTTCACTTCTTCAAGTAAATAAAATACACTTGTTCAAGTAGTACCCCTGACTGCCCGATACCTTTTGATCAACAAGGGTTAAATTTATCTTAATTTGACTATTTGCTCAAAATGGTTTAAAATACCAATTCAAGAAATATAGAGTAAAAAGTGGACATTTTAATTTTGCAATACTGTGAAAGTACTTTTGTTTGTTGTGTACCAATTTTCGTGGTTTTCGTGGATGACTTTATCCACAAATTTTAGTGTCTAACGAAATATAATCAGTGTTGTCCAAATCAAGACATAGAAAGATCCCCTTGTAGGTTTGACTACCGATAATATCTAGAGAATACATTGCATAGGGGCAAATCTACAAAATGTACTATGAACTCCAACTGCAGGCAGGATTATACCCATTTAATCTTTAAAAACATAAATTGAACAACTGTTGACCTTGAAATTTTCATACAAAATATTGTTGATCAATGAAAGTCAGATTTCCAGTGAGGATATGCTACAGATAAAGTGTTTATTTTCTTACAATTCTCATACGGAAATTAATTATCTCATCATGCTCATGGTGGGCTTGCTCTTGATTAGAAATAAACGAAGCAAGACATCTCGGCACATTACAAACTCGGGACATGTCAACTCGGCATACTGCAAACTCGGCACATTACAAACTCGGCATATTACAAACTCGGTACATTCATAATAAAAATGTATCAGATTTATTATTGTGCCAATAAAGACTTATATTCAATTAATTTGAAATTAATACTTAGTAAAATATATGAACAATTTATACATGGCTCAGCAAAAACGGTATCTTTTATGGTTTTCTCATATATACCTAATATATAGAAAATATAGCTCATACAAATACTTAAGACAAAAATAAAATACAGGATTTAAACTATAATAGAATTGTCTGAAAATGATAGATTACAATCACTTCTATCTTCATTTGATAGTATAGAGCTTACTGTACCTTTAATTAAAACAGTTGCACTATTATTGGAGGAGACAAAAACCTACATGAATAATACTGTTATATACAACTTTATATATGTTATAGTGTTTATAAACACTGTTTATTTTGTTATGATTTCTGCATATATATTATTTGTGTATATATTTGTATTGTATAGTTTATATATGCCTCCAAACCCCTAGGGGAATAAATAAATAGTGTTTGTATTTAATATTTTTACGGTGAAATTCAGGTTTTTTTTCTTTAAAAATTTTGATAAACATTAAAAATGGCATCCCCGTTTTGCATCGTATCTAATAAACTGTAAATAATTATGTTACATTGTCAAGTGACGTTTTTTATCATTGTTTCCCCAATTTAAATTATGTATTTTATTGATGGTATTATGACGATTTTATGATTATCTCCAACTAACTGCAATAAAAAAAATAGGATGGCTACCTTTAATATGTATCCTTTCAATTAGAGAAGTTTCAGGAAATAGGTGATGATTATATATTGACAGTATAATAATCACATAATAATTAATGACAGCGGTATTTAATGACAGCCTGATAACATTTTTATGATATCCCGTTAGTTAAGCAGCTTGAGTTTATCCTGCTGAACTCCATGTGACAAATAAAATGTCAAGTACCGCCTCTTTTTAAATTTATTGCGTAAAAAGTACATATATATCTGGTAAGAAACTAAAAATATTATCATAGTGTTTTAATATTTTTAAATTGTTTCACGAATCGCTCTGTATATCCGCTTTAATTAATAATTTTGTACTTTCGTCAAATAATGGGCACAGACCATTGTGTCGAGTGTTCCCGTGTTGTCACTACCAGACAACAAGCACTGACCTGTGATAACTGTGAAAGATGGGTACACAGAGTTTGTAATACAGGTATGTATATATATTAATTAAATTTTAATATATTGAATTAAAAAAAAAAAAAATTTACAACGAATTTGGTTTTATGAAACACACATTCCTATCATTTATACGATTCAGATAGATCTTAAAATCTTCATCTTAAAGTTATTATTTAAAAAAAAAATGCTGCATACAGTTATCTTATTTATGATAAAAAATATTTAAAGAACTTGTTACTATGCATGCAACAAATTAATAATAGCCAGTAATAAATTGTTACGTTTTCTATTAATTTTGGGACTTTTTGTTTGTATAAACCTGAAATAGATGTTTTTAAAATGTATCACATATGTATATACTAGTATATATATAGTTAACACATCTACTTTCATTCCGTTGTTCTTCCTTTTATTGATATTAATACTAAGAAGAGCGTAGTGTTCCGTAGTTCAGTATGTTAAAGTAAATACTGAGTAGGCAAACACATATTAAACTTTATACATAAGTACATAACTGAAGTATTTTTACTCTGACTCTATAAACATATCTCGCTTCAAGTCTTATTAACTGATTACTACTGTATTTGCTCTCGAATTTTCAACATAAAAAAACACGTATATGATCACTTTTACAGGCATAACTCAAACAGACTATCGTCGTCTAATGAAAGGAAAGCTTGACATTGCATTTACTTGCAACCTATGCAAAAACACAACAGAAAATGCTCCTGTTGAATCCACCAGATTAGAGCAAGACAGTGAGCAACGTTCCACACTGACAGAATACGGTACCTTCAATATCTCATTGATTAGCAGAAAATCCAACTCTGTAAATTCCACATTCACAGAAGAACCTTCAGTTACAAGCAATCCAACAAATCTTTCCTTTGCATCCCCACTTAATACACCACACAGAAATGGTTTATCAAGAGTGCCAAGACGTATTCTGCCGCCATTATCGCCACACAGGACATTTAACGTTGCAAGTTTGGCACCAGAACAGGCATCAATAGAACAACCAACATCAAATACAGTTGGAAACAGTTCAACAAACGATGCAACTCCAGCATCACCAAGTTACACGCCACGTTGAAATGGCTTACCTCGAGTGCCAAGGCGTATTCTGTCGCCATTGTCACCTAACAGGACATATAACGTTGTTAGTGTGGCAGCTGCACCAGAACAGTCATTAATGCCGCCACCTAGTACATACCGTTCATCAAGAATATTGAGCCCTTCACTGCCCGATGCATCTCAGACGCATTTAAATAGAACAACCAGTGTGCATCCTCCATCGCCCTTACCACTTGATGCTTCCTTTGACTTTACCCATCACCAAGATGAAAATGATGACCAGGAGATTGTTGAAAAGTAAGATATATATATATATTAAACAAATGTTGTACCTAAATGATTTTTTAAATTTTCATAAAATATGTCATAACATTAAAAAAAAAAACATATTGATTTAATTGAAAGTGTTAACACAAATAAATATTGCATTTCATAGCTTCAAAACTAGTCCTTACTTTCACAGAATGCTTATTATGTTTTCGTTTATTTTTACAGTTCCATACAAGAGCCGGAGTTGCCTGACACTATTTTACCAGATGGTCCACCAACATTTGCCATCATAGAAAAGGGGACACAAAGAAGCAACTTAAAACTGGTTAGCAGTGACGGTTACGAATACACAAAGAAGGTATATATTTTTTTCAAGTATCTCGACAATTATCTTTTTTTAAAAACTTTGGCAAAAGTGTATCTACTTAAAATTTTACATGGTATGAATATGAATTATGAAATTAAAGTAAGACTTTTGCTATCCTTGCGGTTTACTAAGATATATTGACTACGGTACGACAATGTATATTCTTTATATTTTAGATGTCAAAAGGCGATTTCACCTACTGGAGATGTATTAAACGATCTAAAGGCAGTAATTGTCCCGCTACTGTGTCACAGAAGGGAGAAAATTTTAAAAGAAACCCTAAACCCCACATTCACCCAGCAGACAAGGGGGCTTTGAAAAAAGTTCTAGTTCATAAAGAGGTATGCAAAACAGAGGAACATATAAGGTTAATAACGTGTTTCACTTCAACTATTATAAAATATCATAAAGTGAAATGTAAATTCAGTGGAAACTGACTTTAGATATGAAAATTTCTGTAAATATAAGTACATTAATTTGCATTCGGAATTTTATGCATATACCTTTTTAAAAATTTAAATAATATTCTTTTAAATTTTAGGTAAAACAGACAGCACTCCAAGACATCCATAAACCTGCTGGTCGTATTGTGGATGATGCTATGCTTCGTCATATAGAACCAGAAGACCATCAGCTGCCAAATCAAAACAACCTAAAAAGAACGGCAAACCTTGTCCGAGAAGAACTTAGGCCAGATGAACCAACCTCATTGTTTTTCGAGGTAAAATAAAAATTTATGATTTTCTAGATAGTCAACTTGCAACACACGTGTATAGCTACTTCTAGTAAATAAATTTAATGCTGCAAAAAGCTTGTTTTCGGAATCCTTTTTATTTTTTACGGTATTCTGAAATAAATATGTTAACACTCAACTAATTCAATCAAATTTTCTATATACAGCTCGATACAGATTACCTCCAATGTGACAACTTTTTGATTGAGGACATCAGAGTAGACGACCAGCGTCACTTGGTATTTTCAACGCCCGGACAGTTACAACTTTTGAAGTATGCAAAGAAATGGTTTTGTGATGGAACCTTCAAAATAATGAAAGACCCATTCACTCAGCTATGGTCCATCCACGCCTTCATTAAAAAGGGAGACAGTTTGAAGCAGGTTCCACTGGTCTTCGTGCTTATGTCTCGAAAGAAGACAAGAGATTACAAACCTGTAAGTTTCATAATCGTCATTTTTTTTCTTGTTATCGACTTCAAGTTTTTCTAATCTGTAAATGTGACGTTTAACCATTTTGAATTTGAAAATAGATTTGACATGTATAGAATGTATTGTATATCTGTCGTTGTATCTTTGTAGCCCTGATATATTCGTATCTAAATCTCCTATTATATATACATGTAGGTTCTTGAATGTTTGAAGAGGAAGATTGGTGTACTCCATGTGGAAGGGTTTTGCTTGGACTTTGAAAAAGGTAAATTTATACAGCTTCACAGAATTACAGAAAAATAAATCGAAATAACTTTAAATTGGTGTAAAATTAACTGAAAATTCAAGTACACTTTTGAGTACGGATGGATTTATACACTAGCAACCTCTTTTTATAGACGATTAACACTACTTAGAATTGCTAATGACTTAGTAAGTGGTTTAATCTTTCCTTTTCTCTTAACAGGTGCTTGGAAAGCAATACGACATATCTTTCCAAATGCAAGCATCAAAGGTTGTGCTTTCCATTTCGGTCAAGCCATTTGGCGGAAAGTTCAAGATTTGGGACTGAAAACAACTTACAGCTCAAGAGGAGTGGAATATAGATACATCCGTACGTATATATTATTCAATGATCTTTCTTACGTTAATATAAACAACGACAATATTTATAAATAGATAAACTCTAATAGTATCTTTACAGTAGTAACTTATTTGCTAACTATATTATACCCCCATAAACAAACCTTAAAAATATTAATGTTTATGTTATTTATAGGTTGGCACACACGAATAAATTCAGGGAAGTCGAATGTGAGCTTTTATGTCCTTATACCAGAGTTAATGAGAGAAGCTGAGATCGTGGATCTTACTCTACGATTGGTATCCGAGGAACAGGTTCTCAGACATCAGCGACGCCGTTTTAAGGATTTGGAAGGCCGGCTCCACCAGTTCTGGGAAGAGTACGATAGTGGCGAAAAAACCGTGACACAATTGTTAAGGGATTGCAGTAAAGTGTACGGCCCCTCAGATGACTAATCACTGCAGCCAATACAAAGAATGACATTTTTATTTGTCGTTAACTTTTCATTTAGTGTCTGTATGGTATTTATAGAAATTGTGTGTTGTTTTTTTGTGAATGGTTCATTAGTTGATGTATGGTTTATTTATTGAATTATTTATTGTGTTTTCCTATTGAGAGGAGAGACAGAGAAACAAACAGAGAGAGAGAGAGAGAGAGAGAGAGAGAGATTTTGTGTACATAATCTGTTTATATATATGTAATTACTCAATGGAAAATACTTCATTGATAATAAACGTTCTTGTCAGTTGATTGTGCTGCTTTTTATCAATCATTTAAAAATGGACTACACATAGTTTTACTACATGTTACTCCAATTAAAATACACTGATGACACAATAAAAATAAGAGATGCATGGTATCAACCAGTAAGGAAGAAACCTAACAAAAAAGACTGATTGATAAATATAAGATATGGTTTGATTGTCAATGAGACAACTCTCCATTGCAAAGATAGGTTCTTATTGAAAACTATCATATTTGATGAAACTGCTAATCTATTGCAATGGTGATACTAGAAATAATCACTGAACATGATATATTTAAACGAAATCATTCGAATATGGAAAACTCCTCAAATCTCAAACACTTTTAAATCTTTCCATTTGCACCATAATTTCTTTACAAGTTGTTAAGACTGTTGTTTTTTTCTAGTGATCTGATGATTTAAAATCCGGTCAGGTCTATGAGAAATGCTGTCGATTACATTTAAATTTCATCAGTCATGAAACTTATTGAAAACTGTAAGAAGTGTTGTTTCTGGCTATTTTTTTCTTGGTCACAAATATCAAACTAACAACTATATCACCCGAAAGACATGTAGAAACAGCCAACCGTTTTCCTTCCTTAACATAATGATGTGTCGTCATTTTTTATAACTATCTATCAGTTATAGAAGAGGGACGAAATATTCCAGAGGGACAGTCAAACTCTTAAATCAAAAGAAAACTGCAAACATACAAACAATAGTACACATGACATAACATAGAAAACTAAAGAATAAGCAAAAACTAGGGGTGATCTCAGGTGCTCCGGAAGTTTTTATCCTTCTGGTAACTGAATGTTTTCATTAATGTGTGCATTAGTTTTAAGACATTCGATCTAGATAAGCAAAAAACGAGGGCAACACTTTTGCCTAGGTAACTGCATCACCTTAAATACACATAGCATATATCAATGACCAGGAAAAAATGAATGTAGGACAGAAAGTCAAAGAACAAAAAAAGTCACAATTAATTTGGAGACATTTGTTTGAATATATAACAGAAAGATCTTGCAATGTTTTCTTTTTATTACAAAACACATTTTTTATTATATCAAGTGACACTGTTTTCTTATTTATGTCACAGAACTATATATAACTTGTGACTTTTTGTCCTATAGTTTGTTCCATTTCCCACCTATCTAAAAAAATAATGTTATCTTTTTCTCATCGTAATTATTATATAAAATTTCTTTTTATGAACCATTGCCATAAATATATTCATTGGTGTGCCGAGTTTGTATAGGTAATGTGCCGAGTTTGTATAGGCCGAGTTTGTACTATGCCGAGTTAAACATGTCCCGAGTTTGTAGTGTGCCGAGATGTCCTGTATTCGAAATAAATGTTAAAATTCAAATATTGACATGTTTATGACCTAATTAACACCTTTGATGGTTTTTAATCTGCAGATCACCCGATCTTGAGTTGATTAGTGTCGACACTATGATTATCACAGGTGCAACAATTTGAATAAAATTGAGAAAGGAAATGGGGAATGTGTCAAAGCGACAACAACCCAACCATAGAGCAGACAACAGACAAAGGTCACCAATGGGTCTTCAATGTAGCGAGAATTCCCGCACCCACAGGTGTCCTTCAGCTGGCCCCTAAAAATATGTATACTAGTACAGTGATAATGGATGTCAAAATTTGAATGTTTACTTTGGATTTCCTTCAATCGAGACAATTTGTAATCTTCATTTCTAATGGCTTCAATTTACTGTAATTTTTGTTAAGATAACTGAAATCCAAGAATTTAAGAACCCACAAACATATAAATTTTGCTCAAACCACAAAAATTGATACCCACGAATTAAAGTACTTTCACAGTCAATCATGACAGTATACTCAAACTGACTTATATTTAACTATGGTTTACATGTATGTTACAGTGAAAATAATTTAGCATGCAAGCCAATTTGCAAACTTTGCTGTTCGATCGGACATTGTAATTGAAATTGATAGATTTGTACCTAAATAATTTGGATAGTCTGAGTAACGATCTGTTTACTGTAGATCACTGTACAGATGATTAGCCTTCCCATTTAATCAAGGTGTCAATCTTAATTACAATGTATTTGCTAATAATCAAACAAAGTTTGCAAGCAAGACATTTATTTTTTAAATTATTTGTATTTTAATTTTGTCTAGTTTACTATTGATCTTTCATAATTTTTTCATGTATGACATGTATATGGCTTTAGTCCCCATTACTACCCATTGTATTTCACTGCTTCATATATTTACTTTTTGTTTTACAGTTTGATATTAGAGAAGATGAGGAGCAAGATGTAAAACTTGGTCAGACTTTGGATCTACTGTTAGCTGCAGGATACTTCAGAGCTAGAATTAAAGGACTATCTCCCTTTGATAAAGTACAATACAATTATGTTTTATCTCTCTTTGTTAATAAAATGATGTTTTATCTCCCTTTGATAAAGTACAATAAAATTATGTTTTATCTCCCTTTGATAAAGTGCAATAAAATCATGTTTAAGCATATACTGACTTGTTTGTTATATGATATTGCCTGAAATAAACATTCTTAATTATTTTTTGAAGGTAGTTGGTGGTATGACATGGTGTATAACAACCTGTAATTTCGATGTTGATGTTGACCTACTTTTTCAAGAAAATTCTACAATTGGACAGAAAATGTGAGTTATGTTCTACTAGATCTTTTTTTCTATCTGATATTTTAATAGATATAGGAAGATGTGGTATGATTGCCAATGAGACAAATCTTCATCCAAGTCACAAATTATAAAAGTAAAACCATTATAGATCAAGGTACAGTCTTCAATATGGAGCCTAGCTTGGCTCACACTGAACAGCAAGCTATCAAGGCCCCCAAAAATTACTAGTAACAGACTATTTGAACTTGTAATTATTTTTAATTACGGAATTTGCATAATTTCTTGTGTTTGAAATTTTTAATGAATTCCATGTTTATTCTGTATTATAATGTTCTGTGCCGCGTACAACACTTTGTTTTGCAAAGAAGATAGAACATTTTCAATAAAATGTACTGTGCCGCGCACAACACTATTTATACAAAATACATTGAGTGGAAAGTGTTATGCACCGCTCAAAACATTATAATACAGAATAAACATGGAATTTTTTAAATATTTCAAACACAAGATGTTATGCAAATTCATTAGTTAAAAATAATCCCAAGTTCAAATAATAGGTAATTTCTGCAATCTGTCTTTCATCGGAAAAGATCATCAATTTCGCACACCTTTATGACGTCATTTACCAGATAAAAGGCATGCCTGTAACCCTACTGTATTCAAAGTTTCCAGCACTTCCATAATTGTAATCTTTGATCTTTTATTAGTCTCTGTGTGATAAGAAGGATGCATGTATTTTTCCAACTCAAATCAATACATGTACAGTACTTAATCAGAGTAAGAAATAATGCTTATTATCTTGCTGTCCTTTTCAGAGCACTAACAGAAAAGATTGTAGCTGTTTTACCAAAAATGAAATGTCCACACAGAATAGAACCTCATCAAATACAAGGATTGGATTTTATACATATCTATCCAGTTGTACAATGGTTGGTGAAACGTGCTGTGGAAACAAAAGAAGAAATGGGAGATTACATCAGGGCATTCTCAGTGTCGCAATTCAATAAAAACCATAAAACACCAGAGGTTTGAACATATTATTTATACAATTTATACTTAAAATCTCTGTTACAGCTTTTAATTAAATGAACAGTAAACATGTTAAATAAAATAAATATTTTCTATCTTAAAATCTAAAATATTTTAAAATTGTCTACCTTATTACCTAAGACATTGTACATGTTCATGACATTCTAGACAATATGAAAAGTGTTTAAATTAATGAATAAACAAAATACATGTAATTTAATTTGAATGAGTAATTATTTAAGCACAAACACTTCATACAACAAATGTGCACAAGTTCAAAACTTTTTTTTTTTCTTGTTTTTTTCGTTTGTATTTTTATGTATTGTTTTAGTGTTGTCACAAAGAGCATGCATAGGCCTTGGTTTTCCTTTTCAAACAGAAAAAGAAAATAACTTATTGAATACCTCGCCCAAACAACATGAATGAATGTTATGAAATAATTTTATATCTAGGTTAAGTAATTATATACAAGTAAACTATGTGTATATTAAAAAGTGAGAAGTGATAGAGTTATTGAATATACATTATACATGTATGTGTTTATTTTAAGCAGTAATTTTACACATACATTTTGTATACATATACATTTTATTTTACAGGATGTTTCGTTTGAGTTATTAATAGAAAAATCAACAGACTCAGTTGCCAGTGTAAAGGTAATATCAAATGCTAACAAAATACAATATAAGGTTGAAGTCAATGTTAGAAAAATATCAACTTTTTGTATGATATAAAAAAGAAGATGCGGTATGATTGCCAATCAACTGTCCACAAGAGATCAAAATGACACAGATATTTAAAACAACTATAGGTCACTGTACAAACTGGGGATGGGGTGGGATTATGAACAGATATAGCATGTTAAGGAGGGGTATTTTTCTCAAATACCCCTCAATAACATGATATATCTGTTTAATTACACCGAATGTTAATGTACCAAAACCCATTGATGATCATGACGTTACAAGCGTCCAGTCGGATAGAGTATTTTTTGGCAAATACCATGGCAGAGAGGGTAAATAAGGCATATCCTTTTAGCAAATACCACGGCGGCGTTAAAAATGAACGATATTCATCTGATTTCCTGTAGAGACTTCAATAAAATTACAAATAAACCTGTATACCTTGCAGTTTAGAGATAGAAAAAGTAGGACCAATTGATGATACATTTGTAATAGTCTTACTGATATTGAGATGAGATGAATTTTACCTTTTGCAAGTTAACTCTGCTAAAGTTTAATAACTGTTTTGGGACTTTGTTTTAGTGGTTTTCATTGATATTATAATTCAAGCCATTTACAGGGAAAGAACTTAAGAATTTGGCAATGGTAGCCCACAGCTTAAATTTTGTAGCCCATATATATAGTCCTATACAAGAAAAGCAGAAATTTCAGAAGCCTACACCAAATTTTAGGGGCCATTGACCTGTGGGCCCCTGCTAATTTCATACCCTGCATTTACCTAAATTTGAACACCTATTACAGGAGAACTACAAGCCACAGAGAAGGTATCGTAGACCTGATGCTGAAAACTTAAAAGATGAAGAAACAAGAGTTCATTCTACGTTGTTAGAATATGGCAGGTAAAGTTCAACTTCTAAATTTTCATGTACCGTAATTGTTTGTCTTAGTAGTTAAGGGCAATTAAGTTTTACCCTTTGTCTGTACATCAGTAAGTCCCAAAAATGGTTTCTGTTCTCTAAATTAAGTTTGCCTCAACTAAAGAATACAAACATATACATAAATCCTATAACAACAAAACTCAGATCAAGTACAAATTTTGGTAGTGTCACATTTACTGCTCTTGAGTTATGTCCCTTTTGAACATTATATGTGAGCAGGGGCATCATCTGTATCTTTCCAATTTATTTGCATTAGATTATTGATTTAAATTTGATTGCAAAATTTACTTATGATAGGTAGTGATATATTTCAATATTGTTGTAGATACCGGTATATATTTTTTTCAACAATTGGAAATCCCTGTTTTGTAAGCTTTGTTCCAAGCTATATTTAAGGCACTTAAACTTTGCAATGTTATTTTGAACAGATGGTTTTACTATTATTTTTTTTAATATATTTTCTGTGATTAAAATACATTTGAAGAATTCTTTTTATTGGAATCTTGAAGCAACTGCAAAACACAGCTTCATGATGTTTAAAGTACAAAAGTTATCCAGAGTGATGTATTTTTTTATGTACTTTTTGTAACTGTCAGTTATCAACATCCTGTTCAACCTATTTATATGAATAAAATGGGATGCTGGGTATTTGACAAAGATGACAGCAACCTTATTACACAAAAAACAGAACACATGTATATCATTAAAACTTATTGTAAAACACTTAAGATAAATTTATGCTACTGTAAATAATTTAGGAAAAGTCAATATGAGATCTCTTCTGTATATATTGTATGCCCTCAAGCATTTTGTACAGTACATATGAAAATGACTTTTCACAATACTTTAAATTCTTGACTGGAACAACTGAGAAATTGAACGATTTAGTTCAGTTTTTTGAAATGATAAAAAAAGATAATAAAATATTTTTTTATAACAAAGATATGTAAATTATTTTTCAGACGTTATGGAATCAGTAAGTCAGACCAGGAAGAAAAGGTAACAGAAACATTATTGAGTTATTTCCCTTTATAACTTTATATGATATGCTATCAGGGGCATCCCTATTGGAACAGACAACTTTCGAGTTTGATGCATTTCTGTCAAAAACTCTGGTTTTAGTAAATGTCATTTGTGCGTTTAGGGGCATTGTCACTTCCATTCCAATAATGAGCGAGTGGTTGGAAAACTATAATTCTATATTGTACGAATCATTCGGCAAATTGAATTCTCAAAATTGACAATCAGCATTGCTGTCATTATGGAATTGTCATTAAGAACCTACAGAACAACCATTATTTCTAGTTTATCCTGCACTATGACGATCACTGAGACGCTTGATGAACGTAAATAGTGCAGGGATACAGGGGCCCCCCTCTATCTGGTAAATGACGTCATAAATGCGCGTATAATTCACGAGTTTTTTCCGGTGAAAGTGGTCTATTTTGAAACAAGAAAAATCATTGACATGAACCTCTCTCAAAAAGAATGAGGGTCCGTTTTATCTTCTTTCATTAATTATGGTTTTAAGACACTTAACGACAAAAGATTGTAATTAAGGTGGTATGGGTGTCTTTCGCCATCTTGGATTGTAAAAAACAGAGAATCTAAGGTCCATATTTTCTATCAAATTAGCAAAATTTGATGCAAGAATGCAGATATTTCATGTGTTTTTACATTTAAAAGATCCAATTTATAAGAATATAACTTATAAATATAAATATATGTACAAGTGTAGATTATTTTTGGTTGTTTTTAAATATTTTGAAATTGTCAATTTAAGGGGAGGTAACTCTAAAACAGTGCATTTTCTGTTGGATTGTTCATGGAATTTTCCTACTTTGTATTTTAGCCGGAAAAAACGCACGGTGACCCTATCTTTTCTTTTGATATTATCAAAGCATTGTTTGAAAGCTATATTTTCCTAATTTATTTTACAATTCTATCATTTCGTTTATTTTCTATTCACAAAATGGTGTTTTTTCCTGTATAATCCATACAAAATGTGTCATTTTGTCACCACCCGTAGCTTGAAAAAATGCACGGTGACCTATCATTTTTATAATATTTTTATACGACCGCAAATTTTTCAAAATTTTCGTCGTATATTGCTATCACGTTGGCGTCGTCGTCGTCGTCGTCGTCGTCGTCGTCGTCGTCGTCGTCGTCCGAATACTTTTAGTTTTCGCACTCTAACTTTAGTAAAAATGAATATAAATCTATAAAATTTTATCACAAGGTTTATGACCACAAAAGGAAGGTTGGTATTGATTTTGGGAGTTTTGGTCCCAACATTTTAGGAATTAGGGGCCAAAAAGGGCCCAAATAAGCATTTTCTTGGTTTTCGCACTATAACTTTAGTTTAAGTTAATAGAAATCTATGAAATTTTGACACAAGGTTTATGACCACAAAAGAAAGGTTGGGATTGATTTTGGGAGTTTTGGTTTCAACAGTGTAGGAATTAGGGGCCAAAAAAGGGCCCAAATAAGCATTATTCTTGGTTTTCGCACTATAACTTTAGTTTAAGTAAATAGAAAATAATGAAATTTAAACACAATGTTTATGACCACAAAAGGAAGGTTGGTATTGATTTTGGGAGTTTAGGTCCCAACAGTTTAGGAATTCGGGGCCAAAAAGGGACCCAAATAAACATTTTCTTGGTTTTCGCACCATAACTTTAGTATAAGTAAATAGAAATCTATGAAATTTAAACACAAGGTTTATGACCATAAAAGGAAGGTTGGTAATGATTTTGGGAGTTTTGGTCCCAACAGTTTAGGAATAAGGGGCCCAAAAGGTCCAAAATTAAACTTTTATTTGATTTCATCAAAATTGAATATTTAGGGTTCTTTGATATGCCGAATCTAACTGTTTATGTAGATTTTTAACTTTTGGTCCCGTTTTCAAATTGGTCTACATTAAGGTCCAAAGGGTCCAAAATTAAACTTCGTTTGATTTTGACAAAAAATTAATCGGTTGGGTTCTTTGATATGCTGAATCTAAAAATGTACTTAGATTCTTGATTATCGGCCCAGTTTTCAAGTTGGTCCAAATCGGGGTCCAAAATTAAACTTTGTTTGATTTCATCAAAAATTGAATAAATGGGGTTCTTTGATATGCCAAATCTAACTGTGTATGTAGATTCCTCATTTTTGGTCTTGTTTTCAAATTGGTCTACATTAAAGTCCAAAGGGTCCAAAATTAAACTTAGTTTGATTTTAACAAAAATTGAAATCTTGGGGTTCTTTGATATGCTGAATCCAAACATGTACTTAGATTTTTGATTATGGGCCCAGTTTTCAAGTTGGTCCAAATCAGGATCTAAAATTATTATATTAAGTTTTGTGCAATAGCAAGTCTTTTCAATTGCACAGTATTGCGCAATGGCAAGAAATATCTTATTGCAAAATATTGTGAAATAGCAATTTTGTTTTTAATTAGAGTTATCTTTCTTTGTCCAGAATAGTAAGCAAGAAATATCTAATTGTAAGATTTTTTTTTATTTGGAGTTATCTTTCTTTGTCCAGAATCAACTTAAATCTTTGTTATATATACAATATACAATGTATATTCACTTTTTACTACCAACTGATAAATTAAAATAAACTTTACCATTCAGTGATAACAAGCAGTTTTTTTACATCTTAATATTTTATGATGTATTTAAATGAGTAGTAATTGTTGCAAACTCCATTAGAAATTTTAATTGAGATTAGTTTTGGAATAAGGGAAATAGTGAATTGCTCTAAGAGAAAACAAAAATTTTAATTTCATTAGAACACATTCATTCTGTGTCAGAAACCTATGCTGTGTCAACTATTTAATCACAATCCAAATTTAGAGCTGAATCCAGCTTGAATGTTATGTCCATACTTGCCCCAACCGTTCAGGGTTCAACCTCTGCGGTCGTATAAAGCTACGCCCTGCGGAGCATCTGGTTTAACATGTTTTAATAGATACTACTTTTTGGCAAAGTATGAACAAATTCTATCATTTTTATTTTAGACTCCCATACCACCTTAAGGGAATAAGTTATTTAAAATATATAAAAATTCAATTTTTGTTAAGTCTTTACTGGTCAGTTATAGTAAAATAATGTGTTCTGAATATTACAAAAAAATTACAGCATTATATATAATTTGCAGGAAAGTGAAAAGAGTGCCAAGAAACGTGCTGTAGCAGCTGGCTTGGGAGGGGAGACAACTGAAGAAGATTTACAAGCACAAGAAGAGGTATATTTATACTTATCGGTCGTCCCACTGTCTATATCACTCTGTTCAGCTCTTAATATTATTCCGTATCATGTCTTTGTGACGTCAAATACGTTGACCCGGCCTTAATAACTTTGACCCGGACTTATCAGCGACGTCATAATGTTTGAACCGACGTTAATAACTTTGACCCAAACTTATCAAGTCATCTTTTGAGTGCTGGTGAAACAAAGAAAACACTTCCGAAACACACAAATATAGCCCGATAAATCGATTATCAGATTATCTGCATATTGATATTGTAAAATATCAGCTGCTTGACATAATATGAAGGCTTTTTGATCTCGTTCGCTACGCTCACTCGACAAAAAGCTTCATATTATGTCTCGCAGCTGATATTTTACGATATCAACATGCAGATAACCTGATAATCGGTACATATTTCAAAACTTTTTAAAAACAATTGTCAATAATATAGATATTTTACCCAGTATGTATAAAATATACAGTTATCAATTTCAAGGCTCTGTACGCTAACTGGTAACGTATACAATTCTTCTAACACAAATGATCTATTATTGTTTGATGCTATTAACTATTTTATTACATAGGCTTATAGGAACTTTACATACCATCTTGTTGTCCGAATACATTCAATACTTATTACCTAATACAAGTAAATGTTTGTGTAATACCATCAATGGCAAGCATGCTGTATTAGCCACCCGTGATGATATCGATACTAGTTTTACAAATTCAGTTTTGGTGATGTCACTTTTACAGTTCTCTAGTTATGTCCCTTTATAAGGTTATATGGAAGTAGGGGCATCATTATGTCCCATTGACACATTCTCCATTTATTATTTCATAATCAAGTACTTGGCTTAAAGTTTGTTTTTTTTCAGAAAAGGATTGCCATGTTGATGTCTGGAATGTCAGCCATGGGTATTCAAGAGGTATGGCTATTTTAAAATTAATTAGACTAAAAGCTGACTTATGCTACTGTGAATACATATTTATTCTTGGGATACCAATTTTTATGTAATCCAAGTTTAAATGTTGTCTGCTTTATAAATATTTTTTTCTTTCTGATTTAGGTGTTAAATAAATGTGTTGCATTAAAATATGTTTGACATTTGATGTTTTTAAAAGATTGCAGTGTAGTGCATACCAATTATTAATCAAAATGTATAATGAAGGTATATCACATAGTTTGTGATAATTGTGTATAGAAATAATTCCAATGTGATCTTAATATGGCAAAGTTTTGATTGTTCCTGAGTTTGCCAGATAACCCCAAAGGAAAAATGATAGTATTAAAATGTAGAATTTAAAATGTAAAATTATTTCAAATAAACCATATTTGATCAGCACATTAATTAATAATAAATGTGATTAGTATAAGAGCTCACGTTTTTTAGCTCACCTGGCCCGAAGGGCCAAGTGAGCTTTTCTCATCACTTGGCGTCCGTCGTCTGTCGTCGTCCGTCGTCCGTCCGTCGTCGTCCTGCGTCCGGCGTTAACTTTTACAAAAATCTTCTCCTCTGAAACTACTGGGCCAAATTTAACCAAACTTGGCCACAATCATCATTGAGGTATCTAGTTTGAAAATTGTGTCCGGTGACTCTGCCAACCAACCAAGATGGCCGCCATGGCTAAAATTAGATCATAGGGGTAAAATGCAGTTTTGGGCTTATAACTCAAAAACCAAAGCATTTAGAGCAAATCTGACAAAGGGTAAAATTGTTTATCAGGTTAAGATCTATCTGCCGTGAAATTTTCAGATGAATCTGACATTCCGTTGTTAGGTTGCTGTCCCTGAATCGGTAATTTTAAGGAAATTTTGCTGTTTTTGGTTTTTATCTTGAATATTATTATAGATAGAGAAAAATTGTTAACAGCAATAATGTTCAGCAAAGTAAGATCTACAAATAAGTCAACATGACCAAAATGGTCAGTTGACCACTGTAGGAGTTATTGACCTTTATAGTCAATTTTTAACCATTTTTCGTAAATCTTAGTTATCTTTTAGAAAAATCTTCTCGTCTGAAACTACTGGGCCAAATTAATTGAAACTTGGCCACAATCATCTTTGGGGTATCCAATATAAAAATTGTGTACGGTAACTCGGCCAACCAACCAAGATGGCAGCCATGGCTAAAAAGAGAACATGGGAGTAAAATGCAGTTTTTGGCTTATAACCCGAAAAACAAAGCATTAAGAGCAAATCTGACAGAGGTAAAATTGTTGATCAGGTCAAGATCTATCTGCCCTGGAATTTTCAGATGAATTGGAATAATTTGGATCATCGGTTGTTAGGTTGCTGCCCCTAAATTGGTAATTTTGAGGAAATTTTGCTGTTTTTTTGTTATTATCTTGAATATTATTATAGATAGAGATAAACTGTAAACAGCAATAATGTACAGTAAAGTAAGAACTAAAAATAAGTCAACATTACCAAAATAGTCAATTGACCCCCTGAGGAGTTATCGCCCTTCATAGTCATTTTTTAACAATTTTCACAAAATTTGTAGATTTTCACTAACATTTTCCACAGAAACTACTGTTATAGATAGAGATAATTGTAAGCAGCAAAAATGTTCAATAAAGTAAGATCTTCAAACACATCACCATCACCAAAACACAATTTTTTCATGAATTCATTTGTGTACAATGTTTAATATTAACATACACCAAGGTGAGCGACACAGGCTCTTTAGAGCCTCTAGTTTCATTATCCCTAACTTTTTCATAAAAAGAATAATTTCAACAACTTACTTCATATGAGTAACTTGTTAAATGTATGACAAAGTATTATGAAATAAATAGTTTTATGCTTTTTTGATTTAATTGCATGTAAGTTTTGTTTTTGTTTGCATGGCAGGGTAAATTAACAGCTAGCGCCGTAGGATCTATAGTCAGCATGCAGAGTGAACAAATACAGCAGATACATACAGAATATGCTGAAAAAGTAAGTTATTGGATAGATAGTCAATCATCCTTTCCATGACCTATATCACCCTGCTCAGGTTCTTTGTAATTGTGATATGCGACTATTGTTGCAGAAAGCTCAACATAGGGATAGTGATCCGACGGCAGCAGCAGCGTTGGCTTTATATTTTTGAAGGTGGAAGACCTGGATGCTTCATACTTTGTATATATATGCATCATGTTATGAAGTTTCTGTCAATCATATGTCAAATGTCTTTGACCTCATTTTCATGGTTCAGTCACTAATTGAAAAAAAGTTAAGATTTTTTGTAATGTTGAATTCTCTCTAATTATAAATATAGGATAACTATATTTGGTATATGCGAACCTTGCAAAGTTCTCATGCCTGTCAGACAGTTTTCACTTGACCTCGACCTCATTTCATGGATCAGTGAACAAGGTTACGTTTTGGTTGTAAAGTCTGTATCTCAGATACCATAAGCAATAGTAGTATATTAGGTGAATGTAAGGGTGGTAAGGTGTACATGTCCATGTTGCAGGTGTCATCTGACATTGACCTCATTTTCTTGGTTCAGTAGTTATAGTTACATTTTTGTGTTTTGGTCTGTTTTTCTAATACTGTATGCAATAGGTCTTCTTTATTTGGTGTATGGAATGATTGTAAGGTTTACATGTCTAGCTGGCAGATGTCATCTGATCTTGACCTCATTTTCATGGTTTAGTGGTCAAAGTTTAGATTTTAGTTTTGGTCTTTTTTTCTGATACTATATGCTTTAGATCAATTATGTTTCTTATATGGAAATATTTGATGATCTATATGGCAGTTGCACAGTTTTTATTTGACCTTGACCTCATTTTCACAGTTCAATGCTCAGTGTTAAGTTTTTGTTTTTTGGTCTATTTTTCTTAAACCATAAGCAATAGGTCAACTTTATTCGCTGAATGGAATTCAAAGAATTGTTAGCTGTACATGTCTGTCTGGCATGGTTGATCTGACCTTGACCTCATTTTCATCATTCATTGGTCAATGTTTAGTTTTCTACGTTAATGTTAAGTTTATTTGACAGTTGTAATAAAGCTTTATGTTTAAGACGATCAACATAATATCAATGACAATTAAAGAAGGCGAGACATTTCAGCGTGTGCACTCTTGTTTTGTTATTTTCTCAAAATAGTATGGAGAGTTGATTTCAGATAATTGTTTTTCAAAAAAGTAATTTCTATCTTTTTATGATTTATGGGATCCATTGCATGTAGATTTTGATACTTGTTTTCTTTTTGTTATGTTGAAATATGTATGTTCAATTAACAACTGAGTATAACTACATTATTGCAGCATGTGTTCTTTTCAACTTTTTTCATTAATTTCTAGTTGAATGATAACGACATCATCATTCCTTATTACAATAAGTGTTGGCCATATAAATTTAAACAGTTTAAATCTTTGCTAAAAATATATTACAAATACTTGGTTATACAATTTGATTATACATACAGTTAAGTGCATTATTATTTTTACAGTGACTTGACTGTTAGTGTTGCTATCCACCAATTGCAACTCATTCAAAATTTTGACCCAATTGCAATTTGTTTTACTAAATCAAATTGTTCAACTGGTCAAGAAATTTGAACAAACTGTTCAGTCAAAAATGTGAAAGTGCAAGGGGATAAAATAAATCATTATTACAATCCTATAAGTCTGTAACTCCACTGTATTGATGTAATTCCTAAATCAGTCTATCAATCTGTATAGTTATATTACAGCTATTACCATACTAAATGTGAACTGTTTTATTTTGAATTGCTATAAAAATGTCAAAACTAAGCTTTTATAGAGTTTTTCTTTCGAAAAGTATTCTATATTTATAAGAATCACACATTATGTGAATAAAAACATTTCATATTCAGTAAAATATGTATGAAATAACAATATGCTTCCTTGGGGAGATAACCTAAATTACTATTCTTTTGAATAAAGACGTTTTGAAACCAAAAAGAGATTATCTCCCCTTCCTACAAACATATTGCAATTTCAAATATTTTACTGAATATGAAATGTTTTTATTCACATAATGTGTAATGTGTAATAATTGCAATTCGGTCAAAATTTTGAATGAGTTGCCATTTGTGGATAGCAACACTAACAGTCAAGTCACTGTATATATATAATATTTTAGAAAATTACCATTCCCTGAAGACGTTCTGACCAATAGACCACTTTCGAGTTCATCCGTCACCGGAAAAAAATCGTCAATTATACGCGCCTTTATCACCGTCATTTGTGCGTTTAGGGGCGTTGTCACTTCCCTTCCAATGTTGAGCGAGTGGTTGGAAAACTATAATTCTATATTGTACGAATTATTCAGCAAATTGAATTCTCAAAATTGACAATCAACACTGCTGTCATTAGGGAATTGTCAGTAAGTACCTACAGAGCAACCATTATTTCTAGTTTATCCTGCACAAAGACGATCACTAAGACGCTTGATGAACGTAAATAGTGCAGGGATACAGGTGACCCCCTCTATCTGGTAAATGACGTCATAAAGCCGTGCATAATTGACGAGTTTTTGCCAGTGACGGATGAACTTGAAAGTGGTCTATTACTTCATTCAAATGAATCTAACAATTTCATCTTCAGAAATGTCATATCTCGCCAAAAAATATACAGAAAATTACATTTTATTATTACAAGGTAACACTTGCTAAAAAAATAATTTCAAAATATTAAAAATAATAAAATTTTTCTTCGATCACTCCATAAAAGTCAGTAGAATAAGAATTTTATGTAGTGTACTCTTTCTATCATAACAATGTCTTGATAATAATGTATTGTATATATGTTCTATTTATAGCAATCGGAGATTGAGCAGATTGAAAAGACCGAGAGAGTTGGAGGAGAACAACAACATAAACGTGTAAAGGCTGCAATGTCAAAACAGATTGAGCAACAAAAATCTAAACTAGATGAGGTTTGCATTTTAGCCTGTTATTTTATATCTCCAATATATATTACAAGCAGCTTGTCTGAGGTACGAGAGCCATAATAAATGGATTAACAATTTAGCTATTTTTCAACTTTGTTCTTAAACTTTTATAATTGAAGCATGATAATAAAATTCAGAATGGAAATGGGGAATATGTCAAAGAGAAAACAACCTGAGCAAAGAACAGATACAGTGAAACCTGATTAAACTGAATCCTGCATAAACCGAAACCTGTCTAACCAAACATGTTCTTAAGTACTGTCATATCAAATTATGTACGTTATGAACCTGCTAAAACCGAACATCGGCTGAAACTGAACAAAATCATGAGTCCCGAAGAGGTTCGGTTTAAACAGGTTTCACTGTAACAGCCAAATGATTCTTTTATAGACAAAATCACAAAAAATCCTTTACTTTTCTGATTTCATAATTTTTATTTTGAAATAAATTAAGAATATGTCCTTGAATTATTTCTTTTGGAGAAGAATATTGTTTCATTCTTAAAACCTACTTGTGTATTTTAGATAACATCCAAACATGATCAGCTACACCAGTCTTATTTAGAGACACAGGCTAAGTATAAAGAGGTTAGTAGTCATAGTATTATATAAAACAATGGAATTAATCTAAAAATCTTCATCCTAATTAAAAAAATTAACATTTTAACCTGCATGGTTTGCTATGGAAAACTACAATTTAAAAAGCTTTAGAAACATGACATAATCTTGATTTAAAATTGCTTACTCTTTTGTTGTTAATTCCATAAATTGACTTTGATAAACAGTTCTGACTGAAAGTAATGGATCGTAATGGATTCATATTTTAGTTGGATTTTATACAATCTTATTAAAATAAGTTCTCATCACTTACTCCTTGATTATTTATATGTCGCTGTGTGATAGACATGGTTATCAATCGGGTGTATTAAGATCTCACACGGCGACATATAAAAAAATTGAGGAGCAAGTGATGAGAACTTATTTTAATAAGATTGATTTTCATATATTATTATTGCTTCAAATATGGCTGCTATTTACCATGTGTGAAGGTATTTCATTATCTTTCTAGGCAGAATCCAGAAGTGCTAGGATTGATGAAGAAATGGACAAATTAAATGAAATAGAAACAGAGGAGAACCAAAGGTATCTCAGCCATCTTTTATATAAACTTATGGTATATGATACTAATGGTAATCAGTATATAAAAATTTTGAATTCTTTCTTATCTTTATTTTTTTAATATTTTTTTATGTGTAAGGATGGGATGAATAGACAATGATATTTGAATACTGTAAATTCTAAATTTATTGCGATGTTTTTATGATTGTAAAAATGCAAAAGGGCTACAATCAAATAAGTGAAACTAGCAATTTGAATTTTTGTTATGAATTAAACAGAATTTTTCTCAATATCTCAAAAATATAAATTGCATTTTAGTCTTAAATAACAATATCGCAATAATTTCTGAATTTACAGTAGTCAATTAAATACAAAGATTATCTTTTGTAAGACTATAAGCTGCATACACAGTTACAACTTTTTATCTTTGTATTTACAGCATTCTGCAAACACTGAGATCTCTTGTTGCTATGAATGAAAATCTAAAAAAGCAAGAACAGGAATTCAAAGCTCATTGTAAAGAAGAAATGAGTAGGTTGAAAGGTCAAATAGAGGAAGTAAAAACACAGACTTCTGAGGAAGATTCAGGAGACAAGGTAATTTTAGCTCACCTGGTTGGACGGTTCTTTTAGAATAGCTGACCTGGCCTCAAAATACTTTTGACATAGCTCACCTGGTCCTGGTTACAAAATTCTTTTGAAATAGCTCATCTTGTCCTGGTCACAAAATTCTTTTGAAATAGCTCACCTGGTCCTGGCCTCAAATTTCTTTTGAATTAGCTCACCTGTCCGTAAGGGTCTCATAGCCTTTTGGTAAACTACATATTCTTACTCTTCACAGAAGAAAATAAATTCAGTGCATTACATATTTGTTTGAATTGCCATAAGTTAGATCTAAAATTTGATGAAAGTATGGTCCAGTTGAAATTATTGAAACTTGGTTATTTTTGCTTTTCCAAAGTAAAATAACTTTCAATATAAAAGAGCAAGTGACCTTCATATTTTGCATGAATATCGATACAACAATCAATTCTTTAGTATACAACCTTTGAAAAAAATATAATTTATGTATTTGCTATGACTTTTCAGTACACAGATTATTCAGTGGCTTGATCCAACATCAAAAGAAAGAGCTTTTCTTAGATTTTATTTGACCTTGATTGTGATAAAACTGGATATTGCTGAGTTGTCCCTTGCCATGAGTAACACATGCCTTTAGCTGAGCAGGGACAACTTATCTGTTTTGGTTGGGTTCCTGTCACATTCTTTAGATGTCAATGAGATGTTTTGGGGACAGTTGTTTGTTTTTTCATTGTTCATTTATTTTTTACTGCCCCTTTGTTATCTTTTCAATCTTTTTACTGGAATTGTAGGTAGTAAATGCATTGGAAAGGTAAAAGTATAAGATAGCCTTCAATACTGAAAAAAAATCTGAAATTATGGAAAGTCATCTTTATACTTTGACACGATTTTTATACCAACGGCTTTCCCAGATTTAAAATTTCACTGTATTATTTTAATTCTTGTATTTATGCCCTGATTTACCGCAAAACATGTAAAACAGAATAATCAAGAAGCTTGTTATATTTTTATACAGGTGTTGTTGTCTTTATTGTCACATTATTGAAAAAAAAAGTAACTGTATTTCAGGAGAGAGTGTCCCTTATAGATAAACAGTATGAAGCTGACAAAGAGAAACTACACAAGATAAGGCTGTTACTTGTAAGTAGATTTGGTTTTAAGTATGGTAAAGTTCCTACCCATAAACCTTCAGATAAAGGCAGCTTGTCATATAGTTTATACCAGTACTTGTCAATTGTAAATGACTATGAAGTGACCTCTAAATTTCGCTATTTTTGTGTGTAGCTTCCCTAAAGTAAAAGTACATAAAGATATGATTAAAGACAAACACTGACAAAGGTTTGCTGACATGAGAGGCATAAAAACATATGGCAAATGTACTGGTATTTGTATTTCTTACTTACATTTTATTTATACACTTCTTTAAAGCAAAATTCAAACATGTCATGAATGGAGCAAATGAAACAAATTGTTTCTGCTGATTTCTTTCTCGCATGATATTAATCATTGTCAGAAATTAAGTTTACACAGAACAGTTCAGGGTAAAGTGGCAAGAATTACTAATTAAAAGCAGTATTTAAAAAAACTGTACAATATTTAAGTCATTGTTTATACATTTTTTTAAAAGGCAAGAAAGACGAGGGAGATTGCAGTGCTGCAACGAAAGATTGATGAGGTTCCATCGAGGGCTGAGTTAAGTCAATATCAGAGACGTTTCATAGAATTATATAGTCAAAGTAAGTCACATTCTCTTTGTAATGAAGCTCTGGAAAGAAAATATTTTATTTACTGGAAATATTGGAAAAGGTGAAAATGTGTTGGTTTTAATGTTTTGTTACCAACTAATTGCTCTGTCAGAGTTGATTGCAAAACTTACGATTGTTGAAAATGGAATGAAAATGTCAAAACTTGGCAAAGGATAGTTATAAAGTCTAACATTCAAAAGACCAGATACTATTGAGGGCCCTCATGGGGTTTTTGATTATGTGATTACTTGGCCGTTTTTTTAATGATTATTTGATTATTAAGCCAAATATTTCATGATTATTTGATTACCTAGGACTGTATTTTTAGTTATGATTATTTGATTACTAAAGATAAGCAAATATTAAATGATTATGTGATTATATTGGCAAAAAAATGGTGATTATGTGATTACTAGGACCCCCCATGAGGGGCCTCACTATTGTCAAAGGTTAAGACTACTTTGAGACATGAACTTATAATGATAGAGTTACCCAACTTAAGTTGTTATTTAGGATAACACTTTTCATAAAATTAAATCATAAATGATCAGATTTCAAATTTCAAATAATGTTTAAGCACTGACATCACTTTCCCTTTACTGGTTAAAAAAGACCATTGGCATATCTGTTATGTCTAATTTATTGGTAAAATAATTGCCAAATATGTGTTACTGACTGCATTATGTATGATTCAAAATTACTGTATATTTTAAAACTTAAAGCCTTTAGATCCACCACTGCTATTAAGAAAAAGAAATAGGTATTCAGAAAAATGGACAAACAAAAAAATAAGAATAGAGAAAAATGGACACAAAAAAATAGAGCAAAAAAATTGGGCTTGAAAAATATAAATAATAGAGAATCGTGGCCAAAATTTGAAAAAAAATACAGAAAATTTACCAAAAAATAAGGAATACAAAAATGAAAAACCACCTATCTAGGCTGTTTAAAAGTGTTACAATTTAAACAAAAAACTTAAGTTGTTAAATTAAAAATCTTTTTGTTTTACAGTTTCTTCTACACATAAAGAAACGAAACAGTTTTATACTTTATACAATACTCTTGATGACACAAAGTTATACTTAAACAAAGAGGTAGGTATCACCTCTATATAGATAAGTTTATATTTTGATGGAATGATTGCCAATGCTTTTTATATTACATGTTTTGATATGATAGAATATGATTTTTTATGCTAATACATTTATATTATTGTAACATTGAACAATTTTTTAAGAGGAAAATATGGATCATACTAATTTATTAAGCTGCAGGTTATAGTTAATTCATTTAAAAAAAAAACACCTGAATAAGTTTTCTGATGAATGAAAACTTAACATTTTATTATTTTATTTGAATTTAATATTTTGCACACAATTCTACTTTATAGCCAGTGAAATTCTCAGCTTCTAGATTTGAATAATCTTCAAGTACAATTATAATAACTTTAAGAGTAAAAATATTGAATTTGGTGTTTCCTTAACAAATTCTGTACTGAGAAAAGTTTTATAGCAGAGTCCTGACCCCAGCGCCATAAAACTATTTGAGTAATTTTTTTAACTCAGCCTAAGAATTTTCTCAATTTTTAGCTCACCTGGCCCGAAGTGAGCTTTTCCCATCACTTTGCGTCCGTCGTCCGTCGTGGTTAACTTTTACAAAAATCTTCTTCTCTAAAGCTACTGGGCCAAATTAAACCAAACTTGGCCACAATCATCATTGATGTATCTAGTTTAAAAATTGTGTTTTGTGACCCGGCCAACCAACCAAGATGGCTGCCATGGCTCAAAATAGAACATAGGGGTAAAATGCAGTTTGTGGCTTATAACTCTGAAACCAAAGCATTTAGGGCAGATCTGACATTGGGTAAATTTGTTAACCAGGTTAAGATCTATTTGCCCTGAAATTTTAAGATAAATCGGACAACCCGTTGTTGGGTTGCTGCTCTTGAATTAGTAATTTTAGGTAAATTTTGCTGTTTTTGGTTATTATCTTGAATATTATTATAGATAGAGATAAACTGTAAACAGCAATAATGTTCAGCAAAGTAAGATTTACAATAAGTCAACATGATCAAAATGGTCAGTTGACCCCTTTAGGAGTTTTTGCCCTTTAAAGTCAATTTTTAACCATTTTTCGTAAATCAAATATATCTTTTACAAAAATCTTCTCCTCTGAAATTACTAAGCCAAATTAAACCAAACTTGGCCACAATCATCTTTAAGGTTTCTAGTTTAAAAAATGTGTGGCGTGGCCTGGCCAACCAACCAAGATGGCTGCCGTGGCTAAAAATAGAACATAGGGGTAAAATGCAGTTTTTGGCTTATAACTCAAAATCCAAAGCATTGATAGCAAATTTGACATTGGGTAAAATTGTTTATCAGGTCAGGATTTATCAGCCCTGAAATTTTCAGATTAATAGGACAATCCGTTGTTGGATTGCTGCCTCTGAATTGGTAATTTTAGGGAAATTTTGCTGTTTTTGGTTATTATCTTGAATATTATTATAGATAGAGATAAACTGTTAACAGCAATAATGTTCAGCAAAGTAAGATCTACAAATAAGTCAACCTAACCAAAATGGTCAATTGACCCCTTTAGGAGTTACTGCCCTTTATAGTCAATATTTTTAACTATTTTTCATAAATCTTAGTAATCTTTTACAAAAATATTCTCCTCTGAAACTACCAGGTCAAATTAAAACAAACTAGGCAGCAATCATCATTGAGGTATCTAGTTTAAAAATGTGTGGGGTGACCCGGCCAACCAACCAAGATGGCTGCCATGGCTAAAAATAGAACATAGGGGTAAAATGCAGTTTTTGGCTAATAACTCAAAAACCAAAGCATTTAGAGCAAATCTGACAGGGAGTAAAATTGTTTATCAGGTCAAGATCTATGTGCCATGAATTTTTCAGATGGATCGGACAACCCGCGGTTAGGTTGCTGCCCCTGAATTAGTAATTTTAAGGAAATTTTGCTGTTTTTTGTTATTATCTTGAATATTATTATAGATAGAGATAAACTGTAAACAGCAACAATGTACAGTAAAGTAAGACCTAAAAATAAGTCAACATGACAAAAATGGTCAATTGACCCCATAAGGAGTTATTGTCCTTTATAGTCAATTTTTAACAATTTTCATAAAATTTTAACTAACATTTTCGACTGAAACTTTTAGGCCAAGTTCAATATAGATAAAAATAATTGTGAGCAGGAAGAATGTTCAGTAAAGTAAGATGTACAAACACATCACCATCACCAAAACACAATTTTGTCATGAATCCATCTGCATCCTTTGTTTAATATTCATGTACACCAAGGTGAGCGACACAGGCTCTTTAGAGCCTCTAGTTTTATTCACTGCAAAAGACATTACGTGTTTTCAGATTATACTTATATGCTCTGCATTTAGTTGTCAGATATACAGATAGGAATATTTAATTTGAACAATTCACTTGCATTTTTTTTATTGTAGGTTAATTTGCTGAATTCTGTTCATGATACTTTTTCACAGTAAGTTTTCAAAAATATTGAATTAAAAGAATATATGTAATAAACAAATTGGTATGCCTAATAAAAATGAGCTCTACCACGGTGTTTCAAAATACATGAGCTCTTGTACTTTTAAGGTTGCTATGGTGATTGTCCTTTTAATAATTGTACTGCATGAGTATAATTAGTTTCACTAGCTATATATAGTAAAACAAGTGAAAAGTCTTATATCCTAAATAATTTAATTTGAACCTGTGACATTTTCTTTCTTCACTTCACACCAATTTTTCTTCATTATTATTTCTATTATAGGGCTATGGGATCACAAGGAACCAAGGAGCAGTTTTTAAAACAGTTTGAACAAATTGTTGAGGGCATTAAACAGAACAAAGCTAAAGTAAGTATTTAAACAAGATCTTGATGAAAAATATCTAAAAAAAAGGAAAGCTTATATAATAGAAAATAAAGGATATTAGATATCCATCCATGGCACAAAATCAGTGCATGCACAACAAACAAACACAAAAAGCAAAGGAAGTACTTTTTTTTACAGTTTTTATACGCCCGTCAAACCTTTGACGGGACGTATTATGGTATACAAATGTCCAGTGTCTGTCTGTCCGTCTGTCTTTCTGTCCATCCTTCTGTCTGTCTGTCCGGCGTAAACATGTCGCACCGTAACTTGAGAACGACTTATTTAAATTTCATGAAACTTAATATAGTTGTTTCTTATGATTGTCAAATGATCTGTATACTTTTTGGTGAAAATAAGATTTAAACTTTTTGAGTTACGGCACTTTGTAACTAGAACAGGGGTGTGTTTTTTTTCACATGTCACACCGTATCTCAAAACCAATTCTTGATTATTGCTTAAAACTTTACACACTTCTTAGTTATATTAATCTTAATATCTGTATACTTTTTGGTGATGATTGAAAATTTCATTTTTGAGTATTTTGTAAAAAAGGGGGAGTGGTTTTTTATATGTCGCGCCGTATCTCAAAAACGATGTATGATTATTGCTTAAAACTTTACACACTTCTTTGTTATATGAATCTAAAGATCTGTATACTTTTTGGTGATGATTCAAAATTTTATTTTTGAGTTATTGAGTATTTTGTAAAAAAGGGGAGGGGGTTTTCACATGTCGTGCCGTATCTCAAAAACAATTTATGATTATTGCTTAAAACTTTACACACTTCTTTGTTATATTAATCTAAAGATCTGTATTCTTTTTGATGATGACTCAACATTTCATTATTGAGTTATTGAGTATTTTGTAAAAAAGAAGAGATTTTTTTTACAAGTCGCGCCGTATCTCAAAAACAATTTATGATTATTGCTTGAAACTGTACACACTTCTTTTTTATATTAATCTAAAGATCTGCATACTTTTTGGTTTGATTCAAAATTTTATTTTAGTGATATTTGTAAAAAAAACCCAGGGTGGGGGGGTTTCACATGTCCCGCCATGTCTCAAAAACAATAAATGGTTATTGCTTAAAACTTTATCAGAAACTATTTATGATTATTGCATAAAACTTCCACACAAGACGTCGGGCGTATCATGCGCTCATGGCGCAACTGTTTATTCTTGATTTCAAAATCAGTGAGGGTCCTAACACAGAGCCAAACAAACTCTCTTATTTAAGTATTATGATATTGTAAACTGAGATGATTAAAAAATATGGATTTGTGGAAAATAAATCCAATTTAGAATTAGTGGATGAGGAACGATTGCCAATGAGACATCTATAATCCATGAGACTTACCTGAGTAAAGTCAACAATTATATAGGTCACAGCATTCAATAATGAGCAAAACTCATACCAAATAGTAAACTGTAAGAGCCTCAACATTACAAAATTTTTAACCATTTCAAAGGAGAAAACCAACAGCCTGATTTATGTACAAAACAACAAGCCATCATCTGTGATGCATATAAGAATTGAATGCTTCTTTTTATAAATTTATTGGGGTGTTAAAGCGTAGACTGAAGTACATTTTTGTTCCGCGCTTCATTCTTAAAATGTGCACACGGTCAACACTTATATATTCCAATAAAATTACAGAAACATTTAAAATACTTATAATTACATATTTTTGATAGGATTATGAAAACGTTTTCTATTAAGTTTTTCTTTCATTTTCCTAGGCACTTTATTGTGGAAAGACGTTTCATCATGAATGATCATGAATGTTATATTTTTTTTTAAAATGAAGGTTAATTTCTGAATGACACAAGATTACTGTTAGCCATTCAAAAGAATGTATTAGTTACAAAACATAATTGTTATGTAATTAAAACTTATTGAGTATTGTTTATAAAGGTTGAAAAACGAAAGCAGGAGGAGAAAATGAAGCGTGACAGATTAAATGATCAACATCTTGACCTAATTGAAAAACAAAGACTTTATTTTAAAACAGTCAAAGAGTTTAAAGAGGTATGTATTGTTACCATAATATATGATTTATTGTATTTTTATAAGTATTATTCAAATTTGAAAAAAAAACAGTTATCTTTAGTTACTTTGAACACCATTGAGACAATTTTCAGATAGATTAAGTGTTTGAAGTGCTATAATACTGATAAAAAAATACATATTTTTAATGTAGGTATATACAGAACAAAAAAATGCTATTCAATAATCTTAAAGGACTTAGGGAAATTTCTTTGTTTGTACCCTTAATGACTGCAAGATCATTGGTTGATTTTTATTATTTAGGCCGTTGTTAGCAATTCCAAACAATTGGTGTACACTTTTGAAAAAATTAATGCATTTGAGTCTGAAACAGCATACTGTCAACCAAAATCTGTGAAAAATGTCTAATTTGCATTTTACCTTGAATTCAGGGACAGACCATAGCAGTTTCACATCTTTTGACATAACTACATGTACAAAGTTTGGAACAATTGAAATATAAGACTATGCTATTGGCTTATTATTAAAAGAGAAATATGATTTTTGAAAATTTCAGCTCAGACATATCAATTCTATTTAAATCCTGTGAAAAGTTCAAAATAAGCATAAGACATAAAATACCATGTTTCAATTTATTTTTATTTTCTTGTTTTGTTTTGTAGGAATGTCGGAAGAATGAAATATTGATGTCAAAATTAAAAAGATAGCACATGACCCGGTGATAACCTAGATGGATGCCATATTGATTATGATCAAAACATTATATTGACCACTTCTATTGCAATGATTATAAATGATAGATTAAAACTCTTTATTATATGTAATTTTGACTCCACAAATTATAAAGAATGTGACACTACTAGGAGCATTACAAGCATTAGTAGGAAACAGGAGTAGAACATATATATTGAACATTGAGTTAATAAAATTGAGAAAGGCAATGGGGAATGTGTCAAAGTGACACCAACCCAACCATAGAGCAGACAACAGCCTAAGGCCACCAATGGGTCTTCAATGTAGCGAGAATTCCCGCACATGTAGGTGTCCTTCAGCTGGCCCATAAAAAATATGTACAGTGATAATGGACATCATCCTAAACTCTGTACTATACACAAGAAACTAAAATTAAAAATCATACAAGACTAACAAAGGCCAGAGGCTCCTGACTTGGTACAGGTGCAAAATCACGGCAGGGTTAGAAATGTTTATGAGATCTCAACCCTTCCCCTACACCTCTAGCCAATGTAATGTTCAGTTTTTATGCTTATAGGTCAATTTAAAGTATTTGTGTTTTGGTCTGTTTTTCAAATACTATAAGTAAAATGTCAACTTTATTTGATGTATGACATGATTGTAAGGTGTATATGTCTGTCTGGAAGGTATCATCTGACCCTGACTTCAATTTTATGGTTCATTGGTTAATGTCAATTTTTTAAATTTTTTTTTGTTTTTCAATTATCAGAAGCAATAGGACAATTATATTTTGTGTATTAAAAATATAAGTTGTTTATGTCTGTCTGACAGTTAAACCTTTATCATTGAGAATTTCAAAATAAGATCAAGGATCAGTTATACAGGTAAGACACTTCAGCATGTTCACTCTTGTTATAAAGTAATCTTTGAAATTGGAGTAATTTTCATTGTCAATAATTAAAGTTGAATCAACTACAACCAATGCTTTATACAATACAATGTTTAATTTCACTTCCCACTGATAAATCAAATGCAATCGTAACCCTTCAGTGCTAACAATTACTTTTGATTTCATGTTAATGATGGATAGGAATTCCATGGAAGACCTAAGTTTAAGAATATCCTCACTGGTACTACTCAATCGAAGATCAAAAGTACAAATAGGAGCTAAACATATACTTAACCAGCAAGTATGTCAAAGGGGGAGTAAAAATCAAAATTTGGAAAAACAAAACAACAACCATGTGATATATATATATATATATATATATTTAATTCTTGGAAACGTAAATTGTGTACAAAATTATAAATATCAATAAAAGATTATCGGTATAAATCATAAATATCAATAAAAAGATTATCGGTACAAATTTAAAAAAATCACAGTAAAAATTATGTTTCATGAGAAAATTGAAAAAATTGTTCCTTCTTAGCCACATCAGAGTTGTTTTACATAACACTTAGTTGACTTATTTTCACCAGTATTTTTAAACACGATTTCACCATCAATTTTGTATTCATCATATGGTAAGGTGTGTATGGTCTCAAATGCAAACTTTTCATAAATTTTCTGGGAATAATTCGAAGTGCCTTCACCTTTTATGCAAACTGGACTTAACCCTAGTTCTTTACAAAATAGTAGAGTGGCTTTCATTACTTTAGAAGCTATTCCCTGTGCTCTGTGATCTTTATGGGTTGCAAGAGCAACAAATGCCACTACTATATCGACGTTATATCGTTTAAACACGTCCATCTCATCGTATTTATGGCCCAAAAAGTCCATAATTATAACCATCTTACGATTTTTTGCTCTTGACCAATCTGCCTTTTCTCCTTTCCTGGCTAAACACATTGACCTAGTGGCTATTATTTCTCCGGTTATGTCTGATATCAGTAAAACAGACAGGTTTTCACGAAAAATCTCTGTGAATAATGCAGCAACTTCTTCATCTAACTCTGCCTCTAAAGATTTACTTAAAACTTCATCGCAGTAAAAATGTTCTTTAAGGAAAGAAACAAGACTGCCATTTCGTTCATCGGAGGATAATTCCAAATGTGCATCTTTGAAATCAAAAGAGTCGTTTATTCGTCGTAAAGCCTGAAAATAAATAAATTACTTATTTCATATGAAGTTATATTGCACAATATTCTACAAATAGAATTTGGTCTGTCCATACATATACTAAGCCAGTGTGTTAAATTTTAATGTAGTGTTTCTATTTTGTCGTTGTTCTCCTCTTATCTTTGATGCGTTTCCCCCAGTTTTCTTTTGTAACCCGGATTTGTTTTTTTCTCAATCGATTTATGTGTTTCGAACAGCGACATACTACTGTTGGCCCGAGACCACAATTAATTCCTGTATCATTTCTTCATAACTTTTTGTCGCATTTAAAAAAAATTGCCTATTCTTTTTGTCTAATGTTTTGTGTGTGTAATGAACAGTACAAGTCCAAAAATATATGCAATATCATACAAATTTAGCCAATACACATCCATACCCCTATAGGCAAGTCAAGAGATGTTCCGAAAATTGTAAATATAACCTTTTTGAACCTGGCCTAATCACTCTTTCCTTATTAAAATCAGTTAAAATAAAACATCCTAAAGTTTATTTCAGCTCTCTTTCATTTCCACCCCAGAAAAGCTAAGAAATGAATGAAAAAGGGAAAGAAAAAAAATAAAGAAAAAATACACTATAATTAAAGGGAACTATATTAGTGAACAACGAAAAGCGGGGTCATTAATTGTGGTCTTGGGCCTGTTGCCTTTAATTAGAAGCACTAGTTCAAGGTGCAATCGACACCTTATACCAAGACGCATTTTTATCTCTTAGCCGACCAGTCTTTGTACACTCCTGGTGCCACGACGTGATTAGAGGAGCATGACATACCGATATTTTAAGGGACTCTCCAACTGCACAAGTTGTTATATGGTCCAAAGGAATATTTCAAACAATTAGAGTCATACCTTTCCTGAAACCATAGACATTTATCTATCAAGAAGTAAAAAAAAAATCATATGCATTTCTGGTCGTTTTTCCCATTAAATTGCATTGAAAAGATCGAGCGTCAAACTTTGTTGAAAAACACTACACTAATTTTTGAACCTATGGGCGGCACGGATAGGTAAATACGGCCTGTCAAACAGAATTGCATATAAAACATGCTAAAACAATCTAAACATCATATACACCCACTATGAAGGCTATAATATTCTTCAACTATCTAAAAATAAATTTTATTGTACAAAAACTTGCATATTAAAAAAAATCACCATTCCTTAAATTCTAACTGTGTAGTGCTACCTAAAGGTCTGAATTTATTTGGCCTAAACTGATTGAACAAACTCCAACTGGATTTGAAGGATATATTCTCCGTTGTTCGTAATGATAATTCATCGATAGGTTTAAATAATGGTAAACTCAGTATACCGCTGTTCGAAATTCATAAATCGATTGAGAAAAAAAAACCAAAGCCCGGTCACAAATTAAAATTGAGGGAAACACATCAAATATAAGAGGAGAAAAACGAAACATCAGAAACACTTAATTGCAAAAACAAAATAATCTTGGAAGCAAATAAAGAGGTTTTCAAAGACGATCTTGGAACTGTCAAAGGCATAAACGCCAAGACAATCGATGACGAGAGTGCTGACCAAATATTTCAAAGCTTGCCCTAGCCTTGTGCGTTGACGGATAACGTGAAACTTGAACGTCTTGAGAAGGAGGGTCAAATCCAACAAGTCGTTTTTTCAGACTGGGTTGCTCCAATATTACCCGTAGTTAAAAAGAACGGATCTTTTAGAAAATTGTGGTGACTACAAGGTAACATTTAATGCTGTTTCGAAGTTGGATAATTATCCGTTTCCTAAAACTGATGATTTATTGCAACGCTTCGAAGAGGACAATAAAATACTTAATTGTAATCAAATCAAGCATACCAACAAATTGAACTTGATGATGACAGTATAAGGTATGTGCCTATAAACACGAAAAAGGGTTTATTCAGATAACATGGACTTCCTAATGGTGTTGCTCTAATCCTATGTATTTTAAAGAGAAGATTTGAACAAGTTATCTTAGGTATCTCCAATGTTTTGGTTCGAGTAGATGATATAAGGATAACGGGTTAACAAGGGAGGAACATCTAAATACTATTTCTGAGGTTTTGTCAAGATTTAAGAGACTAGGAATTCGTTTAAAGAAGTTGTTTATTTGGGATTTCAAATTAACAAACACGAAATCTATTCAGTGGAGAGTAAAGTTATCGAGAAAGATCGATAAAGCCCCAATTCCAACAAATGTGACAAAAATGGAAGCTTATCTAGGAATACTGAACTATTACAATAGATTTTTACTTGTTAAAGCCGCTACATGCACTTCTACAGAAAGGCATGAAAATTGAGCTGGAAAAAGAACAGGAAAAAGCGGTCGTAGAGTCAGAACAGATGTTAAAAACCGCATCAGTACTTGTAAATTTGGAACCGAAAGAGAAATTAATCTTAGCATATAATGCATCTCCGTATGGAGTCGGGGTCTTACTTTCGCATAAAATGGACGACGACAGTGGCAAACTAATAGCCATGCATCGCAACACTTACATTAGCAGAGAATAATTATTCCGTTCTTTAGAAGAAGAGTCTGGCCATAATATTTGCTATCAATTTTTGTACGGACACCACGTTCAATCATAACCGATCGCATAGATTTATTTCGAGAAGATAAACATATATCGACAATGGCCGCATCCCGAATTTCAAATGTGGATACTGACTTTAGCTGCATATGAGTACACGGTTGTATTCAAGTATGAATTGTAATACAGATGGACTTAGTTGACTACCACTGAAAACAAACCATAAAAAGACACGAACGCCAGGTGATAAAAAACTATCAATGAAACATTTAGCTACTGGAATCAAAGATGGACACGCAAGGACACAAAGCTGTCTAGGCTCGCTTAGATACACTTTGAATGGATGACCGTCAAACTATCCATGTAAACATGATTTTGGAATTCTAAGCAAGTAAATCTCGTAAGAAAATATGTTTTGATTTCCAGTGTTGTTAACATCATACATATGACGTTGCAAATTAAATGGTTATGTCATTTACGTGTACCTGATGTTTTATTGAAGTACAACATGACTTTGTTAACGAAGCGATAGGAGATCATCGTGATCGTATTTAGCATGTTACAATATGAACATGTGGGTTTATATGCAAATTTGCTAGTGGAGAAGTTGAAATACTTATATCGAGTAGAAGACAATTCCGCTCTATGTACATGTATTTGTATAACTACAAAATGTATTTATCAATACACTTCCCTATATAAATGTGTTAACACATAATTTCTCTTTACCTCTTCCAGTTCTTTCCTAGGTCTGAGTTTATTATTTTCCGTCATGTTTAGTTATCACAGTAGAATGTAAGATAAAAATATATATGTATAGGTGTGTTTACCTGCACCTCTACACAACTTATCAATACACAAATGTTTGAACACAAAGTAAATGTGTTTATTAGTTACTGGGGTGCGAGCTTCAGCTGTGTATTTTATTACTTAGCCTTTTCATATTCATTTACAATTGACGTTAATTATAAACTGCATGTGTCTATCACAGATAACGCAAGATGGCCCAAAGATAATATTATTAAAATTATACTATGTTCATATTTCATATATTTGTTGAAGTCTGATTTATGAATATCTCACACATATATATATATATATACTTTGTTCCATGACATACATCAGAATACATGTATAATTATATATACATAGGAAGTTTATCAAATCTAAAAAATATATTAATTTAGTTATATATATATATTTTTTGGAATTTTTATTTCACAGAAAAGAAACGTTTCAATCATTTAATATATTGTAGTCCACCTTTTTAATAATCTATATACCTGTGTAAACTAGTAATAGAAAAATGCAAGTTTTAAGCAGCGTCATTCCTTCTGCATTGTTTGCGTGTCATGCAAAATGTGCTTCGGTCAACGTTTTTACACCTCAATAAAGTTATAAACAACATTTAAAGGTAACATGGTCTGTTTTACTTAAAGATACTTTATTGGATATTGTTTGTCTTCAGTTTTAAGACCATGTTCCTTTTAACTGGACATTTCTTGAAGTTCGCTAATGTGTAGAAATATTTTTTGTACATGGGTTGTCGCAGTACGTATAACGAAAAAATCACAAAAAAATGAACTCCGAGGAAAATTCGAAACATAAAGTACCATCAAATGCCAAATTCAAAAGATCAAACCCATCAACATCAAACGAATGGATATAATAACTGTCATATTTCTGACTTGGTACAGACATTTTCTTATGCAGACAATGGTGATTTAAATCTGTTTTTATAGCTAGATAAACCCCTCACTTATCGCATGCAATTCCATTATATTGACAACGATGTGTGAACAAAACAAACAGACATAATAGGTAAAATTTATGAAAAAGTTGAGGTACAGCATGTAACATTGTGTTATAATCTCGGGGTTATAATCTTAATCACTATGAAAAAAAACTGTATAGGAGCTTAATTATATATTACGGTAAATGATTTGGCCTTACACAAAATAAACATTTTTTTTATGAATATAAATTGCATTAATTAAGTAGGAACGGATATTCATCATGGTATGTTGTCCCTTTTATGACAAATAATTTTGTAACAGACACAATATAAATGAGAAAGTCGTTACTAGCATTATATAAAACAAATGTCTTTAAAATTGTCCGTTTATAAATTACATGTAGCTATTTGATTACGACATTGTTTATTGAACCCCATCGGTACTTGCATTTTATTATTTTGAAATTGGTGGATTGAACCTGATTTTATAGCGCTAAACCTCTAAAATTTCTCAAAATTGTCGAAATATGGGTACAGCAGCCAAATATTAATACTAATAAGTACTAATATTGATATAAGAAAAAACACTGCTATGATATTTTAAAAGTATTGCATTGATATTAGAAATAATAGCATTTGTTTATTTATGTATATAAGAAAAACGCAGCACTTCAAGTTTTACACGGACAAAAACGTTTGCTTTTAATTAACGTCTGAATGTATATTTAGCTTCAATTTTTGTTTATATTTGAACAATAAATTTTAAAGTTAGTATTTTCTTAATTTTTCGTTGCCGGAAACAATATTTCCCGAAAGGAATGTCTGCATATTTACAATAGATATTAGACAATATCGCTATGTGATATAAGAAAAGTTTTTATCGATTCGCTTCTTCCATAGACTGTGTATAGGAATGTATTACTATATTTATATTTTTGTTATTAGATTAATTTTTCTATATTTTTATGTAGCCCTATACCCGTTAATTAGTTATTATTTTGTATTATTTTCTTATCTCATTTCACCCTTATTAACCCTCAAGTGCAATACGAATTGGTATCAGTGAAGAGTTTCTCAGATAAAAATAGTTTACCGTAAATGTTTTAATGTACGTTCTGATAAATAAAAACATCTTTGATTTACGGAAATACATATATTGTTTTATGAAAAGAAAGTTTAGTTAATTAAATAAATGTTATGAAAAGTTATTTAAATTAATTAATGAAGTTCGTTAAATGCGTAAAAAGTATGTTAAGAGCCATTAAAGTGAATAATTAAGTCCAGTTGACTCCTAGACATGACAGAGTTTAAGAAATGTATTAAGTAAATATTCATGAAGTACAATCATATGGTTATTAAGTATGTCAAATATTATGTTTTTTGTAAAATCTATGAACAGTATGTTAATTCGTAATGATTATATTGCTGATAAGCCGACATACCACATGTAAAATAAATATTAGTAAATGTATTTATAATTCTTTATTCTTTCCCAGGTACCAACCAGACCCGGGTAACATGTACATTTAAATAATGTAGTCCTGAAGTAATTAATAAAGGAACTCACTAAAGGACCTTAAAAGCAAAAATTTAACGCATTTATATTAATGAAATAAACACTTGATCTTTATCTCTATTTGTTTTTATGAAGGTTTGACATGACAAGAACAACAATATTCGCCTCTACCACATAAGACACAAGGGGAATGTAATTTAGAGATATATACTAATGAAGTTGATTAAATCTGAATGTAAACGAATATGTCAACATCGTTTCGTCTGTCATACAATAATGGTATAGTTATCAAATACTAGTATCACACATACAAGTGGAACGATCGGCACTGTTCTACTGGGAACTATTTACAAAATGCTTGCTTTCACCTCTGTTGTTTTTATATTAACTGTCAGTTATTGTAATGGGAACTACGAAAAACAAAGAATGCTGAGATAGAATTTATCTGAACATTACAACCCTGAACTGCTTCCGATTCTGGACTCAAACAACTCAAATCACCCATTACAGATAAATGCTAAACTTTTTGTAATGGCGCTACAAGGACTTGAATATAAAACACAAATTCTAACAGCGTCTGTTTACTGGTACTTTACATGGAAAGATGAAATATATCATTACTTGGAATATAAGAACATATCAAGGCTGACAGTTAAAGCCAGTGATGTATGGCTTCCCGAATTATATATTGTAAATGATGTAAGGAAAATGCCAATAAGAAATACTGGAGATAGAGAAGAGTATTTGATTGTCAAATCAAACGGTTACATGACATGGTTTCCAACTAAAGAATTTCAGACGTCATGTGCAGTGGATGTTTCAAAATATCCGTTCGATACACAGGCATGCACAATCCGAATAGAGGCCTGGTATCATGACAACAAAAGCTTTGTTTTGAACACAATTGGATCTGGTATAGAAACATCGGACGTCCATTTTGTTGAAAATGGAGAATGGGACATTCTCAATTTATCAGCAAATCCATTCCAGTACCAGGATTATGCAGAACCATTCGTCCGCGTACTCAACTATGTATTATACACTTATTTTAAAAAGACGATCGTCTTACCATTTAATTACAACAGCGTTTCCATTTGTTATTTTAATAGCGCTTAATTTATTGGTCAGTTTTATTCCAACAGAATGTGGCGAAAAACTTGGATTCTGTATGGCACAGTTTTTGACAATGATTGTGTTTCTTACGTTGATAGCACAACACATGCCTTCCTCGGCATTGACGATATCTTACTACACTTTTATTGTCAGTTTACAGATTTTGGTAAGTGGAATCACTATTTTAGTAGTTGCTTTAAGTATTTATTTACAAACCCGGAGTTTAGAAGACCGACCATCATGTTTAGTTAGAATAATGTTTAGTCCGATTGGATATTTTGAAGATAGCGATCGTAAGAAACGATGCACTCGAGTTCGGGATTCTAGACAAGAAGGCTTTATAACATGGCTGGACATTGATAGAAGACTGAACTATGGTTTGAATATTTTACTTTTACTAAATGTGATCGTTACTGTTTCCATATTTGTATTTGTGATTATTTAACCTGGAAAGGAACATATTATAACTAGGGATGTCAAAATATCGGAAATCTAATACTCGGATACTCGGTCATGATACTCGAGTACTCGTGAGTACTCGGATGAATCTGAAACGTCTATTGAAAAGTTTATATTTTTAGGTGGGAAGCAGTGTTTTTTGTTATTACCTTTCATAAACATATCAACGAAAGACAAACGTACTACAAATATAGCTAAATTGCGCCTCTGTTTTTTTTTGGTGTCAATTAAACAATGAATTAACGACCGCCGTTTCTACAAATAACCTATAACAATAGCTATTATCGTTAATATAGTGCGGTGACAGAAGTGCATACAGTCGTCTAGATCGCGAGTTTAATCTTCCCAAATAACACACGGCTGAAAATGGTCTTAAATTAAAAACAAATATATCTTTTTTTATTTTTTGCCCTGTCGTCATTTCGTCGTATGGTCACATTTTTCTAAAACGTCGTTTTAATGACTAGTAGTATATTGGAGAGTTTTAACTCCCTTTTTCAAAATGAAAATTTGTGTAACTTTGCTTTCATTTAATTGAAATGTTTTTTTTCTGAAGCTATTTTCATCTGTAAAAATATTCTATTCGGTATTTCATTAACTTCTAACATAGATAACAAGTTTCTACTGTTTAAAATTGATAATTTGGTAATTTTAATTGCTAACTCAGACACAAACTTTAGGTTTTTCTTGATAGTGGTAATACAAATTATCCCATAATATTTTAAGCCTATAGTATTTCATAAAACTAGTTACTGATAAAAAATTCGGAACCTAATTATGAAAAAATTCTTAACAAATCAATGTTAAAAGAATAGAGTAAAAAACTTCATTACTTCCTTTCCGTCGCATTTTGTGTATTAGTCAATAATTTGCTCTCAACTGATAGAAGCAATTACTATCTTTTTCGCTTTTATATATGAATATTTTAATTATAGGGTACTCATATATGGCAAATTCTCTGTTTGTGTATGTTTATATTAAATGTTCTTTGTTATAAAACTATAACTTCAAATAAAAGTCTTAGTCTGAAAATCAAAATAGTTGACGGATAGTTTCAGTAAATACTCGGCAAAAAGTTAAAAAAAAAGTCAGAAAAAAGACAAAAGTCGTTAAATTTTATGAAGTGCATAATATAACAAAACCGTCGACTGAAAGTTTGTGTAAATTTACTAGTATATGGAATATATAAAAAAAGAGGATGTGCTATGATTGCCAATCAGACAACTGTCCACAAGAGAACAACATGACACAGACATTAACATCTATAGGTCACCGTACGGCGTTCAATAATGAGCGAAGCCCATACCGCATAGTCAGCTACAAAAGGCTCCGATAAGACAATGTAAAACAATTCAAACGAGAAACCTAATGGCCTTGATTATATAAAAAAATGAACGAAAACAAATATGTAACACATAAACAAACGACAACCACTGAATTACAGGCTCCTGATTTGGGACATTGGGACAGGCACATACATAAATAATAATTCGACTTTGAAGCTGCAATGAATAAAAGATTGGATGAGGTGAACATCAAGATGTTTCATGCATAAGCTGTGAATTTGAAGAACTCTGTGCATTCAGTTTATCATCGTTGATGTTACTAAAATTACACAATACAATCAATTGTTTCCCCTTTAAGAGCTAGGAAGCTTCTAACCTGACATTAATTGACGACATACACTTATCTGACTGTTGTCTTTGTGTGATTTGTTTCCTCCTTCTTCAACTCAACCAATGCCGTCGTATCTATTGCGATTCATGTCATGGTTACTCGATGATACTGCATACAGCCATGTCTATTCTCAGAAAATTGCTCCAAAGAAATTGCGTCAATGTTTTTTGATTGTTGAGTCAATCATTTATGTGGCCATTTTTTTAACATTGAAAACTAGGGGTGATATCAGTTGCTTCGGCAGGATAAGCAGATCCTTCTACACATGTGGCTCCCGTCGTGTTGCTTATGTTATAACGAATCCGGCAAATAGTCTAACTTCGAAGGTAACATTCATGAAAGGGAAGGGGATTGTAGTTACGACGAAAGGAACATATCCGATATCATTTCTGAAACGGTTTTCCACAACGGTCAACCAACTCATGATTGCGTCCGTAAAATATACGAAGGGATGATTTCAACTTCATCATTTGGAACTCTTGCTTAAACAGCTTCCTCATGAGCAGCAATACTCTATCAAGAAAAACATGATAGGAAATGCGAGCACGGGAATATCGTATCAATTGGGAAATATATACCACGTATGCAGGTGCAGGTGTCGTTTAGTTTTGTTTTCAAGCGACCCTCATTGATAAGTGTTGCCAACCATGAAATTGAGCGAATTCAAGATAGTGTGTACATCCCATATAATGTTTCCAAGAATCTTTGCAGACAAGCATGTGGATGTCATCAAACCTTTCTAAACCACCTATAAGATCTCCGTTAAATCTATGATGAATTGATAAGATAAAAAAGAAGATGTGGTATGCTTGCCAATGAGTCAACTGTCCACAAGAGACCAAAATGACACAGACATTACCAACTACAGGTCACCGTACGGCCTTCAACAAGGATCAAAGCCAATACCACATAGTCAGATATAAAAGGCCCTGATAAGACAATGCAAAACAATTCAAACGAGATAACTAACGGCCTAATTTATATAAAAAAATATAACGAAAAACAAATATGTAACACATAAACAAACGGCAACCACTGAATTACAGGCTCATGACTTGGTACCGGCACATACATAAATAATGTTGCGGGTTAAACGTGTTAGCGGGATCCCAAACCCGGGTTGGTTTGAAGCCGGCATTTTGTAGGGCCAATTATCTTCGGACTTCTTTCAATACCTTGTCTGTACTTGTAAAGGAAAATCTGTGTGCCCCAAAGAACTTGTTCGTTTTTGGTAGAACCTTTCATGTCAGACCTGAGTCCATGTGTGAAATGTACTGTAGAAATATAAAAAAAACTTGTCTCGTGATGGTTGATGAAAATGAAGATGATTGATATAACGCTTAATTTCATATATATAGATTGTTGCACTGGTAATTATTGTTCCAGTTTAGGGAAGGATTGACGCGTCTTTAAAAAGCTAAACACCGTCACATTATGTATGTGTCTTCCTCATGTCATGAGACTGTAATGTAGTAGTTTTCGTTTGTTTCTATATATTTTTCTGTTTGTTTCTTAGTTATTTTGTACATTAATCATGCCGTAACATTTTTCGTTTGTTTTACATTTTTCATTTGAGGAATTGATAACTATGAATTTTACTCATTGTTGAAGCCCGTACGTAAATTTTGTGTCAATTGGTTTCCTTTGGAGAGAAGTCTTAATTGCAATCATATTACATCTACTTTTTTCAGGAATACTTTTGAATACATATGGAATACATTTGAAGATTGTAGTACGTTCAAGGAAAAAAAGGGGGATACATGTAGGTACAAAATGTATCATGTAATAGACATCAACAAGAGTTAAATACACGACAACATATACTATAGAAGCAATAATAATAGTGAAAAAACCAAAACCAACGAATAAATAGTCTGCAAAAAAATAAAAACCAGAAGTAACTGCAAATTCAATTTGAGGTCATATTTGACTGTAGTGTTATATTGCTTTGGTTTGATACCTCACCCAATATTGAAAATAATTTCAAAGTATTGTCCTTCATGACACTTGCTTTTTTAACTGAAATTACAACTATTTATAAGGTCAAGGTGCTGAAAACATTATCTGGGTTGAAAACTTGATTTTTGAAGTTTTGTTTATTAAAGGTTTTTCGATAAAAAAAAAAATCTTAATGATTACGGGTTATGTATAATAGCATACATTACTTAATCAAACACAGTATTATTCGTATCTAGGTAGAAAATAAAAATAGAAAAAAATGTCAAAATAGAAACCCTTCAAAATGTTCACAGATTGTACAGATGACCTTTGATCTCAGTTTTAAAAAAAGCCATGTGACCATATCAAGTGCTGACGACAGGCATATTGTTGTAGTACAAGTTTTACTCTTTTCAATGATATATTAAATAGATATGTGTTCGGTGGGGAGATTAGATTCGAAAAAAATCTGCCTTCAGTCACCGCACTATTACTTTTTTAATTTCAATAACTTTCCAAGTGAATTAATATCATTTATATATACTATAAAGAAGATGCGGTTAATGATATTCATATACATGTGTAATTCAATTTGAGGAAAAATTGTATTGACAATCTTCCCACTGAGTGCGGGTATCGCCTTATTGCAAATATAATATCGTTTTTATGCTTTGACGAAATTAATTGTCATCTCATGGCATACACATTTAAAATGATGTAGTCCTAAAATCATTAATAATCGAATTCACAAGAGGACCTTATAAGCAGAAATTTAACGCTTTTTTTATTAATGAAATTAACAGTTGATTAGTTTTTCTGTATTTATGTATGTGTCGAATCATTTATACAATAAATTGTTTTTAAGCAGGTTTGATATGAAAATAACTATAATATTCGACTTTATCATATATGAAACACAAGGGAAATGAAATTCCGAGATGTTTATTAATGAAGTTGATGCAATCAGAATGTAAATGAATTGATCAACATCGTTTCGTCTGCCATTCAATAATTTTATAGTTATCAAATACTAGTATCACACAGGCAAGTTGAACGATCGGCACTGTTCTTCTGAAAACTGTTTACTAAATGCTTGCCTTCACTTTGGTTGTTTTTTTGCTAACTGTCAGTTATTGTAATGGGAACTACGAGAGACGTCGATTACTAAGACAGAATTTGTCTGAACACTACAACCCTGAACTTCTTCCTATTCTGGACTCAAACAACTCAAGTCTCCCATTACAGGTAAATGCCAAACTTTTCGTAATGGCGCTACAAGGACTTGAATATAAAACACAAATTCTGACAGCATCAGTTTTCTGGTACTTTACATGGAAAGATGAAATATTCAGATGGGATCATAAATTGGAATATAAGAACATATCAAGGCTGACAGTAAAAGCCAGTGATGTATGGGTTCCCGAAGTATATATTGTAAATGATATTAGTAAGATGCCAATTGGAAGTACTGGATATAATAAAGAGTATGTGGTTGTCAAATCAAACGGTTACATGACATGGTTTCCAGCAAAAGAATTGCAGACGTCATGTGCAGTGGATGTTTCAAAATATCCGTTCGATACACAGGCATGCACAATCAGAATGGAGGCCTGGTATCATGACAACAAAAGCTTTGTTCTGAACACAATTGGATCTGGTATAGAAACATCGGACGCCCATTTTGTTAAAAATGGAGAATGGGAAATTCTCAATTTATCAGCCAATCCCTTCCAGTACCAGGATTATGTAGACAATTCGTCCGCTTATTCAACTATCCATTATACACTTATTTTAAAAAGACGATCTTCTTACCATTTAATTACAACAGCATTTCCATTTGTGATTTTAATGACGCTAAATTTACTGGTCAGCGTTATTCCAACAGAATGTGGCGAAAAGCTTGGATTCTGTATGGCACAGTTTTTGACAATGATTGTGTTTTTTACCTTGATAGCAGAAAACATGCCTTCGTCGTCATTAACGATATCGTACTACACTTTTATTGTCAGTTTACAGATTTTGGTTAGTGGAATCACAATTTTGATAGTTGCTATTAGTATCTATTTACAAACCCGAAGTTTAGAAGACCGACCATCATGTTTAGTTAGAATGATGTTTAGTCCGATTGGATATTTTCAAGATAGCGATCGTAAGAAGCGATGCACTCGAGTTAGGGATTCTAGACAAGAAGGCTTTATAACATGGCTGGACATTGATAGAAGACTGAACTGTGGTCTGAATATTTTACTTTTACTAAATGTGATCGTTACTGTTTCCATATTTGTATTTGTGATTATTTAACCTGAAAATGGACATATTCTAACAAATCTCACAACATGCGTCAATAAAAAGTAAGCATATCATTTATAATGACATTATATAGTTGATTGATATTTTGCTAATTTGACCTAATCTTTATTACAGAGTTTGACACAAATACGTTTTTAACGGATGTTTTCGATCTAGACTACAGTTGGGTCATGTCTGAAAGAAGTCAGGCCTTTTATGCTTTTTAATATTCCTAAATAAAATTAAAAAAAATATATTACTGACTTATATTATTAGTGTGAACTTGATTGTCGTTAGTTAGCATCGTAGATCAGTATGTGGTTATGAATTGATTCAAACAAAATCGAAAACTTCAAAAAAGAATACTTTTGATCAAAGCTAGATTATATATTTTTAGTTTTATTTAACGCTCAAACGTAAAAGAGAAAGTGCATTTACAATTCTATTTATTAATATAGAATCTTAAACATAATCTATTCATTTAACAAATATGTACGAAAAACTAACAATCCCTTGGGTACAAATGATAAACAGAAGCACAAAGTGAAGAACTTAATTAAATAAACTTATTCTAAAAGGGTACCAATTCAGCACTGTAATAACATTTTTGAATATTAATTTCATTGGTATGAATATTGATTTTGTTATCAGTAAATTAAAAGCAAACTCAATATTACTAGTATATTAAATATGCACATTTAGGGATCTACAATCTGTCGATAACTGTATCGTGACATTGCACATGATCAGGTTTTCTCTCTAACTGTTTATGACGTCTTTACACTAAATCCATTGAAAATTGGATGTGTACGGATTGATAATTTAATCCTAGATGCGTGCATTTTTTTTATAAGTTGTTAGTGATTTTGAACTAGCTGTCAGGTTACTGCGAGAACTCTCAAATCTGTTCCTAGTGTCTTTTTGTTGTTGGGATGTACAAGTACCCGGTCACGTCTTCTTGTATCTTGGTCCATCTAATGAGTTACGCCTTTTTCAACTGATTTTTATAGTTTGTTATTATGTTTTACCACTGTCCAATGTTAGGGGAGGGTTGGGATCCTGCTAACATTTTTAACCCTGCAACATTATGTATAGATGTAGATGTGCCTGTCCCAAGTCAGGAGCCTGTTATTCAGAGGTTGTCGTTTTTTTATGTGTTACATACTTGTTTTTCGTTAATTTTTAATTTGTTTATATAAATAAGGCCGTTAGTATTTTTCGTTTGAATTGTTTTACATTGTCATTTCGGGGCCTTTTATAATTTACTATGAGTTATTGGCTTTGCTCAATGTTGAATGCCGTTCGTTGGCATATAATTGTAAATTTCTGTGTCATTGTGGTCTCTTGTGGCGAGTGGTCTCATTGGCAATCATACCACATCTTTTTTAATTTCATTTTTTTTCTTTATCACTGAAATTTCAGTATTTGATAAATACTTAGCATAACGAATTTTCTTCAAATCTTAGATTGCTACCATTTTCAAAAAATATAGATAATCTTTAGATGAAGGCAACAGTAGTATATTGGTGTTCAAAGGTCTAAATTCAATTTAGGAAAATCAAATCCGGATTACAAAACAAAGCAGGGAAAACACATCAACTATAAGAAGAAAACAATTGAACAACAAGAACACCGAGATGCAACAAAAACAAAGCCAACACGTATAACAAAGATGGCTACAGGGAAGATTAGTTTATTGTAACTAACTGAGTTTACCCTCTTTAAATAAAGAATTTATTATTATTATATTATAATTGATAATAACTGCCTAATTCCTAACTTGTTATATGATAACCTCCTGCTTCATGACAATGATAAATAATATTGCAAATACACTGCGTGACAGAAATACAACACAACCGCACACGAACATTCATAAGAGAGAAACGCACAAACAAATATTATAATAGTCGACACAAATGCAAACCTCAGAACAACAACGAAGATATTATAATTTCAATAATAACCAATCAAAATGTTGAGGTCTTACTGATTGATGTATCAGCAGTCCGTGATGTCGTTCGATAGAATTACTCCCCTTGTTTATTTTGCTCTTCGGTCAACTAATTTCATTTTGCTGCATCCAATGGTAGACGCGACAACACTTGGTGTCGTCAGGACAGATACGATTCAAGGAACCAGTTGTTGCTTTTAGATGCATGCTGTAAAATAGTTCATAATCAGGAATAGCTGGAAGGAAAGAACCATGTTGCTATGATGACACGGAAACCGAAGAGCAGACAATTAAAAACAAAACTAGAGACGATCGTCCTGAGCGTGTCACCTACACCTTCAAATATATTCACAACCATACAAACACAATATCCCCCATCTATCTAATGTGTTTTCATAATTCTGTGATATAGGGCAAAAAGATATAGCATATGTTTGTGTCTTGTTGTTAAGCATTTTTAGGGGAGGTAATGTTTCTTTTACTGGTGTGTTTGATAAGGTTTGTTACACTGTAACATTATATTATACACACTCATAAAGTCGATGAAAATCGATTGTCACACAAACGAACTCGATGTTGATAAACCTATTTACCTAGTTATTGGTTCTTTCTCATAACCTAATGTGTATGTGGTGAATATAACACAAAAAGGGGGGGGGGGGTGCTTTAAAAAAAAACTACCGGAATACCTTAATAATCCTACAATACCTGCAATTGTTTTCAGAATAAGATAAATATTTTGTATTCTGAACCTTTTGTTATCTCACTTATTCGTTAGATATGTTGAAAATATAGCCAAATGTTTTAAAGTATGTATATCCATAGACCGTCTTAATTTTTACCGAATATTACCTACTGAATTAGACTTATCTCCGGGTGTTCTACTTACGCGAGCAAGTCGACGAGTGTCACAGTTGGCGCAGGATCTGTTTACCCCGTTGGAGGAAGTGAGATCACTCCGGGTTTTAAGTGGGGTTTCTATTGGTCAGTCATTAGTTTTCTGTGATGTGTTTTGTGTAATGTTATTTTTTGTTTATATTTACCACGGCAATGTCTGTTTATTTTCGTCTTATGAGTGTTAACGTTCCTTTGGTATCTTTCGCCCTATTTTTAAATCTTTGTTATTCTATATCATTAGTTATGTTGAGTAACACATTGCTTAAGTGCTTGATGATGGTAAAGTTTACTCTTTTGATTTTAAATGAAGAAACGGTTAAATTAGCTTGTTGTAGATGTGAGCCAAGGCTCCGTTTTGATGGCCGTACATTAACCTATAATGGTTTACTTTTTTAAATTGTTATTTGGATGGAGAGTTGTCCTATTGGAACTCACACCACATCTTCCTTTATCTATATTAAGTAGATGCTGTTGATGATATTCATATATTTTAACTTGAGGAAAAATTCTATTGACCATCTTCCCACTGAGTGCGGGTGTCACCTTATCCTCTATCGCAACTATGATATCGCTGTTTCTGATGTGAGATAATTAATTGTCATCTCATGGCATTAACATTTAAGATAATGTAGGTCTAAAGTAATTTTGAATAAACGAATTCACAAAAGGACCTGATAAGCAGAAATTTAACGCAGATTATATTAATGAAATTTCAGTAATTATGTATATGTCGAATCATTTATACAATAAATTGTTTTTTGTGCAGATTTATTGTGACAAGAACAACGCTATTCGCCTCTATTACATAATACACAAGGGAAATGAAATTTAGAGATATATATTACCAATGTTATTTCAACTGATCGGGCGGAGCTAGGTTTTAATTTGCATAAGGACAGTCTATTTGAAGATGTGTGTGATAAGGATGATTGCCGTTATAATTATTACTGATTTCTAATCACCTATCAGTGTCATGAAAGGAATTTACAAAAGAATTACTGTACACTTCATTGATGAGTTTATCCTAATACACCTATCTATAGATGGACTGGTTTATTGTGAGCGAACCGGTTAAACTCCGCCCAGTCAAGTGAAATAAATTGAGTAATACTAATGCAGTTGATGCAATCGGAATTTAAATGAGTTGATCAACATCGTTTCACCTGCCATGCAATAATTCAATAGTTATCAAATACTAGTATCAGTGGCGGATCCAGAAATTTTCATAAGTGGGGGCCCACTGACTGACCTAAGAAGGGGCCCACTGACTGACCTAAGAGGGGGGCCGCTCCAGTCACGCTTCAGTGATTCCCTATATAAGCAACCATTTTTTTTCCCAAAAAGGGGGACCCTGGCCCCTGCCCCCCTAAATCCGCCTCTGAGTATCAAACAGACAAGTGGAACGATCGGCACTGTTCTACTGAGAACTATTTACAAAATGTTTGCCTTCCCTTTGGTTAGTATTTTGTTCACTGTTAGTTATTGTAATGGGAACTACGAGATGCAGCGATTGCTAAGATATAATTTATCTGATTATTACAACCCTCAACTACTCCCGATTCTGGACTCAAACATCTCAAGCCTTCCATTACAGGTGAATGCCAAACGTTACATAATGTCGCTACAAGCACTTGAATATAAAACACAAATTCTGACAGCGTCAGTTTTTTGGTACTTTACATGGAAAGATGAAATATTCAGATGGGATCATTACTTGGAATATAAGAATATATCAGAGCTGACAGTTAAAGACAGTGATGTATGAATTCCCGAAGTATATATTGTAAATGATGTAAGAGCGATGTCAATAAGAAGCACTGGAGATAATAACGAGTACGCGATTGTCAGATCAAACGTTCACATGACATGGTATCCAGCAAAAGAATTGCAGACTTCATGTGCAGTGGATGTTTCAAAATATCCGTTCGATACACAGACATGCACAATCCGAATGGAGGCCTGGTATCATGACAACAAAAGCTTTGTCCTTAACTCAATAGGATCAGGAATAAAAATATCGGAAGTACACTTTGTAGAAAATGGAGAATGGGACATTCTCAATTTATCAGCCAATCAATTCCAGTACGATTATGGGGCTAGTTCGTCTGCTTATCCATGTATACATTATACTCTTATTTTAAAAAGAAGATCTTCTTACCATTTATTTACAACAGTATTTCCATTTGTGATTTTAATGGCGCTTAATTTATTGGTGAGCGTTATTCCAACCGAATGTGGCGAAAAACTTGGATTCTGTATGTCACAGTTTTTGACAATGATTGTTTTTTCTTACATTGATAGCACAAAACAAGCCGTCGTCTTCATTGATGATATCGTACCTTACATTTCTCATCAGTTTACAGATTTTGGTAAGCGGAATCACAATTCTAATTGTTGCAATAAGTACTTATTTACAAACCCGAAGTTTAGAAGACCGACATTCATGTTTAGTTAGGGTAATGTTTAGTCCGATTGGATACTTTCAGGATAGCAACTGTAAGAAGCGATGCACTGGAGTTCGGGATTCTAGACAAGAAGGCTTTATAACATGGCTTGATATTGACAGAAGACTGACCTGGGGTTTAAATATTTTACTTTCACTAAATGTGATCGCTACTGTTCCAATATTTGTATTTGTGATTATTTAACCTGGAAACGGACATATCATAATAAATCTCACAACATTCGTCAATGAATAGTAAGCAGATCATTTGTAATAACACTATATTCTTGATTTAAATTATTTTTATTGCAGAATTTGACGCACAATCTTATTTAACGAATGTTTTCTATGTAGTCTACAGTTGAGGCATTTCTGAAAGATTTAAAAAAAAGAAGAAAAAGAACAGCTATGCCTTTCATACTTTTGATTATTATTAAATAAAAAATTACCATGACGTTTTATTACTTACTTTTATCCTTAATGTGAACTTGATTCTTTTAAATTAGTTTCGTAGATCAGTATGTGGTTATCAATTAATTTAAGACCGTATTAAAAATATGGAAAACTTTGAAAAAGAGAACGTGTTGGTAAAGCCATATTATATATTTCTAGTTTTGTCAGAACTTTCAAAAGCAAGCAAGCATGTGAATTTCAAAGTTAATTTAACAATATAAGGACATGACATAATAATATACTCTTTATTCAACATTAATGATATGTACAGAAAACTAACAATATCCTGGATACAAGATGATAAACAAATGCACAAAGTGATGAACATATTTAGATTTTTATCTTTAATAAATTACTGAAATTCAAATGTTCGAAAAAGTACTTAGCACACACAAATAATAGAATAGTCGACATAAACATGCAAACTGTAGAACAACAGCGAACATTTTCCATCAACGACTTCAGCCTCATTAGTATTCAGTAAAACACAAGAATACCAATAATAACCAATTAAAATGTTGAGGTATAACTGATTGATGTATCAGGAAATGAATCAAATACAAATTATAAATCAACAAATATTGAAATCATTTTCAAAAAGTAATTTTATTTTATTTTAGAAAAAAATATCCTGGATACTTTTTAAATATATCAAATCATTTTTCTTACTGTGAATCTATAGCTATTGTGGCAGCACATTCCATCATATTCGATGGAAATATGAATTTCGGCTTGAGAACCAGACTGACTAAGTTCCGTCCTACTAATATCAAATATGATTAAAATAATTTGCTTACCGAGAATCAATTATTATTTTGGTGGCACATTCTATCGTATTTAAGGGAAAGCAGAATTTCGGCTTGGGAACGAGAATGTCGTGTATAGATTGGAACAACAAAATCAAAATAAATCTTTTTCCGACCTATTCGTTTTTTCTAGCAAATTGTGTTGTTCTATTCATTAATGTTAAAATTGTTTTTCAAGAAAAAGTCAACCTTCAATATGACAGTTTTTATGGTTGATGTATTTGAGATTTGTTTTTGTGATTTGAATGATGTTTTTTTTAATGATATTTTTTTGTTATTTTTCCCTTTTTACATCAACCAAGAGTATTCCCTGAGAAGAACCAAAAGGTATGCATCGTCTTCATCAGCAATGTCAATTTGCAGTCAATAAAAGAGTGTACCAATTGTCGACATTCAGTTTCCGTCACACTAAGTTTAGTGTGTTAGTTCTTAAGCTATAGGCCAGTGTTTTGGTCCATCAGCTAATCTTTTGAACTTATCTTTTTACGCCTTATTAAACAAAGGAACCAGCGAAACAGATGACAATATTGGCATGTACATTTAGATATAATTTTCATTGTTAAAGTAGTAGTTATGCTAATTCTCTGACGGGATTTGATACCGTGTAAACTTGAATCACCCAAAAAGCGATATTCTTTCAAAATGACCTTCAATACTTCATAATTCCAACAAAATGAAAAAAATATAACTTGTACAGATCAAAATGTATGTACGTAGTTCGAATTCGTAATGCTTTTCAACTGTACTTGACCCTTTTGATTGAAGCGTCACTGATGAGTCTTTTTCATATGAAACTTTCACGCGTCTTGTGTACACAATTTTAATCCTTGTATATATGATGGAGGTATCATTAATGAAGTAAGACTAAGCATTGTATATTGGAGTTAATTTGGCGATATTGGTATGTTGCCCGATGATATAAAAGCTAGATATGATAACGGAATTGTGAAGTATTTGTGGGAAATAAGTTTTTTATAAATCATCAAAAAACTTTAAAACGCATACTTTTGATATTTGAAATCTTTTGCCTGATTAATTTTCCTTCAAGGTGGATCAAAGCTTAGTTAATGTACTTCAAACTTCTTTTTCATTCACCTTTTCTGGTAAGCCTGCTGGTAGTTGTTGCTACTGTGTCCATGTATTTGATTAAAACTAGTGTTTTTTGTTGAATAAAAAGTATATATTTTTAAATTTATGAAAATAAAAATATGTTTCGAAACTTCGAAATGTGCTAGTTCACAATATTTGCTACATGGATAGAAAGAAGTTCTGTTCACTAGCCGTTTTTCAAGGAACTGTATGTATTGAGTTTTGAATTTTCGAATATTTTGGCCAACGTCATATGTGTTTTTGATCACACAAAAGAGGAACAGTAGACAGACAGTTGATTATATCATATTTACAAACTGTACAAATCAGGTGAAGGCATCGACTCGTTACATCAGTTCTACGCATAAGCTAATTAACAGCCAAATTCCATCTTATAATGTTATCATGAGCTTTAAGATTAGTATGTTAGTGTAAAGACGACGACATAAGAATAGTGATGAAAAGCATAATCTTGAACAACTTGAAATCTACAAGTATCGATTTGTTGTAGGATGTTTGTTTATGTAAAATTTTTATGAAATGGCATATATATTGTTCATAGATTTGATGTCATATAATTTATGACAGAAAATAGGAATAACGGATGAAAAAATCATTTAAATAAACGGATTTTGGCTTCATTTATTTTCCCCCATTTTAAAGTTACCATTACAATTGTGTTTGTTTATTTAACATGCTTATGAAATGGCATATTTATTACTCATAGTGAATTGTCATGACGAAGATGAAGTGTGATGATATTGATCTGCTATTACCTTGGACGTTCCTCGATATTATCTGCTTACTCTTCCGGAGCACATGAGATCACTCCCAGTTTGACATGGGGTTTGTGTTTCTTATTCTTTAGTTTTTTTATGTTGTGTCATGTGTATATTGTTTGTCTGTTTGTCGTTTTCATTCATAGCAATGGGGTTTATTTTTGATACACCAGTTTTACTACCCCTCTGGCATATTTCGTCCCTCTTTTACTTATGTTACAAAGAATAATTCAAGATAAATTAAATTCGGAATTTTTGAATGAAAAAATAATTATGATTTCATCCAAACGAATACTTCAGTATATTTTATATATGTTCTTGCTGACAAATATTTGTTCAAATGACGAAAAGAATACTCATGGTTATTGTGGTAAACTTTTGAAATGTATTTTCTAATGGACGAAACGATTATTATCTACAACTATGTGCTTGATTAGACGTTTTTGTTAAATAGACATTACAACTTTAATTATAAACTGCTTTGTATGATGTTTTATGAAAATTCAATGTATAGCATAGTGCCTTATTTTCAATATTTCAAACGCTGAAATTGTCTTACAATTTAGGCATATTTTTAGATTCACACTCCCCTATACATTGTTTAGTCTACACTGAAGTTAAACCTTAACTTATTCAGTTATTTTTAGGTATGCAGTTTAGAACAAAGACAAAACATGTGTTCCTATAACGCAGAATACAAAAATACAATCTAATGAATAAATTATCAGATTTCCATCTTATCGCATATCGCAAAGAATCAACTGCTCGACGAAATTTGAAGAAATTTGAACTCGCTGCGCTGACTCAACAAAACGTTTCAACAAGACGTTGAGATTCGCACTTGACATTTATCAAAATGCAGAGAACCTGATAATTTGCACATCTTCTATTGTAAATATTATATAGCTGTTACTACTGTAACTAAGCTAAATGTTAGTCAATTAAACAGATTTGAAAAAATGTTTTATTAAAAGTAGTTAAATTCATCAATAAAAGAATTTACAAGAGAACTTTAACGGAGACATTACCGGATATGTTTTTTTTGTTTTTGCATTTATATAAATGTCGTTATTTTTTTATTGCGATAATATCAGTCTCTGTAAATACCTTATCGTCGTCAATAATAAGAAATTTAATGCAGTTTTATCATCAGTATCAATAGAACTGAAACATTTTTGATTATCATATGAAAGAAATCCTACATTTACATCTATTACAAAGAACACACAAGGGTAATGAAATATAGAAACATGACATGTTGAATTTGGTGCAATCAAAGCGTTAATTAATGGCTAAACACTGTTTCATTAACCAGACAAACAATTTTATAAATACGCAGACAATTTATTTCATTAAAATATCACGATCCATTACGGTTTCTTTATGCTAATAATCATAAGAATCTAACATTAAGGAAACATATATCTACCACAAACTACTACACTATAAATAAAAGAGTCCTCTAATACAAAGACAAAATTTCGAAATCTAACACTCTACGGATGATGGTCAGAAGTGTGTGCTCGGCACTGTACTACTGAAAACTATTTACAAAATGTTTTCAATATTTGTGGTTGTTGTTTTTGTAACGGCTAGTTCTTGTAATGGGAACTACGAAAGAAAGCGATTACTAAGACAGAATGTATCTAAACAATACAACCCTGAACTGCTTCCGATTCTCGACTCTCATCATCCATTACAGGTAAATGCCAAACTATACGTAATGGCGTTACAAGGGCTTGACGATAAATCACAAGTGTTAACGGCTTCAGTTTTCTGGTACTTTACATGGAAAGATGAAATATTCAGATGGGACAATAACACCGAATATAAGAACATATCAAGACTGACAGTTAAAGTAAGCGATGTATGGGTTCCCGAAATATATATTGTAAACGATGTAAGGGACATGCCAATTAGAAGTTCTGGATATAATAAAGATTATGTGATTGTCAGATCAAACGGTTATATGACATGGTTTCCAGCAAAAGAATTGCAAACTTCATGTGCAATTGACATTACAAAATATCCTTTCGATACACAGACATGCAAAATCCGAATGGAGACCTGGTATCATGACAACACAAGCTTTGTTCTCAACACAATTGGATCAGGAATAGGATTATCGGAAATTCATTTTGTTGAAAATGGAGAATGGGACATTCTCAATTTATCAGCATATCCATTTGAGTATCAGGAAGATTTTGCAGACAATTCGTCCGCTTATTCATGTATACATTATACCCTTATTTTGAAAAGACGGCCCTCTTACCATTTGATTACAACAGCGTTTCCGTTTGTAATTTTAATGGCAATTAATTTATTGGTGATCGTCATTCCAACAGAATGTGGCGAAAAGCTTGGATTCTGTATGTCACAGTTTTTAACAATGATTGTTTTTCTTACGTTGATAGCACAAAACATGCCTTCCTCGTCATTGACGATATCTTATCTCACATTTCTCATCAGCTTGCAGATTTTGGTAAGTGGAACTACAATTTTAATAGTCGCAACAAGTATCTATTTACAAACCCGAAGCATTGAAGATAGACCTTCATTTGTAGTAGGAATAATTTTTAGTCCACTGAGATATTTCAAGCAGAACTATTTTAAGAAAAGTTTTACACTAGCTCAGGATTCTAGACACGAAGGCTTTATCACATGGCTTGACATTGACAGAAAACTGAACTGTGGTTTGAATATTTTACTTTTACTGAATGTGATCGCTACTGTGTCCGTATTTGTATTTGTGATTAATTAAGCAAAATGGATAAATATGTTAATTGAACATTTGTTCTACTGATGTAGTTAAAACACTGAAGTAAAAAGCTCATTTGTATCAACATTTTTGTTTATAATTGACTTATATCTTCATGGTAAAAAATTAATTCCCAAGAATTAGTCATATGCATTCTGTATTTCTATGTCATTATCGCAGCATACCTTTTTATTCAACATTCATGCCTTTTACTAATTTTTCTTAAAAGAACTAGTGTTAAGTTTTAGTTTTGTATTTGATTTCGAGACATGTGGTTTAAGAGGAAATCCAACATGTATGTGAATTGAGAACAGGATTCTGTAAAGCTAGGCTCGTAGGTCGAAACGTTAGAAAAGGAACTTAAGTTAACTTTATATATTCACACCTTTATGTTTAATTTTGTAGTTTCCACATTTACTTTACATAATAAACTTTAACGCTCTTTTTTTCCTCTGAAACTACTTGACCAAAGTTTACCAAACTTGGCCACTATCATCAATGTAGTATCTTGTTGAACACATGGGTCTGATTACCCGGACTGCAAATCATGATGGCACTATGGCTAAATATACAACATATGGGTAAACTATGAATTTCGGATGATATCTGAAACCGAAACATTTAGAGCAAATCTGACGAGGGGTAAAATTGTTCATCAGACAAATCAGACAATCCGTTGTCGGGTTGTTGCCCTAAAATTTGTAATTATAGGGAACTTTGTATTTGTTGGTTATTATCTTGAATATTATCATATAATATAGAGATAAAATGTAAACATTAATCAATTTTATTTTTTTTCTTAACAATTGTTGTAATTTTTTACAAAAATCTTCACCTCTAAAACTACTGGTAACAAATTTATCTAAACTTAGCTTAAATCACCATTATCATGGTTAGGGTGTCTAGTTTAAAATACGTGCCTGATCATCACGTCTACCAACCAACATGGCTGACACGGCTAAAAGAGAACATAGGGATAAAATGCAAGTTGTCTAACTTCCTTTGAACCGTTATCAATAGAGAAAATCCGAATCCGAGCTATTCCAATTGTTTATTAACCTCAAAACTGTAAGACAAATTCTTATAGAAGTTCATCCCCATACATTACAAGTAATATAATCTTTTTCATTTTTGATAACTATGCTATCTAGAGAGAAACATTTCCCCAACCCCCCGTCATGACTTATCTTTACTATTAATGAGGAGACCTCATTTTGTTTGTGTGTCGCTTCTCTTCCTTCCACAATAAACCAATCATAATGTCTTTGTGTCTTATTGGTACTATGCATAGTCGCATTTGTCATCCTCGCATATTATTATTATTTTGTTAAAGTTATTATGGAAGGAGTAAAGTGACAATAAAGGCGTCCGGACATTATTTCTGTCATCTTATCGGACGGACTTCAAAGTCATAGGAAAGGCTCCGTTTAGTACTGTAAAAAAATACAGGACAATTATTTTCGCTTTTTCTGTATACTATGAAGATACATATACTATGACTTAACTTCATTTGCTATTTACTATCAAATGTGATAATATATCATATATAGATTATGGTTTATGTCGGTTCATAGTATACAGAAAACTGAATGCGAAAATAAGTAATAGAAACCAACAAATGGACGGATTTAAAAAAAGAACAAGAAACACTGTCCTGTCCCCAAGTATCTTCAAAATTTAGATTGTAAATGTGGAGTGTGTCAAAGAGACAAAAACCCGACCAAAAAATAAAACAGAACCGAAGGCTAAAAATGGGTCTCTAATTTTGGGCCCTTTATAGCTTGTTGTTCGGTGTGAGCCAAGGCTCCGTGTTGGAGGCCGTACATTGACCTTTAATGGTTTACTCTTTTAAATTGTTATTTGGATGGAGAGTTGTCTCATTGGCACTCACACCACATCCTCCTATATCTCTTTAACGAAGCAAGAAAATCCCGCACCGGAGGCAGGACGCAGCTGGCCCTTAAACAAAACAATTACTATGATTTTTCATACCTTTTCCTGAATTCTCCAGTCATAAAATCTTTTGCCAATGTCATCTTTTAACATACTTTTAAGCACGCATTAAATCCCACGATTTCGCGGGTGTGTTCTATTCCGATTTAAATTATAATAGAGAAATAGACGCTTAAATTACAAAAATGGTTAGCAAGGCAAAAATTGATTACAAAGTCAAATTTGGCCGATACAGAAACAAATTTAGTAGACTAATATAGTCCTTTAAAGGAGTGATTGCCCTTAAATCATTTTTTTTACCTCTCATTTGTGTTTTTGTGTTTTGACCAAAAACTGAAGAAGATGGAGATAAACCAAACAGACTAAAAGATCAATAAAACGAGATCAACAAAATATATATTTTTTTCTTTTCTCGTCTACAATGTTGGAGAGTGTCCTTTGTTTGATATGAACATAGACCAAGGTGAGACACTTTATATTCTCTAGTTTATATCTCCAATTCTATCATCTTCTGTTTCTTTAAGTTATTTGGACGTCAGTGAGAGAAATGCGTTACCATGTGCAATTCAAAATGTGCCTGTATCTCTATATGCGTGTATGCAGAAAGTCAAATGTATTGCAAATATGTCGTTTACAATAAAACGCAGTTTATAATATTCAAAAGAAGGATAGCGGACGGATAATTTATCAAAATATAGTGGTTTTGGTTTCATTTTTCGCTCCGATTTATATATTTGATTTGTAAATGGCATTGTTTCATTATAAATATATGTTTATTTCGTCATGATGATTAAAGGTGATCACTTTGATCTGACACTACAATGCATGGAACGTCTCACGATATTTGCACATGTTACAGAGAAAAAACAATGAGAAAGTTGACGGAGATTCTATTCAAATAAATACTTCTATACATTTTCTGGCTGAGAAACATTTTATCAATTTATAAAAAAGAACTCTCCTTATGTGCTTATTATTGATAATTCGGAAAGGGTTATGTTCGGCTTTTGTAAAATTTAGAATTATCAGAAGAATCGTATTTTTTTTATTCGAGAGAATAGATTTCCCTAGAGAAAATGTCAAAATTTTTCTCTATTCCTTTGTTGCAGCTATCACTTGTTTAAAATCGATATTGCAATTTCCAATATAAACTCCTATGTATGTGACTTCACGAAAAATAAAACTGTAGAATTGTGCGTCTTTTTTTCATTTTTAAAAATGCCGAAATTTCCCTACAATTCAAGCTTAATCTTAAAGTTAGACCCCGTTTACACTGACAAAAAAGATCGATCTTTGGCCCAGTGTAAACGGGTAAAATCGAGCTTCAATCGGACTTACAAAGTCAACCTCTAGAGGTGGTTTTAAAAAGATTGGTCATATTTGAATCGATCTGGTTTGTGGTTTAAACGCTTAGATCGATCAGGATTGATCTTTTTTCAGGTAAATGGTATATTTAAATATGAAAATAAAATTCAGAACGGTTCTTTTTATGTTGTAGTGTGAACGCAGGATTAAATAAGATCGATCTCGATCGATCTTGCCTGTGCAATGTAATTGTGAACTAGTCTTTTTAAGATCGATTCAATTTTGTTGCAAGTGTAAAAGGGGTCTTATAATACCCATTCCTTTTCTTTTGATCTTCAAGAAAATTTAAAAAGTTTTTGAGTGTATTTGTTTTGATAAAGTTCTGTGTCTATCAGAATCCACTTGTGAATTATATTTGTAAATCATCAAGAAAACAAAACGAAATATATCATAAAATTGATAATGGAAATGAGGAATGTATCAAAGAGACAATAACCCGACCGTAGAAACAGCAAAAAGTCATCATCTTCAATGTAACGAGAAATTCCCGCACCCAGAGGCGTCCGTCAGCTGTCCCCTTAACAAATATATACTAGTTCAGTGATAATGAACGCCATACTAAAAGAACATGAATGTTCAATAAATTCCAAAAGATATTAAACGAACTTTTGCAACACAATTTCATATAGCAGTCCTAAGTATGAAAGTGTTCAAATTATTATGGCATATTGTTATTCTAAACTATTTCCCAAAATTGATCGCCCTGAAGATCATAAAAAACATTTATTAAAATAAAGTATGTCAATAAAGGTTTTAATTTTGTAAATATTGCAGGTATATTTAACGATCATTTTGTTAAAGAACAAATTCCTGGATATTTTGACAATACTGAGCTACCTCTTATTTGTTATATTTACAAGAAGTCTACCCGGAAATTTGTGTTTAATTATAGTCAATTGTGTGAAGATGTTAATATCAGTGAAAATACACCTACTTCATGTAATTGTAGTAATTCTGAATATATGTATGGGCCCATTTCCCATGTTATAACAGGAGATCTTAACATCGTTCAAGACAGAGAGTTAAAATCATTCCTCCGTAACGGACTTAAATATCGTCCCCCGTCAATTATTAATTGGAATGAGTGTCGTAATATCATTCACGACTCACTCCATACTTACTGTATGAAATGGAGAAAACGTGAATAAGCTGACAAAAAAAATCTTTGGACTCTTTTTGTAATTCAGTAATGAAGATAGTTGATATACGTATTCAACATTTTAAAGAACATTTTACTATAAAAAATTACCACAATAAACCTATTTCTCGTATCAAACATAAACTAAAAGAACTAGCCAAGGAATTTGTTTTTGTCTCGGCCGATAAAGCTGCTAATACTATTATTATTATTTGACGTAAATTTTACATTGAGGTTCTGAAAAAAGAAATCACCAATTCCCCAACATTCCAACTGACTCCATTTTCAGGAAACGACATCTGTAAAAAACATAAACTTTTAGCTACCGCTTTACAAGCAAAACCAAATACAATGAAAGTCCCAACTATGTTTTGGCTTCCGAAGCTACACATAACACCTTACAAATAAAGATTTATTTCGTCTTCAAGTCATTGCTCCACTACTAAATTGTCTATTCTACTACCAACACACTTGATACAATCAAAAACCTGATAATAAATTGTTCAAACAAGGCCTCCGAAACAGTGAAATTAATTACTTTTGGAGTGTCAAGAACTCTTCGGAAGTACTTGATAAAATGCATGTTTATAACGGTGATTTTGAATCTGTTCAAAGTTTTGATTTTTCTACCCTGTATACCACATTGCCTCACATTCTCATTCAGAAAAAATGGACACACCTAAGTAAATGGGCATTTAAAAAGTCAGAATGTGAATATATATGTTCAAACTCTTTTGTGCCATTTTTAGTAGCAATAAACTAAAAAAACTATGTCAATTGGACATGCTTTGATACTATATATGCCCTGTAATCTTTACTAGATAACATTTTTGTTCGCTTTTAGGATTCCGTATATCGTCAGGTTATAGGAATTCCAATGGGGACTAACTGTGCACCACTTATTGCGGACCTATTTTTGCATTACTATGAGTTAAAATTGATGACAAAAATAAGCAAAGACCCATCGAATCAACATCTGATAGACAAATTTAATAATACTTTTAGATATTTGGATGATATTTTGGCTCTCAATAATGACGACTTCAGTATGTATTCTTAAGAAATTTATCCGGTTGAACTTACTTTAAATAAAGCTAATCAAAACAATGACCACTTCCCTTTCCTCGATCTTGATATCTATATCACTAACGAAAGCTGAATACTAAAATTTATGATAACAGAGATGATTTTTCATTTCATGTATCGTTAATTATCCATTTTTAGATGGTGACGTTCCCTTGTCACCATCTTACGGTGTTCATATTTCCCAACTTGTACGATGCGCTCGTGTATGTAACAATGTTTTAGATTTTAACGAGAGAAATTTGTGTATTACTGAAAAATTATTACACCAGGGTTTTCGATATCACAAACTCGTCAAAACATTTACTAAATTTTATCATCGGTATGATGACATCATTCGTAAATATAGCTCAACCTGAGACTTCTTATATGTTCAGGTATTTCACATCCAATTTTTTATGGAAATATTCTTTATAAAGCACAAAAGTGTCAGTATTCACCTCATAAACTAACTAAACCTTTGAATAGACTTATAACGAAGGGATATAGTTACGATACTGTTGTCAGGTCATTAAAGATTGCATATGTTGACGTTAATATTGATTCACTTAAAGGGTCTTTGCATCGGAACTAAACATATTTATTCAAAATCAGTTGTTGGCATGACACGAGTTATGTTCTTCTCATATATGTTATAATGGTATGATACTAAACCCCTAACGGGAGGGATTGTGCCTGATGTTATATGATGAAAACATAGTATTTCAGTCATTTTAATTGAAGTCTGGAGCTGGCATGTTAGTTAACTGCTAGTAGTCTGTTGTTATTTATGTATTATTGTCATTTTGTTCATTTTCTTTGGTTACATCTTCTAACAACAGACTCGGACTTCTCATGAACTGAATTTTGATGTACGTATTGTTATGTGTTTACTTTTCTACATTGGCTAGATGTACAGGGGAGGATTGGGACTCACAAACATGTTTAACCCCGCCGCATTTTTGCGCCTGTCCCAAGTCAGGAGCCTCTGGCCTTTGTTAGTCTTGTATCATTTTAATTCTAGTTTCTGGTGTACAATTTGGAAATTAGTATGGCGTTCATTATCACTGAACTAGTATATATTTTTTTAGGGGCCAGCTGAAGGACGCCTCCGGGTGCGGAATTTCTCGCTACATTTGAAGACCCATTGGTGACCGCCTGCTGTTGTTTTTTTCTATGGTCGGGTTGTTGTCTCTTTGACACATTCCCAATTTCCATTCTCAATTTTATTTGAAGAGGAGTTTGTGAGGACATTTCATAAGTGATGTCTTCGGCAGAAAGTTTCCCGACAAAACAATCTCCGCCTTGTTATAAAATGTTTTTTTTCCAGAAGTTGCCCTTTGAAAAGATATGTCTCGTAAATGTAAAGATATAACAAAGAAAATTAAGCAGTTTTAGCTTTAAATAACACTTCTACCCACGTCATCATGTGACCCGACATGCATCACAATATGTTTCGCTTTAGAAAGGACTCGAACCACCAGTTAGAAATTTTAATATCATATTTGTTTAAATTAATTGGTAACTTTCAGTAAAGTATTTGTTAAGGCCTGATATTGGTAGTGTTAAAAACACTTTTTTGAATGAGGAGACCTCATTTTGTTTGTGTATGGCTTTTCTTCCTTAAAAAAAGGTATATGAAAGAAAGAGATATGAGGGTATTATATCTTCCCTATAATTGCTTCAGATCATGCAATTTGGAATACATAAACATAACTCCAAAACTCTTTAGTTCCTAAACAGAAAAAAAGCTGGTTAATGTCCTTTTTCTATTATTAAGTAGTGAATTTTTCAAAGAAATAATGGTCCAAAGGATCCAAGTTGAGTCTAATCATATATATCAAAATAAAGATGCGGTTGCTGATATCCATTTACTTACTTCGCTTAACTTGCTTAACTTACAACACGTGTTATCTAGCAATTTTGCAAACAAAGCAAACTATTATAAAAAGTCGTTTAGGGGAAGAAATAAATTATTTCCGGAAAAACGAAAATCTACGTACTAACAATATTAAACATAATATATGTTTTCTTCTGATGTTAACGAGGATTAGATAAGGTACCGGTATTCGAAGTATCTATTAACAAATGGTAAAAAAAAGAAGTTTGAAGCAACAAAGAAAAGGATATCAATTGATACATTTTGGAGACTTTTTTTTAACTCGTTCGAAAAACTGACTTAACAAAAAGCTTCATATTGACAATCACAGCTGATATTTGACAAAATCAATATGTAGGTATAATGAAAACTGGAAAATACTCTATCGCAAATATAATATCGCTGTTCCTACCGTTACTTATCAAAGTATATAGTCGTGGAAACAGTTTCAAATTATGTAATCATAAAAGCAATTGAAATTCATCGATAAATGAATCCACAAGGGCATCTCACAAAAAGACATTTACAGATTGTTATGTAAATAATTCATTTGTCACGTTTATTTATCATTCTTGGTAAATATCGACGCATCGTCGAAATTATATGATTGTGAAATGAAAGAAGTCTTATATTTACCTCCATTGCATAGAAAACACAAGGGAAATATACAAACATAAAATGATGATGTTGATTCTATCGAAATGATAATAAATGGAAAAATCACCCCCAGACAATCAATTTCGAGATAATCCAACATAATGCAGAACAGTGTCCGTTCGGTATTGTACTACTCAGAACTAGTAACAAAATGTTTGCTATACCATGGTTTGTTATTTTGGTAACTGTTATTGGTTGTAATGGGAATTACAAAAGAGAGCGATTACTAAGACAGAACTTGTCTGAAAATTACAAACCTGAAATGCTTCCGATTCTGGACTCTCATCACCCATTGCAGGTAAATGTAAAACTTTACGTAATGGCGCTACAAGGACTTGAAGATAAATCACAAGTTCTGACGGCGTCCGTTTTCTGGAACTTTACATGGAAAGATGAAATATTCAGATGGGATCATTACTTGGAGTATAAGAACATATCAAGACTGACAGTAAAAGCCAGTGATGTATGGGTTCCCGAAATATATATTGTCAATTCTATAAAGGACATGCCCATAAGAAGTAATGGAGATAATAAAGAGTATGTGATTGTCAAATCAAACGGTTACGTGACATGGTTTCCAGCAAAAGAATTGCAAACATCATGTTCAGTTGATGTTTCAAAATATCCGTTTGATACACAGGCATGTAGCATTATAATGGAGTCCTGGTATCATGACAACAAAAGCTTTTTTCTACACACAATTGGATCAGGAATAGATTTATCAGGAGTACATTTTGTTGAAAATGGAGAATGGGATATTCTTAATTTATCAGCCTATCCTTACCAGAACAGGGATTATGCAGACAATGCGTCCGCTTATTCATGTATGGGTTATACTTTAATTTTGAAAAGACGATATGCATTCTATTCAATTACAATAATGTTTCCTTTTGTTATTCTAATGGCAATTAATTTGTTGGTTATCGTTATTCCTACAGACTGTGGCGAAAAACTTGGATTCTGTATGTCACAGTTTTTGACAATGATTGTGTTTCTTACATTGATAGCCCAAAACATGCCCTCCTCGTCACTGACGATATCGTACCTCACATTTCTCATCAGTTTGCAAATTTTGATAAGCGGAATTACAATTTTAATAGTTGCAATAAGTATTGATTGTAAAACCCGAAACATAGAAGATAAACCTTCATGTTTAGTTAGAATCATGTTTAGTCCGATTAGGCATTTTTTGCAGAATGATAGTAAGAAGTGTTGCATTAATGCGCATGATTCAAGACACGAAGACATCGTCACATGGCTTGACATTGACCAAAAAATTAATGGTGGTTTGAATATTTTACTTTTTCTGAATGTGATCGTTAGTGTCTTCGTATTTGTATTTGTGATTATTTAGCATGGGAAAACATATGACGACGTATACGTTTGTTCTTTTAATGAGCTTTTATCACTATTATTAACATATTTTTTTGTAATAATATATTGGTCTATAATTTATTTATCTAACTGATCTTCATGAAAGAAAATGTCTAAAAAACATATTTAACAAATGTTGTCTTTGTAGTCTACAATCGGAGAAGTTCTGGAATATTTTATAAATATAAATAGCCATGCCGTTATTCTTTTGATTTCCCTTGCATTAAAGAGATTGATGTTCCATTATTGTCTTATATCTGATTTGATAGGTTTTCAGAAGAGTTCATATATTTAGGGGAAATGAGTATCGATGCGTTTAGCTAGTCTCATAGAACAATATAATTTTCTGAAAGTATTTAGCACCTTATTGAAAATATTACCAAATGTAAAAAGAAAAATCACAAATTATACTGAACTCCGAGGAAAATGCAAACGGAAAGACCCTAATCAAATGGCATATGATAAAACACATAAAATGAATGGACAACAACTGTCATATTAATGACTTGGTACATACATTATCAAATGTTGAAAATTGTGGATAGAACCTGGTGTTATTACGCTAAACCTCTCACGTGTATGACAGTCGCATCAAATTTCATTATATTTTCATGGGTATGTGAACAAACAGACATAATTTTTCAATCAGTTTTATTGAAGTCTGGAGCTGGCATGTCAGTTAACTGCTAGTAGTCTGTTGTTATTTATGAATAATTGTCATTTTGTTTATTTTCTTTGGTTACATCTTCTGACATCAGACTCGGACTTCCCTTGAATTGAATTTTAAATGTACGTACTGTTATGCGTTTACTTTTCTACATTGCCTAGATGTATAGGGGGAGGGTTGAGATCTCATTAACATGTTTAACCCCGCCGCATTGTCCCAAGTCAGGAGCCTCTGGTCTTTGTTCGTCTTGTATTATCTTAATTTTAGTTTCTTGTGTACAATTTGGAAGAGGGACGAAAGATACCAAAGGGTCAGTCAAACTCGTAAATCTAAAACAAACTGACAACGTCATGGAAATTAGTATGGCGTTCATTATCACTGAACTATATATTTGTTTAGGGGTCAGCTGAAGGACGCCTCCGGGTGCGGGAATTTCTCGTTACATGGAAGACCTGTTGGTGACCTTATGTTGTGGTTTTTTCTATGGCCTGGTTGTTGTCTCTTTGATACATTCCCAATTTCCATTCTCAATTTTATAATAGAAAAAAATGTCATACTAGAGATAAAGCAATCATTTAAAATACATCATGTTATATATATATATATGTTTTAGTTTTATTTTATTACCACATTCCAGAAAACATTGCATTTTCATGTTCTTATTGAAAGAGCAATACACGGACAAAAAAAACCCACGAAACTTTGCATTCAATGAATATGAGATGTACGTATTGCAGACACTCTCTTAAGTAGACGATAATACACATGAGTACAAAGATACGAACCTTAGTAGATTATACATTACATGCTTATCATAAAGAAGTATAATTCGACTATTATCATAAATATCAAAAGTTCAAAAGACACTTTCTTTAATTTAAAAATCTTGATGCGGTTTACATTTTACATACATTTAACAAAATTCATTTTGAGTTCGGTGAAGCAGTTGTTATTTTGGCAACAAATTCCATAGTTTACTACAGAGAGCTGAATTTTAGCTTTAAAGCTTTAAAGTCTTGTATCGATTGGACCTATATAAAAATAAATCTTTTATTGACATTTTCGTTTTCTCCATTTAATTGAAATGTCCTTTTACTTTTATTTGAAACGGTAATTATTTAATATAATCTAGCATTGTACTTACCGACTTTCATTTTAATCTTTATTTTGACTATGGAGAGACACTTTCGCACTTCACCCGTGTCTTTATTGTTGTACCTAGTCAGGAATATGGTTCGTTTGATGTGTTTGAGTTTTTGATTTTGCCATTTGATTGGGAGCTTTCCGTTTGAATTACCCTCGGAGCTCAATATTTTTGTGATTTTACTTTTTACATCTGTTGTATCTTAAAAAAAGCAAATACTTTATTCTTTTAGAATATATTATCTCTAAGAATATTTCATAACTTCTAAAGAAATAAGTTAAAATTATTGGCAACAGTGAATGAAAGGAAGTTCTATTTCCTAGTACCAGATGTTTTTTTTTACCAATATCATGTCACGACATGCCAATCACGACTTACGCTTTCGACATAGCCAAATTTCGGTTCGTATATAAACTTTCTATATACGCTTCGAGATCAAAATGTCAATCACATGAATCAGTATATCTTCAACTGGATTGAGTGTAAAGAAGTCATCATAGAAAATGTTATAAAAGCATAACCATATTCAATCAAGATATATTGACAAATTGTAGTACGTTTGTTTGAGATATCATGTACCGAAATGTCAAATGTATTCACATATACAGGTTTCGTTTCATTTATTTACACCCGTGGATAGACTTGTTTTTTTTTAAATACCAATGCATCGTTATATGAAACTATGTTTATTTTGATTGCGATGATAAAGAGTTATCACTTTGATGAAATTACCAATGATGTTCCTGGACATTTGCATATGTTATAGAGAATAACACAAGGGAAATTATATTTTGATGAAATAGTTGATGATGTCAACATTTGAATTTGTACTTTAGGTTGCATTTCTGTAAATATTGTCAATGCATTTTTCCATTGGAAATCCCTTTACGACTAAAACTGTACCACTTTTACTAAGAAATTTTGAAAAATAATCATATCCTAGAATGGAAAGTTCATTTGCACTACTATTTTTTTCAAAGGCCAAAATATGGGGCTGTGCGGCATATTTTCAACGTTTACATCCCCCGAACTTCTAAGAGTTTAAACTAACACTAAATTTCTTAACTACCCCTACTTCGACTGTAGGGTTACCACATATTTCAATATAAACAATATTTACATGCTTATTTACTGGTAACATTCCCAAGTTTTGTTGCTAAGAGATGCAACCTACAGATCAAAACTGGGAACCAGTATTTTAACAAAATTAATCGTCTATGAATATTCTAAATCTCCCCAAAAGAAGTGTGGTTTGAGGAACAGCTGTATTTACAAAGTGCAACCTATAAGCTTTTTTGGCGACATAGATTTGTTCAAATGATGAAAAGAATACTCACGGTTATCTTGAGAAGGTGAAATGAATTTTCGTACCGGAGAACTAGTTGTATAAAAAGCAGTTATCAACAGAATCGTGTGGCTTATTACTAGAAATCGATTTCCCTCGAAAACAAATTTCAGAAATTAATTAAAGGGCTTTGTTTGCAATTTGAACTTGTGTAATATAGACATTGCAATTTTCAATATAAACTCCGTCGTGTGAGGTTTCGTGAAAAATCGAATTATATGATCTTGCGTTATTTTTTATTTAATCAACTATCGTTTTTTCTTTAGAATTTGAGCGTATTTTTAAATGTGTACCATGCACCCATTCTTTAAAACAAATATGTGAGTAACACATGTTGATTTTCCTTTGTCGAAAAACAGGGTAAAAACTTAAAAAACTTATTAGGGACTACCAAGATACCCCATGGGGTCCGCAACTTTTGAAAGACACAAAATATATAGAAAATTTAAACCAACGGTTGACAAAGTTCCTGACTTCGGGAAGGTATTTTTGAAATTAATTTGTTTGTGGAAAACAAAATTCAGTTATAGATGATTGCGAAATTTATTCTGTATTAGTTTTATTATCATTTATTCAATTCCAAAGCTAGGAAGTATGTTTCTTATGTTTATTGATCACATGAACTGTTAGCCTTGATACAGTCGAGTTTTTCACATTGAGACTCACCTATCTTATACATGTTATCTCACAAATATTTAATCACTATTCAAACTGTGAATAAACAAAATGTCAGTTCGTGCAAAAGATTTAAAATGGTTTATTCCTAAATTTGGTCTATCGCAGTTCTCGACAAGCACTTGTTTAGATCATCGACAAACTTGAATTATATTTACTTATAGTATGTGATTGACTTCCTTATGTGTTTTGTGACCTCCTAATAAATTCTTTTCATTTTGTTCAATTTATGTAAATACTTGGAATACGGTGGGATTTTGAAAACTATAAATGAATCTGCCCGAGTCACACCACTCAGAGTAGGAAGTTTAACATCCGAATTAAAAAGACCCATTAGATTTGAACCCAGAATAAATATCCATGATAACTCAAATGCCAATTATTATCCTGAATATAAGTGCATTAGCTAATCATTAACTTTTTCTTCCGCAAAACAAATCCTTTTTAATGTGGTTATCATCTATAAGGTATTCTGAACCCTAGTTTGAGTTTTTTTTTAATAAACCTTGAAATTTTCAAAATACGCAGGGTTATCTCCGCAGGAAAAGATAATCTCAGCTGTATTCCGCCTTTTCGAATTCGTATTTTGGTCTTATTTGCATTTTTTTTAGCGTCACTCATGAGTCATTTGTAGACGAAACGGAGAACAGGTGTGAATTCTTATATCTTTGATGATTTGACATAACCAAACATTTCATAAAGGATGTCAGGTTTTCATAAAAATGTCTGCAAACAAGAAATTTTTCAAAACGAAGTTTTCCTGGAAGAATATTTGGATTGTTTGCATTAACGTTATGAAATCTTTACAACTTGAGATGTTTTATGAGACTAAAATATTTATCAGTATATAAGAACGAAGCTTGTGCAATACTGCAAAACCTTCTTAAATGTTGCAAAACACAGGGTTACACTTTACATGAACTTTCAATTTCTCTATACCATATCTACCTTGTAAACAAACCCAGCTTCATTAACGAGCATGGGAACAATTGAAAGCATCCAAAAAACAAAATATGACGATATGAAAGATGAAATTGATGCATCCGCATTATAAACCAAATTGAATGTTTATATGTGCTTGAAATATCCAGTTTGCATAAATTGGAATTGTAATTTGATAAAAAGTAAACTAGATTCATTTGTAAGCTGAATTCACTTTGGATTTACAACTAAAACTCAACAGTGCTTTTAACTGACTTGTGTAAGAATCTACACACAATTACATGTTTGAGGTAAAGGTACTTTAACCTTATTATTATATTAATATAATCACAACTAGTATTTTATCAATCTCAGTACAATATCGGTCTAGTTATTTGCCCAAATCTGCAAATTTGTAACTGATTTGCAATTTAAAGATAAGATATTTATATAAAAAAATGGTAAATTATTGTATTATTGAAAATATTTTAACAGATATCAATTTTTTTTTTTATAATTATTTTATTATATACCATTTGAGGGGAGATAAATCTTTTATTAAAAACTATATACTGGATTGATAGGGAGATTTTTAATGTTAACTTGTAGCAAAAAACAAGTTTGGTGACACCAATTTTTATTTTTATTTTCTTAAAACATATTTCAATATCTTCTTACAACTTTTTTTAAAATTCTATCTCATAGAATTTTTTTCATGCACACAAATGTGTTTTTTCCGTGAACAAATTTAGGCAATTTTCAATAATTCATAGCTTGGAAAATAACAAGGTGACCCATACTTTTCAGTACATTTTTGAAAAAAGCATAGCAAAATCATCCTTTTGGTAAAGTAAAAGAAAATTCTATCTAAAAAAGTACATACTTATGATCTACCTTAAACAGGTGTGATTTGGCAGTGATAGAACCCAGACTTTTGCCTCTATAACATAAAACACTCTAGAGTAATAACATTATTTAACTCGAAATTAAAAAGTTGATGCAATCAAAAGAGTACATATATGGATAAAAACCGCTTCATCTGCTAGACAAACAATGTAATACATAGATTATTTATTTTCATCAAAGTGTGACCATCCTCTGCAGTATCTATATAAAAAAAGTCATCAGAACTTTTAGTAAAAGGATGTCTACCATAAACGACTCGAGACGTGATCAATATAACAGACATATGATATAGACATAAAAAGACAGCATCTAGGAACAAACATCCCACACTGTCAAATAAGCGGTGAGAAGTGTGTTTCCGCTATTGTTCTATTTAAAATATTTAAATGTGTTCTTTAACTTTCCTTGTTGTTTTGGTCGCTGTTAATTGTTGTAGTTCGAACATCTACGAAAAGAAGCGATTGCTAAGACAGAATTTGTCTAGATATCACAACCATGAACTACTTCCAATTCTGGACTCTAATAACCCATTAATTGTAAATGTAAAACTATACGTGATGGCACTACAAGGACTTGAGGATAAATCACAAGTTTTAACGGCTTCAGTTTTCTGGTACTTTTCATGGAAAGATGAAATATTCAGATGGGACCATAACATCGACTATAGGAACATATCAAGACTGACAGTTAAAGCCAGTGATGTATGGGTTCCCGAAACCTATATTGTAAATGATGTAGATCAAACGGTTACATGACATGGTTTCCAGCAAAAGAATTGCAAACTTCATGTGCGGTCGATGTTTCAAAATATCCTTTTGGTACACAGACATGCGAAATCCGAATGGTAGCCTGGTATCATGATAACACAAGCATTGTTTTAATCTCGATTGGGTCAGGAATAGAAATATCGGATGTCCACTTTGTTGCAAATGGTGAATGGGACATTCTCAATTTATCAGCAAATTCATTCCAGTACAAAGTCAGTTATGCGAAAAATTCGTCCGATTATTCAGGTATTGATTATACTTTAGTTTTGAAAAGACGATCGGCTTACCATTTGATTACAACAGTATTTCCATTTGTTATTCTAATGGCAATTAATTTGTTGGTTATTGTCATTCCAACAGAATGTGGCGAAAAACTTGGATTCTTTGTGTCACAGTTTTTGACAATGATTGTGTTTCTTACCTTGATAGGTCAAAACATGCCTTCCTCATCATTGACGATATCGTACCTCACATTTCTAATCAGTTTGCAAATTTTGGTTAGCGGGATGACAATTTTAGTAGTTGCAATAAGTATTTATTTACAAACCCGATGTTTTGAAGGTAGACCTTCGTGTATAGTAAGAATAATTTTTAGTCCGGTGAGATATATCCAGCAGAAATATCAGAAGAAGACTTTCACACCAGCTCAGGATACAAGACACGATGGCTTTATCACATGGCTTGACGTTGACAAAAAACTTAACTGTGGTTGGAATATTTTACTTTTAGTAAATGTGATAGTTACTTTTTCCGTATTTGTATTTGTGATTTATTCATCATAAAAATTGACCGATATGATGACTCGAACATTCGTTCTATGTATTTAGTACTAAGTGCTCACAACAGTTATTATTTTGAAAAGTCAGCAGATCCTTGATATTGTTATTTTTTGTTTAAAATTGACTGATGTTGCCTATTCAACTTTTATGCATGCTATCATATTTGTCTTTTTAACTTTTATAAGGTATATTGCTTTTGAATAAAAGACTATTATTATCACAGTACAAATTGATACACATAACTTATCAAACGATTGTTATCCTTTTATGCCGAAATTGGAGCACATTTTTAATTAATAGTTCAGATTGGAAATGGGGAATCTGTCAGAGAGACAACAGCTCGACCAAAGAACATGAAAAAGACGAAGTCCATCAATGGGTCTTCAATACAGCGAGAAAAGCCCGCACCCAGAGGTTTTTTGTTTGTTCCCAAACAAAAATGTGTATTTCAAAATAAATACACAAACCAAAATTAACCAGATGCTCCACAAGGCGTAGCTTTATACGACCGCAGAGGTTGAACCCTTAACGGTTGGGGCAAGTATGGACACAACATTCAAGCTGGATACAGCTCTAAATTTGGATTGTGATTAAATCGTTGATACAGCATAGATTTCTGATACAGAATGAATGTGTTCTAATGAACTTAAAATTTTTGTTTTCTCTTAGAGCAATTCACTATGCTGTTGAATATTAAATATTAAGATGTAAAAAAACTGCTTGTTATCACTGGATGGTAAAGATATTTTAATTTATCAGTTGGTAGTAAAAAGTGAATATACATTGTAAATTGTATATAACAAAGATTTAAGTTGATTCTAGACAAAGAAAGATAACTCCAATTAAAAAAATTCTTGCAATTGCACAATATTGTGCAATTAGATATTTCTTGCTTACTATTCTGGACAAAGAAAGATAACTCTAATTAAAAAAAAAATTTGCTATTTCACAATATTGTGCAATTAGATATTTCTTGCCATTGCGCAATACTGTGCAATTGAAAAGACTTGCTATTGCACAATACTTAATATAATAATTTTAGATCCTGATTTGGACCAACTTGAAAACTGGGCCCATAATCAAAAATCTAAGTACATGTTTGGATTCAGCATATCAAAGAACCCCAAGATTTCAATTTTTGTTAAAATCAAACTAAGTTTAATTACAGACCCTTTGGACTTTAATGTAGACCAATTTGAAAACAGGACCAAAAATGAAAAATCTACATACACAGTTAGATTTGACATATCAAAGAACCCCATTTATTCAATTTTTCGTGAAATCAAACAAAGTTAAATTTTGGACCCCGATTTGGACCAACTTGAAAACTGGGCCAATAATCAAGAATCTAAGTACATTTTTAGATTCAGCATATCAAAGAACCCAACCGATTCATTTTTTGTCAACATCAAACTAAGTTTAATTTTGGACCCTTTGGACCTTAATGTAGACCAATTTGAAAACGGGACCAAAAATTAAGAATCTACATACACAGTTAGATTCGGCATATTAAAGAACCCCAATTATTCAATTTTTGATGAAAATCAAACAAAGTTTAATTTTGGACCCTTTGGGCCCCTTATTCCTTAACTGTTAGTACCAAAACTCCCAAAATCAATACCAACCTTCCTTTTATGGTCATAAACCTAGTGTTTATATTTCATTGATTTCTATTAACTTAAACTAAAGTTATTGTACGAAAACCAAGAATAATGCTTATTTGGGCCCTTTTTTGGCCCCTAATTCCTAAACTGTTGAAACCAAAATGCCCAAAATCAATCCCAACCTTTCTTTTGTCGTCCTTAACCTTGTGTTAAAATTTCATAGATTTCTATTCACTTTTATCAAAGTTAGAGTGCGAAAACTAAAAGTATTCGGACGACGACGACGATGACGACGACGACGACGACGATGACGACGACGACGACGACGACGCCAACGTGATAGCAATATACGACGAAATTTTTTTCAAATTTTGCGGTCGTATAAAAATCATACAAGACTTACAAAGACAAGAGGCACCTGACTTGGAACAGGCGCAAAATGCAGCGTGCCTTTTATACTTCTTATGTTCTAAACAAAAACAAAGTTATTGTCTTATGTTTGATTTCGATATTTAGGGTATAAGAGGAACCCAGATATTTATGGGATTTGAGTACTTGGTTCTATAAAGCTCTCCTCGTAGATCCGTATGTTAGCAGGAACTTTAGAATACACAATTTATGTATTCACACCTACATTTCAGTATTCTCTTTATTTTAGTCAGATAACCTTTTGTAACTTATCTCTTATAGCGAAATGAACAAAGCTATACAATATTAAAAAAAATATTCATATATCATTATTGTTATTGTTATTATCATTATCAATATTTGTCTATTCAATTGATATTTTTAAGATTTTGATTTTGCCACTTCATTAAGAACTTTCCGTTTTTCGGTGTTCGTTTTTTTTTGTTATTTAATTTTCAAAATCTGCAATACTAGTCATCAAAAGCTTTTTTAAAACCGAGTTTCAACTCAAATATTAACTCTGCATTTCGAGATGTAACTGCAAATCAGTACACCTTCAATTGGTGTTAGTGTAAAGACGTCATAAAGAGTGAAAATTAAAAATATAAAAGTATCAAAAATATACTAAATTATGCATGTTAATTTCTGTGTCATTTGGGTGCTTGTGGAGAGTTGTCTCATTGACAATCAAACTACATTTTCTTTTTTATATGTCTCCAAAATGTAAAGTTAATTGAAAATAGACTGTCGTCATCCGTTTTATGAAACAAAGGAGTGAAAGTGGGCGGAATTTTATAAAAAAAATTAATAAAACAACTCGTTTAATAATTTCATACGTCCGCAGCGCTTTTCTGGATTAACCTACTCCAGGAACGCTCAAAGCTAAACATTTGAAATTCGAGGGTTGTATAAGTACCGAAACAGCTATATAACAAAAATACAAAAAAATAGATAGTAAATTCATATAAGGTCAACTTTGCCTGAGGTGTTGAAACCTCAGTTTCTTTTTAATTTTTAAAATTTATAAACGAACAATTTTAGAAAGGTTTGTTATAAATCATGCCAGTATCGAAGTACTGACTACTAAGCTAATAATACTCTCGGGGACTGAAAGTTCACCAGCAGAGGTATCGATCCAGTTATTGAAAACAACACGTTAAATAATTCCATGCCTCTGAAGCGCTTCTCTAGATTACCTTCATCAGGAAAGCTTAAAGTCAAACATTTGAAATCCGAAATATACGGTTCATGTTTTGTTTATTCACCCCCGTTTCACAGATTAGATCGAGTAAATGCCAATGCATCTTAACGAAAACGACATTATGTTTATTTCGATCACGGCTATAAAGAGTGATGAGTTTGGTCTGAAACTATCAATATTTGCATGTGTTACGGAGAAAGCACCAGGGAAATGCAATTCAGAAATTTTTCATGAAAATGTCGACGAAGACCTTATATAATAAATACTTTGAAAAAGGTTCTAGCTGACAAATATTTGTTCAACTGATGAATAGAATACTCATGGTTATTGTGAACTTTTTAAATCGCATTTTGTAATAAGAAGCGATTGTGTTTGGCGTTTGTATAATTAAGAACTCTTAATAAAAATGTATGATGTTAATCAAGGAAAACTATTTACCCCGAGTAAGTACCTGGAATTTCCAGTAGCCTTTATGCACTTTTGTAAAATAGACATTAAAATGTCAAATAAAAGTTCCTTTGTTTCATGAAAAAAAATTACATTACATGTTTGATTCATTATATTCATTAATTTAATGAGACCTTTAGAGACAGTGCAAATGTTCTGTCAGCATATACATTGCAGTTGACGATCCAGAGGATAACTTTTGGAGTTATGCACACATAAAATCATAACTGAATGGTCATGAGAAAGTTCAGCAGAGTATACTAGGCAGGCTATTGTGAGCCATTGTTGACAGACAAGTTATGCATAAAGGGGACGAGACGACCCATATAGTGTTCAATATCTAAGACATGTCTCGCATTTTCAGGGTAAACATATTGAGATTGATATCTACGTGTCGTCATTTGGTGCCTGGGGGTGCTTTGCGTCATTGGCAATCATACCAAATCTTCTTATTTTTATATATTAATGCATATTTAAAAAAAATAAATAAAATTGTTGAATATAGTACGAAACCGATTTAAGATTGTGTCCGGCTGGTCGACTACTAGTTCAGGTCTTTGAGTGAGATTAAGATTATGATCGGGTCAGCAACAGCCGGTCGATAATGTTTGAGATTGGGATCGAGGACTTTCCAATAAAGTTGATACTAATTAAGAATGCTTGAGGGAAAATCAATCCATCGAGTATAATGTATTACAATATAATTACAATATCTTTGAAGGTCATGATCAAGCTTAGTTATTTTGTCGAAATCAATGTTAAAACGACCATTTCAGGCATATATATTTTTTTTAAAGTTTATGATTTTAGATGTCATAGTGAAACTATCACGAACATTAAATTTCTGATTTGAAGCGTAAAAATTATATTTCTACATTCATTTTCGATGAAAACGACTCAAATTGTCGAAAGATAAAATAGTATTACATTTTCGTTCTTTTAAAGACTAGATAGTGGTACATTATCCTCTTCTCTTCATTTACAAATAATCAAAGTTATTAAATCAATCCACTTCAATGGACATTGTCATCAATTGAATTTTATTTTATATTTACATGCCACGTTATCATGATATTATACATGTATATACTAAAGAGCTAATTACTAATATAATCATTTAATTGCCTCTTTTGTATTTCCATGCGTGATACATTCGTCCCAGTCAGGCCAAAATGTCTCCTTCATTCTTTGACAATAATCACACAAGTTTCTATATTCTGAAAATAAAAATAAATTTTCATTGCACTTGCATTGATTTTGATGTATTTTATTTGAGACACACTTAAATTGTTTCATCAATAGTTGTTTGATTTTGAAAAATGCATATTTAAAAAAACTAGAGGCTCTAAAGAGCCTGTGTCGCTCACCTTGGTCTATGTGCATATTAAACAAAGGACACAAATGGATTCATGACAAAATTGTATTTTGGTGATGGTGATGTGTTTGAAGTTCTTACTTTACTGAACGATTTTGCTTCTTACAATTATATCTATCATGAACTTTGCCCATTAGTAACAGAGAACTATATTTGGTAAAAATTTACATAAATTTACCAAATTAATGAAAATTGTTAAAAATTGACTATAAAGGGCAATAACTCCTTAAGGGGTCAATTGACCATTTAGGTCATGTTGACTTATTTGTAGATCTTACTTTGCTGAACATTATTGCTGTTTACAGTTTATCGCTATCTATAATAGTATTCAAGATAACCAAAAACGGCAAAATTTCTTTAAAAATTACCAATTGGAGGGCAGCAACCCAACAACCAGTTGTCCAATTCATCTGAAAAATTCAGGGCAGATAGATATTGACTTGATTAACAATTTAACTTCTTGTCAGATTTGCTCTAGATGGTTTGGTTTCATAGTTATAAGCAAAAAACTGCATTTTACCCCTATGTTCTATTTTTAGCCGTGGCAGCCATCTTAGTTGAATGGCCAGGTCATCGGACACATTTTTCAAACTAGATACCCCAAAGATGATTGTGGCCTAGTAATTTCAGTGGAGATTTTGTAAAAGATTACTTAGATTTATGAAAAATGGTTAAAGATTGACTTTAAAGGGCAATAACTCCTAAAGGAGTCAACTGACCATTTTGATCATGTTGACTTATTTGTAGATCTTACTTTGCTGAACATTATTGCTGTTTACAATTTATCTCTATCTATAATAATATTCAAGATAATAACAAAAAACAGCAAAATTTCCTCAAAATTACCAATTCAGGGGCAGCAACCCAACAACCGATTGACCGATTCATCTGAAAATTTTAGGGCAGATAGATCTTGACCTGATAAACATTTTTATCCCATGTCAGATTTCCTCAAAATGCTTTGGTTTTTGAGTTATAAGCCAAAAACTGCATTTTACCCCTTTGTTCTATTTTTAGCCGTGGCGGCCATCTTGGTTGGTTGACCAGGTCACGCCACACATTTTTTAAACTAGATACCCCAAAGATGATTGTGGCCAAGTTTGGATTAATTTGGCCAAGTAGTTTCAGAGGAGAAGATTTTTGTAAAAGATTACTTTAATTAACGAAAAATGGTTAAAAATTGACTATATAGGGCAATAACTCCTAAACGGGTCAACTGACCATTTTGGTCATGTTGACTTATTTGTAGATCTTACTTTGCTGAACATTATTGCTGTTTACAGTTTATCTCTAACTATAATAATATTCAAGATAATAACCAAAAACAGCAAAATTTCTTCAAAATTACCAATTCAGGGGCAGCAACCCAACAACCGATTGACCGATTCATCTGAAAATTTCAGGGCAGATAGATCTTGACCTGATAAACATTTTTACCCAATGTCAGATTTGCTCTAAATGCTTTGGTTTTTGAGTTATAAGCCAAAAACTGCATTTTACCCCTATGTTCTATTTTTAGCCGTGGCGGCCATCTTGGTTGGTTGACCGGGTCACGCCACACATTTTTTAAACTAGATACCCCAATGATGATTGTGGCCAAGTTTGGTTTGATTTGGCCCAGTAGTTTCAGAGGAGAAGATTTTTGTAAAAGTTAACGACGACGGACGACGACGACGACGACGGACGACGACGGACGACGACGGACGACGCCGGACGCCGGACGCCAAGTGATGAGAAAAGCTCACTTGGCCCTTCGGGCCAGGTGAGCTAAAAAAGTACATATTTGTTTTTCATTTTCCTTATTGGCCATATATATATATCTTAATATATTAACAATGAAGAAATAATCTTATAACTTAAAACTGATTTCGATTGTGGGTTCAAATTTACATATGCGAATTTTTGTTTATAGTAAGTCTATAAGGCTTTATATCGTCTGAACTTTTTGTTTATAGTGGGTTGTTTGAAATAAAGACATACTTGACATACGTATTAGTCTATGTTATGAGATGCATTATCTATCTAACGATACATAATCCATTTTAAAGAATAACTTTTTTTTGTCCACTTTAAAGTTTCTGTTGTTTCGTTGGTTTTTTTCTGATAGTTGATGTGTTTCCCTCGGTTTTAGTTTGAAAACAGGATTATTTTGTCTCAATCGATGTATGACGTTCGTACAGCAGTAACCTACTGTTGCCTTTATATTTGAATCCACAATTAATGGATTGTTCAAAAGTGAGAAAAAAAGTAGATATTTTATGAAATGTTTCATTCGGCATACCTCGGTAGAATCCGCTACTCTCCTTCTATGATGAGGGTACGGAATCGACCGAGTTGAGACGAATGGAAATGTTTGTGTTTTATACATTTTAAAGCCGTCGTTTGGATACATACAGATTTAAAAAGAACACATGTATTAGTAAAACTTTAGTATAAATAATGAACATTCAAATAGTTAAAGGAAACTGTCAAGCATTTTAGAAATTTCTTTATATGTGTTCTCTTAGAATGAATGTCCTCGTTTGGAAGACATTCAAATGATGATAATCATGGGATTTGAATTTGATGCTTACTTTTGATTGTTGATTCTACTGGACTTCCGAACGATTGCCAGTATGCATTACTAATCAGACCAAATACACTACAGTCTGCTTGGCATGGCTTGTCTCCTAGAAGGAATTTTTTGTTACCTAAAACAAAAGTTCAAGTCACGTAAAAAAGTTTTCATGAATATCAGGATTGAAATCATGTATTTGCCCCGATCGCGCGGTTTCGTCTACAAACCTCTTTTACGAGCTCGAGAATTGTCTAATTAGGTCAAGTCGGAGAAATCCGGAAAAAAGTAAATAAACAAGATGGATGATATGAAATCGTTATATATATTTCTTTCGTGAAATGTCTTCGCAAATGACTAATTCTAATCGCCAGCGGAAAACAGGTTAAATTTATTCCTTCACTGTTTGTTCACTTGTGTTAATTTGTTTTTTAATTGAGTTAAGCCATTGCAATTGATATTAGAAAGTGTGTTTTTTGTTGTTGCGATGTTACACTATTATTCAGTCAAGGTTGAAGGTTCGGTACCATTAAAATGTATAAACCCTCTGCATGTGTTTGCACTTGTCCTATATCAGGACTCTGATGTTCAGTAGTTGTCGTTTGTTGGTGGGGATCATAAGTGTTTCTCGTTTTTTATATAGATTATTGTTTTTCCCGTTTGAATGGTTTTACACTCGTATTTTTTGGGATCATTTATAGCTTACAGTATGATGTGAGACAATGATCCGTGTTTAAGACCGTACTTTGTCCTATAATTGTTTACTTGGTTTATTAATTGTGACTTGGATGTAGAGTTGTCTCATTGGCACTCATATCACATCTTCGTATATCTATTTAGCGTATAAATTGTTTCGCATACTTGATATCATTAAAAATAACATTGCTCAAACATTCCGTAATTGTTTCTTATATGTCATTGATACATGTTTATAACAACCCTATCACACTGATTTAGCAACTGATATTGTTGTAGAGCTCACGGCCGACACTCGGCTAACCGAGAGATTGGTCGGTTAATCTATATTGAGTATGCGGCTATATGGGCGATTGGTCTGTTAATCGGGTTGGATATACGTCTGTTAAGAGTAAAATGCACAATTAAATGTTAAACTCTATCAAATATACAGATTTTTGACATATTAAAAGAATCAAATCAAAAAAAAGAAAAGTGTCTGACAAAACGATATCTATCATAGAATATTTTCCACCTTTAAAAACATTTCATAGTGTGCGAAGTTTTCAGTAAAAGTTAAAGGCGTCGCGCAAGCATGTAGTATTTATGATTACACGCATAGCAAATTTTTTTTAATAAAAGGCGAAATAAACAATTTTAGATATCATTTATAAGACACAAAATACTACTTTGGTTTTTAAATATAAATTGACATTAATACCACGTTTTAGTGAAAATTATAAGAATAAAGTCTGTTAATGGGTTGGAAAATTGAAATTGTTTCAGTTAAGAGTTATTAAGCCACGAAAATAGTTTTGCTGCCTTTATATTTTCCCATTGAAAAATTTAAGAATGAGATGTTCTTGAGTAAAAGAAATGATAATACGCCTTAATTTTTGTGTCTGCTCAAAGTAGCATGTTATGAAGTCCGTCTGAACGTGTCTTTCTAATACAACACAGGGTACATATAACGTGTTGTCGTTTTCATATGCACATGATATTTGTCACTAGACGTTTAACCCTAGTTCGTCAGCATCATCCAGTTGGTTCTTTTCTTCTATTACTTAATCATCTGTTGTTTACAAATCATTCTAAAGAAGTAAATGGAAAGGAGCGAATGCAGCTACATTTGGTTGAATTAAGTTTTAATCTATTTTATTCCGTTTAGTTCCTTTTCTACATATGTGCAGAGGAGAACTGTAGTTGTTAACATGTTAACTTAAAGCATTTGTCACCAATATGAGTACATTGCAATCCGTTAGTGTTTCAACACCAAGGGGGGTTTCATGTCATTATTCTAAAACAATTATTGTTTTGTTTTTCTCTTTTTTAGCAATGCATCACTCTCTACTGTCCTTATCTTTTAATCAAATTCTGTATCTCCATCCAGATTCTCGTGTATACCATGAGGGTCCGGATTGGGGGTGTTTTGTATTTCTGTATTCTTTTGTAATGTTACTTTTCTCTACATTTTATTTATCTTACTCATTTTTCTTTCTTTATTCTTTATATTTAGGCATCCCAATATATTTTACTTACTGATGTTTAGTTACATTACGACGTTAATCTCTGATTTATATACAGGTTACCAATGTAGATGACAAATTGGTGTCATTCAGGACAATTACACAGAATCCACATGATATATGCGACCATTCCCGGATAAAATAAATTTTACTTTAATTTAACACTTTTTGAAACCATTTTATCAATTTTCAATATCCGTTCCCTAAATTGTTAATTGTTCATGTGTTTTGTTTCCGTATATTTTATATTCTATTGCTCATGTTTTGTTTACGTATATATTTAATGTTTCATTGCTCAAGTGTTGTTTCCGTATATTTTAGCCGCTCGTCTGGATCATACCAAATTAACACACCATAAAGTAATAAAATTATACTTTTATTGTCATTCATAACTCTTAACAGACCAATTAACAGACCGGGTTTTATACATCTGACCAATTAACAGACCAGGTTATAAATATAGATTGATTTATGTCACCAAAATACATATTTTCGTGTAGATTTTTCACACGATGATATCAATTTGGTTAACACACATAATGCCTGTCTTTTTCCGATGTTCAAAATATTGCATGCAAGTAAATTCAACCCAAGTGTCATTTTGTGTACATTTTGTGTGTGCAAAATGTGTATAAATTTATTGGTGAGTAACTTGTCTTTTCATTTTATAGATCGAACACAGAAGCTAGAAAAATAATAATTACACCACTGGATTCAGTACATTGAATAGTTTTGTTTATAGACATAAATATTTTTTATGATAAACATATATTTAAAAGGTTATACAATGAAACATGCTGAGTTTTCAATGATTTTCTCGATAACATCTGATTAACAGACTTTAACCAATCCGATTAACAGACCAACCGCCGATATAGCCGCATACTCAATATAGATTAACCGACCAATCTCTCGGTTAGCCGAGTGTCGGCCGTGGAGCTGAAGCAATGAATTCTTCAAGCAATTTATTTTAAAATCATTATCTGGCAAATGAAACTGTATCTGATATCCTAATTATACAGTTGCAAAATGCATATATTCGACCTTTTTCTCCGAACCACAATGAAAGATTTGTATAGACTATTATATCGCATGAATTCTTCAAGATTTTTAACTTCAACACCTTTTCCATGCTTTTCAAGCTAGGTGAAAACACCTTATGGCAATATCCCTTTGTCGTGGCTTGGGTCTTATGCATTCCACCAATGTTTTGTTTTAAAGTGATTAAGATTATAACACAATGGTAACTGCTGTACCCTTTTTTATATTGGTACCTATCTTATTTGTGTGTTTTGTTAACACATTGTTGTCCATATAATCGAATTTAATGCAATTGTCAAGTGAGAGATTTAGCTAGCTATAAAACCAGGTTTTTATTCACCATTTCCTGCATGTATGAATGTCTTCCCTAAGTCAGGATTATGACAGTTGTTTGTCATTTGTTTGACGTTTTGAGCATTTTGTGTTGCTAATTAATAAAGGACTTTCCGATTTTTATTTTCCAGACAATTCGGTTTATTGGTATTTTACTTTTTAACCCATTACAAAATTTTAACGATTAATAAGATTGTCATGAAGTAGTTAATTCTTATGATTGAATGTTACATTACTTGGCTAAATAATGGTGTATGTCAGGTGAGCAAATATTACCGAGTTACCAACACTTTACCTAAGAAGTCTGATACAGCTTTTAAATCAAGCTCCATAATATGATACACCTCATCTGAACTATGTCGTCCCATACCAACGGCATACATTATTTTCTTAATTTGTCGTCTGCCAATATAACCAGCTAATAATGGAATTTTGAAGATTTTACAAGCTGTCCATTCTTTATCATATACCCATCTATCCATTGCAAATGCCCTGTTATAAATGAAATAGTTCATAGTCAAATCACTGTTGACAGTTGGTTTTGCACAGGCGAGTTATTAACTCAATACTCAAGAACTAGAGGCTCCAAAGAGCCTGTGTCGCACACCTTGGTCTATGTGAATATTAAACAAAGGAAGCAGATGGATTCATGACAAAATTGTGTTTTGATGATTGTGATGTGTTTGTAAATCTTACTTTACTAAACAGTCTTGCTGCTTACATTTATCTCTATCTATAATGAACTTGGCCCAGTAGTTTCAGTGGAAAATGTTATTAAAAATTTGCAAATTTTATGAAAATTGTTAAAAATTGACTATAAAGGACAATAACTCCTTAGGGGGTCAATTGACCATTTCGGTCATGTTGACTTATTTGTAAATCTTACTTTGCTGAACATAATTGCTGTTTACAGTTTATCTCTTTCTGTAATAATATTCAAGATAATAACCAAAAACAGCAAAATTTCCTTAAAATTACCGATTCAGGGGCAGCAACCCAACAATGGGTTGTCAGATTAATCTGAAAATTATAGGGCAGTTAGATCTTGATCTGATAAACAATTTTACCCGTGTTGGATTTGCTCTAAATGCTTTGGTTTTTGAGTTATAAGCCAAAAACTGCATTTTACCCCTATGTTCTATTTTTAGCTGTGGCGGCCATCTTGATTTTAAAGTCGGGTCACCGGACACATTTTTAAAACTAGATACCCCAAAGATGATTGTTGCCAAGTCTGGATTAATTTGGCCCAGTAGTTTCAGAGGAGAAGATTTTTGTAAAAGATAACTAAGATTTACGAAAAATGGTTAAAAATTTACTATAAAGGGCAATAACTCCTAAAGGGATCAACTGACCATTTCGGTCATGTTGACTTATTTGTTATTCCTACTTTGCTAAACATTATTGCTGTTTACAGTTTATCTCTATCTATAATAATATTCAAGATAATAACCAAAAACAGCAAAATTTCCTTAAAATTACCAATTCAGGGGCAGCAACCCAACAAAGGGTTGCCTAATTCGTATGGAAATTTCAGGGCTGATAGATCTTGATCTGATAAACAATTGTACCCCATGTCAAATTAGCTCTAAATGCTTTGATTTTTGAGTTATAAGCCAAAAACTGTATTTTACCCATATGTTCTATTTTTGGCCGTGGCGGCCATTTTGGTTGATAGACCAGGTCACCGGACACATCTTTTAAACTACATACCCCAATAACAATTGTGGCCAAGTTTGATTGAATTTGGCCCAGTAGTTTCAGAGGAGAAGATTTTTGTAAAAGATTACTTTAATTTAAGAAAAATGGTTAAACATTGACTATAAAGGACAATAACTCCTTAACGGGTCAACTGACCATTTCGGTCATGTGACTTATTTGTAAATCTAACTTTGCTGAACATTATTGCTGTTTACAGATTATCTCTATCTATAATAATATTCAAGATAATAACCAAAAACTGCAAAATTTCCACAAAATTACCAATTCAGGGGCAGCAACCCAACAACGGGTTGACCGATTCATCTGAAAATTTCAGGGAAGATAGATCTTGACCTGATAAACATTTTTACCCCCATGTCAGATTTCCTCTAAATGCTTTGGTTTTTGAGTTATAAGCCAAAAACTGCATTTTACCCCTATGTTCTATTTTTAGCCGTGGCGGCCATCTTGGTTGGTTGACCGAGTCACGCCACACATTTTTAAAACTAGATACCCCAATGATGATTGTGGCCAAGTTTGGTTCAATTCGGCCCAGTAGTTTCAGAGGAGAAGATTTTTGTAAAAGTTAACAACGACGACGGACGACGGACGACGGACGACGACGGACGCCGGACGCAAAGTAATAGGAAAAGCTCACTTGGCCCTTCGGGCCAGGTGAGCTAAAAAAGCAATAAGGAAATTGTTTGATTTTTTCATTTATGCTATACATACAGTTACATGAATATTTTAAATGAAGCTTTCAGAAACATACAACAGTAATCCACTATGGGATTCATGTAATTCGATCTATTTCAAATCATGAAAATATTGAAATTGTTTTATTGATTGGTTATGCGGATATAAGCAAGCACGTGTGTTTTTTTGTGTTCATTTTTTTTTTACATAAAAAAGGCCGTTAGTTTTCTCGTTTGAATTGTTTTTCATTGTCTTATCGGGGCCTTTTATAACTGACTATGCGGTATGGGCTTTGTTCATTGTTGAAGGCCGTACGGGGATCTATAGTTGTTAATGTTTGTGTCATTTTGGTCTTTTGTGGATAGTTGTTTCATTGGCAATCATGCCACATCTTCTTTTTTATATTATTTATCTTATTAATCTTATTTGAAAAGTGTTTGGCAACAAATATACCTCTTATACAGAAGTAATAACTATACATTTTTAAATAAAACTACACCACCTAATATTTGGATACAAAATCATGGACAACAATATGACTCAATTTTTTTTTAATTACTATAATTTTGAAATATATATAAATGAGGGTCGAAAGATACGAGAGGAACAGTCAAATTCATGAATAAAAAATAAACTGACAACGCCATGGCTATAAATGAAAAAGACGAACGACAAATAATAATGCACATGAAACAACATAGAAAACTAAGACTGAGCAACACGAAACTATCCATGAAATAGGGGTGATCTCAGGACTGCTCCGGATAAGTCCTACTATGTATTTGAGCTGAAAAAAGCTAAGTCGTCTACAGAATTTTTGTGAATGACTATACTTAGAGAGTAGACACTGATATGAATGGGCATAAGATCATGTAGGGGCATTACTCCAATGTTATAAACAATTAAAAGAAACATAATCAATGACTGATTTTCTTGTATTGTTATTCTAGTGTTATATAAACAAAATGTATGTCAATTAATCTGATTAGCCGACTATTCCTTTGTTAGTCAGTGGATTGTAACAGGGTACGTCTAAAGAAGCTTGGAATCTAGATGGCTTATGGAACAAGTAAAATTTGATAAATGTAATCATAATGGTTTTTTTTAAAAGCATGCACGAAGGTGAGAAAACTACTGTTCTTAAACTGATAACAAACTTTAACACCATTTTATGAGTTAATACTGGTCACTTTCTTTTAAATATAAATAAGAAGATGTGGTATAAGTGACAATGAGACAAATCTCCATCCAAGTTAGAATGTATAAAAAGTACACACATATAGGTCAAAGTAAGGTCTTCTTCAAGGAGCTGTGGCTCGCACCAGACAGCAAGCTATAAATGACCCCAAAATGACTAGTATGAATAATAAAGACAACCAAACTAGAAACACTTAAGGACCACACTAACCAATAACAACCACCGAAGAACAAGTTCCTGACTTAGGACAGGTGCATGAAAAGGCAGTCGGTTAAAACGTATAAACAGGCGCCAACCTTCACTCAAAACTGAGACATTGAAATATAACATAAATGCATATTATGTTGTACTGACATACGTGTACTAGTATATGAAACAAAACGTAAATAGAACTAAAATTAAAATAATTGACATACCAATAAGTGTTTTCTTCGAACATTTTCTGAAAAGCTCTTGCTATTCCCCTGTCCTTTGCTGTAAAGTCTTTATTTAGGTCGATTTGAAGTTTATCATTTAAATATTCTATACAAAATTCAGAATCTGAAATTTCCTCTCCATTGTATTCAATCCATGGGAATTTTCCTTTCTTGCTTTTAGTGAAACTGTGAACATTCTAAAACAAATACTCAGTAGATGTAAGATGTTGAAAAACTCATCACATATACCAGGCTTGAACTAATGGATATTACATACGCGTTTCGTCTACAAAAGACCAATCAGTAATACCATCGTGTTGTAAACATCCAGCTGCAGTGGCATAGACCCAGTGGTTGTAAAACACCTCATGTAATATACCAGGGGAAAAGATAGAAAAATGTGTATCTCATAAACGAATAACTTATTTATATATAATATATATGAGACTGTACAAGCGGTGTTGTCTCGATATTCAAATAGCATGATACATTTACAGATTCATCATTGTTGTGCTGATATTATTATTGATATAATATGTGTTTTTAATTGAATGATATGTCGTAGAGTTGTCGAAAGACAACCTTTCCAAAATATAATATTAAAACAGTAAATGTTCGTGTTTACATTTTGTCAGATATATCCTTCCCTCTTTATATGAGAAGTTCCATTTTGATCTGTATTTTGTAATTAGAAAAAATTTATGTTCAATATCACGTACGAGTTCTCTAATAATATTTCTAACGAAGCAGAATCATATGCTAGCATTTGTGATCCATTGTCATAAACGTATATAATTTGTTAACTTTAACCACTATTCTCGCACAGAAGATTTTAAATATGTCTGAAATAAACTAAAGACTTTTAAGTGCAAGAACACTGAAAAACAATCCTGTTCAACATAGACCATCGTCCGACCTAATATAAATTATACACGAGCAAACATAGATCCCCAATGCCAAAATGCGAAACTGGAGTCTTATATCGAGAAGTTATAAGTGATAAATAGGTAGAGTTTCTGATTATAACACACAATATTTAACTTTAATATTAAAGATAAACCTACTTCATAAGGAATGTTTGCCATAAGCAGGTAAGTTTCTAATTTTATGGCATATGGAGTCATACTAGATGCATATGGACCTCGTCCAATCTGGTGAAGTATTACTGTATCGGGTGGGTAATTCTTCCTAAAACAAATATTTATGTTGTAGATGCGATTTGCATTTGATTAATGTTGTGTTGTATTTTTTTGCAGCAAAGTACGGGTAAACTAATAATACTTTCTGCATATGCTTATGTTCTTGTTAAAATTAGATACAAAATAGTTATTTAGTCCGAAAAGCAAATACATGTATATCACATTCAAGAATATTGTAGTTACTATACATATCCGTATCATTATAGATAGAATAGTAGAAATCAAAAGTATAGGGTGAAATAAATGCTTTTGGTGTCTTATTAAGTTTTCTACATTAAAAGCCCAACATATATCGCTAGCCTATATTTATATAATATACAGTTATCGCGTTTAAACTCCAAGTCTAAAATTTGAATGTTTGAATAAAAAGTAAAATACTGAATTCCGAAGAAAATTCTAAAACAAACTATCATAATTAAGCGTCAATAGAATCAGTGAATGATTTGACAAGAAATAAAACGCTTTTATCTGGAATCGGACGTATTGTTATTTCTTTTTTACTGTTGAAATAATTTGTTATGTTACAATAGATAATTATGACCTTTGTGCGATGATTTTTTTTAAGGTGATCACGCGAGATTCTTTTCGGCGTACCGATTATCAGCTTCTTGTGTGATTACATTTAAATGTATTACTATGGAGGCCTAAAAAAAACATTAAATCGAAAAAAAATGCAGTTTTTTTTCTGTCTTTCAAAACAAAACAATGTACGAAATAAATTGCAAAATAAAGACAAAAACTGTTGAGTGTCTGAAGATATCAGATGTACTTGTACTCGACTCGACCCAGGAATAATAACATGGTAAAACCCGTATCGCATACCCTTTTTTTTTTCTTTTTTTTTTTTTATATGATGTCATTTTTTTTTTTTTTTTTGGCTTAAGAAAAAATTTCCTCAAAATAGGTCAATTTTTTAAATGACGTCATTGTTTGGTATGTAACGTCATGAACATCAAGTTTTCATATTGTAAGTGACGTCACGAACATCAAGTTTTCACAACATAATTTTTGGCACACTAAATGACTATAAAACTATAAAAAACTATAAAAAATACAAAACACTCAAATAAATGCAATAATAAACAAAATATTTTTAAAACAACAGATTGTAAGGTAACCCAGGTGCTTCGTATAAATAATTGAGCAGTTATTTTCAGTATGGCTTTGAAACAAGACAAAAGCAGAACTGAATCTTACCCAGTGCTATGGATCAAAAAACAGTTCATATAATATAATACTCTTCTGTTGAAATATATGATAAAGCGTATAATACATGGCAAAAGCCGTATCATATGCCGTATTACCCTCGACCAATATCATCTCTCGGGCTGATATTGATGTCTCGGGATAATACGACATATGATACGGATTTTGCCATTTATTATTCTCTATATACATTCCAACACATATCATTGATTGTTTTTGGTTTATATAAACATTGACACTGATAAAAAGACATGTCGATGCAGGAGGGGGGGATCCAGCCATTTTAAAAAGGGGGGAGGGGTTCCTAACCAATGACAGGGGGGTTCCAATTACATGTCCCCATTCAAATGCATTGATCGTCCAAAAAAAGGGGGGTCCAACCCCCGGAACCCCCCCCCCCCCCCCTGGATCCGCGCCTGCGATGAGGCTAACATTTGTTTATAGGATCATTTGAATACGATAAAGTTGTTAAATACAATTTCATATATACTGTTTTAGAAAATAGAAAACTACATGGTCATTATTATTATAGTGCGTAATCGATCATACCTCACGAATCATTTGTTTTCTTCTCTGAAGTCCTCGCCGGGTATTTACAAACTTTTTTTGGTTTTTATTATAACATATTTGAATGTTCTGTATATAATTAATAAACAAAAAACGATTTTACTGTAGAGCTAGTAAAACTATATGATTAAAAACGTAAATTACTTGGGAGCTTTGCTTATTATTTTTTTCCATGCGACGTAGAGCACGGCAGAGGAAACCAGGAACGTTCCAGCTGCTTTTGACCAAAACAATACACTCTCGCTCTCCATGTTTATGTCTAACATATCGGTACACAACTTTACACACAGATAGAGTACATCAATGTGTGTATTTAAATGTCTTGTTAATCAAGTTAAATTTAGATAATGAATAGTTCATACACTTTCAACTGATTTACACAGTCTAAAGATTAACCGGATATCACATTGAATTGTGTTGCGTTCGGGTGGGGTATGAAATGTACATAAATTGAAAAATTATTACACCAGGGTTTTCGATATCACAAAATAGTCAAAACATTTACTAAATTTTATCATCGGTATAAGGACATCATTCGTAAATATAGCTCAACATGAAGACTTCTTATACGTTCAGGTATTTCACATCCAATTTGCTATGGAAATATTCTTTATAAAGCACAAAGGTGTCAGTATTCACCTCAGAAACTAACAAAACCTTTGAATAGACTAATTAAGAAGGGATATACATTGTAGTTACGATACTGTTGTCAAGTCATTAAAGATTGCATATTTTGGCGTTAATATTGAGTCACTGATAAGGTCTTTACATCGGAACTAAAGACATTTATTCTAAAAACAGTTGTTGGCATGACATGGGTTATGTTCTTCTCATATATTTTATGATGGTATGATACTAAACCCCTAACGGGAAGGATTGTGCCTGATGTTCATATGATGAAATCATAATCTTTCAGTCAGTTTAATTGAAGTCTGGAGCTGGCATATCAGTTAACTGCTAGTAGTCTGTTGTTATTTATGTATTATTGTAATATTCTTTGGTTACATCTTCTGACATCAGACTCGGACTTCTCTTGTACTGAATTTTTGATGTGCGTATTGTTATGCGTTTACTTTTCTACATTGGCTAGATGTATAGGGGGGGGGGGGGGTGAGATCCCACAAACATGTTTAACCCCGCCGCATTTTTGCGCCTGTCCCAAGTCAGGAGCCTGTGGCCTTTGTTAGTCTTGTATTATTTTAATTTTAATTTCTTGTGTACAATTTGGAAATTAGTATGGCGTTCATTATCACTGAACTAGTATATATTTGTTTAGAGGCCAGCTGAAGGACGCCTCCGGTGCGGGGAATATCTCGCTACATTGAAGACCTGTTGGTGACCTTCTGCTGTTGTTTTTTTATTTGATCGGGTTGTTGTCTCTTTGACACATTCCCCATTTCCATTCTCAATTTTATAAATGGATAAACACCGTTTCAGCAACCAGACAACCAATTTAATAGATGGGTATATAATTTATTTTATTAAATTGTGACCATCCATTACAATATCTATTAATCTGACTTTGACTACCCGACTTTATCTGATGCTACTGTGTTGGGTCTCATTTATGAGAAGGCAGAGAAGGAAAGAAGGACGAGAAGGTGACGGAAACAATACCCGGACGCCTTTTTTTCCAAAATAACCCAAACTGAATAATCATAAGAATGGATGACAAATGCGACTATGCAAAGCACTTATCGGACACAGAGGCATGATGATTAATTTATTGCGGAAGGAAGAGAAGCAACACACAGTGAAGTCTTCTCGTTTAAAAATAGAGATACAGTTTCTGTCTGATAAAACATTTGTTTAAATCATAAATAGAATACTCATGGTAATTGTGATAACTTTTTTAAATCACTGACGAGTCTTATGTAAACGAAACGCGCGTCTGTCGTATTAATTATAATCCTGGTACCTTTGATAACTTTTTTTAAATGGGTTTTGTAATTGAAAAAAAAATATTGAGTTAAGCATTTGTGTAATTTACAATTCTCAACAGAAATGTTTGGTGTTTAACGAGGAAAACGAGTTCCTCCGATCAAGTACTAGTAATTTCAAGTAGCCTTTGTGCACTTTTATAAAATAGACATTGCAAATTCAAATAAGAAGTCATTTGTATGAGCCTTCATGAAACATGAATCAATATCATTGCGAGTCATTTTCAAACTATAAAATGCTGAAATTTGCTCACAACGTAAGCATATTCTAAACATTCACACTATCCATTACTGTTTTTACTGTTTTTAAGTCTTCATGAATAACGACAACAGTATTATACCGATGTTCGTAACTCATAAATCGATAGAAAAAAAAACAAATCCGGGTTACAAACCAAAACCGAGGGAAACGCATTAAATATAAGAGAAAATGACGACACAACATTAAAATGTAACCCACACAGAAATGAACTTAGCATTAGACAAAATCCGATGAGAATAACAAATATAACATCAAAACTAAATACATGAATTTGGGATAGAAAAGTATCGTGACACGTCTTATAATGTGAATTCACACTCAAATATAAGAGGAAACAAACGACACAAAAGAAACACAACGTTAAAATGTAACACACACAGAAACAAACTATAATATAACAATGACCATATTCCTGACTTGGTACGAACATTTTTTTAAAGAAACAAATGGTGGGTTGAACCTGGTTTTGTGGCATGCCAAACCTCCCTCTTTATGAACATTTATTTGGAAGCGCTTTTTGTTTATATTTGAACTTAAAAGTTCCGTAATAATGTCTGTATCAGAAGACGCCGAAGAACCACATACCATTGATAGACAAAACGAAATATTTCATGATTTTTTTGTGAACCAGATTGACTTTACATATTCAAAATGCAATATATTTTTTTCTGAAAGTATTGGTGATATATAAAAAGGTGTTTTGCTTTTCCTGCTATTAAATTTTTCAACCGTCAACTTCATATGTCATAATTACAACCTTCGAATAATTCAAATTAAACTATGGATAATCATAAGTCATTTCTACTTTGTATCAAATTTGCCATAAATACTCATCTGCTCTATTCAAGGTATGGTGTTTGTACACTTTTTTTTGTGTTTTCTTGTTGAATAACCTGTTCAAGCGAAACTGACAAAGAGTATTCAAGAAACACGTGTCCGAATTAATTTCAAATAATTAAAAAAATCAAATGATTCTTTAGTAATGGTGCTGATAAATACAAAAATGAGGCCCCTCATGGGGGGGGGGGGGGGGGGGGGTCCTAGTAATCACATAATCACCATTTTTTTGCCAATATAATCACATAATCATTAAATATTTGCTTATCTTTAGTAATCAAATAATCATAAACTAAAAATACAGTCCTAGGTAATCAAATAATCATGAAATATTTGGCTTAATAATCAAATAATCATTAAAAAAACGGCCAAGTAATCACATAATCAAAAAACCCATGAGGGCCCTCACTTCTGACTTCTACCTTCAACTAATCATCTAGTCTCTAAAATTGACACAGGCCAGCAAAATTGCGTTGAACTAGATATGAAATCATATAAAATGTCTGAATTGATGGTAGTGCATGAGGGTAAAGATTGCTCTTCTATGACACGCGCAGATAAGTACGAGAAAGTGGGCTATTTGTGTATTACAGTGTTTGAGTCCGCATGTTTGATTGTTAAAAGAAATTTAATTACATTACATCGAAGAACATCATGGGGAAATTTTTTAAGAGTCTGAATTTAAAAAGCATTTTAATTTATTTTAGTCTTTTTGGTTAAGGTTGTGTGATGCTATCCTTTATCTGTGTAGCTTATAAAGATAAACACATCCTTAATTCAGTAGTCATTTTCGTCATCCCTACTTTTAGAATCGTGATTGTCAAAATTATTTTGATATGTTGTCGTCGTAGTTGGTGTTGTTTTCTAAATGGAGTGATCCCGGTAAGAACTCCAATGGGATCTCTGAAGAAAGTGTGTCGTTATTTCTGTCTTTATTAACATTGATAATGACGATCCCGAGGATAACTTTATCAGTTATGTACATAACAAATCATAACCGAATAGTCCTAAAAGAGGGTAATAGAGTAAACTATGCGGGGTGACCCAGTGTTAGCAGACAGTTACATGTATACATGAAGTTGGACAGGCGACTCCTAAATGTGTTCAATATTTTAGACATTTCTCGCCTTTTAGTGCTAACATATTGAGATCGATAAATGAATATCGTCATTTGGTTCCTGTTGGCGAGTTGTGCCATTGGCAATCAAACCATATCTATTTGTTTTTTTATTGAATTCTTTTGAAAAACAAATGTGAAATACTGTATATGTTGGGAATGATTAAAGAATGGGTTTGACTGGTGGAGTACATGTACTAGAGTATGATATACATTATTGTAGTTTATGATCAACTACAAAACAGCTGATCGAGAATGGTTGAGATTGGGATCGATGACTTTCCAGTATTTTTAATAATTAAAAATGCCTCATTGAAAATCAATCCGTCGATATCAATAAACATACAATGTATCAGGGTAGGGATGAAGCACTTTTTGAATTTTGTCAAAATCTAAGTGTAAACACGGAAAACTAAATATTTAAAAATTATACTGACTGTCATAGTAAAATTAAAACAAACATTATTTTTTTTTACTCGAAACATCAAGATTATTTCACTACAAATGATTTAATTGCCAACGGATGAAATAATTGTATGTTTTTTATTTTAAGGACCAGACAATGGCTCTTTACCTTCTCATTTACAACAAATATAAATAAAATCCATTCTTTTTCAAGCACATTTTCACCAATTGACAATCATAGTAATAGAAAAGCCAAAACTTTATTTCATTTTTACAACATTCCACGTTGTGATGATTTCATACATTTATCATCTCCGCTAGCCGAGGGTAACGATCCACTTCCCTGAGTGAAATGGATCGTAACCCTTGGCTTGCGAAGATGTACATTTATATATAGAGAAGCTATAATACAAAGTCATGTATTATACAGAGAAGCTATTTATAAAATCATTTAGTTGGCTCTTTTGTAAATCCATGAGAAATACATTCGTCCCAGTCAGGCCAGAATGTTTCCTTCATCCTTTGACAATAGTCACACAAGTTTCTATATTCTGAAAATAAAAAGTCATATTTCTAAATTGTTTTCATTGCACTTGTATATTTTCTTTAAGACATACTTTTAAATGTTAGTAATCAATAGTTGTTTATTTTTGAAGATGCATATCTAAAATTATTTATAAATATTAGGATTAAATATTGTAAATAGTTTTTTAAGTTCTTCCTTTTTACTTTTTACGCTTGTAAAAAAAAAAAGGAAAGAAACCTTTTAACTTTAAACTGTTTTAGTGTGTGTTCAAATAAGTACATATTTATCCATAATAAAAAAAATCTACAGAAAGTCTATTGGGTTATATATCTTACAGAACTTTTTTTAAAGCGGTTTGTTTGAAATAAAGTCAGTTAATCGTGTATAACATAAGTAGTAGTCTATGCTATAAGATGCATTCTTTATCTAACCGTACAGAATCCATTCAAAGAATAACTTTGATTTCACAATTAATAGATAGTTCAAAAGTGAGAACCTTGAGTAGACATTTCATAAACTGTTTGTGTTTTGAAGCTGTCGTACTCATAAAGAATGCATATAGATTCAAAATGGACACGCCATTAGTAAAACATTCGTATAAATAATAAACATTCAAATAATAAAAGGAAACTGTATCTTTTAATTTTATGTTTTCTTGGAATGAATGTCCTCGTTCGGAAGACACACAAATGATGATAGGCAAGACATTTGGATATGATACTTACTTTTGACTGCTGATTCTGCTGGATTTCCGAACGATTGCCAGTAGGCATTGCCAATCATACCAAATACACTACAGTCTGCCTGGCATGGCTTGTCCCCTAGCAGGAATTTTTTATTACCTAAAACAGAACGTAATTAAAAAAAAGTTAGTAGCTGCTTGGTTTGTCATTGGAACTAATTCTAAACTTGAGGCCTTTTATAGCTGACTATGCGGTATGGGCTTTGCTCATTGTTGACTGCATGCTTTTCTTATACAGCCTTCAAATGTGTTCATGTAAGAGTACAGATTCCATTGTATACAACAATATACAGAAGAACATGTTTAAATCTGTACGGTAAATGAGTTGATCTGATCTAAGGTTTGTGACTTATTAAGAAGAATATAAGTTTTAGCGGATACATTTTCCGCATACTTTATATCATTAAATAAACTTGGGTCAAACATTTCTAAATTGCTTTGCTTTTACACGCTATTGAGACATGTTAATGACAACAATATTACTATCATATTTGGCAAAACATAAGATTGTAGAGTTTTAGGGTGTAACAAACCATATTTCATTTTTGCAAAAAAAAAGAAAGTTTCATTTGTGCAAAAAAAAGAACTTGTCATTTGCACAAAATAAAACCCCAGGTAATTAAGATAAATCAGACACATATTCATCAAAATAAAACTGGATTTAGCAATTATAGGTAACCATATGACCTTCAACAATGATTTCTATATATATGTATAAAAATCATTGTGTATGATTTTAATATACTGATTACAAAATCAACATATATAAACCAATAAAAACAATATTAAATGATCTAATAACTGTGTTCAATTGATAAGAGTCGATTTAAAAAAAAAAAAAGATTATAGTTACAACGACTTTATCTGAAGTTCCAAAATGCCTATACTCGAACATTGCTTCTTTCATAGAATCACTACGAAAGATTTCTATAGACTGTTATATCGCAATAACTTTTCAAGATTTTCGTATTCGCACTCTTGTCATGTTTTTCACGCTGGTTAAAACACTTTTTAGTAATATGCCTTTTGCGAGGCTAGGTTTTTATGCATCCAGACAGTTTTTTGCTTGTATGTGCTTAATCTATTTTTCTATGTCTATGTATTTGTTTGTTTCTAAACTGATCAAGATTATAACACAATGTTGACTGCTGTACACCTATTTTTTACATTTTCATCTATCATGTCTGTTTGTTTTGTTCACACACTGTTGACATTATGAAAGGATTTCATTCGACTGTTATAAAACAATTGAGATGTTTAGCTAGCTATAAAATCAGGTTTTTTCCACCATTTTCTACATAAGAGATTCCCTGTAACAACTTTTTTTCCATTTGTTTGATGTGTTTGAGCTTTTGAATTTGTCATTAGATAAGGGTCCTTCCGTTTTGAATTTTCATTGGATTTCGGTATTTTTGTTATTTTACTTTTGAACCAAGTAAAAAATTGTACTTATTTCTTAGGACAGAATGCAAGTGTTACAATATTTTGCTTAATAATGTTATATAATTTTGTAAGGTGAGCAATACATATTACAATGACCAACACTTTACCTAAGAAGTCTGATAAAGCTCTTAAATCAAGATCCAAAATGTGGTACACCTCGTCTGAACTATGTCGTCCAATACCAACGGCATACGTATCTTTCCTCACTGACCGTCTGATAAAATAAGCAATCAATGTTGGAGTTCTCATAGCTTTACAAGCTGTCCAGTCCTTATCAAACACCCATCTATCCATTGCTAATGCCCTGTTATATATACAATCATTAATAGTCAATTATCTATTAGTTTTATATAGGTCAATTCTAAAGTTTGTACCATAAAAACTTCAAGAGATACATGTAGTGTGTCAAGGTAAATTATAATATAACATTTATGTTTATTATACTTCACGTTAAAATGCCATATTTTGATTGGCTAAGACGAGGGTGTCATTTCACTCTATCACATGGCTGAGCGGGTGACAATTTTTTTCTAAATGTTAGTACCCTCTCGTCTACACCAATCAGAAATCGATGAATCAAAGAACAATGAATTGAATTTACATCAAGGAATTACATACAATGCTTAAGTTCTACGTTTTGGCTCAGATTTTATCAACTGTTTTATCGACTGTTAAAATAAATAAAATAAAACATCTTGCTTGACTTTTGTTGTTTTTTTCAAATGCCCGTAACGTTGTAATGAACGTGACGTCATAGAAAATACTTTTAAAATAAAAGTAATCGGTAAAAGCCAATAGTGTAATTTTTGATTTTATAAAAATGGATAATTACCACGTGAATCACTGTTTACATTTACTCGGAAGAAATTGTTCCGAGTATTCTTTATTTTGATTGGTTAATTTGTTACCTGGATACAGGACGCTCTTATATATTTCTTTGTTTCGGGATTCGCGGTACATTTGAAAATTTTCATTGAAATTATTTACATGAGCAACATTAACCAGGAAATTCGGGCAGTTTTACCCAGGCGTGTGAAGAAGAGTTTTGATTACAGAGTTTTCGATCAACTTGGTATGCAGTCCGAGGCAGTAACCACAGAACCAGAGGTTGGTGACGAGCTTGTGCACGGTGCGACTGGTGGATCTGACAGTATGTCAAAGGTGGATTATGAAGACCTGAAAGAACGTCTTTCTATTTATTTGGATTCGGACGAGTCGGACACCGATGAGGAAACTAAAGAATTGGTCAGGAAACTCAAGGAAGTTAAACAGAAGGAGAAAGCAATGAAGAACAAGAAGAGAAAGGTGGAATTACGACAGGAAATAGAGAAGAGAATGAAGGAATTGGAGGAGTTGGAGGAGCTCGAGTTAAAAGGGGCCTCTAAGACGAAGAAGGAGAAATCCGGCAAGAAGGTGGATCAGTCCAAGAAGATCAAAGGTAAAAACAAAGAAACAGATAAAGAGAAAGGTAAAGAAACAGATAAACGTAAAGATAAAGATAAAGGCAAAGGCAAAGGGGCAGTGAAAGATAGTAAAGGTGATGAACTTTCTAGTTTAAGTATTAAACATTTAAGAAAAGATGCAAAGACTAAGAAAATTGTAGAGAAACACATGAAGCAAATGATAGCCACAGAGTCTGACTCAGAGTCTGATTCTTCTTTAAGTAGTAGTTTAAGTTCTGATAGTAGCATGAGTAGTACGGGTAATGAGTCGGAGCCAAATTTTGTATCTAGTTCGGACTCTGATAGTCAAACTACACATACAAAGAAAAATAAGCATAAAAAAAAGAAGGTCAGATCTGGTATTAAGGATAGACCTCATGATAAGGTTAAAATTAAAATGAACTGGCCGCAATCTGAACTCAAATATGAGTTTACAAACAGAAAGGCTGTGGAATTTAGACAGCTAACCATGAGTCAGTTTTGTGCTGGTGAATTAGAAATTATAAGACATTGCAAAATTGGTAAAAAAGAAAGAGAGGGTAGATTATCTTTACTGAACAAAATTTGTTATTATGCTAGTGAATTTGAATGGTCTGTGCTGTTAAATTTTTATGCAGCATGGGTAAAATTACTTGAAAAAGGTGAGAATGTCTCGTCTGATGATACTTCTCTGTTGGAGGTTAGAATGTTAATAGGAAAGAAAGTGTTGAATAAAACTGCTAGTAAATATTCAGATAAATCTTCTGAAAAGAATTTTGATAAAAAAATTTGGTATTGTCCTTTGTATCAGAGAAATAAATGTAACGTTTCGAAGGATGGTCATAATTTGGATATTGCAGGCAAAAGTAGATTTGTACAACATGTTTGTGCCACATGTTTACGGGAGGATAAGGCTTAAATGAAACATCCAGAGAGTTCATCAGCTTGTCCTCATATGCCGTGACTAGAATTAGAAAAAGCTGTTAATAGCATTGGGAATTTTAATTCAAAAGTGATAGATACTTTTTATCCTGAATGGTTACTTGTAGATTCAAATAAGGACAAAATGCTGATTGATAAAGGGGAAATCTCTCAGTCAATTGAGGTTTTTAAAAGTGATACTTGTACAGTTAATAATGACAATTATAGAATTTCAAGTAAAAGGGAAGTAAATAAATCTTTACCAATTCAGTCATCTTTGAATTTAAAAATTGATGAATTTTGTCATAAACACAAAAAGTGTTTAATTTGTGATTTGAATGTCAATTCCTTAGATTTACAGTATTTTGTGGATATTCAGAGAGAAATTAAATTATCAGGTTTACCGAATTATTTAGGTTGTAAAATACCAGTTTTTTCAAAGTTAAAAATAGAATTTTTTAGATCTATGTTAGTTGACTATAGTGATCCCATTTTGTGTGACTTATTAGAATTTGGTTTTCCCATTGGTTATACAGCAGGTGATATAGTAGATATCAAAAAGCCTCGTAATCATAGCGGTGCTAGAGATTTTCCAGATTTCATTTTGAAATATTTGAAAAAGGAGTTAGAATATAAAGCTGTTATTGGGCCTTTAAAAGTGAACCCTTTTATATATTCTTCGTTAGTGTTATCTCCTTTAAATTCAGTGCCAAAGAGTACACCAGGTGAAAGAAGGGTAATACTAGATTTAAGTTTTCCTTCTGAAAATTGCATTAATGCAGGTATTGATAAAGATATTTATTTGGGTGAATCAGTTAATTTGACTTATCCATCAGTAGATGATTTTGTTAATCTTATTAAGTTAAAAGGCAGAAATTGTGGTATTTTTAAGAGGGACTTGAAACGGGCTTATCGCCAAATTCCAATTGATCCTGGAGATATCAATTTTGTAGGATTTCATTTGAAAAATCACATTTTTGTAGACAGAGTTTTAAGTATGGGACTTAGGTCATCAGCTCATATTTGTCAGAGAGTGACTTCATCGGTAGTTTACATGATGAAGCAGTCTGGACATTTATTATTAAACTATTTAGATGATTTTGCTGGAGCTGAAAAATCAGAAGATGCAAATGTTGTATTTGCTTTATTAGGTAGACTTTTAAACAGTTGTGGTCTTGAAGAATCAGTGGAGAAGGCTAGCTCTCCAAGTACAGTTATGACATTTTTAGGAGTGAAGTTTGACACTTCGGAACTTACAATTTCAGTAACAACTGAGAGAGTGGAAGAGATTTTATTGTTGGTAAAGACTTGGTTAAATTTACTGGTTGCTACAGTTAGACAGTTACAGTCATTGTTAGGTAAACTACATTTTGTATCGAATTGTGTAAGACCAGGAAGGCTATTTGTATCTAGATTGCTTACTTGGCTTCGTAGTTTACCAGATGACAAATGTGACCATGTTATTCCTTTGTATATAAGGAAAGATTTATTATGGTGGTATCATTTTTTAAAGTCTTATAATGGTGTTTCTATGATGGCTTTAGAGGATTGGTCTCAGCCAGATGAAATATTGGAGACAGATGCTACTTTGAGTGGATGTGGAGGTTGGTTTTTTGAAAAAAGAGAGTTTTTTCATGTTGAATTTCCTTCCTTTTTAATGGATTTGAATTTGCATATAAATCAATTTGAATTAGTTGCTTTGATGATTAGTGTTAAAGTATGGAGTGTACATTTTGTAAATAGAAAGATTTTAGTGAGATGTGATAATCAATCTACTGTGATGGTTTTGAATTCTGGGTGTACTAGAGATGCTTATATGCAATGTTGTTTAAGAGAAATTTTATTTTATGCTGCAAAGTATAATTTTGAAATTAAGGCTGTTCATTTTCCTGGAGTTGAAAACAGAACAGCAGATATTTTGTCAAGATGGCATTCTGATTCAAGATTTGAAGACTTATTTTATGAATTGCCTGTTGTAAGACTAGGTAAATGTTTTGAGAAATTTGTCTATTCAGGTCTTTTTCAGTTTACGCATGATTGGTAATTTATTGCAGATTTACAGCTGAATTTGTTGAAAGTGGATCAACAGACATCGTGCAAGTCGGCCTTTGCTCGTGGCACGTTTGAGAACATTAAAGTTCAGTGGAGGACTTTTTTAACATTTTGTATTTATTTCGGTTTTAAATTTTTACCAGCATCTTTGAATACTGTGTGTTTGTATGCTCAATTTTTGAGCAGGTCTTTTAAATCAGTGCATTCTATTAAAAATTATATTAATGGAGTAAGATTATTGCATTTATACAATGATTTGGAGTTTCCTTATCTACAAAGTTTTTCATTAAAACTTACTTTGAAAGGTTTACAGAGATTAAATCCTCATTTACCAAGGAAAGCGCTTCCTATAACTCCTTTGATTTTAAAACAGATTTATGAGTTTATGGATTTGAATGATCCCAAAGATAAGACTTTCTGGAGTTTGTTTTTGTTAGCCTTTTTTATGATGAGTAGAAAATCTAATCTTGTTCCTAATTCAGAAAAGGAATTTGATGAAAATAAGCAATTATGTAGAGGGGACATTATTATTGAAAATGATGTTTTAATTATTATTTTGAAATGGTCCAAAACAATTCAGTTTGGACAAAGAAAGTTGAGAATTCCAATTTCTAGTATTCATGGGAGTATTTTATGTCCAGTTAATGCATACAAGAATATGATCGAAGCTATTCCAGCTGTTAAAAAGGATCCTGCCTTTTGTAAAGTTAAAAAGGGACGCATCCTACCCATTATTTATAAAGAGTATCAAAATAAGCTTAGATATTTAATACAAAAAACAGGTCGTAACTCTTTGTTTTACTCTACTCATAGTTTTAGAAGAGGGGGTGCATCTTTAGCTTTTGATGCTGATGTTTCTACTGAACTAATTCAACTTCATGGAGATTGGCATAGTGATGCTTATAAAAATTATTTAGAATTTACTTTGGAACAAAAACTACAAGTTTCACAAATGATGTCAAAGAGTGTTTCCTTGTTAGGTTACTAATTTAAACTGTTTCTTTGCAGAACCAGGAACTTTTCTAATAGTGTCAGACTCAATTGCAAAATATGTGAAGCTTGAGAATGCTGATGTGTTTGCGTTTCGGGGGGCTTCCATAGGAGAAATAACCTATCAGCTTAACAAGAACAAGGGGAGTATTTATGAAGGTTATAAATGTTTAATAATTCATTGTGGTACCAATGATATTCATATTTTATCTATTGATCAGTTTAAGTCTGCTTATTGTAATTTGATTTCAACTGCTAAGTTGTTGTTTCCTTCTATGGTTATTGCTATGTCTGGTATTCTTCCTCGTCCTGTAGATTTTGAGGAAACAGGTCAAAAAATTAAGGCAGTTAATATGGCTTTGTTAAATTTATGTTTGAGTTATAATGTAGAGTTCATTCATTCATATAGATATTTTTTGAAATGTGGAAAGCCAAAGGTGGAGTTATTTGCATATAAAGATGGTGGTTTGCACCTGAATTGTGAAGGTACAAGGCAGTTAGGGGTATATTTTAAAAGACGGGTTGCTCATCTGATTTAGATATGGTAACTTGTCATTTGAGATGATTTTCTCAGATGGAGTTAAAGGATTAGTAGTGGTTGAATTTTATGTTTCTGCCATACTTCCTTTTGTTTCTTTTAGTTTATGGTTGATATTATTTCTTCCATACTAAAATTTGGATATTTTGTATTTTATTTTCCTTAATATGTAGGGGTTGTATTTGTTTGTTGGGTTATGATGTAGTAATGTTTATTTATATATTATGTACTAATAATTTTTATTTTATATTGCAGGTAAGGGACTCTTTTCAGTGAGTATTGTTCGCACTGTGGGGTGATGTTTCTTTTCATATGAGATATGGTTTCTTGTATGGAGAAAAGTTTATGTTCAGGGTTGATATTGTTTCTTCCTTGCTTGCTTTATTTATTTAGTTTGTGCTGGATATTATTTCTTGCATGCTAGATTAACAAGCTTAAATTGTGTATTGTTTATATGTTAGTTTAAATTAATTTGCTTAATTCTTTGTGCAACACAGTTGTTTGTTTATTTTTTGGCGGCCGTTGGCTTGGCGGCTAGCTCATGTGTTTATTCGACTGGTTGGACTAATATATTGATCATTTCTAATGGCTAGACGCTATATTTAACATTAACTTTACTTGTTATATGTGACTGTCAGTGGTATAGTCGAGTGTTTGTCCTGTGCTGTGAAATATATTTATTTGTCTTGTGTATATATATATTGTGCCGTAATAAAATTGAGTAACTTTGAGTTCTTTTGTGAGAAGCCTGGTAATTGTGTAATTTTTGATTTTATAAAAATGGATAATTACCACGTGAATCACTGTTTACATTTACTCGGAAGAAATTGTTCCGAGTATTCTTTATTTTGATTGGTTAATTTGTTACCTGGATACAGGACGCTCTTATATATTTCTTTGTTTCGGGATTCGCGGTACATTTGAAAATTTTCATTGAAATTATTTACCCACCCACCCGCCGCATACAACTGTGTTAGTTATTAATTTTATTGTATTTTATGTGCTTATATATAAGATGTGCTTATGTATACTGTGGCTAGCTCATGTGTTTATTCGACTGTTTGGACTAATATATTGAACATTTCTAATGGCTAGACGCTATATTTAACATTAACTTTACTTGTTATATGTGACTGTCAGTGGTATAGTCGAGTGTTTGTCCTGTGCTGTGAAATATATTTATTTGTCTTGTGTATATATATATTGTGCCGTAATAAAATTGAGTAACTTTGAGTTCTTTTGTGAGAAGCCTGGTAATTATGATAGGACATTCAGTATAATAAATTTAACAACACATAGCTGAGAGGGTGATAGAGCAGTTTCGAACCCCATGTTTTCTCGGAGTAACAATCTGCTCTATCACCCTCTCAGCTATGTGTTATTTATATATTGACATAGACAAAAGTATTTAAAATATGAAATATAAATCATAAATTGAACAAAATTGAGAATGGAAATGGGGCGTGTGTCAAAAAGACAACAACCCTACCAAAGATAAAACAATAGCCGAAGGCTACCAATGGGTCTTCAATACAGTGAGAAAATCCCGCACCCGGAGGCGTCCTTCAACTGGCCCCTAAAAAAGGTATACTAGTTCAATGAGAATGGACATCATTATATGAAACTCCAAAATATACACAAGACACTTAAATTAAAAATCGTACAAGACTAACAAAGGCCAGGGGCTCCTGACTTAGGACAGGCACAACAATGCAGAAGGGTTTTACGTGGTTTTTATTTTTAGATCTCAACCCCACATGGGAGTACACTAGCCAATGTAGAAAAACAAACGCACAACAATATGTACAGTAAAACTCAGTTCAAAAAAGGTCCAAGTCCGATGTCTGAATAGGTAACAAAAAGAAACTAAACAAAATGACAATGATACATTAATGAACAAAGGACTACTAGCAGTTACTGACATGCCAGCTCCATACATTAATTAAACTTGAATGTGTATTTTCGTATTCAACAATGGAAACTCTCCGACATTGTGTACTACCTAAAAAGCAACCACTATAATAAGAAGTGATGATTTCAACCATGTTGAAACATTTGCAGCTGTTTTTCTTGCTTCTCATTTTTGCCAAAAAACATTTCTCTCCAATTTTTTTTAGTTGGACAACGGACGATAATATAAGCTAAATTGACCCTTTAAACCAAGTGAGCTTAAAGTGATCTAAAATGAGTGAATAAATTGTTAATTGAAAATAGGAATTAGGTGAATGGCAAATAGCGAAAACTTCTCACACGTTACAATTCATAATTCCAAAGCTGCTAACCAAATATGAGAATACTCTGTTCAGTAGAACATGTGAAAATATGTGTTGGACTAACAGACAAAGTGATTGCATTGTTACACACTCTTCCAGAGAGTCATCGTATGATTAGTGTATACTAGTATCTATATCAGGACTTGGAATAGGGGGGGGGATAAAAAAAAATGTGGTCGCGTCGTTTTTAGAATATACAAAAGAAATTGAATGCACAAGGCTACATGAGAACGCATTCACAAATGGGTGAATACTACTCTTCTTGAAATTTTTTAAACATGTGTATTATCAAGCAAGCTACTAGGGAGCTCCAAGTTGATTTTTATGGGGAGCCGGAGTGTGGTAGCTACGATGAAATTTGAAAAAAAAGGTGTTTCGAGTTATAAAAAAGGCAGGATGAGAGTTGCTGACCCTTTGCAAAAAAGTGAAGACACAATGACAATTTCTGTAAAAATAAGTCAGGATAAACAAATAAAAAAGACAGGATATAAATATAATTGACATACCAGTATGTGTTTTCTTCTACCATTTTCTGGAAAGCTCTTGCTATTCCTCTTTCCTTTGCTGTGAAGTCTTTATTCAGATCGATTCCTAGTTTATCATTTAAATATTCTATACAAAATTCAGAATCTGCAATTTCCTCTCCATTATATTCAATCCATGGGACTTTTCCTTTTTTGCTGGGAGTATAGAAACTGTGTACATTCTAAAAATAAATACCCAGTGGATATGAGGTATTAAAAAACTCGTAAAAGATACCAGGCTTATAATTGTGTACGCCAGGCGCGCGGTTTCGTTTACAAAAGGCCAATTACTGACTCGAATACAAAGAGATAAAAGGTCAAATAAAGAACGAAATCGAAGAGCATTAAGGACCCCAAATTTTGAAAAGTTAATATATATTCTGGGTAACAAATTCTTAGTATGTTGAACGATTCAACCCTGTCCCAAGTCAGGAGCCTCTAGCTTTCGTTAGTCTTGTTAAATTTTTTTTTATATGCTACCTTTATATGTTGTGTACCTCCGGGTACGAGATATTCGGGCTGCATTGAAGACCCAATGGTGGCCTTCGGCTGTTATCTGCTCTTTGGTCGATTGTTGTCTATTTGACATATTCCCCGTTTCCATTCTTAATTGTATATCATTGATAACCGCTGTCAACACAGAAGTGCTGATTGCTGGACTGATTACACCTCGGGGTGTAAACTGTCAGCAGACTTACAAGTGTGTATACCATAGAATTGTTTAATGATTTCCCAATGTAGTTTTTATCTTGCTTTTTCCTAAATATATAATAAAATATATATAATAAAAGGTATGGGTCACTGGACTTTTTTTCATGCTACAGGTTGTGCCAAATTGTCCGATTTTGTATAAATTATGTATGGAAAATCCAATTTTGTGTGATGAAAAGAAAACTACACCATAGGACATGAGATGATATCTCTTATAACATCCTTCAGATAAACATGATAAATAAAAGAAAAATCGTGTTACCGGAATTTTTTCTTGCTAAATATTAAACCAGATGCTCCGCAGGGCGTAGCTTTATACGACCGCAGAGGTTGAACCCTGAACGGTTGGGCCAAGTATGGACACAACATTCAAGCTGGATTCAGCTCTTAATTTGGATTGTGATTAAATACTTGACACAGCATAGGTTTCTGACACAGAATGAATGTGTTCTAATGAACTTCTCTTAGAGCAATTCACTATGCTGTTGAATATTAATCCTCTCAAAAAAATGTTAAAAGAAATTTTCTTTTTATTTATGAAATTTCAAATGAGAAAAATTGAACCCAATTTATTTAATCACATCCCCCTTTCCCTTATTCCAAAACTAATCTCAATTCAAATTTCTAATGGAGTTTTCAACAATAACTACTCATTTGAATACATTCCAAAATATTAAGATGTAAAAAAACTGCTTGTTATCACTGAATGGTAAAGATTATTTTAATTTATCAGTTGGTAGTAAAAAGTGAATATACATTGTATATTGTATATAACAAAGATTTTAGTTGATTCTGGACAAAGAAAAATAACTCCAATTAAAAAATTTTCTTGCTATTGCACAATATTGTGCAATTGGATATTTCTTGCTAACTATTCAGGACAAAGAAAGATAACTCTAATTAAAAGAAATTGCTATTTCACAATATTGTGAAATTAGATATTTCTTGCCATTGCGCAATACTGTGCAATTGAAAAGACTTGCTATTGCACAATACTTAATATAATAATTTTTGATCCTGATTTGGACCAACTTGAAAACTGGGTCCATAATCAAAAATCTAGGTAAATGTTTGGATTCAGCATATCAAAGAACCCCAAGATTTCAATTTTTGTTAAAATCAAACTAAGTTTAATTTTGGACCCTTTGGACTTTAATGTAGACTAATTTGAAAACAGGACCAAAAATGAAGAATCTACATACACAGTTAGATTTGGCATATCAAAGAACCCCATTTATTCAATTTTTGATGAAATCAAACAAAGTTGAATAATTGGGGTTCTTTGATATGCCGAATCTAACTGTGTATGTAGATTCTTAACTTTTGGTCCCGTTTTCAAATTGGTCTACATTAAGGTCCAAAGGGTTCAAAATTAAACTTAGTTTGATTTTGACAAAAATTGAAATCTTGGGGTTCTTTGATATGCTGAATCTAAAAATGTACTTAGATTCTTGATTATGGACCCAGTTTTCAAGTTGGTCCAAATCGGGGTCAATTAATACATGTTGTCCTGTGAATAACCCGAAAATGTTGAGCAGTTGGCAAGTTTTTCCATTTTTACAATTGAGTTTTCGCTTTTTGGAGGTGTTGAATCTAAATGTGTAGAATGCAAATCAGAATAATAAAACCGATTTGGACCAACTTGAAAACTGGGCCAATAATCAAGAATCTTAGTACATTTTTAGATTCAGCATATCAAAGAACCCAACCGAGTCATTTATTAAGAAGTTTAAAAGTTTAAAAGCTCCTGATTATTACACAGATTTAACATAATTTATATAAATTGTACCTACTTCATAAGGAATGTTTGCCATGCGCAGATAAGTTTCTAATTTAATAGCATACGGTGTCAAACTGGGTGCATATTGCCCTCGTCCAATCTGATGAAGTATTACTGTATCGGGTTGGTAATTCTTCCTAAAAAAAGAATGCATGTTGTTAATGCGTGTTTGCATCTTTTTTTAAAGTAAGATATAGAGTTGCCTTAATATCGTAGCAGCTACAAAGGGCTAAGTAGATATTTGACTAGTGACCGTTTAGATAGCCTAGCTGCTATCTAGATCTAGTAGTGGACTAGCTTCACGTTCTGACAGTAGTAAAAAAAATCTACGATATTGAACGCAACCCAGGTTAACTAAAACTGTCAACATATAATTATGTTAAAATTAAACTAGAGGCTCTAAAGAGCATGTGTCGCTCACCCTGGTCTATGACGGACACAGATAGATTCATGACAAAATTTTGTTTGTAGATCTTACTTTACTGAACATTCTTGCTACTGACAATTTTCTCTGTCTATAATAAACTTGGCACTTTAAAAACTGAGAAAAGTGTATGGTAAAAATTTACAAAAATTTACCAAATTAATGAAAAATTTGGGGGGGGGGGGGGGGGCAGCAACCCAACAACCAGTTGTCCAAATAGATAGATATTGACTTGTCCCTGTCAGATTTGCTCTAAATGCTTTGGTTTCAGAGTTACCCCTATGTTCTTTATTTAGCCATGGCGGCCATCTTGGTTGGCTGGCCAGGTCAACGGACACATGTATTTAAACTACATACCCTTATGATGATTGCGGACAACTTTTGTTAAATTATGCTAAGTAGTTTCAGAGGAGAAGATTTTTGTAAAAGATTACAAAAATTTACGAAAAAATGGAAAACAATACTATAAAGGGCAATTACTCCTCAAGGGGTTAATTGACCATTTTGGTCATGTTGGCTTATTTGTAGATCTTACTTTGCTGAAAATTATTTCTGTTTACAGTTTATCTCTATCTATAATAATATTAAAGATAACAAGCAACCAGATGCTTCGCAGGGCGTAGCTTTATACGACCGCAGAGGTTGAACCCTGAACGGTTGGAGAAAGTATGGACACAACATTCAAGCTGGATTCAGCTCTAAATTTGGATTGTGATTAAATAGTTGACACAGCATAGGTTTCTGACACAGAATGAATGTGTTCTAATGAACTTAAAATTTTTGTTTTCTCTTAGAGCAATTCACTATGCTGTTCAATATTAATCCTCTCAAAAAAAAGTGTGAAGAAATTTTCTTTTTATTTATGAAATTTCAAATGAGAAAAATTGAACCCAATTTTTTAATCACATCCCCCTTTCCCTTATTCCAAAACTAATCTCAATTAAAATATTCTAAAGGAGTTTGCAACAATAACTACTCATTTAAATACATCATAAAATATTAAGATGTAAAAAAACTGCTTGTTATCACTGAATGGTAAAGATTATTTAAATTTATCAGTTGGTAGTAAAAAGTGAATATACATTGTATATTGTATATAACAAAGATTTAAGTTGATTCTGGACAAAGAAAGATAACTCCAATTAAAAAAAATTCTTGCAATAAGATATTTCTTGCTTACTATTTTGGACAAAGAAAGATAACTCTAATTAAAAAAAATATTTGCTATTTCACAATATTGTGAAATTAGATATTTCTTGTCATTGCACAATACTGTGCAATTGAAAAGACTTGCTATTGCACAATACTTAATATAATAATTTTAGATCCTGATTTGGACCAACTTGAAAACCAGGCCCATAATCAAAAATCTAAGTACATGTTTAGATTCAGCATATCAAAGAGGCCCAAGAATTTAATTTTTGTTAAAATCAAACTTAGTTTAATTTTGGACCCTTTGGACCTTAATGTAGGCCAATTTGAAAACGGGACCAAAAATGAAGAATCTACATACACAGTTAGATTTGGCATATCAAAGAACCCCATTTATTCAATTTTTGTTGAAATCAAAAAAGTTTAATTTTGGACCCAGATTTGGACCAACCTGAAAACTGGGCCAATAATCAAGAATCTAAGTACATTTTTAGATTCAACATATCAAAAAACCCAACCAATTCATTTTTTGTCAAAATCAAACTAAGTTTAATTTTGGACCCTTTGGACCTTAATGTAGACCAATTTGAAAACATGACCAAAAGTTAAGAATCTACATACACAGTTAGATTCGGCATATCAAAGAACCCCAATTATTCAATTTTGATGAAATCAAACAAAGTTTAATTTTGGACCCTTTGGGCCCCTTATTCCTAAACTGTTGGGACCAAAACTCCCAAAATCAATACCAACCTTCCTTTTATGGTCATTAACCTTGTGTTTAAATTTCATAGATTTCTATTTACTTATACTAACGTTATGGTGCGAAAACCAAGAAAAATGCTTAATTGGGTCCCTTTTTGGCCCCTAATTCCTAAACTGTTGGGACCTAAACTCCCAAAATCAATACTAATCTTCCTTTTGTGGTCATAAACATTATGTTTAAATTTCATTGATTTCTATTTACTTAAACTAAAGTTATTGTGCGAAAACCAAGAATAATGCTTATTTGGGCCCTTTTTTGGCCCCTTATTCCTAAACTGTTGAAACCAAAACTCCCAAAATCAATACCAACCTTCCTTTCCTTGTGTTAAAATTTCATAGATTTCTATTCATTTTTACTAAAGTTAGAGTGCGAAAACTAAAAGTATTCGGACGACGACGACGACGACGACGACAACGACGACGCCAACGTGATAGCAATATACGACGAAATTTTTTTCAAAAATTTGCGGTCGTATAAAAACGGCAAAATTTCCTTAAAACTTCCAATTTAGGGGCAGCAACCCAACAACGGGTTCTCTCATTCATCTGAAAAATTTCAGAGCAGACAGAGCAGATAGATCTTGACCTGATAAACAAATTTACCCCATGTCAGATCTGCTCTAAATGCTTTGGTTTCAGAGTTATGAGCCAAAATCTATAGGTTACCCCATTTATTTATATTTAGCCATGGCGGCCATCTTGGTTGGCTGGCCAGGTCAACGGACACATGTATTTTAACTACATACCCTAATGATGATTGTGGACAAGTTTGGTTAAATTTGCCTCAGTAGTTTCAGAGAAGATTTTTGTAAAAGATTACAAAAATTTACGAAAAATGGTTAAAAAATGACTATAAAGGGCAATAACTCCTTAAGGGGTCAATTGATCTTTTTGATCGTGTCGACTTATTAGTAGATCTTACTTTACTGAACATAATTACTGTTCACAGTTTACCTCCATCTATAACAATATTCAAGATAATAACCAAAAATGGCAAAATTTCCTTAAAATTACCAATTTAGGGGCAGCAACCCAACAACGGGTTCTCCGATTCATCTGAAAATTTCAGAGCAGATAGATCTTGACCTGATAAACAATATTACTACCAGTCAGATTTGCTATAAATGCTTTGGTTTTAGAGATATAAGCAAAAATCTACATTTTACCCCTATTTTCAATTTTTAGCCATGGCGGCTATCTTCGTTGTTTGGCTGGGTCACCGGACACATTTTTAGTCTAGATACCCCGATGATGGTTGTTGCCAAATTTGGTTAAATTATGCTCAGTAGTTTCAGAGGAGATTTTTGTAAAAGATAACGACGGTGGACGACGACGACGACGACGGACGACGCCGGACGCAGATGGATGATGAGAAAAGCTCACTTGACCCAGGAGCAGGTGAGCTAAAAAAAGTGTTGGTTTCGAAATCAAAATATATGACTTCGATCATCACATTATAAAGTATATGGAGTTCCTTCATATGTTCATACTTATAAATTAAAATAATAAATTGCATTGTGTTTTTCTGGTTTACATGAACATTGATACTGATAAAAATACATTTCGGAAGTGCTGAAGTTTGTTTTTATGATTGTTTGAATACAACTTAAGATTGCTAAATAAATTACTATTAATATGTTATGTTTTATGTTTTATATAAACCGCACATGATTAATATACTATGTAAACGTTCGAACCACTTAAAATATTTGTTTCCACTTCAGAAACATCCCGTATATATATATAAACTTGCTATGAATAATATCTGTCTTGATCATGTTGGTGTTCAGTAAATAACGCGCCAAAAAAGATAAACTTTTAGAGCTGATGAAATTATGTGAATAAGAATCTAACTTACTTGGGAGGTTTGCTTATTATTTTTTTCCAGGCGAAATAAAGCACTGCCGACGATACCAGGAACGTTCCAGCTGCTTTTGACCAAAACAATACATTCTCGTTCTCCATGTTTTTAATATGTCTGTTATACTAGCATCTGCGTACACAACTTTGCACACAGATAGAGTTCATAAAAGTGTGTTTTTTAAATGTCTATAGGTAAACAAGTTATTTTTAGATTATGAATTATAATTCAATCATCTTCAACTATTATAATTGATACTGGTTTAGCGTGCGGATGGTGGTTAGTCTAAGAAACCCAAGTTATATTTTATAAATGTCTATAGGTAAACAAATTATTTTTAGATTATGAATTATAATTCAATCATCTTCAACTATTATATAAATTGATACTGGTTTAGCGAGGGTTTAGCGTGCGGATGGTGGTTAGTCTAAGAAACCCAAGTTATATCCCTTACTTAATTCGTGCTTCAAAGAACAAGGTGCAATAACAAATTCGTCTAGATTTGAGTTAACAATGAAAAAATATTTAAATTAAAAAGGGTGAAAATTGTAGACTTTTTGGATTCTACGATCTCGCTATGTAATAGCCGTTGCAAAAACTGTCAAATTTATTTTTTCAACACCTTTGGGTATGAATAAAACTGCAAAACACATGTCGGCCGCAGTTTGGTTTGGAGAGCAAAGCGATATTTCTAAAAAGAAATTGAAAACAGCTTGACAGGCATTCGTTAAGTTGTTGAAAAAGTTATAGAAAATAGGACGCAAATAGAGTTAATTTTGGACAGATTGAGGAAAACACAATACATGAAAATTCATGATCATCAAGGAACTGCAGGAAACCATTCTAGACCTGAAATGCCTTAGCATGAAAAATAACTTGGTTTTCAACGGTCTAACTTGTCATCCATGTGAGGACTATGAGGCAAAGAGGAAATGTACACAGATTCGGCAGAAATGGAGCACACCCAATTGTTGTCAGATCAGTCTGAAGAAAATAATTGGAACATGTTCTAACCCGAGCATATCAACTTAAAAATAGTATCAACGAGCAATTCCCTCCAGAGATAGAAATAAGGCGTCGCAAACTATTTCCCAATCTTTAAAAAATATAAAAGTTGAGACAAATAAGGCTTAGCGAGATTTGTTCGTGACAAATTAGCTAGATGTATAGATAATAGGAACGAAAGATACCAAAGGGACAGTCATCTTGGATCGAGAAAAAAAGACAACGCCTGGCTAAAAATGAAAGAAGACAAACAGACAAACAATAGAATTCATGACACAACATAGAAAACTAAAGAATAATCAACACGAACCCAACTAAAACCTAGGGGTGATCTCAGGTGCTCCGAAAGGGTAAGCAGATCCTGCTCCACATGTTGCACCCGTCGTATTGCTTATGTTAAAACAAATCAGGTTCAGGGAGGGTTGAGATTTCAAAAAAAAAAATGTCTAACCCCGCCGCATTTTTGCGCCTGTCCATTTTCATGAGCCTCTAGCCTTTGTTAATCTTGCATGAGTTTTAATGTTAGTTTCTTGTGTATATTTAGCAGTTTAGTATGACGTCCATTATCACTAAGCTAAAAATACATTTTTGTTTTGGGGCCAGCTGAAGGAAGCTGAATTGAAGACTTCGGCTATTGTCTGCTCTTTGGTCGGTTGTTTTCTCTTTGACATATTCCCCATTTCCATTCTTAATGTTATACATCAACGGTTAGTTGTACAGCCCAAATCTTCGCTAGCCAAGGATTATAACCCACTCCCCTCCTATCCACTACTGTCTTATCACAAATTGATACATTTTAAGATGGTTTAACAAATAATCAATATGAACCCGATGCAGGATTTTAAGCAAATAAGTCCTATTCGAAATTTTATTATGTCATAGTGACATGGTCATCCCTACGAATATTGATTTCTTTGCCTGAAATGTCAAGATAATATAATTTTATTCATTTTTAGATAATAATGAAATAATTTTAAAAGGACGATTTTTTTTTCAATATCAAGGATTAGCTTTAATGTGCCTTTCCAACCTTTTTCTTTATGATATTAACCTAATCAATCCACTTCAGGTAACAACAACAAGATCATAGTATTAAATATGAAAGCAAGAATGATGTACCCACGTTTTAACACAATGCAATACATGTATGTACAAATTAGCTCATGACAAAACCAATAATCATTTCGTCGCCTCTTTTGTACCCCCATGCGTAATACATTCGTTCCAGTCAGGCCAGAACGTCTCCTTCATCCTTTCACAATAATCACATAAGTTTTTGTACTCTGAAAATAAACAATAGGTTTCTAAATAATTTCATAAATATAAGAAGATGTGGTATGAGTGCCAATGAGACAACTCTCCATTCAAGTCACAATACATAAAAGAAATTTAATCAAAAAGGTCTAAGTACGGTCTTCAACAAGGAGCCTTGATTCATACCGAGCAGCAAGCTATAAAAGGCCCCAAAATGACTAATGTAAAACAGGCTGTGTAAAACCATTTAAACAGAAAAGCAACGAGATCAAAATCTGTATGAAAAAAGAGTACGAACAACACTTATAAACCACATCAACAAACGACAACTACTGAGCATCAAAAGTTTTCCTATGGTTATCAATGTACTTTATTGACATTATTTATATGTCGGCAATTGTATTTGTGTATTTGGGGGAACATGCAAATTTTGATAAAGAATAAGTAAACGGTTTTTCAATTTTTTCATATTGTTCATTTATATTAAAAAAGTGAAGAAGAAAAAAAATGGATTTTTTTCTGAATGAAAATTTTAGTTGGAAGCTTTTTGACAGTCATGGTAGTGTCGATATATTTACGACAGTATGCATAGTTAGATCCTAAATAGAGAATCAAAAGGGGTATATGCTACAAAACTTTAAGGTATAATTACTAGGAAGTTTGAAATAAAGAAAAAGTCATCAATCATTCATGACATTATTTGCCAATCTCAAATACAGACAGAGTTATCGTCCTTTCCTCCTCAATTGAGGAGGAAAGGACTTTTACTCTGTCTGTATGGGAGATTGATTATTTGCTGTAATACGATACGTTATCCGAACGGACTAGAATCCATTTTAAAGTCATACTACTGAAATTTACAATCAACTGGGAGATCAAATATAAGAATAAAAGTATTCAAAAATTAAAGATGAAAAAACATACGTGCTGGTATGAATATGTCGTACATTCAAATAAAAATAAAAGTGTTTTAAGTGCATCAATAAAATCATATACTTTTTAGGTTTTATTGAATTGAAAATTTTCATTCGGAAGTCGCACATACAAGAATTATCATGACATTTAGAAATATGATACATACTTTTGATTGTTGATTCTACTTGAGTTCCGAACGATTGCCAGTAAGCATTACTAATCAGACCAAATACACTACAGTCTGCTTGGCATGGCTTGTCTCCTAGGAGGAATTTTTTGTTACCTAAAACAGAAGTTCATGTAAATTTGAAATAAAATTACAAGCTCCAATTTCTACATTACAATGTAATTTTAAAGGGTGAAGAAAGACACCAAGGGGAAATGCAAACTAATCAGTTAAAAATAATCTGAAAATATCATGGCAAACATACAAAGTACATATAAAAGTGACACTGTAAGAATACTGGATCTGATTTTGTAGTAGTCAGCATTGTGTATCAGTTTCAAAACATTTTGTTGAGCCAACTTAAGTTTGAGGGGGAAAATGCAGCAATTTTTCCATTTGTGAAGGGGCAAAACTCTAGAATATCATAAAAATGAAAATAACACCTAAAAATGGTCCTGAATATAACAGCCAAATTCATTTACATTGTAAGATCAATTTTGTCTGAGGGAGCTGAAATCTAAGTTTCCTAATCACGTGAGCAATGCTATAAATAAATAACACTTTGAATAACACTTTACCTAAGAAATTAGATAAAGCCTTGAAATCAAGCTCCATAATATGGTACACCTCATTTGGAGTATGTCGTCCCATTCCATGGGCATACGCCATTTTCTTCATTTGTCGTCTGATAAAATAACCAGTTAATGTTGGAATTTTCATGACTTTACAAGATGTCCAGTCTTCATCATATACCCATCTATCTAGTACGCATGCCCTGTAATGAATGTAAGAATGCATAGTCAAAAGACGGGTATTTTTATGCCGATCAATTCTAAAACCATTACCAAAGAAGAAAAGACAAAAGGAAATTATCAAAGTAATTCATTATCAAGTAAATAATTAATATCTATAGAAAAAGTATTACTCAAACAACAGTATTTTGGAACCTTTTAAAAAAAAAACATTAAATAATCAACAAAGGGATGATGGTGACTTTCATCATTTCCTGAGGTTCGACAGAGGGTTATCTAACAAACATCCAAACATACCATCCACACTCATCTGTGTCCACACTTGTTTTTTTATCTTACAAATATCTTATGAACTTTTTCGGGGACAAGGCGATTTCTCAAGTCATTGAGTACAAAAATACTGGTCATTTTCTATTTTAAAAGTACTATGTTATTTTATTCTGACATACATTTTGTACATGTACGTATATATGTCACAAAACATATAATTTATTATTGAATAATTGACATACCAGTATGTGTTTTCTTCTAACATTTTCTGAAAAGCTCTTGCTATACCCCTTTCCTTTGCTGGAAAGTCTTTATCCAGATCGATTCCTAGTTTATTATTTAAATATTCTATACAAAATTCAGAATCTGCAATTTCCTCTCCATTGTATTCAATACATGGCCATTTTCCTTTTTTGCTGGGAGTGAAACCGTGTTCATTCTGAAACAAGCGACAGTATATATGAAATATAAAAAGATACTTTTACTTAAACAAAAAATACTCGCTCATGTATTCACTATAGACATATGATATATTAAAGTGAGTGTAGTATTAATTGTGTTGGTGTTTTTTCTCTCCGTGTAAATTGAGTTTGACTCAATAGCAAACGGTTAGTGCCTTGCGACTGAGTCTACATAAGGCACTAATATACATAAATCAAGTGGTCAAGATGCCAATTTGCTTTTCAAATCTCGTCCAGTATCGTCAAAGAAAAAAATCAAACTTTACCAAACGGGATATTACTACTAGTATTCAAACGGTAAAGCTTTCGTGTAGTGTACCTATTAGCTCATGTATATTTTAATATGACCAGCTACCTATCAAAAAATGAATATGAAATACTGCGTTTCTGAATTTGACAATATCGTCAGATTTAAAGAAATATCACTTTTTCTTTGTTTGATTTTGTTCTAAAAATGTTAATAAAAGAGAAGATTATTTTTGTTTACCATATGATATAGATCAAGTATGTGTTCCATATATTCCCCAGACTGATAAGTAAGACTCTCGATTAATAATTATAGATTATCGTTGATCATCTCAACGAGATTGATTTTCTCGCTTGTGAAAGTGAATAAAGCAATCGAGTTGAGATGACCAATGATAATCTGTTTATCGCTATTTTACCTATGACGACGTTGTCAATTTCATGTCAATTTCGTTAGCAACGCCACGTGGCCTCCTTAGTTTCTAGCGATAATTTTTCCATCTCAAGCGAGGAGCATGATATGAAAATTATCACAAAAAAAAGATCAAAAGAAAAATGCACAAAAGAGCGATAAACAGATTATCATTGGTCATCTCAACTCGATTGAATTTCTCGCTTTCGCCGTGACTGGCTGAAGCGAGAAAATCAATCTCGTTGAGATAACCAACGATAATCTATAACACATTTGTATCTTTAAAATAACAGATATACCTACTTTATATGGAATCTTTGCCATACGGAGGTAAGTTTCTACTTTAATAGCATATGGTGTCATACTTGGTGCATATGGACCTCGTTCAAACTGATGAAGTATAACTGTATCTCGAGGATGATTCTTCCTAAAGTTGAAAAAAGAACAAATTGCGTACTATGTAGGAAGTTGAATCGGCTCTTCAACCGGCATGTATCAAGATTTGAAGCAGACTTAATTTTTTAACCATCTGTATCCCACATCTTCACATTTATTCATTCATAAACACTATACATCCCCATATGATTCCATATACTAAAAATAATTCACAAGAAAAGCGTGGCATACCCCTCAAGTGATTTATCATATTATAGAAATCACCACGATAAAACCGTTTATTAATGTTTACGTTTTTTATTCTCTTTTCTGTTAATGAGATCAACTCCTCGTATGTATATATCATAATAAATGTGTTATTGTTAAAATTATACATTTATATATACATCTTGATGCCCTTGATGCTCAGACTGACAGTATATATATATATATATATATACGAGTCTAAATTGAAAACTACGTTCAAACCTATGACTGCGTTGGATAAAAACCGCAATTTTTATACGTGTGCATGTCAAACAAATTTCGTTGTAGAAGGGTCTAAAAACAGCACAAACAACATTTTCCAAAAGACCAAAAGAGTGAAAAAGTATATTTAAACAAAACGCATTTGACTAACAGGTCGAACAACTGATGTTCTTTAACCCTGCTGACTGCCATTGGCGATTGCCAAATAAAATTGATCACAGGTTGTAACAAAATGGATCTTATTATAAATTTAATAATATATATATATACCATGTATAATGTACAAACACGATTACATTAAATGTAGTGCTGATGAAATAATCTAATGAATGTGACTTACTTGGGAGCTTTGCCTCTTATTTTTTTCCATGCGACATAAAGCACAACAGACGAAATCAGTACCGTTCCACTTGCTTTTGCTAAAAATAATACTTCGTCGCTGTCCATCATTTTGTCCATGTTTCTGTCTTACACTATTGATCATCAATTTGTGTACACAACTTTTGCACACAGTTGTAGTACGTAAAAGTGTGCATTTAAATGTATAGTTACCTTAACCTATTTTGTGTTTTTAGATGATAAATAATTCATATATTTCCGAAATTTGAACAGGTATCACATAAAATCGTACAGAAATTGGCGTTGCGTTCGAGTGGGTTTATACCGAAATAACAAGTCAGAGTTATTTCTCTTTCTTCTTACTTCAAACAAATAATGCAGTCGGTCAACATAACGGAGGGAAAACGGACAAACTAAATAATCCAGACAATAGATAGGCAAAATTTAATAACGTTAAGCACAAGTAAATTGATATTTGTCAACACTAGATTGTAAAGTGCAAGTTTTGTAGTCAAAATCATGGCTTCGATGGTTGATGGTTGATGGTGATGCTATTTTTTTCTTTCTTTCTCAAAACGCAATTCAATGCAGCTAGACTTGCTATTTATAGTTACATGTTCTGGAGTAGACATTATTCAGTAGTAAAACTTGTGTGTTGTTGCAGAACAATACAACATGTTGAATCTGTTTAAATACCGGTATTTTAAATTTAATCTTTTAACAACAACAGCAACCCTTCGCCCTCAACCACAATTCTCTTTTTTATATATATTTTGAAAAACGTGTTGGAGTACGTAAAAGTGTGCATTTAAATGTATAGTTAACTTAACCTATTTGTGTTTTTAGATGATGAATAATTCATATATTTCCGACTTTAAATTTGAACAGGTATCACATTAAATTGTACAATTGAAAAGTACAAGTTTTGTAGTCAAAATCATGGCTTCGATGGTTGATGGTTGATGGTGATGCTATTTTTCTTTCTTTCTCAAAACGCAATTCAATGCAGCTAGACTTGCCATCAATAGTTACATGTCTTATTCTGGAGTAGACATTATTCAGTAGTAAAACTTGTTTTTTTGTTTCAGAACAATACAACATGTTGAATCTGTTTAAATACCGGTATTTTAAATGTATTCTTTTAACAACAACAGCAACCCTTCATCCTCAACCATAATTCTCTTTTTTATATATATTTTCAAAAATGTGTTTATTCCCATATTGGCCTATAATAATTTATTTAAAATTGAGAATGGAAATGGGGAAGGTGTCAAAGAGACAACAACCAGACCAAATAAAAAACAACAGCAGAAGGTCACCAACAGGTCTTCAATGTAGCGAGAAATTCCCGCACCCGGAGGCGTCCTTCAGCTGGCCCTTAAACAAATATATACTAGTCCAGTGATAATGAACGCCATACTAATATATACAAATTATACACAAGAAACTAAAATTAAAATAATACAAGACTAACAAAGACCAGAGGCTCCTGACTTGGGACAGGCGCAAAAATGAGGCGGGGTTAAACATGTTTGTGAGATCTCAACCCCCCCCCCCCCCCCCCCCCCTATACCTCTAACCAATGTAGAAAAGTAAATAGTACCAACTTCGTAATTGACCCTGCAATTAAGGTATCAATGTATACGGGTTGTAAGCCTCAGGAGGGACAAATATTTTTATTGACATCGAAGAGATAGCGGGAAATAGCTAATTTATTTGTTCTTATTGTGTGAAATCACAAATCTTAAAGTTTAAAAAATCTTGTAATTTTTTAATTTTTTTGAACTCTAAACTGTTTAAACATGAATTTGATATGTTTCGTTAAAATAATAGGTAGCAAGATCCTTTCAGTTCATTTTGTTCGTTTTTGGTATAATTACATTTAAACGTGTATGCCCCATTTATAATGCCCCATTTATGGACATAATGTTTTCTGGTCCGTCCGTTCATTCGATCGTTCGTCTGTCTGTCAGGATAACTTTTTTTGGTCAAGGTATTTTTTTAAGAAGTTAAAGTCCAATCAATATGATATGCATAATCTTTCTAATTTCAATGCCACATTAGATTTGTTACCATAACTTTACGGTCCACTGAACATAGAAAATGATAGTGTTAGTGGGTCATCCATGTACTATGGACACATTCTACAATTACGTTAACCCTTTCAGATATAATGCTTTCTCTTCTGGTTGTAGATATAAGTATCGCAAAAATAATTCATATTTCGGTCATCCATTTTAAAGTTTGGAATGATTGATTAATTGCATTCAGTTACAAATATTTTAAAGATTATGTATGGGAAATTAAATCAATGTTTTATGCAACAGTGATACATAGTTGTTAACGATTTCGTCCTGTGGTCTCTGTTGGATAGTTGTCTTATTGAACATCTAATGAAACATCCTTTTCTGAATTGTTCTATCTTTGGACGGGACAAAATGGCATTGTTTTTCTTCTATTGATATAGTAATCGTGTTCTTTGGAATCCATTGGAATCAGTCCCATACCCCCCCCCCCCCCCCAAAAAAAAAATGCAAACCTTAATTACATTATAAACCTTTATTACCCCAGTGTAAAAAATATAATTTAAAGCGACCAAACTACCTAAAACATTGTTATTCTAACAATTGAAAAGGGAAAAGTTTTTAAATAGTGCCTGTTTAAACACTTACATTTTTACACAGAACCATCCTGAATGAAAACACAGTGTTCTTATTAAAAGAAATAACCGAGTTGACATACTCCATCGACACTATCTCAAAGCCAGTCAGAGAATAAACATTTGTGTTACACATCATTTGTTTATAAACACTTGATTTATTCGGTGTCAATGACTTTCCACAACTTCTCGAATTAGTTAAGAAAATCACAGTATTCACATTAAAAGATACAAACACTGATCCAAAAAGATCACATAGTAAACAACCAGACCATCAAGAAAGAAATAATGATTTAGAAATCAACATAAAAAAATCTTCCACTAGGGTTAACAGAAACTGTATCTAAAAATGAGAGTAGCAACTCTTTTAATACTGAGTAAAATGCCAAAAGCAATTTCAGAGGATAAATCTTACGAGAATATACCACAATTTCATATTAGTATACTGTAATAATTAAAACTGATACATGTAGTTGTGTTGAGTCTTCTCATCCTACAGATGTGAGAGACCTTAGAACAAAAATGAAGCTACATGAAGGTAAAAATTATTCTTAAAAAAAAACCTGACTGAAATCAGAAAAAAAACCCAGAACAATTTCTTTCTACGGAACCAGTTTAATCATATCCATTCAGCATAGGCATGGAGTGTTAGACATTTATAACATGAGCAACACAACGGGTGCTACATGTGGAACAGGATCTGGATCTGCCTACTCTTCCTGAAATCACCCGTAGTGTTTGATGGTGTTCGTGTTGCTTAGTCTTTAGTTTTATGTGTTTTGACTTGTGTACTATTATTTGTCTCTTTCTTTTGTAGCCATGGCGTTGTCAGTTCAGTTTATTTTCGATCTATGTGTTTAAATGTCCCTCTGGTATATTTTGCCCCTCTTTTAGAACACTACAGGAATGAAATATAGTTAATAATATGTTCGTTGATGTGGTTTATAAGTGTTTCTCGTTTTATGTATATATATAATCCGTTGGTTTCCTGATGGCGTGGTTTTACACTGTCGTTTTGGGGGGCTTTTATAGATTGCTGTTTGGTGTGAGCCAAGGCTCCGTGTCGAAGGCCGTACTTTGACGTATAATGGTTTACGTTTTACTAATTGTGACTTTGATCGAGAGTTGTCTCATTGGTACTTATACCACATCTTAATTGTATCTTTAAAACTTTTAAAGTTAAAATCATAAAAAGCACAATAAGTGCTTTAATTCGGAAAAGTTGAGAACAAAGTGTTAATTATGGAATATATTTAAAGTATCTAAAAGACCGATTTGTTCTATTTTTTACAAACTGTATCGTGAATACAATGAACGGAGGAACAAACATATCGCCAATACAAAAACTATCTTTGGCAAGCCAATAGGAAAATTTCCGCGCACACAACTCATAGATATAGGAAGATGTGGTGTGAGTGCCAATGAGACAACTCTCCATCCAAATAACAATTTAAAAATTAAACCATTATAGGTTAAAGTACGGCCTCAACACGTTTACTGAGACCTTACAAACGATAAAGGAATCCCAATAGTAAAACGGTTCTACAATTGACTCATCCTCGTAGTTGAAGTTCTCAAACCTAGAACATTGTCCATTTATGCTTGGCACAAACAACGAAATGTATTTACATTTCCAAATAATATTTTAATGAAAAACGCAGAAAAATTCAAGTGAAATGACATACAGCGGTAGCAAAATTTATACACTTATATATAATACTCAGCTGGCTCCTAAATAAAATAATAATACAATTGTATATACTCATAATACTGTGTGGTTTATCTTTATTATCACTGGGGTAAAGCTGATGACCGTAACTGCATTCACGGTCATCCCAAGATGTCGAACGAAAAATTAGGTCAGTTTTTGTATTGTCTGTTAAAGTGTTTCTATATCATTTTCTTTACAAATCATACATTGAAACGATGTAAATTTATAAAAGAATCATTTGGAAATCACTAATTACTTTCGAGAAATGTGCATGAAACGGGAAATTCGATTTGAAAAAATCGTTAAGATGACCGTAAATCATAATAAAAATATTTTCAAGATGACCGCAACATAAAACAAGGATGACCGTGATTGGTAAAAAGATGACCGTAATTTGTAAAGGATGACCGTAATTTGTAAAGACTGACTGTAATTTATGTAGGACGACCGTAACTTTTATAGGATGACCATCAATTCTAAGAAATATCCGTATTGTATTCAAAGCTTTTTTGTTGAGTTTGTCGATCTCAATTGGGGCTCGGTTAGCGGATATAAATATGTTTCATAAATTTCTTTTTTTAAACTATGATATAATTGGCCGTATTTTGGATTTATGACACTGATAGTTAATTTGCATATTTCTCGTAAACAATGAAATATTTATTGAAAACGACGCTAAAATTTTAACACAAATTGACAGCGATACGACGAAAATTTGAAGAAATATGAATTTATCCCTAGTACACGGATTCCTCATCTAGACTATCATTTTCTATGTTTAGTGGACTGTGAAAATGGGATAAAACTGTAATTTGGCATTAGAATTAAAAAGATCATACCATAGGTAAATTGTGTACTAAGTTTCAATTTTATTTAACTCTAAGCTGTACAAACGGACAAACAAACAGACGAACGGACGAACGTACGCACAGACCAGAAAAACGTAATGCCAATAAATGGAGCATTACAAACATTAATAATACATACGAATATTTGGTAATCGAGCCCATGTGTATGGTTTCAGAGGAAGTAGATTACAATCTTAATTTGTCTTGATATATGCAGGCGGAGACACTTTTGAAATAGAACAAAATAATCGAAGCTCTTTGTTTATCGAGAAAGCGATAAATGTTTACTGTAATGTTTAATATAGTTACAAAATTTTAAAAAGTTAATAGAAACAAATAAAAAGACAATTTTCTTCTCAATTACGAAGTGTTTTGTTTTAAAAACGCCATTTGCATAAGTTTTCAATGTATCTATTACATAAGATATTAAGTCGACGACATGGGTATCTATAAATTTGATGTAGAAAATGCATAATATTTAATTAACTGCGCATTTGTATTCAGATATCGCAGATCAAATTTATTCGTTCATTGTGTAATCATACGTTTTTTGATTGAGTTAAGTCTGCCAATTGATATTTTATCGTGTGTTTTTTCTATGTTGTGATGTTATGCTATTGTTTCAGAAAAAGGGAGGAGGTTTGGATCCATTAAAACGTTTAATCCCGCTGCAAATGTTTGCACCTGTCCTAAGTCAGGAATATGATGTACAGTAGTTGTCGTTTGTTTATGTAATCATATACGTGTTTCTCGTTTTGTTTATATAGATTAGACCGTTGGTTTTCCCGTTTGAATGGTTTTACACTAGTAATTTTGGGGCCCTTTATAGCTTGTTGTTCGGTGTGATCCAAGGCTCCGTGTCGAAGGCCGTACTTTAACCTATAATGGTTTACTTTTTAAATTGTTACTTGGATGGAGAGTTGTCTTATTGGCACTCACACCACATCTTCCTATATCTATAATCTGATATTTTTTTTTTATTTTTTTTTATCACGGACGGAGAACATATTATCAATATTTCAGTTCAAAAAATTTCGTGTCTGTCCTATCATTATGTGAATCATGAAAAAATTCCCCAAAATAGGTAACGATTGTATCGGAAAGTCGAGTGCACCTTTTTATGTTAGGGCATGTTTGGTGTATATTTTGTCTTACAAAGCAAGAGTATTTGATATTAGCATCTCACTTCAGATTCTATCATTTTTATATACCAAAGCTACAGGTTGATTTTATAACGTCAAAAAATCACAGTACGAAAAGATGAAATATATTGGTCAAGTGAAATACCTATTAATGAATCACAAAAACAGAGTAGGTGTGTTCGAATAGCTATTATTTTCTAAAAGTACTTGACGTCAGTCTTTTAATTTGGATGATGAAAATAGATATCTTCGAAAAAATATGACTTTCTTGTGTGTGATAACTAGGGTTTATAATCTTCAACCACTTAAAATGTTTAGTCGGCCCTTCCACGGCACGAAATATTTAATTAGAATTTTTTTAAATGCTTAAGAATATTTCAAAATTTCACCTGACATCCGAACAGACAATATTCTTAAGTTGAATCAATGCAGACAAGATCATTAACTGATGCTCATTAGCTAGTACATGTAGATACATTTGTCTTTTAAGATATAACTGATATATACCGATCGATCGTAATGGTACTATGTGGATAAATTTATCAGTTTTCAAGAGCAAAATTGGCAGAGCGTCATCCCTACAATGGCTTCCATTTCTACGATTGTGAGCATGAACTGGCGTAATGGGGAGACAATTTTGAAGAAGTAGAATCCTGACTATGAATAACATTTCTGTATTGACAACGTTCCGCCTTGTGGTACGCTATTCGTACAAGACTATTTTAAGGATCTACTTTGCTGGAGCTAGTTTAGTCGTATAATATTTTCAAAATATTTCTGTTATTTTATTTGCACGAAAAAATGGAAGACGATATAATATCAATGGGTTAAGTTACAGTAAATGGGCTATGTCACAGATTTCAGTAAAATTTGGCATACAACTCTGGCTCGATGAACTTCTGAATCAACTAAAAATCGAAAAAAATGCATTATTAAATTGAGATATCATTTAAAATATTACTAATTGAATTCTTACAAAATGGGTGACTATTTGTATAGAAAGCACATAAAATCGGCGAAAACCCTTCTAAAATTTGTCTTAAAATCGCAAAATCTCTAATTCTACCTCATAGATTTTTCTTAAAAAACTATATGTTGTTGATACATAAATTTCTGTTTTAATGATATAAAATAATCATAGGGTCACCGACTCCGTTTTTTGTCTAACAATCAATTTGTTACCTTGTTTGTAGTGAAAAACGTCAAAAATCAACGTTTTACGGCCTGCAACGCGATAACGTTACGATTATTTCGACGTTTTGTTGGATGTTTTCACAAAGAACGCAACTTTGAATGATGAATACCGTAAAACGAAGTCGGTGACCCTATCTTTATTTTGCATCATTAAAACAGAAATTTATGTATCAACAACATATAGGTTTTTAAGAAAAACCTAAACCTATGGAGTAGAATTAGAAACATGGCGATTTAAAGACAAATTTTAGATGTTTTTTGCGGATTTTATGTGCTTTCTATACAAATATTCGCCCATATTAACAGAAATCAATCTGCAATTTTTCAGATAATAAAACTGATAAATGTATTATTTTTTCGATTTTCAGTTGTAGTTCAACGAGCCAAGGTTGTATGCAAATTTTTAGCAAAATCCGCGACATATTCCATTTACTGTTCCTTGAGCTTAAAGCACGACTTATTTTCTTCTACCTATAGGAGATAGGATAATACTCTCATATTAATATGTTGATACCAACACGATTAATCATTTGATACAAAAAGGTAGTTATATAAATACGGATTATTCTTAGAATTGAGGGTCATCCTTTAAAAGTTATGGTCATCATTTACAAATTACGGTCATCTTAAAAGCAATTACGGTCACCCTTGTTATGAATCGCTGATTCTGTTACGGTCATCTCGATTATGATTTACGGTCATCTGAGCGATTTTTTCAAATCGAATTTCCCGTTTCATGCACATTTCTCGGAAGTTATTAGTAATTTCCGAGTGATTCTTTTATAAATTTACATCGTTTCAATGTATTCATTGTAAAGAAAATGATATAGAAACACTTAAACAGACAATACAGAAACTGACCTAATTTTTGTCCGACATCTTGGGATGACCGTGAATGCAGTTACGGTCATCAGTTTTACCACGGTGATTATACGAATGTTAGGTAAACATATGGTATAGTGTGAGGATCATTTGTGTTATTTGTATATGAGAACCGAAACTGATGAAAACAAAATGTATTCATCTTAATTTTGAAAAAAATCTATTAAGAAACTAACTAAAGAATTATAGATCTAGGTACCTGGAATAGGTCTAGTGGCGGATCCAGGAAACGGGGTGGGGGTTGGAATCCCCCTTTTTTGGACGATAATTGCATTTTAATGGGGAAATATAGTTGGAAACCTCCCCCTTTTTATCATGGGTTGGGACCCCCTCTCCATTTGAAATGGTTGCGGTCAAATGAATGTATTGGATGATATTTATTATCGCAATTGTAACGGAAGTTTCAGTCTGATCAGAAAACACAATTAATCTAATTCCAACCGTTAATAAAAGTTGTTCCCAAGTAAATTGGAAGTTATTGATTTTAACTTGATTTTCAAACATGCCACTTAATGTTTTATCATGTTGGACGACAATTGGATTTAAATTGCTTTTAGCCTACAATTAAGTATTTAATATACTTTCGTAGACAATAAACTTTCACAAATATTTCTCTGGTTTAAATGGCAGTTGTCAAATCAATATCGCAGTGTGTATTCATTTCACTGTATTGTCCCTTGATATAGATCTCGTTATTAATTCTTTTAATCGGCTCTTTTATAATGTTAATGTTTTTATTTAAAGAAATAGTATGTATACAGAATTAAGGATTAGTCCATTTTTTAAAATAGGTGTGAAAGTAATCTTAACTTAAACATGTATGCCATAAGGTTCACGTACTAAAATATCACAATACAGCTTAAAAACTATAACATTTAATAAAAGAAAAGGGTATAACTATAAAATTTCATGTTTGTTTTTTTTTTGTGTAAAAAATATTGCACCTTTAAAATGCGAAATAAAAACTAACCACATATGTGTCTGGAATTATGCAATGTTGATGTTCATTTTCATATCTCCGAGGCCCCTCATGGGGGGTTCTAGTAATCACATAATCACCATTTTTTTGCCAATATAATCACATAATCATTAAATATTTGCTTATCTTTAGTAATCAAATAATCATAAACTAAAAATACAATCCTAGGTAATCAAATAATCATGAAATATTTGGCTTAATAATAAAATAATCATTAAAAAAACGGCCAAGTAATCACATAATCAAAAACCCCATGAGGGCCCTCATCTCCAATACCTTAATTTACACGAGGGTGTGTCCTTCAATGCTGTATTCTTTAATTCTTTAATTCCATAATTTATTTTTCTCTTTTCTTTTTTTTTCATTTTTCTCTAATTTTTTTTTTTATCTTAGCACTATATTATTCTCTATTCCTTTTTACCCTGTTGTCTGTTATAATTATTCTTCTTTTTTGGACGATTGTTCTGTACATTTGGCTTACTATTTGTATTCTATAACGTACTTGCACATATACAAATGTACCATGTACAGTAACGCGTGGTTAAGGTGCATGCATGCAATAATCTATCACAGTAAAGATAACTTAACACATTTTTGAAATATTAAAGAAGAACTAATAAGTATGTTTGTACTGTGTAATAAATAAATAGAAAAATAATATGTAATAATGTAATGAAGTAGCCACATATGTATCTGAAATTATACAATTCTGATGCTTCCTGTAGGTCTTATTAGTATATTTTAACTTATCAAATGTCCTCTTCAAATACATAGAAATCTCAGATAAAAGAATGACATGTATGATATCTAAAGCATATTATTGTAATAAATATCAATTAAACCAAGTTATGAAATAAATGACATTATTAAAATGACAGGTGAATATGCATAACTCTGTTAATTAACGATGCCAGTATGAAAAATAGGTGAGTAAAACAGCTAGCGAACAATGCATTCAATAATTAGATTACGAATATTTTTAAATGTCGATTTTAATATTTTGAAACTAATGGTAGATTTAATTTCACTAACAGAACGTCTAAAACAGTCACCTTAATCCTATTAAAGTCAAGCGACACAGAAAGAAAATCTCTACCGATCTCCCCTTTCGGAACAATGACGTGACGTAATGGGTTCGTTTCATAGATACGAAAATCGACCCGACGTAAAAGGGAAATAGATTAACTAATTCGTTTCATTTTGTTTTCATTGATATATTTTTATTTAAAAGGGGGAAATGCCGCTACCATCTGATGGAAAGAGTGTCTTAATGACACCGGACCCTTACCACACACCAGGGTAAGTCTTTTTTTAATTCATTTTAAGATATTTGCAGTGTTTAATTAGTAAACAATATGAATGCGCATTTCTGTTTTTGAGTCCGGGTTGCATGTTTCCATAAATTATTTAATGCAGACGGAATTGATCTTCAATACACCTTTTCCCACTTAATTAAGATAACAAAGGCAGTCTTAACAAAATCAATTGATAAAAACCTGATAAATGGTAATGATAAGCGATTTATTTCGTTTAAAGAATTTATTTGATGAAAGAAAGTACAGAAAACATTCATGTCAAATATGAACACGTGTATTCGTTAGAATCAAACTTCTATTTTGGTAAAATATTATGATATATTCATGACAAAAATATCTTATGATATTGATATTCTGAAAGTAGAATTTCGACCTTCTTTCACTTAAGGGGTCCCTATTCTTTATCGTTAGAGCTCATGTATGGTTATTGTCAGGCAATTAGATATTCTATTAGATGAGGGTTCTATTTAAGGATAAGGGCTTGTGCTACGGTTAGGTAGGGGTTAGGATAAGGTTTAGATTCAAGGATAGTTAAGAAATTTATAAAGATTCGGACCCTTGGTAAAAGGAGGACAAAATTACAATACGAATGGATTTGAATGGTCATTTGCTTAAGGAACGGTGGGCAATTTCTCTCCCGGAACATTATGACATCCTTTAGGAAAACATAAAAACGAAATTCAAACCGTTATTTCTTCGATAGCCTCAGGGTTACGATTCGACAAGCTAAGAAAAACGGGTCGGATTTTAACCTTTGGGAAGCGAGTTTTTTAACTTTATAAAAGAAGGACAATAATTTCTTTTCTTTTTCGGATAACCAGTAGAACGCGCACATTAAAATTATATAAACTCTAATTCTAACATCAACTACCCTACCTTAAACAATCTGTATTAAAAAAGTTTTGACTTAATTTATTCCACTAAAAGAATCAAAATCCGAAAGTAAAGTTGTTACGACCTAAAGGAATTTGAATATAACAGATATGAGACTTTAACAACAATTTTACATGTATCTTGCCATCAAAATTGCATTCAGCGATGCCGAGTTGCATACATATTTGATAAACACTAAAACTTTCTATCTTTTGTTAAATTTTGCATCAAATCATATTCTTTATTACAGGAAGAAATTGTTTATTTCTAAAATTTATAGTGTACATATATGATGGATGAATATAGTGTAGTCTAATGTCTAATGCTCAGGTCTAATGTCTAATGTCCACTGGCAAAATATTAAATGCATATATGGACGAGAAAAATATTGAAAAAAATAATCTGTATATGAACAATGAATGCAGTATATATTGTAAGACTGAGCCAAAGTTTAAACATGATTGTTCACGAGGTAGCATACATGCAGTAGAAAGGCATATCACCCTACTCGAACACGTAACTTCAAACCTACCAGTCTGCTCCTACTGCTACTGAAACTTAAACATCGCGTTCTAAGACTTTGATATTGTCCGGCTGGGGATCAAAACTACTAGGTTCCGCATTTGAGGCGAACGAGCACGCTACTACGAAACCACAGAGGAGACCCACAGAGCTGTCATACCCCGAATTTAAGTAAATACGTGTACATAGACTTTATGAAAATCACTGGTACTCTGGTGCAATATAGTCAGAAGAAATTAGCGATAACTCTTTCCTATAAAATCTATTAATAAAAAATGAAGTGATTGCCAAATTATACAAATTACTATTAGCTGTTTTATTTTCTAGGTATGGTGGATTTTGTCCTCAGTTTAAATACCAGATTGGAAACACATTTGGAAAAACTACGTGTCGATTATTAGGGAATACAAATGTTGCCAGTTCCGGAAAATTGGTTTTGGCAGATATTCGAGCAAGCGCACCGGCCGCTTTATTTTCTGGTAGCAAAGCTGACTTCCGGTCACAATTGCTTCGTTCCAGAACTCAAAGCTGGGGTGACCAGAAACTAGTTGAAAGAATGATTCCAGGTTATACAGGTATAAGATATGTAGATAATCTTAAGATAAAATAGGGGAACTATTAAAAAACCACTCGGAAATAATGTGTTAATAATTCACTGGCACATTAATATTGTCTTTGCTACATGGACACAAAAATGAAGACATTGATTATTTGTAAGCTGATACTGCTTTTGACATTTTTCTTTTCGGAAATGGGTTTCATCCTTTTCATCCAATTTTTAGCAAAGTATTATATTCGGATATTTTGATATCGCAATAACATCATGGCATACTTACATTGTTTACCCATGGGGGGTCATTTTTTGTAAAACAAATCTTTTTGTGTTATTCTAGTGCCCTATTCCGCGAATGTTTGGTCTGTTTATTTGCAGACAGTTTCCTCATCAATTTTGTTGACTTTTAAAATTTATTATAAGGTGTCCGGGTGATTGTGAACCCCGCAGACTAATAGTTTAAAATTATTTAATACGGATTAAATCTTATTTCAGTTTTGTTAATTTCACTGTTCTGAATTAGTTGGATTTTTATTGATTTTACTACATAGCTTGAAGCTTATTACATGTTCTGCATGCACTTTGTTTTCTGCACAATTTCTGGAAAAATGACCCTTACATTATGTTCAGGTGTAATAATTGCCAATGACTTTTCTACAAGAAACAATTTGAAAATGTCACAAGTAAAACAAATTTTCTTGCTTTAAGGTTATTGTAGTATTGACTTCGATTGTCAAAATAAATACTTTTTATGGTTTCCGAATGAAGACGAACTGTTTGTATATGGATAAGGTTGTCTAGCAAATTTGAATTTTATTTCAATAGTCCAAGGTTGTGACTTCTGATCTTTATAATATTCATTTTTTTATGTGGATGTCCCAATACCAGAGTATATAGGCTAGTGGTTGTTGTTAGCTGTTTGCAAAAACTGTTTTTCTTGTACTAAAATTAAGACTGTTGGAATTTTCTTTTGAGTTGTTTCTCATTTTTTCTTTTGAGACTTTCAATATTATTGGTTTTGCTCATTGCTGAAGACAATACTTTGACATGATGTTGTTCATATCCTTAATATCCTGTTGCTCTTTATATGAATATTTTTCTTCATGACAACCATAACACATCTACATTTTTATATTACAACTTTCAGTTTGTGCATTGATTCAACAAAAAATATGCAATCAAGTTTTTTATTTCTGCATTACTTTTTAAATATGGATTTACTATGGGTGCTATAAACAGTTTCGTATAAAAAACTAGGGGTTATTCCCCGACTAAAAATAGACTTGGAGGGAAGTCCCTTTTTTTCAACATAATTGGTAAAAAAGTATCATGTTTTTTATATTTGATTGTAAAAATAAGTTAAATAGCTTCAATTAAAACAGGTTGAATGATTAAAATAATTTTTAAAAATTAGATTAAATACACATGTTTTAAGGGGAGACAAACTGTAAACATCCTGTTTTTTTGGCAGTGAAAAGTGCAACACTTATTTGCACCCACTGTAGCTCTTTTCGGAGCAGGCGAACGTAGCCTGAATCATAAATTTTTAGAAAGACCAGGTAAAAACCTATGAAATTCATACAGTTTTAAATATGAAAAATGTGCATGTATCATGTCTGCATGGGTGTGCACATGGCCTGATTTCATGTTTTTAATGCATAGATTATGCAATGTTTTTCCCATTTTCTCTGGATAAAACTTTTTGGTACTATTAAAAGTACAATTTATTTTTATTTCATTATAAACTAGAGAAAATTCTGATTCTAATGATATCTAGTTTTATACAAGTATCTTCATTAACATTAACACCACTAAGGGTCAATTATAGATGGTCCCTCAAAATATGACGTCATAGAAAAAAACTGTTGATTGCACCCTATCGCCCCAGCACATCTGGATAAAATCAATTTACTAGACGGATTTAATATTAATCCACAACATGTACATAAATATAAAAGAAAAAAAAAACTAAAAATGATTAAGTATTAAGTTACACTACATATGTTTTAATGTTTATACAACAAGCTATTAAAATTATTGATCCCTATTTTGAATATGCATATTCTGAAAGGTAATCGATTTAACAATGTGGTACCGTAGTAATTTTCCGAGTTTGTCTCCCTTGATTGATGATTCTGATTTTAATGAATAAAACAACATAACTAAGTATGTATGGCTATAAATGCTCTTGGTTATACATCCTGCTTCTAATATTCCGGCATTGTATAAGGCCATACTTAATTCTATAATTGAGCTGATTGAAGTTATGTGGTTAGAAACATGCATGGTCATGGTTTATTTATTAGTTGGAACTGTCTGTGAACTACTAAATTTCAGTAGTTTCGAGTATTCTTAAATCTTTATCTTTGTTTTTAGTCCTTTTGTTAGTTTTTTAATACGTTATTGATCGCTATGTCTTATCTGTTTCTGTTTTTTTTTATTGTTTTCTAATACACCAGGCCGTTTGTTTGCTCTTCTCAGTCCCCCCCCCCCCCCCCCCCCCCCCCCGCAATTGCTGCCAAGCTTTCTGTATGATATTGGGTTTTCTCATTGTTGGACCTACATTTTTGTTTTCATCATAGTCATGTAGTTTCTAGCGATTGGCTGTTTCATTTGGTACTATTTAAAAAAAAATGTATTTCTTTATTTTCACTGTTTTTTTATTTGTTTTTCAAAACTAATCTTGTGTTGAACGTCGCAATTGAAATGATCTCGATTATTTACAAGCAGTTTGATGTTGGTCAACAGTTCACAAAGATTTGGACAGAATGAGTCTATATATAAAGATTTATTTAACTTTTTTTGCGTCGACGTTGCTGCCATCTTTTCACATTCAACTGGAATTTGGTTTAATCATTGATATCTCTATAAACATTATGCGACCATTTTGGATCGAAGAGACGCCTCCTCATTTACAATAGTTATATTATATAGGCCATTATATGTTCATACTACAAATCTTTATTCTCATAAACCAAAGTACAAATGATACAGAGACATGATGTGGACTTTTTGTCGTAGTTGTATTGAAATTAATTTTTTGGAAAAACTAAGGCTTTTCTACCTCAGGAATAAATTACCTTAGCTGTATTTGGCAAAACGTTAAGGGCATTTTTGGTCGTCCATGCTCTTCAAACTTCGTACTTAATTTGGCCTTTATAACATTTTTGATTTAAAAAGCCCTTCCGGGCTATCTGTGTTTAAATACTCTCTGTTTTTGTTGCGATGTGTTCCTTTTTAGGTTTTTTTTTATCACCAGCCCATAACTTCTGTGTTGACTTTAGTTATCATTGATATGTTTATAATTATAAATTAACTGTTTACAAAACTTTGAATTTTGGAGAAAAACTAAGGCTTTTCTACCTCAGGAATAAATTACCTTAGCTGTATTTGGCAAAACTTTTAGGCATTTTTGGTCGTCCATGCTCTTCAACTTCGTACTCGATTTGGCCTTTTTATAACATTTTTGATTCAAGCGTCACTGATGAGTCTTTTGTAGACGAAACGCGCGCCGGGCGTAAATAGTATTTTTTTCCCTGGTATCTTGATGAGTTTATTTGTGTAGCGTTGTTTGTGAGCTGTTTGTCTGTTTGTGCTTTTTTTGTTTTTTAAACTACGCTGTTGTTAATTTTTCTTTTACTAAAGTTTATGATTGCCATTTTCGTAATTCCTTTTTTTTTTATAATTTTTTACCGATCAATGAGTAAGTTGTTCGAAAAAAATACCGACATACCAATACTAACAGGAAAACGAATACGAGCAGCATACTCATTTTTTAGTTTTTACTGATATTGATAACAAAGCATGATGAAATCTACAACACACTTAAATGATATTTTGTCAATTAGATTTTTAATTATATCGAATGTACATTTCTTATAGGATTCATACCACGTAGCGAACATTACTTTGGGAAAAGATATGCAGAGACATGCAAAAGTGCAATAGCAGATTTTGAAGTCGACCAAAAAGATTACGATTCAAAGTTAAAGGATTTAAAAATAACGGAAGTGATGCAACAAGGGAAGGAAGTCAAAGGTCAAGATGGAAAATCAATGCCGGTAAATAGATTTTTTTCATTGCCAATATTACAAGTTTATTTTTTGGAATCTGGAATATTGAATTTTGCGCATGGTACCAAAGGTACCTTTATCAAAGATACGCCTCGACTTTAATCAAAATTCAAACGAGTAAAACCGATTTTACTAATATGGCTAGAAGAGGTTGAAGATTTCCTGAAAGAGCGAAAACAGCTCTACAGCAAAGATATCAAGGGAGGAAAAATGTTTTTATCTCTAGGGAGCTACCATTTGATTTTTTATGGGGGGGGGGGGGGGGGAGGGAGGGGGGTGGGGGCTAGGATGAAAAATTTTGTCCTGCATTTTTATTTTTCAATCTATTCGGTCCTGCCTTTTTTTTTTTTTTTTTTAGTTTATCCTGACTTTTTTTTATATAAATTTGTCATCCTGACTTTTTTATATTGCAAGTGTCTCATCCTGCCTTTTTTTTTTTACTCAAAACTCCTGTCCTGCTTATTTTTTTTCAAAATTTTATCCTAGCCCCCCCCCCCCCCCCCCCCCCCCCCCCCCCCATAAAATTTCAAATGAGTAGCTCCATTGATAGCCATTTTTGGAAATATTTTCAAACGATACATGGTATTATAA